>NC_090328.1:101532587-102994668 GCF_035084215.1 Heptranchias perlo | reverse complement strand
TCGCCTCGATCCCCAACACCACTCGCCTCGATCCCCAACACCACTCGCCTCGATCCCCAACACCACTCGCCTCGATCCCCAACACCACTCGCCTCGATCCCCAACACCACTCGCCTCGATCCCCAACACCACTCGCCTCGATCCCCAACACCACTCGCCTCGATCCCCAACACCACTCGCCTCGATCCCCAACACCACTCGCCTCGATCCCCAACACCACTCGCCTCGATCCCCAACACCACTCGCCTCGATCCCCAACACCACTCGCCTCGATCCCCAACACCACTCGCCTCGATCCCCAACACCACTCGCCTCGATCCCCAACACCACTCGCCTCGATCCCCAACACCACTCGCCTCGATCCCCAACACCACTCGCCTCGATCCCCAACACCACTCGCCTCGATCCCCAACACCACTCGCCTCGATCCCCAACACCACTCGCCTCGATCCCCAACACCACTCGCCTCGATCCCCAACACCACTCGCCTCGATCCCCAACACCACTCGCCTCGATCCCAACACCACTCGCCTCGATCCCCAACACCACTCGCCTCGATCCCCAACACCACTCGCCTCGATCCCCAACACCACTCGCCTCGATCCCCAACACCACTCGCCTCGATCCCCAACACCACTCGCCTCGATCCCCAACACCACTCGCCTCGATCCCCAACACCACTCGCCTCGATCCCCAACACCACTCGCCTCGATCCCCAACACCACTCGCCTCGATCCCCAACACCACTCGCCTCGATCCCCAACACCACTCGCCTCGATCCCCAACACCACTCGCCTCGATCCCCAACACCACTCGCCTCGATCCCCAACACCACTCGCCTCGATCCCCAACACCACTCGCCTCGATCCCCAACACCACTCGCCTCGATCCCCAACACCACTCGCCTCGATCCCCAACACCACTCGCCTCGATCCCCAACACCACTCGCCTCGATCCCCAACACCACTCGCCTCGATCCCCAACACCACTCGCCTCGATCCCCAACACCACTCGCCTCGATCCCCAACACCACTCGCCTCGATCCCCAACACCACTCGCCTCGATCCCCAACACCACTCGCCTCGATCCCCAACACCACTCGCCTCGATCCCCAACACCACTCGCCTCGATCCCCAACACCACTCGCCTCGATCCCCAACACCACTCGCCTCGATCCCCAACACCACTCGCCTCGATCCCCAACACCACTCGCCTCGATCCCCAACACCACTCGCCTCGATCCCAACACCACTCGCCTCGATCCCCAACACCACTCGCCTCGATCCCCAACACCACTCGCCTCGATCCCCAACACCACTCGCCTCGATCCCCAACACCACTCGCCTCGATCCCCAACACCACTCGCCTCGATCCCCAACACCACTCGCCTCGATCCCCAACACCACTCGCCTCGATCCCCAACACCACTCGCCTCGATCCCCAACACCACTCGCCTCGATCCCCAACACCACTCGCCTCGATCCCCAACACCACTCGCCTCGATCCCCAACACCACTCGCCTCGATCCCCAACACCACTCGCCTCGATCCCCAACACCACTCGCCTCGATCCCCAACACCACTCGCCTCGATCCCCAACACCACTCGCCTCGATCCCCAACACCACTCGCCTCGATCCCCAACACCACTCGCCTCGATCCCCAACACCACTCGCCTCGATCCCCAACACCACTCGCCTCGATCCCCAACACCACTCGCCTCGATCCCCAACACCACTCGCCTCGATCCCCAACACCACTCGCCTCGATCCCCAACACCACTCGCCTCGATCCCCAACACCACTCGCCTCGATCCCCAACACCACTCGCCTCGATCCCCAACACCACTCGCCTCGATCCCCAACACCACTCGCCTCGATCCCCAACACCACTCGCCTCGATCCCCAACACCACTCGCCTCGATCCCCAACACCACTCGCCTCGATCCCCAACACCACTCGCCTCGATCCCCAACACCACTCGCCTCGATCCCCAACACCACTCGCCTCGATCCCCAACACCACTCGCCTCGATCCCCAACACCACTCGCCTCGATCCCCAACACCACTCGCCTCGATCCCCAACACCACTCGCCTCGATCCCCAACACCACTCGCCTCGATCCCCAACACCACTCGCCTCGATCCCCAACACCACTCGCCTCGATCCCCAACACCACTCGCCTCGATCCCCAACACCACTCGCCTCGATCCCCAACACCACTCGCCTCGATCCCCAACACCACTCGCCTCGATCCCCAACACCACTCGCCTCGATCCCCAACACCACTCGCCTCGATCCCCAACACCACTCGCCTCGATCCCCAACACCACTCGCCTCGATCCCCAACACCACTCGCCTCGATCCCCAACACCACTCGCCTCGATCCCCAACACCACTCGCCTCGATCCCCAACACCACTCGCCTCGATCCCCAACACCACTCGCCTCGATCCCCAACACCACTCGCCTCGATCCCCAACACCACTCGCCTCGATCCCCAACACCACTCGCCTCGATCCCCAACACCACTCGCCTCGATCCCCAACACCACTCGCCTCGATCCCCAACACCACTCGCCTCGATCCCCAACACCACTCGCCTCGATCCCCAACACCACTCGCCTCGATCCCCAACACCACTCGCCTCGATCCCCAACACCACTCGCCTCGATCCCCAACACCACTCGCCTCGATCCCCAACACCACTCGCCTCGATCCCCAACACCACTCGCCTCGATCCCCAACACCACTCGCCTCGATCCCCAACACCACTCGCCTCGATCCCCAACACCACTCGCCTCGATCCCCAACACCACTCGCCTCGATCCCCAACACCACTCGCCTCGATCCCCAACACCACTCGCCTCGATCCCCAACACCACTCGCCTCGATCCCCAACACCACTCGCCTCGATCCCCAACACCACTCGCCTCGATCCCCAACACCACTCGCCTCGATCCCCAACACCACTCGCCTCGATCCCCAACACCACTCGCCTCGATCCCCAACACCACTCGCCTCGATCCCCAACACCACTCGCCTCGATCCCCAACACCACTCGCCTCGATCCCCAACACCACTCGCCTCGATCCCCAACACCACTCGCCTCGATCCCCAACACCACTCGCCTCGATCCCCAACACCACTCGCCTCGATCCCCAACACCACTCGCCTCGATCCCCAACACCACTCGCCTCGATCCCCAACACCACTCGCCTCGATCCCCAACACCACTCGCCTCGATCCCCAACACCACTCGCCTCGATCCCCAACACCACTCGCCTCGATCCCCAACACCACTCGCCTCGATCCCCAACACCACTCGCCTCGATCCCCAACACCACTCGCCTCGATCCCCAACACCACTCGCCTCGATCCCCAACACCACTCGCCTCGATCCCCAACACCACTCGCCTCGATCCCCAACACCACTCGCCTCGATCCCCAACACCACTCGCCTCGATCCCCAACACCACTCGCCTCGATCCCCAACACCACTCGCCTCGATCCCCAACACCACTCGCCTCGATCCCCAACACCACTCGCCTCGATCCCCAACACCACTCGCCTCGATCCCCAACACCACTCGCCTCGATCCCCAACACCACTCGCCTCGATCCCCAACACCACTCGCCTCGATCCCCAACACCACTCGCCTCGATCCCCAACACCACTCGCCTCGATCCCCAACACCACTCGCCTCGATCCCCAACACCACTCGCCTCGATCCCCAACACCACTCGCCTCGATCCCCAACACCACTCGCCTCGATCCCCAACACCACTCGCCTCGATCCCCAACACCACTCGCCTCGATCCCCAACACCACTCGCCTCGATCCCCAACACCACTCGCCTCGATCCCCAACACCACTCGCCTCGATCCCCAACACCACTCGCCTCGATCCCCAACACCACTCGCCTCGATCCCCAACACCACTCGCCTCGATCCCCAACACCACTCGCCTCGATCCCCAACACCACTCGCCTCGATCCCCAACACCACTCGCCTCGATCCCCAACACCACTCGCCTCGATCCCCAACACCACTCGCCTCGATCCCCAACACCACTCGCCTCGATCCCCAACACCACTCGCCTCGATCCCCAACACCACTCGCCTCGATCCCCAACACCACTCGCCTCGATCCCCAACACCACTCGCCTCGATCCCCAACACCACTCGCCTCGATCCCCAACACCACTCGCCTCGATCCCAACACCACTCGCCTCGATCCCCAACACCACTCGCCTCGATCCCCAACACCACTCGCCTCGATCCCCAACACCACTCGCCTCGATCCCCAACACCACTCGCCTCGATCCCCAACACCACTCGCCTCGATCCCCAACACCACTCGCCTCGATCCCCAACACCACTCGCCTCGATCCCCAACACCACTCGCCTCGATCCCCAACACCACTCGCCTCGATCCCCAACACCACTCGCCTCGATCCCCAACACCACTCGCCTCGATCCCCAACACCACTCGCCTCGATCCCCAACACCACTCGCCTCGATCCCCAACACCACTCGCCTCGATCCCCAACACCACTCGCCTCGATCCCCAACACCACTCGCCTCGATCCCCAACACCACTCGCCTCGATCCCCAACACCACTCGCCTCGATCCCCAACACCACTCGCCTCGATCCCCAACACCACTCGCCTCGATCCCCAACACCACTCGCCTCGATCCCCAACACCACTCGCCTCGATCCCCAACACCACTCGCCTCGATCCCCAACACCACTCGCCTCGATCCCCAACATCCCAACACCACTCGCCTCGATCCCCAACACCACTCGCCTCGATCCCCAACACCACTCGCCTCGATCCCAACACCACTCGCTCGATCCCCAACACCACTCGCCTCGATCCCCAACACCACTCGCCTCGATCCCCCAACACCACTCGCCTCGATCCCCAACACCACTCATCCCACTCGCCTCGATCCCCAACACCACTCGCCTCGATCCCCAACACCACTCGCCTCGATCCCCAACACCACTCGCCTCGATCCCCAACACCACTCGCCTCGATCCCCAACACCACTCGCCTCGATCCCCAACACCACTCGCCTCGATCCCCAACACCACTCGCCTCGATCCCCAACACCCCACCTCGTCACCTCGATCCCCAACACCACTCGCCTCGATCCCCAACACCACTCGCCTCGATCCCCAACACCACTCGCCTCGATCCCAACACCACTCGCCTCGATCCCCAACACCACTCGCCTCGATCCCCAACACCACTCGCACTCCCTCGATCCCCAACACCACTCGCCTCGCATCGATCCCCAACACCACTCGCCTCGATCCCCAACACCACTCGCCTCGATCCCCAACCCACTCGCCTCGATCCCCAACACCACTCGCCTCGATCCCCAACACCACTCGCCTCGATCCCCAACACCACTCGCCTCGATCCCCAACACCACTCGCCTCGATCCCCAATCCCACCACTCGCCTCGATCCCCAACACCACTCGCCTCGATCCCCAACACCACTCGCCTCGATCCCCAACACCACTCGCCTCGATCCCCAACACCACTCGCCTCGATCCCCAACACACCACTCGCCTCGATCCCCAACACCAACGATCCCCAACTCGCCTCGATCCCCAACACCACTCGCCTCGATCCCCAACACCACTCGCCTCGATCCCCCACAACACCACTCGCCTCGATCCCCAACACCACTCGCCTCGATCCCCCCACACACCACACTCGCTCGATCCCCAACACCACTCGCCTCGATCCCCAACACCACTCGCCTCGATCCCCAACACCCACTCGCCCTCGATCCCCACACACCACTCGCCTCGATCCCCATCAACACCACTCGCCTCGATCCCCAACACCACTCGCTCGATCCCAACACCTCGCCTCGATCCCCAACACCACTCGCCTCGATCCCCAACACCACTCGCCTCGATCCCCAACACCACTCGCACGATCCCCACACCACTCGCCTCGATCCCCAACACCACTCGCCCGATCCCCAACACCACTCGCCTCGATCCCCAACACCACTCGCCTCGATCCCCAACACCACTCGCCTCGATCCCCAACACACTCGCCTCGATCCCCAACACCCACTCGCCTCGATCCCCAACACCACTCGCCTCGATCCCCAACACCACTCGCCTCGATCCCCAACACCACTCGCCTCGATCCCCAACACACCTCTCGCCTCGATCCCCAACACCACTCGCCTCGATCCCCAACACCACTCGCCTCGATCCCCAACACCACTCGCCTCGATCCCCAACACCACTCGCCTCGATCCCCAACACCACTCGCCTCGATCCCCAACACCACTCGCCTCGATCCCCAACACCACTCGCCTCGATCCCCAACACCACTCGCCTCGATCCCCAACACCACTCGCCTCGATCCCCAACACCACTCGCCTCGATCCCCAACACCACTCGCCTCGATCCCCAACACCACTCGCCTCGATCCCCCAACACCACTCGCCTCGATCCCCAACAACACCACTCGCCTCGATCCCCAACACCACTCGCCTCGATCCCCAACACCACTCGCCTCGATCCCCAACACCACTCGCACTCGATCCCCAACACCACTCGCCTCGATCCCCAACACCACTCGCGACCACTCGCTCGTCCCAACACCCACTCGCCTCGATCCCCAACACCACTCGCCTCGATCCCACAACACCACTCGCCTCGATCCCCAACACCACTCTCGCCTCGATCCCCAACACCACTCGCCTCGATCCCCAACACCACTCGCCTCGATCCCCAACACCACTCGCCTCGATCCCCAACACCACTCGCCTCGATCCCCAACACCACTCGCCTCGATCCCCAACACCACTCGCCTCGATCCCCAACACCACTCGCCTCGATCCCCAACACCACTCGCCTCGATCCCCAACCACCACTCGCCTCGATCCCCAACACCACTCGCCTCGATCCCCAACACCACTCGCCCTCGATCCCCAACACCACTCGCCTCGATCCCCAACACCACTCGCCTCGATCCCCAACACCACTCGCCTCGATCCCCAACACCACTCGCCTCGATCCCCAACACCACTCGCCCTCGATCCCCAACACCACTCGGCCTCGATCCCCAACACCACTCGCCTCGATCCCCAACACCACTCGCCTCGATCCCCAACACCACTCGCCTCGATCCCCAACACCACTCGCCTCGATCCCCAACACCACTCGCCTCGATCCCCAACACCACTCGCCTCGATCCCCCAACACCACTCGCCTCGATCCCCAACACCACTCGCCTCGATCCCCAACACCACTCGCGCACTCGATCCCCAAACACCACTCGCCTCGATCCCCAACACCACTCGCCTCGATCCCCAACACACTCGCCTCGATCCCCAACACCACTCGCCTCGATCCCCAACACCACTCGCCTCGATCCCCAACACCACTCGCCTCGATCCCCAACACCACTCTCGCCTCGATCCCAACCACTCGCCTCGATCCCCACACCACTCGCCTCGATCCCCAACACCACTCGCCTCGATCCCCAACACCACTCGCCTCGATCCCCAACACCACTCGCCTCGATCCCCAACACCACTCGCCTCGATCCCCAACACCACTCGCCTCGATCCCCAACACCACTCGCCTCGATCCCCAACACCACTCGCCTCGATCCCCAACACCACTCGCCTCGATCCCAACACCACTCGCCTCGATCCCCAACACCACTCGCCTCGATCCCCAACACACACTCGCCTCGATCCCCAACACCACTCGCCTCGATCCCCAACACCACTCGCCTCGATCCCCAACACCACTCGCCTCGATCCCCAACACCACTCGCCTCGATCCCCAACCACCACTCGCCTCGATCCCCCAACACCACTCGCCTCGATCCCCAACACCACTCGCCTCGATCCCCCAACACCACTCGCCTCGATCCCCAACACCACTCGCCTCGATCCCCAACACCACTCGCCTCGATCCCCAACACCACTCGCCTCGATCCCCAACACCACTCGCCTCGATCCCCAACACACCACTCGCCTCGATCCCCAACACCACTCGCCTCGATCCCAACACCACTCGCCTCGATCCCCAACACCACTCGCCTCGATCCCCAACACCACTCGCCTCGATCCCCAACACCACTCGCCTCGATCCCCAACACCACTCGCCTCGATCCCCAACACCACTCGCCTCGATCCCCAACACCACTCGCCTCGATCCCCAACACCACTCGCCTCGATCCCCAACACCACTCGCCTCGATCCCCAACACCACTCGCCTCGATCCCCAACACCACTCGCCTCGATCCCCAACACCACTCGCCTCGATCCCCAACACCACTCGCCTCGATCCCAACACCACTCGCCTCGATCCCCAAACCACTCGCCTCGATCCCCAACACCACTCGCCTCGATCCCCAACACCACTCGCCTCGATCCCCAACACCACTCGCCTCGATCCCCAACACCACTCGCCTCGATCCCCAACACCACTCGCCTCGATCCCACAACACCACTCGCCTCGATCCCCAACACCACTCGCCTCGATCCCCAACACCCACTCGGCCTCGATCCCAACACCACTCGCCTCGATCCCCAACACCCACTCGCCTCGATCCCCAACACCACTCGCCTCGATCCCCAACACCACTCGCCTCGATCCCCAACAACCACTCGCCTCGATCCCCAACACCACTCGCCTCGATCCCCAACACCACTCGCCTCGATCCCCAACACCACTCGCCTCGATCCCCAACACACTCGCCTCGATCCCCAACACCACTCGCCTCGATCCCCAACACCACTCGCCTCGATCCCCAACACCACTCGCCTCGATCCCCAACACCACTCGCCTCGATCCCCAACACCACTCGCCTCGATCCCCAACACCACTCGCCTCGATCCCCAAGCACCACTCGCCTCGATCCCCAACACCACTCGCCTCGATCCCCAACACCACTCGCCTCGATCCCCAACACCACTCGCCTCGATCCCCAACACCACTCGCCTCGATCCCCAACACCACTCGCCTCGATCCCCAACACCACTCGCCTCGATCCCCAACACCACTCGCCTCGATCCCCAACACCACTCGCCTCGATCCCCAACACCACTCGCCTCGATCCCCAACACCACTCGCCTCGATCCCCAACACCACTCGCCTCGATCCCCAACACCACTCGCCTCGATCCCCAACACCACTCGCCTCGATCCCCAACACCACTCGCCTCGATCCCCAACACCACTCGCCTCGATCCCCAACACCACTCGCCTCGATCCCCACACACTCGCCTCGATCCCCAACACCACTCGCCTCGATCCCCAACACCACTCGCCTCGATCCCCAAACACCACTCGCCTCGATCCCCAACACCACTCGCCTCGATCCCCCAACACCACTCGCCTCGATCCCCAACACCACTCGCCTCGATCCCCAACACCACTCGCCTCGATCCCCAACACCACTCGCCTCGATCCCAACACCACTCGCCTCGATCCCAACACCACTCGCCTCGATCCCCAACACCACTCGCCTCGATCCCCAACACACTCGCCTCGATCCCCAACACCACTCGCCTCGATCCCAACACCACTCGCCTCGATCCCCAACACCCACTCGCCTCGATCCCCCAACACCACTCGCCTCGATCCCCAACACCACTCGCCTCGATCCCCAACACCACTCCCCGCCTCGATCCCCAACACCACTCGCCTCGATCCCCAACACACTCGCCTCGATCCCCAACACCACTCGCCTCGATCCTCCCAACACCACTCGCCTCGATCCCCAACACCACTCGCCTCGATCCCAACACCACTCGCCTCGATCCCCAACACCACTCGCCTCGATCCCCAACACCACTCGCCTCGATCCCCAACACCACTCGCCTCGATCCCCAACACCACTCGCCTCGATCCCCAACACCACTCGCCTCGATCCCCAACACCACTCGCCTCGATCCCCAACACCACTCGCCTCGATCCCCAACACCACTCGCCTCGATCCCCAACACCACTCGCCTCGATCCCAACACCACTCGCCTCGATCCCCAACACCACTCGCCTCGATCCCCAACACCACTCGCCTCGATCCCCAACACCACTCGCCTCGATCCCCAACACCACTCGCCTCGATCCCCAACACCACTCGCCTCGATCCCCAACACCACTCGCCTCGATCCCCAACACCACTCGCCTCGATCCCAACACCACTCGCCTCGATCCCCAACACCACTCGCCTCGATCCCCAACACCACTCGCCTCGATCCCCAACACCACTCGCCTCGATCCCCAACACCACTCGCCTCGATCCCCAACACCACTCGCCTCGATCCCCAACACCACTCGCCTCGATCCCCAACACCACTCGCCTCGATCCCCAACACCACTCGCCTCGATCCCCAACACCACTCGCCTCGATCCCCAACACCACTCGCCTCGATCCCCAACACCACTCGCCTCGATCCCCAACACCACTCGCCTCGATCCCCAACACCACTCGCCTCGATCCCCAACACCACTCGCCTCGATCCCCAACACACACTCGCCTCGATCCCCAACACCACTCGCCTCGATCCCAACACCACTCGCCTCGATCCCCAACACCACTCGCCTCGATCCCCAACACCACTCGCCTCGATCCCCAACACCACTCGCCTCGATCCCCAACACCACTCGCCTCGATCCCCAACACCACTCGCCTCGATCCCCAACACCACTCGCCTCGATCCCCAACACCACTCGCCTCGATCCCCAACACCACTCGCCTCGATCCCCAACACCACTCGCCTCGATCCCCAACACCACTCGCCTCGATCCCCAACACCACTCGCCTCGATCCCCAACACCACTCGCCTCGATCCCCAACACCACTCGCCTCGATCCCCAACACCACTCGCCTCGATCCCCAACACCACTCGCCTCGATCCCCAACACCACTCGCCTCGATCCCCAACACCACTCGCCTCGATCCCCAACACCACTCGCCTCGATCCCCAACACCACTCGCCTCGATCCCCAACACCACTCGCCTCGATCCCCAACACCACTCGCCTCGATCCCCAACACCACTCGCCTCGATCCCCAACACCACTCGCCTCGATCCCCAACACCACTCGCCTCGATCCCCAACACCACTCGCCTCGATCCCCAACACCACTCGCCTCGATCCCCAACACCACTCGCCTCGATCCCCAACACCACTCGCCTCGATCCCCAACACCACTCGCCTCGATCCCCAACACCACTCGCCTCGATCCCCAACACCACTCGCCTCGATCCCCAACACCACTCGCCTCGATCCCCAACACCACTCGCCTCGATCCCCAACACCACTCGCCTCGATCCCCAACACCACTCGCCTCGATCCCCAACACCACTCGCCTCGATCCCCAACACCACTCGCCTCGATCCCCAACACCACTCGCCTCGATCCCCAACACCACTCGCCTCGATCCCCAACACCACTCGCCTCGATCCCCAACACCACTCGCCTCGATCCCCAACACCACTCGCCTCGATCCCCAACACCACTCGCCTCGATCCCCAACACCACTCGCCTCGATCCCCAACACCACTCGCCTCGATCCCCAACACCACTCGCCTCGATCCCCAACACCACTCGCCTCGATCCCCAACACCACTCGCCTCGATCCCCAACACCACTCGCCTCGATCCCCAACACCACTCGCCTCGATCCCCAACACCACTCGCCTCGATCCCCAACACCACTCGCCTCGATCCCCAACACCACTCGCCTCGATCCCCAACACCACTCGCCTCGATCCCCAACACCACTCGCCTCGATCCCCAACACCACTCGCCTCGATCCCCAACACCACTCGCCTCGATCCCCAACACCACTCGCCTCGATCCCCAACACCACTCGCCTCGATCCCCAACACCACTCGCCTCGATCCCCAACACCACTCGCCTCGATCCCCAACACCACTCGCCTCGATCCCCAACACCACTCGCCTCGATCCCCAACACCACTCGCCTCGATCCCCAACACCACTCGCCTCGATCCCCAACACCACTCGCCTCGATCCCCAACACCACTCGCCTCGATCCCCAACACCACTCGCCTCGATCCCCACCTCCCCAACACCACTCGTTTCCCCTGGCTGGAGAGTCTAGAACCAGGGTCACAATCTCAGAATAAGGGGTAGCCATTTGGGACTGAGATGAGGAGAAATTTCTTCACTCGGAGGGTGGTGAATCTTTAGAATTCTCTACCCCAGAGGGCTGTGGAGGCTCAGCCATTGAGTACATTAAAAACAGAAATCGATAGATTTCTAGATATTAAAGGATCGTGCAGGAAAATGGGTTGAGGTAGAAGATCAGCCATGATCTTGTTGAATGGCGGAGCAGGCTCGAGGGGCCAGATGGCCTCCTCTTGCTGCTATTTCTTATGTTCTTATGTCTCAATCCCACATCACTAACTTCATTTGTTTCAATCTACTCTCACTAACATCATTCACCTTAATCCCATATCACTAACATCACTCCTCTCAATCCACCCTCACTAACATCACTCCTCTCAATCCACCCTCACTAACATCACTCCTCTCAATCCACCCTCACTAACATCACTCCTCTCAATCCACCCTCACTAACATCACTCCTCTCAGTCCACCCTCACTAACATCACTCATCTCAATCCAGCCTGAATAACATCACTCATTTCAATCCAGTCTCGCCATCCACTAATATTGTTCACTTTCTCCTCTGGTCTCGCTATCATTCCTGTCATCCCATTCTCACTATTATTTCATCATCTCACGTAAGAAATTGGAGCGGGAGGAGGCCATACGACCCCTCGAGCCTGCTCTGCCATTCATTAAGATCATAGCTGATCTTTGACCTCAACTCCTCTTTCCCGCCTGATCCCCATATCCCTTGATTCCCCTGGAGTCCAAAAATCTATCTTATCTCAGCCTTGAATATACTCAACGACTGAGCATCCACGGCCCTCTGGGTCTGCCACCCACACGTGCAGGGTGAGTCGAGTCACTGGCTAGGATTCCTCCAATTGCTTGCCCTTGTTTCGAGCAATAGTTTGCACCCGGATCACTGGTTCACCAGAATCCTTCGCGTTTTGGTGGACCAAACCATCCCTGAATTTTAGCAGTGTTCCCCCTTGAAGGGGAGGCATTTGTATATATTACAGTGCCTTGTCCTACAGTCCCATTGGCCTACTACAAAATAGGGCCTTACTGGCACCAGCCTATTGATTTTTGGTCACCGAGCTCGTGGGACATGCAGATCAGAGGACCCCCTTGGTAGTTCTGTGCCTGCTCCTGGCCAAGTCTGCCATCCGTAGATCCAGGATGTGCAGGATTATTGGACAGGCTTGTTCTGATGGTTTGTTTACCTTTTGAGCTAAAGTTTGTAGCCAAGTGACCCTTAAACACCAGCATGCAGTATCTACTCACTGGTTGCCTTGTGAGCAGTGGCACTGTATGGAATTTCTTTTTTGATTCTTCTAGATCTTACTGTTTTGGTTTAATTTTGTTTTTGGGTAGATCTTATTTAAGGCCAGGTCCTTGATTATGACCCTGTAGGTATAGGCTTTTGTAGCCCCGAATTTAGGCTGGCCTCTCACAAGAAAGGCGACCAAATGGCAGCAGCCTGTTATGAAAGAAGCCCTGAAGTGCCAGGACTGCATAGGGAAGCTGGAGTACAACTGCGTTCCAAGGTGCTTCACAAAAAGGGGGTGGCAGAGCAAAGAGAAGAGTTAAGGGAAATGACCAAAGGGACGGCCAAGGAAACTGTTTTTGAGGAGACATTTGGTGGTGGGGAGTAGTCAGGCAGAGAGCTCTAGAGTGCGATGTTTGGAGACTCTGGCACTGATTTGGCAGTGGGAGTAAACAGACCAGTCAGAAAAGAGGGGTGTGAGCTGGAATGTCGGATTGGAGGTGGTTTTAGAGATAGGGTGAAGCAAGACTATGAATGGATTCGTAACTGAGGACAAGGGTTTAAAAGAAATCCCTGCAATTGTTGGCGACCAGAGTTCAGTGCATGTAAATGTAAATGTGGACCTGAGTAGTACCCGGGGCAGGATAAGTTATTGAGGGAGTGCTGCACCATCAAAGGGTCAGTACTGAGCGGGTGCTGCACTGTCGGAGGTGCCGTCTTATGGATAAGATGTTAAATGAGGCTCCAGCTGCCGTCTCAGGTGGATATAAAAATCCCATGACACTATTAGAAGAAGAGCAAGGACGTTCTCCCAGCATCCTAGCCAATATTTATCCCTCAACCAACACCTAAGTAAACAGATTATCTGGTCATTACCTCATTGCTGTTTGTGGGATCTTGCTCTGCGTAAATTGGTTGCTGCGTTTTCCTACATTATAACAGTGACTACACTTCAAAAGCACTTCATCGGTTGTAAAGTGTGGGACGTCGTGAGGTCATGAAAGGCACTATAGAAATGCAAGTCATTCTTCTTTTCTTCACAGCTGAGACAGTTCTAGCTAGAACCCTTGTCCTCAGTTACAAATCCATCCATAGTCTTGCTTTACTCTGCCTACTGTTCATTACACCCACCCCCACCATATCAGTTCCAGAGTCTCCAAACATCGCGGCCCTGCACTGTAGAGCTCTCTGCCTGGCTACTCCCCACCTCCAAAAGTCTCCTGAAAAATAACCTCCTTGGCCATCCCTTTGGTCGCTTCCCTAACCCCTCTCTTTGCTCCACCAACCTCTTTTTGTGGAGCACCTTGGGACGCAGTTGTATGCCAGCTCCCCTATGCAGTCCTGGCAGTTCAGGGCTTCCTTCATAAAAGGCAGCTGGCAGTTGGGGGCTCTTCATTTCACACACAATACCTCAATTAATAATACAAAAATGTATTACGTTAAGACAAGTATGGTGTAGAAATATTGCTGCACTCTGCAACATTTTGGCCAGATTCTGATTGTGCACTTTGTCCTTCTGAACAGTACAACAGTCTATAGTTACTGCAAAGTGACTTAATATTGATTCACGGTTGTCAGTTTTCAACAGTGCAGATTTCCTGATTCTGGTGTCTTGAATAAGTTGTATTACTTATAAGGAAAACGATCTGTATCAGTATTGAGAAAAGTGAACTGAAAGCAAAAGGCCAAATGATGCTCTAAAAGTTGTATACTGTCCTTTAATTGTGGGGAATTCAAGGAAAGAGGTCCTCCAACTGGTAAGAATTGTTAATGGCAAGTATTTACCTGGGTTAAGAATCTGTTTTGAAGTATTATTTTATGAAATATCCATATTTGTAAGGCTCCTTCGTGGACCCTTATCCACCTTCCATTTTATTCAGTAAACAGTACGACAAATATGCTAAGGTTACCACAGCCAATGCCTCCCCTTAGAGTGTGCCAATCGATAACAATGATCAGTGGAATTCCAGCAGTATTTCCCACTGCAAATATTGACACATTCCTGAGGATCCTTCTGTATGAAGTTATGAAAGATAGTGACATTTACCCAAAGGAAATCAGTGCCATCATTGCAGAAAAAATAAACTGGCAATAGAAATAACGCAGTAGTAAGTCAAGGAAGAAAAATGGAAATTTGATGAATTCATGGACCTGCTACAACTCCCTCGTGAACCTTTTGCGGTCCATGGACCCCAGTTGGAAAAGCTAAGGCAAGAAAGAACCTGCATTCATATAGCGCATTATCACATCTTCAGGATGTTCCAAAGTGCTTCACATTCAATCAAATACTCTTTGAAGTGCAGTCACTTCACAGTAAGCAGAACTGTTGTTGAAGCAGAAAGAAAATATATAGTTTATAACCATTAATGGAAAAACAAAACAAATGGCTGCGAAATCTATGCTTTAGTGTTTTGTTTCTCACTCTCAGTACTGGCTTTCCATTAATAGTTCTAAGTTAGTGTTCCGACTCAGGTTGTTCGAAGAAAGGCTGGCATTTTCATTGGCCAATTTGCAACCTTTGAAGAGAAATCCTCAAGTGGTTTTCTACTGGATATCCTTCAAACTTTTTATTTTTGGTATTTTAAACAACATATTCTGCAACATATTTAATGAGTTAAAACAGTTCTTGTGTGAGGGTATGAAAACTTTGATTCAACTTTTGAAAAAAAATAACATTTTTTTGGTTACCTCAAATGGAGGGTGATTGTAATAATTTTCTTCCTCAGTTTTCTCTCCTGAAAGTGATGATGTACAAATTGGGGTACAGGCTGTGGGGCACTAGCGACCCTCCATCTGGCCAGTCTTCATATGTCAACTGTAGGACCCTCACAGATGAACTCTAACCTACCCCCAGTTAACATGCACTCATGTACAGTATCAATTAAGGATCAGTGGACAGGAATGGGAACAGGTTGAATTTTTATTGTTCCCTTCCCTAGTCCACTGATGCTGAGGCATTAAGGTCAGTGGGTCAAAGGGAAAATACTCCAGTGGTTGGAATCATACCTGATAATGGAAAATGGTCAAGGTTGTCGGGGGCCAATCATCACAGCCTCAAGATATTGTTGCAGGAATTCCTCAGAGAAGTACCCTCTACTATAAGAACAGGTGTGGGGCTGTTTGCTGACGATTCCACAGTGTTCAGTTACATTCACAACTCCTCTAATAATGTAGCGCATGCCAGCCTACAACAGGACCTGGACAGCATCCAGGTTTGACCTGATGAGTGGCAGGTAACGTTCACGTCACATAAATGCTATGTAATGACCATCTCCAATAAGAGAAAGTTCAATCATCTCCTGATCTTCAACAGCACTACCATCACTGAATCCCCTACCATTAACATCATGGGGATTACCAGTGACCAGAAGCTTAACTGGACCAGCCATATCAATACCATGGTTTCAAAATGAGAGCAGAGACTGGGTAGTCTTTGATGAGTGGTGCCAGTATTGGGGAAAATCCATGCAGGTTACCTGCTCTGAGTAGGCCAGGAGTAGCAGCTCAAGAGATTACTGGAAATAGGATACACTCTTTTACAGGAAGCTTGAGCAAAATTGAGTGTAAAGTAACACAGCCAACTTCAACTGGTAAAATCAATACATTTTCCATCTTCACAAGTACCTTTTTGGAAGCTTTTTTGCTGAGTAAGTGATATTGGCTTTGTTGGCATTGATATCATTGAGGTACCTTTTGAGCTTGCACACTATCCTTTGCTATAGTGTCATTGGCTTGTTGTTGAGGGTCACAATCCCAGTCAATGTCTTGCTTGAGGGCCATCGTCAGGAATGCTGCAGTAAACTGCACCATAATGGGGCACAGGTCTGTGCTAGCGATTTTTCACACCGTGAGCTCAATTCATGGCATTGGAGCAGTTGCCTGATTGAATGCCAGGTAGTTCCCCACTGTAGGGCTAAAAGTTCTATTTTATAAGTTCCCTTTCTGCTGTACGGAAGTGAGGATACCATGCTTCCTAAATAGCATCCTGTCACCTCCTTTTGGAGAGGAAGTTGCATTGAATTCCAACTTGGTCAACATCCCATCAGCCAAGCAGGCCAATGAATGAAGGACCAGAACCACATGGAGAAACAAGTTACATGTACGTAATATAGGAAGAGGAGTAGGCCATTCATCCCCTCGAGCCTGTTCTGCCATGGCTGACCTGCACCTCAACTCCATTTATCCGCCTTTGCTCAATATCTCTTGATATTCTTACCTAACAAAAAGCTATCGATCTCAGTCTTGAAAACGTCAACTTCCTGTGAGACTACCTTGATGCATTTTTAAATTTAATTGCCCTGAATTCTATTTGTTGATAGGAACTTGTCTACTCCCTTTTTGGACCATGACACAGTTTCTTCCCCCACCCCCTACTCTTTGCTGGAAGTTAGTTCCTCATGTTTATCCCCGTTATACTGAATGCTGCCTGAATTTCCCATTTTCCTTTGTCTCCTCATTTTGCCTTGAATTTCATACCTGGCAAAAAAAACTTATCTAAATCCACATTCCCCAAACCCCTCATAATCTTGATAATACTTTTATCAAATCATCCCTTAGACTTCTCTTTTTGAGAGAAAAAAGTCCCCAGGTGTCTAAACTCTCCTAATAGCCCTGTTCTCTCATACTGGAATTAATCTCATAGCCCTCTCTAGGATCATCCACTCAACACTTTTAGCTGAAGGCATTTGCAAACAATGCAGCCTTGTCTCATTGCGCTTATGCTGGGCTCCACCGTGGTTGAGGATGGGGATGTTCATTGACCCTTCACCTCCTGTTAGTTGCCTAGTTTCTCTCCACCATTTTTGACTGGATGTGATGGAGCTAGAGAGCCTTGCTCTGACCTGTTGATTGTGGGACTGCTTAGCTCTGTCTATAGCCCGCTGTTTTTGGTGTTTAGCATGCAGGTAGCAAACAGTAGTAGTGGCTTCACTAGGTTCATATCTCATTCTGCTCATGGTTCGGCTCATGGCAAGTCCTTTTACACTGTCTGTTGAACCAGGTATGATCTCCCAGCTTGGTGGTGGTCGAGGAGTGAGTGATGTCTCAGGCCATGAGGTTACAGATTGTGGTGGTATACATTTCTGCTGCTTATGATGGCCCACAGTGCCTCATGGATGCCTGGTTTTGGGCTGCTGTATCTGCCCTTAGTCTGTCCCATTTAGAATGGCAGTAGTGAGGATGAGATCAAGTCAGTAATTTGCTCATGTTGTTTCCCTGACCAGCAGACCCAGTGTTGGCAGCTATGTCCTTCAGGACTTGGCCAGCTTGGTCAGTGGTTGTACCACTGAGCCATTCTTCATGGTGGACATTGAAGAATTTTCCTGCTTTGAAGAAGAGGACAATGATCAGATGTTTGTAGCCACATCACAAACCAGAAACACAAGGCCTGAGGATGTTTCATCAGCCTAATTACAGCCTCTTACTTGTGTTATTGTCTTCGATAAAGTAATTTAGAGGACATGCGCTGCATATCATTCCTCATTCTAAAAATAAGTGTGCTTAGGGGAAGATAAGACACCCGACAGGGAAAGAAACGTAATCACGAATGAAAATTATCAGACACAGCAGATAGCAAACTCATCAATATCAGTACTTGACGAAAATCCTGTGTGCCTGTCTAAGATAGTTGCTCTGATTCCAAGCATGTCATTGTTAGCAGTTCCTTTAATTAAACCTTCCTGCTGCTGCCAGCACAAAGATTTACGGTTACGATACATTTGCTTTTCCTATCTGTTGGTTCACATTTGTGACTGACCAGTATATTAACTGTTGCATTTGAAAAAAAATCTGTTTTAGTTTGGGCCATACCAGAGGGTTCCTACCTTGAAAGACCTGCAGTTTTGTATTATGTCATTTCACGCTTGGACTCGTGTACAGTCAATCATTAGTTACAAGTTTTAATCTAATTGCGGATTGACTTCAGTACTGAATCAAGTTCAATAAAATGTAAGGTTAGAATTGTGCTTAACCATATTGTAAGATGTATATTGTAATTAAAAACAGAGCATGCTGAAAATGCACAGTTTGCCAGTCAGAATCTGAACAAGACAGGCTGCCATTTTGGATGTCTGTCTTCACCAAACAGGCACAGTCGGGCTGTAAGTCATCTTGTGGCCAGTTGCTATTAAACTTAAAAAATAAAAAGGGACAGTAAAAATTATGGTTTAGCTGATTAGATTCCATGATTGTTTGTAATAAAACTTATACTATTTATATTAGGCATCTAATACTTATTATTAAACTAGCCATTTGCCTATGGTATTGCACAGGGTAAGTCATGACCAAGTGTAGGCCTCAGGTGAAGTGGGGTTGGAGGGCAGGGATTATTGGATCAAGATATGCAAATGTAATTCTGTCTCTATTCAGTCATACATTTTGTCCTTATTTTTATATAATGCTTTGACTTTATATTATTACTTATTGTTAACTAGCAAAACTTGTACTTTGGGAAGCAAATAGAATTGGTTGGAGCATAGGAGTTTCTCTGCAGTGCAGGCTGAAATGCTGGGTGATGCAAAACTGAGGTGAGACAGCACCATCACTAACAGGAGGGTGCAATTACAATGTGACTGATTTGCATGGGCAGATTCCGTTATAAATGTGGACATTGGACTTTATAATGGAAAAAGTTGACATAAATCTGTGACCAGAACATGACGACAGGAAGAATGTGTAGAGGCGGCGAGCCGGCGCGGACACGATGGGCCGAATGGCCCCCTTCTGTGCTGTATCTTTTCTATAGTTCTATGGTTCTAGGCCTTGGCGAAGGTGCAGAGGAGATTTACTAGAATAATACCAGGGATGAGGGACTTCAGTTATGTGGAGAAGCTGGGATTGTTCTCCTTAAGGCAGAGAAGGTTAAGGGGACATTTAATAGAGGTGTTCAAAATTAAGAGGGGTTTTGATGGAGTAAATTAGGAGAAACTGTTTCCACTGGTAGGGGGGGGGTCAGTAACCAGAGGGCACAGATTTAAGATAATTGTCCAGAGGACACAGATTTAAGATAATTGGCAAAAGAACCAGGGGGGAGATGAGAAGAAATAACACAGTGAGTTGTTATGATCTGGAATGCACTGCTTGAAAGGGTGGTGGAAGCAAATTCAATACTAACTTTTAAAAAGGAATTGGATAAATACTTGAAAAGGAAAAATTTGCAGGCTATGGGGAAAAAAACGGGGAAGTGGGAGTGGACAGCTCTTTCAAAGAGCCACTATAGGCATAATGGGCCGAATGGCCATCTTCTGTGCTGTGTGATTCTATGTAAGATTTTTATGATTTTCTGCTTTTTATTTTGGATTTCTGTCTTTTGCAGTTTTTATTTATTTCTATCTGAACAGAGTTTGTCATATGAGTACATTGTTTATTACAAATTATAAAGATTTAAAGTTTGGGGGGGGAGGACAAATTGGTGAAACAGATTCTTTGCCAGACCTTAAAGGATAGTTGAATTACTTTGGAATTCTTTATTTTCCAGATTCTGGCGAACAGCAAAAATGGCAGCCGACAATATGGAAATTGATGATTCTTTGTACAGGTAAGAGCAGAACATACAAATTTCTTGAAGAACAAAAAAATTCTTGATGCAAATAAATTAGTAATGGCTATATTCCAACAAGGTGCATAGGTCTCATGGCTTCTGGAATTCAACATCTTGTGGTGACTTCTGCTGGAGTCCAGTTCCCTGGGTGCTCTCAGCCCTCAGGTACCTTATTCAATTGGACATTCCTTGTGCCTGACCCTGTCCTTGCCTCCCTGACAATCGCAGAGTTAGATTCCAGCAGAGAATAGCAATTATGAATTTTGAATCCTGTTTGGTTATTTTTTTTCTCTCTCTAGTTGAGAGCTAGAGCGGCCAGTTATTTTCCCTTCCCACTGTCCAGCTGGGAACAGCCAAATGAACAGTGACCAAGGATTGAATCTAGGACCAGCCTAGTCTTTGCAGCTCAGTCTTACACTACAAAGTGCATTTTTACCCATTCAGGCGTTTTGGAGCAGAATTTAAAATCACATTTTTGCCAAATTCTTAAGACCTCTTAAATGGGTGTAATTTCGTAAACAAATATCTGCTATGATGTGATTGATAATGAGTTGACTTCATCATGTACTGTTCTTGTCCACACTGTTATATGATTTTCATGTTTATTCAATTAAAATTGCCCTGTGACCACGTTAATAGTTGTTACAGACTTTCCCAGACTTCAGTATGTTACGGAGCAGGTTGTTCCTGGGTGTTTCTGCCCCTCAGTGTTTTCCCTTCTGGTGGGTTCCTTCATGTTTTATTTCGTGGTCATTGACAAATCCTGATTTGCGCTCATGCCATGATGTTTGTGGTTACAATCCCAAGTTTCCTTTGGGCTGGTGTGGAGCGTCTGGTTTCTATTTCACTATGTGGCTTTAGTTACCGCTGATAAAATCCATCTCCACTCTGGCTAGGGCATCTGAGCAATGGGCAGTAACCACAAAGTGACTTTGCAGGGTAGGTTTTTGAAAGATTTGTTGGGGTCATTTTCACCTTCACCACCCGTTGTGGAACTCGCATGGTTTTCATTCCGTCAATTTGAACGGGGTGAAATCAGGCAGATTCTGCAGTGGGCCGATGATCTGCTCTGTCCAGGCGGTTATCTGACAGCAGATGGGCTTGTCTTCTCTCATCATTTCATTTCGTGAAAATAGTTCATCGGTTTAAAGCAAAAGCTATTGATATTGTATGAGTTAGGGTTTGCTGTATAAATTGGTTTATAATGTATAAAAACTTGCATATAACATGAAAAAGTCCTTGACATCATGGCATAGGAACAGGAGTAGCCCATTCAGTCCCTTGAGCCTGTTCTGCCGTTCAATTAGATCATGGCATTTCTCCACCACTTCTGGATCTTATAGTGACCTCCAACATTGCCACTGTTTTTCTGCCCCGTGATCGATTCTGCACAACTCCTGGCTCTTCATTCCCACGGAAATACCTCCAGGAGTGCGTCCTCCGATACTCTACCTTTCAAATAGCTTCTGGAGTCACTCCCCCTCCACACCGGTCTTCGAACCTGGACATCAGTTCGTTGATGCTCCAAGTTGATGCCACCCTATCTACATCAACCTTATCCCACCATGGGACCTCTGACTTTAACCTTGGACTCCCTTCTATTGTCTCTTCTCTATTCCCCGTTTATTACCAGGGCATATCTATCCCAATCTTGCTATGTAACCACACCTATGTAACTTGAGTTTCCTTGTGTCCATTTGCGTGCACGTTTTGGCTTCCACTCCAGACCCGAGCCCTTTGCTTCTATTTCCCCTTTTTTGTAAACCTGTTTTCTTCTTTTCGTTTTACCCCTCCTAGGCCCCTCTTTCCTATCGCTGTACTTCCTTTCATTTCTCCCCTCTGCCCCCCCCCCCCCCCCCCCCAAATCTCTATCCCAACCCTTCAGCAATCCTTGACCTTCCTACTCTCCTGCCGCTGTCCCAAGCTAGACTCCCTCTGAGATAAACCTACAGCTTCCCTCTGTGCCTCCCTTGGCATCCTCCGATGAGCCCATCGAGGCATTCATCATTGTCTCCTTAGGAGCAGAAACCCCAATTGCCCCATCCCACACTCTCACCGACTTTCCCGCCCAGCGCATCCGCTGGGGGCTAATCTTGCCAATCTCCTTCCCGTCCCACTCACCCCTCCCAGCGCTGACCCTTTGGACTCTGCCAGCGGATCAGCTATCACCGCCCCTCTCCGCATCTCCCTCCAGAATGTCCGTTAACTTGTGAATAAAGCCCTTGCCATCCATGAGCTTATTGTGGATGATTGCACTGACATCATGGCCTTGACAGAAACCTGCCTGACTGGTGATGATACCTTCCCCCTTAATGAAGCCTCCCTGCCTGGCCATATCTTCTACCACTTACCCTGCCCAGACCGCCATGGTGGCGGTGTGGCCCATATCACCAAATCAGACTTTGGTCTGTCCCCCTACTCCTCTGGCACCTTCTCTTCCTTTGAGCATCTCACCTTGTTCCTTCCCTCTCGTCTCTCCTTTAAAATCCTTGTTCTGTACCGCCCACCCAAGTACCGCGCCAAGTTTCTCAACGAGATATCTTCACTGCTTTCCTCCCTCAGCCTCCACACCGAGCGACTTCTCATCCTTGGTGATTTCAATCTCCATCTCAACTCATCATACTCTCTCTCCTCTAAGTTCATTGCCCTCCTATCCTCCCTTAATCTCTCCCTCCATATAAATTCCCCTATCCATATTCATGGCCATCCCCTCGACCTTGCCATTTCACATGGCCTTTCAACTCCCATCGTGTCAATCGCGGATAAGGCCATCTCTGATCACTTTCTTGTATCCCTCTCCACCCACATCCCCCTTGCCCCTCCCAAGCCCACTTCCTTCTGTATTTGCCCCGGAAAACTCTCCCCCAAGTCACTTACAACGGCACTTTCAAATTCCCAATTATCTAACCTTTGACCCTACATTCACCGCAACATTTCTACAGCTACCGATCTGCTCAATCACATCCTCACCCCCCTCCACCTTTTGATGCCCTTGTCCCCATTAAAACCATTACTCTCTCTCACGTTTCCCCAGTATGCCCCTCATCTCCGCACCCTTAAGTCCAAGGGACGCAGACTTGAACGTTTGTGGCAGACAACTGGTTTAGCCATTCATCGCCAGATCTGGTTGGATCACGTGAAGAACTATCGGGTCCTACTCTCCTCTGCTAAAACTGCTCACTATTCCAGGATCATCCTGGAATGCAAAGATAACACCCTGTTTCTCTTCTCCACTACAAATTGTCTTCTTAATCCCCTCTCTCCAGCCCCCTCCACCCTCACCTCCAACGAAAAGTACGAGGAGCTCATGGACTTCTTTGTCACTAAGATTGAGACCATCCGTTCAGCTGCCTCAGCTGCTTTCCTCCCTTCCCCTTGCCCAGCAAGCCAAATTTCCCCTACAGTTCCCCCCTGCCCTAGCCCTGAACTCACATCTTTCTCTAGTTTCTCTCCTATCTCTCCTCGTGCCTCTGTGAGCTCATCATGACCATGAGACCCACCTCCTGCTCCCTTGACCCTATTCTCATTAAACTGCTAGCCACCCAACTTCCCTTCCTGGCCCCCATGTTAGCTGATATTGTTAATGGTTCCCTCTCCTCAGGTACTGTCCCCGTCCACCCTTGACCCCTCTGTCCTTGTGCCCCATCTCTAACCTCCCTTTCCTCTCCAAAGTCCTTGAATGTGTTGTCACCTCCCAAATCCGTGCCCATCTTCCCGGCAACTCAATGTTTGAATCCCAACACTCAGGTTTCCGTCCCTGCCACAGTACTGAAACAACCCTTATCAAAGTCACAAATGACATCCTATGTGACTGTGACCATGGTAAACTATCCCCCCTCATCCTTCTCGACCTGCATGCAGCCTTTGACACGGTTGACCACACCTCTCCTCCATCATCCAGCTGGGTGGGACGGCGCTCGCCTGGTTCCATTCTTATCTATCTAGTCGTAGCCAGAGAATCACCTGAAATGGCTTCTCTTCCCGCTCCCACATTGTTACCTCTGGAGTTCCCCCAAGAATCTATCCTTGGCCCCCTCTTATTTCTCATCTATATGCTGCCCTTCAGTGACATCATCCGGAAACACAACATCAGATTCCACGTGTGCGCTGACGACACCCAGCTCTACCTCACAACCTCCACCCTTGACCCCTCCATTGTCTCTTATTTGTCACACTGCTTATCCGACATCCAGTACTAGATGAGCAAAAATTTCCTCCAACTAAATATTGGCCACTATCTGAGGCTCAACCGGACCGTTCGCAACCATGGCATCCTATTTGACCCTTAGATGAGCTTCCGACCACATATCCACTCCATCACCAAGGCCGCCTACTTCCACCTCCATAACATCGCCTGTTTCCTCCCCGCCTCAGCTCATCTACTGCTGAAACTCTCATCCATGCCTTTGTTACCTCTCGACTGGACTATTCCAATGCTCTCCTGGCTGGCCTCCCATCTTCCACCCTCCATAAAGTTGAGCTCATCTAAAACTCTGCTGCCCGTATCCTAATTCGCGCCATGTCCAGTTCTCCAATCTCCTGTGGGCTCACTGACCTACATTGGCTCCCGGTCCAGGAGTGCCTCGATTTTAAAATACTCATACTTGTTTTCAAATCCCTCCATGGCCTCGCCCCTCCCTATCTCTGTAACCTCCTCCAGCCCTACAACCCTCCGAGATCTCTGCACTCCTCCAATTCTTGCCTCTTGTGCATCCCCGATTTTAATCGTTCCACCATTGGCAGCTGTGCCTTCAGCTGCCTAGGCCCTAAGCTCTGGAATTCCCTCCCTAAACCTCTCCGCCTTTCTACCTCTCTCTCCTCCTTTTAAGACACTCCTTAAAACCTACCTCTCTGACATGCCTTAATACCTCCTTATGTGGCTCGGTGTCAAATTTTGTTTGATTACGCTCCTGTGAAGCGCTTTGGGACGTTTTACTACATTAAAGGCGCTGTATAAATGCAAGTTTGTTGTTGTTGTAGTTTATGCAACCTATCCTCATAATCTAACCCTTTTAGCGCTGGTATCATATTGGTGAATCTGTTCTGCACCCCTTCCAAGGCCAGTATATCCTTCCTGAGGTGCGATGCCCAGAACTGAACGTAGTACTCCAAATAGGGTCTAACCAAACTGTAACATAACTTCCACCCCTATGTATTCCAGCCCCCTTGAGATAAAATTATTGAGCAACACTTACTATAAGCTTTTACTGCACGTGATGATATAATCTATCCTATGTGTTTGGTAGATGAGGTGTATTTCCTGGGTGAGGGGTGGCAGAGGAGGAGAAGAGAGATACGACCGAGGAATTAAAGGTTAATGTGGATATATGCAGGCTATTTGACATGTCTGCTCGATATAGATTTTGAACAAGGCACAAGATTAGAAGAATTCTCCCCCCAATGCTCTATCAATTAATATCTTTTTTAAAGAAGTGTTGAAATAAGTATCTGTTTAACAACGAGATAAAAGGTAATAGAAGATAAGAATGTGTATAGATGATCAAATTATTTATGGAACACAATGGTGCCTGTGCTGTTGAAGCAAGGGATGAATCATCTGAGGAATGGAGCTGCTCATAGCTTTAAGGTTCTGCAGATTCACTTAATTACCTTTGTGGGCAAAACGGTTTTATCTAATAGATTTTTGCTATAGTTGGTTGTATCCCTCAAGAGATTGGTTGATTGGGTTGCATGAAATCCATGACCAGCCGGATTGTATATGATTTGCAGAGTGAACTGACTTGATGAGCTGCATAATCTCTTGGTTCCATTCTGTCTTATAATTTTAACTTGATGCAATATTGACGCATTTATATAATGAGTAAGTCATTGTTGCTTCCTCTGCCCCAGAACACAGACGATCCAAAGCATTTAACTTTGACTAGTAGAATTAGCGCAGTGCACTGCTGAATTCTGGTGTTTATTGTGCTATTAAGATGCAGCAGTGTTGTTACTTTAGACAGTGGAACAATTTTTATTTATTCGTTCATGGGATGTGGGCGTCGCTGGCGAGGCCAGCATTCATTGCCCATCCCTAATTGCCCTTGAGAAGGTGGTGGTGAGCCACCTTCTTGAACCGCTGCAGTCCGTGTGGTGAAGGTTCTCCCACAGAGCTGTTAAGGGAGTTCCAGGATTTTGACCCAGCGACGATGAAGGAACGGCGATATATTTCCAAGTTGGGATGGTGTGTGACTTGGAGGGAACGTGCAGGTGTTGTTGTTCCATGTGCCTGCTGCCCTTTTCCTTCTAGGTGGTAGAGGTCGTGGGTTTGGGAGGTGCTGTCGAAGAAGCTTTGGCGAGTTGCTGCAGTGCATCCTATGAATGGTACACACTGCAGTCACAGTGCGCCGGTGGTGAAGGGAGTGAATGTTTAGGGTGGTGGATGGGGTGCCAATCAAGCGGGCTGCTTTGTCCTGGATGGTGTTGAGCTTCTTGTGTGTTGTTGGAGCTGCACTCATCCAAGCAAGTGGAGAGTATTCCATCACACTCCTGACTTGTGCCTTGTAGATGGTGGAAAGGCTTTGGGGAGTCGGGAGGTGAGTCACTAACGCAGAATACCCAGCCTCTGACCTGCTGTTGTAGCCACAGTATTTATATGGCTGGTCCAGTTAAGTTTCTGGTCAATGGTGACCCCCAGGATGTTGATGGTGGGGGATTCGGCGAAGGTAATGTCAAGGGGAGGTGGTTAGACCCTCTCTTGTTGGAGATGGTAATTGCCTGGCACTTGTCTGGCGCGAATGTTACTTGCCACTTATCAGTCCAAGCCTGGATGTTGTCCAGGTCTTGCTGCATGCGGGCACGGACAGCTTCATTATCTGAGGGGTTGCGAATGGAACTGAACACTCTGCAATCATCAGCGAACATCCCCATTTCTGACCTTATGATGGATGGAAGGTCATTGATGAAGCAGCTGAAGATGGTTGGGCCTAGGACACTGCCCTGAGGAACTCCTGCAGCAATGTCCTGGGGCTGAGATGATTGGCCTCCAACAACCACTACGATCTTCCTTTGTGCTAGGTATGACTCCAGCCACTGGACAGTTTTCCCCCTAACTCCCATTGACTTCAATTTTACAAGGGCTCCTTGGTGCCACACTCGGTCAAATGCTGCCTTGATGTCAAGGGCAGTCACTCTCCCCTCACCTCTGGAATTCAGCTCTTTTGTCCATGTTTGGACCAAGGCTGTAATGAGGTCTGGAGCCGAGTGGTCCTGGCGGAACCCAAACCGAGCATCGGTGAGCAGGTTATTGGTGAGTAAGTGCCGCTTGATAGCATTGTCGACGACACCTTGCATCACTTTGCTGATGATTGAGAGCAGACTGATGGGGCGGTAATTGGCCGGATTGGATTTGTCCTGCTTTTTGTGGACAGGACATACCTGAGCAATTTTCCACATTGTCGGGTAGATGCCAGTACAGGAACAGTTCGGCTAGAGGCGCGGCTAGTTCTGGAGCACAAGTCTTCAGCAATACAGCCGGGATGTTGTCGGGGCCTGTAGCCTTTGCTGTATCCAGTGCACTCAGCCGTTTCTTGATATCACGTGGAGTGAATCAAATTGGCTGAAGACTGGCTTCTGTGCTGGTGGGGATATCGGGAGTAGGCCGAGATGGATCATCCACTCGGCACTTCTGGCTGAAGATGGTTGCAAACGCTTCAGCCTTGTCTTTTGCACTCACGTGCTGGCCTCTGCCATCATTGAGGATGGGGATTTTTACAGAGCCTCCTCCTCCAGTTAGTTGCATATGTATTGTCACACTGCATCTTCCCATAGACTTATAGTGATGCACTGCAAGGTGACAGCCTCAGTGGTACCTGACTTCAGAGACTTGAGCACATGATTCAGCTGTCCCAGTGTAGTACCGCCTTTCAGATGAGACGTTAAACCGAGGCCCCGTTTGCCCTCTTAAGTGAACTTAAAAGATCCCATGGCACTATTTCGAAGACGGGCAGGGGAGTTCTCACCAGTGTCCCGGCCAATATTTATCCCTCAACCAACATCACTAAAAACAGAAATGAAAACAGAAAATGCTGGAAACACTTAGCAGATCAGGCAGTGTCTGTGGAGAGAAACGGAGTTAATGTTTCAGATTGATGACCTATCATCAGAACTTTATCACTAAAAACAGAATATCTAGTTGTTATCACATTGATGTATCCGAGACCTTGCTATGCACTAATTGGCTGCCGTGTTTTCTACATTACAACAATGACTAGACTTCGTAAGTACATCATTGGTTGTGAAAGGCTGAGATTTTAGGCAGCAGTGCAAGCAAATGTCACCAAATGTAAAAGTTACATGTGTCACTTTTTATAGTACGCCATGTCTCAGTTGGTGAGGAATCATACTCTTATTTTTTTCCTGATGTGCATTATTGATTAGATATTAAGTAGGAGAAAATAGTTTACATAAAGGGACATTCAAATCAATTTCCTCCTTACCAGCTCTTATCTTTCTCTCTTCTTTCCCGATCACTGCAGTCGCCAACGCTATGTTCTCGGAGACAATGCAATGTATCAGATGGCCCAGTCCCATGTTTTCCTAAGTGGTATTGGTGGATTGGGTGTTGAGATTGGTAAGTCAAGTTTTGATCCATTTTAAAAGTATTATAAAAATAATGATGGAATGTATGATTTTAAAACGGATTGAGTTACCTCAGCGGCCCTGGTGCAATTATTTTCAGACCTCTAAGTCTGTTACTTCTGAAAACTGCACTTGGTCTTGACTCCCCATGTACAACGCATGGGAGATCCATTAGTTTAATATTAAAATTAATATTAAAGTGTTGTAAAAAGCATACTCTCCACTGATACTTTCCATGTAAACATTTCCAATGGGAAATTGCCCAAATCACATACGACTGGACTTTCAAACAATCAACTGGCTAGCCTTTGGCCCTCCAATCGCCATGACACTTCTGCAGCTGTCGATCAGCTCAATCATGCCTTCATCTCCGCCCTATGATGCCTGTATCCCGAATGTCACCCTTACTTTCCCTCACCTTGGTCGTTCCCCCAGTAGGCCCCCATCTTTGCTCCTTCAAGTTCAAGAGGCGCAGACGGATATATCTGATTGGTTTAGCCATTCATCGCCAGATCTGGCTGGACCACATCAAGCACTATTGGACCTCGCTCTCTTCTGCCAAAACTGCCCACTACTTCAGGATCATCCTGGAATGCAATGATAATCCTCTGCTTCTTTTCTCCACAACCATCCGCCTCTTTACACCCCTCTCCCTTGCACCCTCCACTCTCACCTCCAACAATAAACTCATGGACTACATTGTCACTAAGATTGAGACCATCCGTTCAACTGCCTCTGCCACTTGACCCTCTTCCCCTTGCCCACCAAATTGATCTTTCCCCAAGGATTCCCCTGCTCTAGCCCTGAACCTGCATCTTTCTATAGTTTCTCTTCTATCTGCCCTCATGCCCTCTCTGAATTCATCTTGCCCATGAGACCCACCTCCTGCCCTCTCGATCCTATTCCCACTAAACTACTGACTGCCTGACTTCCCTTCCTGGCCTCCATACTAGATGACATTGTAAATGGTTCCCTTTCCTCAGGTACTGCCTCCCTCCCTTTCAAAACTGCCATCATCACCCCCTGTTCAAAAAACCTACCCTTGACCCCTCTGTCCTTGCAAACTACCACCTCATCTTCAACTTCACTTTCCTCCCCACAGTCCTTGAACATGTTGGCACGTCCTAAATCTGTGCCCATCTTTCTCCGTGTTTGAATCTCTCCAATCAGGTTTCTGCCCCTGTCACAGCACTGAAAGCAGTTCAGTGGTCTCCTTGAACAAAACTGCATTCAATGGGAATGGGAATTGAACCTATTTGATGCCAGATTTTAAAGTGCTTCCTAGAACAAATCTAAATTGTTTCTAATTCTCTCGTCCTTTGTGATTAATTACAAACTTTATTCCTTAAAAGCTGTCATTCATTCAAGTGAGTTAAATATAAGATGACTTCACTGTACAGTAAAGACCTATATTTTGTGTACTTTCTTTGCTGGTAGTCAAACTAAAATAAAATTGAAGATGATTTTTAGGTGACTGAAAGAAATTTGAGAAGTTTAGAAAATGTGTATCACACGAAAAGGCAGTGTCCAGTTTGGAAAAATGGGGATCTGTTTGTGACCAGCTGCTAAATTTATGATCCAGCTGTGCCCTGTAAATTAGAGGAAAAAAAGAATAGATCAAAAACATAATTTGAAATCACAAGTTGCTTATGAAAGGAATTGAGTTGTTGCCCTAGAACTCAAATTTACTATCAGTTACATCTCATTGAGATTGGCTGAATTGTACAGATTACTGTGAGTATGCTATAGATTACTGTCAGTAATGGGGTACAGATTACTGTAAGCATTATAGTAAACATTGCTATGAATATTGTGAGTGTTATGGTACCGATTATTGTGAGTATTGTCAGTATTATACTGAGTACTATTTACAGTGCAGATTAATGTGCATATAGTACTGTAAATTTACTTTGAGTTTTATAATATTGATTACTGAATATTATAGTACAGATTTGTTTTTTTTTATTGTACAGATTACTAGAAGCATTATAGTATAAATGACGGAGAGTATTGTAGATAGATATGATTGTGAGTATTATAGTACAGATTATTGCGAGTATTATCATAAAGGTTATTATTAGTATTATAGTCCAGGTTATTGTAATCTTGACACGTCTTGTCTTAGTTATATTGCCAACAGTATACTGGTAGACTTTCCATCAGATACACAGGGTTGAGATTGGAGTGTGAATTCTGGCTGAATTTATTCCTTATCTAGCTCAGAAGTGCTGAGGTATATTGTAACATCTAGTTTACCACGCAGCTAAGATCTGCTATTTGAAGACAGACTATTTGATCAAGCCTGGCACTTACCCAGTAACTATGGTTATTATGTGCCACACCACACAGGGCATGTACACTAAGTTATCAGAGGAGCTTAGAAGCAAAAGATTTAATCAAATTCTTTGGAAAAGGCAGTGAACAAAACATGAGGAAGGTTGTTAATGGGGAAAGGGGGAAGCAATTTAAACATCTGTTTCTGCTTTCAATTTTTCTCTTAATGGAACAATGCATTATAATTGGTGTCTATTTGTTGCAGTAAATACTGTTTTAAATGGTGTGTTGTTAAAATGATTTAAGGCAGAATAACTGGTCTTTTTCTTTCCTTTGCAGCAAAGAACATTATTCTTGCAGGTGTAAAGGTAGGGTTGATCTTAGCAAGTTACAAACGCTCTTGATTTGTTGTAAGTTTTCAAATTTCTGAAACATGGGTTTTCTTCCTTCCAGTGTTGAAGTCCCAATTTTTCACCTTTAAAACATACAGGATCTACTTAAGAAGGTCTTAAAGGAGAAGAAGAAGTTGGAGAAGCAGAGAGCTTAGGGAATTCCAGAGCAGCCAAGAAGGCACAGCCACCAATGGTGGGGTGAAGGGAGGGTGGGATGCACAAGAAGCGAGAGTCAGGGGAGTGGAGATGTCAGGGGCTTGTTACAGAAATATGGAGGGGCAAGACCATGAAGAAATTTAAACACAAGGATGAAAATTTTAAAATTGAGCCACTGGGGGACCAAGAGCCAATTTAGGTCACTGTGGAAAGAGGTGATGGATGAGCAGAACTTGGTGTGGCATAGATATGGGCAGCAGAGTTTTGGATGAGCTGAAGTTTGTGGAGGACGGGAGGCCGGCCAGAAGAACATTCGAATAGTCTAGTCTGAACGTGACAAAGGCATGGATGAGGGTTTCAGCAGCAGATGGGCAGAAATAGGGTTGGAGGTGGAAGTACGCTCTGTGACGATGGTCTTTGTGATGGAGAAGATATCCGGTTGCAAGCTTAGCTTGGGGTCATAGGGCATTAAGAAATTGCAAACAGTCTAGTTCAGCCTAAGAGAGTGGCCAGGGAGGGGGGGGTTGAATCGGTGGCAAGGGTACAGAGTACTATCCACCTTTCAAGAGTTATCAGGAAAATTTGCAAGCAGCACCAGAAACCCTGAGTGTGCGCTGGAAAACGGCTTGCTAGCAAGGAATTCAAATAACATTTTGATGTTTCGTCACAAAACAAAGTCTAATTTTGATGACTGTCCTTAATTTCTTGGACCATTTTCTCTTAAAAGAACTATTTATAACCATTAAATATGTAACAGCAAAGAGATCAAATATATCTGCTGTAATTTCCTACATTATAACAGTAACTACACTTCAAAAGTAATTCATTGGCTGTAAATCGCTTTAGGACATTCTGAGCTCATGAAAGATGTTATATAAATGCAAGTTTCTTTCCTTCCTTCCTTCTTTCCTTTCCTTCTTTCCCGTTCGTTCGTTCGTTTCTTTCTTTAATAAGGATTCGAACAGATTTCCCAGCTGCTTAGCTTATCCCTATTTTGTGTCCCAGCTAAATCCACTTGTTTGGTTCTGAACTGTAACTTGCCCACACACTACGGGGTATTGTGTGTCAGAAGACAGAAACACCATTTTCTTATTGTCTGTAACTCTTTCTACATGTGATAGCAAGAGATGGCACTGACATTGCAAGAAACATATATCTTTTTAAACTTCAGACATTTGTGTTTGAGGTAACATTCCTGTGTTTGAAGTGACGATATATACTGATTTGTGAATATTTTTCTTTCTCCTTGTGCTAGACACTGACCATCCATGACACCAAGCCATCTGAAACTTGGGACCTAGGGGCTAACTTCTTTCTGCATGAGGAAGATGTGGCAAGTCAAAGAAACAGGTGAGCACTACATCAGTGATGTTGAAAACCTGGCGTGAGCAGAAATAAACTCTGTCCTACAATGTAAACATTTATTTAATCCTTTCAAGCATTCAAAAATCATTCTGCTTACAAAATATGCACCCTCTTTGTCATGATGTACCCAAACCAAATTTCCATATTTTTCAGTTAGTGAAGGTTAGAGAGTATAATTGAATAAATGTACAGAATTAGAGTATACTTTTAGGTATTCGATCTTAGTACAAGTTAAAATTCAATGGGGCGGAATTTGCTGAAGAATAACAGCATGTGAACGATGCACGCTGCTATTAATGTTCAAATCGGCCAGCGACTTGTGGCGAGGAAGAGATATCCCATGAATTGCGAATCGCCTCAAGTTGCTGGACAATTTACGGTGCTCCACCGTTAGCTTCGCGAAAACATCATCTCACCCTTAACATCCCCGTGAGTTTCATGAAGTTACTGCGTTTACACATTAATTGGCCGTTAAACTCGGCACAGAAAGTTAAGACTTGTAACTTATAGTGTAAGTACCCTTTTAACGACGTGATAATTCTTAATGGCTTCCAATCAACCTTTCTGGTCCAGAAAGTGAACAATTAAAATTGTGGAGTCTCTTTGCTTCAGGTAGTGAATTGTTGGAGATTTTAAAAATGTCAAATTTAAAACTTTTACATTTTTCTTCTTACTTTTCCTTTCTACCTCTTTTTTTTCTCTCTCTCTTAATCTAACCTTTCTTTTCTTCTCTTTATTTCTCTTTCTGTACCTGATTTGACATTGAATTCACCCACTCTAATTCACCCTCCTTCTCAGTCCTTCCACTGTTTATTTCTCAATTCTTAAATCTCATTGATTAAGGAGGTATACTGTTAGTCCCGTTGTTCATCGAGGTCCCATATGCCCTGTTGCCCTCGTTATCAGCTCACCCTTCCAGCAAATTACAAGGCCAAAAATGTTTGAGCTGGATGTAGCATTGGAAAGCAGAAACAAGGTACACAAAGGATTGGGAGATAAAGATAGCACTAGAGCAAGAAATACTGCGGTTGTAGATGGGACCAGACTAAGAGAGAGTACAAGAAAGTCTAAGATAGGTTTACAGTGCATTTGTGTAAACGCAGGAAGCGTGTTAAACAAGGTTGGAGAGCTGCAGGCGCAAATAGCCACATGGGAATGTGATGCTGTGGCGATAATGGAGACCTGGCTCAAAAAAGGGCAGGATTGAGTACTAAATATTCCTGGATACAAGGTGTTCAGGAAAGATAGGGAAGGAAAGAAAGGAGGGGGTGACGCATTATTGATAGAGGAGAATATTGCAGCGCTGGAGAGAGAGGATGTCCTGGAGGGGTCAAGGACAGTATCTATTTGGTTAGAGTTAAGAAACAATAGAGGTGCCATCACACTACTGGGTGTATTCTATAAGCCATGGGAAGGAGATAGGGGGCAACTTTGCAGGGAAATTGCAGAGAGGTGCAAAAGCCATAGAGTTGTGATAATGGGGGACTTCAACTATCCTAATATAGACTGGTATAGTAATAATATAAGGGGCAAAGAGGGGGGAGGAATTTTTGAAGTGTGTTCAGGAGAACTTTCTCGACCAATACGTTTCCGGCCCACGAGGAAGGAGGCATTGCTGGACTTGGATCTGGGGAATGAGGTGGGCCAAGTGGAGCAAGTGTCAGTGGGGAACATTTAGGGAATGGCGATCATAGTATCACAAGGCTTAGAATCGCTATGGAAAAGGACATGGACCACTCTAAAGTAAAGATACTCAATTGGAGGAGGGCCAATTTCACTTGGATGAGAACAGATCTGGCCCGGGTAAATTGGAATCAAATATTGGCAGCCAAAACTGTAATTGAACAATGGGCAGCCTTTAAGGAGGAGATGGTTCAGGTATAGCCTAGGTACATTCCCACGAGGGAGAAAGGTAGGGCAACTAAAGACAGAGCTCCCTGGATGACGAAAGAGATAGAGAGTAAGATGAAGCAGAAAAAAGAGGCGTATGACAGATGTCAGGTTGATAACACAAGTGAGAACCAGGCTGAATATAGAAAGTTCAGAGGAGAAGTGGAAAAGGAAATAAGAGGGGCAAAGAGAGAGAGTATGAGAATAGACCGGTGGCCAACATAAAAGGGAATCCAAAAGCATGTAAACGAGTAGTGAGAGGAGGGGCGGGGCCGATCAGGGACCAAAAAGGAGATGTACTCATGGAGGCAGAGGGCATGGTCGAGGTACTAAATGAGTACTTTGCATCTGTCTTTATCAAGGAAGAAGATGTTGTCAGAGTCTCAGTAAAGGAAGATGTAGTTGAGATACTGGATAGGCTAAAAATTGATAGAGGAGGTACTGGAAAGGCTAGCTGTACTTAAAGTAGATAAGTCACCCGGTCCAGATGGGATGCATCCTAAGTTGCTGAGGGAAGTAAGGGTGGAAATTGCAGAGGTACTGGCCATAATCTTCCAAACATCGTTAGATTCGGGGGTGGTGCCAGAGGACGGGAGAGTTTCAAATGTTACACCCTTGTTCAAAAAAGGGTGCAAGGATAAATCCAGCAACTACAGGCCAGTCAGTTTAACCTCAGTGGTGGGGAAACTTTTAGAAACTATAATCCGGGACAGAATTAGTGGTCACTTGGACAAGTGTGAATTGATTAAGGAAAGCCAGCATGGATTTGTTAAAGGCAAATCGTTTTTAACTAACTTGATAGAGTTTTTTGATGAGGTAACAGATAGGGTTGATGTGGTGTATGTGGACTTTGAAAAGGCATTTGATAAAGTGCCACATAATAAGCTTGTCATCAAGATTGAAGCCTATGGAATAAAGGGGGCAGTAGCAGCATGAATACAAAATTGGCTAAGTAACGGGAAGCAGAGAGTAGTGGTGAACGGTTGTTTTTTGGACTGGAGGGAGGCATACAGTGGTATTCCCCAGGGGTCAGTGCTGGGACCACTGCTTTTCTTGATATATATTAATGACTTGGACTTGGGTGTACAGGGCACAATTTCCAAATTTGCAGAAAATACAAAACTTGGAAGTGTAGTGAACAGTGAGGAGGATAGTGATAGACTTCATGAGGATATAGACAGGCTGGTGAAATGGGCGGACACGTGACAGATGAAATTTAATGCAGAAAAATTTGAAGTGATACATTTCAGTAGGAAGAACGAGGAGAGGCAATATAAACTAGGGGGCACAATTCTAAAGGGGTACAGGAACAGAGAGATCTGGGGGTATATGTGCACAAATCGTTGAAATTGGCAGGGCAGGTTAAGAAAGTGGTTAAAAAAGCATACAGGATTCTGGGCTTTATAAATAGAGGCATAGAGTACAAAAGCAAGGAAGTCATGATGACTCTTTATAAAACACTGGTTCGATCACAACTGGAGTATTGTGTCCAGTTCTGGGCTCCGCACTTTAGGAAAGATGAGGGTGCAGAAAAGATTTACCAGAATGATTCCAGGGATGAGAGACATTAGTTACATGGAGAAGTTGGGGTTGTTTTCCTTGGAACAGAGAAGGTTACGAGGAGATATGATAGAGGTATTTAAAATCATGAAGAGTCTAGACAGAATAGATAGAGAGAAACTGTACCCATTGGCAGAAGGGTCAAGAACCAGAGGGCATAGATTTAAGGTGATTGGCAAAAGAACCAAAGGTGACATGAGGAAAAACTTTTTCACACAGCGAGTGGTTAGAATCTGGAATGCACTGCCAGGAGTGGTGGTGGAGGCAGATTCAATCATGGCTTTCAAAAGGGAACTGGGTAAGTACTCAAAAGTAAAAAATTTGCAGGGCTACGGGGATAGGGCAGGGGTGTGGGACTAACTGGATTGCTCTTGCATAGAGCTGGGCACGGACTCAATGGGCCGAATGGCCTCCTTCTGTGCTGTAACCTTTCTACGATTCCATGAAGGGTGCAGGAAAATGTCTAACTAACTGTGCAAGCCGCGAGATGCCCTGCTCCAGCAAATTCCGGCCCATTGTAAATCTGGAAGGGATATGGCACTGTTGCTGTCTATCTGTGAATATAACAACGTAAAAATACTTTATTAAATCTGTAATAAGACGTTCTGTCAGCCACTGAGCCGTGTCAAGTTTTGAAGTGTTTCAGTCCTGTGTTTAGTCTAATTTGCACTTCTGCAAGGGGTAAATTCATGCTTCAACACTTCCAATTGATTTATTGATTGTTCGCAGCTCTTGTTAAGTGTTTGATTCCTTTTGGTATTAGCTGGAAACACTATCTGAATACTTTTTATAAACCATAAACACTGTTTTCAGAGTGTCAGTTGGTAGCAATCTCGCCATTGAGCCAGAAGGTTTTGGGTTCAAGTCCCAGTCCAGAGATTTGAGCACATAATCTAGACTGACACTTCATTGCAGTACTGAGGGAGTGCTGCACTGTCGGAGGTGCCCCGTCTTTCAGATGAGTTGTTAAACTGCGGTCCCGTCTGCCCTCTCGGGTGGATGTAAAAAATACCATGGCACTATTTGAAGACGAGCAGGGGCATGTCACCTCTCCCCCTCGGTGTCCTGGCCAATATTTATCCCTCAACCAACATCACCATCATTTTCCAAACTTCTCTGGCTCCAGGCACGGTGCCAGAGGACTGCTAATGTTGTACCCTTGTTTAAAAAGGGAAAAAGGGATAGACCGAGTAATTACAGACCAGTCAGCCTAACGTCAGTGGTGGGCAAATTATTGGAAACAATTCTGAGGGACAGTATTAATCATCATTTAGAAAGGCACGGATTAATCAAGGACAGTCAGCATGGATTTGTTAAGGGAAGTTCGTATCTGACCAACTTGATTGAATTTTTTGAGGAGGTAACAAAGAGGGTCGGTGAGGGTAGCACGCTTGATGTAGTCTACATGGATTTTAGCAAAGCTTTTGACAAGGTCCCACATGGCAGACTGGTCAAAAAAATAAAAGCCCACAGCATCCAAGAGAAAGTGGCAAGTTGGAAACAAAGGGTAATGGTCGATGGGTGTTTTTGTGTCTGGAAAGCTGTTTCCAGTGGGGTTCTGCAGGGCTCAGTATTAGGACCCTTGCTTTTTATGGTATATATCAATGATTTAGACTTAAATGTAGGGGGCATGATTAAGAAGTTTGCAGATGATACAAAAATTGGCCATGTGGTTGATCGTAAGGAGGAAAGCTGTGGACTGCAGGAAGCTATCAATGGTTGGGTCAGGTGGGCAGAAAAGTGGCAAATCAATCCAGAGAAGTGTGAGGTGATGTATTTGGGGAGGACAAACAAGGCAAGGGAATTCACAATAAATGGGAGGATACTGAGCGGTGTAGAGGAACAGAGGGACCTTGGAGTGCATGTGCACAGATCCCTGAAGGTAGCGGGACAGGCAGATAAGGTGGTAAAGAAGGCATATGGGATACTTGCCTTTATTAGCCAAGGCCCATAGAATATAAGAGCAGGGAGGTTATGTTAGAATTGTATAAAACACTAGTTAGGCCACTACATTACAGGAAAGATGTGATTGCACTAGAGGGTACAGAGGAGATTTGCAAGGACGTTGTCAGGACTGGAGAATTTTAGCTATGAGAAAAGATTGGATAGGCAGGGGTTGTTTTCTTTGGAACAGAGGAGGCTGAAGGGTGATTTAATTGAGGTGTATAAAATTATGAGGGGCCTAGATAGAGTGGATAGGAAGGACTTGTTGACCTCTCTGCTAAGGGAAATAACTGTGGGGGGGGAGGGAGGGGCATAGATTTAAAGTAATTGGTAGAAGGATTAGAGGAGAGCTGAGGAGAAATCTTTTCATCCAGAGAGTGGTGGGGTCTGGAACTCACTGCCTGAAAGGGTGGTAGAGGCAGAAACCCTCATCGCATTTAAACAAGTACTTGGATTTGCACTTGAAGTGCCATAACCTACAAAGCTACGGACCAAGAGCTGGAAAGTGGGATTAGGCTGGATAGCTTTTTTTCGACTGGCACAAACACAGTGGGCCAAATGGCCTCCTTCTGTGTTGTAAATTTCTATGATTCTATGATCACTAAAACGGATTAACCGGTCGTTATCTCATTGCTGTTTGTGGGACCTTCCTCTGTGCAAATCGGCTGCCACGTTACCTACCTTACATCAGTGACTACACTTCAAAAGTTATTAATTTGTTGTAAAGCGCTTTGGGACTCCCTGAGGTTGTGAAAGGCGCTATATAAATGCAAATCTGTCTTTCTTCCTACTTGCCTCCTTTCTGTCCTCCCTTTCTTGCTTTCTTACTGATTCAAACAGATTTCCTAGTTTCCTCCCCTAACCCCAGTTTGTATCCCAGCTAAACTCACTTGTTTGGTTCTGAACTGTAACTTGCCCACATGCTATGGGGTACTGTGTGTCAGAAGACAGAAATACCATTTTCTTATTGTCTGTAACTCTTTCTACATGTGATAGCAAGAGATGGCACTGACACTGCAAGAAACATATGTCTTTTTAAACTTCAGATATTTGTTTTTCTTTTTCAGTAAGTATTTTTCATATTAAATGATTGTGGAAGCAGATTGTTCTTGTTCCTTATTTCTGGATCAATAGGATATTTTACACTTGTTGGTGCAAATTTTTATTCCACCCCCTTGCCCTAACTAAAAGTGTCCGTCCATTTTTGCATCAAGTATAAAGTCAGCGAAGGTATGAGTAGGATAGTTCGTTAAAATGTTCTGAACGGTGATTAGTTTCTTAATTTGTTTAATTCACAGAGCTAAGGCCACCATCTTGCAACTTGCAGAGCTGAATCCTTATGTCCAGGTCAATACATCCAACGTTTCTTTGGATGAAAATACAGATCTTAGCTTCCTGCAGCATTATCAGGTAATAAGAGAGTTTATTTAAAAATCTTAATACTTCAGTATTGTTGCCAAATAACCACGGAGCTATAGTTTGCTTTTTGTCTCGACTCTACTTTTAGCTGATCAGTATTTGCACCTCAGCACTAAAATGATCTCATTTTGCCTGGTCTTTCTAATGTTTATTACATTATATTGTTAAAAGAATGGTGTGTATTGGCATACCATCTTCTGATGTGGGGTCCTCTTAAAAATAATGTTGACAATCCCCTTCCCTTCACCAGCTAAACAATGTTGCTTGATATCTTGATTTTGGTTGATGATCCAATCCACAAAGAGCATGCTAGGCCGTGGAGGAATTTGAACACAAGGATGAGAATTTTAAAATCGAGGCATTGCCAGACCGGGAATCAATGTAGGTCAGCGAGCATAGGGATGATGGGTGAATGGGATTTGATGCGAGTTAGGATACAGGCAGCAGAGTTTTGGATAAGCTCAACTTTACAGAGGTTGCAAGGTGGGAGGCTGACCAGGAGAGCATGGACTACTCGAGTCTAGAGGTAACAAAGGCATGGATGAGGGTTTCAGCAGTAGATGAGCTGAGGTAGGGGCAGAGATTGACGACATTACGGAGGTGGAAGTACGCAGCTTAGGTGTTGGAGAGGATATGGGGTCGGAAGCCTAGTTCAGGCTCAAATAGGATGCCAAGGTTGCTAACAGTCTGGTTCAGCCTCAGACAGTGGCCAGGGAGAGAGATGGAGTCGGTGGCTCGTGAACGGAATTTGTGGCAGGGGCCGAAGACAATGGCCTTGGTCTTCCCAATATTTAATTGGAGGAAATTTCTGCTCATCCAATACTGGATGTTGGACACGCAACATGACAAATCAGAGGCAGGGAGAGGTCGTGAGAGGTGGTGGTGAGGTAGAGCTGGGTGTCGTCAGCGTAAATGTGAAGACTAAGGTTGTGTTTTCGGATGATATCATCGACTTCATTAGTCTCAAACTAACATCACTTGTCTCAATCCAACCTCACTAACATCTCTCGTCTCAATCCAACCTCACTAACATCAGTAGTCTCAATCCAGCCTCACTAACATCAGTAGTCTCAATCCAGCCTCACTAACATCACTCGTCTCAATCCCACCTCACTAACATCACTAGACTCAATCTAACCTCACTAACATACTTGTCTCAATCCAGTTGGTCAGCGAGCACAGGAGCGTTGGGTGAGCGGGACTTGGTGTGGTTTAGGTGCTGTTTAGGATATGGGCAGCAGAGTTTTGAGTGAGCTCAAGTTTACGGAGGGCAGAAGATGGGAGGCTGGACCGGAAAACATTGAAATAGTCGAGTCTGGAGGTAAGAAAGGCATGGATGAAAGTTTCAGCAGCAGATGGGCTGAGGCAGGGGTGGAGACAGGCGACGTTACGGAGGTGGAAGTACGCAGTCTTGGTGATAGAGAGGATATGGGGTCAGAAGCTCGGTTCAGGGTCAAATAGGATGCCAAGGTTGCTAACAGTCTGGTTCAGCCTCAGATAGTGGCCAGGGAGAGGGATGGAGTCGGTGGCTAGTGAACGGAATTTGTGGCAGGGGCCGAAGACAATGGCCTTCGTCTTCCCAATAATTAATTGGAGGAAATTTCTGCTCATCCAATACTGGATGTCGGACACGCAACATGATAAATCAGAGGTGGTGGTGAGGTAGAGCATAAAAGTGGAAACTAAGGTTGTGTTTTCGGATGATATCGTCGACTTCATTAGTCTCAAACTAACATCACTAGTCTCAAACCCACATCACTAGTCTCAAACCCGCATCACTATTCTCAATCCACCCTCACAAACATCACTCGTCTCAATCCAGCCTCACCAACATCACTCGTCTCAATCCCACCCTCACTAACATCACTCATCTCAATCCAGCCTCACTAACATCACTCATCTCAATCCAGCCTCACTAACATCACTCATCTCAATCCAGCCTCACTAACATCACTAGTCTCAATCCCAACTCACTAACATCACTAGTCTCAATCCCAACTCACTAACATCACTCGTCTCAATCCCACCCTCACCAACATCACTCGTCTCAATCCCACCTCACCAACATCACTCGTCTCAATCCAGCCTCACTAACATCACTCGTCTCAATCCAGCCTCACCAACATCACTCGTCTCAATCCAGCCTCACTAACATCACTCGTCTCAATCCAGCCTCACTAACATCACTCGTCTCAATCCAGCCTCACCAACATCACTCGTCTCAATCCAGCCTCACCAACATCACTCGTCTCAATCCAGCCTCACCAACATCACTCGTCTCAATCCAGCCTCACTAACATCACTCGTCTCAATCCAGCCTCACTAACATCACTCATCTCAATCCAGCCTCACTAACATCACTAGTCTCAATCCCAACTCACTAACATCACTAGTCTCAATCCCAACTCACTAACATCACTCGTCTCAATCCCACCCTCACCAACATCACTCGTCTCAATCCCACCTCACCAACATCACTCGTCTCAATCCAGCCTCACTAACATCACTCGTCTCAATCCAGCCTCACCAACATCACTCGTCTCAATCCAGCCTCACTAACATCACTCGTCTCAATCCAGCCTCACTAACATCACTCGTCTCAATCCAGCCTCACCAACATCACTCGTCTCAATCCAGCCTCACCAACATCACTCGTCTCAATCCAGCCTCACCAACATCACTCGTCTCAATCCAGCCTCACTAACATCACTCGTCTCAATCCAGCCTCACTAACATCACTCGTCTCAATCCCAACTCACTAACATCACTCGTCTCAATCCCACCTCACTAACATCACTCGTCTCAATCCCACCTCACCAACATCACTCGTCTCAATCCAGCCTCACCAACATCACTCGTCTCAATCCAAGCTCACTAACATCACTCGTCTCAATCCAAGCTCACTAACATCACTCGTCTCAATCCAAGCTCACCAACATCACTCGTCTCAATCCAGCCTCACCAACATCACTCGTCTCAATCCAGCCTCACCAACATCACTCGTCTCAATCCAGCCTCACCAACATCACTCGTCTCAATCCAGCCTCACCAACATCACTCGTCTCAATCCAGCCTCACCAACATCACTCGTCTCAATCCAGCCTCACCAACATCACTCGTCTCAATCCAGCCTCACCAACATCACTCGTCTCAATCCAGCCTCACCAACATCACTCGTCTCAATCCAGCCTCACCAACATCACTCGTCTCAATCCAGCCTCACCAACATCACTCGTCTCAATCCAGCCTCACCAACATCACTCGTCTCAATCCAGCCTCACCAACATCACTCGTCTCAATCCAGTTGGTCAGCAAGTACAGGAGCAATGGGTGAGCGGGACTTGGTGCTGTTTAGGATATGGGCAGCAGAGCTTTGGGTGAGCTCAAGTTTACGGAGGGCGGAAGATGGGAGGCCGGCCAGGAGAACATTGAAATAATTGAGTCTGGAGGTAAGAAAGGCTTGGATGAAAGTTTCAGCAGCAGATGGGCTGAGGCAGGGGTGGGGACAGGTGATGTTAGAGAGGTGAATGTAGATGGTCTTTGTGATTGAGCGGATATGAGATCAGAAGGGGCAGCATGTAGCTGAGAAATAAGATGGGGTCAAGGAGGTTCCTTGGGAGACTCCCCAGGTAACGGTGCGTGGGCAGTAAGAGAAGCCATTGCAGGAGATTCTCTGGCCGCGACTAGATAGGTAAAAGTGGAACCAGACGAGGGCAGTCCCACCCAGCTGGATGACGGAGGAGAGGCATTAGAGGAGGATGGTGTGGTCGACCGTGTCAAAGACTGTAGAGAGGTCGAGAAGGATGAGGAGGGATCGTGCACCATGGTCACAGAAGATGACATTTGTGACTTTGGTTAAGGTCACTTCATTGCTGTGGCAGAGGCAGAAACCTGATTGGAGAAGTTCAAACATGGCGTTTCAGGAAAGATGGCATGGAGGAAAGAGAGGTTGGAGATGGTTTGCTAGTTCCCTGCAAGGAAAGAAGGATCAAGAGAAGGTTTTTTGAGGAGGAGGGTGATGATGGCAGATTTGAAAGGGAGTAGGACAGTACCTAAGGAGGGGGCACTGTTTTCAATGTCAGGTAACATGGGGGCCAGAAAGGTAAGTTGGGTGGTCAGCAGTTTAGTGGAAGTGAGGTCGAAAGAGCAGGAGGTGGGTACCATCGACAAGGTGAGCTTGCAGAGGGCTCCAGGGGAGATAGGAGAGAAACTAGAGAAAGGTACAGGTTTGGGGCTAGGCCGGGGCAATGTTTGGCTTGGTGGGGAATGGAGGGATGAGGCAGCTGAACAGATGGTCTCACTTTTAGTGACAAAGAAGCCCACGAGTTCCTGGCTCTTGTTGAAGGTGAAGGTGCAGAGAGCAGGAGACAGGGGTTTAAGGAGACAGTTGGTAATGGAGAAAAGAAGCCAAGGGTTATCTTTGCATTCCAGGATGATCCTGGAGTAGTGAGTAGTTTTGGCAGAGGCGATCAGGACCCGATAGCGCTTGATATGGTCCAGCCAAATCTGACTATGAATGGCTAAACCATTTGCAAAGAATTACAAAGAATGTACAGCACAGAAACAGGCCATTCGGCCCAACGGATATATGCCGGTGTTCGTGCTCCATGGGAGCCTCCACCCACCCTTCTTCATCTAACCCTATTAACATTTCCTTCTACTCCCTCATGTGTTTACCTAGCTTCCCCTTAAATGTATCTATGCTAGTCGCCTCAACTACTCCTTGTGGTAGCGAGTTCCACATTCTTACCACTCTCTGGGTGAGGAAGTTTATCCTGAATTCCCTATTGGATTTGTTAGTGACTATCTTATATTTGTAGCCCCTAGTTCTGGTCTCCCCGTCAAATGAAAACATCTTCTCTATGTCTACCCTATCAAACCCTTTCATAATCTTAAGGACCTCTATCAGGTCACCCCTCAGTCTTCTGCTTTCTAGAGAGAAGAGCTCCAGCCTATTCAATCTTTCCTGATAGGTATAACCTCTCATTTCTGGTATCATCCTGTAAATCTTTTTTGCATCTTCTTCAGTGCCTCTATATCCTTTTTTATAGTGTGGAGTCCAGAACTGTTCACAGTACTCTAAGTGTGGTCCAACTAATGTTCTGTACAAATTTAGCATAACTTCTCTGCTTTTCAATCCTATTCTTGTTGAAATGAACCCCAGTGCTTGGTTTGCTTTTTTTTATGGTTTTATTAACTTGTGTCACTACTGTTAGTGATTTGTGTAACTGTACCCCTAAATCCCTCTGCTCCTCTACCCTGTTTAAACTCTTTATTTTCCAAGGAGTATGTGGCCTCCTTATTCTTCTTACCAAAATGTACCACCTCACACTCATCTATTTTGAAATTCATTTGCCAATTACGCACCCATTCTGCAAGTTTATTAATGTCTTCCTGTATTTTGTCACAGTCCTCCTCAGTATTAACTATACCCCCCAATTTGGTGTCGTCCGCAAATTTTGAAATTGTACTTCTGATTCCCGAGTCCAAATCTTTTATGTGGTGAAAACCAGTGGTCCCAGCACCGATCCTTGTGGAACACCACTTCCCAACTTTTGCCAGTCCGCGTAACCACCTTTAGCCCCTACTCTCTGTTTTCTGTTTTGTAGCCAGCTTGCTATGCATTCTGCTACTTGTCCCTTGACTCCACATGCTCCCCTGACTCCACATGCTATGACCTTAGTCATGAGTCCACTATGCGATACTTTATCGAAGGCCTTTTGAAAATCCAAATATATTACATCTACTGCATTGCCCTTGTCTACACTTTCTGTTACTTATTAAAAGAATTCAGTAAGTTTGGTCAAGCAGGACCTTCCCTTTTGAAATCCATGCTGACTATTCTCTATTATACTTTTAGTTTCTAGATGTTTCTCTATTACATCTTTGAGTATGGATTCCATTTTCTTTCCTACCACCAACATTAAACTAATTGACCTATAGTTCCCTGGACTTGTTCTATCTCCCTTTTTAAATATAGGAAAAATATTTGCTGTCCGCCAGTCCTCTGGCTCTATTCCCTTTTCTATTGAATTTTTATATATATGTAACAGCGCCTCTGCTATCTCTTCCTTAACTTCTTTTAGTTTGTGTGGATGCAAATCATCTGGACCTTGAGTTTTATCCTCTCCAAGTTTGATTAGTTTATCAATTATCTCCCCCACTTTCTATCTTAAATGGCTTTACATCTTTTTTGATCTCGTCTTCTAATGTCATACCCACCATGTTAGTCTCTCTGGTAAATGCTGAAGCAAAGTAATTATTTAATATTTCCACCATTTTTCTGACATTGCCTGTGAATTTATTGTGTCCCTTAGTGGCCCTATTCCTATCCTGATTTTTCTTTTGTTGTTTATGTGTCTGTAGAATACTTTACTCTTTTTATATTCCTTGATAATTTAATTTCCTGGTTTCTTTTTGCCTTCATAATTGTTTTTTTGACTTCTTTCCTAACCTTTTCGTATTCCCTTTGTCATCTTCTCCTTTGTTGGCTACGTGACTTAGTCGATGCCTTTATCTTTAGTTTCAGTTTTGCCCTTATTTCTTTATTCATCCATGGTGTATCATTACTGGCTCGTTCTTGCTTTTTAGTGGGATATATTTCTCCTGGACTCTTGATCACCATTTTAAATGTTTCCCACTGCCGTTCGATTTCTTTGTTTGTCAGTAAATTTTTCCTGTTTATTTTTCCTAGCTCCATTCTCATCCTCCTCAAAATCAGCTTTTGTCCAATTTACTACTTTGGTCTTTGTCTTGCTTATGTCCTTCTCAGTATTTATCTTAAACCGTATTATGTTGTGATTGCTATTGCCTAGATTGCCCCTATGCTTACATCTCTTATCTGTTCTCGTTAATTTCCCATTACTAGATCCAGCAGTGCTTCCTCTCTTATTGGGCTTTTTACATACTGAGAAATGAGTCCTGCACACATTGTAAAAACTCAATTCCCTGTATCCCTTTACCTATCTCTTCTTGCCAGTTTATTTGGGGGTAGATAAAATCTCCCATGATTATTATTCTATGCCCTGTAATCGTTTCAGATATTTGCTTACATATTTTTTCCTCTTCCTCCTATTCACTATTAGGTGGTCTGTAGTATACCCTCATTACCATGATCGATCCCTTTTTTATTTCAATCCTTATGGATTCTGTTTCTATCTTTCTGTCAGTTATGTCCATTTTTCTACTGCCATTATGTTATCCCTAATTAGTACAGCTGCTCCACCCCCCTTCCCTATCCTTTCTGATTATATTATAACCTGCAATATTTAGTTGCCAGTTCTGTTCTTTATGTAGCCAAGTTTCAGTTGTTCCTACTACATCTGGTTCCTCGCTTCAGATTCCCCCGTTTTTAATTCGGATGCTGTGTACATTGCTGTTCAGACAGTTTAAATAATCTTTAGTAGTTGTTCCTTTTACTTTTACATTTTCTACCGTATCATTTTTCTTATTTATCACTCCGCCATATTTATTTCTATTATTTTATTGTTTCCCAGACCTGGAGTATTTATGGTTTCTACAACATTGGCCTGGACTTTACAGTGGTCCCTTTTTCTTACTCTTGTTTTATTTTTTTTTGTAATATTTTTGCCTGAACCCTCCCCCGCCCCCTTGTTGGTTTAAAGTGTTATTTACCACCCTGTTTATCCTTTCCACTAGGACCTTGATCCCAGCCTGGTTCAGGTGCAGCCCGTCCCAACGGTACAGCTCCTTCCTGTCCCAGTACTGGTGCAGTGTCCCATGAAATGGAAGCCCTCTTTCCCACACCACTCCTTCAGCCACATGTTTACTTTCCTGATCTGCTTGTCCCTGTGCCAATTCGCACATGGCTCAGGTAATAATCCTGAGATTACTATCTTGGAGGTCCTGCTTTTCAAGTTAGTTCCTAACTCCTGATACTCCCTTAGCAGGACCTCCTCCCTATTCTTTCCTATGTGGCTGGTTCCGACATGGATCACGACAACTGGACCCTCCCCCTCCCTTTCCAGATTCTTTTCCAGCTGTTTTGAGATGTCCCTAACCCTGGCACCAGGTAGGCAACACACCCTTCGGGACTCTCGATCCTGATGCAAAGAAGCATATCTATCCCTCTAATTATTGAATCTCCTTTAACTACCACCTCTCTACTCTGCACCTCCTCCCCTTGGACAACCTCCTGCTCCAGGATACCTTGGTCAGCATTCTGGCTGTCCTTCCCACAGTCTTTTTCCTTATCCTCACAGGTATCAAGTGCATTATACCTGTTGGACGGGACCAGTGTCTGTGGGACCTCTTCTAACTCCCCTCTGATCCCACTACCTGCTTACTACCAGTCACACTCTCCCCCTCCTGTACCTGTGCTATGCTCTGAGGTGTGACTGGATTCTGGAGAAAACTGTCCAGATATTCCTCCCCCTCCCTTATGTGTCAGGGTGTCTCTGACTCGCACTCCAGCTCAAAGAATCTGAGCTGGAGTGTCTCAAGCTTGCTGTCCACAAGTTGGCACATACTGCAATCCCGACATATTACCTGCACTGCCATTTCTAGTTTTTATTTGTTTATTTATTTTTTTTTAAAAAAGGTTTTAATTAATTTTTTTAACATTATTTTTTAATATTATCCTAGATCCTTACCTCAATACTTAACCTCGCTACTTAATCTTAATTCCCTTGGGTTCTGCCGCTTCTCTCTGCGCTGAATCTGACGCCACTTTTTCACATTTCTGCCTGTGGTTGAGTTGGTCTCTCTGCCACCACACTTTATATCCCCGCTGCTCTCGCTGTGCTCGCACTGCTTTAAATCTCTGGTCTCCTCTGCCACCGCGCTTTATATCCCCGCCACTCTCGCTGTGCTCTCACCGCTTTTAATCTTAGGCCTCCTCTGCCGCCGCGCTTTATATCCCCGCCACCCTCGCGGAGCTCTCGCCATATACTTTCAAGTCTGCGCCACTTGGACTTAAGGGAGCAAAGATGGGGGCTGCACCAGGGGGATCCAGGGTGGGAGTGTGTAAGGGTTTTCTTGGGGACAAGGGCATCAGAGGCGGAGGTGAGCGAGTGATTGAGCAGATCAACAGCTGCAGAAGTATCATGGAAACTGGATGGCCAAATGCTAGATAGTTAAAAGTTTGGAAGTGCTGTTGTGTGACTAGCGGGAGAGGTTTTTCCAGGGGCAGATGCAGACGTAAATGGGGTTGGAAGGGGGATCTGAATGGTAAGGGATACAAGCAGGTGATCAGGAATGGCCTTATCTGTGATTGAGACAATAGGAATAGAGAGGACACGTGAGATTGCAAGGTTGAAGGGATGGCCGTGAATAAAGGTTCGGAGAGTTTGTATGGAGGGAGAGGTTAAGGGAGGAGAGAAGGGCAGTAAACTCAGAGGAGAGAGGGCAAGATGAGTTGAGATGGAGATGGAGATGGAGATGGAAATTGAAATCACTGAGGATGAGAAGTCCCTCAGTGTAGAGGCTGAGGTGGTGGAAGATATAGCCAGGTGGAGAAGCTTCAGTAAAAGGCAATGTGTAATCACCTGTGAGCCAGGTTTCCATCAAGGCCATAATAGCAATTCATTCATCCACAATATGGTCACGGTTGGCAAGGGCCTTGTTCGCAAGTGAATGGACATTCTAGAAGGAGATGCGGAGAGGGACGGTGATTGTTGATCTGCTGGCAAAATCCAAGGTGTCATCAGTGGGCGGGGTAAGCAGGATGGGAAGGAGGTCGGCAACATTAGCACCCAGCGGAAATGCTGGGTGGGAACGTCGGTGAGAGAGGAAGATATGGGGCAGTTGAGGTTGCTGCTTGTAAGGAGACAATGACGAGTGCCTTGAGGGAAGCTGTGGCTTATCCAAGAGGGAGTCAAACCTCGGACGGCGGCAGGAGAGTAGGAAGGTAGAGATATATTGAAAGGTTGGGTTAGGGGTTTGGTGGGGCAAAGTACCCATGTGGGGAGAAATGAAATGAGGCCTGACTGGGTAACAGGAAGGGGAGGAGAGAGGAGGCAAGGGCCCAGAGGAGTGAAGAGGAGGGAAAAAATAAAGGAGGTAGAAATAATGGTCTCTGATCCGGAGAGGCAACCAAAATGCGCACTCAAATGGACCACAGAGGAAATTCAGGTTGCAAAGGCGTGGCAAAAAATAGGATAGATATGTCCTGGTTGTAAACAGAGGATAGGGATGAGATAATAAGAGAGAATCCAAAGTTAAAGTCAGAGGTCCCGTGGTGGGATGAAGTTGACTTGTAGATAGGGTGGAGTCAGCTTGGAGCACCGACTAACTAATGTCCAGGTTCGGAGGCAGTTGTGGAGGGTGAGTGAGTCCAGGAGCTGATTGAGGGGTCGAGTATGAGTTGTCACGCTGTTTGAGGTTTCCTGTGGAAAATGGAGAGCCAAAGAGGCGTGAAGAATCGTCCGTGAGCCAGCATAGGTTGATCCAGGGGTCCAGCGAAGGTAATTGGTTGGGAGGTAGCAGACAGAGAGTAGGGATGATGGGAATGTACTCCGAAGGCGGGATGTGACAAGTGGTGTTCTCCAGGAATCTGTACTGGGGCCTCAGCTTTTCACCATGTATATCATTCATAGGGAGTTGTATATCCAAGTTTACAGATGATACTAAGTTAGGAGGCACAATAAGTTGTGTAGATGGGAGCAGGAGGTTACAAAGGGACACAGACAGATGAAATGAGTGGGCAAAACTATGGCAGATAGTGTTCAATGTGAGGAAATGTGACTTTGGATCCAAGAATGGCAAATCGGAAAGTTTCCTTAATGGCAAGAGACCAGGAACAGTAGAGGAGAAAAGGGATTCGGGTGTCCAGGTGCACAAAACATTAAAAGCTAGTGCACAGGTACAGAAAGTAATTGAAAAGGCTAATAGAATGTTGGCCTTTATCCCAAAGTGAGGAAGTGATGCTTCAATTGTGCAGAGCCTTGTTCAGATTTCATCTGGAGTACCGCGTTCAGTTTTAGGCACTCCATCCCAGGAAGGGATATATTGACCTTAGAGGGGGTACAGTGCAGATTCACCAGAATGATACCAGGGCTTAAAAGGTCAAGCTATGAGGATAGGATGCATAAACGTGGCTTGCATTCCCTTGAGTTTAGAAGGTTGAGGGGAGATTTAATAGAGGTGTTTAAAATGCTAAAAGGACTCAATAGGTTAGATACAGAGAAACTATTTCCCCTGGTGGGGGAATCCAGAACAAGAGGCCACAATCTTAAAATTAGGAGTGAAAACAGAAAACAGAAAACACTTTTTCACACAAAGGGTAGTGGAAATTTGGAATCCTCTCCCCCAAAAGGCTGTGGATGCTAGGTCAATTGAAGTTTTCAAGATTGAGATCGACATTTTTATTAGGTAAGAGTTTCAAAAGGGGATATGGATCAAAAGTGGGTAAATGGAGTTGAGGTACAGATTAGCGATGATCTAATTGAATGACGGAACAAGTTTGAGGGGCTGAATAGCCTACTCCTATTCCTATGAATAGTGGCCTCGTTGATTGGTAATGCACACCAGCGTATCCAGTATTCCAGCAGAGGGATGAGTGGAGTCAGCGACAATGGGAAGCAGACGGAAAGCGGCAGAGCAAAGGTCATTCGGCAGCAGTGGAGTGAAATGGGAACCAGCTGGAACAGATCAGAGCTTGCTCAGCCTAGAGTGAAAAATTCCCAGCAGAGGAGCAGAAAACTGAGGACGCAGGAGCAGGCCAGATACTAGAATCGAGACAGCTGCACAGAAAACACAGTCCGCATAGAAATTAGGCGATCTTTGTGATGGCTCATGTGGCAGATAGGATGTTCTGGTATTAAAATTTCTATCTATAAGCTTGGTTGAGAACTGATAAAATTGGCCCCATTTGTTGGCAGTACATTTGGATTGCAAACAGCTTCATGATGTGAGGTTACAACCATCTGATTTGGCGATGGCTGTTTAACTAGTAGACTACTGGACCATGATTACTAAAACACAATTTTCTCCCTACCCCAAAGAAAAAGTGGCACAGTGCTAGATTGTATTCATATTAATTGGAGTCTTTTTTTTCATTTACAGTGTGTAGTTTTAACAGAGGTCAGACTTTCACTTCAAAAGAAGATCAATGACTTCTGCCGTTCACAGCAACCACCCATCAAGGTATGGTTTTTGTAGTGCTGTACTGAGCAAAAACATCTCATCACCACTTTATTTCAGTTCTATAAAGATCAATTATGCAATATTACCTTGGTCCATCTGGCATAAAATTGGGTTTCTATATTATCCGATATTGAAAAAAGAGAAATGGGCTATGCCTTCACATCATTCAAACTTTATTACATATAAATGCATTTGGGAGGAACCTACTGGGATAAAGAATCTGCATGTGATCATATTGCATAAAACAGCAGAATTAGAGAGCCATGGCAGGTTAATAGAAATACTGCATATACAGAGATCCCACTTGTGTTTTAATGGATATTTGTTTCTGGGTGTTAAGCTTCTGCCGTACCCAATTTTAAAAGTAGTATAATAGATGCAGTGTATATGAGGTGGATATTAAACAGTGTCCAACACGTTATTCTGTCCAATTTCAGAGCACTGGTTTACTCTTGAGCCTGGAGCACTGCTGTACAGTGCGAGTACATGTTTGAACACACTTTGTTCACAATATGTCAGAAGCCAACACAATGTGAATGTGCTGTCTTGCCTGTCTAGAATCTGATGTGAAGCACTGATCCTGATAAAGCGGTGTGTGATGGGGTTATATTAATCCGGCACCAAAATTTGTAATGTAGCAAATCATAAAAAACAAATACAAACCAGTATTGTGCATGACACAGTGTTAGCAACTTTCCTGTCCTATGAGGAAAACCAACCAGAATTCTTTCTCCTATTGTACCAAAAGCACCCAAAAATAAATTACTGTTATAAATTACCCAAAAATAAATTACCCAAAAATAAATCACTGTTGAAAATAAAATTGCAAGGAAGAAATTTTACTTCAAAAATATTGAGCAGGTCCTGGTCAGGCTGGATTTGTAGAATGTTTCTGAAGTAGTCTTTCACATACAATTCTGTTTCTTCTCTGGCTCATTGAACATCAAGGTCTGTAACGATTCAGGGAGAAGGCCCACTACCACCACCTTCTCAGGGCATCTAGGGTTGGGCAATAAATGCGGCCTTGCCAGCGTTCTCCACATCCTGAGAACAAATCATCAAAAAAAGTGTGTCATTCAGTTTTCTTACCCGTTTTCTTGTTTCCCTTTCCTTCCTTGTCTCTGTTCTTACTTTCTCTTGTGTTCTGCAGATTCTTCCTGTTTGGTTCTCGCATTGTCCCAGAATTCCATATTCATCTTGGAATAGATTTGATTTAACATTAGGAGATCACAGGTTCATCGGGTGAAAGCTCGCAAAGCTGATTCATGTTCCTTGAACCAAGGACCAATATTCTCTGTGACTGCAAAAAAATTGTAAACTTGTTTAAAACAATAGGTCATGGTCTGAGGAAATCAGGAACTAGTTCTTTTTATTTTTGAACTCAGAATGTTGCTGTATGCCGTAAAGGTTTATGGATGGGAATCTTGTGCATTTCTTCTTCCAGTTCATTAGTGCTGATGTATATGGAGTGTGCTGCCGTGTGTTCTGTGACTTTGGAGACCATTTTGAAGTATCTGATCCAAACGGAGAAGAGCCAAAAGAAATCTTCATTCAAAGTATCACGCAGGTAATATCTTCAGAAAATAATCACCTTCACTGGCGTGCAGCATTTCACATTAGCTAATAACAACTTGAATTAATATAGTGTTTTTAATGTAGAAAAATGTTGCACGGTGCTTGACAGTGGTGAAATCAAAAAATCAGCTGAAATTGTTGAATTAGATTATATACAGAGACAAACCCTATAACTTTCTTTTATCACTGATCAGAAACAAGATTATGAAAATGTGCCAAACCTTTCGAAATATAGTTGATTTCCTGTGTCATTGCTCGCCTGTAGTGCAGGAGCCTGGAGAATGGGAGCTGGTCAGCCATTGATATCATTGCAGCAGGAAATGGAGGCATTGAATTACCAGTTTCTCACATTTATTGTAGTACATGGTGGGTGGCTATGCCTTGACACTTGCCCACCTGCTGCTCCATTCCCAGGCCGGGTCAATCCCCTTATCTTTTAGAAATGAAATCCTGTAGGTGCACATAGCAGTAACCATTATGGCCGCTAGTCTGGTTCAGCAGAGACCATGGCCTTGATTTTAAACCCCCCCCCCCCCACCCAAACGGGCAGGAAAGGGTCATAGGGGGGTGGGGGTTTAAAATATCAGGATCGGGCAACCAGACCCTATTCCCGCCAATTTAAATTTTAAAGTGCAGGAATCAGGCCTTGGGTGAGGCTCCTGCAAAAGGCAGGCAGGGCCCTAATTAACACACCAAAGTCGTGGCCTGCTGACATCATCGCGCCACGACTTAAATTTAATAGCACGTCAGGGGGAAGCTCGACCCGACCTGTGGGATTCCTGGCAGCTGATCGGAGGCAGGAGCTACCAGCTCGCCAAGGCAAGTGGTTCTTTTAACACTCCTTGTGGGCCCTCCAGGCCCCTCAAGGAAGCCCTAGGCCTCCCCCCCACCCCCGATCGCCGCCCTCCACCCCCACTCCCGAACGCCGACTGACAACCCCTAGCCCCGCCACCCGGAGCTCCTTTCCCAGTACCAGAGACCATCCCCAAGGGTCCTGGGCTGCGGCATCCTGCCACTAGTTTTCCCTCCCACCTGCTGGCCAGGCTGTCCTTCTGGCCAGCTTCCGGGCGGGAGGTGGCCCTACAATCTGTTTATGAGGCCCTACTGTTAAGATCAGCAGGCCTCCACGTTCCCGGCTTTGCCGGATTCTTTGGTCGATTTTGGCCTCGCCCGCATCCTCCCCAACTTCCTGTTCATATCCAGGCCCTTGATTCCAAAACCAAACGGGTAGCATACAGGAACCCTACAGTTCTAAGGGCACAAGACATTTTATTTTATAGGTAAATATGAGCTGGCTTACTATATACACTTACCGCATAAGTCTGTCAATCTACAGGACTGAATGCATCCAGTAATGAGTTGGGAATAAGTATGTGCACAAGTGGCTTCGGCATGAGGACGCAAGGAGGCCACTCCTTCCCATGTCTGTCGTTCATCCTATGCCTCTCCATTATTTAATATATGCAAACTGCTTTTTCAATGAGAAAGATGTTGCTAATGATGAACGGAATGGATGTTTTGTGAGAGGTGCAAAATTACACCAGAAGAATGTGCATGTTGTGATGTAAATGTATGCAGATTATAAGGAAGCAATTTCCAAGAAATACAATAAATATAAAAGAGGAAAAAAAATAGAACCTAAACATAGCATTAAAAAAAATTGACTTCCTTTTCTTCAGCAAAGTAAATGTGTAGAATTATAGTTGGTGTAGATACTGAATATAGATTATACAATAACTCAACTAAGAATCATATAGTTCTATGCAACAGTAGCAACAGATCTTAAAGCACAGGATGAGAAAAGGCCATTTGACCAATCGAATCTGCTCCTTCCTCACAGAACATCTACACTATCACGGAGTCTATCCCACAGATTTAACTTCCCAAGGGAAAGTATTGCATACACATTTCCTGATCCCAGGAGGTTAACAGCAAAACTTCAGTGCATGCACCTCCAAAATGTAACCCTAGCCCACTGCCTTGCACAAACTACTGTGCCTTCCTCGTCTGGCCATAGAGGTTCTGAGCCACTAAGTCTTATGTAGAATTTAATTAGGAATAAATTAAGTTAAGAATTGTTTTTTAAAAAAACTATTGGTAGTTTGTTAGAATATTGGATTTATTTATTTATTCTGGCACCTCTGCTTTCAATTTTTGACACCAGCTCTATTGTTGGCATATGCAGTCTGCTGCCCTCTCTTGGATATTAGCATTATTGCTCAATTTTCACAGATCTGCAGTGTTTCTGCTGTTCTCGTTTTTATGGAGCTGCCTTGTCCGGTGAAGTCTGGTTGCAATTATCTAAAGACATACTTGTTACTTCTAGTTCGGTGTTTTTTTCTTGTGATTTTTTTTTTAATGAAATAATTCTCCTTGTCATCAAGGCAACAAATCAAACATCCATTGAACAAAAGTCAGTCATTACTATATAACATTCCCATATGCATTTGTAAACCATGCTAGATTTACAGTAATTATTACACAGCAAAGTACATATTCAACTGTACGTCTGTTTTTCATTTGCACAGTTTAATACTGAAGTCCTACCATCACACAATCTTATGGAGGGTAAATGCAGCAGGGATGGTTGTGCCAAATGGCCTATTATCGTGTAGTACCATCAATGTGTTTCTATGATCATGTCATTGCAACACGACACTTAGTAAGAGATTGAGTTTTTTGCTCGTGTGAATAATGCACAATACGTTCTGTGGTTTCATCCATTCGCTCGACTTGCTTTTGGAAATTACAGAAAAAATCCCACAATTACAAAAGAAGAACGAACAAACTTGCATTTATACAGCACCTTTCACAAACTCAGGATGTCCCAAAGCACTTCACAGCCAATTAAGTACTTTTGAAGTGTGGTCACTGTTGCAATGTAGGAAACGTGGCAGACCATTTGCGCACTGCATGGTTCCGCAAAGAGCAACAAGATAATGACCAGATAATTTGATTTAATGATGTTGGTTGAGGGATAAATATTGGCCAGGACACCAGGAAGCGCTCTCCTTCGAATAGTGCCTTTAATCTTTTATGCCCACCTGAGAAGGAAAACGGGGCCTCGGTTTAACGTCTCATCCGAAAGGCGGAACCTCTGACAGTGCAGCTCTCCCTCAGCACTGCGCTGAAGTGTCAGCCTAGATTACGTGCTCAAGTCTCTGGAGTTGGACTTGAACACACAACCTTCTGACTCTGAGGTGAAAGTGCTACCACTGAGCCATGCCTGATGCTATATCTATGTTTGGGCTGTCAGATTACTTTAGGTAAAGCACCTATGGTTCACACTAGCATCACTCAAGTTGCAACAAGGGTGAAACCAACCCCCGAATTGATTTAGTCTTTGCCGGTTCTGATTCAACCACCATGATTCCTGTTGACTGTATTGTAAAATAGAGGCAGATCTTGATACTGGTCCGATCTCTATGAGATAGCATAGCCAGACTGACACATATCTCATTACCCACATCAGGGAAAACACCCTGTTAAAACTATGCTCTCCTTCCAAATAACAACCTCTTGACCTGCTCACTGGAGAGAGAGAGAGAGAGAGAGAGACGAAGAAGAATCATCATTAATTTCTGAACATGAGAAACCAACATCAGCAGTAAGCAAGAGTAGAGAACAGAGCAGAATCATAAAGGGTGCAATGCTCGGGCAAGAAGCCATAGCAAGATCGTTGGAGTTCTGTTCTAGTAACTTGTTTACCAAACAAGAGGGGATGAGCTCATGCCTCTAATAAACTGAGTGAAAGTATCGTTATTTATTTTGTGAAAAGTACAAACAAAATAGTTCTTTTTACTGGGAAGTGATACTTAAAAGTGATTAAAATTAAGTAATGAGTACAGAGGAAACTTCCAGTGCCACAAGCTAGTAGGACATGGGATCTTGGCTGCAAGTCTCCCACAGTGAGTTTACGAGTCCTTAGTTACTAAAGTGACTCACACTCAGCTATGAAAAATATAGCCTGTACTAATCTTGTTGTTTCATTGTCTGTTTCACACACTAATCTTACTGTAGTAAAAATACAATGTAACAACTTTACCATATTAAAAATAAAGGATAAAAGAACCTTTATTTTCTTCTCTTTATCTTTTAAGTTCAAGGACTTTTGAGTATAAATCTCTTCCAATTCATAGTTGTGTACTGCATAGCTCTCAGTCTGGAATGCTTTGTTAATTGAGCCAAAGTCCATTGAAAACTGTAAAGCGTTACTGTATCTTAGAGACTGTGAAAGACCACTTACAATACAGAGCCAAAATTCATCAGCTGCTTTGTGAGCTTTTATAAAGAAATGAGAAAAGTTATATTTTAAATAGTGAAGTATTGCTTTATTAGGGATGAGGTCAGCATGGTCTCTGGTATTAAGTTGGCTCCAGGATGATGCACTTTGTGATGGATGATTAGAACTAGAAGTCAACCCCCTTTGGCAGTCTCAGTGATTGGAAACTTAAATCAGGCTGATGCGTAGTAGAAAAGGGACAGATGATAATCAACAAGACAGCTTGACTCGTTAATGAGACCTTGGGAGCTGGATTCTTCCCACTCTGTGCCAGTTAATCCCACTAGCCAATATGCTAACAGGTAGGGGTAGTTCTGGCTGGACAAGCAGGGGAAAGATGACTACTGCTCCACGCTGGTAAACTGTGCAGTTTTAGCTGGTCAAACTCCAACAGTGACCTGGCAACATTTAGTGGCCCCTAAGTTTTGGATCTTGCCAACCTGCATCTAACCTCTCTCAACTTGGCTAGGTGGGGTACATACACCCTGCAAGGAGACTGTGTGCACTTCATTTCAGGTAAGTAAAGCCTGTACTTGTGTGGATTTCTATGTAACTTGGTTTGGAAACTCTTGAGCACATTGACAGATTTCCCTGATGTCAGACTTCTGGCTAACAAAAACAAAAGCAAGTTACATACAATTGGGCCTTACTGTATTTAATATTTTCTTCTTTTAGCCAATTTTCTTTTCATTTTTCTGCACCATCCATCACTTTCATCTGAAATCACATACAGACAACCAGCTCCCAAGCCGCAGTTCTGCAGCCGGTCAGTCTATGGGAAAGTGTTTTATTGGTGAGCTGTATAATGCAAGGATGTGTGATCTGTGATATTGCCTATTCAGCGGCAGTCATTGGGCAGCAATTGCTATGCTGACACTGAAAATAAGAACAGTTGCCTCTTTTTTTTCTCCAACAGATGGAACTTGCAGAAAACTAGAGGCCAAAAAATGTCAGTGATGTTGCCGCATGAACGCTTAATGCACTGGTATCTAATTCCTCTCTGTGCTCTTCAATGGCAGCATTAACCTATTTTAAAATCACAGAGTATGATATAAGTCTGTTGAGCATTTGTATAATAACTTTGTTACAGTAATTTCCATAGTGCTACAAGGTTTCTCATCTTACTTGCGTGGAATAAATTATGCGTTCCATGTACATGGAATGACAGTTTCTCTATTGGCCGCACTTATTTATATGAAGTAAAATATTCATACCATGAGTCTGTAAGCCTAGATCAAACATTAAAAAAAACAGTACAAGCCCTTGGAAGGTGAGGTTATCATAATGAGTTTCTACATACAAACCAAACATGGCACAGCTGGAGGCACATGTTAATGTTTCTGCCCTTTTCTTTCACAGTCCAATCCTGGAATTGTTACGTGCATGGACAATCGTAACCATGGGTTGCAAACGGGAGAGTTTGTGACTTTTCGGGAAATCAACGGGATGACAGAGTTGAATGAATCAGTGCAGCAAGTAACTGGTACGCTGTTTCACATAAGTGATATCAATTTGAATGGTGGTTATCTTCTATTTTGGAGAGGAATGTTATTGTAGAATGGAGTACTTTTAATGTGAAATACTTCATTCCATCCCCCTCTCCCCCCCCCCCCCCCCCCCCTCTTTTTTTTGTTAGTTTTTCACAGTATTGTGATCTCGTCCATCTAGAGTACTTACTCTCCTGTCTTCCCAGGACTGCATACAGCTGTTTCTTAAAGAGTCCAGTGTGCTGACTTTAGTCATCCTTCCTGGCAATCTATTCCAGCTATCAGTTGACCGCTGTAGAAAGATATACATCTTGACATCTGTGTCCTTCACAACGGTGAACCAGTGGCTTACTTTTAGAAAGTTCTCAACAATCTCTCCCACGTAACAGGAGAAATTTTAAGTTTAATTGCTTCATTTACTTTTTCTTACCTCCAGAATCGACCACTCCAATGCTCTCCTAGCCGGCTTCCCATCTTTCGCCCTCCGTAAACTTGAGCTCATCCAAAACTCTGCTGCCTGTATGCTAATCTGCACCAAGTACAGTTCACCCATCTCCTCTGTGCTTGCTGACCTATGTTGGCTCCCAGTCCACCAATGCTTCGATTTTAAAATTCTCATCCTTGTGTTCAAATCTCTCCATAAGCTTGTCCCTCCCTAGCTTTGTAACGTCCTCCAGCCCTGCGACTCTCCAAGAACTCTGCGTTCTTCAAACTCTAGCCTCTTGTGCATCCCCCACTCCCTTAGCCACACCATTGGCAGCCGTACCTTCAGCCGTCTGGGCCGTAAACTCTGGAATTCTCTCCCTAAAACTCTTCATCTCTCTCTCCTCCTATAAGATGCTCCTTAAAACCTACCTCTTTGATCAAGCTTTTAGTCACACGTCCTAATATCTCCTTCTTTGCCTCAGTGTCAATATTTGTCTGATTACGCTCCTGTGAAGTGCCTTAGGACGTCTTCCTATGTTAAAGGTACTATATAAATGCGAGTTGCTGTTGCACGTGGGCACTGGTTCCAGATGAAGCAAAGAGCACCGGGTCCAGCTAAAGTCAGCACTGATTGGCATCCTTCTCAGTTCTGGAGGTGTCAACAGTTTTAAAAATAAGTACTGCTTAGATATTGGCCCAGATTTTCCAGCAACGTTATCTAGAGTGCCGATCTCGCCGCTTAGAATGCACAGCGAGCATAACGATGAATCAGACACTCAGTGCCGATCTAAGCTGAAGTGATGGCACGTTCACGTCCGGAGCCACGGAGGGTGTTAGTGAATGTAAATTTATTGAAAAGTTATGGGTTTGAATTAGGCTGAAGATCGCAAATCTTTGTGGATGGCATAAATTTACATAATGACTTACTGCTTTTCCTCTGAGTAGATGGGCTTGAAATCTTTTTGAGGTATATCTATGCTAATTTACTCATAACTGATAGAAGCAATAGTGATTAATAAGCAAATTAGAGTTTTTGGAAAAGATATCTTTGTTGTGTTAGTGGCTTTAGTGAGGTTGATAACTGTGGGGAAAACAGAGAAGGGGTCATTTAAATTCTGAAAACAATTTCATAAATTGAATGGGCTCCTGACTTATGGCGTGGCATTGTTAAAATTGAAAACCCCAGTGGAGGAAGTTGATACTCATAGATTATAATAGTTTAATCTTTGCAGCAGTGATACATTTTTAATAACTGGGAGTTTAAACCCAATCTTGGAGCAATAATTCACACCACTGCCGCTACTGAGACCATTATTTTTAAGTCTAAATGGCAACAGTGTAAAAACCAACTTAAATGCAGGAAAATAGGGGCGGAGCTATGATAATTAGCTTCCAACTGTTTTCAGCACGGATAACGGTGAAGCTGTGGAAAACTCTCAGGAAAATGCAGAGTGGCATAACCAATAGCCTAAGTCACTTACTCCATAATTTCTACTTTTGCGCCATTCGAAGGTCCCCATTACATTGATACGCCATTACAATGGCGCAAGTCCCCAGGAAAATCTGGGTCATTAATTCTGAAGGCTTTACGATCAAAATTATAAAGAATATTTCATAGTCAGTTACTACTGAAGTGTTAATCTCCTTGAGACGGTAGTGGTGAGCCTTCTTGAGCACTTTAATAAAATTGAGTGGCTTGCTAGGCCACATCAAAGGACAGTTAAGAGTCAACTGTATTGGTGTGGCACTGAAGTCACATATAGGCCAGACCGAGTACGGTTTCCTTCCCCAAAGGACATTAGTGAACCAGTTGGGATTTTACGACTATCCGACAGCTTCGTGGTCACTTTTACTGATACCAGCTTTTTAGTGCCGTGGTGGGATTTGAACTCACGTTCTCTGAATTATTAATCCAATAACATAACCACTACACTACCCTACCCTGACAAAAGTGCCTTGGGACCTTTTAGGTCCATCAGATGGGTCCTCAATTTAACCTCTTATCCAAAAGACTCCTCCAGTACTACACTGAAGTGTCAGCCTGGATTATGTTCAATTCTCTAGTGTGGGCCTTCAATCCACAACTTTCTAACAGAGGCAAGAGTGCTACCACTGAACCAAGGCTGACACCTAATCTTTTAAACACGTGTGTTTTTCTGTCATATAATAAGTTGTTATCCAACTTTATGAGCATGATTTTGGTTGTAATTTTTTTGTAGCTGAAATTTAAAAGCAGAACTGTGGAAATCATTAGGATGTCCCTATAATTAAGGTGTATTATTTTTGTAACTTGTTGTACTGGTTCTGTTGTAAATTGTATTTTTAAGTGTTTCAGCACAGTGATTGTGTCTTTTTTTTCCAGTTTTGTCCCCATATTCCTTTAGTATTGGAGATACTTCAAGCCTTAAGCTGTATTTACATGGAGGAATTGCTGTGCAGCTGAAAATGCCCAAAAGATTTACATTTGTAAGTATTTTTTATGTGAGATGGAGTATGCACGGCATAGAATCTAACATTGCCCTGTCTGTAAGCCTCATGTATGAGAGACTTGAATGGGACTTTGTACCGTCTCTGGCTCATATTCCCATTTGAGATGATATGTGCCCAAATACTCGGTCCTTCAGTTATCAAAATGGCCTCTTCCATTCTTAAATACCGGCTCTTTTGTGATGAACGTACAACCTGCCAAACCAGCAACGTTGCATGTACATAACACAAGTTTCCACTGAGAATTGCCCTGGCCATATATTGCCAGACTTGTATGAATTGTTACCTTTTCTCCAATGTGTACAATATTTTTATTTGTGTGTTTTATTTTTCCTGTTTGTTGTTAGTTAAGAGTGCATCATTTGCAGGAATTGTAAAGATGGCTTATTTTGACCATGTAGTTCGGGGCAGTGGTGGAGGGCTTGCATGCACCATTTTGGATGTGCAGCTCATTGGAAAGAGAAGGGGATGTCGACGGAAGTTGTGGTTTGCCATTATCAAGCGGTGGGTTAACAAAAAGAATTCAACCTCTGGACTTAGAGCTCATTCTCCTTCAGTCAGAAGGAGATCTCCTAAACCAATCCAGTAGTAACTGCACACTAAGCAGGGCACACCATGCATAATATTGCAGTAAACCATGTACTACCATTTGGGTCTTCTGTTCAAATAACTGTTATCCTGGTGAAATGGCCCAGGCTAAGACCGCAATCTGAACCCAACGGTTGATGGTTTTTTCCCAGTTGCAATTAGTTGAACACTTCTCTCTAACAGTTTCTATATCTTTCTAACTTCATTGATTTTTTTTTCCCCCATTTCTTCCCTTGTTTTAGGAAAACATGGAGGCACAACTTGTAAATCCTCGTTGCTTGATAGTAGACTTCAGCAAACCCGAGGCAAGATTTCTTTCTTTTATGTCTGTCTGAGTTTTTGTTGCCAGAAAAGTTTAAGACATCTTTTATAGAGACAAACACGATTTGGTAGTGTTAACCTTAAAAATGTGATAGTCTGACAGAAATATAAGTCTCTCCAAGTTTCATCTGGCCAGTAGAACATATTCGGCTCATTCTACTGAATGAAGAAAATACAGAAATCTCTAATAGGAAATGCAGACGGTTCATGTTGGAATTTTGGCAGAAGGAAGGTTGGTGAGAGATTGAAGAGGAGAATTTCACTTGTTGAGCTTGTTACATACGATTTCTAATTGACTTTCTACATTACCTACCCTTAAAAGAGGTTTCTATGTTGAAATTGACCCAAGCGGAAAGGTCACTTCTGATCTGAATATGTGCATATTGAACAGTCACGACCATGATGAAGGATCTGATGACCAAATGCGTTTGGATTTCACTCCCTCCACTGGCCCACTATACTGTAAAACTCCTGTTATAGCTCCACAATGTGTTTAATTTTCTCTTTTCCTATTTCCTTTTCTCCTGAAGTCATTGACTCATGCTGTGCTATGGTTCTGTGGGTGCTGACAGCCCTCTGCTAATTTGCCCAAGTTGCAATTCTTCATGTGTAAACATATAACCGTGAGTGACAACAAGCTATTCGACCATGGAGGGCATTGTGGCCGAGTCCAGTCCTTTATGCCTCACGGGTGCATTTGCCCACAATAAGGATAATGCTGAAGCCATTTATAGTGTCTTCATCACTATCATCACTGCTGAGATCAGCAAACTCAGCATAAACTTTGGTTTGTACTGCTCGGTATCCCACAATGCCGTTCACTGATCCTTTTGAAGAATTTTATACTTTTAACAAACAAAAGTACTTCCTTCAAATTATCATTTTAACAAAACTTTCTCAGCATCAAAGTTTAGACATTCCAAAATTAACTCAATTTATAATATGAAAAATATAGATTTTTAATATTGAACTTATTTTCTAGCCCCATGTGCCATTAGTGATGGGGCTAGCAGTTATCTATTTTAAACCCTTGAAAAAGATGAGAGCAGACAGCGATGAATGGAATTGTGTGCTGTTTTATAAGACAATTGTATTCACCTTTGATATTTTATAAATCTAGCCAGTCACTCCTTGAAAATTCTCCAGAGGTCAAGTTGTATCCATGTCAGCATTTTCTATTTTACACTAATGCAGCCTCTAATTGATCTGCTGGCAGTGCAAGACTAAATATCGAATAACATTTGGAATTCTTTGATCGGAAGTAAAGATCTTTGAGAATGTGTTTTTCTTCATTTGAGACATGCCCAGTTGTCTGCTCAAATAAGGAGTAAATGATAAATCATGGTTGTGTAGATGGCAGTGAATTTTAAGAGGTGCTTATGAAACACACCCAGATGGATCATGCTGTTTTAACCAAGGTTTACCCTTGTTTTTTGATTGGAGTCAGGAGATTCTTCCTAATCAACTCATTATAACATTCATTGATTTGTTATCCTTTGCATAACAAGCGTATGCTCAAGTGATCTCTTGCTGCAAGTGCTCATTCACTGTCTAGGATTACTTGTGAAGAATGTCCGCCTGGGGAAAGTAATTGCCACCCATAATTAGGAGAGGAGTAATAAGTGAAGAAGATCGGAAGGGGCAGGATGTTTTTAAGCCGCCTAATTATTTCAGATATGTTGACTTCAAAGGGTAGAATTTTCACACGTGCCCTTCAATGTCACTTGTAGTTAGAGAGAAAATAACGTTTTACCAATCACCATGCAACTTCTTATGACTTCAAAAAGCTCTAGGGGCCAAGGTTAATAGGACTGATGTTCTACTATTACCAACAGTTGCTGGAGCCTCTAGTATCACATAAGTAGGGCTTAGTCAGCGAGAGAGCTGAATGAAGTAACCAGCTGCAGCTGTATTTCCCTGATCAACCATACCAGTCAGACCTTGAGCCCCTTCTTAGAAACACTACCTTCATCTGTAAAGCTTCCATGTACATTAACTAGTGACATGGCGATATTTCTTAAACTCCAATTTTTACACTGCTTTCAAGCAATAATGAAAGGAGTCACATAATTCTGACACACCATTAATGATGGCAATGCAGACTAATGTGGGGTAGATCTTTAGAATAGCACAGATTTTTCTTTCCACTAGTGAGAAAATGACCGAGCATTAGCATTTTTAACTTTTGTTGCGAAGTCTAATTTGCAGTTTAGTTTTTCTTTTCTTTTAATCTTCATCACAAGTAAAAATGGATTTCTATTTGTTAGTGGTGGTGTGTAAAACATGAAACCAGCCAAGGACACTTCTTTTGCTGTGTGCACAAGGAAGGTAAAATAGCTCTGTCTGTTGTGTTTGAAAAACTGTTTTATGCCTAACTTATATTGGAACAAATGAACAGACTGTTATAACTTGAAAGCAATTGATAAATTATCTATTCACCTATATTCCAATACATGGAGGATTTGGCTAACACTGAGGAAGACTGCGACAATATACAAGAAGACATCAATAAACTTGCAGAATGGGCGTGTAAATGGCAAATAAATTTCAATATAGATAATTGTGAAGTGGTGCATTTTGGCAGGAGGAATAAGGAAGCCACATACTCTTTGGAAAATAAGAGTCTAAATGGGGTAGAGGAGCAAAGGGATCTAGGGTCCACAGTCACAAATCATTAAAAGTAGCAACGCAGTTTAACTGGGTCATAAAAAAGCAAACAAAGCACTGGATGAATAGAATTGAAAAGCAGAGAAGTTATGTTAAACTCATATAGAACTTTGGTTAGATCACACCTAGAGAACTGAGCACAATTCTGGTCTCCATATTACAAAAAGGATATGGAGGCACTGGAAAAGATGCAAAAAAGATTTACAAGGATGATACCAGAACTGAAAAGTTATAACTATCAGGAAAGACTGAACGGACTAGGGCTCTTTTCTCTAGAAACGATAAGGCTGAGGGGTGACCTCATAGAGGTCTTTAAGATTATGAAAGGGTTTGATAGGGTAGTCGTAGAGAAGACGTTTCCACTTGCGGCGGAGTCCAAAACCAGGGATCATAAATATAAGATAGTCACTAATAAATCCAATAAGGAATTCAGGAGAAACTTATTTACTCAGAGAGTGGTTAGAATGTGGAACTTGGTATTACATAAATATCAGATAGTTGAGGCGAATACCATAGATGCATTTAAGGGGAAGCTAGATTAGTGCAGGAGAGAGAAAGGAATAGAAGGATATTCTGACTGGGTTACATGAAGGAGGGTGGAATGAGGCTCATGTGGAGAATAAACACTGGCATAGACCAGTTGGGTTAAATGACCTGCTTCCGTGCTGTAAATTCTACGTAACGAGTGATGACAGCTTGAGTACTGCGTACAGTCCTGGTTACCACATTACAGGGAGGATGTGATTGCACTAGAGAGGGTACACAGTAGATTTACGAGGATGTTGCCAGGGCTGGAGAATTTTAGCTAAGAGAAAAGATTAGATAGGCTGGGGTCGTTTTCTTTGGAACAAAGGATGCTGAGGGGAGATTTAATTGAGGTATATAAAATTATGACGGGACTGGATAAAGTGGATAGGGAGGACTTATTTCCCTTAGCAAAGGGGTCAGTGACCAAGGGGCATAGATTTAAAATATTTGGTAGAAGGATTAGAGGGGAGCTGAGGAGAATTTTTCTCACCCAGAGGGTGGTGGAGGTCTGGAACTCACAGCCTGAAAAGGTGGTAGAGGCAGAAACCCTCAACTCATTTTTAAAAAGTACTTGGATGTGCACTTGAAGTGCTGTAACCTACAGGGCTATGGACCAAGTGCTGGAAAGCGGATAGCTCTTTTTCGGCCGGCACAGACATGATGGGCCGAATGGCCTCCTGTGCCGTAACTTTTTATGATTCTAAGTAGGCTTGTGCATGATGCTGAAAACCATTCAGGTGCATTCCCACTACAGCTGTAGCGTTCATACAAAGCGGTTTTGGCTTTTGGAGTTGCAGTGTAAATACGGTCCAAATGTGAAGTCAGAGTCCGACCTGACAGTGTGAGATCCCTGGAGAAGGTAGTCGTACTTTGCTTTGCTTCAGAGTCGATTTGCACCTTCGCACCCGGTTTACATTGCAAGTTTAAAGATGATTTAAAATGGTTTCAGCTTCGCATTGACACTAAATTTGTGAAGTGTGAATGTACCGTTAGTAAATTATCTCTTTACCAATTCTGTCTGAGGTGATCTGTCAACAGAATTGATCTGCTTTTGTTACTTAATCATTTTGAAAAAGTAGAAGTGTACAAATCAAATGAATAGATTGTTCCCCTAGTTGCAGACATATTGGCACTGTTGCAATGCACCATTTTGGCCAATACTGCATTGTTCAATAGCAGACTTTTTTGGCCAAAATAGTGTAGCAGGGACAAGAAGCGAGTACCACACCAGTTGTTGTATAATTATAAGATCTGAAATGTTATTGTAACAGTAGGTTTATACTACAATCTATCAATAGAAGGATGATCTGACATTGTTAAAGGGCACAGCATTGTTAATCTTAGCCATGGAATAGAATTTCAGACTGCCAGGTCATCAGATGTGGCGTCACATTGAGCTTCCAGAGTAATGCGATCATTGAATCAATAATGTGGTATAGTTGTCGTGAGTTAAATGGTAAGGATGAAGAAATGTCACTCAAACCCTTTTGGCCTAGGATCCATGTTCTTTCCTGAATTTTGTGAGGTTGGTGATATTCATACAGTGCTATTGTTTAACCCAGGAGTTTGCATTTCCAACACAGTCTTGAAAATGTATGTTTGAACATACTACTTTTCAAAACTATGATGAAATGTGTTTTTAAAAAAAATCAAGCTTAACGCCTATACATCATCTTCATTAAAAGGTAGGTTGCGGTTCCAAGGGTAACGTTTTGTGTCTAGGTAGAAGTCCTTGACAATGGAGTAAACAATAATAAAGTGATCTAAGTGCACAGGGCAAATTCTGTCAAACTACTAGTCACATTGATTTTGTTCAGTGATATATCAATGAACACCCTACTGGTAATTCTTCCTTTCTGATTTGTCAGTAAAATAAAGAAAATTAAAGTGTTGTTCTCCAATCTACAAAGAATTTGTAAAATTCAGATTCTTAAAATAAAGGACTTGCATTTCTATAGTGCCTTTCACGAACTCCGGACGGGTCAAAATGCTTCAGAACCAGTGAAGTATTTTTGAAGTGTAGTCACTGTTGCAATGTAGGGAAATGTGGCAGACAATTTGCGCACAGCGAGGTTCCATAAACAGTAATGACATAAATGACCAGATAATCTGTTTTAGTGATGTTGATTGAGGGATAAATATTGGCCAGGATACTGGGGATTACTCCCCTGCTCTTCTTTAAATGCTGTTATGTAATCTTTTAAGCCCACCTAAGAGGGCAGACGGAATCTTGGGTTAATGTCTCATCCAAAAGCGTGTCACCTCAGACGGTGCAGCACTCCCTCAGTATTGCATTGAAATATCGGCCTAGATTTTGTGCTTAATCCTCTGAAGTAGGGCTTGAACCCACAAACTGCTGACTCCAAGGCGAGAGTGCTACCACTGACAAGGCTGATACCGTAGGATTTAATTAGCATCTCATTCATGGCCCCTGTGAAGTTTGGAGGGAATGTTTAAACATGGTGATTTTATTGGTACAGGTATTACTGGACTCTTTTTGAGGAAGGCATTCATTTGAACAGTTAAATCCCACCATTATAGAGAACTTTAACCATGCAATTTGGTATGTGCTTTAATCCAGCTTGAAATGGAATCTGAGCCTCCTCAAACTGCATTTGTGATTGGTAGTGACATTGCTTTCTTATCAGAAAATGTTTTAAGTTGCTTTAAATACTAAAGTAACTCCAGCAAGTAGACTTCTTTGGTGAATTGCAGTATTTGGCTGCAATTTACATGTAACCTCCCCTTTTTGAAAATACACTTGTAAAATGGAAAATTGACCCTGAAAATGAAAAGAAAGCCCCAGGAGAGTGCTTTTGTTCAGAGTACTCCCTAAATGTCAGTCAACACTTGCCCTGTCATTCCAGGTCTTCCTTCCTCAGCATCACTCCACAATTGTTACTGATGGTGAGCAGTTACCACTGTCTGAGGCAACTTACGGGAGTCGCTACTTTGAATCGGCCTCAAAGCCAAACCCGAGATGACCCAACCACGGGAAACACGCTACAGGCGAAGTACGCAGAATGCCCAGCAGGATTGCATATTCTCCCATGACTGGGTAGCTCTAGAACAGCTCCCAGTTCTGAAGTTTCAGCAGCTGAGAAAATGAATGGAGCCACTTCAGATCGCAGGTGGCTCCTCCCCTTCAGTGACGTCGCCAGAGCAGCCCTGGAGGGAAGGAGACCTGAAATAGCCAGTCTCCATCAGATCAGGAAATTTGAAGGGTTTTATTTTTAACGATTACAAATATTTTCATAATATATTTGTCATGTATGCACTGTTGCAGCTAATATTCAGTCAATCTCAGTTGTTGAATGCGTTTTGTAGCACCCGTACAGTTGAGTGATCACATTCAATCCAAACTATGGAAAAGTAGATTATATGCCAAGAATTTGTGTTTCGTATTCCTGTGTTTGACATAAACCAATTTCACCCAAAATGTTCTCTTGCAGTATACAAAATAGATTTTAAATAATATTTTTTTTTTAAACAGGCACCCCTGCAAATTCATACAGCCATGCTGGCCTTGGATAGATTTCAGGAGCAACACAAACGTCTGCCAAACATAGGGTGACTATCTAATATATTGTGTTGCATGGTTAAAGATAGATAAGAGGCTAACCATCAAAAATGTCATGATGTGGAGATGCCGGTGATGGACTGGGGTTGACAATTATAAACAATTTTACAACACCAAGTTATAGTCCAATGATTTTATTTGAAATTTTATTTGACAAATAAAATCATTGGACTATAACTTGGTGTTGTAAAATTGTTTATAATCATCAAAAATGTGACCAGGAAATAAGTGAATTATATTCATTATATGCAACAAAGCATCTTAAAGGACAGATGAAAAGGGCTTTCCAGTAATGGCATGCTTCCATCATTTAGTATATAGCTAACAAGCCAGCAAATGTATAAAATACCAGCTCTTGTCATGGTCATTGACACAGTGCTTAGAGGTTATTGATGTACTGGTTCATGCCTGGCTTTAGTTCATCAGTGCTGAAGAGAATTGTCTGACTGAGGTTTAGTTAGATGCTTGTGGCACGTTACTATTAGGGATGGTATTTTGATTCTTTTTATTTATTTAATTACGTATATTTCTGCTGTTGAGGCTGGCATATCAGGCAAATGGACTACTTTCGTTCATTTAGGAGAGGGTTGATGAAGGTAATGCAGGTGATGATGTTACGTTTATGTACTTTCAAAAGGCATTTGATAAAGTGCCTCTTATTAGACTTTTGCAAAATTGATGCCCATGGGATTAAAGGGCAGTGGCAGCATGGATACGCAATTGGCTAAGAAACAGAAAGCAAAGAGTAGTGGTGAATGGTTGTTTTTCATATTGGAGAGAAGTATATAGTGGTTTCTCCCAGGCGTCGGTATTAGGACCACTGCTCTTTTTGATACATATTAATGACCTGGAAATGGGTATGGGGACACAGTTCCAAAGTTTGCAGATGACCCAAAACTTGGAAACGTAGTAAGCAGCGAGGAGAATAGTAGCAGACTTCAGGAGGACATAGACAGACTGGTCAAATTTCACCATAGCAGGTGAAATTTAATGCAGAGAAGTGTGAAGTGACACATTTTGGGAGGAAGAATGATGAGAGGCAATATAAACTTAATGATACAATTTTAAAGGGGGTGAAGGAACAGAGAGACCTGGGTGTTCACATGCACAAATCTTTGACAAGTTGATAAAGCTGTTACAATAGCAAGTGAGATCTTTGGCTTTATAAATAGAGGAATATAATGAAGTTGTATTAAACCTTTATAAATCACTGGTTAGGCCTCAGCTGGAGTATTGTGTCCAATTCTGGGCACCACACTTCAGGAAGGATGTCATGGCCTTGGAGAGGGTGCAGAGGAGATTTACTAGAATGGTGCAGGGATGAGGAATTTCAGTTACATGGAGAGACTAGAGAAGCTGGGATTGTTCTCCTTCAAGCAGAGAAGGTTAAGGGGAGAGATAACAGAGGTGTTCAAAATTATATGGGGTTTTGAAAGAGTAAATAAGGAGAAACTGTTTCCACTGGAGGGAGGGTCAGCAAATATCATTTAAGATATTTTGCAAAAGAACCAGGAAGGTGATGAGAATTTGTTTTAAGCAGCGGGTTGTTATGTTAGGAACATGGGAACAGGAGTAGGCAATTTAGCATCTTGAGCCTGTTCTGCCATTCGGTGAGATCACGGTTGATCTGTGACCTAACTCCATTTACCAGCCTTAGCCCCATATCCCTTAATACCTTTGGTTAACAAAAATCCATCAATCTCAGATTTAAAATTAACAATTGAGCTAGCATCAAGTGGTATTTGTGGAAGAGAGTTCCAACCTTCTACCACCCTTTGCGTGTAGAAGTGTTTCCTAACTTCACTCCTGAAAGTCCTGGCTCTAATTTTTAGGCTATGTCCCCTAGCCCTAGACTCCCCAACAAGCGGAAATAGTTTTTCTCTATCTACCCTATCAGTTCCCTTTAATATCTTGAAAACTTCGATCAAATCACCCCTTAATCTTCTAAATTCCAGAGAATACAACCCTAGTTTGTGTAATCTCTCCTTGGAGTCCAGGTATCATTCTAGTAAATCTACGCTGCACTCCCTCCAAGGCCATTATATCCTTCCTAAGGTTCAGGCACAGTCTAGGTACATTCCCACGAGGGGGTAAGGTAGGGCAACCAAAGCCAGAGTTCCCTGGATGACGAAAGAGATAGAGAGTAAGATGAAGCAGAAAAAGGGGGCGTATGTCAGATGTCAGGTTGATAATATCAGTGAGAACCAGGCTGAATATAGAAAGCACATGAAGAAGTGAAAACGGAAATAAAAGGGGCAAAGAGAGTATGAGAATAGACTGACAACTAACCTAAAAGGGAATTCAAAAGTCTTCTATGGGCATATAAACAGTAAACGGATAGGAAGAGGAAGGGTGGGGCTAATTAAGGACCAAAATGGAGATCTACACAGGAAGGCAAAGAGCATGGCTGAGGTAGTAAATGAGTACTTTGCATCTATCTTTACCAAGGAAGAAGATGCTGCCAAAGTCACAGTAAAAGAGGAGATGGTTGCGATACTGGATGGGATAAAAATTGATAAAGAGGAGGTACTAGAAATCGTGTTTAACTAATTTTGATTGCATTTTTTGATGAGGTAACAGAGTGTTGATGAGGGCAATGCGGTTGATGTTGTGTATATGGACTTTCAAAAGGTATTTGATAAAGTGCCACATAATAGGCTTGTCAGCAAAATTGAACCCATAGAATAAAAGGGGCAGCGGCAGCATGGATACGCAATTGGCTGAAAGGAAACAGAGAGCAGTAGTGAATGGTTGTTTTGTGGACTGGAGGGAGGAGTACAGTGGTGTTCCCAGGGGGCAGTACTAGGACCACTGCTTTTTTTGATATATATTAATGACATGGACTTGGGTGGACAGGGCACAATTTCAAAACTTGCAGATGACACAAATCTTGAAAGTGTAGTAAACAGTGAGGAGGATAGTAATAGACTTTAAGAGGATTTAGACAGGCTGGTGGAATGGGCGGATACATGACAGATGAAATTTAACACACACAAGATACGTTTTGGCAGGAAGAACGAGGAGAGGTAATATAAACTAAATGGTAGAATTCTAAAGTGGGTGCAGGAACATAGAGACCTAGGGTTATATGTGCACAAATCTTTGAAGGTGGCAGAACAGAGAAAACGGTTAAAAAACCATACGGGATCCTGAGCTTTATAAATAGAGGCAAGGAAGTTATGTTGACCTTTTATGAAACACTGGTTCGGCCATAGCTGGAGTATTGTGTCCAATTCTGGACACTGCACTTTAGGAAAGATATCAAGGCCTTAGAGAGGGTGCAGAAAAGATTTACTAGAATGGTTCCAGGGATGAGGGAGTTCAGTTACGTGGATAGACTGGAGAAGCTGGGGTTGTTCTCCTTAGAGCAGAGAAGGTTGAGAGGATATTTGATAGAAGTAGTCAAAATTATGAAGGGTTTAGATAAAGTGAATAAAAAGAAACTGTCCCCATTGGCGGAAGGGTCGAGAACCAGAGGAAACAGATTTAAGGTGATTGGCAAAAAAACAAAGGCGACATGAGGAAAAACTTTTCATGCAACAAGTAGTTATGATCTGGAATGCGCTGCCTGAAAAAGTGGTGGAAGCAGATTCAATCGTGGCTTTCAAAAAGGAATTGGATAAATACTTAAGGGAAAAAATTTGCTGGGCTACGGGGAAAGAATAGGGAATGGGACTAACTGGATTGCTCTTACAAAGAGCTGGCATGGGCTCGATGGACCAAATGGCCTCCTTCTGTGCTGTAACCGTTCTGTGATTCTAAAGTGCGGTGCCCGGAACTGAACACAGTACTCCCAGGTGTGGTCTGACCAGGTCTTTGTATAGCTGTAGCGTAACTTCTACCCCCTTGTATTCTAGTTCTCCAGATATAAAGGCCAGCATTCCATTTGCTTTTTTGATTGTTTTCTGTACCTGTCCATGACTTTTTAATGATCAATGTACATGGATCTGGAATGCACTGTCTGAAAGGGTGGTGGAAGCAGATTTAGTGGCAACTTTCAAAAGGGAATTGGATATATACTTGAAAAGGAAAAATTTGCAAGGCAATGTGGAAAGAGCAGGGGAGTGGGACTAACTGAATAGGCTTTTCAAAGAGCTGACACAAGCACAACGGACCATATGGTCTTCTGTGCTGAATGATTATCTTATTCTGACTGTTGAGGCGGGGATACTATGCTAATGGACCATTCTGTCCCAATTTAAACTTAGTACATCACACATTCTTAGGTCCAGACTAGCCCGTGCCAGATTCAGTTGAAAGCTTCTTTATTATTACTCTCTCCATACTGTGGAGCTGAGTTTAACCCTTTGCAAATAACAAGGATGGATATTATTTTTCTTACTCTAGGTGCAAAATAAATGTTTCCGTATCCAAATCATGTATCTGAAGTAGAGTTACAGCACAAAACCTCAATGGAATCAATCAAAATCAGGGTGGCTTAGTATTATGGGTATTACGACACTTTGTTTTTTGCCCTCATACTGTCTGAATAAATGTCAGTGGAGATAAGGTCAAATAAAGGCTAGCTTTATCTCCATTTGAGCTGCGACTAAGATTTATGTTCAATAAAGAAGCTGACAGATGTTGGTCAATTTTCTGCTGTATACTGAGACCTCCATCTTATCCCTTGTTTGACATTATAAGCAACCTAACAGTAAGAGGGCAGTTAGAGAAGAGTTAAGAACTCTGTAAGATGCTAACAGGGTCTGAAACTGAAGGTAAGCATAAAATAATGTAATAAATGATTACTTCCTCCAAATATTTACGAGGGAAAATTTGAGTAACATGCCCTCCATAATTGGTGACAATCCATGTAGGACTTCGTCATAAATGAGAAACAGGTTCCAGACAGACTAAAAAAGCTCAAAACAAATAAATGTCCACAGTTGGGTGCTATTCATTCCAGTGTATTTTCCTTGAATATAAAAGCTGTTGGCTTCCTTGGCCCAATGGATAAGGGAACTTAGATGTTATATAATTAGATTTTATCAAAACATTTGGCATAATGTGGCACAGGAGATTGCTCGATACGTTTGAGAGGCACAAAATTGGGGGAGGGGGAATTCCTGGAGTTAATGAGAAATTGGCCAAATCAGAGGAAGCAAAGGTTAGTTGTACATGGAGCTGCATTGGATGTAGGGTGATTCACAGGATGCCTAAAGGATCAATGATTAGGCGAGTATTGTTACATTGTGCATCAATAATTTGGATGTGAGAACAGAACTTGGGCTCAGTTTACTAAGAATACCGAATGTGGGAGGGAATAACGTGGAGTTATAATGTAAATGCAGCCTGAATCTGGTGTTGGGGCTTGACCTGCCACTGGGACAACGTGGCATAAGACTCCCTGGAGGAGGAAGTCTCATTCAGCTTCGCTTTGGATTTTTAAAACACGATTAGTACATCGAAGCAAGAGCATCTCCAGCAATGGCTTCTCTTCCCGCCTCCGCACAGTTACTTCTGGAGTCCCCCAAGGATCTATCCTAGGCGTCCAACCTCTCATCTACATGTTGCCCCTTGGCGACATCTTCTGAAGACATGGGATCAGCTTCCATGTGTGCACAGATAACACCCAGCTTTATCTCTTCACCATCCCTCCACAGCCTCTGTTTTGTCAGACTACTTGTCTGACATCCAGTATTGGATGAATCACAATTTATTCCAGCTAACCATTAGGAAGGCCAAGGCAATTATGCAGAGGTTGGAGGCGGATGGGACGGTCGACCATGTCAAAGGCTGCAGACCAGTCGAGAAGGACGAGGAGAGATACTGCACCCCGCTACAGATGTCATTTGTGACTTTGAATACGGGCTTGTCATTGCAGTGGCAGAGGCAGAAATCTAATTGGAGAGATTTAAACACTGAGTTGCAAGAAAGTTGAGCATGGATTTTGGAGGCAGCCACACGTTCAAAGACTATGGAGAGGAAAGCAAAGTTGTAGATGGGACGATCATTTTCAAGGGGAACGATGACGGTGGTTTTGAAAGGGGTGGGGGGTTGTACCTGTGGAGACGGAATTGTTTACAACGTCAGCTAGCATGGGGCCCACGAAGGGAAGTTGTATGGTCAGCAGTTTTGGCAGAGCAGAGCGAGGCCCGATGGTGCTTGATGTGGTCCAGCCAGATCTGGCAATGAATGACTAAACCAGTTGTGTACCAGATACGTTCAAGTCCGCGATCCTTGGACTTGAGGGAGCAAAAATGCGAGATGTACCAGGGGGACCGACCGGGGTGGGAGAGAGTAAGGATTTTACTGGGGCCATGAACATCGAAAGTGGAGGAGAGGGAGTGATTGACAGCTGCAGAAGTATCATAAATGGAGGGCCAAATGCTAGACGGTTGAGAATGCGAAAGTATAGCTGCAGGTGACTTGGGGGGAGAGTTTTTTTCCTAAGGACAGATGGGGTTGGAAGGGTAGGGGGATGTAGGTGGTGAGGGATACGCAGAAGTGGTCAGCAATGGCCATATCTGTGATTGAGATCCTGGTAGGAGCGAGGCCATGTAAGATGGCAAGGTCGAGGGGTGGACGTGACTATGGGTAGATGATTCTATATTGAGGGAGAGGTTCAGGGAGGGCAGTGAAATCAGAGGAGAGAGGGCAAGGTGAATTGAAACCCCCGACGATGAGGAGTCCCTCGGTGCAGAATCTGAGGGAGGATATCTCAGTGCGAAGCTTGGGTGAGGTGGGGGGGTAGAGGGGGCGAGATAAAAAATGAATATATTCTTTTCTTACATAAGTGGTATATGCTGACTGTAACTGATTCAAACCTTTTGCTTTGTAATGAAGTACCTTAGCACTGACAATAGCAGACTTACAAAAGCTGGTTTATGTTTTTATTTTGCAACTAGGTGTCTCCAGGATGCAGATGAGCTGTTGAGACTGGCTGTCGCTATAAATGAAACGGTAATAAATAAGGTGAGTAATCTTTCAACAAACGTTTTTTTTTTGCTTAATCAGCTATAATAATATGGAATGTAATATATTTAGCTTCTGCTGTCGAAACCATATGCTTATGAGTGCCAAACGTTACTCGCGTCAGCATTTGCTGTACCAGCCATATGTATTTCCTGTTCGATCAGCAGTGTACCAGATGATTTTGATAGCTTTGTACAGCATTTAGAGTGGAAAATAGTCCTAATTTATGTGACTTAATGCAGGTTTACAACAGGAAGGAATTTGTCAATGAACGTGTGTGTTTTAAAATTCCTTGAGCTTTTTGAATTTGTCACGATTGTGACACTTGACACATTGAAACTAATGAGTAATGCTGTCACACCCCAATCCATTGAAATTACTGGGTAACACTGTCATACCCCCAGTCCATTGAAATCAGTGGGTAACATTGTAACAGTAACACCTGTTATTCTTGCTTGCTGCAGAGGTGACACTGCATTCTTTAAAATCATTATTACAAGAATGCCCGTTATTCTTTCTTGCTCCAGGGGTGGCACTGTAACCCCTCTCAACCTGTTACAACAAACACAACTAAAAGACAGATCATTTCCTCTAACTGCGAGCAATGCCACTAATTTTAAATAAGTAAAAGGTCTGTTGCAAAATAAAATTTGGATATGACGTCTAGGATTTTCTGCTGTCAAAATGTAGAATTTAACCCTTTCACTCCCCACCCCCCCCCCCCACTTTTTTCCCACTCACGTTCACATGCTACAGGAGTGAAATGTTTGTGTTGTAGCTTGGGCATTGCTTGTCACTGTAGTAATTTAGAAATACCTCACCAAACTTGGTAAGTGTTTTACATTTGAAAATGCTCACACACCGCACCATCTCTCATGGCAGTTCGTTGAGTTGCATTCCCAATAGATTCATTTTTTAAACCAGCTATTTGCTTTAATCATTCTCTGGAGTCCCTTTGAAAACCGTAATATTTAGGAACTTGTCGGTTTTTTGAACTATGGGGCCACTACTCCAAAATTCTGTATCCAATGGGAGACTTGCTCTATGGAGAATCTGATGCAGAGTCAGCGGGCCCAATATAGGGCACTTCCAATTTTCTAGCTATTTTTATGGTAGGAAAAGCAGGTGTGCATCGGATTGGATGAGCTGACCTCCACGACCAATTCTCAAAAGAGCTTTCTCTTAGAGTGAGGCTCTCAGCAACTGCGGAGCCACAGAAAATTTACTTTGATGTGTCTATACAATTCTGTATTTCAACGCTACTTTACCAGCCTCAATAATAATTCACTTTTAAATATGTCATTGGCTGAGTAGGAAAAGAACACTTACACAGCTAGATTTGCAGGTTATAAGAGGTGCAGATGTGGAGCTGAGGCGTCGCTTTGTATTTCACAGGAATTGAACGTTTTAAGGAAGCTTACGTAGAATTACGTAGAATATACAGCATGGAAACAGGCCATTTAGCCCAACTGGTTTATGCCGCTGTTTATGCTCCACACGAGCCTCCTCCCCCTCTCCCTACTCCATCTAACCCTATCAGCGCATCCTTCCATTCTTTCTCCCTTGTGTTTATCTAACTTCCCCTTAAATGCATCTATGCTAGTCTGCTGAACTACTCCTTGTGGTAGCGAGTTCCATATTCTAACCACTCTCTGGGTAAAGAAGTTTCTCCTGAATTTCCTATTGGATTTATTAGTGAGTATCTTATATTTATGGCCCCTAGTTCTGGTGTCCCCTGTAAGTGGAAGCATCTTCTCTATGTCTACCCCATCAAACCCTTTCATAACCTTAAAGACCTCTATCAGGTCACCCCTCAGTTTTCTCTTTTCTAGAGAAAAGAGCCCCAGCCTGCTCATTCTTTCTTGACACATAACCCTCTCATTAGCCTTTTTGCTATTGGACAGGTGGCAAAAACGGTTTTTTGCTATTGGACAGGTGGCAAAAACGAACTTGTAACCTCAAAAAAATGAAAACTTTCATTAGATTTCTAGTAATCTAATTTCTAAGTAGCATTCTCTCATTATACAGAGTTCGAGGTAACTTGCATACATTTATGGCTTTCGCTAATGGGGAAACAATCCAAAGCACGTTCTGTAAAATGCCCCTTTTGACTTTGCTGCCATTGGCAGCATTCTGGAGCATGTCCACTGTAATATCAAATGATTGGAATGGTCTGTTTTTAGTTTATTAGAATATTAGCTTTCTGCAGTAATTTAATGAAATGCATCACGCCAGTCATAACTCCAGGTTCAAATATCAAAAACTCTCCATGCACATGCACCTTGTCCAACATCAAAAAATTTCCATGCAGATGTCTATCAGAATCAATAGCAATGAAACTGTAATTTAGACATAACCGGTTAGTTTCCATAAGGCAATAACTAAAATGGAAAAATAAATATGAGATGGTGTTACGATTTGGAATGGAACCTTCTGTTACAATTCAAGTTTTCTACTGTGTTTACAGCGAATTGCAGTTTCCATAAATGGGCCGTTCCCCCTTCTCCAGTTATCTAAAATTTATAATCTTGGGTGTGCCATGAAAGTAGTGTGCCACAGAGCTAACAGTGACCCTTTGCAGAGATATTTTACACCAGATATTGCACAGGTTACCCATTGTAGGCACAAAACATATTGCTATCAGACTGTATTGTTCAAGCTAAAACTACATGTCAAATTTATTGTAAGAATTGAGACTACACAAAAATAGATGAAAACTGCAAGAACCCAGTGGTACTATAACTTATAAAATCAAAAAGATGCATCAGTCCAAAAGGGTTTGTACATGGGGAGCCCAACATTGTCTTAGCTGCAGTCAAAACTGAAATGGAGCAGCCTGCAAAACGTATCCAGATTAAGTGCCCAAGCCAGATCAAAGATACAGTAAAGCATCTTGAATACAGAACCAGTTGACAAGCAATGCCCAGGTCTTGTTACCCAATTAATACTTTGACAAAATAAAAGTGAACTTGATCTTTTAGAAGTTTAGCCAGATTTCAGTGGCTTCGTATTTGGTGGGGCCAGCATGATTTTTTTTTTGTTATATGTGTGTATTTTTGTGTATCACAGGCTGCTGTTAATCCAGAGGTTGTTAAGTGGCTTTCACGAACAGCAAGAGGATGTTTGGCCCCTCTAACTGCTGCATTCGGCGGAATCATTAGCCAGGAAGCCCTGAAGGCACTGACGGGCAAATTCTCTCCTCTTCAGCAGTGGGTTAGTTTGAATTCGAGACAGTTGACTGCAATTTTTTAAAAACAATTTTAAGCATTTTTATTGCTTTACGAAACAACAACTTTCTTTTGTTTTTAGCTATATTTTGATGCGACGGAGATTCTTCAGACTCTTGAAGATACGAGCAGTGATCAGTTCCAACCAAGGTTGGTGAGAAAGATCTGTTGTGTGCTCGTGTGTGGGATTTACAGATTGGAAAATGTGGCCCTATATGTATTGCTGAACAGTCAAATCTCAGCACCTATTTGGAAGTCCTGAATTAGTAGAACCAAATTACAAGTTAGCACTAAATGCTGGAAGCTTATAACTGATGGGAGAAGACTTACGGCAATATTTCCCAACTTCTGTTCAGCTGCCATTTTTTTTCAAAACTGCAGAATGCACAGGGAATGCTGAGCAAAGACCGAATCCTGTTACGTAATTTTATGATTAAACCTCTTGTCACCTCTTAGAATGCACTGAAGTTGGAGACCAAGTTTGGGGGAGGAGGGGTTCCGGGATTGTAAGTTCGGAGCTCCAGAACTACAGAACGAGGATAAATTAAATGAAACTGCAAAAATGAGCCACCGATATTTTAATTGTCACTTGTCACTTTGATTAGTCAGTCCCTGATCTGCCTGTACTTAAAAATACCTGAAAGCTGTCAGAACACAGTTGCTTCTTATGTAATGTAATTCATAGGTGTCAGCCTTGGCTCAGTGGTGGCACTCTTGCCTCTGAGTCAGAAGCCTGAGGGCTCAAGTCCCACTCTGGTGCAAATTGGCTGCCAGGTTTCCTACATTACAACAGTGACCAGGCATCAAAAAAGTACTAAACACGGGGGTGGTGCCAGAGGGCTGGAGAATTGCAAATGTTACACCCTTGTTCAAAAAAGGGTGTAAGGATAAACCCAGCAACTACAGGCCAGTCAGTTTAACCTCGGTAATTCGGGACAAAATTTACAGTCACTTGGACAAGTGTGGATTAATAAAGGAAAGCCAGCACAGATTTGTTAAAGGCACATCGTGTTTAACTAACTTGATTGAGTTTTTTGATGAGGTAGCAGAGAGGGTCGATGAGGGCAATGCGGTTGATGTGGTGTATATGGACTTCCAAAAGTTGTTTGATAAAGTGCCGCATAATAGGCTTGTCATCAAAGTTGAAGTCCATGGAATAAAGGGGGCAGTGGCAGCATGGATACGAAATTGGCTAAGTAACGGAAGCAGAGAGTAGTGGTGAATGGTTGTTTTTCCGACTGGAGGGAGGTGTACAGTGGTGTTCCCCAGGGGTCAGTACTAGGATCATTGCTTTTTTTGATATATATTAATGATTTGGGCTTGGGTGTACAGGGCACAATTTCAAAATTTACAGATGACTCAAAACTTGGAAGGGTAGTAAACAGTAAGGAGGATAATGATAGACTTCAAAAGGACATAGACAACCTGGTGGAATGGGCGGACACGTGGCAGATGAAATTCAACGCAGAAAAGTGTGAAGTGATACATTTCGGTACGAAGAACGAGGAGAGGCAATATAAACGAAAGGGTACAATTCTAAAAGGGGTGCAGGAACAGAGATCTGGGAGTATATGTGCACAAATGGTTGAAGGTGGTAGGGCAGGTTGAGAAAGCGGTTAAGAAAGCATACGGGATCCTGGGCTTTACAAATAGAGACATAGAGTACGAAAGCAAGGAAGTTATGATGAACCTTTATAAAACACTAGTTCAGCCACAACTGGAGTATTGTGTCCAATTCTGTGGACCGCACTTTAGGAAGGATGTGAAGGCCTTAGAGGGAGTGCAGCAGAGACTTACTAGAATGATTCCAGGGATGAGGGACTTCAGTTACGTGGATAGACTGGAGAAGCTGAGGTTGTCTTCCTTAGAGCAGAGAAGGTTGAGAGGAGATTTGATAGAGGTATTCAAAATCATGAAGGGTCTGGACAGAGTAGATAGAGAGAATCTTTTCCCATTGGCGGAATGGTCAAGAACCAGAGGACATAGATTTAAGGTGATTGACAAAAGAACCAAAGGCAACATGAGAAAACATTTTTTTACACTGAGTGTTTGTGATCTGGAATGCACTGCCCGAGGGAGTGATGGAGGCAGATTCAATCGTGGCTTTCTAAAGGGAATTGGATAAGTACATGAAGGGAAAACATTTGCAGGGCTACGGTAATAGGGCGGGGGAGTGGGACTAGCTGGATTGCTCTTGCAGAGAGCCGGACGGACTCGACAGGCCAAATGGCCTCCTTCCGTGCTGTAACCATTCTGTGATTCTACTTTATTGTTCATTGTAGTTCCACCACCCACATGTTGTGTTGCTTCCCTGATGCCATGGTAAAGGACATCACTGAGAGGGTGCAGAACATTGAGAGGGGAAGGGGAACAGCCAGAAATCGTGGTCCATGTGGGAACCAATGACATAGGAAGGAAAAGGGTTGAGATCCTGCAGTTAGGGTTTCAGGAGCTAGGGAGGAAGTTAAAAGACAGGACCTCAAAGGTAGTAATCTTTGGATTACTCCCAGTGCCACGCACTAGTGAATATAGGGTCGGTAGGATAAGACAGGTTAATGTGTGGCTGGGGAAATAGTGCAGGGGGGAGGGCTTCAGATTCCTGTGGCATTGGGAGCAGTCTGGGGCAGGAGGGACCTGTTCAAAATGGACGGGTTGCATCTCAACAGGGAGGTTAACTAGTGCTGTGGGGGAGGGTTTAAACTAATTTGGCACGGGGATGGGCACCAGGATGAAACACTAGAGAGGAGAAACAAAGTGCACTGAGGACTGGGAGGGAAAAATAGCATTAGAGTAAAGAAGAGTTCGGAAATAGGAGGGATCAGACGGGGCATATACGAAGCAGACTAAGATGAGTTTAGAGTGCATGTGTGTAAATGCACGTAGTGTGGTAAATAAGGTTGGTGAGCTGCAGGCACAAATCGCCAAATGGGACTATCATATAGTAGCAATAACAGAGATCTGGCTCAAAGAAGGGGAGGATTGGGTACTTAATATTCCTGGCTACAAGGTATTCAGGAAAGATAGGGAAGAAAAGAAAGGAGCGGGGATAGCAGTATTGATGATAGAAACTATTATAGCACTGGAAAAGGATGATGTAGTTGAGGGGTCAAAGACAATCTGGTTAGAATTAAGGAACAATAGTGATCTATTACGCTGCTGGGTGTATGTTATAAGCCATCAAATAGTGGGAAGAAGTTAGAGGAAAAAATTTTCAGGCAAATTACAGAAAGATGCAAGAACAATAGAGTAGTGATAATGGGGGACTTCAATTATCCCAATATAGAGTGGGCCAAAGAGGGGGAGGAATTCCTGAAATGTGTACAAGAGAACTTGCTGCAACAATGTGTTTTCAGCCCAACGAGAAAGGAAACAGTGCTGGATCCATTTCTGGGGAATGAAGTGGGGCAGGTGGAGCATGTTTCAGTGGGGGAGCATTTAGGGAACAGTGATCATAATATCATTAGGTTTAGAATAGTTATGGAAAAGGACAAGGAACAATCAAATGTGAAAATACTTAACTGGAAGAGGGCAAATTTCAATGAGTTAAAAAGGGATATTGCCCAGCTGGATTGGAATCAAAAATTGGCAGGCACAACAGTAATTGAACAATGGGAGGCCTTCAAGGAGGAGTTGGATCGGGTACAGAGTAGATGCATTCCTATGTAGGGGAAAGGAAGGGCATCCAAAGTTAGAGCTCCATGGATGACTAAAGATATAGAGGTTAAAATGAAACAGAAAAAGGAGGCTTATGATGAATGTAAGGTTCATAATACAGTAGAGAACCAGGCTGAATACAGAAAGTACAGAGGAGATCTAAAAAAGAAAATAAGAGGGGCAAAGAAAGAGTATGAGACTAGATTAGTGGCTAACATAAAAGGAAACCCAAAAGTCTTTTAGAAATACATAAATAGGAAGAGGGTAGTCGAAGGAAGGATGGGGCCGATTAGGGTCAAAAAAGATCATCTTGTGAAGGCAGAAGGCATGGCTGAGGTACTAAATGAATTCTTCGCATCCGTCTTCACTAAAGAGGGCACTGCCATTGTAGCAATAAAGGAGGAGAGGTAGTGATATTGGGATAGAATAAAAATAGATAAAGAGGAGGTACTTAAAAGATTGGCAGTACTCAAAGTAGAAAAGTCACCTGGTCCAGATGGGATGCATCCTAGGTTACTGAGGGAAGTAAGGGTGGAAATTACGGAGGCTCTGGCCACAATTTTCCAATCCTCCTTAGATCTGGGGACGGTGCCGGAGGACTGGAGGATGGCAAATGTCACACCCCTGTTCAAGAAAGGGGAGAGGGATAAACCCGGCAATTACAAGCCAGTCAGCTTAACGTTGGCGGTGGGGAAACTTTTAGAGACAGTAATCCGGGACAAAATTAATTAGCACTTGGAAAAGTATGGGCTAATAAATGAAAGTCAGCACGAATTTGTTAAAGGAAAATCGTGTTTAACTAACTTGATTGAGTTCTTGTTGAAGTAACGGAGAGGGCTGACGAGGATAGTATGGTTGATGTAGTGTATGTGGACTTTCAAAAGGCATTTGATAAAGTACCACATCATAGACTTGTTAGCAAAATTAAAGCCCATGGGATTAAAGGGGCAATGGCAGCGTGGCTACGGCTACAGGACAGAAAGCAGAGAGTAGAGGTGAACAGTTGTTTTTCAGACTGTATGGAAATATACAATGGTGTTCCCTGGGGTCAGTATTAGGACCACTGCTCTTTTTGATATATATTAATGACCTGGACTTGGGTATAGAGGGTATAATTTCAAAGTTTGCAGTTGACACAAACCTCGGAAATGTTGTAAACAACGTGGAGGATAGTAACAGACTTCAGGAGAACATAGACAGACTGGTGAAATGGGCAGATGCATGGCAGATGAAATTTAACGCAAAGAAATATGAAGTGATGTATTTTGGTAGGAAGAATGAGGAGAGGCAATATAAACTAAATGGTACAATTTTAAAGAGGGTGCAGGAATAGAGAGACCTGGGGGTGCACCTACACAAATCTTTGAAGGTGGCAGGACAAGTTGAGAAGGCTGTTTTTTTAAAAAAAAGCATATGGGATCCTGGGCTTTATTAATAAAGGCATAGAGTACAAAAGCAAAGAAGTTATGGTAAACCTGTATAAAACACTGGTTAGGCCTCAGCTGGAGTATTGTGTTCAGTTCTGGGCACCACACTTTAGGAGGGATATCAAGGCCTTAGAGAGGGTGCAGAAGAGATTTACTAGAATGGTACCAGAGATGAGGGACTTCAGTTATGTGGAGAGACTGGAGAATCTGGGAGAACAGAGAAGGTTATGGGGAGATTTGATAGAGGTGTTCAAAATCATGAACGGTTTTGACAGAGTAAATAAGGAGAAATGTTTCCAGTGGCGGAAGGGTCGGTAACCAGAGGACACAGATTTAAGGTGATCGGCAAAAGAGTCAGAGGCGACATGAAACATTTTTTTATGCAGCGAGTTGTAATGATCTGGAATACACTGCCTGAAAGGGTGGTTGAAGCAGATTCAATAGTAACTTTCAAAAGGGATTTGGGTAAATACTTGAAGGGAAAAAATGTACAGGGGAAAGAGCAGGGCAATAGGACTAATTGGATAGCACTTTCAAAGAGCCGGCATCGACACAATGGGCCGAATGGCTTCCTCCTATGATACTATGATTAGTTTTATTTGGATTATTTTTTCACTTCCTGGAGTGTATCTGCTTTCCATTTACATTACCATATGTGCACATGGCTTTTGAGTTGCCTAATAGTAATTATATATAATCTGTGTTTTCATACAGAGGAGACCGGTATGATACTCTACGTGCATGTATTGGAGAATCCATGTGCCAAAAACTCAGCAACCTCAATGTTTTCATAGTAAGTGTCTTTTATAAATATCGTCTTAGGCCAGAGCAACATAATTACCTCTTCTCTAAGTTTGTCATTCTGAAATATTGTCACATAAAATGTTCAACCCATTTGTCAATTCAAAACCCTGTTTGTTTTACTGATTTTCCTGCTGTAAATTTGCCTTTATTCCATTCACCGGATCGAGCAAAACAGAAATTACTGTATGGATTTAGTACATGCCATTGTCTGCACATCAATGTGCACTTTATATAGGAGAATGGTTGGTTTTCATTTTGGGATATATTTCAAAATCATGTATATAATGGCACAGATCGAGAAGCTGTATCTGCTGATGTACATGCAATCCAGTAAAAACATGATAGGAAATTGTATTATCTTATAGAATTTATCCCATGTGCATGAGACAGTATCTCACAGGAACTGTTTGAACCACACGCAGGTCCCACATGTTTCACCAGGATTTCACACTGCTTCCATCTTCAAAATTCCCTTAATGTGGATAAATATTCTTTAAAAAAAATTTGTGACACTGGCAAAGCCTGTATGGGGTAGCAGGTTCCCTTCCCAGTTGAGATTTTAAGACAAGATGACAGCTTTCATGGTCATTTTTTCCCTGGTGCCAGCCCACAACTTGCCATGATGGGATTTGAACTCATGAGCTCTGGGTTAGTAGACCATGACCATAACCATTATACTACCGTACCTGTTACACCATTTTAGTCCACAATAAAAAGATAGCATGGAGTAAAAGATGAGTGCTATTAATGAGAAGTGCTCACCTCTGGAAAAACCTACCAGTAGAAACAGCTAATCTTCCATTGGGGATGTGGGACTTTTTTTTAAACCGCTTCTGGCTTTGTCAGTAGGATCCCACAGGATTGACCTGCATCTCCCACACCTAGCAGCCCCGCACCCCTCCCATAGTTGGGACCTGCAGTGTTGTGGATTCCTAAGGCAGATAGCAATTGAAGAGGGAGAGCAGGACGCACCTGTCAGTCCACTGCGCTCTGGCTGAGAGAGTCAGCATCGCTGTCCACAATTTATTTATATTGCCACTACCCCACCGAAAGTTCAGCAGTTTCTGACAGTGGAAGGGATCCAACAGCAGAACTTCGTGGCCCAAAAAGATTGCGATGTTGTGTCTGATTTGACTCCTGGGCTGGGAGTTAGACAGCTCCACCATAACTGGTCAGTACTTACTGTCCAGTCTCACACATGAGGTATGGCACTTGGGAGAGATACAGAAGAGCACAAAGTGCCTATAGAACCATGTCACAGCAAGGGATGGAGTATGTACAACCAAGTATATGCACTGAATCCACAAAGTACTTTTAGTAAAATCAGAAAAGGCTGGAAACACACCAGGCTCATCAGCATCTATGGGGAGAACGGACAAGTTTATGTTTTAGGTATAACCCATTATCAGAATGGGAAAAAAATTACACATGTACAGTACTTTAAAAAGGTCTAGAACAAAGGGCAGCAGTACTTTGTTTTGCTCAAAATTAGGTGTCTTTAGGAGAGGGGGAGAAAATTATCAACAAAAGAAATCTCCCCTCTATATATACAGCATAGTAATCATGCAATGTCACACTTTAAAAATTAACCTTCATGTCACTTGATGTGAAATAACTACGTGTTTCTTTATAAACTCTCTCCGATACCCACTCCTGGACAGTGGGGACTCAGTAGCCTGGATTAAACAGTTCTACTTTGGAATTGGATTGAGCCATGGACTGTAACGCAGTCTCTGGATTCAGATGGCTGTGTAAACCACCTGACCTTCATGCTCTCATTGTTTAAGTCTATCATCAGTGCCCATTGATCTTAGAGTTCAGTCCAACCAAATTGTTTTTGGATTTGTAATAATTGCAATCTTATTAAATTGCTCATAGCTCTTTAGAATGCAGTCTGTATATGGCTCTTTACTCCAGTTAGCTCTACCTTTTGTACAGTGCTTAATGTGTTAGAGCTAACCAGATGCCCAGTGGTGTATTGATTGTCCAATCAGACACCGTGGAAAAGTCAAAATCTGACATCCTGTCAATGTAATGGAAATGAAGGATGTTCCGCTACTCAATGTCACTAGCACCCTTTGTAAACACCATAATTACAATGCATGCTAATGATATCTATAGGCAAACATCATTGCAACAGCTTTCTCTTGGAATCAACTTTTGACTTTTTGATTCCAATTTTGCATGCCTGAAATGGGGACACAGGATTCTGAATGGACTCCCTTGATTCAAAATCGCATGTGTTCCTAATTGACTTTTGAACTGTGTTTGTATGACATGATCTTGCAATCATTTAATATTTTTCTCTTTTAAACGCACCACATGTGGAATCCCAGTGTTAAAAAAAACTGCTGTTTCCTTTCAGGTTGGATGTGGTGCAATTGGCTGTGAAATGCTTAAAAACTTTGCTTTACTTGGTGTTGGTACTGGTTCTGAAAGAGGAATGGTATGTATCTTTCCCCGAAGACTGGTGAAGTAGTTATATCATATGTTGCTATAGTATTTGTAGGCCACTCACAACATACAGAAGCAGTCAGGTGATTAGGGAGATGGTGAATTCATTCAAATGCAAATTAGATAGATATCTTTCAGAAAGTAACATTTTGGGATATAGTATTTGGGTAATTTGAGACATGACATGTGGTAAGTGTAACATGCTTAGGAGGAACAGGTGACTTTGGATTTGTTAACAACTCCATTATCATTATATCATACAGCTACCAGGATGGTAGATGATGAACTAGATGGACCTTGGTCTTTTTTCATCTAGCAATTCCTATGTTCCTATTAATAGCTGTTCCACTACTGAACTTATGATGACCAACTGCAAAAAGGAAAACCTGCTAGCGATGCGAAAAAGTAGCAGCAATCAACAATGTGTACATCAATGGTTTGGATATAGCACCAGAAGAAATGGTGTTATTGGTATCGTCTGCATATCTGGAGGCATAGTAAATAAACCTGAGGACCAAAAGAAGCTGCAAGGAGAAATTGATAGGATGGTAGAATGGACAAAAAAGTGGCAGATGGAATTCAGTGTCAGTAAATATGAGGTGAATGGAGGAGGGCTGAGTGATGTGGAAGAGCAGAGGAACCTGGGGGTTCAAGTTCATAAGACATTAAAATCAGTCATCTGGATAAGGCCATAAAAAGCTAATGAAATACTGTGTTTTATGGGAAGAGTTATAGAATATAAAAGTCGAGATATAATGATGAATCTATAGAAAACCTTAATATGACTACAATTGAAGTACTGTGTGCAGTTTTAGACTCCACACTATAGAAAGGACATTAAGGCAATGGAGAGGCATAGATTCACTATGATCTCTGGTATGAGGAAATACAAATATGAAGAAATACTCGAAAAACTAGGGCTATTTTCATTAGAACAGGGATTATGGGGTGATATGATAGAGGTGTTTAAAATTATGAAGTGACAGGACAGAGTAGATAGAAATAGACTGTTTTCAATGATTGAGGGGTTTAGAACAAGGGAAAATAGATTTTAGATTTAAGATTAAATATAAGAGATTTAGGTCAGGAGAAACCTTTTTCCACAGAGGGTTATGAGGCTGCGGAAAGCACAGTTAATGAATGAGGCAGCAACCATGTCAACGTTTAAGAATAGGTTAGATAGGTGATTAAAGCAAAGTAGGATAAAGAGAAAAGGGTAGGCACATGGGATTGGGACTACTGCTCGTGGAAGAGAAATGCCAACACAGACTGGTTGGGTCAAATGTAATTCTATTTAACATTTAATCAGAAATTTTGTGTCTCAAATTTCACACAGTGAAACATGATGGAAAGATTAAATCTATTGAGACTTTGCACAATGGGCAAAAAAGAGCATTCCCCGTTTGCAGACAGCTTAGTATTGATTTTCATCATCTATGTGCCCTTCATCTTGGCTGCCACTTTTTAATCTCATGACCTTCAGCCTTAGTAAAGGTCACTGATGGGTTGAGAAACCTTTTACGACTCTCATAGAATCATAGAATAGTTACAGCACAGAAGGAGGCCATTCGGTCCATCAAGCCCTTGCCGGCTCTTTGTAAGAGCAATCCAGTTAGTTCTTTCTCCGTAGCCCTGCAAATTGTTTCCCTTCAAGTATTTATCCAATTCTTTTTTGAAAGCCACGATTGAATCTGCTTCCACCTCCCTTTCAGGCAGCGCATTCCAGATCATGACTACTCACTGCGTAAAAAAGTTTTTCCTCATGTTCTTTTGCCAATCACCTTAAATCTGTGTTCTCTGGTTCTCGACCCTTCTGCCAATGGGAACAGTTTCTCTTTATTTATTTTATTTACTTTATCTAAACCCTTCATGATTATGAACACTTCTGTCAAATCTCCTCCCAACCTTCTCTGCTTTAAGGAGTTTCCAAATTTTTACACAATTTTCCTTTCTTACCACTGATGTCATCCCTAGATCCTTTTGAGTTTGCACTTAAAGTTGTGAATAATTACATAAATGAGCTTCGACTGGCGAATTGAGTGCTATTTGCACTTGAGATTTAGGCAGGCCATAAAGCAGTGCCAACCAAATTAGAACCGATTACACTTGAAAACCAGGCTCAGCCCCTTTGTTTGTAGCTAGACATTGGTATTTAGCCTCAGATATTTTTGGTATCACTTGGATTTATCAGACTCGTGTTGGCACTGCCATCTGCAGTAGAAGAGGGAGGGGAAAGAGTTAATTTAATCGAAGAATTTTAATCTTTCAAGCTAATCATTGTTGTGATTCCCTTACAGATCACTATCACAGACCCTGATTTAATTGAAAAATCCAATCTAAACAGACAGTTTCTCTTCAGACCTCAACACATACAGGTATTATAACGGAACAAATTATAGCTAGTCATTGTGTCTTCTGCCAGACTTAGAAGATGTTCTACAAAAGTCAAAGGATGTTTTGCAGCCCTGTAGAAAATCTTTTATTAATTTAATAACTGGGTAATAAGTTTATATTATATACACACATTGGCCTTGATATTTACGGGGAGGCCAATAAGGGACGAAGAATTTGACAAGAATTTAATGGCAGGATGTCGTTATCATTTTGTGGATCCATTTCCCATCCGTCAGCCGGCCAAATTGACAGCCTGGCTGGCGGCCGGAGGGAAAACCAACGGCACGAGGCCACGATGGTCCCCGGCAATCGGGAGGGTAGAAGGTTGGCCGGGGTGGGGGAGGGTGGGTGGGGGAGGAAGAGAGAGGAGGCCAAAGGCTTCCTTGAGGGACCGGTGGGAGCACTCCTGCTCCTCCTGGCCCACAAGGAGTACTGAAAAGGCACTTACCTTTTGGAGCCAGCAACTCCCGCCTCCCTTTCACTGCCTGGTTTCCCGACCCCTGGGAAACCCGTGCAACAGCAGTGACTATTAAATTGGGCTCCCAATTGCACTGTGGCAGCCCGATTTAAATATGTTTATGAAATGTCCTGCCTCAAAAGCCGCCACCGTAAAAACGGTAATGGTGCGTGCGCGGTGCTTTAGGGTCACGTTTTGGGCATTTGACAGTTTAACACCCACCCCCCCCCGCCCCGACCCTCTCCCGCCCATAATTGAGGCCACTGTGTCAGTTTGAAAGTAAATATATGTGAAAGAAAGAAGGAAAGACTTGCATTTATATAGCACCTTTTATGACCTCAAGATGTCCCAAAGTGCTTTATAGCCAATTAAGTACTTTCGAAGCCGTAGTCATTGTAATGTAGGAAACGTGGCAGCCAATTTTCACACAGCAAATAATGAGCGGATAATCTGTTTTTTAGTGAAGTTAGTTGAGGGATAAATATTGGCCAGGACACCAGGGAAAACACCCTTGCTCTTCGAAATCGTGCTGTGGGATTTTTAACGTCCATCTGAGAGGGCAGATGAGGCCACGGTTTAAAGTCGCATCCGAAAAACGGCACCTCCGACAGTGCAGCACTCCTTCAGTACTGCACTGGAGTGTCAGCCTATATTTTGTGCTTGTCCCTGGAGTGGGACTTGAACCCACAGCCTTCTAACTCAGAGGCAAGAGTGCTACCAAATGAGGCATGGCTGATACTCTCCACTTTAAATTCTGCACGGTTAAAAGAATTCCTGTTTAGGAACAACAATTGCGTCCAAAAGGAAGAATTATGAAATGAGTAGCTGTATTTTTTGGGAGACTTTTAATTTTTTCTTTCCCATTATTGTAAAATGTTTAAAGCTAAACTATCGATGAAGCAAAGTTTGCACCAACCATAACATTCCCAATGTCCAACAATGCATGAATTTAATCTGTTAATGTTGTAATTAATAGCTGCTCCTTGTCCACTTGACACCTGCGTTGGCTGCTGATCTGAACCCACATTCCTCTGCCTCTACTCCCTTTCTGTGCCACTTGCCTCCAATCCCTGAGGTCCATCTTTCACGCTTCTCGCCCTCCTCACCGACACATTACACCATACCAACTCTTCATTTATGCTGCCATCCCAGGTTCTCATTTCTGCTGGGCAGGCTCGTGGCCTCACTCTGCTCTAATCTGGGCAACTTCCATCACTGGCTGTCTTCACGCTGCTTCCTTACCTTCTGCAGCACTCCTCAGGGGTGAACTTTTTCTATCTCCTCTCTAAAACGTCACACCTTTCAGATTAGGGATAAAGCCACATTTTGGAATAAAGGTGTGTTGGTCAGTTGAAGCTGACCCAGGAACACCTGATGTTGAGTTGTTCCATTCCCCAGCACTGAGATTCCTACAAAAGTTCACCAAAATATGCAGAAACAAAAAAAAAAGTAGAACATTTGGTGATCTAAGTTGACATCAAAATTAGGCAAGAAGCAGATTCCTAAACTGTATTGAAAGCCGTGCCTTAAGCTGCTTAGGCACCACACTGGGATTCCCTCCCTAAACCCCTCTGCCTCTCCACCTCCCTCTCCTCCTTTAAGACCCACATTAAAACCCACCTCCTTGACCAAGCTTTTGGCCATCCCTCCTAACCTATCCTTTGGCTCAGCACCCATTTTCCTTGTGTCTCTGTGAAGACCTTGGAGATTTTTTTTTGCCTTAAAAGGTGCTACATAAATGCAAGTTGTTGTAGTAAAAGTGAAGTTTTTGTGACACATACTTTGGAATACCTGGGCTGTCATCTTGTTGATTTTATCGGCTTCAAACTGTGTTTGTTCCCTTGTCATTGCGTTACAAGAAAAATTAGGTGGCAAAGTATTTGTCTTCATGTATACATTACTGTCAAGAATTCAAAATTCCTCAATAGTTCAGAATTAGTCACCTTGTGACTTTTATATTTGAGGAGCTCATAGCATCTAAGAACATAAGAAATAGGAGCAGGAGTAGGCCATACGGCCCCTCAAGCCTGCTCTGCCATTCAATAAGATCATGGCTGATTTTCAACCTCAACTCCACTTTCCTGCCCGATCCCCATATTCCTTGATTCCCTCAGTATCCAAAAAATGTATCGATCTCAGTCTTGAATATACTCAACGACTGAGCCCTCTGGCGTAGAGAATTTCAAATATTCACAACCCTCTGAGTGAAGAAATTTTTCCTCAATTTGGTCCTAAATGGCTGACCTCTTATCTTGAGACTATGATCCCTGGTTCTAGACTCTCCAGCTGGGGGAAACAGCCTCTCAGTATATACCCTGGCAAGACCTCTAAGAATTTCAATGAGATCATCGCTCATTCTTCTAAACTCCAGAGTATAGGCCCATTCTACTCAAACTCTCCTCATAGGACAATCCTCTCATCCCAAGAATCAATCTAGTGAATCTTCGTTGCACCCTCTCTAAGGCAAGTATATCCTTCCTTAGGTAAAGAGACTAAAACTGTACACAGTCTAATCTGCATCCTCCACCACCTCTGTCCCCTTTCTTCCAGGGGTTCTGACCTCTGTGCTGAGCATCCTGGACGCCGGCAAGATACTACTGTCTAGGTCACTGGAGTGGCGGGAGTGGGGCCTTTCGGGTGTCTGGGCCTGGGACTTGGCCTGAAACACATCAGAAGAGTGCATGCAGCATCAGTGAAATCAGTCCTTTTAAAAAAAGGGGGCAAATTTCCACCATTCTAGCAATATCCAGCCAGTTTCTCTCCCTTATGGCTGTTAGGCATAGCGTCTTGTGCTTCCCCCTTCTTGCAAGTACCCATTCTGGCAGTGGTGCCCGCCCAATATATTAGGTACAGTGATCGTTCCCTGACCCTGAAAACTCCGGTAGGATCAGGAGTGCAGGTCACCAGCGCATTGGGATTCTTGCTGCACTGCAGTTATGGTCGAGCTCAATCAAGGAATTGCAGCCCCGTAGCGATCAACCTCTTGTCAGTTTACCAATGTATTCAGTGTTGTCCTGGTAGCATTAACCTGCCTCCTCTGTTTCCTTATCAGAAACCGAAGAGCTGCACAGCTGCATCAGCCACCTTGGTGATCAATCCCCAGATTAAAATAGATGCTCACCTAAACAAAGTGTGTCCATCCACAGAGAACATTTACAGCGACAGCTTTTACACCCAAGTAGATGTTGTGGTCACCGCGCTGGATAACGTGGAAGCAAGGAGATATGTTGACAGGTAATGTAAAAATGAAAAGACGTCTGATGACAGGATATATAAAGACTGTTGTCCAAGGATAGATTTGGCACCCAACTGGTATTAGTTTACTAATTATCAAGCACCTTTGTGTAACATGAATTGAGCGCACTTGTTTTCAAATTTTAAACATGTTTTTTAGACAACTGAAAAGGATGGAAATTGGCATCCTTATCATTGGTTCATAGTAACTGAATAAGTCACATTTCATTTTTATTACATGGGATTCCTGGGTTTTTAACCAGTCTTTTGGGATCGAGCTCCACAATTCCGCCCACTTTTTCTGTGAGAATTGGGAATCTCTGCTCTAAGACAACACCAGATCTGCAAACCCGAATCATACTGCTGACTCCATTTCACACTGGGAGCTGGAAAACAGAGCTCTTTGTACGAGGGCTTGCTTCACTCACCTGCATCCAAATGCTAGTTAAATTTTAATGTCAGCAATGAGCTGACTGTCCCATCTGTCTTAGCTCTCTGCTAAGAGGGTAAACTGTGAAGTTATATTGCTGTGAGTGTGATGCCAAAGCGATGAGAGGACAACAGCAACAACTTGCATTTATATAGCGCCTTTAAAGTGGTAAAATGTCCCACAGGTGCGATCAAACAGAATTTGACACCGAACCACATAAGGAGATATTAGGACAGGCGACCTAAAGCTTGGTCAAAGAGAGAGATTTTAAGATGCGTCTTAAAGGAGGAAAAAGAGGTAGAGAGGCGGAAAGGCTGAGGGAGAGAATTCCAGAGACTAGGGCCTAGGCAGCTGCAGGCACGGCTGACAATGGTGGAGCAATGAAAATCGGGGATGCACAAGAGGCCAGAATTGGAGGAGCGCAGAGATCTCGGAGGAGGGCTGGAGGAGGTTATAGAGATAGGGAGGGGCGAGGCCATGGAGGGATTTGAAAACAAGGATGAGAATTTTTCAGTTGAGGCTTTGCTGGACTGGGAGCCAATGTGGGTCAGCGAGCACAGGGGTGATGGGTGCACGGGATTTGGTGCGAGTTAGGATAAGGGCAGCAGAATTTTGGATGAGCTCAAGTTTATGGACAGTGTAAGGGGAGGCTGGCCAGGAGAACTTTGGAATAGTCGAGTCTATGAAGCGATGAAAATCGGGAATAAAACAAGAGGCCAGAATTGGAGGAGCACAGAGATCTCGGAGGGTTGTAGGGCTGAACATAACATAATATAAGAAATAGGAGCAGGAGTAGGCCATACGGCCCCTCGAGCCTGCTCTGCCATTCAGTAAGCTCATGGTTGATCTTCGACCTCAACTCCACTTTCCCGCCTGAACCATATCCCTTGATTCCCTTGGTATCCAAAAATCTATCGATCTCAGTCTTGAATATACTCAACGACTGAGTATCCACAGCCCTCTGGGGTAGAGAATTCCAAAAATTCACAACCCTCTGAGTGAAGAAATTCCTCCCCATCTTAGTTCTAAATGTCCGACCCCTTATCCTGAGACTATGTCCCCTAGTTCTAGACTCTCCAGCCAGGGAAAACATCCTTTCACCATCTACCCTGTCAAGCTCTCTTAGAATCTTATATGTTTCAATGAGATCACCTCTCATTCTTCTAAACTCCAGAGAGTATAGGCCCATTCTACTCAATCTTTCCACATAGAACAGCTCTCTCAGCCAGGAATCAATCTAGTGAACCTTCATTGCACAGCCTCTAAGGCAAGTATATCCTTCCTTAGATAAGGAAACCAAAACTGCACATGGTATTCCAGGTATGGTCTCACCAAAGCCCTGTACAATTGTAGTAAGATTTCCTTACTCTTGTATTCCAACCCCCTTGCAATAAAGGCCAACATACCATTTGCCTTCCTAATTGCTTGCTGTAATTGCACGTTAACTTTCTGTGCTTTGTGTACAAGGACACCCAAATCCCTCTGAATACCAACATTTAATAGTTTCTCACCATTTAAAAAATATTCTACTTTTCTATTTTTCCTACCAAAGTGAATAACCCCACATTTCCTCACATTATACTCCATCTGCCAGCTTCTTGCCCATTCATTTAACCTGTCTATATCCCTTTGCAGACTCTTTGCGTCCTCCTCACAGCCTACGTTCCCACCTAGCTTTGTATCATCAGCAAACTTGGATACATTGCACTCGGTCCCTTCATCTATGTCATTAATTTAGATTGTAAATAGCTGAGGCCCAAGCACTGATCCTTGCGGCATCCCACTAGTTACAACCTGCCAACCCGAAAATGACCCATTTATTCCTACTCTGTTCTCTGTCCATTAACCAATCCTGAATCCGTGCTAATATATTACCCCGATCCCATGAGCCCTAATCTTGTGTAACAATCTCTTATGTGGCACCTTATCGAATGCCTTTTGAAAATCTAAATATACTACATCCATTATCTACCCTGCTAGTTACACCCTCAAAAAACTCTAATAGATTTGTCAAACATGATTTCCCTTTCATAAAACCATGTTGACTCTGCCTAATCATATGATTTTCTAAGTGCCCTGTTACTAGGTCCTTAATAATAGATTCTAGCAATTTCCCTACTACTGATGTCAGGCTAACTGGCCTATAGTTCCCTGTTTTCTCTCTCCCTCCTTTCTTCAATAGTTGGGGTTACATTTGCTACCTTCCAGTCCATGGGGACTGTTCTAGAATCTAGGGAATTCTGAAAGATCAAAACCAATGCATCCATTATCTCTGCAGCCACCTCTTTTAAAAATGTAGGCCATGAGGTGCAGGGGATTTGTCAGCTTTTAGTCCCATTAATTTTTCTAAAACTTTTTATTTACTAATCTTAATTACTTTAAATTTCTCCTTCTCATTAGAAGGAGGAGGTTACAGAGATAGGGACCTCACTTTTCTTGCTTAAGTATACTTCAGTGATTTGAGATCCATATGACTTGGAAAAGAATTTCAAAACAAGAGTTCCAAATTTGGAGGCAGGACAACTAAATTCAAAAGGATTTTGATCTTTTACGGATTTGGACTATTACATAGAAAGTGCAAGGCGCTAGAGGGCAATCAAGATGATAGGCCTTATGAATCTAAGCTATAAGGAAAGGTTATGGAGGTCAGTCTTATTTCCATTGGAAAAAAAGACAACTCATAAGTGACGTGATATGGTCTTGAGGAAACCCTGCTTATATTTGGTATCAAAAAACCTTTACAAAGTGCCAGTGAGAATTAGGCAATCTTATCTGTTGGTTTATTGTTGCTTCTGGAAATCGTATGTCTTACAATAAGTTAGAATGAGTAGTTTAGCCTGAGTTGCATGGTCTGTCAATGTGGTGTTTTTCAATCCGCCAAAGAGATCAGTATACGGTGGCATCCCATACTCAGTGCAGACACAATGATATAAATGTTCACTGTTCACCTAGCGGCTTGTTATCCCAGATACTTTATGCACAAGGTAAAGTTTAGGTTCATAGGAAGCTCGGGTTTGCCTAAGGAAGCTACCTTTATGGTGAACACGAGTAGAACATTGTAACACTAGTGTCCTAAAGTGGTTTATTTCTGTCATCATGTTAAGGCTGCAGGGGTAAGGGAATTGTGGGTGAAATCGAGAAAGACAAAGAATAATCCTGGAGTATAGGGAAAGGGAAAACATAAAAGGATGTCGGAACAAGAGAAAAGAGAACAAATGCAGAGCAAACTAGGGGCAGAGATAAAGAAGAAACAAGATAGGAAAAGTCAATTGGGACAAAGTCAAATTAAATAACAGTTAGGGTTAAAAACATTAGAAAAGTTGTCTGGAGGAGGAAAAAAAAGGAAAAAACCCAAAAAGTAAATGGACGATTTAGTAAAAGAAACAAGAAGTGATAAGTTAAAGCCTGGTCCAGGTCAGGAACTCCTTTGGCCACGGCCACTTTGCAGCATCGCCTCTCTATTCTAATCAATCTGACTGAAGTCCTTTTTTGTTTCACACACAAGCAAGGAGGGAAATAGTAGCTGCTATTTGCAAGTCAGGTTTAAAAGAGTTATAACAACCAGATCAACCAAGTAATAGTCAACCAATAAACCAGACTTTCAATGTTGAATGTAGGCAAAAAAATAAAGTTGTGCTTTGAAAACAAAGAACTTGCATTTTATATAATGCAAGGACAGCCCCATGTGCTTCACAACCATTGAATTACTTTTTGAAGGCAGTTACAGTAGTCATGTAGGCCAACTATTAAATTATCAGACTCTTATTAATCATTCAAGTCATAGCTTTTATGTGAAATGGCTTGATTTGTTTGTGCTGCCTGTAAGTGGGATTAATTACCTATTTATCTGTAAATTCCAACAGGTGCAAGTTTTGTCTAGCTCGTTTGGATAAGTTGTAATTTGTGTCCATGAACCACACTGTAACTATTCCAGATCAACTGTTGCTTATTTAGTTAACAATTGACTGTCTCTGTCTTTTCATTTACAGTCGATGTGTATCAAATCAGTGTCCTCTTCTAGATTCAGGAACCATGGGTACAAAAGGACACACTGAAGTCATTGTGCCAAATCTGACAGAGTCTTACAACAGCCACGTAAGTGCACTAATTCTGAAGAGTACAGTAGCTTCTAACTCGAGATCAAATCGAGGAAAATTGAAGAAAGCAAATATTAGTACAAGAAAGGTGCAAGAGGGGAAAACAAGAATATTTAGCAACAGTCATAGCACACATTTTAAAATGAATTTCCCTAAATGTATAGCTGGCAGGACTGTATGACTTTAGAAATGCAGTCCCATCCATCCAAGGACAAGTCTTGTCTACAGATTTATTTTGAAGAGCCATGCCAGTTCTCCTCACCCCATCTTTTTTTTATTTGTTCATGGGATGTGGGCATCACTGGCAAGGCCAGCATTTATTTTTAATTGCCCTTGAGAAGGTGGTGATGAGCCGCCTTCTTGAACCGCTGCAGTCCGTGTGGTGAAGGTTCTCCCACAGTGCTGTTAGGAAGGGAGTTCCAGGATTTTGTCCCAGCGACAATGAAGGAACGGTGATATATTTCCAAGTCAGGATGGTGCGTGACTTGGAGGGGAACGTGCAGGTGGCGTTGTTCCCATGTGTCTGCTGCCCTTGTCCTTCTAAGTGGTAGAGGTCGCGGGTTTGGGCGGTGCTGTCGAAGAAGCCTTGGCAAGTTGCTGCAGTGCATCCTGCGGATGGTACACACTGCAGCCACAGTGCGCCGGTGGTGAAGGGAGTGAATGTTTAGGGTGGTGGATAGGTTGCCTATCAAACGGGCTGCTTTGTCCTGGATGGTGTCGAGCTTCTTGAGTGTTGTTGGAGCTGCACTCATCCAGACAAGTGGAGAGTATTCCATCACACTCCTGACTTGTGCCTTGTAGATGGTGGAAAGGCTTTGGGGAGTCAGGAGGTGAGTCACTTGCCACATCCATCCATGGGATGGGAGAGTGAAAGAGGAAATTTCACCCACTGTTTAGTTCTACATTTAGAAGAGAAGTATTAAACTTTTTTGCCTTAAAATTTGCTAAGTTGCATCATTAAAGTCTCTATTCACCACAGGTTTGCCCATATGATCTGACAAGTTTTCTTGATTATATTCATATGAATCATCTCTGCTTTACTATTTTTAAACATTCTATTGCAATTTTATAGGTTTTCCTGACTTCAATTTTCTCTGGTTTTGATCTATTTGTTGTATATCACCTGGTTACAGAATAGTACAAATAGTAAGTTTTTTTCGTGTGAATCTGATCTGTTCAGAGTAGGAGTAGATGAGGAAAAATTGGTAAGAAAAAACAAACTGATGATCAGTGAGTGGAGTCAGCAATGAGGCTACATTACAATGGTGACTGTACTTCAAAAGTAGTTCATTGGTTGCAAAGCACTTTGGGACATCCTGGAGTAGTGAAAGGCGCTATATAAATGCAAGTTTTGGATTTAAATATGGGTTATGTAAACTGAAGCTCAGTAGCTTACATCACTTCTTCATGCACTCTTTTACAGCGCTCACTACTGAATCAAATTCAGAATGTGATGTAATGCGTGGATGGCATTTGCTCTGTCATTAATTTCGGAAATGTAATTGTGGAGTGCTTTGGTCAGCTATCACTTTGCGTAACTGGGCTGTTACTCCATTAACATGCATGTTAAGTTAGAAGTTTTTTTAAAAATAAGGGGTTATTAGAACACAGAATGATTTACATGTGACTAATTGAGGCAGAGCCTATAACATTATTAAAAAGAATTGGGTGAGTGTTTGAAAAAGGTAGTAGAAAAGTCAAGTGGAGAGCTGCAGCTGACGACAAGGCGTTGGCATAGGCGCGAAGGGCCAAGTGATTGTCTGTGCTGTCATTTCTACCATATATTGGCATTACTGAACTATAGTTACAGCAGCACATTCATCAAGTAAAGATTGGTGCAGTACATGTTGAAAATGATTCCTGTGTGATATCAATGATTGGACATTTTTGCTTTTCAACACTTTGCTAATTTGATGTTGGTTTTATACAGCGAGATCCTCCTGAGGAAGAAATCCCATTTTGCACGTTAAAATCCTTTCCGGCGTTAATTGAGCACACGATACAGTGGGCCAGAGATAAGGTATGCACCAGGTGAACTATTGTTAGGTTAACTTCTTTCAGACAGCATGTCAATTTAAATGCTGTCCTCTCATTTTCTGACAGAAAATCTTATTCCATTTCTCATTCCAGTTTGAAAGCTCCTTTTCGTACAAACCCTCGATGTACAACAAGTTCTGGGATAGCTATATATCAATGGACAATGTTCTACAGGTGAGAATAAATACACTGAAATGCAAACTAGAGAACCAGACACTTGAAAAATGTCCATGATTTCACAGTATGTTATTTGAGCATAGCAGGACAACTTGCTAATACATTGCACTCAACTATGCTTCTTTGTTCCAAAAGCCTAAGAGAGCCTACATTAACTTCTTTACCCAGAGAGTGGTTAGAACTGGGAACTCGCTACCACAAGGAGTAGTTGAGCCGAATAGCATAGATGCATTTAAGGGGAAGCTAAGTAAACACATGAGGGAGAAAGGAATAGAAGGATTTGCTGATAGGGTTAGTTGAAGTTGGGAGGGAGGAGGCTCATGTGGAGCATAAACACTGGCATAGACCAGTTGGGCTAAACAGCCTGTTTCTGTGCTGCACATTCTAAGTAATTCTATGTCATTAAGAGGATGTTCAACTGTGGGAGGCTTGGCAGTTGAGCCCGATTCTTTCCTCAGCTAACACCGCACGTCCAATAGCCTTGCGTGTTACTTTGAAATATAAATTTTATGTGCTCATTTATCATTTTTTTGGTGATATATTAAAATAGTTAGAGAATTGCACCTCATATTCACCATTGTGCAGCCTCTGTCCTGGTCACTTGTGAGCTGTATTGCATCAGTTGTCCCTGAGGGAAGGGCTGAAGGCTGGTGGGGGAATGGGCACCCCATCCACCACCCTAAACATTCACTCCCTCCACCACCGGCGTACAGTGGATGCAGTGTGTACCATCCACAGGATTCACTGCAGCAACTCACCAAGGCTTCTTCGACAGCATCTCCCAAACCCGCGACCTCTACCACCTAGAAGGACAAGAGCAGCAGGCACATGGGAACAACACCACCTGCACGTTCCCCTCCAAGTCACACACCATCCCGACTTGGAAATATATCGCCGTTCCTTCATCGTCGCTGAGTCAAAATCCTGGAACTCCCTTCCTATCAGCACTGTGGGAGAACCTTCACCGCACGGACTGCATCGGTTCAAGAAGGCAGCTCACCACCACCTTCTCGAGGGCAATTAGGGATGGGCAATAAATGCTGTCCTCGCCAGCGACGCCCACATCCCATGAACGAATAAAAAAAAAGCTGCAGTCTACTCAACTCACATAATTGAACAGCAGATCTGGCAGGACCTCAGGAGCACTGTTACTCTTCTCATTAAACTAAAAATCGTTAATTCCATATTTCTGTTTGGTAGATTGCTGGTAGTAGAACAATATTTTTGGACGTTACACTCGTTTACACGTGTATAATTCCTATAAATTTAAATCCTGACTGCATATAACTAATCATCGTTTATAAATATGCACAGTCCTTACAATTTTGTAGTAAGGTAATAAATGTAAATTAATGGTGCTGTTACACTGCAGGTACTGGTTTGAGACTGGCACCCATTTACAACAATGCAGTGCTGATTTATACTGCCAGCTCCGCATTGCTGTTGAGTCTGGCAAGGTGAGCTATGGATGGGTGTGTAAGAAAAGAAAAAGAAAGAATGCGCTTCCATTTATATAGCAGCTTTCATTTCCTCAGCACGTCCCAAAACACTTCACAATGAGTTGCTTTTGAAGCATAGTCAATATTGTTATTTAGGCAAACACAGCCAATTTACACACAACAGGTCCCACAAACAACAAATGAGACAAATGACCACATAATCCTGTTTTGATGCTGTTGGTTAAGAGTTGAATGCTGGCCAGGACATCAGAAGAACTCCAGGGTCTTCGAAAAGCACAATGGGACCTTTTATGTGCAACCAAACAGCGCCTCAGTTTAACATCTCGTCCAAAAGACGCCACCTCTGACAATGCAGCACTCCCACAGTACTGCACTGAACTATGAGCCTAGATTATGTGCTCAAGTCTTTAGTTGGGCTTGAACCTACAACGTTGTGACTCAGGCAAGTGTGCTACCAACTGAGCCAAGCCGACACTATATAAGAACAGATGCATAGAACCCTACTCATCAGGTCCAAATAGCTGTTTTTTCTTTTAACTGTTAGCAAAGGGCTGACAAGACAATTATCGTTTCGTTAAAAGAGCTAAAATTCACTTTTTAAAGTTCACCTCGTACCAAGCGTGGAGCCAAAGCACAAAGACTATCTCCTTGAGGTTATCTCATACTCCTCGCCTGTCAGTTCGGTGAATTCACTCCCCTGTTATACTGCAGCTTCTACCATTTCACAACCACACAACTGGGCCATAATATGCACACGGACACTTAAATGCCAAAGCTCCTGATTTCCTAATGGTTTTGCAGTGATCAACTGGCAATTGGTTAAGTTTGGTAAAACATCAATTAAAATGGAGAAATAGATGATATAATATGTGCTGCAGTTCAACACTTTGGGGTTTTTCCGTTGGTAGTCTTTACTTGCGATAAATTGCAAACCTTTGAATTTAATCCCAGGAGCAAGTACCATAGTTCATTTTTGCTATTGTGTTTTGTAGCGCATGCAGACTGGAGAGAGTTTAGAAGGATCATTTCAAGCAATTAAATTACTTAATAGATGGCCTACAGACTGGCGACAGTGCGTGTCACTGGCACGAGTCAAATTTGAAAAATATTTCCATCACAAGGTAGGATATCCAATAATATTTAACAGTCAGTGCATCAATAATGTAAGCAAGTGCTTTTATGTTAATTTTAAGAAAAATGTTTTGATTTGTCTTTTGTTGTAAAGAATGCACTTCTCCCCTTTCCACTATCCTTCTTTCCCCTCTTGTCTCCTCCTTCCTCCCCTCCCCCCCTTTCTGCTCTCCTCTCATTTGAAAATCAGTTGTCTTCTCTAACTGACGGACTAATGTTCATTCTGACAATGCGCAAAAGAAAAGTATAACATTGCAGGTATCAATCTGCAGAGCAACAGTAGTGACCTGTTCTTGCTTTTCCTCCAGGCGGTTCAACTTCTGCACTCATTTCCACTAGATACTAAGCTGAAGGATGGAAGTAAGTATTGTTGTGGTAAAGTTTGCTTATTTGATTTTACAGCGTATAATAATTCATTCAGCTTTCTTACTGCAAGGCTCCTTGCCAATGGGTCAGTGGATAATTGTGCTGCCTTTTGATTTTGAGTTACGCAAATCAGGAAAAAATCATGTTCGTTTGCTGATCTGTTCCAAGTTATCTGATCACTGGAGGTGCTACAATGGTAGCACGAAGGGGAAAAAGTCAGCCAGGATTCCAACTCCTAAATGCTATCCAATGACCTCTGCAGGAAAGGAGTGGACATTAAGTGAAGACAGGACTGGGTCCAACTGTACAGCCTCCCCCCTCCACCCCCCCCAATAATTGAGTAGCCTGCTGACACTCACTGGGTTCGCACTTGGATGAGTTGCCGGATGGGCACAGGCCCATGGATTCTTGCCCAGCAAGAGTCAGCACCTTCAGAAGAGATGGGAGGAAAATTGTGAAACAAGCAATTGTCATTGGTCATTGTTCATTTGTTGCCCTACTTTTTAAAGGTGCTTGTGGCTGGCATCCTGCTTTGGGATAAAAATAAAATTTGCTACTTTCATCACCAATCCATTAAAATCAGATTAAAATTACAGGTGGACATTTTTTCAGTCGCAGTGCTACATCAAATCATAAATGTTGCACACAGTTCGCATGCATATTAAGCACCTTTAAAGAGGATCACAGCTGTACACAGTCAATAAGCTTCCATTTGGGTGAGTTACCAGATAAGTGCAGGCCCCATGGAATCTACCCCAGCGAGTTTGATCAGTCTGCCAGTATGATGGCAGTAAAAGTTGGTGTAATGTTGCTGATCTGTCACTAGATGCCATAGGCAAATATAATAAATACTAGATCATATCATACTTATAACACTGGTTAAGTATTTCTAATCTTTTTCCCTCCTGTAAGCGCTGACAGCTGAAGTACAATTCTACAGGTACCTCTCCTAAGTGACCATTTTTCATGTGTGAGCCTCGACACTAATTGCTGCCAGGCTACTGGCACACCAGAGGCATCACAACTGAAACAGACCCTGTGTCCACCCGACATCCTCACATATGAACTTTCTCAGGCATTGCTGATTGGTAATCAGGCCCATGAACCTGGCTGATTGCTCTTCCCGCCCAGGAACACTATTGCTGCCTGGCTGAGATCAGCCGATTTAGTACAGACTGGGGTTTCCTGCCTGGTACCTTCCTGGTTTAAATAGCTCACTTTCACACTGGGCAGTGCATGTACCAGCTGAACCATTGCTGAGCTGGAATTGATACTTTTTAAAGAATGCAAAAGATAAAAACCTTCAATTCTACAATGGACAAATAGGATTGATGTTTCTTGTAAGGAAATCTCTGTCCAAACTTTTATAAAAATCATTCTTGGGATGTGGGCATCGCTGACAAGGCCGGCATTTATTGCCCATCCCTAGTTGCCCTTGAGAAGGTGATGGTGGAACTTCTTCTTGAACCACTGCAGCCCTTGTGGTGAAGGTGCTTCCACAATGCCGTTAGGTTGGGGTTCTAGGATTTTGACCCAGCGACGATAAAGGAACGGCGATATACGTCCAAGTCGGGATGGTGTGTAACTTGGAGGTGATGGTGTTCCGATGCATCTGCTGCCCTTGTTCTTCTAGGATAAAAACTGATCAAGCTGTAGCCTGGAATTTTTACAAGCTTTGTTTTAAAGTGCAGCAACTATTGACACACATTATTTGTTTACAGGCTTATTTTGGCAGTCACCGAAGAGGCCACCCTGTCCAGTGCAGTTTGATATAAATGATGAATTGTGAGTAACCATCAGAATTTATAATTGACTTTTCCTGTGGGCTTCTGTCATAAATTGCAGGTTTGGCCTTTGATATAATCTTGGGTTCCGTGTAAGCAGACCTTGCAGCCCCTACGATCTGGAATGCACCTTTTACTGTCCAATATCTTGTTAAACAATAGTGTGACCTTGGGGTTATCACAGAGACCTTCCTCTGCATACCAACCTCTGTAATGTAGCAAGTGCTGCCGCATGCGTTCTTCTATCTTTACGGATGATGGACTGAAAAGCACTCTGTCGAGTCTAGGCACAACGTCAAACAAACCAGTTTATTTTACATAAAATACATGCATGAACAGAATACAGTTTGTACCGTGAAAACAGCTAATTTCCTGTGCTTCCCTGGGTGTAGGCCTATTTTCAAGCTACGCTAGTCCAAAGCTAGCTGGTGCAGAGTTTCTATTATTGGTTACTAGGGCTCTCTTGCCCAATCCTTCTCCAAGGTGGGAGGGGGCGGGGAAGAGGGAGTGAGAGACAACCTGTTAAGTCTTTGTCAGCTTAGCAGGCTGAAACTCCAATCTCAATCAGAAGTGGGCTCCGGAATGGGTTTAACCTTAATACTGTGGACATACAAAATATTCTCCTATTGTTTAATTAACACAGACCTATCAACAGTGAATGAAACAATTTTTATTAGCCTAAGATGCCTGTGAATCCCATTTCAACTGACTGACTTTCTGGAGTCTTTCAATTGTTTCAACGTTGCAGTAACTTGCATAACTAAGCAGTGCCATTACCGGGACTTCTACGGTGGCCCAGCTGTGACTCGCTCTTGGGGTAGCTTATTATCATTTCAAATTATCATGGTAACTAGCCTGCTTTCATCCCTTTTAGCTTAATGTTGGCACAAAATGCAGAATTCAATTCCATTTAACCAGAAACTTTCCAGCCAGCTAGTATGACCGAAAGCCAATTATTTTTGGCATTAGCCAAATAAATCATCAAAGTTCAGTAAAAAGTCATCTGATTGTTTGCTGCTGATTTCAGTTGATCCCTCAGCAAGTTGATATGCAACACCAAGTTGGCCTTTTCAATTGGGTAGTTTTTTTTTATTCGTTCATGAGATGTGGGCGTTGCTGGCAAGGCCAGCATTTATTGCCCATCCCTAATTGCCCTTGAGAAGGTGGTGCTGAGCCGCCGCCTTGAACCGCTTCAGTCCGTGTGGTGAAGGTTCTCCCACAGTACTGTTAGGTGGGGAGTTCCAGGATTTTGTCCCAGCGACGATGAAGGAACGGCAATATATTTCCAAATCGGGATGGTGTGTGATTTGGAGGGAAATGTGCAGGTGGTGTTGTTCCCATGTGCCCGCTGCCCTTGTCCTTCTAAGTGGTAGAGGTCAGGAGTTTGGGAGGTGCTGTCGAAGAAGCCTTGGCGAGTTGCTGCAATGCATCCTGTGGATGGTACACACTGCAGCCACGGTGTGCCGGTGGTGAAGGGAGTGAATGTTTAGGGTGGTGGATGGGGTGCCAATCAAGCGGGCTGCTTTGTCCTGGATTGTGTTGAGCTTCTTGAGTGTTGTTTGAGCTGCACTCATCCAGGCAAGTGGAGAGTATTCCATCACACTCCTGACTTGTGCCTTGTAGATGGTGGAAAGGCTTTGGGGAGTCAGGAGTGGAGTCACTCGTCGCAGAATACCCAGCCTCTGAGCTGCTCTTGTAGCCACAGTATTTATGTCGCTGGTCCAGTTAAGTTCCTGGTCAGTGGTGACCCCCAGGATGTTGATGGTGGGGGATTCGGCGATGGTAATGCCGTTGAATGTCAAAGGGAGGTGGTTAGACTCTGCCCAGCATCCAGACTGCTATGGTCTCCTCTAGCTGGGATTAAGTTACCTATGTCGCAGTTTGCCGATTGTTGAATAAATTAATAAAAACAGGAATGACAAAAATAAATATATGCTATTCTTGGAATTTTAATGTTACTTTTACTCGTGATGAAACTGCCTAATTTTAGTACATTTTTTGAATGAAGTTAATGTGTCATATTAACTCAACAGTTTTCAGACCAGTTTAACACCTACAAATAATACTTTCAAGCACAAATGATCACCAAGAGCATAGGATCATATTTAAGTGGTTTCTTTTGCATATTAGGAGAATTGTAATCACTTACTTAAACCTCTTTTACATTAACTTGTTATGTCATTTGCATCCGAAAAAACAATTAGGAGAGTATTCAAATTAAAAACTTAATTACCGCTTTAATTGGCATTCATGCTTCAATTAAATAAATATATGAATTATTATAAGTCTAGTAAACAGACTTCAGTGTGTAAATATAATTTTCTCCTAATTAACTAGTTAAGAGTAGTATTTACCAGAATCTACTATCCAAATTGCATGGTTTTTAATGTTTCTCAGATTAAGCTTTGTTCCTTAGTGGTGCTATCACTTGGTATTGTATCCTGGTTTGTCTTAAGCTACATAATCCTTATCCGAACTATAAACTTTTAATATTTCTTCTTATTTTAGGCACCACAGTTTCATATTAAGTGCCGCAAGACTTTTTGCAACAATTTACAAGATCCCTTGTATGGTACAGGTAGGTCTTGGTTATTAAATAGAAAGGTCTTCAACAACAATAACTTGCACCTTTATAGCACCTTTAACATAGTAAAACATCCCAAGGTGCTTAACAGGAGCGTAATCAGACAAGAAAATTGACACGAAGCCAAAGAAGGAGACATTAGAAAAGGTGACTAAAAGCTTGGTCAAAGAGGTAGGTTTTAAGGAGCATCTTAAAGGAGGTGAACGGGACGTGGAGGTTTAAGGAGGGAATTCCAGAGCTTACGGCCTAGCCCGCTGAATGCACGGCCACCAATGGTGGGGCGAAGGTAATTGGGGATGCATAAGAGCCTAGAATTGGAAGAATGCAGAGTTCTCGGATGGTTGTAGGGCTGGAGGAAGTTACAGAGATGGGGAGCGGTGAGGCCAGGGAGGGATTTGAACACAAGAATGAGAATTTAAAATTTGAGGCATTGGTGGACCGGGAGCCAACGTGGATCAGCAAGCACAGGGCTGATGGGTGAACAGGACTTGGTGTGAGTTAGGATACGGGCAGTAGAGTTTTGGATGAGCTTAAGTTGTCGAAGGGTGGAAGATGGAAGGCCGGCAAGGAGGGCATTGGAATAGTCGAGTCTGGAGATAACAAAAGTTTAGATGAGGGTTTCAGCAGCAGATGGACTGAGGCATTTTACCCCTGTGGCTCAGTGAATTCATCCAGAGAGTAGCTGAGCCATAGAGTCCATGAAAGTCTCAGCCTTAATCTCCGGCCTTTGCTGAGTTAGCTGATCTCGGGGAGGACAGCAGCAGAGGCACTAATATTGATTTGGGTCATGGAGCAGAAAATCGGCCAGGATTCCCACAGCTGATCATTATCCAGCAATCCCTGCTGGAAGTGCTCACATGTGGACATCGGGTGAGGACCAGGATTGGGAGGATCTACTGCAGTGCCCCCCCCCCCCCCACCCCCGGTTGAACAGTGTGCCGGCACTCTCTGTCAAGGCTCACGTGAATAATATCTGCTTGGATGAGGTGCCAGAGGGTGACTGGTGCTTGTAGAAAAGGACAGTGGAAGGAGGGGGAACTGTGGAATAAATAAAGTGCCTATAATGTGGTCACTCTATTAGGCATTTTTTGTGTGTTACTCCTACCTCACCTCAAACTGTACCTCCCAGTGATAGACTTGTAACCACCGGTACTTCACCTCATCATAAAATAATTCAAGACACTCTCCAGTTAAAGCCCACATTCCGAGAACAGAATCTATAATCGTACTGCTGAGTGTTTTTCACAGTTCAGGTGGACATATCCATCATTGCAATTCACTGAAATCCTGGAACTAACATCTTATGAGTAAGCCAGAGTACTGTGCAGACTAGATTGTTGCAATAGCCCAGCATGTTTCAACACAATAAATGGGCTGAAAACATCAAAGTGACGATACAAAGGCTCACAATTACATTTTCTCCATGTATAGATAAGAACTGAAGGACATGTCTCAGCTGGTTAGGAATGGGGAAGGAGGAATTATATCCCTCATATCAACACATTGCCATCACTTGGTACTTTATGGGATGTTTGAGCACATGCTGATCTGTGAGCCGTGGGGATCAGAAGCCAGTCTTGTTCATTCTCACACTGTGCGTTCCTGAAATCAATCACTGCTGGAGGAATCCCAAAATTGTTTAAAATTGCAATATGTTGAAATGGATGGATTTTAATTTGTTATTAAAATTACCACAAAGTTCCAATCAAATGTCACTGTATGTATGAATGCATTGCATGATGTGGTACTGAGCCACACAGATGAAGAAGGTTGCAGGTTCGTTCCTTGGCCTGTGCTGAGTTAGTGATCTTAGTCAAGGTAGAAGTAGCTGGGCTACAATTGCGCTCAGCAACTCTGGGCTAGAAGAGCGGGAAAAATTAGCCAAGGTTCCCGCTCTTGATCGGGTAACCTTTGCAAGAGATGCTCACATGCAGGCATTGGATGAAGACTGGACATGAGGCTAACGGTTGAATTTTGAGGTACCAGAGGCCTCCCAATGCCTGTGGAACCATTTCCCAACATAAACCATTGCCTTCAGGAGAGGAGATGGGGAAATCTGTCCTTAGTGAGACTCTTTACAGCTATTTGCCATCTCTTAGAAACCTCCACTGCTAAGGCGCCTTTATCAGTTTCAGTGCTTGTACGATGGTAACACATCACTCACTTTCAGAACCAAGTGAGTAAAACATTTATTTTAAGTCTGTTTTTCTGCTGTACTCACTGATTGCAGTGACATAAATTAAACTTTCTAAAGAATTGTAAATGAGGCATTTAATTTTTTTTTAAGTAGCCATGATGTGTGCTTGAATAATTTGGACAGATATTTACTACTCTTGTTACAGCCTTATACACAGAATAGTCATCCAAAGCTCGAGAGAAATACTAGCAACAGAAAATTAGCCAGTGTATTCTCCATTCTTAATGTTGGTCGCCTGCTCCTAAACTATAATCTGTCCTACCATTTACTGTAACAGTAAAATAAGGATTTTAATGTAGTGAAAAAGAACAGATACCCTGTAAATGCGCTTTTGGAACACCAGAGACAATAAGCTGTAATTTGTGGGAAGGTTTATATTATACCTCGCTTTTTAACGTATTGCAGGACATGTCCAAGGAAGCTATTTCCAGACTGCTTTCCGAGGTTAAGATTCCAAAATTCACGCCGTCTGCAAAAGTAAGTAATTGATTAACAGATTAGAGCTGAGTTTGACCAAGGGACTTTTTTCAGCAGTGTTCATGTTTGGAGTTTCACATTGTACATTAGTGTGTTCCAGCACTGTTAACCATGGAGCACAAGCTATGAGCTTTTCTCTTTGTATTGGCCAGATTTTTTAAAAATCCTCTAGTATAACACCCTTGGTCAGTATTTCGTACTGTGGACTGTCCTTTTTTTTTAATTGTCCAAGAGTTTATTGGAACTAAAACTAAACCTATGGCATTCATATATCCATAGTACATCGAAGTTACTTTTATATTGTTAGTTTGGGAATCCAGCATGCAAGATTGCATACCATACTGCGGTAAATTATATCTATATATAATTAAAAGTCTTACATATATGATACATTAAAATGCAATGTGCCATGTTAAATCAGACTAGCAAAAAGTATCTCACTTTTCTGATTGGCTCCCAGAGAACTTGGCCATTAAATTAAAGATCAGGAAAAATCCCACCTGAAATAACTAGTTCAAACAAATCACATTACTCACATTTCTTTTTTCAAAGTGGTTGCAGATGACAACTTGACCTGTGGCCCAGCTGAGTATCTACTGTGCGAGATACAACACAAAAAAACCCAATAAAATGTAAATAACTGAGAATAAGAGGCTTCAGAGAGGGAAGAACAAAGAAAGTTACTTATATCTTTAGCAAGTTTTCTAAAGTAGATAAATTATAATACAAATACTGGGGTAAGAATTCTGCTGGTCGCTATGTATAGCCACATTGTGAATGTGTTAATGATGGTTTCCTTTGTTTGGGATTCTAGTAAAATCATAACAACTTCCATCTATGTAGCACCTTTAACATTAAAGAATGTCCCAAGGCAAATGTGCCAAAATGGATTTTTGCCTGTGTTGAATTTTTAAACTTGTATTGTTGTAATGCCTGAATGAGCACATAAAGGGTTAACTCCAAGGCTACACACTGTATTCTTTTCAATATTAAGCTGTCAGCTTAAACTAATCTGTTTGTCTATAGATTTTAGTCAGGGTGTAGGTATGTTTTGGCCCACACAATAGTGGTTTGACGTGTTAATTAATCATCCTGGGGACAATTACTGTCTGTGTTTTAAAAGCCTGAACCAGCCTAGCCAGAAAGAGTTAAGCTAGTAAATGACCTTATGTTTTAGGGCCCATCTTTAGAGAGGAAACAAGCTGTATCTTTATTGTTTGTGTATCGAGCATTATAGCGAAAAATGTATCTCACTGTATTAAACTTTTCATTCAAATATTTTATATAAATAAAAGCCACTCAGTGGTTCAGATCTGTCTCTAGATTTGATAAGTGTTTATCCAGTCCTCTGTCCATAAAGAGAGGAGAATTCATATGTGGAACGTGATACACTGCAGTATCCAGTGTACCCAGGAAGGGTTCACTTATGGGAGTGACAGGTGATCCCAAACCTGAAGAAGTATCTTGCATAAAAATATAGCAACTGTGACAGCACTTCACAGATAGGTGTATGGAGCACAGACACAAAGTAAGGGAAAAAGAGATAAAACACATTCATTTGGAACATGTTTACAAAATTACCCAGAATAGCAAACAGGAAATCTTCACAAGCACTGCATGTAGAACTGTCCGTATACCATTATATCTGTGAGTGGGGCTTGAACCCACAGCCTTCTGACTCAGAAGTGAGGGTGCTACCACTGAGCCAAGGCTGACACCAGCCAGTTCCATTTTTTTTAATCTTTACCTCCGGGGATCTGAGTCCATTTTCTTGCCCAATAGAGTACACTCGAACATTAATTTCATGGAATTTCATTGTGGAAAGTAGGGAATGTTACCAATGATAAAATACAGTAAGACCCATCTTGTAAATCATAGCTGCGTATAAATTCATTATCGTGTTTTGATAATTGCTGATTTTACAGTGTTAAAAAAAAGTCATTCCCATGCATGTAGAGGATATAAAACCAATTGTGAATATTTCAAAGGATTTTACAATAAGTAGAAACTCTGTTCTCTATAAGGAAAAAACTTCGCTCAGACTTTTTAACTGCAGTTATATTTGTTTAAAATTTTATTGCTGTTGTTTTGTTTATAGCATGAAAACACTCCACATGAAAATTCTGCCATTTTTATTTTTTTTAGCAAATCGAAACTGATGAAAATGTAAAGAAATCTGACCAGGCAAAACTAGCAGTAAGCAGCGAACAAGAAAGAGTGGCCATCGATCTGTTAAACAAAGCCAGCAGAGCAGGAGTAGCAACCAAAAGTGAGTGCAATGTTATGTGGGATGTATTCCTGGTCACTGTTTTGAGGGTGATTTGGTTTATTTAAAACGATTCCACATGCTGAGTGACGAATGCACTTGGACAGAATCTCATCCTTTCATTATCTTAAAGTCCTTGATCATGTCTCCTCAAAGTCTACACTTTTCCCAAAGTAAAAATCTCCAATTTTCTAGCCTGCCCTAATAACTAAAGGCCCTTAAACTGGGCATCAATTGAATGGCCCTGCTCTGAATCTTTTCCAGGGACTCGATATCCTCACCACAAGAGGTGATCAAAATTGAAAGCAGACAGGGTCCGTATAGCAATGTTATTGTTCTTTTAATTATGTCTCATAATTACTTTAGACCTAACCTCAGGGTTCCCATCCCGCCATCCCTACAGCTCAGCCATGACTAGTGATTGGGGCACTGCAGTCGACCAAGGAAGTGATAAATCAGTCAGGACGCCCATGATTCTATTTTGAGGCAGAGGAAGATACGGGGCTTTAGGAAGAGAGCAGGGCAGTTGGATTAGTTTTCGAATTGCTCTAGCGACCACTGACTCTTGCGTTGTAAGCCCCTATGGTTCTCTGGTCCTGATCACTGACCATTGGTTCCCTAATGGCAACTACATTGTATGGGAGTCAGGTGAGGACGGGGGCAGGCTCAGCTGTGATTTTCCCCCCCCCCCCCCCCCCCCCACCTTTATGGTCAAATAGCCAGCCAACGCTCGCTGTCTAGGTTTACACAAAACAAATGGCCACCTGGACTGAAGGCTGCCCCCCCCCCCCATTGTACCAGATCCCAGAACAGGTCAATTCCTATGGGTGGAGAGAAAATTCACCAGGAGAGGAGGGGGGAGAAGGAAGCTGAGCAAAGCTCTCAGGTTGCAATATGCGATCCTTACAAAAAGGATTCGAATAACTGCGAATTTTTTTGGCCATTGCACGGTAGATCGCCTCCACATGATGCCAATCTCCTTTGAAAAAGACAATGACAACAACGGGCACATTGACTTCATAACAGCTGCTTCCAACATACGAGCAAAGATGTACAGCATCGATACAGCAGACAGGTTAAAGACAAAGAGGATCGCTGGACGAATCATTCCTGCCATAGCAACAGCAACCGCAGCAGTGTCAGGACTGGTAGGAACTTCATTACTGGCTCTGGTATAAGTTCTCAATCAGTGGGTGCAGTAGTTTGATGATTAATATATGGGACTAGCAACCCTGAGGTCAGGAGTTCAAATCCCACCAAATTTGAATTCAATAAATCTGGTGACATATGGGCTGGCACCAGGGAAAAAAGACCCTGTGAAAGCTGCTAGATTATCGTAAAAAAAAACATTGATCTTTTTTTTTATTCGTTCACGGGATGTGGGCGTCACTGGCAAGGCCGGCATTTATTGCCCATCCCTAATTGCCCTCGAGAAGGTGGTGGTGAGCCGCCTTCTTGAACCGCTGCAGTCCGTGTGGTGACAGTTCTCCCACAGTGCTGTTAGGAAGGGAGTTCCAGGATTTTGACCCAGCGACAATGAAGGAACGGCGATATATTTCCAAGTCGGGATGGTGTGTGACTTGGAGGGGAACATGCAGGTGGTGTTGTTCCCATGCGCCTGCTGCTCTTGTCCTAGGTGGTAGAGGTCGCGGGTTTGGGAGGTGCTGTCGAAGAAGCCTTGGCGAGTTGCTGCAGTGCATCCTGTGGATGGTGCACACTGCAACCACAGTGCGCCAGTGGTGAAGGGAGTGAATGTTTAGGGTGGTGGATGGGGTGCCAATCAATCGGGCGGCTTTATCTTGGATGGTGTCGAGCTTCTTGAGTGTTGTTGGAGCTGCACTTATCCAGGCAAGTGGAGAGTATTCCATCACACTCCTGACTTGTGCCTTGCAGATGGTGGAAAGGCTTTGGGGAGTCTGGAGGTGAGTCACTCGCCGCAGAATACCCAGCCTCTGACCTGCTCTCGTAGCCACAGTATTTATATGGCTGGTCCAGTTAAGTTTCTGGTCAATGGTGACCCCCCAGGATGTTGATGGTGGGGGATTCGGCGATGGTAATGCCGTTGAATGTCAAGGGGAGGTGGTTAGACTCTCTCTTGTTGGAGATGGTCATTGCCTGGCACTTATCTGGCGCGAATGTTACTTGCCACTTATGAGCTCAAGCCTGGATGTTGTCCAGGTCTTGCTGCATGCGGGCTCGGACTGCTTCATTATCTGAGGGGTTGCGAATGGAACTGAACACTGTGCAATCATCAGCGAACATCCCCATTTCTGACCTTATGATGGAGGGAATGTCATTGATGAAGCAGCTGAAGATGGTTGGGCCTAGGACACTGCCCTGAGGAACTCCTACAGCAATGCCCTGGGGCTGAGATGATTGGCCTCCAACAACCACTACCATCTTCCATTGTGCTAGGTCTGACTCCAGCCACTTCAGGGAAGGGAACTTGCTACTCGTATCTGGCCTGGCCTATGTGTCACACCAGTCCCTCACTTCAAAGTTGACGCTTCATGCCCTCAGGGCAACTGAGGATGGGCAATAAAAACTGCCTTGCCATTATCACCCACATCCCAAGAACAAATAAAAAATTAGAAATTTTTGAATAAAGTTTTAGGCCGAATTCTAAGTCAGTATGGTGTTTGACCATATAATGGAAAGAAAAAGAATAAATTGTAAAGTAGGAACATCGTCTCTGTACATTGGTACAAACCGTTCCGTTCTTCTACTCACAGATACAAATGAGCCAGTGACTGTAGTGAATGAGGCAGAGCTGCAGGTTCTGGGATCTCCGGCATCACTTTGAGTCTGGGGTCTCTGGCATTGCACTGGGTCTGGGGTCTCCGGCATCGCACTGGGTCTGGGGTCTCCGGCATCGCACTGGGTCTGGGGTCTCTGGCATCGCACTGGGTCTGGGGTCTCCGGCATCGCACTGGGTCTGGGGTCTCTGGCATCGCACTGGGTCTGGGGTCTCTGGCATCGCACTGGGTCTGGGGTCTCCGGCATCGCACTGGGTCTGGGGTCTCCGGCATCGCACTGGGTCTGGGGTCTCCGGCATCGCACTGGGTCTGGGGTCTCCGGCATCGCACTGGGTCTGGGGTCTCTGGCATCGCACTGGGTCTGGGGTCTCCGGCATCGCACTGGGTCTGGGGTCTCCGGCATCGCACTGGGTCTGGGGTCTCCGGCATCGCACTGGGTCTGGGGTCTCCGGCATCGCACTGGGTCTGGGGTCTCCGGCATCGCACTGGGTCTGGGGTCTCCGGCATCGCACTGGGTCTGGGGTCTCCGGCATCGCACTGGGTCTGGGGTCTCCGGCATCGCACTGGGTCTGGGGTCTCCGGCATCGCACTGGGTCTGGGGTCTCCGGCATCGCACTGGGTCTGGGGTCTCCGGCATCGCACTGGGTCTGGGGTCTCCGGCATCGCACTGGGTCTGGGGTCTCCGGCATCGCACTGGGTCTGAGCTGCCAATTTACTTTTCTGACCACAGACCATTGTTGTGGTTTCCTGGTCACTGGCCTCTTTTCCCAGCTGCCCAGGTAGGTTTGGTATCCAGAAATCAAGTAGCAACGAGCAACATTCAAACAGCCGCATGTGCCCAGATCGCACTGCGGTGTCAGGCCACGATTTTCCTCACGTCGGCCCATGTTCTAAAGCCAGGCCAGTTATGACCTCAGCCAACGCTGTCTCCGCCTTTAATTTAATTTTCAGAAGAGTTGACTGTTCTATTAAATCTTCACTGAGATGTAAATACTGCAGTCGTTGCAGGGGGCTGGTAGATTGCGTCTGTTAGAGCCTGCGTGTGTGGAATTCGGTCACCTCCCCTTCACAGTGTTGTGATCGAGTGCTTCCTACTCGGAGCGTGACACAAATAGCGCCGGTATTGCAGCTGCACTGTCGCTATAACGGGTAATAAGCTCCTTCTATGCTACCCCAAGAAAAAAAAGCTTGCACCCAATCTCAAAAGCAACCCTTCACCCCTCTCATTTATCCCATCATCTCTGAGTGAGGGTATCAGTTATGTGCTGCGGACTTCAGCCTCTAGGAAGTGATATAGCCCAAGCTCACTTAATTTAGTACTCTCACAGCCATCAGGAGCAGGAGCCTTTCATCGCTTTCCACTAGATGAAAAGCCATTTCTCAAGGTGAAAGCAGTGTTGTAACTTAATCCCAATACACTGATTCAATCTCAAGGTTTCTGTTTTCACTCTAGGTTGCTTTAGAGTTGATCAAGATCGTTGGAGGCCATCCCTTCGAAGAGTACAGAAATTGTTTCTTTAACCTGGCTATTCCTATTATAGTATTTACTGAACCAGCTGCAGTAAAGAAAACACAAATAAGGTAAAGGAAACTAAAGCCTGATTTAGGCAGAATCACTGAGTTGAGAATTTATCTTTTAATTATGTCATGCAAACTTTTTACTCTCCAAAGACAAATGCTTATGGTGTAATATTCACAGGTAGCGAGACTCCATCTGCTTTTAGTTTACATTTCTCTGTTTGCTAATGGTGAAAAGGTCCTTCCTGCTCTTCAAATTCATGTTAGCTTTTTTCACTACCCTTAGCAAATAGAGGAAAAGATGCACATTTAACTGTTGCAATGTTCAGTGTCACTTCTTATTTGTAATGCTGCTCGAATCCAGTAGGTGTCTAACTAATAGATTTCTCTGGGTGCATTTACACTACAGCTACTAGCCTGTGACTGGGGCTGTATTTCGGGTTTCATATAGGCAGTTCTGCGGATGAAACTTCAATCCTGTTGCCCAGGAAGGAGCTCTCCGCGTGTGCAATTCCACGCGTGCAAAGAGCATCTCTCCCAGCAGTTCAAATTTTAATTCTGGCAACTTTCCGACAAAGGATCTATATCCAAGACATTTTCCTGACTTTCTTCTCTACAGATGCTGATGGACCTGCTGTGTCTTTCCAGCCTTTTCTGTTTTTATTTAAGATTTAGAATAACTCCAGGTAGGTTTAAAAAAGGTGTCCAGCAGGTCCAAAGGACCCTTGGCCATTTTTTACACCTGGTTTGGATTTGCACTCCATGTAGTGTCAAACAGAAGTGTTATGAAACTCGCTACTCCAGGGTATGCGGACATTTATTTAATGATAACCAACAAGACCATATTGATCACCATAAATTCATCTACGTGACCATCAGGCAAGAGCAGGATTCGTTTGACTGTGATGCCCTCTGTGGTCAAATAGCCAGCTCCAGGGAGTCTCAAACTGACACCAAAGTTGTTATTTTAATGCACTCTAAAGCTACATAACGTTATATTGAGTGCTGAGATCTTTTAAACAAGCATGTGTTCTGTAACAGAATGCGACTCATGTAAGAAAAATAGTTTTTTTTGCTTAATACTAACATATAGAATTGTGAAGAATTTTCAGTGCAAAACTTGGTCTTTTTTTCTTACCAATTTTTCACCGTCTTTTCTTCCTCCCCCCTCTTCTGAGGGTATTGACTCCTTGCTGGCGTATTGTTCCACAGGTGCTGGGTGCCCTCCAAATGGCCATTATTCATGAGTGACCCTTGACGATGAGTATCAGCAGGCTATTTGACCACCGAGAGCATCACTGCCAAATTCAGTCCTGCCTTCACCCAACACGCACCTAAACAATTTATGGACATCACTATGGTTGTCATTAAATAAATGCCCACATGTAGGCAGTCCCAACAGGGGTCATTTGACAGAACTTATAAGTGGCGGCCCAGGCTGAGTACCCCTTGCCCCCTCCCCTCCCAATCTCAGGACCCCCATGGCCAGCTGCAGTGCCCCTGCTGCAGTTGCGATCAGCCAAATCAGCGCAGTACAGGCCAGAGATTGCACCTGGGACCTTCATGGCTTATGTGGCTCAACTACTCATTAGATAAACTTGCTGAGTGATCGAGGGAGCTAAAAGTTAGTCCTTAAAGAGACTTGTGTTTTGTTTGGTGATTCACGCAACACAGGCTAAAACTGAATAAATATCGATGAGTGATAGCGTGAGTCCACTGAAGCATCTCAGGCTACTTCATATCTGACCAATTCCAGCTAGACACTGGGGGGACTGTACTCTGTGACTTGATGCTTTTAATCAAGCTAAGAGCCCTTAGCCAAGCTAGTAATCGAGAGGTTAGTGTGACCTGTACTGGACCTGGAGTACAAAATTATCCTATCTGCACGTGATATTCGACTATATTTGGTCAGCTCCATCAAATTGACACACACCAGCTGGAGCTATCAACTAATGAAATAGCAAGGCCACATCCTAGGCTGACGCACATGCTGTGGGAGTAAAGTTTTGACCTTTAGTTATATGAGGGATAGGTATAGCCTGGGTGATGTCGAGTGTGCAGTTTTGTTTAGCTAGTTTCGGTCATTTGATCTGTGGGTGCAGTATCAACCCGGTGAGCTCGTGAATCTGCACTTTGCATCATGGGAGACCTGGCACTCCAGGGTAGTCATGACTTTAGAGTCTGGGGGGGTAAAATTTAACTTCAGCGGGACGCAAATCAGGCAGTCGTGAATCGACCGCCCTTTATACACCCCACCCGATTTTCTTTCCCATTGATTTCACCCCGTGTGTGACACCTACCAGCTGTACCATATGGTACAACTGGGCCATGTTAAAGGACATATTCTGGGGTGTGGTTGCAAACATGGAGAATTATTTTGTACCCTTAAGCAAATTACCCTTGTATTAATAAAAATTGCAGGTACTAAAATTTGGAGCCTCAGCGATGTAGCATGGAACTTTTTTTAAATTCTAAAGCGGAAAGAAAATTCTGCTGTCCTTTTCCCATATATTTTTTTTTAAATCCCATCTTGTCCTTCTTTGTTGAAACAGGACAGACATTTTGTCCCATTTTGCAATTCCCAAGACACCAAAATATTATGCACAAATGATCGTTGCTAAGATACAATGGGTCGAGCTGGCGCTTCCCCCACAGTTTTTAAGAGCCAGTAGTTTTTAAATCCCTCTGGGTAGACACGCTGGCTTGTATAACTTGTGTTTCAAAAGCGATGTTAACCCTTTTTAATATAACATATACAGCTTGTCAGAGCTAGCAACCCAGAGGTCGTGAGTTCAAATCCCACTATGGCAAGGTGTGAAACTGAATTCAGTAAATCTGGTCATTCGTGGGCTGGATTGGAAACAAATGACTGAGCACTGCCGGGCTTTTGTGACAATCCAACTGATTTGTCCAGCAGCCAACTGATTACAGTTCCATACCGTGTGCTTGACTCCTAATGCCCTATGACGTGGCCTAGCAAGCCACTCAGTTGTAAAAAGAGTCGCTGCAGATCTAGGGTGGGCGATGAATATGGCGTTACTAGTGTCACCCATATCCCTAGAACAAATAATATTTTTTTTAGGTTGTATTAAGTGAATCATGTAAAGCAAGCAAGTTACATAATTATTACAGTACGGTTAAATGAATAATGGTTTTGTCAAATAATTTTATTCACTTAACCGTTCTATTCTTTTATTAGTTTTAACTGTTGTATCAAGTTTGCAAGAAGTTAACAATGGAATGCAAACTGGATTGCAATCCCAGTCCTGTAGAAATGGTTGTAAACAATTTTACAACACCAAGTTATAGTCCAGCAATTTTATTTTAAATTCACAAGTTTTCGGAGGCTTCCTCCTCCTGACGAAAATAAAATAAAATTGCTGGACTATAACTTGGTGTTGTAAAATTGTTTACAATTGTCAACCCCAGTCCATCACCGGCATCTCCACATCATGACTACTGTAGAAATGGTCACACAGTTGTTACGGATAACTGAAAGTATAATTATTTTATTCATGTCGTTACAATATATACAGTGCAGCAAAACAAATGTTTAAACGAGGACCTTTAAAAGAGTTTCTGCCACAGTTTGTTGCTGAAGTGTTTGTGTCCCACTAAAATGTGGACAAGTTATAAGCATCCCAAAGCTGGAACATTAGCACCTGATGAGGCGATTTTCACACCTAAACAAAAAAGCTTTTTACTTTGGTCAAAAGTGCTTGAGCCCTTGCACCCGATGAGATGAAAAAGACACTGAAAAATCACTGAATTAGTTACAAGGTGATTTTCACACCTAGCAAAAACACATTGTTTGGCAAAAAAGGGTTTAACACATCTGCTTTAGCGAGGCAGTACCACACTTAAATGAATAAATCCAGACTTTTGCAATTCATTTAAACATTTTATTCATTTAACAGTTGGAAAAGAGAAATTTTATTCTCTTAAATGTTTTATTCTTTTATCAGTTCTTCATTTAAGTAGACATGACAGTATTTGAACCCTGTTTCCATTTAGCACAGCACTGACACCAGTTATTAAAATAGACTGCTATATTAACCATGGTGCATTTACTATGAAGCTAGGAAGCCTTGGTAAGTGGCAGCCCCACTGCCTCACACAAAATAAAGAAATAGGAAGGAATAAGCAGATAACCTGGAGAGAGAGTGAGTTACATGGAGTAGACACAAATTAGAAGGGAGTGATTGGAGACAGTTTGCTTGAGTCTCAGATTATTCCAGGGGTGAAGCTTCCATTATCAAACTGCAGGAACAAATCCCACTGCGTAGACAAATGCTCTGAGGGGTTTTTCACCCAAAAGCTGAGAACTACAACAATTTACATTTCCCTAACACTCCTCATAGAAAGGAAAACATATCTGAGCACTTTACAGGGTAGAGGAAAAAACAGTGGACAAAGCAGAAGAGGGGGGAAAGAATTGCAAGAAGGCAAGAGCATGGTTGAAGATTTTGAGGAGGTATTTGAAAGTAGGGAGGGAGCTGGCAAGGTGACAAGATGGTGGGAGAGATCACCGGAGGGCAATGGAGTAGTGGCTGAATGCCACAAATGGGACAGAGGGAGGGGGGAAACGAGCCTAACCCACCATTGGAGGTCATGATGTGGAGATGCCGGTGATGGACTGGGGTTGACAATTGTAAACAATTTTACAACACCAAGTTATAGTCCAGCAATTTTATTTTAAATTCACAAGCTTTCGGAGGCTACCTCCTTCCTCAGGTGAACGATGTGGAAATGAAGTCTTCGAGGATTTCATTTCCACATCGTTCACCTGAGGAAGGAGGTAGCCTCCGAAAGCTTGTGAATTTAAAATAAAATTGCTGGACTATAACTTGGTGTTGTAAAATTGTTTACAATCACCGTTGGAGGAGCAGTGTGTGCACGCAGGGAAATGCAGTATGATGTGCTGCTGAAACCCAGAGCCTGCTTGAGATGCTAGTAGAGGAAGCTCGATGATCTCACAGGGGCTGCACAGTTAACCAATTTCTTGCTCCAATATATCACCAAACCGATATATCACCGAACTGCTTTTACCATCTCTACGAACTAGGTGTTCATTAAAACGTTGCGAAGGAAGAATTACTTAGTGCTGTAAGCAAATTAACTGGAGCTGATTCAACGTTGACCTTTCTAAATACAGCTGGTTTAATATTGTCCTAAAAACTAACTCTCTTTCTTTTGGAATAGGAATGAGATATTATTCACAATCTGGGATAGATGGACCATTTATGGACGGGAAGATTTCACGCTGTTAGATTTCATAAATGCTGTAAAAGTAAGAAACTTCTCTATTTAAATTGTTTGTAATTTGCAATTCAATGCCAGTGAACTTCCAAATTATTAGGTTGCATGCAGAGTTTAAAGGCACATTTACACCATCACTCGTGATGCTCCGCAGACTGTTTGAGATCTGACTCCAGAACGCAGATGGGAGAGACCTTTTTGGGAAGTGCATCCCACAGGGGTTGGGCTTGACACCAGCCACATATATAGACCTCTGTCATGGCAATTCACTAGCAAGATTTTAATGGCTGTGAACACTGTCTACAGCTACTGGTCTCAGGCAATTACAGGCTAAATAGCGCACAGGGAGTTCACTTAGAATCATACAGCACAGAAGGAGGCTATTCGGCCCATCGTGCATGTGCCAGCTTTTTGAAAGAGCTATCCAATTTGTCTCACTCCCCCGCTCTTTCCCCGTTGCCCTGCGAATTTTTCCTTTTCAAGTATATATCTAATTCCCTTTTGAAAGTTACTATTGAATCTGCACCCACCACCCTTTCAGACAGTGCATTCCAAATCATAACAACATGCTGTGTAAAAGTAAAAATTCTCCTCATCTCCCGCCTGGTTCTTTGGCCAATTAACTAACTACTGTGGTTACCGACCCTCCTGCCAGTGGAAACAGTTCCTTCCGATCTACTCTATCAAAACCCTTCATAATTTTGAACACCTCTATTAAATCTCCCCTTAACCTCTCAGCTTTAAGGAGAACAATCGTATCTTCTCTAGTTTCTCCACATAACTGAAGTCCCTCAGCACTGGTATCATTCTAGTAAATCTCCTCCACACCCTCCCCAAAGCCTTGACATCCTTCCTAAAGTGTGATGCCCAGAATTGGACTCAATACCCCAGTTGAGGACTAACCAGTGATTTATAACAGTTTAGCATAACTTGTAGCACTTTGTTCTTGCTGTCTAATTTTTCCTCTGTTGTGTAGAAAACATAAGATAGCAAAGATTGTTAAAACATTGTGGAAAACCTTGATGTGGATGAGTGGAAAGGAACTAAGCGATTCCTAGAGATTGTGCCAGTTTTAGCTCCCCATCAGAGTTAGTGACTCCCATCTCCCTGCTCTTTTCCCTATACCGTTTAATATTCTTCATCATGTTTATCTATTTCCCTCTTAAATATTGGCTCAACTTCAATAGACACTTGAGATATTGGAGTGCGGCGGAGATGGGCATAGGAGCCCTCTATAACTGAGGGGAGTATGGTGTGAGGTCTGAATTGTGTCGACTTTCCTGCTACAGCTATAATGAAGCCAAGGCTTAAGGAGAGTTTAATCTAATTACCTTTTGTATGGTGGAAAAAACATTTATAACCTCTCCTTTATGATTCTAGTACTAACCCTGAATTTATGCCCTTTGCTACCAGTTCATTGACCAGTGGAAATAGTCTTTCACTACTTACCCTCTCAAACCCTTTCAAAACTTTGACCACTTCAATTAGATTGCCTCTTAACTATCTCTGCTTCAGTGTCACAGTCCTAGTTTTTACAAGTTCATAACTGTATCCACTTATGTCAATGCATGATAGCCAGCCTACCGGCTTACTGGTGGAACCTGGATTCTCAGGGCTAGAATTCTTTCCACTTGGCTCCAGATCACCTTGCAAGCCAGTTTCCCAGTGGGTAGGATGGCCCTCGCTGGACAAGCAGCAGAAGCTTACCAACGTTTCCTACTGGTAAACTGCTTGGTATTAGCTGGTTAAACTCCCACAGTACCCCTGCGCTCACTTGTGGCATCCTGAGCCTTGACTCTGCCAATCAGTGCCTAAGTTTTCTGGACTTGTCTCCCTGTGGTGAGAGTGTGCACTCCATATTAGGCAAACGGAAATCTTACAGGTCAGTAGGGATCTCTCAGTTGCTTGATTTGGAGAATGTTAACCTTGGTGATGGGTTTCCTCACTTGTCGGACCCCCGGTTGACCAAAAACAAAGTCTTCTCATCACTGTTATCATCACAGTTTTATGGTCCCAATGTAATGGAGTATCCAAAACTACACACAGCGGCCTGACGAACATTTTATGCGGATTCATCATCACCTCCTTCCTTTTGTATTCAGTGCCCACAGATATATAAAACACAGAATCTCATTTGCCCTTCTTATGGGTTTAACATCTGCTTCTCCAGTCCATCGAGAACTTCATCCTTCAGGTTAACACTTCTATTCTCTGTGTTCTTTTTCCCAAAATGTAATACTTCACAATTATTTATGTTGATAGCTGCCAATTCCTCTAAGCTGTCAGTGTCTTCCTGCAGCCTCACGCATTCTTCCTCTCAATTTGCCATGCTCCATAATTTGGTATTGTCAGGAAATTTTGATATTCTCTCTGTGCTCACCTCCAAATCATTTATATATATATATATATATATATATATATTATATATGTGTGTGTATATGGGCAAACAAGAAAGATCTCAACCCAGCCATCCCTCTATCCATTGTGCCATTTAATCTTCAACATCATGGGCCTTAACCTTCACAAATCACTCTAACTGATGCTTTCTGGAAGTCCAAATGTAATACATCCACTGTATTCTCTTTTCTCTGTACTCCCAGTAACTTCCTCAAAGAATTAGATTAAATTGGTCAAGCATGACCTGCCATTTTCAAATCCACATTGACTGACTGCGATTAACTCATGTTGTTTTAAATTCTCAATAATATTACCCCTTATTATGGTCTCTAGCAGTTTCCCTACTACTGACATATGGCCAGCAGCTCTATAATTACCTGCCTTTTATCCCTTTCCCCATTTTTGGAACAGAGGTGTAACACATACCACCCTTCAGTCCTTTCCTACCATTCACATTTTGGAAAATTTATGGTTTCAGTACTAAACCCCCTCAGTATTCAGCAGTGTACTACCACGTGAACTGATGAATTATTAAGTCCAATTTGGTCCAAAAATATATTACCTATACGGCCTCAATAATCAGCAGGGATACAGATTGCAGACTGTTGCATACAGTGTAATGGAGACTGTTTTCTTTCACTGTAGGAAACCTACAGCATTGAGCCCACGATGGTGGTTCATGGAGTGAAGATGTTGTATGTGCCAGTCATGCCAGGACACGTGAAGCGACTGAAGCTAACGTAAGTAAATCCCAAATAGCAAGAGGCAGTTGACTAGTGAAAGAATTGATAGCTGTTGACTGGGTGCTACAGTGCATTAGACTGTTTCCCGTACTGGGGGAAACACTCCCAGTTCAATTGGACGTGTTGCAGCCATCAGCCTGTGGCAGCTGCAAAGGTCCGTTTGACAGGTGGGGGGGGAGGCCCTCATTCATTGAAGGAGGCCACTCTGTCACTTTGGACAAAGTTTGGCCTCCACCACCCTCCTCCTGACAATAAAATGCACCAACTTTCACACTTACCCCGGGGTCCAGACACATGTACCTACCTTGCGGACCCCCTCAGATGTATATCTTCCGGATGGGGGCCGCCGTAGCTGCAGTCATGACCTCCTCGGAGGACGAACAGCATCACCAGCCTCGCCGGCCACGCCATCCACCTCTGACACGTGGAGCTCCACAACACAGTGCTGTGACACATCCACCTGCACAGCAGGAGGGAGGGCAACCGCAGAGAGAGATGCGTCGCAGAGGGCACTACCCTCGCCACAGGGTCCACAGACCGAGGCTCAGCTTCCTGGACCTCTCTGAGCAGCAGTGCACACGGAGGCTCAGAGTCACTCGACATATAGTTGTGGACATCTGCAGCCTCCTTCATGCCGAGCTGCTCCCGGCTGGCCCGAGCACCATCTTCTTAACTGTCGCTGTCAAAGTCACCACTGCCCTCAACAACTTCTCCTCCGCATCCTTCCAGGGTGCCACCAGGGACATCGCTGACGTCTCTCAGTCGTCTGCACAAAAGAGCCCTGCAAATACACCTACACTCACTTTGCAGTGACACAATGGGTGTCATCAGTTGTGGGTCTTCATTGTGATCCTCAGGAAAGGGCATTATTGCACAAACCAGACAAGATTCGCAAAGATGTGGCAGTAGTGGTGCCAATATAATATGTAATGTGAGTTGATCAGAAATTAAATATAAGTAAAAACCATGACAAACCCTCAAACACCCTTGTGCATCCCCTTCATGCTCACGACACATTGGCCTTACGCTTCCTACTGCACATATGTGATGCATGCCCTGTGGCTGCAGCACAGGTAGTGGCAGGTTGAGTGAGGCTGACCGTGAAAAAGATGCATGAGAGGGTGAGTATGAGATAGAGCCATGAGATTGTATGAGCATTGGGTTGAGTGGTAGTGGCGGGATGAATACTGGCGAGGTGAGTAAGTGCAGGTAAGATGAGGATGAGCTTTGAGTGGGTGTGAGGAGTGATGTGACAAAGTAGTGTTGGCTGTGCAGAAGGAGATGTGGGGTGGGGGCGGTGATGTGGCAGACTGAGTGTAGGGGAATGAGTAAGTGTACTCACCTTGGCTGACCTACATAGGTCATTGCAGCGCCTCCTGCACTGTATGCAGGTGCGCGATATGTTGGTGGTGCAGGTGACCTCCTCTGCCACCTCGAGCCATGCCTTGGTGGCAGAGGCAGGCCGCTTTCTCCCGCCCGCCGGGGGGAAGATCTCTGTCCTCCCCCTCCTCCTCACCCCATCCAATAAGAGCTGGAGTGAGGCTTCATTAACCTGGGAGCAGCCTTCCCCCTCGGCTGCTCCATGCTGTAATTTTTCCTATTACTTGCAGCATCAGTCAGTGGAGGACTGCCCCTTTAAATAGAGCTCCTCCAGCTGACAGACCTTACTGCGCGCATGCGCAGTCCGCCCGCCGCGCAGCTTAGCAACAGTGAACCCGGAAGAACAGGTAAGTGGATCCAATCAGCCTGCGATTGCACGCAGGGCCGACTGATTTCACCGGGCGCATTACCAACACGCCTAATCGACCCCCCGCCGCCATGGTTATATCGGGCCCTAGGCTATCACGGGTTAAACTAGGCTATCAAATCTGGGACCTGGGTTGAAATCCAGCCAGAGTGATGGGATGAAATTTTCCTCCATCCTTTGGTTAGAAGAGTTCTGCATGAAACTATCGAGGACAGTTTCACACCAGTACCTAGTGGACATCCACCCGCAATACAAAACAGTCCCCAAATCAGCTCAAATTGACAATCTCACTTAGAAAGTCCTCACCAGTGGCTGGTATGTGAAATGGAAATGATCAGGATGATTCAGTAGGGGGTGCCTTTCCGATTTTGGAGTTAAGGCACAATGTTAAGGCGTAATAGAGGGAAATTTACCCGATCTGATTATACCTGACCCGGGGAGTGCAGCATTCAGAAAAGGTCAGCTTTAACTGTTCCAAATGGACCAAGTTCATAATGTTTATAGTTGTAAACAGGTGGGAAATCACCCTTTCCTTTATCTTTCTTTCTTCTCAACACTATTGTGACAGTAAAGAGGTTGGTTGGATTACATGCAACAATGGATTTGATTGTGCAACCACTGCCTCTGTGAGATGAATGGAGAGTGGAGGTTTGTGATGTTCAGTATACAATGGAAACTTATGCCTAATGGAAATTCATTTTGCTTCCATTTATCAAATGGAACCGATCTCCATTTAGACACATTGGGCCTGTCATGGAGAATAAGAGTTGGTAGTTAATTCTTGAGAATTTCCACTAGAACAGAATGTCCTCAGGTTTTCCACAAGCTGTGATCTTCTGCCCATTCACTGTATTGATGGGTTATCAAGCGCAGAAGTGGAAAACTCCAGCCAATGTGCCTTAATAACTACACTCCGGTACAGTCCTGAGGGAGTGCTACGCTGTCGGAGGTGCCACCTTTCGGATGAGAGTTAAACCAAGGCCCTATCTGCCCTCTCAGGTGGATGTAAAAGATCCCATGACACTATTCAAAGAGCAGGGATGTTCTCCTAGTGACTTGACCAATTTTTACTCCTTAATCAATATCAGTAAAACAGATTATCAGGTTGTTTTATCTCATTCGTGATTGTGCGACCTTATTATGTGTAAATTGGCTGTTGCGTTTCCATACATTACACTTTAAAAGTCCTTCATTGGCTGTGAATTGCTTTGAGACTTCCTGAGGTCATGAAAGGCACTATGTAACTAAGTTCTTTTGTCTTTTTCATTACACCGCACTTAATTAGTGTGGGCTGGTACAGGCTACAGGATGCACTTAGTATCATAGAATGGTTACAGCAGAGAAGGAGGCCATTCGGCCCATCAAGCCCATTCCGACTCTTTGTAAAAGCAATCCAGTTAGTCCTATTCCCCCGCTTTCTCCCCGTAGCCTTGCAAATTTTTTCCATTCAAGTATTTATCCAATTTCTTTTTGAAAGCCACGATTGAATCTGCTTCCACCACCCTTTCAGGCAGCACGTTCCAGATCATAACTACTCACTGCGTAAAAAAATTTTGCTTCATGTCGCTTTTGGTTCTTTTACCAATCACCTTAAATCTGTGTCCTCTGGTTCTCGACCCTCCCACCAATGGGAACAGTTTCTCTTTATTTACTTTTTCTAAACCCTTCATGATTTTGAACACTTCTATCAAATCTCCTCTCAACCTTCTCTGCTCTAAGGAGAACAACCCCAGCTTCTCCAGTCTATTCACTTAACTGAAACCCCTCATCCCTGGAACCATTCCAGTAAATTTTTTCTGCCCCCTCTCCAAGGCCTTCACATCTTTCCTAAAGTGCAGTGCCCAGAAGTGGACACAATACTCCAGTTGGGGCCGAACCAGTGTTTTATAAAGGTTCAACATAACTTCCTTGCTCTATGCCTCTATTCATAAAGCCCGGGATCTCGTAAACTTTTTTAACTGCTTTTTCTGAACCTGTCCTGCCACCTTCAACGATTTGTGCACATACACCCCCATGTCCCTCTGTTCCTGCATCCCCTTTAGAATTGTACCATTTAGCGTATATTATGTCTCCTCATTCTTCCTGCTAAAATGTAACACTTCTCACTTCTCTGCATTAAATTTCATCTGCCATGTGTCCACCCAATCCATCAACCTTCTATTGAAGTCTATCACTATCCTCCTCACTGTTTACTACACTTCAAAGTTTTGTGTCATATGCAAATTTTGGAAATGTGCCCTGTACACCCAAGTCCAAGTCATTAATATATATCAAAAAAAGCAGTAGTCCTAATATCGACCCCTGGGGAAAACCATTGTATACCTTCCTCCAGACCGAAAAACAACCATTCACCACTACTCTTTGTTTCCAGTCTCTTAGCCAATTCTGTATCCATGCTGCCACTGCCCCTTTTATTCCATAGGCTTCAATTTTGATGATAAGCCTATTATGTGGCACCTTATCAAACACCTTTTGACAGTTCATATACACATCAACCACATTGCCCTCATCAACCCTCTCTGTTACCTCATCAAAAAACTCAATCTAGTTAGTTAAACATGATTTGTCTTTAACAAATCTATGCTGGCTTTCTTTTATTAATCCACACTCGTCCAAGTGTCTATTAATTTAGTCCCAGATTATCGTTTCTAAAAGCTTCCTCGCCACTGAGGTTAAACTGACTGGCCTGTAGTTGCCGGTTTTATCCTTATACCGTTTTTTGAACAAGGGTGTAACATTTGCAATTCTCCAGTCCTCTGGCACCACCCCCGTATCTAAGCAGGATTGGAAGATTATGGCCAGCACTACTGCAATTTCCACCCTTACTTCCCTCAGCAACCTAGGATGCATACCATCCAGACCAGGTGACTTATCTACTTTAAGTACAGCTAGCCTTTCTAGTACCTCCTCTTCATCAATTTTTAGCCCATCCAGTATCTCAACTACCTCCTCTTGTGACTTTGACAGCGTCTTCCTTGTTAAAGACAGATGCAAAGTACTCATTTAGTACCTCAGCCATGCCCTCTGCCTCCATGCATAGATCTCCTTTTTGGTCCCTAAACGGCCCTATCCCTCCTCTTACTACCCGTTTACTATTTATATGCCTATAGAAGACTTTTGGATTCACTTTCATGTTAGCCGCCAGTCTATTCTTATACTCTCTGCCCCTCTTGCTTCCTTTTTCACTTCTCCTCTGAACTTTCTATATTCAGCCTGGTTCTCACTTGTATTATCAACCTGACATCTATCATACGCCCCCTTTTTCTGCTTCTCTTACTCTCTATCTCTTTCGTCATCCAGGGAGCTCTGGCTTTGGTTGCCCTACCTTTCCCCCTCCTGGGAATGTACGTAGACTGTATCCGAACCACCTCCTCTTTAAAGGCCACCCATTGTTCAATTACAGTTTTGCCTGCCAATCTTTGATTCCAATTTACCCGGGCCACATCTGTTCTCAACCCACCGAAATTGGCCATCCTCCAATTAAGTATTTTTACTCTAGATTGCTCCTTGTCCTTTTCCATAACTAATCTAAACCTTATGATACTATGATCACTGTTCCCTAAATGTTTGCCCACTGACACTTGCTCCATTTGACCCAACTTCATTCCCCAGAACTAGATCCTCGTTGGGCCGGAAACATATTGATCAAGAAAGTTCTCCTGAACACACTTCAGAAATTCCTCCCCCTCTTTGCCCTTTACACTATTACTATCCCAGTCTATATTAGGATAGTTGAAGTCCCCCATTATCACTACTCTATAGTTCTTGCGCCTCTCTGTAATTTCCCTGCAAATTTGCTCCTCTATATCCTTCCCACTAGTTGGTGGCCTATAGAATACACCCAGTAGTGTAATGGCACCTCTATTGTTTCTTAACTCTAATCAAACAGATTCTATCTATGACCCCTCAAGGACATCCTCTCTCTCCAGCAATAGTCTCCTTAATCAATACTGCCACTCCCTCTCCTTTTTTCATTCCCTAGCTTTCCTGAATATCTTGTATCTAGGAATATTTAGTACCCAATCCTGCCCTTTTATGAGCCAGGTCTCCATTATTGCCACTACATCATATTCCCTTGTGGCTATTTGTGCCTGCAGCTCACCAACCTTTTTTACCACGCTTTGTACGTTTACACACGTGCACTCTAAACCTATCTTAGACCTTCTCGTATTCTCTCTTAGTCTGATCCCACCTAATACTGTACAATTTCCTACTCAAGTGCTATCTGTCTCTCTCCCAATCCTTTATGCACCTGTTTCTCCTCTCTAATGATACATCCTGGTGCCCATCCCCCTGCCAAATTAGTTTAAACCCTCCCTCACAGCACTAGTGAACCTCCCCATGACGACATTGGTCCCAGCTCTGTTGAGGTGCAAGCCGTCCATCTTGAACAGGTCTCTCCTGCCCCAGAACTGGTCTCAATGCCCCAAGAATCTGAAGCCCTCCCTCTTGCACATTGTCTCTAGCCATGCATTAATTTCTGTACTTACTAGCATGTGGCGCTGGGAATAATCCAGAGATTACTACCTTTAAGGTCCTGCTTTTTAACTTCCTCCCTAGCTCCTGAAACTCTGACCGTACGACCTCATCCCTTTCCTTTCCTATATCGTTAATACCCACATGGACCATGACTTCTGGCTGTTCCCCTTCCCCCCGCAGAATATTCTGCACCCTCTCCGTGATGTCCTTTACCCTGTCACCAAGGAGGCAACACACCATGTGGGACTCACGTTGGCGGTCAAAGAATCACCTGTCTGTCCCCCGACTATCGAATCCCCTATGATACTGCATTTCTACACTTCACTGTGCATCCCTGTGCAGTCCTTTGCCCCATGGTGCCATACTCAGGACTGCACTCCTTCAAGGTGGAGTCACCCTCACTGGTATTCAATGCTGAATGTGCCACACACCCAGAAGATTCCTGCACTACCTGCCTCTTCCTACCCTTTCGGATGGCCACCCACTTGCTATCCTGAACTCTCTGTGACTGTGGGGTGACCACCTCCTGGAACGTACAATCCTGGAAACCTTCAGCCTCCCTTATGCTCTGCAGTGACTCCAGCCGCCCCTCAAGCTCAGAAACCCTCAAGCTCAGAAACGCTCAGCTTGAGCTCGAGCAACTGGAGGCATTTCCTGCACGTTTCCCCAGGACACATGAAGCGTCCTGAAATTCCCACATGGCGCAGGAATTGCAGACAATGGGTCTCAGCTGCCCATCCATTATATTTAGAAACCTTTTTTTTTCTAAACTCCCTTTAGATACTCAATTATTATTAATTTACTTGCTGTTTACTTACCTCGATTGACCTACCCTTTTATTCCGGGTCTCTGGGAGCTCTTCCTCTCTGCTCACTGCAACATCACTGTGATGCCACTCTTTCTGTTCTTAGTGAATGGGGCTCCTCCCCTGGTGCTCAGCATCGCTTCTCTCGACTCCACTCCACTCCCACTTTGCTAATCCCGCTACCGAGGACTACTTTTACTACAGGCTGAGTGAGGGAAGGGATGGGTGGGATGCAATCCCTTATTAAACTTAAGCCATTCAAAATTTTACATTCTTGTACATATTTTTCCGCTTCAGAATGCAGAAGTTAGTGAGACCAACATCAGACAAGAAGTACGTCGACTTGACAGTGTCATTTGCACCTGAATCTGATGGTGATGAAGACCTGCCAGGCCCTCCAGTGAGATACTATTTCAGACCTGAAGAGAACTGAGCCCATGCTTGCTGTGGATGCTTCAGCCCCTTGTACCAACTTCCACAGAAGTGGAGGACCGCTCACTTAATTTGCTAAATTGTTCTACTTTATTGTGATGTAAATGCCTCTCTAATCTCCTGCGTATGTCGCCTTATGCAGACTGCCTTAATAGTGGCAATAAAATCGGTGTTTTCAAATGATCGTCCGCATATTGTGTTGTGATGCAGTCGAGACAGTCCAGTCCCATGAGAGTGATGCGTATCGTCTTTCTGTATAGACTCTCACTGCTTTAATGTAAGTGCTTTGTTAGCTGCCGTTTCAAAGTGAACAAGTTTCCACGTTGTCCTGCACAAAGGTGTGTAACAAGTGTCAGAATCAGAGGTTCAGTATATCTACCATGGACTGCTTTTAGGAAGAAGCTGAGAAGCTGTGGCTCCATAGCTGGATAACTCCATCTGCTCAAGCATTTTCATGAAAGAAATCCCCCATCTTGTAGCTTTAAACCTTCAGTGTAACATGGTAAATTTTTTTTAAAACAATTTCAACCCTATGTCTAAAATATTTTGCAGATTTTAAAAAGATTACAAGTTTTTGATGTGCACTGAAAATTCATGTTTAATCATTTTTTTTGCCCATTTAAGTACTTGCTTTTGCATGTTGTTCTGGCCATGCTAACAACCCTAGGACTTCCATTTTCAACTACTGCATGCCATGACTTTTGTACCGTTCCTCGCTAACATAAGACTTGGACCAACAAAGCCTAAAGTAAATCTAACCGAATTGCTCTCATAACTTCTGTGATTTCATTCGGATCACAGACTTCTTTGATTTTAAAAAAATCTGCAAAAACATTGTGCGGGAAATGTTTCTGTTCGCCAGTTAACAGTAATTTAGTGTGGTGATTGTTCAAATCTTATTTTCTGATATTTACAAACCACATAGAGTTTCAGTGTTAGTCACTGTAATTTCACATTGAGGAGATCGGAACTATTTGTACATCTTTGATATTTGCAATTTTTTTTGCTCTTTGTAAATAATGCGATGATCTAACTGCAGGTTTTAGCTTCATTTATTTTTTAAAACTTTTTTTTTAAATATAGTATTGTGATTAATATGTTTAGGAATGCTGATTTGGAGAGCTACAGTACAAGCCTACCACATGCACAGAAAAGCCGCCCTTTTGGTTGTAAAGCACTTTGGGACATCCTGTAGTTGTGAAAGGCACTATACAAATGCAAGTCTTTCTTTCTTCAGTGTCAGCCGTAGCTCAGTGGTCGCACTCCTGCCTCTCAGCCAGAAGGTTGTGGGTTCGAGTCCCACTCCAGAGACTTGAGCACAAAATCTAGGTTGACATTCCAGTGCAGTACTGAGGGAGCACTGCACTGTTGGAGGTGCCGTCTTTCGGATGAGACGTTAAACCGAGTCCCCGTCTGCCCTTTCAGGTGGATGTAAAAGATCCCATGGCACTATTTCAAAGAAGAGCAGGGGAGTTCTTCCCGGTGTCCTGGTCAATATTTATCCCTTAACCAACACCACTAAAACAGATGATCTGGTCATTATCACATTGCTGTTTGTGGGACCTTGCTGTGCGCGAATTGGCTGCTGCATTTCCTACATTACAATAGTGGTCTATACTTCAAAAGTACTTCATTGGCTGTAAAGCATTTTGGGACGTCCTTAGGTCGTGAAAGGCGCTATATAAATGCAAGTTATTTCTTTTTATTTCTTTTTGCCAGGTCGGCTAACCTTGGATTCAAGAAGTATGGGGTAGATTTTCAACTTGCTACCCGAGTGTAAAACTGGTGTTGCGGATTGGCTGCCCGTCATAGAAACGGCCCAAATTTAATTTCTATTGAAATCAAATGCACAGAAGTGAAAATCAGGCGGTTTCTAGAACAAGCCGACCGATCCCCAACGCCAGTTTTACACCTTGACGGCAAGTTGAAATTCTAACCCAAAATTTCATAATCCAGGTGTCCGTGGTAATCCTGGTGAGCCACACACATTTTAAACATGATTTAAAATCTGTTTTCTATACTGCAATGCATGTAGGATCTTGAATTCCTTTCACTTCACATACAGAATCATCAGGTTGCTTAAGGAGTGTTCTACCTAGATTTTCACTTGGGTGAAAACAAACACTGTGAACTGGAAACTTATCGAATGAGGAAATAAAATAACTTTCAACGAGTTATTCTTGTAAAGCTTGCCTTTATTTTAGTTTTGGAGTAACATACCTACACGTCATTGTGGCACCAAACATACCCCACTTGCTTGGTGACTGTGGAAGGTTTTTATATTGAGGCAAAAAGAGCCAAAAACAAAAGCATAGAGTTAGTCAAGAAATCATAATTAAATGACACCAATATTGGGCTTTATAGAGAATTGTATTTGATCTATTGGGTTGCGATAAGTACAGGAATTTCATAATTACTGATTGTGGTTTTCCTAGACAATTGAATAAACCAGACAGTAACAAAATTTAGAGTTTTTGTCCTGGACCATTTAGAGAACATTTCTGTATTTGTTTTTCTATATAACCATAGATACACACACACTATTTTTTGAAATAAAGGGACTGTCTCAAAACTGAAAGCGAAAAGGGAAAATGTGAGAGGTGTAAAGATGGTCTGGGAGTTGCAGGAGTGAGAGAGTCAGTCATAAAAGTTCTAATTGTAAACAATTTTACAACACCAAGTTATAGTCCAGCAATTTTATTTTAAATTCACAAGCTTTCGGAGGCTACCTCCTTCCTCAGGTGAACGATGTGGAAATGAAGTCCTCGACATCATAAAAGTTCTAGGAAGTGAACCGAGAAGGAGCCTGGAATTCACGGCTGGTTCCCCAGTATCCCCTTTACATTCAGTATATCCCATAGAATCACAGGAAATCAGGTTTTCCCTACATGTGTAATTGTCAACCTTCAGCTAAAGATTACTTTTAACCCCCAAGATAGGGTGGTTTGGGGTCAGGTAGGAGGTTAAAATAACAGCTTTTTGGAGCGGGACCACATTCTGGCTCCAGCGTGCCCACTTCTGGGTTTAACCCAGGCAGGTTTAAATGTGTGTGCACAGCAGACACCAGGAAGTCCTGCCCCCACTTAAAGCCAGCGGGCCAATACTTAAAAAGTCAGTGTAGCTTATTGAAATACTTGAGGTACTTAATATTTTGTGTATTGGAAAATTAAAATGAATGTTTGGGTTTCCCATCGTTTCCAATTCACGTCAGGAGAAAGCAGGTGGGAATGCCTTTATTGCACTGCTTGTGGGCCCGGAGGAGCAGGAATGTCCAACAAGCTCACCTGGCCGACAGGAACCCCACGATCGGCCGCCCCCCCCCCCCGGCCCCCCGATGGTGGACCCCCACCTACCTCCGACTCTCACCCGACCTCCAGCGACCTCCGGTCTCCAAATCCCAGCCCTCCGATCTTCTCCCCAGCCCATCCGTAACAAGATAGATGAATTAATGGCACAAATAGAGCTCAATGGTTTTGATCTAGTAGCCATTACTGAGACGTTGCAGGGTGACCAAGGTTGAGAATTAAATATTCCAGGGCACTTGACTTTTCGAAAATACAGACAAAATGGAAAGGGTGGGGAGGGTAGCCCTGATAATAAAGGATGAGATAAAGGCAGTAGTGAGAAAGGATCTTAGCTTGGAAAGTCAGGATATAGAATCAATATGGGTGGAGCTAAGAAATAACAAGGGGCAGAAAACACTGATGGGAGTAGTTTACAGACCCCCTAACAGTAGTTATAGTGTTAAACAGAGTATAAATCAGGAAAATAGAGGAGCATGTAACAAGGGTAATGCAATAATCATGAGGATTTTAATCTTCATATAGACTGGGCAAACCAAATTGGCAAAATGAGTTTGGAGATGAGTTCATAGAATGCATCTGAGACAGTTTTCTAGAACAATATGTTGAGGAACCAACTAGGGAACAGGCTATTTAGATCTAGTATTGTGTAACGAGACAGGGTTAATTAGTAATTTTATAGTAAAGGATCCTCTGGGGAAGAGTGATCATAATATGATAGAATTTCATATTTGAGTTTGAGATTGATGTAGTTAAGTCCGAAACTAGGTTCTTAAATTTAAACAAGGCCAATTATGTAGGTATGACGGGCGAGTTGGCAAAGTTAGATTAGGAAATTAGATTAAAAGATATGACGATTGATTAGCAATGGTGAACATTTAAAGAAATATTTCATAATTATCAACGAATATATTGTCCCTTAAGGAATAAAAACTCCATGGGAAAAGTGATCTAACCGTGGCTAACTACAGAAGTTAAAGATGGTATTAGATTAAAAGAAGAGACTTGCAATGTTGCCAAAAAGAGTAGTAAGCCTGAGGATTGGGAGAGTTTTAGAAATCAGCAATGGATGACCAAGAAATTGATAGAGGGGGGAAATTGAATATGAGAGTAAACTAGCAAGAAATATAAAAACAGATTGTAAGAGCTTTTACAAGAATGCAAAAAGGAAGAGATTAGCAAAAGTAAACATGGGTCCCTTAGAGGCAGAGATAGGAGAAATTATAATGTGGAATAAGGAAATAGCAAATGCGTTAAGCAAATATTTTGTATCTGTCTTCACAGTAGAAGACACAAAATCCATACTGGAAGAATTGGGGAACCAAGAATCTAATGAGAGTGAGGAACTTAAAGTAATTAAGATTAGTAAAGAAAAAGTACTGGAGAAATTAATGGGACTAAAAGCTGACAATTCCCCTGGACCTGATGGCCTACATCCTAGAGTTTTAAAAGAGGTGGCTGCAGAGATAGTGGATGCATTGGTTTTAATCTTCCAGAATTCCCTAGATTCTAGAACGGTCCCATGGATTGGAAGGTAGCAAATGTAACCCCACTATTCAAGAAAGGATGGAGATAGAAAACAGGGAACTACAGGCCAGTTAGCCTGACATCTGTAGTAGGGAAAATGTTAGAATCTATTATTAAGGACATAGTAACAGGGCACTTAGAAAATCATAATATGATTAGGCAGACTCAACATAGTTTTATGAAAGGGAAATTGTGTTTAACAAATCTATTAGAGATTTTGAGGATGTAACTAGCAGGGTAGATAAGGGGGAACTAGTGGATGTAGTATATTTGGATTTTCAAAAGGCATTCACAAGAGGTTGTTACATAAGATTAGGGCTCATGGGATGGGGGCAATATACTGGCATGGATTGAGGATTGGTTAACAGACAGAAAACAGAGTAAGAATAAACGGGTCATTTTCGGGTTGGCAGGTTGTAACTAGTGGGGTGCCGCAAGGATCAGTACTTGGGCCTCAGTTGTTTACAATATATATTAATGACTTAGATGAAGGGACCGAGTGTAACGTATCCAAGTTTGCTGACAATACAAAGCTAGGTGGGAAAGTAAGCTGTGAGGAGGATGCAAAGAGGCTGCAAGGGGATAGAGACAGGTTAAATGAGTGGGTGAGAAGATGGCAGATGGAGTATAATGTGGGGAAATGTGAAATTATCCACTTGGGTAGGGAGAATAGAAAAGCAGAATATTTTTTAAAAGATGAGAGACTAAGAAATGTTGGTATTCAGAGGGATTTAGGTGTTCTTGTATACAAATCAGGCTGGCTACCAGGTGTTGAAGCCCGGAAGTAAAATTTATTGGCCTTATTAAGGATTGCAACCTGTCAACTTACCTTCTGGGTTTCGCACCAGAATATCTTCCCCCGCACCGCCCCCCACCCCCCTCTCCCTTCCTGGCTCAAAGTCAAAATTTTGTTCCATGTCTCCATTATTATCTAATGTTTATAGTGCGTCATGGCATGAGAAACCGTTAGTTGCTTGTTTCTGTGTTGTTGTGGAATGAGCAAGAGTCAACAGATTGATTAATGTGCCGGCCCAAAAAGGGATTGTGGGTGGAGAGAGGCTCCAGGTCCTGTATGAACTAATGGATGGAAGTAAATATATATATATGTATATAATCGAGACTTAGTTAGAATATTCTCGGAGCAACTGGACTGCTCAATAACACAGGGTCATTCGGTCTGATCACCCCTGGAGCCTTGTTCTTTAGCCAGGTTGTATTGCTACATCTCAATAATTGTAACATCTTTACTACGTTGTATTTTTAACATCTTTACTACTTATCTTGTTCCTCTTAATAAAACCTTTATGCTTTGAACAAGCCACTTGCAGGCCTTTTTGATTAAAGATGGAACCATATTAAGAAATTACGGAAGGGTCATTGTTCGTCCTGTGGCGTACTATCCCACTCCCGCAGGTTTCAGTTCATACAGCACTCAGTTTGCTTAAGGGAATTGCCTTTTTGCTGTGGTCGCAAATTGAAAGTATTGGTAGGAAGCCAGAATTGCAACACTTCTCAGTAAATAATGTAGGATAAACACTTACAAGCCAAAGAGACTGCTTAAAGTTGAAATTAAAGTAAATTGCCAGATCCAAGCAGTAATTACCAAGACTACTGGAGCCCAGAAAACTGCAGACAAGGAGTTAGAATTGTCTTACCTGGCATTAGAGCATCGTGAAGCTGAAATTTGTAGACTGGCAATAGAGGAAAAGGACTAGTATGGGCACAAGAAGGAAGAACACGAGCGACGATACTACTACAAGAAGGAGGAGAGTTGATGTAAAAGAAATGGGTCAGCACCAGCACAATGAAACAACACACAGATGCGACGAGTCACAAGGCCAGTACAAGGAGGTATTGCACAGACAGGAGATGAAGAAAAACAAGAAACAACACTTGAATTGGCATATGGTGACTTTTAACAACCCGGGGAGCAGTGAGTGGGGGTCCAATTGATTTAGCCTAAAGCTCGACAAAATGACTTTTTTGAATTGTTAGCAAACCCGCATTGCTGAGGTAGGGAATTACAGCCAGAGAGGCAGATACTATCACTCGGAGGTAATGATCTTACTGCATTATTATGAATATGTCTGATGTACAGTGTGGATTGTGATGTAAAACAAGTGACTATTGCTGCTTTTGACCTAACGTTAGGAGGCTATCAGAGGAACTTTCAAATGCTATGGAAGGCTCAGGGCCACATTTAGAGAACTGGTTATAGAAGTGGAGTATTGGAACTGTGGTTAGACGGAGAAAGCCTAAAAGTGCATGATTTAATATTAAGAGATAATTTTCTGGAGGTTGTTCCGAACGATTGGCTTGAGTAAGTGTTTAGGACACCCAAATGATGGCTGAGAGCCAATCATTTTACAACTTCATGAACGCTGGTGAGCCAACCAATGGGTAGGAAGGCAAATGCTGGATACCAACCAATTGGCGGACAATCGCTGGCACCCCATAATCCAGGGATGACTCAAGAGAGATCAAATGTTATAGGTGCAATAAAGTGGGGCACAAAGGAAACAATTGTTGGTCCGAAACTGGTGTATGGGGCACAATCAGGGAGACCAAGCGCTGGCATGAGACACAAGGTCGTCATGAGCTGTGTAATTATTTTACTTGTAAATAAATCTATTTGTCTTAGCCGAAATTGGCAGTGCGCTCACCTGTGCATCATACATAATTTAAGGGGAATTGTTAGTTATCCCATTTGCAACAATGTATAAGGGTGCAGGTTAGGAGATCCAGCCTACTTATGGACACCGCTTTTCAACAGTGAACAAACAAGTAATACACAGGGAAATTGGGCGGGGAAGAGGGTTAGAAACTGGCCTTTCACCTCTGGGGCCAATGTTTAAATCCAGCCCTAGCTAATAAGTTGAATGCCTTCTTTGTCTGCCATCTGTAAGGGCACCTAGGTGAAATGAGTTTGGGGCAGTTTTAAGCCAGTATTGACACTGATTGGCAATGTCACTCAAAGAGGCCAAGGATGGTTAATATAGGAGATAGAAGAGATACTACACTGCTGCAGTAAGGGATGCTCTTCTGATGTTGAGGCTGAAGCACATTGTTGGAGAAAAGTAGAGAGAGCTTTATTTTGCATCCAGCTGTGCTATACCTGACCTTGGTGCTGATACTGGGTGCCTGAAATGGAGAATTTTCCACTCAGCTTGATGAGCACTAAAAAAAATTCCTCACTTCAGCGACCTTAATGATTGTGTACTGTAATCTGTGGAAGGGGTTGAGAGCCCACATGACATAGTTTTAAAGCAGCCTCTATGTTTAGAAAAATTAAACACTATACAGTGGAGTCTCCCCATATTGAATCTTTGATCCATCTCCATTTGAATGTATTAACATTTCTGTTCTTGCCCAGTGCCAGATTTCTGACTTTTCAGCCAGTCTCCTACTCTCCAAATAACTGAGCACTGAGACCTGCACAGAGAGCAATAGCATTGACTGTTCTGCCCCCTAGCCTTGAACTATCCATTCCACTGGGTGTTTAGAAGGAGAGCATCAGTCCAGTGCTGGGCAGTAACACAGGAGTCCATCACACTATTTACACCAGGACAGTACGGACCTGTGTGTCAGTAGCAGCCTGGCAGAGCAGGAGATGGGCTGGGAGAGTGGGACCAGGCCAGAAATAGGTGAGTGGAGCCACAAATTGGCTTTGATACATCAAGGTTTGAAGTAAAATTCAGTAGAAGTTTATGGAAAAGGTTCAGGTCCAGGCCAAAATTTTGATATATCCGTTGTATAATAACAGATACAAATTATATTGGTGGGGAGATTTTAACGTGTAGGAACTGAGGAAATATTTTGTATTTCTCCGCATTGATAATTCATCTGTGCAGATTTGCACTACTGATCCCTCTGTGTATGTGTGTGTGTCTGTGTGACTGTCGGTTATGATCTATTTCCAGGGCACCTTCACTAATTCCATCAGGTTACTTCTTGTAACTGATATCCAGGTTGTGTTATCTACTTAAGCCATTTCAAAAGCAAGTTCCAGTTTTAATCATGCCTGCTGTTACTAATTAAGAATGAAAAAATGTGTTGGTCACAAAGAACAGATGGGGAGGCAATTCAGCCTATTTGGCTCATCCTATATTAGGAACTTACAGTCCTCCCACCACAGTGACGAACTGCTTTCTGCATGACTGCACTCTTTGTGTGAAATGCTTCCTGACATCATAACTGAACTTACCTTTCACAAGTTTGTGTCTATGGCCCCGTGTCCTAGTGCTCAGGGAATAACCTTTTCCATTTCATTTAGTATCTTGAATACCTCTAAGATTCTCTCTCATTCACCTCCTTTGATTATCGGTTTCGATAGTGATTTAACGCAGCTCTCCATCTATGTGCCTTTCAGGATAACCTTTTTTATTTTGAACATTCGTTTTGTTGGAGGAAAGGGAAAGCTAAGTGATGCAGTAAGTTTACTTTACGCTGCTCCAGAAATACAAAAGGAAACACAAAACATGTGCGCAATGTGTTCAGAAAGGATCTGAAAATTCTTTGTCATTATCATCATAACGTCACACTGCAAGTGAGGCAGTGATACATTTTGGTAAAGTTTACATCAATTGGGTCAGATTTTGCTCTGAAAATAGAGGCAAGCCTAACAGTGCTCACCATTGTTTCAGTGCATTTGGTCCAGCAACTTGTGCAGTTAAACGCGGAAATCCAGAAGTTGCTGTACCAGATGCCCCGTTCCTCCGAAAGCTTCACGGGAAGGACAGCTCGCCAGCTGACTTACCGTTCAGATGAATAGAATGGTGTGAAGTTCCTGCACTGCACTGATGGATATGAAGTAATCTTGCCAAAAAAAAGGTACATCAAGTTTTTTAAGTCTAAGCATCCTGTTAATGGCGTAGTAAGTCTTAAAGACTGCCAAACAACCTCTCTGGCACTGAAAATTAACTTTTCCTTCCTTCAGATTTTAATTATTGTTGGGCATTATTTTAAATTTAAAATTCTAATTTTTTTTACTTTCTCTTTTTGTCACTTTTATCTCTGTCTTTTAATTTAGTATTTCTTACCCTCTCTTTATTTCGCTTTCTGTACCTGATCTGACATTGAATTTACTATTCTAACTTACACTTCCTAGTTCTGACTCTCCGTGGCTTATTAATATGCTTCAATCTGACTGGTTATGGGGATAGACAGTTACTTGCCCCATTCACACAGGTCCCAGATGCCCGGGAGAGGGCGCTGTGCTGAATTGAAAACCCCATGAGAGGAACTTGCTGTGCAAAAGTCCGTGAAAAGTCTCTGGGCAAGTGCAAGTCTACCGAACGGCCCCACATGTCTACAAATAGTAAAATAAGTGGCCTTTTAACATCTAATGGTCTCATTTCATGCCTTTATATTATAGTCTTTCTGACAACACATAGAATCATAGAATCAGAGAAAATAGGAGCAAGATAGGCCATTCGGCCCTTCGAGCCTGCTCTGCCATTCAAAATTATCATGGCTGATCGTCTAACTAAGTACCCTGTTCCTGCTTTTTCCCCATATCCCTTGATCCCTTTAGCATTAAGAAATATATCTATCCTTCTTGAATATATTTAATGACTTGGCCTCCACTGCCTTCTGTGGTAGAGAATTCCACAGGTTCACCACCCTCAGTGAAGAAATTTCGCCTAATCTCGGTTCTAAATGGCATACCCTGTATCCTGAGACTGTGACCCCTGGTTATAGATTCCCCGTCCATCGGGAACATCTTCCCTGTATCTAGTCCGTCTAGTCCTGTTAATATTTTATATGTTTCGATGAGATCACCTCTCATTCTTCTAAACTCTAGTGAATATAGGCCTAGTCGACCCAATCTCTCCTCTTACGTCAGTCTTGCCATCCCAGGAATCAGTCTGGTAAACCATCGTTGCACTCCCTCCATGGCAAGGACATCCTTCCTCAGATAAGGAGACCAAAACTGCACGCAATACTCCAGATGTGGTCTCACTAAGGCCCTGTATAACTGCAGTCAGACATCCCTGTTCCTGTACTCAAATCCTCTTGCAATGAACGCCAACATACCATTCGCCTTCCTAACTGCTTGCTGCACCTGAATGCTCGCTTTCAGCGACTGGTGTACACGGACACTCAGGTCTCGTTGCACCTCCCCTTTTCCCAGTCTATCACCATTCAGATAATAATCTGTCTTTCTGTTTTTACAACCAAAGTGGATAACCTCACATTTATCCACGTTATACTGCATCTGCCATGTTCTTGCCCACTCACCCAACTTGTCTAAATCACATTGGAGCCTCTTTGCATCCTCCTCACAGCTCACATTCCGCCCCAGCTTTGTGTCGTCTGCAAACTTGGAAATGTTACATTCAGTTCCCTCATCGAAATCATTGATATATATTGTGAATAGCTGGAGCCCAAGCAAATGATCCCTGCGGTACCCCACTAGTCACTGCCTGCCACCCGGAAAAAGACCCGTTTATTCCTACTCTCTGTTTCCCGTCTGTCAACCAATTCTCAATCCATGCCAGTATATTCCCCCCAATCCCATGTGCTTTAATTTTGCACACTAACCTCTTGTGTGGGACCTTATCAAAAGCCTTCTGAAAATCCAAATACACCACATCCACTGGTTCTCCCCTATCTATTCTACCAGTTACATCCTCAAAAAACTCCAGTAGATTTGTTAAGCATGATTTCCCTTTCATAAACCCATGCTGACTTTGTCCAATCCCGTTAATGCCTTCCAAGTGTTCTATTATCACATCCTTTATAATAGACTCTAGCATTTTCCCCACTACTGATGTTAGGCTAACTGGTCTGTAATTCCCTGTTTTTCCTCTCCCTCCTTTTTTAAATAGTGGGGTTACATTTGCCACCCTACAATCTGTAGGAACTGTTCCAGGGTCTATAGAATTTTGGTAGGTGATCACCAATGCATCCACTATTTCCAGGGCCACTTCCTTTAGTACTCTGGGATGTAGATTATCAGGCCCTGGGGATTTGTCAGCCTTTAGCCCCATTAATTTCCCTAGCACTTTTTTTACTAATACTGATTTCGTTCAGTTCCTCCCTCTCACTAGACCCTTGGTTCCCTAACATTTCCAGGATATTATTTGTATCCTCCTTTGTGAAGACAGAACCAAAGTATGTGTTTAATTGTTCTGCCATTTCTTTGTTCCCCATTATAATTTCCCCCATTTCTGACTGTAAGGGACCTACATTTGTCTTCACTAATCTTTTTCTCTTGACATATTTATAGAAGCTTTTACAGTCAGTTTTTATGTTTCCTGCTAGTTTACTCTCATACTCTATTTTTCCCTTCTTAATCAATCTTTTTATCCTCCTTTGCTGAATTCTAAACTGCTCCCAATCCTCAGGCTTGCCGCTTTTTCTGCCAATTTTATATGTCTCCTCTTTGGATCTAATACTATCCCTAATTTCTTTTGTAAGCCACGGTTGAGCCACCTTTCCTGTTTTATTTTTGCGCCAGACAGGAATGAATAATTGTTGTAGTTCCTGCACATGTTCTTTAAATATTAGCTATTGCCTATCCACCGTCATCCCTTTTAGTAAAGTTCCCCAATCTATCCTAGCCAACTCACACCTCATACTTTCGTAATTTCCTTTATTTAGATTCAGGACCCTAGTTTCGGATTCAACTACTTCGCTCTCCATCTTAATGAGGAATTCTATCATGGGCCGGAACTTGCTCCGACCAGCGTGGCAAGGCTGTCTGCATATCCTGCGGACAAACACCACGAATAAGCTTACCTCGTGGTCTCCTACGTCCACTTGCTCCCTCTTCAATTTTTTTGAAGTTCAGTACTGTGAATTCAGCACAGGTTCATTGGGATCCTGTAAAGACTGTGGGAGTGGAAGCCAAGCAAACAGAATCTATCAAGAAGAGAAGTCACGCCCATAGCAGGCAAGTACAAATCATTCATTTAAAGTAAACTTCTGTATATTAGTTTAAATAAAAATTGAAATAAATGATTTAATGTAATGAAACTTACAGAAGTTAAAAGGGAAAAAAAATTAACATTTTTAAAATGTTTTTAATGATCAAAAAATATTAAAATAAGAGTAATTTGACATTCCACATTTTTAAAATTGAATTTTTTGTTGTTTCACTGTCATTAACAGTTACCACACTTTTAAAAAGTAGTGTAGAGCTGGGATTTTCCAGCGTACCTTTTGGTGGCTTCATTCCAGCTGGGCAGATGGATAAGGTTATGAATTTTTAATGATTTTATTGATTGTAGGGTAGCGTGGCCCTTTAACTTGGACCTGTCAAACTGCCGGCGAACCAATGAGAGCAAGTTCACTATTTCCGGATTTTAGTGCGCATGTGCGCATTCGTGAACTCACTCCATCAATTCGCCGGCGGAGAGAGAAGACGCCATAATGGAACGGCGTCCCGAAGTGAGTAATTTCTGGGCCCATGTATTTAATCCATCTAAAATCAGCAATGTTGTTTGTTGCTCAACAGAATGAAAACCCTGCTTCCAACATAAATATATTCAGTCACTTATACAGAAGTGTGTGAAACTGAAGTATTTATAAAAGGGATTGTGTCATCTGGACATGTCTTGTAAGATCTTAGATGAGCTCGCCTATAGGTCAAAAGGTTGTGGGTTCAAGCCCCACTCCAGAGACTTGAGCACAAAATCTAGGCTGACACTCCAGTGCAGTTCTGAGGGAGTGCTGCATTGTTAGAGGTATTGTCTTTCAGATGAGACGTTAAAACTGAGCCCCCATTTGCCTGCTCGGGTGGATGTAAAAGATCCCATGGCACGTCCAAGAAGAGCAGGGGAGGTTTCCCAGTGTCCTGGCCGTTATTTATCCACCAACCAACACATAAAACAGATCATCTGATTATTTACCCCATTGCTGTTTGTGGGAGCTTGCTGTGTGAAAATTGGCTGCCACATTTCCCTACATTACAACAGTAACTACGTATCAAAAGTATTTAATTGGCCGTGAAGTACTTTGGGATGTCCTGAGGACGTGAAAGGCGCTATATAACTGCAAGTTCTTTGTTCTCTTCGTTCTACTCAGTGTGTCTGCCAATATAAAACATTTGGTGGAACAACACAGTGCCTTTAATAACATATGTAGTTAATGTGAACACTAAATTGGAAAGCCCTGAATGGAGTACTGTCTTAGTGCAGTGTTAAATGGGAACATGGAAAAATTCTGACAATGAGATGTTTTAATGTAAGAACGGGAGTGCATGTGTCTGTGCGATCACACATACACACTCACACACTCACTCACACACACTCACCTTCATACTCACACTCACCCTTACACTCACACACAGTGCCAGAAGAAACTTTCATCATTTTCTTTGCTACAACCTCACACGGGAATGATGTGATGATGCATTTCAATATGATTTGCACCATCCTGCCTTGTGTGGACTGTTCAGTTTTATTTTTTTTTTGTAAGAACAGTGCCCAGCAAATGTTTTACAGAAAGTGCATTTCTCATCATTTAAAATGGTGCATCAGTAACATTAAACGCCTGCTGATGGCACATTGAGAACAATTGCTGCTACTAGCTGAACATTGAAATCAGCAGTGACTGGCTTGGTAAATCTGTGCCTGAATCTATGACTTTGAATGACCAAAAATAGCTTTCAATTTTTAAAATGGGATATTTTTTCATTCCAGTGCTCCATACGGGAGTTTACCAGGTGAGGAGATTTATGATGGTGATATTCCTTTAAAATGTCTTTGCCACTGACCACCTCTGTGTGACTATATATGCCATATATAAAAGGAGCCCTCTGACACTGCCACCTCTCTTCCTGGTGCCAGCTTCTGACACTCTCCTGTAGCCCACCTTGTGCTAGACAACAAGTACCCTGCTTCTCTCTCCCGATCATTCCTGATTGCTGTGCTGATACTTCCAAATTTCCCTGTTTGTTAAGCTGACTGACATAATGACAGACTTTGCATTTATCCTCACCTTTCAAAGAGCCTCCATGTCCGGATAATATGCACGGATTTCCTATGATTGGCCTTTATCCAGCACAAAACTGCTTTTTATCCAATTGTTTTGCTGAAGTTTGGTTACTGATATTTGCAGAGGTCAGGACTCTCCGAGAACTGCTACACATGGGTGTGTAGTCTCTTAACAATTTTTTTTACCCTCATCTACTTTTCAACATCCTGTGACTGTGGCTCGCTGATCCTTCTTGTTCTCCTCAACTTGTCCGCTGCCTTTGACATCGTCAATCACTCCATCCTCCTCCAACTCAACTCCTTCATAGTTCACCTCCGTGACACTGCTCTCTCATGGTTCCACACCTCCCTGTCACATCACAGACACTACACTGTCTCCAATGGCTTCTCCTCCCGGGTCCACATAATCATTGCTGGTCTACCGCAGGGTTGCATTCTTCGCCCCTTCCTCTTTGTTATTTATATTCAATCCCTCAGCGACATCTTCCAGAGGCATGGGATCAGCGTTCACATGTACGCCAACAAGTGTTAGCCGTCGCTCAATGGTAGCACTCTCGCCACTGAGTCAAAAGGTTGAAGGACATGGGCACAAAATCTGGGCTGACCAGTGAAGTACTGAGGGAGTGCTGCACTGTTGAAGGTGCCGTCTTTTGGATGAGATGTAAAACCGAGGCCCCATCTGCCCTCTCAGGTGGACATGAAAGATCCCATGGTACTATTTGCAAGGGAGTTCTCCCTGGTGTTCTGGCCAATATTTATCCCTCAACAAACATCACCAAAATGGATTGCTGTTTGTGGGACCTTGCTGAGTGAAAATTGGCTGCCGTGTTTCCTCCATTACAACAGTGACTATACTTCAAAAGTACTTCAATGGCTGAGATCGTGAAAGGCGTAATATAAATGCAAGTCTTTCTTCTTTCTTCCAACACTCAGAGAGGCAGAGCTGAGTGTTGGAAGAAAGAAGAAAGACTTGCATCTATCCCAGGACTGTCATCACTCATTCCAGCACCCTATCTACATCAAGACCTGGCTAAGCCTTAACACTCACCAGTTAAATGTCAGCAAAACTGAAGCCTTCATCTTTGGATCCCACAAACTAATTGCCTAATTACCTCTGGCCTTCGCTCTATCAACCTCAGGCTTGACCCCAGCCTCAGCTTCCTGCTTCAAGTCTGATCAGTCACCAATACTGAATTGTTTCACCCGCAAAACATTGCTTACCTGTCCCCTACCTCTCTTCCTCCACATCTCACCCATGACCATCAAAATCCTAATCTAGACTGGACTTCCCCTTGCTGGCCTCACCACTTCCACCCTTCCATCAACTACAAATCATCCAGAACACCGCAGCCTTCACCCTCATCACCCCTAGTGTTACCAAGCTCCACTAACTCATGCACTCCAGAGAATCAATTAAGATTCTTGTCCTTTTATTGAACTCCTTTCATGGCCTCACCTTTCCCTACCTCTGCGATCTCCTCCAGCTGCACATCCCCGAGCCCCACCCACTCCTCTGACGCTGGCCTACTTCTCACCCTCCCTCCACACCACCATCGGTGGACACTCCATCAGCACCAATGCCCCAACCCTCTGGAACCTCCTCCCTTAGCATCTGTGCCTTATCCCCTCCTTCAAAAGCCTCCTAAAAACACCTTCTCTTTAACCATACTTTTACACCTACATACCCCTCTTTTCCCTTTCTACCTCTTGCTCGGTCCACTGCCCTGTAAATTGCAGTGAGACGTCTCTCTCTCTAGGTATGCAGCGCTAAAGAAATGAGCGTTTTTTGCTAAATTTCAATAGAAACAGAGAAAATCTATGTGACCACCATTTGTGGTGTCGACGTACATAGTAACCAGAGGTATCCTTACCCCATAGTTAGGGTATTCCAATGGGAAACCATTCATCTGTCTGCTTGAACATTGGGGATCTGGGTATCATGAAGCCACCTCACAAGGAGATTCTCTCTCCCTGTGCAGTATAATTACAACCATTTGCTCCTGTCGATTCACATTTTTACAATTTGTTTGGGTCAAACACCAACTAAAATATTAAGATAAAAAAAAACAAGCTCTTGACCAACAATGCTCAATTTAAAGACCAATTTTTCTTTTTCACCTTACACTGCAGAGACAGAATCCAGCTGCTTTCTCAGGCAAGGTACAGTCTACCTTATTTTAATCAGCAAAATTAACAGAAATGAGATGTGCAAGCACTGGCTCAACATGGTTGATCAGCATTAAGCATTTCAACTGATACATGTGATATAACGAAACACTGATACTTTATGGGAAGTGAAGTAGAAAGTTGCAGGCAATAACCCATGCATTTTGTACAATGTAGTATGTTATTGCGAGACATTTTTGCACAAAACATACTTTACATTCCTGATAAACACAGTAGAGCAACAGAAACGAACATATTCTAACCCGCTAATACAATTTTAAAATATTTTTTAAAACAACAAAACAGAAAAGCAAAAATCTGATACTTAATTGGGCCTGCTGGTGATCTGTAGGAAAGGTCTCCAAGCTTGGTATGTATCATACAGCCTCAAGAGCTATAAAGGTGAAAACCATGGGCCCATTAATTTGCATATATTTCAAGCTGTTGATACTTACACTTCTGGGTGTTCTGATTTTGGATTTATCCACCAGTGAGGGAAAAGCAGTCCTTTCAGACCCACAAACAGGACCAAGTTTCCTGGGCTTTGAGAGCTTGATTGCCAGAGCTTCTGGCCCCAACGCTGCAGATTGGACAGCCCCGATCTACAGCATGTTAAAATGTTAATGTGGGATTACTTTTGTTCCCCTTGTAGTAAGGTTGCATTACGAACTTCACTCACTACAACAATGACAAGGAAGTAGATCATTTGTCTATACTGCTATTTGCTGATTGGCATTATAACAATATACTTGAAAAGGAAAAATTTGCAGGGCTGTGGGGACTGGAACTAATTGGATATCTCTTTCAAAGATCTGGCACAGGCACGATGGGCCGAATGGCCTCCTTCTGTGCTGTATGATCCTATGAACAAGAGAGCCATGTGCAGCGTGATCTTGATTTGGGGAAAGAGAGAAACTTCCAGTTAAAACCTCAACAGCTTAATACAGGAATGTGAAACTGGAGGACAAGAAGTTAAAATTAAGTGCTGTAGTCTTGGGATGTCTGGTTAGTGATTGAAAAATAAGAAGTCATTTTAGAAGCAAAAGGCTGACCAATATGACTGAGTGGTGAAATATACTTACAAGGGTAATTCTTCATAATCCAAAGCTGTAACTTTTGATACATTCTGCCCGTTTTCGACTTTATTCATGATACTAGCAGCACTGCTGGCTGTATCCTCTTAATTCCTAACAGAAAGTAAAGAGCTCGCAAACATTGAGTCCCCCACCTTGGTTTTGTAAAGTTTCAGCTGTGGCTTAGTTGGTAGCACTCTCGCCCCTAAGTCAGAAGGTTGTGGGTTCAAGCCCCACTCCACAGAGTTGAGCACATTCAAGGCTGACACTTCAGTGCAGTACTGAGGGAGTGCTACACTGTTGGCAGTGCCATCTTTCAGATGACACATGTATGTAAAAGATCCCAAGGCACTATTTGCAGAAAAGCAGGGAAGTTCTCCTGGTGACCTGACTAATATTCATCACTAAAACAAATTATCTGGTCATTATCTCATTGCTGTTTGTGGAATCTTGCTGTGTGCAAATTGGCTGCCGTGTTTCCTTACATAATAACAGTGGTTACGCTTCAAAAGTATCTCATTGGCTGTGAAGTGCTTTGGGATGTCCTGAAGACCTGAAATATAAGTTCCTTCTGCTTTTGCATCCCCTGAGTTGAGCTTCTAAAATGCTGATTACACATTGCTGTAACTACATTAACAATGCACCCTATAACCCTTTACTTAACACTTTCAAGATTATTTTCCACTCCAGCAGTTCCTTGTCCCATTCCAATCTTGTGGTGGTTGGGTTTTAACTGCCATTCCAATTTCAGAGATTTAAAAGTTTTCTCATGGGATGTTGTTTAACCTTTTAAACTCCAGTAACAATTAAAAACAATCACTAAAATCCTGTCATTTGTTTTAAACTCTCAGTATATCTTAGAATATAGCACAGACAGATGCTAGAATTTCCCAACAATGGGACTTGTTCTTAAATCAAATTGTTCTTGTGAGAACTTTATCTTCCCTTTCATTGGGATTTGATCCAAAACAGAAGTAGATAGGTGAAACCTAGAACTCTCCCAATTCCTCTTTTTTCCTCATTTATCTTGCTTTAAAGGGTTAATGGTTTTGACTGAAATGCATCGCTGATGCTCACAGGCTCTCTAATTTAGTAAGACAGATGCTTGTTGGAATCATGACATCCAGGGGGATTTATTGATCTTCTGCCAGCTTTGCTCGTCTCTTCATCAGCTTTGTCATAAGTTCATCAGTATTACCTCCACCTGCAAAGAGAAAAACACCTATCATATTTTTATGTTTTGTTGATCTGTGATGTTCACTACTGGCCTTTACCGTAAAATCACAGCCAACATGCCGATAAATCTGATAAGAGATGTGAAGACCCAATGCCACGTGTGGTATTGAGAAGATTACCTTTGACGACAAAGCGATTTTTAGGAGCTAGGGTCTCTGCTGCCATAACTTTGCATGCTAGTTGAGGCTTGAATTCAAACATGAGTCCCTTAGGTTGGATTCTGTCTTGCCTCTGTAATAACTGGCATACTGCATGCAGAGGCTAGACTTTCTCCATCTTAAACTGGTCAGCGGTTTGAACAAAATTCATCACCCAGTGCCATTAATCTAGATTTAGGTTTTCATTGCTCACTGCAAATCAGCGTTACATTATTAATTCTAAAAAAATTTCCCCTCTTTTCCTGAAGATGCTCCACTTTGTCCCCACAGGGACCAGCCACCTTTTGGTTCATCGCCCAAGAGGCCAGTCTTCGTGTAGCTGTGAGAGGCATCACATCCAAGCCTGATCTTCATCTGGTGTCCACATACAATCATTTTCCAGCACAGTCACTGAAGAGTGATCAGGAAACAAGCACCTGGCTGATATTTCCCTTCCCTACCTCAGCAGTATCGTGGCCAGCTGTAGCAGTCCCAACTATGGGGTCTTTGTAAGTATAGGTGAACTAAATAGAATAGCCATTGTAAGCTTTTCTTAATATAAAATATCTACGCACACACTTTTTGAAGATTGATTCTACAGTGGTTACAAAATCAGGCCTGAAGCATAGTAGACATTACCTCATTACCCGTCCAAAGAAGAGATAAGAAATGTAGCCAGAGACTTTAGGGGAGTAGCCTGGTATGAATAGACTTGTGTTATGGATGTACTGGAAAGAGATAAGAATTTGAAGGCTACAGAGAACTAATGAGCACTCGTGTGGAATGTCTGGAGTGTAATAAGCAACCTAAGACATTAATGGGCATGCAGACCAAATGATAGCAGCTAACCTTACCTCTAAATGAGCATACACACAGAATTTAATGACATATTGTAACCACATTTGTCCATCCTATAAAAGATATAACACACTGGAGCTCCTCGGGGACTTTGACCTAGTCTTACTGAGGCTAGCGAAAGAAGTCAAAACGACATGCTTCCAACCTCCTGATGAAGAGTTCTTTGCACGTGAGTTATAATCGATACCGGTCTAATATGTACTGCATGTAAGGAGTTGTGTTTTATCTCACTAACTTGATTTAATAAAGAGTATTAACCAGACATTTCAGTGTTTCCTTGTTCTCGAATTTGTATTAGAGGTAAAGTATGCATGACAATATCCTATAACATCTCCACATAAGGGCAATAGGGATATATAATGATATTCTATGTAAACCCAACAATCTTGTTGAGATCAGTTAATTAAGTAAAAGTGAAGGATTGAACCTAAGCCATTCCTAGTCTGTATAGCTCAGTATTGCATAACATTACCAACAGAGGGGAAGCCATGTGCATTATGATTGATACATGTATGTTTATTGACATGTCCAGTGATGCAATTGAAACCGTTGGACCGTAGAATTTTACTACACAGAAGGAGGCCATTCAGCCCATCATGTCTGTGCTGGCCCTTTGCTAGAGCAATTCAAAATTAATCCCACTGCACTGCTTCCTCCTGCATTTTCCTCTGTTTCAAATATTTATCCAAATCTCCTTATAAGATGCAATGGTCTCTATCTCAATCACTCCCTGTGGCAAAGTATTTTATGCTCTGACAACCATTCCAAGTAAAGAATTTTTTTCTAACCTCTCTCCTCACTCTTCTAGTCACAATTTTAAATTGGTAACCTCTCATTCCTGACTAGAGGAAACAGTCTTTCCCTATTCACCTGATCAAAACCCTCCATAATTTAAAAAATCTCCATAAATCTCTTAGCCTTCTCTGCTCCAGTAGAAATACCCCCAGTCTTTCCTTATAACAGTAATCTCCTATCCCTGTGATCATCCTGATGATTCTGCACATTGTGCACATGGCTTTAACAGCCACACGAAGACTGGCCACTTGGGCGATGTACAAAAGGTGGCTGGTCCCTATGGGGACAAAGTGGATCATCTTCAGGAAAAGAGGGGAGTATTTTTTTAAACTTATGTACTTTATGCCTCCACCATAAAACCCAAAATGCTAATGGCTTTTTTGCGGCTTTATCCAGCTGCCCTCGCAATCTCAGAGAATTATGTATTTGGACCACTAAGCTTCAGTTCAACCAGACCCTTCAGCATCTTTCCTTTGCACACTCCCATTCCTTGTTTTTTCTCCTACAATGTATTGTCTCACACTTCTCCATACTATATTGCACAGCCATCTATTTGCCCATTCCACCAACCTTCTTCATGTCTTTTCAGAACTCCTTGCTTAACATAAACTGATTAAGTGAGTGGGCAAAACTATGGCAAATGGAGTTCTATATGGGAAAGTGTGAGGTTCTCCACATTGGACCCAAGAAAGATAGTATTTTCTAAATGGTGAGAAACGAGAAACTGGAGAGGAGCAAAGAGATTTGGGAGTCCAAATACTCAAATCAGTTAAAGCTGGTAGACAGGTACAAAAAGCAATCAAAAAGGCTAATGGAATTTTGGCCTTTATTTCAAGGGGGCTGGACTACACAGGGAGGAAGTTATGCTTCACTTGTACAGAGCCTTGGTCAGACCACCTCAGGATGAATATATTGGCCTTGGGGTGCAGCGCAGATTCACCAGAATGATACCGGGGCTTAGAGGGTTAAATTATGAGAGGTTGCGTAAACTTGGCTTGTATCCTCTTGAGTTTAGAAGGTTGAGAGGTGATCTGATTGAGGTGTTTAAAAAGATAAAATGATTCAATAGGGTAAATACAGAGATGCTATTTCCTCTGGTGGGAGAATCAAGAACAACTTAAAATTAGAGCTAGGCCATATAGGAAAGGGTAGTAGGAATCTGGAACTCTCTCCTCCAAAAGTCTGTGGATGCAAGGACAATTGGAGCTTTCAAGACTGAAATAGATAGATTTTTGTTAGGTAAGTGGAGCAAAGGTGGATAAATGGAGTTGAGGTGCAGATCAGCCATGATCTAATTGAATGGTGGAGCAGGTTCAAGGGGGCCTACACCTATTCCTTATGTTCCTATGAATTTAAATGTATGGTCTGCACTACACCACCTTCTATAATGATATTACATAGACAGATTACATAGAATGTACAGCACAGAAATAGGCCATTCGGCCCAACAGGTCCATGCCAGTGTTTATGCTCCACGTGAGCTTCCTCCCTCCCTAATTCATCTAATCCTATCAGCATGTCCTTCTATTCCTTTCTCCCTCATGTGTTTACCTAGCTTCCCCTAAATGCATCTATTCTAGTTGCCTCAACTACTCCTTGTGGTAGTGAGTTCCACATTCTAACCACTCTCTGGGAAAAGAAGTTCCTCCTGAGTTCTCTATTGGATTTATTAGTGACTATCTTATATTTATGGGCCCTAGTTCTGGTCTCCCCCACAAGTGGAAAAATCTTCTCTACATCTACCCTCTCAAACCTCTTCAAAATCTTAAAGACCTCTATCAAGTCACCCCTCAGTCTTCTCTTTTCTAGAGAAAAGAGCCCCAGCCTGCTCAATCTTTCCTGACAGGTATAACCTCCCAGTTCTGGCATCATCCTAGTAAATCTTTTTTGCACCTTCTCCGGTGCCTCTATATCCTTTTTATAATATGGAGACCAGAACTGTGCACAGTACTCCAAGTGTGGTCTAACAAAGGTTCTATACAAGTTTAACATAACTTCTCTGCTGTTCAATTCTATCCCTCTAGAAATGAACCCCAGTGCTTAGTTTGCCTTTTTTATGACCTTATTAACCTAAATCTCTGATTTTAGTGATTTGTGTATCTGTATCCCCAGATCCCTTTGCTCCTCTATCCCATTTAGACTCTTATTAAAAGCAGTATGTGGCCCTCATATTCTTCCTACCAAAATGTAATACCTCACACTTATCTATATTGAAATTTATATGCCAATTACATACCCATTCTGCATGTTTATTAATGTCTTCTTGTATTTTGTCGCAGTCGTCCTCAATATTAACTATACCCCCAATTTGGTGACATCCACAAATTTTGAAATTGTACTTCCGATTCCCAAGTCCAAATCATTTATGTAAATGGTGAACAACAATGGTCCCAGCACCAATCCTTGTGGAACACCACTTCCCACCTTTTGCTAGTCTGCGTAACTACCTTTAACCCCTAATCTCTGTTTTCTGTTTTGTAGCCAGCTTGCTATCCATTCTGCTATTTGAACATAAGAACATAAGAAATAGGAGCAGGAGTAGGCCAATCGGCCCCTCGAGCCTGCTCCGCCATTCAGTAAGATCATGGCTGATCTGATCCTAACCTCAAATCTAAATTCATGTCCAATTTCCTGCCCGCTCCCCGTAACCCCTAATTCCCTTTACTTCTAGGAAACTGTCTATTTCTGTTTTAAATTTATTTAATGATGTAGCTTCCACAGCTTCCTGGGGCAGCAAATTCCACAGACCTACTACCCTCTGAGTGAAGAAGTTTCTCCTCATCTCAGTTTTGAAAGAGCAGCCCCTTATTCTAAGATTATGCCCCCTAGTTCTAGTTTCACCCATCCTTGGGAACATCCTTACCACATCCACCTGATCAAGCCCCTTCACAATCTTATATATTTCAATAAGATCGCCTCTCATTCTTCTGAACTCCAATGAGTAGAGTCCCAATCTACTCAACCTCTCCTCATATGTCCGCCCCCTCATCCCCGGGATTAACCGAGTGAACCTTCTTTGTACTGCCTCGAGAGCAAGTATGTCTTTTCTTAAGTATGCACACCAAAACTGTATGCAGTATTCCAGGTGTGGTCTCACCAATACCTTATATAACTGCAGCAATACCTCCCTGTTTTTATATTCTATCCCCCTAGCAATAAAAGCCAACATTCCGTTGGCCTTCTTGATCACCTGCTGCACCTGCACACTAACTTTTTGATTTTCTTGCACTAGGACCCCCAGATCCCTTTGTACTGCAGTACTTTCCAGTTTCTCGCCATTAAGATAATAACTTGCTCTCTGATTTTTCCTGCCAAAGTGCATAACCTCACATTTTCCAATATTGTATTGCATCTGCCAAATCTCCGCCCACTTACCCAGCCTGTCTATATCCCCTGTAGGTTTTTTATGTCCTCCTCACTCTCCACTTTCCCTCCCATCTTTGTATCATCTGCAAACTTTGATACGTTACACTCGGTCCCCTCCTCCAAATCGTTAATATAGATTGTAAAGAGTTGGGGACCCAGCACCGACCCCTGTGGAACACCACTGGCTACTGGTTGCCAGTCCGAGAATGAACCATTTATCCCAACTCTCTGCTTCCTGTTAGATAACCAATCCTCCACCCATGCCAGAATATTACCCCCAATCCAGTGATTCTTTATCTTGAGCAATAATCTTTTATGTGGCACCTTGTTGAATGCCTTCTGGAAGTCTAAATACACTACGTCCACTGGTTCCCCTTTATCCACCCTGTACATTATGTCCTCAAAGAACTCAAGCAAATTTGTCAGACATGACTTCCCCTTCGTAAAGCCATGCTGACTTTGTCCCCTGGCTCCACATGCTCTGACCTTAGTCATGGGTCTACTGTGCAGTGCCCTATCGAAGGCCTTTTGAAAATCCAAATATATTACATCTACTACATTACCCTTGTCCACCCTTTCTTTTACCTCTTCAAAAAATTCAATAAGGTCGGTCAAGCATGACTTTCCCTATTGAAATCCGTGCTGACTATTCTTTATTATATTTTCAGTTTCTAGATGTTTTTCTATTACATCTTTGAATAAGGATTCCATTATCCTTCCTACCACCAATGTTAAGCTAATTGGTCTATGGTTCCCTGGACTTGTCTATTTCCCTTTATAAATATAGTAATCACATTAGCTGTCAGCCAGTCCTCTGATACTAACCTTTCTTCTAATGATTTTTTATATATATGTAATAGTGTCTCTACTATTTCTTCCCTAACTTCTTTTAATATGCGCGGATGCAATCCATCCGGACCAGGGGTATAATCCACTCTATGTTTGAATAGTCCATCAATTATCTTCCCCCTTTCCATCTTAAATGTCGTAATATCTTTTTTGATCTCTTCTTCTAATGTCACGCCCACCATGTTAATCTCCATTGTAAATACTGAGGCAAAGTAACTATTTAATATTTCTGCCATTTCGCTGTCATTACCTGTGAGTTTATCATGTGTATCCCTTAGTGGCCCTATCCCTATCCGGATATTAACCAGCCCATTATTAATTGCTTTTACAGAGGTTCAAATTTTTGGTCTGACTCAAATTTGCTTTTGAAATGTCAGGAAAAAAATAATTTTCTTTAAATAAAATGAAATAAAGTGAATACTTGCAAGAATACCTGCAGTGTGGTGCTGAGATGACCTTGGTATTGGAGCAGTACGACTGGGAGGCTTGTCATCTGCATTAAACCAAAAGACAAATCACAGTCACTCTTCATTATGTAACTGTCAATCGCACAAACTTTGATTATAAATTCAGGTACAAAAATAGCTTTCTCCACTCACCTGCTAAGTTCATCTGGTTGATTTTTAAAAGAACTGAAACAGATAAAGAAAGCTCTGTTGTAATACAGTAATCAGCAATGAACTAAACACTGAATGACTGTATCACTCTGTGTACTAAACACTGAACGACTGTATCACTCTGTGTACTAAACACTGAACGACTGTATCACGCTGTGCATTAAAAACTGAACGACTGTATCACACTGTGCACAAAACACTGAACGACTGTATCACACTGTGCACTAAATACTGAATGACTGTATCACACTGTGCACTAAACACTGAACGACTGTATCACACTGTGCACTAAACACTGAACAACTGTATCACACTGTGCACTAAACACTGAACAACTGTATCACACTGTGCACTAAACACTGAATGACCGTATCGCACTGTGCACAAAACACTGAACGACTGTATCACACTGTGCACAAAACACTGAATGACTATCACATTTGCACAATCACCTCTGGCACACTCGTCACTCTCTTTAAAATATGTAACACTATTTGCTGCGTCAATGGAACAGTAGAATAGGTCATCAGGACAAATATGTGGAGGCATCAGAGCAAAGATACACACTCCTGGAGTGTAGCAATGGGTATAAATAGAATAGTAAGCTTCGTTATTGCTTACTATTCTATAAAGCTTTACATATAACAGACACTCCTCCTCCCATATACACTACAATGATTTGGGCTCACTATACCAACACCCTCATATTTCTTTGGTATTCACCTATTTGGATTGTTTTGTTGGTCCCCAAAACAGTTTTGTCTATTTTTTGGGAATATGCAGAGGTAACTTTGTTAATTTGATAAGTGAGCTGATTGTATAACTCATCAGCAAATGGCACCAAAACCGTACCTCACAAACCTCCATAAGTTGCTCTGTTTATGAACAAATGGGCCATGTTTCAGTAAAATAAAGAATTGGCCAACGAGTGTGGAATTAATTGGGTAATCTTAAACTCCTCAGTTCTGGAAACACATGAGGTTATAACCAATGACTGGGATTGCAGAAGTGTTATAAATTGATATTATATTGGTAACATTGAAATAAAGATTTTTTATGAACAAAATGTCTCCCAAAAGGAAAATTATAATTCTAAAGAAAAAGACAGAATTTGATTGCAGTTCCTACATTCGTTATTTATGTAACTGGGCTCAGATTCTTTCTTGGCTGGGATTGTGTTGCTTGCCTCTGCTGCAAAAGTAAAACAGACATTATCAAATGCTTTATATGATACACTAGTGAAAATGTCAATCATAAGTCTGTCACAAATATTTCTCTGTTAGTTCTATATGCCTCAGACCTGAATTCAGTATCTGAATTACAATTACAACACAAACACTTGTTTCTCTACATGGATAATATCCACAAGACTGTGAACTTTAGCTGATACAACCTCTCCCCCAATTCCCATCCTCCCCCCAAGCAAGGGGATGTTTTATCCAATTTTAGCACCTCCACTGTCATTTGGGTGAATATAAGCAAAGTCAGCAAAGACCAGGGAACAAACCTGGAACTTAACCTGTTTGTATGATGAATTGCTACATCCGCTGCAGACCTGGATGTTGAAGGTCATTGGTTTCCATGGCTGTTAATAATGTGTTGTATTTGGTTTGAATGGTTATTAGAAATGTGATTTTTAATGATGTGTTGTAGTTGGTTTCAATGATTGTTTTGGATGCTGACGGTTTGTCTTAAGAACACGGAATAGAATGAGATAACACTAATCCGCCAATCCAGCCCACTCCTGGCATCATATCATATACGATTTATTCATGAACTTTCCCTAATTTATTCAATCTTTTAAGACAGTGAAGAACAGCAGAAAAAGCATTTGAGAAAGATCAAACTCTGAAACTTCTCCCCACATCCCAAATTCAATCGAGTGAAAAACCCAAGGATATCAATCCAACCTGGACCAGCTGCAATCCATAAATGATGTTCCTTTTATTGGAACAGGCTGGAGTCATAGCCCTCTATAAACCACTTGATCTTTTTTGCCTCTACTTTACCTATCGCTGTAATCTTCAATTTCTTTCAGAACCAGCTGTTTGTTAAAGGAGTTAATTGACACTATATTGACAAATCCATAAATGAGCCATGCCTGGTTTTAATGGTTTTTGCTTCAGTGGCAGCTTTTGTTGAGATTTGCATGATTTTTGCATCATTCCTGGGACGTTTGGCTGGTCTGATGGTGGCACCGGGGAACGTTGAATTGGGGCTACTCTTGACATAGGCACTGACTTCTTTTGTACCTTTATGATTTGACTTTTGGATACCTCTGAAATAAGAACAAAGGCAAAAAAGCAGAGGTCACATTTTGGAAATAACTGGATATAACATTGACTCTGTGATAACTATAACCCAGGATTAGAACTGGAGGTGAGTATTGGGATGAATTTAGACATTGGTTTAGATTTGACTTTCAAAGGTATAAAAGTAAGAATGGTGCTGATTCTGACTCATTGTATAAGGTTATTAAGTGATTTTGAGGTTACTGAGTAGTAACATGCATGGGTGAGAACCACTGCCATTATGACTTTTGTATCAAGCCTTCCTAAGTGTAAGTGGAATCGCTGCAGTGAAACAATTTCATCGAAAATGAAAGGTTTGGGTAATATTGGACAAATGCCCAACACCCCTACACAATAGCCCAACATGATTAATTTAGACTGATAGCTAACAAGAAGACAGCCACCTACAAATCAGTTAGGGCAACTCTTGCTCACTTCCTCAAGATTGGTTGCAGAGTAGCATCGCTAGAAACAGAATACACACTCATCATCTCAGTTGGAGAATGATGGACAGTGAGAGGCACTAGATCACTGTGCCAGTGAGATAGTACTGGATTACATGCTTCATCTGTGAGATATTCTGCTTTTTATAGCAGAGATCTGTATCACTTTTGTTTTTGTATATAAAGGTCACAGTCTTTTTTTTATTATTATTTTTTATTTAGGCCACTTCAGGGAGCAGTTAAGAGTCAACCACATTGGTGTGGGACTGGACCAGTTGGGTTTTTACAACAATCTGACAGCTTCATGGTAACTTTTATTGATACCAGCTTTTTAAACTGAACTCAAATTCTCTGAACTATTGGTCCAGGCTTCTGGATTACAAGTCCAATAACATAATCACTACACTACCTAACCCCTGTGTACCACAATAACTTTAATTTTAGGATGCTAGTTTCTACATTTTTCACTCATGGAGAAGGAATTTACATTGCCAGATAGGCACTACTGTGAGTGGTAGCATTGCCTGCAAACAAAGCAACTGCTTCAAAGAAGAAAGAAAGTAGTTGCATGAATGTAGCTCTTTTATCAAATCTTGGGGAGGTCTCAAAGCAGTTTACAACCAATGAATTACTTTTGACATGTTTTTGTATGAACAAATCCCACAAACTGCAAATGAGATCAATGGTTAGTTAATCTTTTTTTTTCTGGTAGTGTTGGTTGAGGAAGGAATATTTCCCAAAACACAGGGCAATCTCCCAGTTCTTCTTTGAATAGTGCCATGAGATTTTTTACATCCATCTGAACCAACAGAACTGCAGACAGGGCCTCGGCCCAACATCTCATCTGAAAGGCGGTGCCTCTGACAGTGCAGCGCCTCAGTTCTGCACTGAAGTGTCAGCCTGGATTATGTCCTCAATTCTTGAAGCAGAGCTTCAACCCACGACCTCCTGACTCCGAATGCTACCAATCTGTCATAAAACAGTTCTACAATTGAAAAAAAATCCTGGGGACATATTTGACAGCTTGGCAATAAATAAGTGGCAATTCTGGTCCTTTTCCACCAACTCAAAAAAATGGCATTTGCTAATTAAACCCATTTATTTGCTGCAGTACTGGGGAGTGCTGCACTGTCAGGTGAGATGTTAAACCCCATCTGCCCTCTCAAATGGACATAAAAGATCTTATGGTACTATTTCAAAGAAAAGCAGGGGAGTTCTCCTCAGTGTTCTGGCCAATATTTATCCCTCAACCAATATCACTAAAACAGATTATCTGGTCATTATCTCATTGCTGTTTGTGGGACCTTGCTGTGGGCAAATTGGCTGCTGCGTTTCCTACATTACAACAGTGACTTCATTGGCTGCAAAGTGCTTTTGGACGTCCTGAGGTTGTGAAAGGCACTATACAAATGCAAGTCTTTTCTTTTCTTTAGTAAGATAACACTTGCACTGATAAACTGGTTGAATTTATAAATTTACTACCTTATGAACCACATCTAATGGTGCATAGCTGATTGGGATGCCAATCTTGGGTGTCAATTTTCCAACAAACATTGTGGCTTTTGGACGACCAGAAAAGAAGTGAACTTTGTCTATCCTGTTGCTTAGATGCAACTCAGGAGTACTTGCAAAAGATATCATGCATATTGGTTCAGCAGTTGAAGCTAGGCTCTCGTACCACTGCATAAAATAATTGTTTCACTGTAATGGCACACAAAAAGGCATAACGTTTCCCTAAGTTTCACTTAAACTTAAGATGTCAGCCGTAGCTCAGTGGTAGCATCTCACCTCTGAGTCATAAGATGGTGGATTCAAGTCCCACCATAGAGACTTGAGCACAAAATCCAGACTGTTACTTCAGTGCAGTACTGAGGGAGTGCTGCACTGTCAAAGTTGCTGCCTTTTGGATGAGATGGTAAACTGAGGTCCCCTGTCTATCCTCTGAGGTGAACATAAAAGATCCCATGGCACTATTTCAAAGAAGACCAGGGGAGTTCTCTCCAGTTTCCTGGCCAATATTAATGGATCAACTAACATCACTAAAACAGATGATCTGGTCATATCACATTGCTGTTTGTGGCACCTTGCTGTGTGTTTCTTACATTAAAACAGTGACAACATTTCAAAAGTGGTTGTAAAGCGCTTTGGGGCATCCTGAGGTTGTGAAAGGCATTATATAAATGCAGGTCTTTTTTTTTCCTTAAATGTGCTCTTGTTTAAATCTGAATTTTCTAACTGAGACACAATATGAGATGTTTCAGATACCCAGGCCCAAATGCAGTGTTGATGTGCAAACATACCAATTTTGTTGGCATACACGTTGGAGTCTAAGTATGGTTTCAAAACTCCATTGGTCTCTTTTACAAAATGATCAACAACTTCCTGCAGGGTGCAGCATGTGACCTATGGAACAGGAAAAAAAATGGCAGATTTTGCTGTACTTATAAGATTTTTAGTTACAACACCTCAAACTGTGCAACTCCATATCTCCCACAGTCTAACCTAACGCCTATGGTATATAGACTTTTAAAGCTCAATTAGCGGTATCACCTAACCACTAGTACTTGATTTACCTCATCTTCTTTCCCTTGAAGGAGAACCTTGTACTATAGGCCTTGACCCTCATCTAGTTCTCCCAAATAAAAAAAAGTCTAATTAATTGGAGCATATAAGCAAGGTGCAGCTTGTTCCTTTCACACAATAAATATACAGATTAGAACAATAGAGCAGGAAACTCTGCTTGGCTGATAATAGCCAAAGAACAGATGGACCTGTACCAACAGAATGGCGGTGTTATGTTAATTCTGACTTTGTAGTTTAGCATACATTCAGTCATCCTGTCAGACTGATACATTCTCTTTCTTGAAATGTTTTATGTTCCTTAAGATTAGGGATAGCATTATTGCAGGAAGACAATATTACAATGCGTTAGAGTGCTTGCATCCTAACCAAAAGGTTTGTGGATTGAACCACAAGGTTGCCTGTTCCTGTCTATCAATACTGTGGGAAAGGTTCGATGAGTGTCCCATAGCCCAACAATACACAGTATGTGCTCTCCAGAATGAATGGGGCCAAGGGAAGTATTCAGTTGGATTTTCTTGTCCCTCACCCTAAATCCTTTTCTTTTTGCATTTCTTCACTAAAATACAGACTATAAGGCGAAAGTTACAACCTTTTAGTTAAGTCAGTAAACACTGTGAGTTTAGTGGAACAACATTGATCAGGGCCAGAGTAGTCTCCTGGATGAAAAATATAATAATCTGTGTTAAAAATTGATAGAAAATAACCTTTGAAGATGCTCATAGGACGTAAAAGTTGGAGGTAGTTCTAAAAATGCTAATAGATGGTATGATATCACAAAGATGCGAACAGGTTCACTAATGTCCTTAAGAAAAGGGAACCTGCCACCCCTACCTGGTCTGATGTACATGTGATTCCAGACTCACGCTATGTGAATGACTCTCAGTGTCCTCAAGGCAACTGGGGATGGACAATCAATACTGTCTTGTGGAGGATGTACTGAAATCTCATCGGGTGTAGGATGTACTAAAGTCCCATTGGGTACAAGATGTTCTAAAATCCCATTGGCCAGAGGATGTACTAAAATCCCATTGGCCAGAGGATGTACTAAAGTACCATTGGGTACAGGATGTACTAAAGTCCCATTGGCCAGGGGATGTACTAAAGTCCCGTGGCCAGAGGATGTACTAAAATCCCATTGGCCAGAGGATATACTAATGTCCCATTGGCCAGAGGATGCACTAAAGTCCCATTGACCAGAGGATGTACTAAAATCCCATTGGGTACAGGATATACTAACATCCCATTGGCCAGAGGATATACTAAAGTCCTATTGGCCAGAGGATGTACTTACATCCCATTGGCCAGAGGATGGACTATGGTCCCATTTGCCAGAGGATATACTAAATTATCATTGGGCACAGGATGTAACTTTGGTGGAAGAGCAGTGGAAACCCCGGATAATTGCGTAAATAGGGTGTCTTCACCGGCTGATCGGGGGAACCCATGAGAGAATTGTCGGTGAGCTTCTCCAGCAGGAGTTCAACTGGGGCCAGTTCAAAAACAGCAATGTAGAGTATCATCAAACAGGGGCCTGCGAATCATAAAGGGCCCATGAAGGGATCTCTGAGGTGAATGGATTTCCATCTCTCTGGGGCTGACCATATCATACGCTGTGAGCACAGTGTCCCAGAAACATTTGTATTCCTAGCGGGCTATTCCTGTTGATAGATTCCTCATCTACATGCTGTCCCTCGGCGACATCATCGGAAAACACAATGTCAGGTTCCACATGTACGCTGATGACACCCAGCTCTATCTCACCACCACTTCTCTCGACCCCTCCACTGTCTGTCATTTGTCACACTGCTTGTCCAACATCCAGTACAGAATGACCAAAAAAATCCAACTAAAGACCGAAGCCATTGTCTTTGATCCCCGCCACAAATTCCATTCCCTTGCCACCGACAGCATCCCTCTCCCTGACCACAGTCTGAGGATGAACCAGACCGTTCACAACCTTGGCGTCCTATTTGACCCTGAGATGAGCTTCCGACCATATATCTGCTCCATCACCAAGACCGCCTACTTCCACCTCCGTAACATCGTCCGTCTCCGCCCCTGCCTCAGCTCATCTGCTGCTGAAACCATCATCCGTGCCTTTGTTACCTCTAGACTCGACAATTCCAATGCTCTCCTGGCTGGCCTCCCATCTTCCTTCCGCCATAAATCTGAGCTCATCCAAAACTCTGCTGCCTGTAACCAAGTCTCGTTCACCCATCACCCCTGTGTTCGTTGACCTACATTGGTTCCCGGTCCAGGAACGCTTCGGTTTTAAAATTCTCATCCTTGTTTTCAAATCCCTCCGTGGTCTCGCTCCTCCCTATCTCTGTAACCTTCTGGAGCCCTACAAACCTCTGAGATCTCTGCGGTCCTCCAATTCTTGCCTCTTGCACATCCCCAATTTTAATCACTCCACCATTGGTGGCCAAGCCTTCAGCTGCCTAGGTCCTAAGCTCTGGAATTCCCTCCCTAAATCTTTCCGCCTCTCTACCCCTCTCTCCTCCTTTAAGGCACTCTTTAAAACCTACCTCTTTGACTAAGCTTCTGATCACCTGCCCTAATATCTCCTTATGTGGCTCGGTGTCTCATTTTGTTTGATTACGCTCCTGTGAAGCGCCTTGGGATGTTTCACTACGTTAAAGGCGCTATATAAATGCAAGTTGTTGTTATTGTTGATGTGCACCAATAAAAAAATTGTTTTCTTTGCAATCATAGCACTTTTTAACCTTTGGGTAGCTGGCACTGACTTTCAGAAGTTAGGATGGTGTCATAGAAATGAGTCAATTTTTGGAGGGAGTGCCAATATTTGTATGGGCTACCCCACGCAGAAAGATTTGAAAATCACTGATGTTTAAAATTTTACTGACGTGGTCCAAACCTCTCTCGATGGAACCTGTTTTCTCTTTCCAGATTTGACTTCACCAGTTTCAAATTCAAAGATTATTGATTAAGACCAAACATTAAATTGATTGCGTGCATGTCGTATGTATGTTGATAAAATATACAGAACATCTTAAACTATGGAATTACAGCATAAATAGAGGAAGAAACTTACTGGATAGTCCAGCCAGATGACAAATCCATTATCGCCATGAGTCACCTTGTAGTGCTTTATGACCCCTTTACTGAAAGATAAATTTCAGCTGTGATTAAACGTAAGTACAAGCAAAGTTATTCAATCTTGGGATGTGGGCGTCACTGGCAAGGCCATTATATATTGCCCATCCCGAGTTGCCCTTGAGAAAGTGGTGATGGGCCTTCCACTTGAACCGCTGCAGTCCGTGTGGTGAAGGTTCTCCCACAATGTTGTTAGGTAGGAAGTTCCAGGACATGAAGGAACGGCGATATATGTCTAAGTTAGGATGGTGTGTGACTTGGAGGTGATGGTTCCCATGTAATTCTGGGTGGATGGGTTTGGGAAGCCTTGCCGAGTTGCTTTAGTGCATCCTGTAGATAGTACACATTACCGCCACAGTACGCCAATGGTGGAGGAAGTGGATATTTAAGCCAATGGTGGGGTACCGATCATGACAAAATGCGAGGCTGCGGTTTGCTATTCCTATGCAGTCCTAACTGAGGTGGTGTGTAGTCAAAGCAGTAGATTTACATAAAGCATGCCATAGGAAACGTGTGTAGTTGGATTGGTTGATCTCCTTTAGCAATCCTCACAGTGAAGAGAGACTACATGAGCCCCGATTTTAACCTAACCTGCCCGGTGGGAACAAAGAGAGCTTGGGTCTGACACCCATTTTACATCCTGCCCAATTTTACACATCACTGACACTGTCTGTAGCTCCATGCATCTCACTCTCATTCCCTGACTCTTGGGGCTCAATTTTAAAACAGAAGTCTGGGAACATTGGGGACGGAGGGGGGCAAAGAAAATCGTAATCTTCTGGAGCAAGCAGGAATCCAGGCTCCAACATGCTGAAGAACGCGCATAACCCAGAGTCATATGAGGAGCGTGCCGTTCCCGAACCTGGAAGCCCAGCCAGCATTTAAAGCCGGTGGGATGATATTTAAACCAACAATGAAGCAGTCTGTGCCCACATACAGCAAGACCTGGACAACATCCAGGCTTGGGCCGATAAGTGGCAAGGAACATTCGCGCCAGGCAATGACCATCTCCAACAGGAGAGAGTCTAACCACCTCCCCTTGACATTCAACGGCACTACCCCACCATCAACATCCTGGGGGTCACCAATGACCAGAAACTTAACTGGGCCAGCCACATAAATACTGTGACTACAAAAGCAGGTCAGAGGCTGGGTATTCTGCAGCGAGTGACTCACCTCCTGACTCCCCAAAGCCTTTCCACCATCTACAAGGCACAAGTCAGGAGTGTGATGGAATACTCTCCACTTGCCTGATGAGTGCAGCTCCAACAACAATCAAGAAGCTCGACACCATCCAGGACAAAGCAGCCCGCTTGATTCGCACCCCATCCGACCACCCTAAACATTCACTCCCTTCACCACTGACGCACCGTGGCTACAGTGTGTACCATCCACATGATGCACTGCAGCAACTCGCCAAGGCTTCTTCGACAGCACCTCCCAAACCCACGACCTCTACCACCTAGAATGACAAGAGCAGCAGGTACACGGGAACAACACCACCTGCTCGTTCCCCTCCAAGTCACACACCATCCTGACTTGGAAATATATCGCCATTCCTTCATTGTCGCTGGGTCAAAATCTTGGAACTCCCTTCCTAACAGCACTGTGGGAGAACCTTCACCATACGGACTGCAGCGGCTCAAGAAGGCTGCTCACCACCACCTTCTCAAGGGCAATTAGGGATGGGCAATAAATGCTGGCCTTGCCAACGACGCCCACATCCCATGAACGAATAAAAAAAGATGCTGCCTCAACATGCTTCCCATATGGTGTGAAACACGCCATGGTGAAGGAGTCGTGTTTCAGCCGGCAGCTATTTGGTCATTTAAATGCCTGTTTGACAGATGGGGATAAAAGGTGAGTTATTGCAGTAGGGCACTCTGTTCTCTCAGACAAACTTCTGGCTGGGAGTTCTTTGTGTTTAGACTGAGAATTCTTGGTTTCCACTCAGAATTATTCTGTTTACACATATTTACCAACTTTTCGGACCCCATTAAACTGACACCATCAGAATGGGGGACGCGATGGCTGCATTCACCACTACATCCGAGGACGAGCAATATCACCATCCTCGCCAGGTATGGCATGCACTTCCACCACTTGTAGCTCCACAACACAATGTTGCACTACAGGGACCTGCACAGGAGCACAGAGGAGAACCACAGAGGGAGCAACGTCGCAGGAGGCACTACCTACGTCAGACGGTTTACAGACCGAGGCTCAGCTTCCTGGTCCTCTTTGAGGAGCAGTGCATACAGAGACTGAGAGTGAGTCGCCAGGTGGTCACAGATATCTGCAGCCTCCTTCATGTCGAACAGCTCCTGGCTGGGCCTGGCGGCATCTCATTACCCGTTGCACCACAAAAGATTTCTTCACGTGTGTGCCAGATGCCTGGAATTGGACACAATACTCTAGCTGAGGCCTAACCAGTGATTTATAACGGTTTAGCATAACTTCCTTGCTTTTATCCTCTGTGAATATTTATAAAGCCATGGATCCCATATGCTTTTTTAACAACTTTATCAACTTGTCCTGCCACCTTCAAAGATTTGTGTATGTGAACCCCTAATTCCCTATGTTCCTGCACCCCCTTTAAAATGATATCATTTAGTTTATTTTGCTTCCCCTCATATTAAACCTACCTGCTTTGTGTGGTTAGAGCAGTGACTGAGTAGTTTGTGTTCTCAGTGGAAGGCCTTAATATCAGGCCTCCATTCTCAGGGTGCCTTTCCAGCATGGATTCAGCTTCATTCCGAGACACTTTGTAGAAACACCTGCAGAAACAGTAAAGGTGAGCCCTAAGTACAGGTCATTTACTTCAGCCATACACTGGTAACATGTGCAACCCTTCAAGGAGCATGGCTACAGAATGGGGATGAGCTAGATCATAGAATCATACAGCACAGTAGGAGGCCATTCACCCCATCATGCATGTGCCGGGTCTTTGAAAGAGCTATCCAATTAGTCCCACACCCCTGCTCTTTACCCATAGCCCTGCAAATTTTTTCTTTTCAAGTATTTATCCAATTCCCTTTTGAAAATTACTATTGAATCTGCTTCCATTACCCTTTCAGGCAGTGCATTCCATATCATAATAACAGATCTAGGTTTCAAAGATATTTTAGATAGATGTATTCGTTTTGTAAACACTTCAATGCAGATCATTAAAAATTCTTCACTTAAACAAAATAAACTTACATTATAAGTAAATCAAGTACTTGCGACTTTTCCAAAAATAAAGTACTTTGATGCCTATAAAGATCCAAAGTGAAACGAGTTCAGCAAACTCAACCCAGTTCCTAATCGCTTTGAGTCCACACCATAATTTGGTACAAAATGATAATCCCAGTCAGGTATCACAAGGACGGCTGGTGTGATAAATGGAAATGCCACCTTGGTGCAGTAGGGGGTGCTCTTCTGAGGTTGGGCTTTGTTGGGGCTGGATCGAGGGAGCTTTAATCTGCATTTGGTGCTATATCTGAACCTGGGATATTTGAAACAAAAGCAGAAAGTGCTGGAAACAATCAGCAAGTCAGGCAGCATCTGCGAAGAAATGAAAAGATTGATGTTTCAGCCCTAGCTCTTCATCAGGACTCTAAATGAGAGGCTTGGCCTGAGATGTCAATATTCACACAAAACATACAAAATTCAGGGTGGGTGGTGTTAGGATTACTGGGAACACTCAGGGGCCATTCCTCCCCAAAGCTCCTTCCATTATGCTAGATCAGACTTTGCAGAACAATGGAAGCCAATTTAGCATCTAATTTTTATGTGATTTTTGCATTCCTGCATTGAAATAAATAATTTTGACCAGTTGTGGCCCATTTCAACAAAGTACTAGGGCCAAAGAAAATCAGGTTCACTGCATCACATAATAAACCTAAAAACAATTAGATCATGGCTGGTGGGAAGTGCAGCTAAAAATATGTTGAAATTTTACAAGACTTTCCTGACTCAACACATTAATGAAGTAACCAGGGATAATCATATATCAGATCCAGTGTTTAGTATGAGCCTGACCTCGTATCGGAGCTCCATGTGGGAGTATAGCTGAGGAACAGTGGCCACAACATTATATGGTTTCGATTGGTTGGTAGAACCAAAGGTAATGAAAATCTACAACTCATACCAGATTTCAGAAGGGTAAACATCGCTTAAATGGCAGGAGATTTTGAGCAGGTTAATTGGTTAATCCTACTGGGTGGTGATGAGAGCAAGGTAGAGTACAAATGGAAAGTTTTTAAGAACAAGGTATATATCCAAAGTCAAAAGAAGGGAGTGTGATAAAAAAAAAGCCAAGATGGCTGAATGGTCATGTACAAAGTCAAATAAGATGTAAACAAAAATGTTCCTACAAACTAAAAGCATCTAATACTCAACGAAACAGAGTTAAGTACAAGGAACAGCTAAAGAAAACTAAGGCTGCTATTAGATCATCAAAAAGGATAATGGAAAAGAGAATTGTAGACGATTGTGGAAGTAATGGGAAAAGCTTTTTCAGTTATGTGAAGAGTCAGAGAACTTCCCAAGACTGTATTGGGCCACTGAAGGATGCTCAAGGACAGGTTAAGAGGGACTCACTGGATAGGGCGGAAATACGAAATGAGTACTTTGCTTCGGTCTTCACTCTTGAAGACGATGCTCTACTGTTAGAATTTAATGAGGATATTGATAATAAAACTGGTAATATTAACATAGATGAACATATTGTTTTAGATAGAATTAAGAACCTGGAAATAGATAGAGTAGCTGGGCTGGATGATATCTATCCGTGGGTCCTCGGAGATGGGACATGTGCTGTGTGAGCCCCTTGCCTGTATTTTTAATGATTCACTGCACTCTGGGATGGTTCCCGTAGACTGGAAGGAGGCTAAAGTAGTCCCCATATTTTAAAAAAGGAGACAAGATGGACCTGGGTAACTAGAGGGCCTTTAGCTTGACATTAGTAATAGGAAAGATGCTTGAAGGAATCATTAGGGATGCAATGTATGATGACTTCGAGAGGGACATATTAGGGACACCCATCATGGCTTCAAAAAAAGGTCATGCCTTACAAATTTGATTGTATTTTTTGAAGAAGTCACCAAGATGGTGGATGGGCCCAGGAGACATTGTCCACTTAGATTTCCAAAAAGCTTTTGACAAGGTACCACACAAAGGACTTCTCTACAAGATCGAAGCCTTTGGTAATAGTGACAATATATTGATCTGGATTGAGAACTGGCTGGAAGACTGTAGGTAAAAAGTAGTTACAGATAGATTTGGATGGTTTGGAGACCGGCCACCAGTGGTGTCCCTTGGAAATTGGTGTTGGGACCATTGCTCTTCACTTTTTATTAATGATCCTGATGTAGGTGTTGGGGGCACGATCTGCAAGTTTGCAGAGGATACTAAGATCTGTGCGAGTGTCAGGACTGTAGAAGATGCTCAACTGCTTCAGGCAGATCTTGATGTTTTGGGGGACTGGGCTTGTGACTGACAAATGATGTTTAACTTTGAAAAGTGCAGTGTTATGCATGTGGGTAGGGTGAATGCTGAACATACGTACATCTTTCATGGAAAAACATTAAAGCAGGTGGAGAAGGAAAGAGATCTGGGTGTTCTAGTGCGTAGATCTCTAAAGGTTCATGAACAATGCCGTGAATCGATAGCTGGAGCAAATAGGGTGCTGGGGTGCATTTATAGGACAATTGACTATAAGACAAGGTATACTATTTTGTCGTTGTACAAGACCTTGGTCAGGCCTCCGTTAGAATACTGTGTCTAGTTTTGGTCTCCTCACATGGTGGGTAATATTGAGGCTTTGGAAAAGGTGCAGAGGAGGGCCACTAGATTAATTCCCAGTTTGAAGCATCTTAGTTATCAAGATCGGCTAAAAGAGCTGGGACTCCACACTTTAGAGAAGCGAAGACTTTGGGGTGATCGGATTGAGGTTTATAAGATGATGAAAGGAATAGATTATGTTCGAGTTGACAGTTTGTTCCAATTAAATAAGTTAGGGAGGACCAGGGGTCACAATTTTAAGTTGTACAAAGCCAGATCTAGGTTAGATGTCAGGAGGTGGTTCTTTTCCCAGAGAATAGTGGACCTGTGGAACAGGCTGCCGGATCGTGCAGTGGATGCCGATTCACTGAATTCCTTCAAGCGAGAGCTGAACCTGTTTCTGGCTGGGGCAGAAATCACCTCTTACAAAAGGTAGGTAATGCATAGAATTATCAGGTCCGGGATAATTTCCTGGACTAGTTTCGCTCACCTAGTTGGGGGGGGGGGGGGGGGGGGGGGGTCGGAGAGGAATTTCCCAGATTTTTTTCTCCCAAATTGGCCTGGGTTTTTATCTGTTTTTTCGCCTCTCCCAAGAAATCAAATGGTTTCGGTGGAGAGTGTATACATTGTGATACACAAAGTATCACAATTGTGGGACAGGCTGGATGGACCAGAGGGTCTTTTCCTGTCTGTCATTGCTCGTATGTTCACTTGGCTGATCTGTACCTCAACTCCATTTACCCGCCTTTCTTCCATATCCCTTCATACCATTACGTAACAAAAATCTATCGATCTCAGTCTTGAAAATTTCAATTGACCCAGCATCCACAGCCTTTTGGGAGAAAGAATTCCAGATTTCTACTATCCAGTGTGTGAAAAAGTGCTTTCTAATTTCACTCCTGAACAGCCTAGCTCTAATTTTAAGATTATGCCCTTTCGTTCTTGATTCCCCCACCAGAGGAAATAGTTTCTCTGCATCTACCCTACTGAATCCTTTTAACATTTTAAACACTTCGATCAGATCACCCCTCAAACTTCTAAACTCAAGGGAATACAAGCCAAGTTTATGCAACCTGATCTTATTATTTAACCCTTTAAGCCCCGGTATCATTCTGGTGTATTGATTCTACGTACGCTGGCATTGTGGTCAATATATCGTCATACACTTCTGGATCAGGCTTCTCCACCAAAAAACTCTGCGATTCTGGTCTCACCGGTACGGTTGACTGACGCTCTTTTTCTCGTTCAACTACCTCTTTTAGGTGAAGCAACTGCCCGGGCAGCAGTGACAAGTTACTGGGAATCTCCAGCTGGTGAAATTGCACAAAAAAAAACTTGTGAATCAAATTATCGACACGACAGGCTAAGGGTTGCCTTCTGTGCTGTAAACTTCCATTAAAACCATATAATAAGTACTTTTCGTTTGACAAGAGTGAAGAATTGTTCTATACTTGTCCTAGATATTAGAGCTGAACTAGTGTCAGGTTCACATTCAACCTTACAGATTACATATGTCAAAGATTAGCTATAGGACTGCTCAATGCCCATTGTAAAAAATATTTGTTGCTGCTCCCATTTTGCTAGTAATAAATAACAACAGCTTTCATTTATATAGTGTCTTTACTGCAGTAAAATGTCCCGTAGGCAGTTCACAGGAGCACAGTCAGACAAAAATTGACATCAAGCCAAAGAGGGAGACATTAGGACAGGTGACCAAAAGCTTGGTCACAGAGGAAGGTTTTAAAGAGGGTCTTGAAGGAGGAGAGAGTGGTGGAGAGGCTTAGGAAGGGAATTCCAGAGCTTAGGGCCTAGATAGCTGAAGACACAGCCGCCAATGTTGGGGCAAACAGATTGGGGGATGCACAAGAGGCTAGAATTAGAGGAACTCAGAATTCTCAGAGGGTTGTTTTGCTGGAGGAGGTTACAGAGATAGGGAGGGGCGAGGCCATGGATGGGATTTGACCACGAGGATGAGAATTTTAAAATCCAGGCATTGGTGGACCGGGAACCAATGTAAGTCACTGAGCACAGGAGTGAAGGGTGAAAGGGACTTGGTGCAGGTTAGGATATGGGCAGCAGAGTTTGGATGAGCTCAAATTTGTACAGCTCATATAAAAATGCTTTAATCACTAACAAGCATGCAGAGTCATTTATCAAACAGGAAATACTCAACCTGTAGTTGCCTACCTTCAAATATTAATCCAATAAAATGATCTGTTCCATGTTATAATTATTCAAATAGGAAGAAAATTCAGCTGTTGTGAGCTTCTAATTTCATGTTGTTATTTTCCTCAGATTTATGTCTGCATATCAGTACATAAGCCCACATGAAATTTAGGAACAAGGTAAGACAGTTTGGCCCATTTCATTCACTCCTTAATAATGTGATCAGTAATTACCAGCTTCGCTTCTTCTTTCTTCCCAGTGCTTTCCCCTCCACTCTCGAAGATACTGCCTCATGCTCTGATACAGTACCATGTGTGCCAGCTGCCCTCCACTACTTCACCCAAGTGGCAATACGGTAAACAGGCTATTCCATCACGGGAGGCATTACTGCCAAGCCCAATCCTGTTTCACCCAAAAACCACACACATCATTTCCAGAGGCTGGGAAGGGGGATTGGGGGTTGGTCACTGGGTAGTATTCAGGAACAGGAATTGCCCTTGCTAAAATGATAAAACACCCTTTCAGAGGGTTTATTTTTTGTCCCTTGATTTCTGGGATACTGTATCCCTAACCCAGCATTCAGCTCCAATGTACTGTACTTCTCAGCAAAGAATAGTAGACAAATAGACTGTGAACTGAATGTTGTCAGAGACTTGGAGAAGTCTGTTTCTTGAGGGGACACAGATGGACTGTCAGTTTTTTGCCTAGGGTGAGATCTGAGACATCGAGAGAGAATGACAACACCCACATAACCCACAAGATGTACATACTACTGTACCCTCAGATGCGCACAGCAGCATTGATTTAATTTCACCTATTTGGATTCAGTGAGCCTCTAAAAAAATTAAAAATGGGCCCTTGTGAATTGAGAAGACTTGGAAATTTAATGCTCCATGATGTGCACAAAACAGATTACAATGTAATTCATGTCAATGCGGAAGTAGTTGAAATGGGAGAATGAACATGACTGAAAAGCTCAAAGGAACACATTCATCTGTTTATTATTAACTAAACACAGTGCATGCTAGACATGAACCTGCCAGTAAACTCAGACTTTGTGTTCAAATGGGCTTAAAGGGTCCAAACTTCAGGTTCTTCCAAAGCCAATGCAAATCTGAACGTGAAGGGTTTAGTATACTAGATAAGATGGTTCTTGCCTTTACTGTTCAGTATATGTAAATACACTCTATGTAGTTATACGGCAGCATCACTTATACCGAGGCAAGGACGGTTGCCACTTTGAGTATGAGACACATGCAACTCTATTACATGGCCACATAACTATCTTTTCTATCAGACTACCAGAATGCCACGTCAACACTATGATGCAGCAGATGGACAGAGCAGGGGAAGCTTTTCTCTGATACCAGTTCATGCCTTACATGATCTCAGAAAGCTTGATGCTGACAATTGATGCCAAAAGTAAAAAAAATAGTCTATTCTTTAGTATTGGTATCTCTCGTGTTAATAAAAAAGAAAGGCTTGCAATTCTATAGCACCTCTCACATCCTCAGAACATCCCAAAACACTTTACAACCAATCAATTATTTTAAAATATAGTCACCATCATGATATAGGCAAATACGGCAGCCAATTTGCACACAGCAAGGTCCCACAAACGGCAATGAGACAAATGACCAGCTAATCTTTTTTTGTAGTGTTGCTTCAGGGATGAATGTTGGCCAGGACTTCAAGAGAACTCCCCTGCTCATCTTTGATTAGTGCCATGGGATCTTTGATACCCATCTGAGCAGGAGGACAGGGCCTTGATTTAACATATGATCCGAAAGACAGCTTCTTTACCAGTGTAGCACTTCCTAAGTACTGCACTGAATTGCCAACTTAGACTGTGTGCTCAAGCCTGTCATGCGACAGACTGTATTGAGTTTATGATTTTCTTCAGTGATTTATAACAATTGAATAGTGAGGCATCCAGTGAAAGAAATGCAGCAACAACCATGTTCAGAATCTATTAATAGTGCTAAGCAGCAACTTAAAGTGTTGAAATAGTGTTCAATCCAATCCAGCTGTTTTCATTGCAACATCAACAAGTTGTGCTTTTAACATAATAAAATGTCCCAATGTGCTTTGCGGAAACAAAACAATTGGACATTGAGCAATGGTGGGAGAAGGGTGATTGATTGGTGGTAGAAATTTGGAACTCTGTCCCCCAAAGGGCTGTGGATGCTAGAACAACTGGAGCTTTCGAGACTGAGATTGATTGATTTCTATTAGGTAAGGGTATGAAGGGATATGGAGCAAAGGCTGGAAAATGGAGTTGAGGTGCAGATCAGCCATGATCCAAGCGGCAGCGACCCAGGCTGGATTTGTGAAGCCTGAAGGGGCACACCTGATCTTCCCGGCCCCACACAAAGAAAGAGGAACTCACCTTCGGGATCCTCTTCAGCCGGGCTGATAGCTGATATTGGACGGAGCCAGCACAATGCGCACACTGCCAAGTTCAGTCCAAAAATGGCAATCGGGGTCATTTATATGCCATTGGACCCCAATTAGCATTTTGAATGGGCCTACCGCCTGACTCAGGGGGCCGCCCAGCGCTGGGCCCCGGGGGAACATTGCCGTGTCCACAGCAACGGCGGGAATGGGGCGTTAAGTCACTGTCCACCATTTTCAGAGTGCTACTGCTCCCTCTTTCTGCCACACAGGAGGCCTGAAAATGCAGCCCCAATAGTGTAGGCCTCAGTGGTAACACCGACAGTAATTTTCATGCTATAGTCCAGTCGTGGTGCCTCCAGTCAGCACTAGACCATCAGGGCTTCCAGAAAGCTACCAGTCAGCAGGTAAACTTTACTCTTGTGAAGATATTTCTTTCCCAAGCACACCTTTTGAAGTCAGCAATAAGCAACATTTTATTTAAAATTCTGTTATTCTCATAATATTGGACTGCCAAAATTTAATACAGGAACAAGTTATAAAAGCAAAATTCATACCTGAGAGACAACGCTAATATAACCTTTCCATTCTTCTCTGATTTCAATGTTTTCAGCCTGGGGATAATGAATGGGAAAGGAAAATTACATTATATTTACATCATTACATAGTATATAGCACAGAGCAGATAACCAGTGCTGACAAGTGCCTAGTTACGTTGCATTGTGTTATAGGAGATGAAGATGTATAATCGCACTTATATAATATAATCCCACTTGAAACAATATATGTTCCGTTCGAGCATCATTCTCTCCATTACCTTTTCACCAACATCATACTATTGCGATATAAAAACTAAATAGCAATGTCATCTTATAACAGAAACTGCAGTGAATAACAGCAAATGTCAAGCATGAGCTCCAAACAGAAACTCACTCTCAGGGTGAGGAGAGAAGCTGGGATTGTTCCCCTTAGAGCAGAGAAGGTTAAGAGGAAATTTAATAGTGGTGTTCAAAATCACGAAAGGTTTTGATGGGGTAAATAAGGAGAAACTATTTCCACTGGTGGGTGGGTCATTAACCAGAGGACATAGATTTAAGGTAACTGGCAAAAGAACCGGGGGGAGATGATGAGAATTTTTTTTACGCAGCAAGTTGTTATGATCTGGAATGCACTGTCTGATAGAGTGATGGAGGCAGATTCAATAGTAACTTTCAGAAAGGAATTGGATATATACCTGAAAAGGAAAAATTTGCAGGGCTATGAGAAAAGAGTCATGGAGTTGGACTAATTGAATAGCTTTTTGAAATGGGCTGAATGGCCTCCTTCTGTGCTGTACGATTCTATGATTCCATGATTCTAGGATGCTACTGACAGTCATTGGGGTAAATTTTCTGCAACCTCACGCCACCTGTGGGGTCTCGTTCACAGCCAGTAGCTTATTGGAAAATCATGGGTGCCCAGCCCATTACTTTTAATCCATTGATTTGAAATGAATGGAAACTCACTGGCAGTGCACCCACTATTTTCCAACAAGCTGCCGAGCCCATGGGAGGCCCCGCTGATGGAGCAGGATCTCAGAAAAATTCACTCATAGAAATTTTTTGATTTGTTTTCAAGATGGGGGTGACGGTGACAAGGCCACATTTGTTGCTCACCCCTAGGTGTTCTGAAAAGGTTTGGTGGGCCTTCCTCTTGAACCGCTGCAGTCCTTGTGCTAATGGTGCCCCACAATGGTGTAAGGAAGGGAATTGCAGGACTTTGACCTAGCGACAATGAGCGAACATCGATGTTTGTCCAAGTTAGGATACTGTGTGACTTGGAGGGGAACTTGGAGGTAGCGGTGTTCCATGACATTGCTGCTCTTGATGTGGAGATGCCGGTGATGGACTGGGGTTGACAATTGTAAACAATTTTACAACACCAAGTTATAGTCCAGCAATTTTATTTTAAATTCACAAGCTTTCGGAGATTTTCTCCTTCCTCAGGTAAATGTTCGGAGATCCTGAACATTTACCTGAGGAAGGAGAAAATCTCCGAAAGCTTGTGAATTTAAAATAAAATTGCTGGACTATAACTTGGTGTTGTAAAATTGTTTACAATTGCTGCTCTTGTCCTTCCTAGTAGTAAGTCACATGGCTGGGAGGAGCTGTGGAAATAAGCTTAGCGAGTTGATGCAGTGCATCCTGTAGATAGGACATACTGCAGCCATAGCACACTGGTGATGGATGGTGATGGAAACTGAGTCCAGTGGCAAGGAGGCAATCAAGTGAACAGCTTTGTCCTTGATGGTGTCAAGCTTCTCCGGTATTGCTGCAGTTACGCCCATCCAGACAAGTGATTTAGTAACAAATCTGTTAACACATTTGTATGGAGTCCTTTTGCCAGCTATTTTAACAAACCATTGGACTAAATTACTGCCATCTGGATGATTGGTAACCATCTCTTATGTTCCATGTCAATGTAGGATTAAAACAATCTTAAAATACGCCCATTAACACCATTTTAATGGCAGCTAACAATCAACAGACAGCACAAAAAATATAAATAAAGGCACAATTATCAACGACCTGGACCAATCGAAGAAAAAGGATAAGAATATAACATTTTCTTTTTAAATTTGGCATGCGTACAAAGGGGACTGTGGAGGCACTTCGTTATTCTTTCCAGGGAGTGTCAGTATGTGCCCACCACGGATTTTTGGCCTCGTGTTTGGAGGGCAGAAAGCAAAGGAAAAGGGTAAAGGGAAGTTTCCCAGACTGGAAAGATATGGTGAGTGATGTTCCAATAGGGTCAGTGTTATTTATTATATACATATATAACAACCTGGTCTTAGGAATTGAGGGAACAATCTCAGAATTTGCCGATGTTTCAACGTTATCATCTGGAGTGCACTGCCTGAAAGAGTGGTGAAGCAGATTCAATAGTAACTTTCAAAAGGAAATTGGGTTACACACTTGAAACGGAAAAATCTGCAGGGCTAAGGGGCAAGAGTGGGGGGAGCACGATTAACTGGATAGCTCTTTCAAAGAGCCGGCACAGGCACGATGGGCCGAGTGGCTTCCTTCTTTGCTGTAAGATTCTATGATTCAAAATCGGAGGTACGGCAAATTGCGATTAGGACATTGAAAGACTGTAGGAAGACAAAGGCTAGTAGAATGGGCAGATTGGTAGCAGATGCAATTCAACGTAGAGAACTGTATACATTTTGAAGTAAAAATAAGGATTGGAAGTACATAAGAACATAAGAAATAGGAGCAGGAGTAGGCCATACGGCCTCTCGAGCCTGCTCCACCATTCAATAACATCATGGCTTGTCTTCAACCTCAACTCCACTTTCCCACCCGATCCCCATATCTCTTGATTCCCTTAGTATCCAAAAATCTATCGATCTCAGCCTTGAATATATTCAACAACTGAGCATCCACAGCCCTCTGGGGTAGAGAATTCTAAAGATTCACAACCCTCTGAGTGAAGAAATTGCTCCTCATCTCAGTCCTAAATCGCCCAGCCCTTATCTTGAGACTATGCCCCCTAGTTCTAAACTCTCCAGCCAGGGGAAACAGGCTCTCAGTATCTACCCTGTCAAGCCTTATCAGAATCTTATATGATTCAGTGAGATCACCTCTCATTCTTCTAAACTCCAGAGTGCATGGGCCCATTCTATTCAATCTCTCCTTATAGGACAACCCTTTCATCCCACGAATCAATCTAGTGAAACTTTTGTTGCACTACCTCTAAGACAATTATGTCCTTCCTTAGGTAAGGAGACCAAAACTGTACGCAGTACTCCAGGTGTGGTCTCACAAAAGCCCTGTACAATTCCAGCAAGACTTCCTTACTCTTGTACTTCAACCCCCTTGCAATAAAGGCCATTTGCCTTCCTAATTGCCTGCTGTACCTGCATGTTAACTTTCTGTGTTTCTGTGTACACCTTAAATGGTGAGATTTTAAATGGAGTAGAAAAGCAGACATACCTTGTGTGGGTACACAGGTCATTAAAGATGGCAGTGCAAGTAGATAAGATCAAAAAGAAAGGTAAACAACAACAACAGCTTGCATTTATATAGCGCCTTTAATGTAGTAAAACATCTCAAGGCGCTTCTAAGGAGCATTATCAGACAACAAAATTGATACCAATCCAAAGAAAGAGACATTAGGACAGATAGAGGTAGGTTTTAAGTAGCATCTTAAAGGAGGAGAGAGAGGCAAAGAGGTTTGGGGAGGGAATTCCAGAGCTTAGGGCTGAGACGGCTGAAGACACAGCCGCCAATGGTGGGGCAAAGGAAATATGGGTTGTACAAGAGGCCAGAATTGGAGGAACTCAGAGTTCTTGGAGGGTTGTAGGGCTGGAGGAGATTCCAGAGATAGGGAGGGGCAAGACCATGAAGGGCTTTGAATACAAGGTTGAGAATTTTAAATTTGAGGTGTTGGTGGACCGGAGGTCAATGTAGTTCAGCGAGGACAGACTCCTTGATGCGAGGAGATAATGTTGAGCTTGTACGAAACCTTAGTTAGACGCTAGATGGAGTATTGTGTACAGTTTTGAATACCTCAGTATAGGAAGGATTTAAGGACAATGGAGAAGGTACAATGTAGATTCACTACGATGTTACTGGGGATTAGTGATTAAAGTTATGAATAAAGACTTGAGTAGTTGAAGCTTTTTTTTTACCGGAGCTGCAAAGATAGAGGGCAACCTGAATGGTTTTGATAGGATAAATAGTAATGGACTGTTTCCATTGGTCAGTGAATGGTAACAAGAGAGCACAAATGTAACATCATCACAAAAAGAATTAAAGAGGTCAGAAAAAAATTACATGGGAGGTGTTTAGAATGTGGAATTCTGTGCCTCAGACAACTGTTGAAGTAGAGTCCATAAATACCTTCAAAAGGGAATTAGTTAGTTGCTTGAAAAAGAGGAATAATGAGCCAGAATTTACGGTAAGCAGCAAACAAACGACACCCTCCCATATACTTTCCTTGAGTTTTTGTGCGGGAAGTTGCTATAAATAAGAGATCCAAATAGCATGACGCCCTTCTATAGGGCATCTGGGACCTGTGTGAACAGGACAAGCAACTGTGTGCCTCCTTAACCAAACAGATTGAAAAATCGTTAATGAACAGCGCAGAGTTTGAACCAGGAAATGTAAGTTCGAATAGTGAATTCAGTGTCAAATCAGGTACAGAAAGCGAAATAAAGAGAAGGAAAGAAAGATTGGATTAAGAGAGAGATAAAAGAGACCGAAAGAAAAAGTAAAAAAAATATTTAAATTTCTTTTTTTAAATCTCCGACAACAAGTAAAAGCTGAAGGAATGTAAAAGTTAATTTTCAGTGCCAGACAGGTTGTATGGCAGTAATTAAGACTTATCACGCCGTTAAAAAGGGTACTTAGACTGAAATGGACAAGCCCTAACTTTCTGAGGTGAGTTTAGATCGTATCTACCAGGCAAATACAGGAACTTCACGCCGTTCAATGTATTTGAACAGTGAGTCAGACAGCAAGGTGCCATTTTCGCGAAGCTAACGGTGGAGCGCCGCATCTCGGACAGCAACTTCCTGATTTTCACGCTTATCCGCACATCTGCCCCTCGTCTGAAGTTGCTGTCTGATTTGTACATAAATAACGGTGAGCTCTGTTAGCCTCACCGTTATTTTGACAGTAAACTCAAAGGTAATGGGGAGTGAGTAAGAATGGGATTAGACGAGGTGGGTCACGTGAAGAAAAACACTAGTATAGATGTGATGGGCTAAGCAGCCTGTTTCTTTCTATGCTGTAACAGTCTATGATATTCCTTTTGTCCACTTTTTTAGCAAAGGTGCTAACCCATTTAAAATAAATTCCTGGATTGAAATAGAGGAGAGAGGAATCTCAAAAGAATGGGTTAAAAGTTCATCTACTACCAACAGCAACATTAATTTCTAGGCTTAGATCAGAACTTGAGTTGAGCTACCTTCAGCTTGACTTCCTCATTGGCTAGTTGCAGTCGGAATTTAGCTGCCTGGCAGCCTTTTTCTCTGCTGTTGTCATCTCCTATTGATACAAAATGCTGCAGATCCAGTCTTTCTGTGTACTGAAAAAGATGGTAAACAGTTATAAGGAGGGAGCACCGTATACAGAATGATGATACTATTGGGATTTGTCTGTTTCTAGCATGAAACCAGAGTCTGAGAAATGCTTGTTGCTTCTGTATGCTTTATTAAAAAAAAATTCTGCTTTTAATATTCATTGTGTGCAGAAAATTATTACCTGTACAAGTAATGGAATGTATGGATTTTGAGAGTTGCTAAACTCTTTGCATAAAGGTAGAAAGAACTTGCTTTCTTGCATTTATATAGCGCCTTTCACAACCTCAAGACGACCCAAAGCACTTTACAGCCAATTAAGTATTTTTGAGGTGTAGTCATTGTTGTAATGTAGAAAACACGGCAGCCAATTTGCACACAGCAAGATCCCACAAACAGCAATGTAGTGATGGCAGATAATATTTTTTTGCGATGTTGGTTGAGGGATAAATATTGGCTAGGACACTGGGGAGAACTCCCCTGGTCGTCTTCAAAATAATGCCGTGGGATCTTTTACATCCACCTGAAAGGGCAGACGGGGCCTCGGTTTAACGTCTATTCCGAAAGACGGCACCTCCAACAGTGCAGCACTCTCTCAGTACTGCACCGAAGTGTCAGGCTGGATTATGTGCTCAAGGGGCAATTACATCATGTTAATGACTGTGGAGGTGAATTGCCTCGTAGAGTCTCCCGCTCCCCTGCTGTAACGTCAATGGAAGTGCGGCGGAAATTTACGTTGACGCACGTCAACAAAGTTATCGTGCTGGAATGGGAGCAGCTCTGAGGAAATTCCCTGCCCGCGTCTGCCATGTTCGGTTTGCTGCTGCCAGCACCGCCGTCTCCAGGAGAACAGATGGAGCTTGGGTTGGCGCCGTTCTCTTGTGGCAGCAGCACCACCACCTCATTCATGTGACAGAGCGAATGCCAGGGTCAGTGCTGCCAACAGCATCTAATTCTCTGGAGAGCCAGAAACCAGCAGCTGGTCTTGCCTCACTCCAATGTACCTTGACAGACCATGAGCAGAAATTTGTCAGCATGATGTTTAGTTGTTTTTTTTTAAAAGTCTCCTTGAAAGATTGCCCAGTCCTCAATGGAGATCGAGAAAACAAACAACAACAAAACACAGCAGCAACTAGTCTTTATGAGACTGACAGAGTTCTGTGCAGCAGACACAATGGGGTAGAAATCCGTCTTGAACGGTAGTGTAAAACGGGAAGTATTACACCACCTGCCGGTTATACTCCACGCCTGAGATTTCATTCCATTGATTGCAAGGGGACTGAATATTAGGCGAAGCCTATAAAAGGAGGCTGATGGGAGACCGCCCAAGACAGATTTCTACCCCATTGAAGGCCATTCGCCACCCCCCCCCCCCCCCCCCCACAGCTGACAACCAACCTCCACAGACTTGGTGAAATGCATAATTATGAACTGCTTTTATACTGGTGTTGCTTCAGTTCAGAGTTCTTGAGCCTGCTCCTGGTGTTTACAGTGCTTAAATCCAGCTCCCTTATCCCAGAGGCAGAATCACAGATCTGGTTGATTGTGAACCTGTGAGTCTACTGCCAGGATGAAGAAATCAGGTTGAGTAATGTAAACATTGGGAGCTGACGCATGCACATTGGTGACCTGGAGTCTGAATTAAAACAAGGCCGACACCAAAGCACGCTGTAGGTTCCACATGGGAGTCTTGTAAGGGAAGATAAAGATAACAAATACAAAAAATTAAAAGCATAAGAACATAAGAAATAGGAGCAGGAGTAGGCCATACGGCCCCTCAAGCCTGCTCTGTCTTTCAATAAGATCATGAAACTCCACTTTCCCACCCGATCCCCATATCCCTTGATTCCCCTACAGTCCAAAATCTCAGTCTTGAATATGCTCAATGACTGAGCATCCACAGCCCTCTGGGGTAGAGAATTCCAAAGATTCACAACCCTCTGAGTGAAGAAATTTCTCCTCATCTCAGTACTAAATGGCTAACCCTTTATCCTGAGACTATGCTCCCTAGTTCTAGACTCTCCAGCCAGGGGAAACAGCCTCTCAGCATCTACCCTGTCAAGCCCTCTCAGAATCTTAAATGATTCAATGAGATCATCTCTCATTCTTCATGGAGTTTGGGCCATTCTACTCAATCTCTCCTCATTGGACAACCCTCTCATCCCAGGAATCAATCTGGTGGACCTTTGTTGCACCGTCTCTAATACAAGTATATCCTTCCTTAGATAAGAAGACCAAAACTGCACACAGTACTGGAGGTGTGGTCTCACCAAAGCCCTGTACAATTGTAGTAAGACTTCCTTACTCTTGTACTCCAACCCCCTTGTAATAAAGGCCAACATATCATTTGCCTTCCTAACTGCATGCTAACTTTCTGTGTTTCTTGTACGAGGACACCCAAATCCCTCTGAACAACAACATTTAATAGTTTCTCACCATTTAAAAAATATTCTGTTTTTCTATTCTTCCAACTCACACTTCCCCACATAATACTCCATCTACCATCTTCTTACCCACTCACTTAACCTGTCTATATCCCTTTGAAGATTCTTTGTGTACTCCTCATAGCTTGCTTTCCCATCTAGCTTTGTATCATCAGCAAATTTGGATACATTACACTCAGTCCCTTCATCTAAGTCTTTAATATATATTGTAAATAGCTGAGGCCCAAGCACTGATCCTTGCGGCACCCCACTAGTTACAATCTGCCAACCCGAAAATGACCCGTTTATCCCTACTCTCTGTTTTCTGTCCGTTAACCAATCCTCTATCCATGCTAATATATTACCCCCAATCCCATGAGCCCTTATGTTGCGTAACAACTTTTATGTGGCACCTTATCGAATGCCTATTGGAAATCCAAATATAGTGCGTCACTGGTTCCCCTATCTACCCTGCTAGTTACATCCCCAAAAACACTAACAAATTCGTTAAACATGATTTCCCTTTCATAAAACCATATTGACTCTGCCTAATAATATTATGATTTTCTAAGTGCCCTGTTGCCACTTCCTTAATAATGGATTCCAGCATTTTCCCGACTACTGATGTCAGGCTAACTGGCCTGTAGTTCCCTGTTTTCTCTCTCCTTCCTTCCTTGAATAGCGGTGTTACATTTGATACCTTCCAATCCACTGGGAACATTCTAGAATCTAGGGAATTCTGGAAGATCATAATCAATGCATCCACTATCTCTGCAGCCACCACTTTTAGAACCCTAGGATGTAGGCAGTCAGGTCCAGGAGATTTGTCGGCTTTTAGTCCCATTAGTTCCTGTAGTACTTTATCTCTACTGATATTAATTACTTTAATTTCCTCACTCTCATTAGATCCTTGGTTCCCCACTATTTCTGTTATGTTTTTTGTGTCTTCTACCATGAAGACAGATACAAAATATTTGTTTAACGTATGTTGAACAACTTCTCCTTTGACTCCTCTCACTTCCTCCAAATAAAAGGTGTTGCTATGGGAATGCATATGGGTCCTAGCTATTCCTGCCTTTCTGTGGGATACGTTGAACTTTCTTTGTTCCAGTCCTACTCAGGTCCCCTCCCTCACCTCTTGTTCCGGTACATTGATGACTGTATCGGTGCCATTTCTTGCTCTCACCTCAAACTGGAAAGTTTCATCGCCTTTACTTCCAGTTTCCACCCTTCACATGGTCCATCTCGACTCTTCCTTTCCCTTCCTCGACTTTATTTATGTGGATAGGTTATCAACCTATATCTACTATAAGCCCACCGACTCCCACAGCTACCTAGATTACACATCCTCCCACCCCCTTCCTGTGAGAACTCGATTCCCTTCTCCCAGTTTCTCCATCTCCGTCGCATCTGTTCTGACGATACCACCTTCCACATCAGTGCTTCCTTTTTCCTCAACTGAGGACTCCCCCCACTGTAATTGACAAGGCCCTCAACCATGTCCATCCCATTTCCTGCACTTCTGCCCTCACCCCTTCCCCTCCCTCCGAGCACCATGATAGGGTCCCCCTGGTCCTCACCTTCCATCCCACCAGCCTCCACATTCAACAGATCATCCTCCGCCATTTCCACCATCTCCAGCGCAATCCCACCCCCAAACACATTTTCCCCTCCCCTTTCAGCACTCCGAAGGGACTGCTTCCTCCACGGCACCCTGGTCCGCTCTTCCATCACCCCCAACACCCGCACCCCTTCCCATGGCACCTTCCTGTGCGAGCGCAGGAGATGCAACACCTGCCCTTTCACCTCCTCCCTTCCCACAGTGATTTACTTGTACTTCTTTCAATTTTATACTGTATTCGCTGCTCACAATGCAGTCTCCTTTACATTGAGGAGACCAAACGCAGATTGGGTGATCGCTTTGCTGAACACCTCCACTCAGTCTGCAAGCATGACCCTGACCTGCCGGTCGCTTGCCATTTTAATTCCTGTCCCACTCCCACTCTGACCTCTCTGTCCTTGGCCTCTTACACTGTTCCAATGAAGCTCAACGCAAGCTTGAGGAACAGCACCTCATCTTTCGATTGGGCACTTTACAACCTTCCAGACTCAATATTGATTTCAATAATTTCAGACCATCACCACTGTTCCCAACTTTGTAAATGTAAGGAATCTTACAACACCAGGTTACAGTCCAACTGTTTTATTTGAAAATCACAAGCTTTCGGAGGCTTTCTCCTTCGTCAGGTGAGCGAGTGCTCACCTGACGAAGGAGATAGCCTCCGAAAGCTTGTGATTTTCAAATAAAACAGTTGGACTATAACCTGGTGTTGTAAGATTCCTTACATTTGTCAACCCCAGTCCATCACCGGCATCTCCACATCATGGCCCAACTTTGTAGACAGCAAGTGCTGGTAGTGGTTCTGTTGTTGACATTTACTTTTCCTCTCGTCCCATCTTTTGTTTCTTTACTTATCCCATTACTACCCTCCGTGCCTTGCACCATCATTCCTTTTGTCATTTAATCACTCCTGCCCTCCACCCTATCACAGACCTTCCCTTTTGTTCTCTCCTCGCCTCCCATTCCACCCCCGCCACCCAACCCCCCGCCTTTCCCTGGCTCAGTATTTGCTTAAAAGCTGTTAAATCTTTAACTTCCTCCAGTTCTGATGAAAGGTCATCGACCTGAAACGTTAACTCTGTTTCTTTAACCTTGCCTGACTTGCTGAGTATTTCCAGCATTTTCTGTTTCTATTTCATTGTAGAAAGCTGTTTTTATGATGAGACCTCCTTTTTAATCATAATTTTCTGACCCTCTCTTGTGTATAATTGTCCTTTTTGTCAAGACATCCTTTGTCCCCTTGAGTTTCACCATCAGAAGCTTTTCCTCAGTTGAGTTGCATTAACATCAGCGGAGCCTGATTATATCTCAGATTGCTAGTTCCGCATAATTGAACAGATTACATTCTTGTTACTTACCCATAGCGTTTTTAACATACATGGGATAAATGGATAACAACACGAGCTGAAGTCCCTGGGTTATCAGCAGAACCAGCTGATGTTAATTCAGCTCCCTCACACTTTCAAGCTCAGTAACTCCTCTAAGCTATTTTGTTTAGTTATGTCATCAGCACTCGCTGATACATATTTTAAAATTAAACAAAACTCTTGCTGTTTGATTGTCAAAAGGGGTCCCAATTCCCAACATTCCCTCTTCAAGAGCTGGTTTAAACTGGATATTTGGAGCTAACAACAACAACTTGTATTTATATAGCACCTTTAATGTAGTAAAGCTTTTTCACAGGAGTGTAATCAGATAAAAATTGACACTGAGCCAAAGAAGGAGACATTAGCATGGGTGACTATAAGCTTGGTCAAACAGGTACGTTTTAAGGACCATCTTTTAAAGGAGAATAGAGAGGTGCAGAAGCAGAGAGGTTAGGGTGGCAATTCTGGAGCTTATGGCTTAGACATTTTACTACGTTAAAGGCACTATAGAAATGCAAGTTGTTGTTGTTATAGACAGCTGATGGCATGGCTGCCAATGTTGGAGAGAAAGGAAGTGAGCAATACACAAGAGACCAGAGTTGGAGGAACGCAGACTTCTCGGAGGGTTGTAGGGCTTGTGGAGGTTATAGAGATTCGGGGGGGGGGGGGGGGGTAAAGGGATAAAATTTACAATTTAGCACTCCCACTGTACACTTCTGACCTGAGTGCACATCAGGAATTTGGTTCTGGAGCTCAGTGCACAAATACCCAAGCTCCTTGTCAGGAAAGCTAACTCTTAAAATTTTCCCCCAATTCTTCTTGTTAAGTTAAAGTGTAAACTTTACATGAGAAAATTACATAACGTCTTTATTTTGCACTATTGCACTACTTTATGAAGAAAATTCCACCACTATTACATAGAAACTGGGTTACCTTATCCCATTGTGAAATAAGTCTAAAGATACTCAATGAATAGGCTTAAATATCCAAGGATGTCCTCTCTTCTTTTCCTCATACCTGTAATAGTTCTAGCTGACAATCAAATGGTGTGTGGAACGTGCTGGTTCCTGAACTGCTGGGACCACCAACGTGTCAAGCTTAAAAAGGCAACCAGTCGAGGATGTAGAATGTTAGGAGAGAGGGATATCCTGGAGTTTTATTTGATTTACAATTGGAGAGGGGGGCCCAGAAACTTTGCTGAGCCTTTCCTCAGGAGATGAATGCGTAGAGTCCATGATGGACCATATTAAACCATCTGTGGAAAGAATGGGCTTGATGGGACGAATGTTCTTATTAATTTGGTACAATGTGCAGCACAAATTAAAGTTCATTGTTAACTTGTCAACATTTGGAAATTATAAAATACAGAGAAATGGTAATTGGATAGATTAGGACTTAATATATGCTAAGAGGATGCTGTTACACCGTAATATTTTCACTGGTCACGATGAACTCGTGAGCCTAGAGAACAATTCAAAGCGCTTATCACAAGACAATTGTGTCTCCTTTTTACTGTTTCTATGAAATATGAAACATGCATTTTAAAAAGTAATTCTTTGATTCAAGGGCATTTGATATCTGGTAAATTGCTGTCAAATTATAAATAACATTGTTTTGAAGTCAGACCAAGCTAATTGTAAAGGACAGTTTGGGGTGGTTTATTTTTGTTCAAAGGTCTGTACTTTATGTAACAAGGGAAGGGACTCCAATTTATGAACAGTTTTTAATAAAAATTAGCACCTGACATGCCTAATTACATCAAATGTCTCAGAGTGCTTAGGAGTTCACTGACTGTTTTTACGTAGGCAAACTTCTCAAGAACTTATAGGGTTTAGTGTGTAAAATGCTTAGCTCTAATTGGCATTGGAACAGAGCGCCACTTATGACCTATGAACCGGAAATAGGTTCATAGGTCATAACTATGAACAATGGGGCTTCCATGGAATTTCTGCCAAACCTAAATTGTAGGCTCAAGTCTTGGAGTGGGGTTTGAGCCACAACCTTGTGACTAAGAGGTAAGAGTGCTACCGACTGAACCAAGCTGACATCTGGGGGGGAGTTTTGGCTTTGGGCAATACCGTAAAATGGGTGCTATCGGATCAGCCACCTGTTATACATCTCTCCCGATTTTCATTGAAGGCAATGGAAATGAAAATTCATTTGAGGATTTTTGAAAATAGAGAGAGATGGCAAGGCGGAGGAATTAAGGACTGGAGCTCTGGCTGGTAGGGATGTAGTGCTTGAAAGAAACAGTTATGATGTTGGAGCAGAGAGAGCAGGGAGCAAGGAGTAAACTGGTGTAAATTGGTCCCCCAACTTCCTTCGCCGCACAATTGGTGGCCCTGCCTTCAGCTGTCTCGGGCTTAAGCTCTGAAATTCCCTCATAAAACCTCTTTGCCTCTCCACCTCTCCCTCCTCCTTTCAGACGCTGCTTAAAACCTACCTCTTTGACCAAATGTTTGGTCACCTGTCCTAATGTCTCCTTCTTTGGATTGGTGTCAATTTTTGTCTAATTACGATCCTGTGAAGTGCCTTGGGATGTTTCACTATGTTAAAGGCACTATATAAATGCAAGTTGTTGTGTCTGAGGAATGGAGCATGTGAAGAGGACATGGGGACAGAGAAGGTCACCGAAGTAGCAATGGGGTGAGGTCACAAAGGACAGGGGATAGCTGGTCTTTCTGTGCATGAGAACAAAGGATTCAGTGTTCTGAGGAGGAGGAGGCGGAGAGGCTGTGTGAGAGAAATTAAGCCTCTAGGTGGTAGAGGATTGGATGAGTTTAAGGCTGTGATATAATGGAGTAATTAGCAAAATAATTACGTTGTGTACTATAATACAATCTTGGGCTCTGTTGACAGTTTTAAATTGCCCAAGGTTTGCTCTGGTGGTTCACAATGTAATCTGAACCCCCTCAATAGTCTTATTACTCCTAGGTAGCCACCATTCTAGATTTTAATGGTGCAATATTAAATATGCAGTATATGATGGAAAGAATGTATGTAAACATATTACACAACAGAGGCTATCCAGTAAAGTGTGATAATTGGCTTGACTAATTAACACCGATCTCCTTGGTTACAAAAACTGGTCAGCTTCAAAAAGCCTCTATTCATTTACAATCCTTTCTTTGATTAATGGAAGCTGAAAGCTTTTTTTCAGGTGCTCGGGGTTGTCCTGTTTTCTGATTCCTCTTTGTTATACCTGTAATATAAGTGTGCTTACTTCAGCTCTCCCTCTGCCATGTAATTGGAGCCTCTTCTATTTGAAGGAGGTCACAATCATGATCTTTTTAAAAGGTACAAAGAAATCTGATTAATATCTTCTTGCATGTTTTTACACTTCTGTTCCTCTTTTATTGTTTTAGTTTAAGCAGCGACTGTATACACCATCATCTGGGAACTGATTTACAGGAATTACTGAAGCTGACAGTGTGAGGGAACTCAATCAACTTGTACATGTAGCTCTACCATCCTTGGTTCATGACTCTTTCCCCACATTAGCCAACTCTCCTGCGTTAGGTAGGAGTTTCACATGAGAGATTACAATCTCCTGCCCTCTGGCCTGATATCAGGACATGCCACATGGGTCAGGATTATACTGACAGGCCCAACATTTCTGCTTTGTATTTGGCCCAATTTGCAATCTCACAGTGTAGACACACAATCTTGTGGTTTTCCCCTTTTCTTCATACACATAATTCACTTCCTGCACTATGCATATCACCAATTTCCAGCTCTCCACTCTTATTTTGATATTTTATCCTAACCAAAGGTCGAGAATTCAAACATTATTTTTGATATTTTTAAAGTATTTGTTCTCCAGATGTTGGCAAAGCCACATTTACTGCCCATCCCTGCATCTGTCAAAGGAAAGAAACAGGAGGAAAGAATATATTAATGCTACTTGGCAGTCCTGTGACCCATGTACCTGGTGTCACTTGCTGTATGTAATGACCTTTGTTTTTTGCCGCTAGTGAATGGCTTAGGTATATGGCAGCCAACACACACCACCATGATTACCAACACCGCCATCACCACATCATCATCATCAACAAACAAACAACAACAACATCAGCTTCAAAGAACCTCTATTCAGTGACAATCCTGTCATTTCTTTCTTTGATGTTAATAGAGGCTGAACGTTTTCTCAGTTACTCTTGGCTGTTTATAGAGCACCTTTAACATAGAAAAATGACCCATTGGGTTTAACAGAGGTTGAATAAAAAAAATTACCACATGTCAAAACTGTCCCGTATCTACTACCTCACAGCTTCAAAGCTTTTCCATAGTACAGACCTGCTCAGGAAGTGGTTGTGTGCAGCTTCCTCCCTCCCCCATTGGAGGTGTAAACCCATTTACCTTCAATGGGTTTTATTTTAAACACATTAATGTCGGACAGAGGAGTGTTTTACAAATGCGCAAAATGTTCGCCCGCTCTTGCCATCAGGAATTCGTAGGCTACTGAGTCTAATAGAAAGAAAGACTTGCATTTATATGGTGCCTTTCACAACCTCAGGGCATCCCAAAGCACTTTACAGCCAATGAAGTACTTCTGAAGTGTAGTCACCGTTGTTTTATACGCAAATATGATGGCCAGTTTGCACACAGCAAGGTCTCATAAATTGCAGTGTGCTAATGACCAGATAATTTATATTAGTTATGTTGGTTGAGGGATAATTATTGGCCAAGACACTGGGAAGAACTCCGCTGCTCTTCTTGGAAATAGTGCCGTGGGATATTTTATGTCCGCCTGAGAGAGCAGACAGGGCTTTAATTTAACAGCTCATCTGAAAGACAACACCTCCGACAGTGCAGCACTCTCTCAGTACTGCATTGAAGTGTCAGCCTAGGTTATGTGCTCAAGTCTCTGGAGTGGGGCTCAGAACCCACAACCTTCGGACTCAGAGGTGGGAATGCTACCACTGAGCCAAGACTGACATTACTAATTTATTCCAAGCCTGTATCAATATCACTGATTTCAAAGCATCTTCTATGCCTCTTTACATTGTTCTTTTAAAAATAATATTCCTAATGACTATAGTAATCTATCTATGTCTATGTGTTAGCTTCAGTGTTTAACCTTATTCTAGGACAAGTAAAAGTAGTTGTCTACATTTACAAACCAGAAGACCCCAGTTAGCATCAGCTGCTTCCTTACCGTCACTTCCGTGTTATCACAGTAAAAAAAAATTGAGGAGCCTCGTAGTTCTGACCAGTATCTTTGGAAGTCCTGTTAAGTAGATACAAGAAAACATATCAAAAGGAGGGGGAGAAAAGACCTCACTTAATGATGCTTACCTACAATAACTGGTAGCATTTTACTCTTTTCTTCCAAAGGTGCTGATTCATGCTTGGTCCACAGTTCCATTGGAGCCAGCAAGGCCCAGTATATTGCCCAAGAGAGCCTGCACCGTGAGTATTGTCCAGCAATTTGATAGTGGGGGAGGCACTGGAACCAAATGTGATCCTGTTCTCAGCAGATGCTTCTAGAAAACGTAGCCAGATTATAATCAGGAGCAGGAGCATGATTTATTTCTCTTTCATGCTAAGGTTAACTGCATTAGAGAAAGAAAGACTTGCGCATATACATAGCGTCTTTCAAAACCTCAGGACATCCCAAAGCGCTTTACAACCAATCAAGTACTTCACAAACTAAATGGTGCCCTCCAAATAGGGACCTGCACCAAACAGGTTTAAAATCTATTTTGAAAGGAAGGGGAAGGAAACAAGGTAGAAAGAAAATGAACTTGCATTTCTATAACACCTTTCACAACCTCAGGACGTCCTAAAGTGCTTTTCAGCCAATGAAGTACTTTTGAAGTGTAGTCACCGTTGTAATGTAGGAAACGTGGCAGCCAAATTTGTGCACAGCAAGGTCCCACAAACAGCAATGAGAGAATGACCAGATAATCTGTTTTAGTGATGTCGGTTGAGTGATAAATATTGGCCAGAACTCCCCTGATGTTCTTCGAAGTAACGCCCTGGGATCTTTTACATCCACCTGAGAGGGAAGATGGGGCCTCGGTTTAAAGTCTCATCCTAAAGACGGCACCTCTTACCTCAGTTCTGCACTGGAGTGTCAGCATGGATTTTGTGCTTAAGTCCCTGGAATGGGGCTTGAACCCACAACCTTCTGACTCAGAGGTGAGAGTGTTACCACTGAACCATGGCTGTCACCTTGCCTTACAGTTTAAAATCAAAAAGAACATCGTATACAAAACATACACAACTGCCAGAAGAGCCCACTCATTGGAAACATGCGAGATAAGCAGCGCTTAACTTGATTTTAACATTAAGGTAGTAGATAGTCTGGCCAAGCAACAAACTGATGCACTAATATAATCTGCCATTGATGGTACAAAGAGGTTTTGCCCCAGGATTCTCACACAGTGAGTTCCCAATCTCCATTGGCTCATTTGAGGGGGACACTAATGTCAGGTGGATGTAAAAGATCCCATGGCACTGTTCAAAGAAGAGCAGGGAAGTTCTCCCGGTGTGCTGGACAACCGGTGCACCATGGCTGCAGTGTGTACCATCGACAGGATGCACTGCAGCAACTCGCCAAGGCTTCTTCAACAGCACCTCCCAAACCTGCAACCTCTACCACCTAGAAGGACAAGGGCAGCAGGCACATGGGAACAACACCACCTGCACCTTCCCCTCCAAGTCACACACCATTTCGACTTGGAAATATATCGCCGTTCCTTCATCGTCTCTGGGTCAAAATCCTGGAACTCCCTACCTAATAGCATTGTGGGAGAACCTTCACCACATGGACTGCAGCGGTTCAAGAAGGTGGCTCACCACCACCTTCTCAAGGACAATTAAGGATGGGCAATAAATGCTGGCCTTGCCAGCGATGGCCACATCCCATGAATGAATAAAAAAAGACATTTATCCCTCAATCAACACCACCAAAAACAGATTATCTGGTAATTTATTTCATTGCTGTTTGTGGGAGTTTGCTGTGCACCAACTGGCTGCGGCGTTTCCTACATTACAACAGCGATTACACTTCAAAAGTACCTCATTGGCTATACTGCGCTTTGCAATGTCCTGAGGTCATGAAAGGCGCTTAGAAATGCAAGTCCTTTCTTTCTTTAATGTCGCCAAGCAGAAAGAGGGAGGAATGTCCAGTTGGTGAGTCTACCTCATCTCCAAACCTACACCTCCCAACGACTGTTAGAAATTGTCATTGCTACTCGCTTGGGAGTAAGTCAACTGCCCTCCTATAGATCAGGGGATGGTGCCTGTTATGGAGGAATCAGAGAGGAGAAAATAACTTTCAAATACTGCAATATTTTAATGAATCAGTTGATTAAGAAGTTGTACTGCTGCTCATTTCTAATCAGAAGATGAACGGCTTTTATTGACAAAAATGAGAGTGCATGGAATTGGAGGTAGCCTTTTGACTTGGGTTGGAAATTGTTTGGGAGGTAGGAAACAGAGAGTGGGAATAAAGGGTATGTACTCAGATTGGTGGGGTATGACAGGGATCTGTTCTGGGGCCTCAACTTTTCACCATATTTATTAATGACTTGGATGAAGGAATACAGAGTTGTATATCAAAGGTTGAAGATGACACTAAGGAGGGACAGTAAGTAGTGCAGATAGGAGTAGGAAGTTTCAAAGGGACATAGACAGATTAAGTGAGTGGTCAAAACTATGGCGATAGAGTTCAGTGTGGGCAAGTGTGAGGTCACCCATTTTGGATCTAAGAAAGAAAAGTATTTTCTAAATGGTGAGAAACTAGGAACTGTAGAGGAGCAAAGAGATTTGGGAGTCCAAGTTCACAAATCATTTAAAGCTAGTAGGCAGGTACAAAAAGCTAATGGAATGTTGGCCTTTATTTCAAGAGGGGGTTTGAATACAAAGGCGAGGAAGTTAAGCTTCAGTTGTACAGAGCCTTGGTCAGACTCTATCTGGAGTACTGCGTTCAGTTTTGGGCACCACACCTCAGGAAGCCTCAGAGGGGGTGCAGCGCAGATTCACCAGAATGATACCAGGGCTAAAAGAGTTAAATTATGAAGACAGGTTGCATAGACTAGGCTTGAATTTCCTTGAACATAGGAGATTAAGGGGTGATCTGATTATGATGTTTAAAATGTTAAAGGGATTCAATAGGTTGGATGCAGAGAAACTATTTCCTCTGGCGGAGGAATCAAGAATGAGGGGACATAATCTTAAAATTAGAGCTAGGCCGTTTAGGTGCAAAATCAGGAGGCACTTTTTCATGCAAAATGTAGTAGAAATCTAGAATTGTCTCCCCCAAAAGGCTGTGGATGCTGGGTCAATTGAAATTTTCAAGACTGAGATTGCTAGATTTTAGTTAGGTAAGGCTGTCAAGGGATATGAGGCTAAGGAGGGTAAATGGAGTTGAGGTACAGATTAGCCATCATCTAATTGAATGGTGGAACAGGCTTCAGGGGCTGAATGGCCTACTCCTGTTCCTATGTTCCTATGCTTTATGAAAAACTTTCATGTTCTGTTAGAAGCTTTTACACCTATCTGATCATATCTTCAACGTCTACACCCAGAAATGTTTGACCAACGACGTCAGCTCAGTTCTGCGCACAGCCCTAGCATTTAACCTTCAAAGGAATTGTGGACACGTTCCTAATTAAATTCCAGGTTCCTGTTCATTTACTCTGGAAAAAAAGGATTTCGGCTCAATTTGTATACTTCATATCTAAAATGTTATTAATAATATGCATTTTGGAAAACAAAACAAAATCTGTGGAACAATTTTTATTAACTTATTACAATAAGTTTGTTTTTATTATGTTCATTATTGCCCACTAAGTCACCAGAAATTAGACTATGAGTGAAGTATTTACAGGGCTTCAGCAGATCAGGAACAGATGAAAAAAGGGAGGCATAGGAAAAGAATTCTTCCAATATCAAGTTGCATGGGAGCTCAAGGAGCTACACGGCATCTAGGCCCAGAGTCCCAAGGTAAGACCATAAGACCATAAGAGATAGGAGCAGGAGTAGGCCATTCGGCCCCTCGAGCCTGCTCCGCCATTTAATGAGATCATGGCTGATCTGATTTTTACCTCAACTCCACTTTCCCGCCCTTTCCCCATATCCTTTGACTCCCTTGCTGATCAAAAATTTGTCTAACTCAGCCTTGAATGTATTCAATGACTCAGCCTCCACAGTTTTTTGGGGTAAAGAATTCCAAAGATTCACGACCCTCTGGGAGAAGAAATTCCTCCTCATTTCTGTCTTAAACGGGCGACCCCTTATTCTAAGACTATGCCCCCTAGTTTTAGATTCCTCCATGAGGGGTAACATCCTCTCAGCATCTACCCTATCGAGTCCCCTCAGAATCTTATATGTTTCAATAAGATCTCCTCTCATTCTTCTAAACTCCAATGAGTATAGACCCAACCTGTTCAATCTTTCCTCATAAGACAACCCTTCCATACCCGGAATCAACCTAGTGAACCTTCTCTGAACTGCCTCCAATGCAAGTATGTCCTTCCTTAAATAAGGGCACCAGAACTGTACACAGTAATCCAGGTGTGGCCTCACCAGCACCCTGTACAGTTGTAGCATGACTTCCCTGCTTTTATACTCCATCCCCCTAGAAATAAAGGCCAATATTCCGTTTGCCTTCTGGATTACCTGCTGCACCTGTATGTTGACTTTTTGTGTTTCATGTACGAGGACACCCAGATCCCTCTGTACTGCAGCATTTTGTAGTATTTCCTCATTCAAATAATATTTTGCTTTTTTATTTTCCCTCCCAAAGTGGATGACTTCACATTTTCCCACATGGTGGATGGCAAGTGAAGGAACTGCCTCATTTGTGAACCCACCTCTCCCACTCACCCTAATCCTGATGCAATGTGATGAATCTGTCTGATAGTCACCTTCTGATGCATCTGTTTCATTGTCAGCTTCACCCAAAGCAATGCATCCATCGGGTGACCCTGTCACCCTCACTCACTCATATGTCTATTCTTTCTCCCCTAGTGGGAGAAAAGAATGCACAGGAGAGGAGTAGGCCTCTCCACAAATAATGCCCCTGACAGAGGTAGAGGAGGAGGCCTTGGCGCTCAGCCGCATGGTTGAACGCCTGGCTGTCGGAGATGGCGAGACTGGCAACCCGCAAACAGCTGGTGACAGAACTTTAACACCCTTCACACACATCATGAATTGATGTTATCAACCTGTTGCACATCTCAGTGAGCTCATTGCAAACTAACTTCAGCGATGATTCTTAATATTGCTTTATATTCTCTTCCAGGGCCTTCAAGGATTGATGAGGAGGCACACGCCATGGAAGAGGGCGATTCCTCAGAGGAGCTCCATTCCTCTGAGGGCACACCGTTACATCATATCCAGCCATGCACCGGTGCAGATACTGGCACTTCGGTGGGTCCTGTTAGGCAGATAATTGGGTTGTCACCTGGTTATTTACCACACACGAGCAGACACTGGTGGCAAGGGCAGCTGTGGAGAGTCCGCGTTGGAGGGCACACACCTCTCCAAGCTCTGCTCAGTTGGACGCAGATGCTGAACCATGGGGGCCATCATTGAGATTGAGAGTGATAGAGGTACAGCTACACCTTTGCGAGGTACTGGAAAATGTTCCGCGCACACACTCCACAATAGTGGAGAAGATGGAGGAGTCCAATTCCAGCATTAGTGGATTGGTGACACAGGTAAGTGTGGGAATGTCTGCGATGAAGAGAATGGCAGCCTCCACTGATCTTCAAGCACGGCTCATAAATGAGTCCATTCAGGCCCTGACAATGACCGTGCGGACTCAGAATGCCAACTTTTCTGCCGCCTTAAACAGGCAAACAGATACTTTAGCTGTGGCATTAGAACGCCTCACAGATGTGCTCCAAGCTGTTGTCTAGTAGCATGGTAGGAGGAATGTGGGCCTGGTCCAGGAGAGGGATGATGGCGAAAGGGGACATGGAAGTGGGGACTCCACTCAAAGCGCTCCCACATCTAACCGATTGCACCCCCCCCCCACCCCTCCTCAACCAGTTCCCGCAATGTTGTCTCCTCTCCCGATGGCTGAGTCTGCTCCTGCACAGGTACAGGTGGACCAGTCTTTGGGGGGAGCCCTCACGGGCTCCAAAACCCAGAGGGCGTAGGCCGCGAGCATCTCAGCGGTCAGGGCAAGAACCTGAGCAACCTGCTACTACCTCTGCTAAAGCCACAGAGGATGCACTCCGTAGAAGCACTAGGAAGAAGAAGGCTAAGGTTTTTTAATCACCAAAGGTATGCACAAGAGTGTCTGACAGAATGTCATGTATTTCATTTATATTTGTTTATTCTTACATAACATTAAATGCTATAATTGTCACCACCACTGCCACCTCTTGCCCATTCTTGAGTCCCTTTTGTGAAAGCACCCTTTCATGTGCTTCACCATGAATGCCAAGACATGATGCCGCCCATTGGGTGCATTTACAATGGGAGTATGCATGGTTGAAGGACTGTTTTGTGCAAGCAGAGGGGAGGAGCAGGTGTCGGTGTTGATGGTGGTGGTGGTTGTTCCAGGCGGTCTGAGTAGTTCACTATCTTCATTTTGCAGATCTCCTTATGAGAACCTCTTTGATATGAGTGACTCCGTGGCATCACAAGCAGCCATGTGTGCCGCTGCACTGGCACTGGGTTCTCCATCTTCGTCCTTGTCCTCCTCCTCATCATCTTCTTCAATGTAGCTGGCAGATGCGGATGCTTCATGAGCGCATTCAAGCTCCTCCACCTGTAACCCTCTGTTGAGCTATGTTGTGCAGAGCGCAAAACTCGACTATTATTCTGGCTACCTTCGCTGGTGAGTACTGAAGGGCTCCCCCAGATCGATCCAGGCACCCTGAAGTGCATTCTTATCGCTTGTTCAATGACAGACCTGGTGGTGATGTGACTGTCGTTGTACCGCTGCTGTGCATCGTGGTGGGGTTTAGAATCATAGAATCATAGAAAATTTATGGCACAGAAGGAGGCCATTCAGCCCATTGTGTCTGCACCGGCCAAAAATGAGCCACCCAGCCTAATCCCACTTTCCAGCACTTGGTCCGTAGCCTTGCAGGTCACGGCACTTCAGGTGCACAGCCAGGTACTTTTTAAATGAGTTGAGGGTTTCTGCCTTTACTACCCTTCAGGCAGTGAGTTCCAGACCCCCACCACTCTCTGGGTGAAAAAATGTTTCCTCAGCTCCCCTCTAATTCTTCTACCAATTACTTTAAATCTATGCCCCCTAGTTATTGACTTCTCTGCTAAGGAAAATAGGTCCTTCCTATCCACTCTATCTAGGCCCCTCATCATTTTATACACCTCAATTTAATCACCCCTCAACCCCCTCTGTTCCAAAGAGAACAACCCCAGCCTATTCAATCTTTCCTCATAGCTAAAATTCTCCAGTCCTGGTAACATCCTCGTAAATCTCCTCTCTAGTGCAATTACGTCTTTCCTGCATTATGGTAACCAGAACTGTACGCAGTACTCAAGCTGTGGCCTAACCAGTGTTTTAGACAGTTCCAGCATAATCTCCCTGCTCTTATATTCTATGCCTCAGCTAGTAAAGGGAAATATTCCATATGCCTTCTTAACCACCTTATCTACCTGTCCTGCTACCCTCAGGGATCTGTGGACATGCACTCCAAGGTCCCTCGCTTCCTCTACACTTTTCAGTATCCTCCTATTTATTGTGTATTCCCTTGTTTGTTTGCCCTCCCCAGCTGCATTACCTCACACATCTCCAGATTGAATTCCATTTGCCATTTTTCTGCCCACCTGACCAGTCCATTGATATCTTCCTGCAGTCTACAGCTTTCCTCCTCACTATCAACCACACGGCCAATTTTTGTATCGTCTGCAAACTTCTTAATCATGCCCCCTACATTTAAGTCCAAATCATTAATATATATCACAAAAAGCAAGGGACCTAGTACTGAGCCCTGTGGAACCCATTGGAAACAGCCTTCCAATCACAAAAACACCCGTCGACCATTACCCTTTGCTTCCTGCCACATAGCCAATTTTAGATCCAACTTGCCACTCTCCCTTGGATCCCATGGGCTTGTACTTTTTTGACCAGTCTGCCATGTGGGACCTTGTCAAAAGCCTTGCTAAAATCCATGTAGATGCACCACCCTCATCAACTCTCCTTGTTACCTCCTCAAAAAATTCAATCAAGTTAGTCAGACATGACCTTCCCTTAACAAATCCATGCTGACTGTCCTTGATCACTCCATGCCTTTCTAAGTGACAGTTTATCCTGTCCCTCAGAATTGAGTCCAATAATTTGCCCACCACCGAGGTTAGACTTACTGGCCTGTAATTACTCTGTCCATCCCTTGCTCCCTTTTTAAACAATGGTACAACATTAGCAGTCCTCCAATCCTCCAGCACCATGCTTGTATCCAGTAAGGATGGGAAAATGATGGTCAAAGCCTCCGCTATTTCCTCCCTTGCTTCTTTTAACAGCCTGGAATACATTTCATTCGACTCTGGTGATTTATCTACTTTCAAAGATGCTAATCCCCTTAATACTTCCTCTCTCACTAAGTTTATCCTATCCAATATTTTACATTCCTCCTCCTTAACTACAATGTCTGCATCATCCCTCTCTTCTGTGAAGAACCATACCAACATCTTCTGCCTCCACACAAAGGTTACCTTTTTGGTCTCTAATAGGCCCTACTTTTTCCTTAGTTATTTTCTTGCTCTTAATTTCTATTTATAAAACATCTTTGGATTTTCTTTGATTTTATTTGCCAATATTTTTTCATGCCCTCTCTTTGCTTTCCTAATTTCCTTTTTAATTTCACCCCTGCACTTTCTATACTCCTCTAGGCTTTCTGTAGTATTGAGCTCTCGGTGTATGACATAAGCTTCCCTTTTCTGCCTTACTTTACCCTGTATGCTCCTTGACATCCAGGCGGCTCTAGATTTGGCAGCCCCACCCTTTTTCTTTGTGGGAACATGTTTACTCAGAACCCCTTGACTCTTCCCTTTGAATGCCTCCCACTGCTCTGACATTGATTTACCTTCATGTCGCTGTTTCCAGTCCACTTTTGCTAAATCACTTCTCAGCTTAGTAAAATTGGCCTTTCCCCAAATGAGAACTTTAACTCCTGTTCTATCTTTGTCCTTTTCCATAACTATGTTAAAACTAACTGAATTATGATCACTACCACCAAAATGCTCTCCCACTAATACTCCTGATACTCCTCTTTCTCACAGGTGTCATGAGCCACGTCTGCAGGGGGTAACCCTTGTCTCCAAGCAACCAGCCCTTAAGTCTACCTTGTGCGTGGAAGAGGGCCAAGATGTTGGACTCATGCAAAAGGAATCATAGCAGCTACCTGGCAATCTGGCACACACCTGCAGAAACCTCCTCCAGTGGTCGCACACCAGCTGCGCATTGATGGAGCGATATCCCTTTCGGTTGATGAACAGTCCTGGCTCACGTGGAGGTCCTCGGATTGCTACGTGTGTGCAATCGTGGAATCCAGCCAGAGAGTTGAAACTCATTGCCCTCTAAGTCTGGCTGATGTTATCGCAGGGAAAGTTGACGTATTTGAATGCCCTGGCAAACAAGCCATCCATCACTTGTCGTATACACTTATGTGCACCTGGTGATGTCACCGGTGACACCCTGGAAGAATCCGGAGGTGAAGAAATTGAGAGCAGTGGTTACTTTGAATGTGATGGGCAATGTGTGGCCACCAGGCCCAGCTGGGAGCAGCTTTTCATGAAGGAGTGTGCAGATGTCTGCAACCACCTGGCGACTCAATCTGAGCCCGCATAGGCACTGCTCCTCAGAAAGGTCCAGGAAGCTCAACCTCTGCCTGTAGACCCTCTCACATGGGTTATGCCTCCTGCGCACTCAGCCCCTCCGTTGGTCCCCTCTCTGCTCTTCTGCAGGTCCTTGTGGCACACCTCTGTCTTGTGCACCTGCAACTCCCAGAACTGCAAGCCCTGCCTCCGCAGATGGTGATGTGCCTCTCCATCAGATGTACTGTGGAATAAATCCATCGCGCCCCCCCACCCTGATGTTGTCAGTTTGAGGGGGTCCAAAATGTAGATAAACATGTCTGAAAACAAGAATTCTGAGTGAACAAAGAAATCTTAATCTAAACACAAAGAACTCCCAGCCAAAGGTTTGTCTGAGAGAACTGAGTGGCCTGCTGCAAAAACTCACCTTTTCTTCACATGTGTCAATCACTGGTTTAAAGGTCCAAATGAGGGCCGCTGCAACACCCATCTGTTTCCGAGGTGTGTTTCAGAGGCCATGGGAGACACATTCAGAAGAAGTTAAAATGGTTTGTGTAAGTCAATTCACAAAAAGCTAATAGGATTAAGTACTTTAAAGACCTAAATTGGCCCTTTAACTATCGTCACACGGCTTTAAGTGCCGGCGGGAGTTCTGGGTTTCAGAAGTACGCGTGCACTCAAATGCGCCTGGGTCAATCCTGGAAGTAGGCGGGTTGGAGCCGGGATGAGATCCCGCTCCGAAAACAGAGTACTTTTACTGCCCACCTGCCCCCAAACTACCCATTCTTCGGGGTTAACATTTATCCCAATATCTTTAGGCCCTGGGAACACCTACCTGGAAAGGATCATGAGGAACTGAACTGTCTCTGCAGGTTTGAGTTGGCACAGAGCCAGTTGCACATCTGTTCCATCCACCTCAAGGACACTTAAAGCCAATCTGCACCATAGGAACAGCACTGCCAGTGACAATCAAGGTCAACTCTACACTCAATTATTTTTTGCTACGACCTGCCAGGCTTGCTACACTGCTGTCCTTTGGGGCAGGTGACTTGGAGTGGCCAACAGGGCAACTCTCCTCACACCCAACTCACACAACAGAATATCCAGCCATCAAACAGGGGATTCAGATGCTGCACCACTGCATCATTTGCCCTTAGATTTAGTTTCCATCCAGCCTTTGGGTTTTGCCAGCTACTTTTCGTACCCCAAACAAGAGTGAAACATACAGTGGGAATATTTACAGCTTTTTTAAAAGGCTACAGTTTTTTTTTCACCCCTACTTTTAAATAACCACATCCCTTTAAATTGGGGAGATGGCAGCATGTTGAGGTGGTGGGCATATGGAACACACGTCCACTCAACTCCTCTGCACCCCCCCTCCCCCCTCCCTGGTCTGCCCTTCTGATCACCCACCAACTTAAACAACCCTAATTGTGCACGTAACCTCCTGCTTGGTTGCATACTGTCTAATTCCACAAATCATGCTCTATTTGCTGCCACAGCACAGTGCCCCTCCTCCTAGTTGAACATCGCTCTTGCCCCACCCCTCCCCTACATTCCCATCATTAGGACCGCTGCCCTTTGATCCCCATGCGTTCATCAGCGTTTTGACCAGTTCACACCCCCTCCCACTTTTGCCGTCAATTTATTTCCGCCCCAACTGAGAATCACCTTGGGCCTTCACCCCCAACTAGTAGGACCTTTGCCCTTACAATCCTCCTTACTGAGCAGCACTTTTCACCTCTCTGTTCTGTACCCACTGAGGAGCCGTTCGCCGCCCCCCCCACCCCCATCTTCTCCCCAGCCTTCGTCAATATCCCTCGTCCCCTATCACTTTCCTCCTACTGAGAATCATTTTAATACCCCCACCACCAAGCAGCATCTCAGCACGCTGACCAGCTTTATGACCATCCTTCCCCTCCTCTAGACCACCAATCAGCAGCATTTTGGGCCTAGCAACCCTTTCCTTACTGAGCGGAAATCTGTTCCGGGCCCACAGCTCCTGTTCCTCCAAAAAGCATCAAAACAGGCCCTTGAAGACTGTTCCTCCATTACTAAACATTTAAATACACACCCTTCCCTTTGTCCTTCTCCTCTCCCCCCACCTTCTCTCTCTCTCTCTTCCTCCTCTCCTCATCTCAATCCCCTCCCATCTGCCTCCTCACCCCTCCCTTGCCCCTCCCTCATTTGGACCAATTATCACCCAGCCCTCTAACCCTGCTTAACCTGAATACTGCACTTGGTCTTGACTCCCCATGTGCAATGTCACAGGACATTAACCAGTGAATCAACCGATTATTACCAATATCAGAGCATTACAAAGTTTTGGATGAGCTTAAGTTTATGGAGGGTGGAAGATGGAAGACCGGCCAGGAGAGCACTGGAATCCAAAAACACCCAAAAAATGCTGCATTGACTACATCGCACCAGATCATTCATTCATCAAATTGCTTCTAACTTACAGGACCTGCTGTAATAGCATAATAGTTAATATTGTCAATGAACTATCAAATTTAACCAGCATAGAGTCTAAAATGAGTACGGAGAATGTCTAAGAGTAGCAACAGAGACCGTTGAGAAAGTTATGACCGGACAGATAATTGACAGTTTGCATGTTTGTAAAGGTACAGGTACAAGTAAAGATACTTGAAGAGGCATAAATTGGGCAAATCCAGGCAGTACCAAATCAGTCTGAGAGGGCCTAGCTCAACTAACTTTGGGATTTTAATCTGGTTCAGATCTCTTTAAAAAAAGCCCGACCTGCATTGAAGGAGAGCAGATCAGCCATGGCTTGAAGCTGGCTCTGTGGAATTTTACTTGCCAAACAAGTTTTTAATTTCTTCCAATTGTCAGCAGCGGGAAACGGAGCACAGTTCTCCTTTAGCTTATAAAATCTTGACCTACAGAGCGTTTACGGACTGGTTACAAAAACATCTAGACTACCATAGGAATGTGTTATTGCAGGTGAAGTGCAACTGTGCGTGAAATCACAATAGTTATAAATAATTGCACATATCCCATTATGTAGTGTCGATGTTTGCATTTAAATTGGCTCTTGATCTTAATTAGGTTTTATTAAAAGGACCTAAGAACCCCCAGAAAGGAATGTGCCTTCCTTTAAACTAACTCCCATTAAGTTATGAATGATTGGTCCATTAATCACCCTGCTATATTTTAGTTTCCTGGTATTTGATCTTAAACTGGGGTTGGAGTCTCATTTTCAAAGGCCTGTGAAATTTGTATGTCTATGACTAACCATTTGGAAATATAGCACACTGCGACATATAGAGTGCGTTTATATACTGTCGGCCGTGGCTCAGTGGTAGCACTCTTGCCTCGGAATCAGAAAGTTGTGGGTTCAAGTCCCACCCCAGAGGCTTGAGCACGTAATCCAGGCTGACATTCCAGTGCAGTACTGATGGAGTGCTGTACGGTCAGAGGTACTGTCTTTCAGATGAAATGTTAAACCAATGTCTGCCCTCTGAGGTGGATGTAAAAGATCCCATGGCACTATTTCAAAGAAGAGCAGAAGGAGTTCTCCCCAGTGTCCTGGCCAATATTTACCCCTCAACCAGCATCACTAAAAACAGATGATCTGATCATTATCTCATTGCTGATTGTGGGACCTTGCTGTGTGCAAATTGGCTGCAGCATTTCCTACATTAAAACAGTGACCACACTTCAAAAGTACTTCTTTGGCTCTAAAGCACTTTGGGATGTCTTACAGTCACAAAAGGCACTATAGAAATGCAAGTTCTGTCTTTTATGGTGCCTTTGACATAGAAAACATGCCAAGAAGAGATACAGGGGGGGAAGAAAAAGGAATAAAGGAACAGACGCTGAGCTATGGTAGGAGAGATAGAAGAGGCGATCAGAAGGTTGGTCGAGAAGATGAGTTGTTAAAAATTTTTAAAGGTGAAATGGTGGGAAGAAAAGAAAGAACTTGCATTTATATAGTGCCTTTCACAACCTCAGGTCGGTCCACAGTGCTTTACAGCCAATGAAGTACTTCTGAAGTGTAGTCACTGTTGCAATGTAGGAAAACATGGCAACGGAAGTGTTTAGAGAGAGAGAAAGCTCCACCACCAATGGTGAATCGAAGAGGGGGGGGGCAACATAAACAAAGCTAGATTTGGAAAACTAAAAGGAGCAGGAGGAAATGTAAGGCTGGAGGAGGTTGCAGAGATAACGGGGGCAAGATATAGAGGGGATTAGAGATAAGCACAAAGGTTTTAAATTCAACTTCCCTTCCTGGCCCCCATGTTATCTGATATTGTTAATGGTTCCCTTTCCTCGGGTATTGTCCTCCTCCCTTTCAAATCTGCCATCATCACCCCCACCCCCTCAAAAAACACAACCATGACTCCACAGTCCTTGCAATCTACTGCCCCATCCCCAACCTCCCTTTCCTCTCCAAAATCCTTGAACGTGTTGTCGCCTCCCAAATCCATGCCCATCTTTCCTGCAACTCCATGTTTGAACCCCTCCATTCAGATTTCCGCCCCTGCCACAGCATTGAAACAGCCCTTATCAAAATCACAAATTACATCCTATGTGACTGTGATGATGGTAAACTATCCCATCCTTCTCGACCCATCTGCAGTCTTTGACGTAGTTGACCACACCATCCTCCTCCAATGCCTCTCCTCCATTATCCAGCTGGGTAGGCCTGCCCTCACCTGGTTCCATTCCTGTCAATCCAATCGTAGCCAGAGAATCACCTGCAATGGCCTCTCTTCCCGCTCCCACACCCTTAATTCTGGAGTCCCTCAAAGGATCTATCCCATCCCTCCTATTTCTCATCTACATGCTGTCCCTCGACGACATCATCTGAAAACATGTCAGGTTCCACGTGTACGCTGACAACACCCAGCTCTACCTCACAACCACCTCTCTCAACCCCTCTTCTGCCTCTAATTTGTCACCCTGCTTATCCGACATCCAATACTGGATGAGCAGAAATTTCCTCCAGTTAAATACTGGGAAGACCGAAGCCTTTGTCTTCGGTTCCCGCCACATGCTCTGTTCCCTAGCTACCGACCCCACCCCTCTCCCTGGCCACTGTCTGAGGCTGAGCCAGATTGTTCGCAACCTTGGCGTCTTATTTGACCCTGAGCTGAGCTTCCAACCATATATTCCCTCCATCATCAACACCACCTACTTTCATCCCCATAACACTGCCATCTCAACCCCTGCCTCAGCTCATCTGCTGCTGAAACCCTCATCCATGCCTTTGTTACCTGTAGACATGATTATTCCAATGCCCTCCTGGCTGGCCTCCTACCTTGCACCCTCCGTAAACTTAAACTTATCCAAAACTCTGTTGCCCGTATCCTAACTCGCGCCAAGTCCCGTTCACCTATCACCCCTGTGCCCGCTGATCTACATTGGCTCCCGGCCTGGCAACACCTCGATTTTAAAACTCTCATCCTTGTTTACAAATACCTCCACAGCCTTGCCCCTCCCTATCTCTGTAACCTTCTCCAACCCTACAACGCTCTGAGATTTCTGCGCTCCTCCAATTCTGGCCTCTTGCGCATCCCTGATTTTCATCGCTCCACCATTGGCGGCCGTGCCTTCAGCTGCCTAGGCCCTAAGCTCCTGAATTCCCTCCCTAAATCTCTTTGCCTCTCTACCTCTCTCTTCTCCTTTAAGACTCTCCTTAAAACCAACTTCTTTGTCCAAGCTTTTGATCACCTGTCCTAATATCTCCTTATGTGGCTCGGTGTCAAATTTTGTTTGATAATCACTCCTGTGAAGCACCTTGGGATGTTTTACTACGTTAAAGGCGCTATATAAATGCAAGTTGTTGTTGCTGAAATTTGACCGGTATTGGAACTGTGGAAAAACTTAGAAGAAATAGCATACACTATATAATGAGCTCTGGTATCCTGACATTACAGTAAGAGTGGGCAAATTAGAATGTTGAAGTGGATTTCAACCACAAAACTATCCCAATTTTATTTCTGCCTTTCATATTCTGACAATACTCCCCATCTAAATATGAAACCAGCTTGGTTACCACAATTAGAATAGTGCAAGTAAACTTTTAATTTTTATATTTCCTTCTCCCAGCATTATGATATACCATGCTTATGCATTTCTAATACAGAGAGTTTATACTATATGGTGCTATCCAGGGAGTGGTAAACACGTTTCATTACACACTGTAAATCAGTTTGTTGTGTGGGGATTTCATTTGCATGTAAGTTAGCATGGAGGGGCAGTGATATTGTGCATCAACATTAACAGAGCATTAGCATATCTTTAGCCCAAGCTTCCAAATTTGCTGCTGAGGGGTAAACATTTCTAATGCGTATAAATGCATGAGTCCGGTATTAATGCTTTTAATGCTCTTACTCTTCCTCAAGTAGTGCCATGGAATCTTTTACATCCACCTGAACAGGCAAACACCAAAGTGTCAGTCTAGATTATGTGCTCAAGTCCCTGCAGCAGGGCTTTAACCCACTACCCCTATCTCAGAGGTAAGTATGCTAACACTGAGTTAAAATGACATTTAGGGCATGATTTTACCTCAGAGCCGGGTACCCAGCCCATCCCTAGATATTCCCATGGGGAACCTGGAAGCCAATCGAGTGCGTCGCAATCTACGATTGCAACTAAATTGAAGGTGAGTATTTGTGCTTCCGGGTTTCCCACGCACCAGGCAGCCAGATTAACAGGCTGGCTCCCTGTCGGAAGGGAAAGGAGCAGTGAATCAGAGAGGGAGAGATCATGGGCCCTGGAACAAATCGGAGTGGGGGCGGGAGGGGGGGGGGGGGGGGAGCGTGGAGACATCGGGGGGGTGGGGGGGATCCAGCCAGCATCGGGATCGGGGGGGTGGGGGGGTGGGGGTCCAGCCAGCATGAAGGACAGGGGGGGTCCAGCCAGCATTGTGATCAGGTGGGGGGTCCAGCCAGCATCAGGGGTGAGTGGGGGTCCAGCCAGCATCAGGGGTGAGTGGGGGTCCAGCCAGCATCAGGGGTGAGTGGGGGTCCAGCCAGCATCAGGGGTGAGTGGGGGTCCAGCCAGCATCAGGGGTGAGTGGGGGTCCAGCCAGCATCAGGGGTGAGTGGGGGTCCAGCCAGCATCAGGGGTGAGTGGGGGTCCAGCCAGCATCAGGGGTGAGTGGGGGTCCAGCCAGCATCAGGGGTCAGTGGGGGTCCAGCCAGCATCAGGGGTCAGTGGGGGTCCAGCCAGCATCAGGGGTCAGTGGGGGACCAGCCAGCATCAGGGGTCAGTGGGGGACCAGCCAGTATCAGGGGTCAGTGGGGGTCCAGCCAGCATCAGGGGTCAGTGGGGGTCCAGCCAGCATCAGGGGTCAGTGGGGGTCCAGCCAGTGTCGGGATCGGGGGGTGGGGCACAGCCAGCATCGGGGATGGGGGGGTCCAGCCAACATAGGGAATCGGTGTGGGTGTCAGCCAGCATTGGGATCGGGGTGGGGGGGTGCTCAGCCAGCGTCAGGTGTCAGGGGGAGTCCAGCCACCATCAGGATCGGGGGGGGGGGGGGGGGGAAGGGGTCCAGCCAGCATTGGGATCGGCGTTGGGGGGGGGCTCAGCCAGCGTCAGGTGTCAGGGGAGGGTCCAGCCACCATCAGGATCGGGTTGGGGGGGGGATCCAGCCGGCATTGGGATCAGGGGGAGGGACGTTTCAGCCAGCATCGGGGATCGGGTGGGGGTCCAACATCGGGGATCTGGGGGGGGTCCAGCATTGGGAATGGGTGGGGGTCTCCCGATCACGGGGGTCCTGTCAGCCAGGTGAGCTTGTTGGGCCTGGATGCTCCTCCAGACCCACAAGCAGTGCAATAAAGGCACTCACCTCACGGATCCAGCCCTTCCCACCTACTTTCATCCGATGTGAATCGGAAGCGATGGGAAACCCGAACAGGTAAGGTTAAATTCATTTAGGTTTTCCAATACACAAAGAATTAAGTACCTCAACTATTTCAATGAGGTGCATTGCCCTTTTAAGTATCGACCAGCCAGCTTTAAGTGGGGGCAGGATTTCCTGGTATCTGCTGCACACATACAAACCTGCCTGGGTCAAACCCAGAAGTGGGTGCATTGGAGCCGGGATGTGGTCCTGTTATTTTAACCTCCCGCTTGCCCCCAACCCACCCGTTCTTGGGGGTTAAAATGACCCCCCCCTTAGAGTGAAAAGTCCCTTCTCAATCTCCACGAGTAACAGAATGTTAAACATTTAAAATGACAGGTAAAATCTTTTAAACGAAGGAACTCCCTGCTTTGTTGCAGATACTGAACAAGTATTCTGCATCTCAAATTTCTGTGACAATTGTGCGGTCTCAAATCTCCAATGGTCTACAACTTGCTAATGAAGTTCCTTCAACTTACTATATTGTTTGTTCATTCTATGTTTTCTATCCGGTTTCAAAATCTATCATTCTTCTACGTGCTTCCCAACCCCTTAGACCTGTGGACATGAGGGTCAGAGACTAACCTGTTCCTGAGTCTTCAGTGCTAATCTGATGTCCGCCACCAGAGGGGTTCAGGTACATAGATCATTGAAGTGTCATGAACAGGTGCAGAAAATAATCAAGAAGGCTAATGGAATGCTGGCCTTTATATCTAGAGGACTAGCGTACAAGGGGGCAGAAGTTATGCTGCAGCTATACAAAACCCTGGTTAGACCGCACCTGGAGTACTGTGAGCAGTTCTGGGCACGCACCTTCGGAAGGACATATTGGAGGGAATGCAGCGTAGGTTTACTAGAATGATACCTGGACATCAAGGGTTAAGTTACGAGGAGAGATTACACAAATTGGGGTTGTATTAACTAGAGTTTCGAAGGTTAAGGGGTGATCTGATCGAAGTTTATAAGATATTAAGGGGAACAAATAGGGTGGATAGAGAGAAACTATTTCCGCTGGTTGGGGATTCTAGCAGTAGGGGGCACAGTCTAATAATTAGAGCCAGACCTTTCAGGAGTGAGATTAGAAAACATTTCTACACACAAAGGGTGGTAGAAGTTTGGATCTCTCTTCCGCAAACGGCAATTGATACTAGCTCAATTGCTAAATTTAAATGTGAGATAGTTAGCTTTTTGGCAACCAAAGGTATTAAGGGATATGGGCCAAAGGCAGGTATATGGAGTTAGGTCACAGATCAGCCATGATCTTATCAAATGGCGGAGCAGGCACGAGGGGCTGAATGGCCTACTCCTGTTCCTATGTTCCTAGATGGTGCCAAAAAGAAGCTTGGTGACAGCTACACCGACTTGTCCCTCTGTTCCAATAAGGAGTTGCTGGGCCTCCTCGCAGGACAACACAGATTAGCGACTCAGTGGCATGGTTGGAACAAACCTGCATCATAACTGTCATACAAAACTATTTTGGTGCCACACATCAAGGATTTTTTTAAGAAATGAAAAGCAGTGCTTCAGTTAAAGCTATCTGTCATGTAGCAAATCACATCCCTTTGGGACAGATTTTTTTCAACAGCTGCTTTATAAGGAATGTGCTCTGCAGAAGCAAAGTGCTTTCTAGAGAGAAAAAGGGAGTTGCCCCAAGTCGCCTGTAGACAACATTGGTGGAAGCCAGAAAGCAGGTCCTTGGCCTGCCCTCATGTTTTAAAAAAGTGAGGGGGAGGGGGCGCATGAGGGGGAGTGGAAACTAAAGTAAATAAAAGGATTTCACGAATAAAGGAAAAACAAAACTCCTGGCATTGCATACATTACAAAACTCTGCTGCCCATATCCTATCCTGCACCAAGTCCCACTCACCCATTGCCCCTGTTGCTCACTGACCTACATTGGCTCCTAACCCCATAACATCTCAAATTTAAAATCCCTTCATGGCCTCGCCCATCCCTATCTCTCTAACCACCTCCAGCCCTATAACCCCTCTACCCCCTCCAGAACACTCTATTTCTTTGACTCTGGCCTCTTGTGCATCCCTCCCTCCCTTCACCCCATCATTGGCGGCAGTGCCTTCAACCGCTTAGGCACTACGCTCGCGAATTCTCTCCCTAAACTCCTCTGCTTCTCCACCTCCCTCTCCTCCTGTAAGACCCTCCTTAAAATCCATCCCTTTGACCAAGCTTTTGGTCACGCCTCCTACTATTTCCTTCTTTGGCTCAGTGTCCATTTTTTTGATTGCGCCTCAGTGAAGCACCTTGGGGTGTTTATTTACGTTAAAGGTGCTGTATAAATGTAAGCTGTTGATACATGGGGAGTCTAAAGGAGGAAAAACAATACAAGCAATAGCCGGATGATAAGTCTTTCAGAAACACGGGACAGTTCTGTGATCTGAGGTATTTACGGAACTCCAGCTTTGTTTTTTTATTGCACTTTTCATCATGCCCTCGTCTTGCTAAGACTAGAGTCGGTAAACAGTGGGTTACTTCATAAAGGCTTAGCTGACGGGATGCAATTGATATATAACAATATTTTGTAACCTTTCAGTGCTGAGCTCACGGATGGGAATTTAGTAGTAGAAGTATTTCATAATCTCAGGTTTCACATTTGGCATCTTAGTTTTGATTTAAACTATTAGCAGTTCCTGGGCAGTGAAACAGTATCTATCCAAAGCAATACATTTCCGTCTTGTTCCCTCTCCCCAATTATATTAAAGTGCTGAAGTTAAAATGGGACTACTTAAATCTGTGCTATAAAGCGATTCACAGTGCCATTAAAAGATAAAAGTTATTATCATAATAATTTAATCCTGACTTGGCCTTATCAAGTTTTGACGGTACTTAAGTTTTTCTCTACTTGACAAGTAGTTTTAATTCTTTAATTTTCATCTCAAAATATGAAGATAGTAAGTAAAATATATTTCAACCACTACATTTTTAAAACATTATATATCTTGAGCACTTCCTGCAGCACATCACTTACTTTCAGGAATATAGATGCAATATGTAAATGGAAAATGAAAACAAGGTTCATAGTCCACTTGTTACAGAAACCTGCCTATCACCTACCTTATCCCTTGTGCTTTTTTTCCACAGGAACCCATCATAGTACAAAGGCAGAGAGGTAATCTTCTCACGTCTTTGAAAGACTAATCTCAGGTTTGTTCTGGAGCCAGCCATTTCTGTTCAACAACAAGTAAGGTCACTGTTATCTATTAACAAAGAAGTGAAGCAATAGAGATCCACAGACATGTACAGCTTAGTGTCTTCGTGCTGCTGTCTGTTATGTGCGTTAAACCGGCATTGAGACAACCGAAAGAGTAGCAGGTTCACGGCAGTCAATGGAAAGCTCTGCCTTCTTCTCATACATTCACTGTAAATTGAAATGCAGCAGGAATGAGGAAACTGCTCCACAAGGAAGCTAGATTATTGAATTTATGTGCCAAAAAAAAAACTCCTGTACCAATCAACAATGAGTAACAGTCTGGGGAAAAATACCTTAATGATACCTACATAAGTAATCATTTTAATAGCCAAGGCACTATAAAATATGAATCCACCTGAAGACTATGGACTTCAATAAGCAACAACAACTTGTATTTATGTAGTCCTGTAGTTATGTAGATAGTGATTAAGTTGGCAAAGGACGCAGTAAGGCAAGTTGGGTGAACAGGAACTGGAAAGGAAAAGGGTCACAGAAGCAGATGATGGAGTTAATAGTCAAGAGGCATTTGCTGAAGGCAGGGAAAAATGAAGGAATAAGGATTTGGAAAAGGGAAGGAACAAGGGATTAGAGTCAAGAGAGTAGGTAAGGTGGTAGTGGTACTGCTGTGATTTTGGACACAAGAAAGCCCATTAAGTTCCTTGCATTAGTATGTGACGACAGGATGGATGGGGCAGGGGAGGAAGGAGAAAATGGCTAGTAGTGGAGAATAGGAGTTTGGGGCTGCTTCTACTCACCAAAATAATATTGGAGTAATAAGTGGAGTGAGCCAGGCAGAGAGAGAGTAGCAGTAAATCTTGAGGTTTTGAAGCCATATCTGGCAGTTAGTTACTAAGCCAGGTACGTTCAAGCTCCTAGCCTGATGCGGCTGTTGTATGAGGGAGTGCAATGAGGTGAGAAACCAAGATCCAGTGGGGACAAGGGCATTGATGTTGGAGGCAAGACAATTATGAGGGAAGATAATGGAGATGTCAATGTCATGATAGGTAGCAAACCAGAGAAAGGAAGGTTGGCATTTATGAGGGAGTTAGGGTTTTATTTGTTTTCCAGGGATTGAAAATAAAATCTATTCAATAGCGATCATAACATGATCGACTTCAAGGTAGTGTTTGAAAGGGAAAAAAATGAATCAGCTGCTAAGATTCTAGACTTGGGTAAGGCCGACTTCAATGGGATGAGACAGAGACTGTCCACAGTAAACTGGGCAAATCTGTTAATGGGTAAAATGACTGATGATCAGTGGGAAATGTTTAAAGAAACATTTAATGTGATACAGAATGGGTTTATACCCCTGAGGGGCAAGAACTCTACTTGCCAAAAAAAAGCAGCCATGGACAACTAAAGAGGTAAGGGACAGTATAAGACATAAGGAAAGGGCATACAAAAAGGCAAAAAATGGCACAGATCCTGGCAAATGGGAAAGATACAAAGATCAACATAGGGTCACAAAACAGATAGTAAGAGCTACAAAAAGAGAGTATGAAAAGAAACTTGCAAGGGATATCAAAACCAATACGAAGAACTTTTATAGTTACATTAAGAGAAAGAGGGTGGTCAGGAGCAGTGTTGGCCCCTTAAAAACTGAAAGTGGGGATATTGTCATTGACAATGGGGAAATGGCGGACATGTTGAATAATTACTTTGCATCAGTATTTACAGTTGAAAAAGAGGATAGCATGCCGGAAATCCCAAGAAAACTAATATTGAATCGGGGACGGGGACTCAATGAAATTAACATAAGTAAAACAACAGTAATGAAGAAAATAATAGCACTAAAGAGTGACAAATCCCCAAGACCAGATGGTTTCCATCCCAGTGTTTTAAAGGAAGTAGGTGAGCACATTGCAGATGCCCTAACTATAATCTTTCAAAGTTCTCTAGATTCAGGAACTGTCCCTCTAGATTGGAAAATTGCACGTCACTCCACTTTTTAAGAAAGGAGAGTAAGGGAAACCAGGGAATTATAGACCAGTTAGCCTAACATCTGTTTTGGGGAAAATGCTGAAATCTATAATTAAGGATAGGGTGACTGAACACCTCGAAAATTTTCAGTTAATCAGAGAGAGCCAGCATGGATTTGTGAAAGGTAGGTCATGCCTGACAAACCTGATTGAATTTTTTGAAGAGGTGACTAAAGTAGTGGACAGGGGAATGTCAATGGATGTTATTTATATGGACTTCCAGAAGGCATTTGATAAAGTCCCACATAAGAGACTGTTAGCTAAGATAGAAGCCCATGGAATCGAGGGAAAAGGATGGACTTGGTTAGGAAGTTGGCTGAGCAAAAGGCGACAGAGAGTAGGGATAATGGGAAGGTACTCACATTGGAGGATGTGATTAGTGGAGTCCCGCAGGGATCTGTCTTGAGGCCACAATTATTCACTATATTTATTAACGACTTAGATGAAGGCATAAAAAATCTCATATCTAAGTTTGCCAATGATACAAAGATTGGTGGCATTGTAAGCAGTGCAGATGAAAACATAAAATTACAAAGGGATATTGATAGATTAGGTGAATGGGCAAAATTGTGGCAAATGGAATTCAATGTAGGCAAATGTGAGGTCATCCACTTTGGATCAAAAAAGGATAGAAAGGGTACTTTCTAAATGGTAAAAAGTTAAAACAGTGGATGTCCAAAGGGACTTAGGGGTTCAGGTACATAGATCATTGAAGTGTCATGAACAGGTGCAGAAAATAATCAATAAGGCTAATGGAATGCTGGCCTTTATATCAAGAGGACTAGCGTACAAGGGGGCAAAAGTTATGCTGCAGCTATACAAAACTCTGGTTAGACCGCACCTGGAGTACTGTGAGCAGTTCTGGGCACCGCACCTTTGGAAGGACATATTGGCCTTGGAGGGAGTGCAGCGTAGGTTTACTAGAATGATACTCGGACTTCAAGGGTTGAGTTACGAGGAGAGATTACACAAATTGGGGTTGTATTCTCTCGAGTTTAGAAGGTTAAGGGGTGATCTGATCAAAGTTTATAAGATATTGAGGGGAACAGATAGGGTGGATAGAAAGAAACTATTTCCGCTGGTTGGGGATTCTAGGACCAGGGCCACAGTCTAAAAATTAGAGCTAGACCTTTCAGGAGTGAGATTAGAAAACATTTCTACACACAAAGGGTGGTAGAAGTTTGGAACTCTCTTCCGCAAATGGCAATTGATACTAGCTCAATTGCTAAATTTAAATGTGAGATAGATAGCTTTTTGGCAACCAAAGGTATTAAGGGATATGGGCCAAAGGTAGGTATATGGAGTTAGATCACAGATCAGCCATGATCTAATCAAATGGCGGAGCAGGCTCGAGGGGCTGAATGGCCTACTCCTGTTCCTATATTCCTACGTTCCTAAAAGTATATGTTTTTTGGAGTATCGGGTGTGTGCTGAAGGAAGGAGATAAGAAAGTGGTCTGAGAGCGCTTCTTCAGGAATAGGGATCAGAGAGGTCTTCAGATTTTGCGGGATAATGAGGTTGAGCAGGTTGCTATGTATGCGGGTCGGAGTGGATGTAGATGGTGAGGTTGAGGTAAACAAGGAACACAAGGCTTTCAGTGGAGATAAGGAAGGAGAATGCGATACAAACCACTGAGAATATTTAGTCAGTCAATGCCGAAATTGATGTGGATTGAAGGGAAGAGGGAAAAATAGTTGGGGGCTTCCATGAATAATAGCTGAGGAGGATTTTGAAGGGGAGTTGGTCAAGGTGGTAAAGTGTGGAGATCAAAAGTGGAGAGAGACAGAGGAATAGGGGCAAAAGTAGGATTTTAAAGATGAAAGCCGAGCCGCTACCACAGCAATTTGGTTGAGGGGATTGGTAGAACAAGAAACCAGGAGCAGGCCTCAGTGACAGGGAAAGAACCACAATAAGTAAGACTTAGGATGTCAACATGCTCCTCCAGAGGGAGACCATGGATGATGAGGGACTCCCTAATTGGAGAGCTGATATTTTGAAGGGCAATGTGAGGGGAGTGGAGTCACCTATGAATTGTCTGATGGGGATAGAGGAGATGGAGGGAGATTTACATTGAGTGTCAAAAAAAAGGGCAAAGGGAAGGATCGGAAGGAAGTTGAAGAAAATGAGCCTGGTGAGTGAAGCCATTGAATAACACAGGGAGAGGACTAGAGCAAATTAGATGACTAATGGGCATAGCCAACCTAGTGTGCCTTGATGAGCCCTCTGAGAAGTTCAATCTAGAACAAAGGGAGTCTATGGGAGGCAGAGAAGGAGGAGTTCAGTGGGGGAGAAATGGCAGATGGGGCTGAAATGAGGCTTGAGGTAGTGGTGAAATCAGAAGAAGCAGAGCCTGCTGGGAAAGAGAAAGAGATTGAACTCAGAGGACTGGAGACCAGAGGCTCGTCTGTTGGGCAAGAGTGTGGGAAATAACAAGAGAATGTAAGTCCAGGAAGGGGATCAAAATCCTAAAGATGTCAGGAGAGTCTGAAGCTGAAAAACCTATCTGAAGCTTGCTGGAGGATCATGGTCAAAAGGTAATTTTTGGGATCAGCAATCTGAAACTAAATAGATTGGTGGTCAGGAGCTGCCTGGTGAAGGAGATCAGCATAGTACTATGATATTAAACCACCTTTGTTCCAGTGAAGATTCACTCCCTAAACCTCTCTGCCTCTCTCTCCTCCTTTAAGACAGACCTTAAAACTTACCTCTTTGACCAAGCTTTTGGTCACCTGTCCTAATGTCTCCTTCTGTGGCTCGGTGTCAATTTTTGTCTGATTACGATCCTGTGAAGCACCTTGGGACGTTTTACTATGTTAAAGGCGCTATGTAAATGCAAGTTGTTGTTGAAGAATCTTTGGTGCATCCTATTCCTGTTCGGTTACCCTCATATGTATGTATAAATACAAGTTCTTTCTTAATTTCTTAACAACCTTATATTCTCTTTTGTTTTCTTCACTAAAGCGTGTCCAGGTCACACTGAACAGCATTGTTAACTTCTCACTTTCACCAATCATCCTCTAAACACCACAGTTGTTATTTTATTTTAGAGATCAGTTTTTTAAAAATTCGTTCATGGGATGTGGGCGTCGCTGGCGAGGCCGGCATTTATTTCCCATCCCTAATTGCCCTCGAGAAGGTGGTGGTGAGCCGCCTTCTTGAAACGCTGCAGTCCATGTGTTGAAGGTTCTCCCACAATGCTGTTAGGAAAGGAATTCCAGGATTTTGACCCAGCGACGATGAAGGAACGGAGATATATTTCCAAGTCGGGATGGTGTGTGACTTGGAGGGGAACATGCAGGTGGTGTTGTTCCCATGTGCCTGTTCCCCTTGTCCTTCTAGGTGGTAGAGGTTGCGAGTTTGGGAGTTGCTGTCGAAGAAGCCTTGGCGAGTTGCTGCAGTGCATCCTCTGGATGGTACACACTGCAGCCACAGTGCGCCGGTGATGAAGGGAGTGAATGTTTAGGGTGGTGGATGGGGTGCCAATCAAGCGGGCTGCTTTGTCCTGGATGGTGTTGAGCTTTTTGAGTGTTGTTGGAGCTGCACACATCCAGGCAAGTTGAGAGTATTCCATCACACTCCTGACTTGTACCTTGCAGATGGTGGAAAGGTTTTGGGGAGTCAGGAGGTGAGTCACTCGCCACAGAATACCCAGCCTCTGACCTGCTCTTGTAGCCACAGTATTTATGCAGCTGGTCCAGTTAAGTTTCTGGTCAATGGTGACCCCCAGGATGTTGATGGTGGGGGATTTGGCGATGGTAATGCCGTTGAATGTCAAGGGAAGGTGGTTAGACTCTCTCTTGTTTGAAATGATCATTGCCTGGCACTTGTCTGGCATGAATGTTACTTGCCACTTATGAGCCCAAGCCTGGATGTTGTCCAGGTCTTGCTGCTTGTGGGCATGGACCACTTCATTATCTGAGAGGTTGTGAACGCAACTGAACACTGCAATCATCAGCGAAAATCCCCATTTCTGACCTTATGATGGAGGGAAGGTCATTGATGAAGCAACTGAAGATGGTTGGGCCTAGGACACTGCCCTGAGGAACTCCTGCAGCAATGGCCTGGGGCTGAGATAATTGGCCTCCAACAACCACTACCATCTTCCTTTGTGCTAGGTATGACTCCAGCCACCGGAGAGTTTTCCCTCTGATTCCCATTGACTTCAATTTTACTAGGGCTCCTTGGTGAGACATCCGGTCAAATGCTGCCTTGATGTCAAGGGCAGTCATTCTCACCTCACCTCTGGAATTCATCTCTTTTATCCATGTTTGGACCAAGGTGCTAGGACAATCCAGAAGCTTTTCTGGTTATTTTTCCTGGTGCTGCCCCACAATTTACCACATTGAATTCAATTTCATGACCTCCAGTACCATAACCACTACTGGGCTATGTACTCTAAAGTATGTAGCTGAAATCGCTGCTACCTCTTCAAGGTAGGTACTTGTTCAGTTGCAACTTCAGAAGTTACTTCAGAGGTGACCTGAGATGGTGCTTTTGAGAAGTTACCATATAGTGTATGTTACATGAGGTCAAGAAGTGTGGCCCAGAAGTCCCTTCACTATGCAACCAACCAGTGTTCTGAACATCAATTGTTATACTTTTGCTTTACAATAATGCACAATAACAGAACTGAGATCACAGTGTCTTTGCTTCCAATTAGATAACTTCCTTTTCGAGATTGAAAAAAAAAATCTTCCTTATATTAAGAGTAATGAAAATCTCTTGCGTCATCTCCAGCTAGTTGCTAGAAGTAGAAATGTAAGAAGAATAGATAGGAGACCCAACCTAAGAAGGGAGGAGAGATGATAACCACACAGCCCTCTGATACCTCTCCCAGTTACCAGACTTAGCAGCTTACCAAATATGGTGCTCATTGCAACCACATCCCCTGCCAGTAGGATGGCCAGAATAACTTCGTTAATTGAAACCATCGGTCAACTCAATAGTTAGTTATTCACGCAAAGCATTGTGTGAACAGGATTGTACCATCGGGAAATCATTGATTTGTACCAATTTTTATGTAGAATACCAATTTTTAAAATGTCGTAACCCTTGGTTTAGCAGAAACTCCAAGAAATTCTATATTCCCTGAGTAAATTTCAGCTCATAATGTAATCTTAAAAACTCCCCATTATGGTAATCATACTACTCAAATGTCAGGATCATTTTTTATACTGTAATATCAATGTAATATTATTAGAATACTATAATATTAATGTAATACTGTTACAATAGCATAATATTAATATAGAACTACTACAATACTGGAATTTTAATATAATGCCATTGTAATATTGTAATAACAATCTAATACTATTAAATACTGTAATATTAATATAGAACTACCACAATACTGGAATATTAATGTAGTACCACTACAACACTGGTATATTAATGTAACATCACAATACTGTAACATTATGATAATGTTATTACAATGTAAATTTTAAAATAAAAGACTTTAAAAACCGCAGTTCTTCAGTCATTATTCTCTACTACCATGATGAATATTTCTTCTATATCACCATTTTAATTGTTATTTTACATTGTTTCTATGTATACTATCTATTTTAATTTATTTTCCTTATTGCTTATTTATTTTGTGCTTAAAAGCTAAGCTTACATTTCCTCCTGTGCCTTCAGCAACCTGAGCTCGACCTTGGAGCTCGAGCCCTCACCTCTTTAATTCAGTCCCAAGTGGCCTGAAATTTAATCCCAAAGGCCAACTGGGAGAGTGAACATTAAAGCTTGGCCTGGTCACGTCACTGGAGCAACCAATCAAATTTTGCCATCTTTTTTGAGCCACATTTTGTGACCGTAAAGCATTATCTTGTCTGTAATCAAAGGGAGCATGAGCCACCAAATGTGTCACCTCGTTAGCCGACACTAAAGGGTAAATATGCTTATTAGCTGCATATTCATTTCTATGATTTAAACACTTTGGGGGGGGGGGGGGGGAATTTGGATAAGGGCCGTTTTTGGCCGTAGGTAGCGTGATGCATTATTACCCCACGCCCAATGACCCCTGCGCAGGCAGGACGCATGTTTCGGCCGGCCCGAGGACTCACCTGCAATCAGCGTTCCATTCCGAACCTTGCACGTAGAATCAATGCGATTCACACTTTCCACCACCAGGGGGAGCTCAATCTCTTAAAGGGAGGACATTTCTTAGAAATCTCTTAAAGGTAGCTGATACCTGTTATTTGCTGAAAATAACAGTCTACTGACTGCATGGAGTCTGAATGGAGATCAGACATCGCACACATAAAACACAGATGCGGGTCCCATCCTTATGTTTACACACCGATGAGTTATGTTAAAAAATTGAATAAAGGTTGCACACTACTAAATCCCACATCCTCCAATCTGCACGCCAGACCTCACCAATCTGCTAATCTCAGTTGATACCAGGCCTGCGAGAGTGCATGCACCAAGGTTCTCTGCTGATGCACTAGAGGCCTTGGTGCAAGAGGTGGACAGAAGGAGGGACATCCTATATCCGCAGGTGGGGGGGGGTGAGGGGCAAGAAGCCCTCCAGACGTATACCCAAAAGGCAGTGGGAGGCAGTGGGGGACGAAGTCAATGCCAGGCGCACAGCATCATGAACATGAATGCAGTGCAGGAAGAAGTTCAATGCTTTGACGAGTGGTCAAGGTGAGTGAGGTCAACTGTCAAGTGGCTTCTCCTACCAACTACACCACGCACTACACCCCCCATCACCCACATACCAATAAACTCTTTCCATCATTATTCAACTCTTGCAACCAGATGCTTCCTCTCACCGTTACACATTACCACTGTTTCCAGCCGCCCACCCACAACTCACAGGCCACACACACTGGCAGCTATTCAACCATGACAGGCACATCACCCAGACACACGTCCCGCTTTCTTGCAGGAGAAGGTGGCACATATCAGGAGGCAGCAAGTGGCATTGGCATTTAGCCCCTCGAGCCTGTTCCACCATTCAATGAGATGGTGGACCTGTGACCTAACTCCATATACCCGCCTTAGCCCCATATCCCTTGGTTCACAGAATTCTAGCAATCTCAGATTTAACATTCACAAGTGAGCTAGCATCAACTGCTGTTTGCAGAAGAGCATTCCAAACTTCTCCCACCCAATGCGTGTAGAAGCATTTCCTAACTTCACTCCTGAAAGTCCTGGCTCTAAATGTTAGGCTATGTCCCCGTGTCCTAGTATTCAAGTCGAGGAGACCTCCAAAAACAGTTACAAATGTCTCGGCAGCCAGAAGCAATAATTCGGCCACTAACCTGTAAATCCTGCAAGGTCCCTTTAAATAGCGCTGGTGGGGGGTCCTCCAGGCACTCTAAGACATGTTCAGATGGTCGGGGTTAAGACTGTGCATTGAGTTGAGCATTAAGTCCCAAAATGGTGTCTATCACTTTAAATCAGCATTGCACGCATTTTCTCCCTACTTTACATGATTCCAGCGTTCCATACCTGCGCCTGCGCTAACTCCTCTACCAAGATGGCATCTGGCGCACATTACGCTGGAAACATGCGTGCACATCCAAGACACCATCCATCTTGAATGTCAGAGAGACCATGTAACGCCAAAACAATGGGCGCTACATGGCCCAATTTAGTGCCCCCGGTTTTGATTGCCATTAGATTGTATCAGAGGCATTTGGCACTTTGTTTTTCCTACTTGGATCACTTAGTAGCACTCTGAGTCAGAGGTTGTGGATTCAAGTCCCACTCCAGAGACTTGAGCACATAATCAAGGCTGACACTCCAATGCAGTACTGAGGAAGTGCTGCACTGTCGGAGGTGCCATCTTTCGGATGAGACATTAAACCAAGTCCCCGATGCCTTATTTCAAAGAAGAGTAGAGGAGTTCTCCCCAATGTCTGGGCCAGTAATTACCCCTCAACCAACATCACTAAAACAGATGATCTGGTCATTATCACATTACTGTTTGTGGAACCTTACTATGCACAAATTGGCTGCTGCGCTTCCCTACATTACAACAGTGACTATACTTCAATACTTCAATACTACTTAAATGGCTGTAAAGCACTTTGAGATATCCTAATGTCGTGAAAGATGCTATAGAAAAACTAGTCTTTTTACTTTAGTCACTGAGATTAGGATCCCTTGAAGTGGGAATGTTTCTGTGGGTGTCCATTGTCTTTAACCCTGGTATACGAAATGTAATATAATCCAACCTTAATATTACAATGCATATCGAACAAAGTAAGCATTTCTCTTGCCACAAGAAGAGTTGGAGTGCAGACATTGAGGCCACTTTGAGTTCCATTGTGCCAGTTAGCATTTTCCAATGTAGGCTTACTGTGGCTGAAAATGCTTTAAGCTAGTGAACTTTTGGAAGCCTAGATCAAATTGCTCTTCTAAAGTCTTGCACGCTTTAGCCTTTATTTTCATATCGAATCTAACTGTGATCATGAGAACCCACTGCACTGTCAGATGTGCCATCTTTCCGATGAGACATTAACCCGAGTCCCCGTCTGCCCTCTCAGGTGGACGTAAAAGATCCCATGGCATTACTCAAAGAAGAGCAGGGGAGTCCTGGCTAATATTTATCCCTCAACCAACACCTAAAACAGATGAGCTAATCATTATCACGTTACTGTTGTGGGACTTTGCTGTGCTTAATTTAGCTGCTGTGTTTCTTACATTACAACAGCGACTACACTTCAAAAGTACTTAATTGACTGTAAAGCACAATGGGATGTCCTGAGGTCGTGAAAGGCGCTATATAAATGCAAGTTCTTTATTTTCTAAGTTACTAATTAATTGCGGCAGACTGCAAAACACTATAAAACCTAATCTAGTCCTCTCCTTCACATGTGTTAAGAAGCAGTCACCAACTGGGGCATTCTTATGTTTTTACCTCTCCCTTACGATTGCCCATGGTCGTTCCACATTCTTCTGGGATATTGAGAGCTTCCTGATGATGACATTACGATTGCCTGCCACCTCTATTACTTGCTTAAAGAGCTCTCTATCTACCTGACCTCTTTCACTACATTGCGGTCCTCAGCATTATTCATTTCTACCCTGCATTTCCTCTTTTGATACATTCACATTTACATTTAGGGTACAGTAGCATTGTGGTCGTGTTACTGGACTAGTTATCTCGAGATAAAACATGGCAGTTTGAGAATTTGAATTCAATTTAAAAAGTCTAGAAATAAAAAGCTGTTATCAGTAAAAAAAAATGACCGTGAAGCAGTTGGATTGTAGTAAAAACCCAACTGGTTCACTAATGTCCTTTAGGGGAGGAAACCTGCCATTCTTGCCCGGTCTGCCCTATATGTGACTCCAGTACTACATCAATGTGATTGATGCATAACTGCCCTCTGAAGTGGCCTAGTAAGCCACTCAGTCAAAGCAACTAGAGTCGCCCACATCCCGAAAATGAATTTTAAAAATTGATAGCTCTTACCAGGATGTAAGTTTAAAAGAAATTACATCCTCTTCATTACAATGTGATCCAAGAAGCTTAATGTAAACATACATAATTTAATATAAATATAATAAACTATAACAGAAACTCCTCAGTGAATACTAAACTATCTCAAGATTCAGACAATGCTTCTAAGCTATTCTATGCCATCTGAACCCATCAATTTATTCACTATCTTGTAGTTTTGTCTGACAGCTATTCATTATCATGTCTATAATTAACATTTTGTGTTCAATCTTAAGGACGCAGAGCTGTTACTGAAGGAGCGTCCTTACTTGAGAGGGCGTAGACACAAAACAAAGAAAGATACAACAACAGTATGTGCCACTAGAGGACAGCACTTACCACCTGCTTTATTGTCAGGCCCACATTAGAGCAGAGCTTAAGGTAACAGCTATATTGGCTCCATTTACAAGGGTCGATTTTAAGAATGCTCTTAGTTCAGCGGGGAGAGTCTCCCCACTCACACATATCGGGAGATCCCGGACACACTGCCCACGACAGAGTGCATTCACAACAGCTTAATGTGAGCAACGTTGCGGAAGATCTGGTAGTATTATTAAAATATCAACACAGCAAAGTAATCTCTTCCAAATGGAGTGAAAGTTTGGCATTTGATTCTGATAAGAACTAAAATAGTTCGAACTAGTACGGTGCCTGAGAGGTACAAAATACAAAGAGAAAATGTCCAACATTGTTTCCTTTGACGGGGAGGGGAGTCAATTTTAGTACTAATCATTTGTGTAATTCATAGAATCATAGGGGATAAAATTGGATAAGGGCCATTTTCGGGCGGGGGTAGCGTGATGCGTAGTACCCTGGGCCCGATGGCCCCTGCGCTGGTAGCACATAAACTTTGTGCTGCCTGCTAATTATCATGATATCTCTGTGTAGCCTGCACAACCCACATTGCTGAGAGGCTGCACAGAGAATGAAGAAGTTGGAAATGGGGCGTGCTCAGCGCACGTCATCAGCAGCCTGCACCTCTTAAAGGTGCAGGTGCACATTGCAAATGCAGGTACACAGTTGGCTAGGAGGAGGGAAAGATGGCTGCGAGGATCAGCATGAGAGAGGGCTCCACGCTTCTCTGATGATGCACTGGAGACTCTGGTGGAAGGGGTAGATGAAAGGAGGGCCAACAAGTACCCGCAAGGTGGCCGGAGACTCTCCAGATGGCACCTCCGCAGGCATTGGCAGGCTGTGGTGCAGGAAGTCAATGCCAGGAGCGTGGCACCACGCATGTGGCTGCGGTGCCGATAGAAATTCAATGATTTGACACGAATGGTCAAGGTGAGTGAATGCAAGTGTCAAGTGACACATCCTACCAACTGCACCACTACTCCACGCATCACACCCCCCCATCACCCACCCACCAACAAACACTGCCCATCCGTACGCAATGCTGCACTCGGCATCCTGCATCTCACCCGCACATGATACCACACTTGCAGGCCACACAACCATGACTCACAGGTCACACACACTGGCAGCTTTTCAAACATGACAGACACATCACCCACACACCTTGCAGGATACTCACTGACACACTGACCTTTGTCTTGCAGGAGAAGGTGACACATAACAGCCGGCAGCAGGAGGGACCTGAGGGTGGACAGGCACGCCTGCACGCCCTCACCCCCTTGGAGGAGACAGCGCTTCGGATCATTGGGCGGGCCGTTGGTGCAGCCGTGACCACATGCCGCGCTGGAGGTCCCGGTGAAGGGAGTCTCTGCATATCTAATGCTCCTTCTCCTTTTCCACATTTCCCCCCTGCCATAATCTTTTCTGACTCACGTGCTGCACATGCTGTCAGCACGCACATCTTACTTGCTCCTCACCCCGCTCCACAACTCAACCTGTTTCCCTTCGTCATTGCAGATACCCAGGAACACGTGGCAGCACTGTCCGAGGAGGAGGAGGAGGCGGACACTGAAGCCACATGGTCACTCGATCTGACACTTGCTTCCATCAGCTCAGAGACTGACACTGCACGTTCTTTAAAGGCTAGGTTACAGAAGGGATCTGCATGTGGTGAGACACCAGACACGAGGAGCCGGGGCAGGGGGAAAGGATACCACAAGTGCCAGCTCACCGGAGGGCTGGGTCACTCACTTGTCCTGCTGCAGAGGAGTCAGATGAGGACTTCGATGGGCCAGGCTACAGAAGACGGCTGATGGGCATACACAACCAAATGCTTGGTGCACTGGAAAGCCTGCCAGAAAGCCTGCGCACAATGAGAAGGGGCATGGAGGAGTCCAGCTCCAACTTGGCACAGGGCTTTGCGCAGAGCTTGGAGCCCGTCCTTTCCAAAATGGAACGGGTGGTCACCTCCATCAGCACACCTGTGCAACCCACCGATGTCACAGCTTCCATTGCAGCACAAACATCTGCCATCAAAAGTCTGACTGCTGCCTTGGAAGCTCAGACTGTTGCTATCGTGGCTCTGGATTCCACTGTGGAACGGGGCTTCCAGTACATCACAGCACTCCAGCAATCCGTTCTCCAGCTGATCACCAGGATTGCTGTCAAGAGGGAAGGTGATGAACCTGTTCCTCATCTGGTACAGTGCGTCTGTGACCTCCCTTATGCAGCAGTGCACTGCACACTGCGAGATGTTGCACATGTCGCCAGCAGAGGCCTGAAATGATCTTGAGCCATAGAAATTCAGTGCCACGGTGACCTTCACAGCCACAGGCAATGCTGTCCTCGCCCTGCTCTGAGGCTGCAGTTGTGGCTGCACCAGTTAACAGATCTCGGTCACGGCTTCCTTGGTGAACCTCAGGTGTCAGATGCAATCCTCCTTGATCATGTTGAGGTAAGAGGATTGATCCTCGAAGGCCCTCATTGGGTAGGGCCTCCTGCTCAGTGCCCTGCACCTCCTCGTCCTCCATCTCCTCGCAGCTTGACCTGCTGGGCGTGACCTCTCTGCATGCTCCCAGTCATGCTCAATGCCCGGCGGGAGCCCTAGCAGACCACCCATGGTTGCCAGGAATGTTGTTCAACCACGGTTGTAACTTTCCGAACCGTAAGGCAGTACCTGCCAGACCACTCTCAAATGTACTCCAGGAACTCTCAGTAACCATAGGGAGCTTCAAAAAAAAACCTACTCCACCAGCAGCCAGAAGCAATAATCCAGCAACTAACCTGCAACACCTGTATGGCCCCTTTAAATAGCACTGGTGGGGGGTCCTCCGGGCACTCTAAGACACGTTCAGGTGGTCGGGGTTAGGACCGTGCGTTGAGTTGAGTGTTAAGGTCCAAAATGGTGCCTATCGCTTTAAATCAGCGTTGCACACTGATTGCACGCATTTTCTCCCTACTTTACCTGCTTCCAGCGTTCTGTATTTGCGCTTGCACTAACACTTATACCGAGGTGGCGTCCAGTGCACGTCACGCTGGAAACGTGCGTGCGCAGCTAAGACACCTCCTTGGATGTCAGAGAGGCTGAGAGGCGTCGAATCAACGGGCCTACACGGCCCAATTTAGTGCCCATAGAATCTTACAGCACAGAAGGAGGCCATTCAGCCCATCATACCTGTGCCAGCTCTTTGAAAGAGCTATCCAATTAGTTCCACACCCCTGCTTTTTCCCCATAGCCCTGCAATGTTCTCCCTTTCAAGTATTTATCCAATTCCCTTTTGAAAGTTATTATTGAATCTGCTTCCACCACCCATTCAGGCAGTGCATTCCAGATCATAATAACTCGTTGTGTAAAAAAATTTCTCATCTCACCTCTAGCTCTTTTGCCAATTACCTTAAATCTGGGTCCCCTGGTTACTGACCCTTCTGCCAGTGGAAGTAGTATATCCTTATTTACTCTATCAAAACCCTTCATGATTTCTAATGACTCTATTAAATCTCTCCTTAAGCTTCTCTGCTCTAAGGAGAACAATCCCAGCTTCTCTAGTCTCTCCACATAACTGAAGTCCCTCATCCCTGGATTTGTCATAGTATGGGACAGCACAGAAGGAGATCATTCGACCCATCTTGTCTGCGCCGGCTCTTTGAAAGAACTATCCAATTAGACCCACTCCCCATTCTTTCGCCATAGCCCTGTAAATTTTTCCCCTTCAAGTATTTATCCAATTCCCTTTTGAAAGTTACTATTGAATCTGTTTCCACCACCCTTCAGGCAGTGCATTCCAGATCATTACAACTCACTGTGTAAAAAAATGTTTCCTCATGTCATCTCTGGTTCTTTTGCCAATCACCTTAAATCTGTGTCCTCTGCTTACCGACCCTCCTGCCACTGGAAACTGTTTCTCCTTATTTAATCTATCAAAATCATTCATGACTTCGATCCCCTCTAACAGGTCTCCTGTTAACCTTTTCTGCTCTAAGGAGAACAACCCCAGTCCCTCATCCCTGGTAAATCTCTTCTGCACCCTCTCCAAGGCCTTGACATCCTTCCTAACGTGTGGTGCCCAGGATTGAACACAATATTCCAACTGAGGCCTAACCAGTGTTTTATAAAGGTTTAGCATAACTTCTTTGCTTTTGTACTCTATGCCTCCATCAATAAAGCTCAGCCTTCTCAAAATGTCCCGCCACCTTCAAAGATTTGTGTACGTGTGTCCCCAGGTCTCTCTGTTCCTGCACCCCCTTTAAAATTAGTTTATATTGCCTCTCTTCATTCTTCCAACCAAAATGTATCACTTCACACTTCTCTGTGTTGAATTTCATCTGCCATGCTTCTGCCCATTTCACCAGTCTATGTCCTCCTGAATTCTGTTACTATCCTCCACATTGTTTACTATATATCAGAGTTTCGTGTCATCAGTAAACTTGTATACCCAAGTCCAGGTCATCAGTGTATATCAAAAAGGAAGTGGAATGCATTTCCTCTCTGGAATTTTGGTGGCAGCATCAAGCACCTCCACGTCAGGTACAGCATTGGAAAAGACAGAGTACAGCTCCCTCTACTGTCCCATAACAATATGCCATAGCCTTCCTAATAGCACCACTGGTGTGAATTGCTCTATCTCCTAATACCATCCCTGTGGCCTCCCTGACTGAGATGACCTTTTAGTGTCAAATAATGCTTTTTTGTGGACTCATACCTATTCAGAACTGGATTGAGACTGCCTAGTCTCATTCACTGGTTAATGACATTGTTATTGCTGAATATCAAGGGGACACAGCATTAATTAGTCAGTGAATCCCCAGTGCGGACTGGTCCCTCATTAGGCAAGAAGATGAATAGGTGGAACAAGGCCATTTACTAAAAACTCCAACAATGTCAGCTTATGTTATGTGATATTTTTAGCCCATTAAACAATATACCTTACAGAGATGAAACATTCATCCCATTAATCTCATCTGGATCTGACCTAGCCCCCAGTGATGAAAGGAAATTTTGCTGACAATTCTGCCATCCAATTCCCCTGATAAAAATAAACAAAAGAACATAACAAACATAACACCTAAATGGCATTCAACACATCATTGATGACGACGTTGAATATGTGGGGTACAGGATTGTTTTCGGTCATTTAAATGTCATGAACTTTTGACGCTTTGGCTAATGGAAAACCCAGTCTGTAAGTTAACTACAAACCACAGACTTTTGTCTACTGCTAAGGACAACAACAGAAAACAGACAGAGCAGGAAAGGTCGCAAATTTGGATACTGCACAAATGACAGAGAGGCCCCTTTTATGGGCCCCGACAACATCTCGGCTGTACTGCTGAAGACTTGTGCTCCAGAACTAGCCGTGCCTCTAGCCAAACTGTTCCAGTACAGCTACAACACTGACATCTACCCGACAATGTGGAAAATTGTCCAGGTATGTCCTGTCCACAAAAAGCAGGACAAATCCAATCCGGCCAATTACCGCCCCTTCAGTCTACTCTCAATCATCAGCAAAGTGATGGAAGGTGTCGTCGACAGTGCTATCAAGCGGCACTTACTCACCAATAACCTGCTCACCGATGCTCAGTTTGGATTCCGCCAGGACCACTCGGCTCCAGACCTCATTACAGCCTTGGTCCAAACATGGACAAAAGAGCTGAATTCCAGAGGTGAGGTGAGAGTGACTGCCCTTGACATCAAGGCAGCATTTGACTGAGTGTGGCACCAAGGAGCCCTAATAAAATTGAAGTCAATGGGAATCAGGGGGAAAACTCTCCAGTGGCTGGAGTCATACCTAGCACAAAGGAAGATGGTAGTGGTTGTTGGAGGCCAATCATCTCAGCCCCAGGACATTGCTTCAGGAGTTCCTCAGGGCAGTGACCACCTCCCCTTGACATTCAACAGCATTACCATCGCTGAATCCCCCACAATCAACATCCTGGGGGTCACCATTGACCAGAAACTTAACTGGACCAGCCACATAAATACTGTGGCTACAAGAGCAGGTCAAGGGCTGGGTATTCTGCGGTGAGTGACTCATCTCCTGACTCCCCAAAGCCTTTCCATCATCTACAAGGCACAAGTCAGGAGTGTGATGGAATATTCTCCACTTGCTTGGATGAGTGCAACTCCACTAACACTCAAGAAGCATCGACACCAACCAGGACAAAGCAGCCCACTTGATTGGCACCCCATCCACTACCCTAAACATTCACTTCCTTCACCACCGAGGCACAGTGGCTGCAGTGTGTACCATCGACAGGATGCACTGCAGCAACTCGCCAAGGCTTCTTCGACAGCACCTCACAAACCCACGACCTCTACCACCTAGAAGGACAAGGGCAGCAGTTACATGGGAACAACACGATCTGCATGTTCCCCTCCAAGTCACACACCATCCTGACTTGGAAATATATCGCCGTTTCTTCATCATCACTGGGTCAAAATCCTGGAACTCCCGACCTAACAGCACTGTGGGAGAACCTTCACCACACGGACTGCAGCGGTTCAAGAAGGCGGCTCACCACCACCTTCTCAAGGGCAATTAGGGATGGGCAATAAATGCTGGCCTCACCAGCGACGCCCACATCCCGTGAACGAATAAAAAAAAAGACTAAGCCTCAAAAACAGTATAAAAATGAGAGACAATCGTCAAGAAGTGGCAAAAGGACGAAGACAAGGAAGAATCGCTTGGATGGAGACCTGCAGGCTCTCCTCCAGAACAATGGTCTGGTCAACCCGTGTTCTGAACTGTGTTCCCAGTTGTGAGTATTATTTAGATCTGTTGCTTATTGTTGTTCGGCAATCGAATGTGTTTAGTAATCTTAGTACCAGTTTCTGTGGTTGTTGTCTCTGCTCAAGGTTGGAACTAGTAATAAGATTATTTCCCTAAACATAGGGACAAATTAATACTAATAATCCTACAAATAGGATGGTTAACAGAGAAACAATTGTGCTTTACATATATTAAAAGAAACAGGTTCAGTAAGTTTCCTATTGATCCTTGCACAGATCTTGGAGTAGCAGTGCCCAATCCAGATAAAATCCAAGAATATGGCACGTATTTCAATACCTTCCAATTTCTTCTTCCGGCTGCATGAGGCACTAAATCAAAATCATTATAAAAATTGATGAAATCAATGTAAGTGGATTTTCCCTGAGCCTTAGAAAGCAACACAATCTCATATAAAGCTACAACCCACCCACCACATTCCTCACGAGAGCAAAATCCATCTTGTTCCTTTCTGATTAGTCCATAGGTCTACAAAGCATCCGATATGCATGCTGTAACAATCTGAAGAACCGGCCTAAGAACCAGCAAGATTCCTCTGTCATTTCTGGCCTTACTCAAAACCCCTTTCTGCACTCTGGAACACCAAGGCTATGCATGTCTCAAACAGATTCCTATTCACCAACTTCAGCAGGTCAGCTACAGTTAGTTCCTGTTGCTGTTCTCAACATTCTCGCCTAGAGCAGCCTTTAGGAATTCAGCATGAATGCCCTACCATTAACTAACCGATGCAATGCAGAGCCAAATTCTTCCCATCAAATTGGATCATCAAGGCCTCCTACCTGTGAAATACATTCCAATGGCTTCTCCAATTTTATGTGTGTCCCCCCTCCTCCCTCTGTTCCATCTTCGGTACAGACTCATCAGCTATTTTGGCCCGAGTCTCTTGGACACCCTCCCTAAATTGCTCTGCCTCACTTTCTCTGGATCTTTAAAAGCCTCCTGGTTTCAGGATTTGTAGGTGGTAATTTACTTCTTGTGGGTGAGTAATTCGGCTCAATGGCTCGTAGCACAGGGGCTGCCAGCCGCTCTGACTTAGCAGTTACCATTCATCGCAAGGTCAGCATCTTGCCCAAGGCAGCTAAGGGATTTCCTCTTGACAAGGAAGGTAACTGGCACTGGTCCACGGTTTTCTAGTAACGTTGAACAATGTGATTAGAAAACAAAGGATAGACCAAGCTATTCACAGTTACATGATCAATCATTGTGCTAGTCTAAACCAATGTCGCGTAATTAGTGAAACTTGATAACGAAGTAGACAGCATCACTGAGGGAGGAGTTGCATTAGTTTTTAATCTTTCAAGCGTGACATATTCCAGTCATCTATAAGAAGCAATAAACAATTAGGAAATGTTCTGCACCATGAAGATCAGCACTATGCAGCTTCTGAGGAATGTTTACAAATTCCATCAGCCAAGGCCTAGGCTCTTTGAAAGAGTACCATTACCCTGACAAAGTTAGTCATGCACAACCCGCCTTCTACTGCAGGTAAATCCTAGCCACATACTGGACTTCTTTCTGCTCTGAGTCCATAAACCATGGTAACTTTGGGATTTTAGGCACATTCTTAACCATTCTTCATGTTTCTTATAAGACAAGGATGCAAATCCACTCCTGTGAAAGAAAAAAGTCTAATCTTGGATTTTGTTATCACCCAAGGAGTTGATAGTCCAAGCGGCAAATGGAAAGCCAGCCCTTTGAGAGGAGTCCAATTTCATCACACTGCTGGATTTCCCAAAGTACAGGGAGTCATTGATGGCACTGTGTGGCCATCCCAGCAACAGGTGCCTGCTCCTCCTCTGCTATCATAAGTTGTTCCCTCTCTATCTACCTATCAAATCCTTTGATCATCTTAAGCACCTCAATTAGATCACCCCTTAATCTTCTATACTCAAGGGAATACAAGTCTAGTTTGTGCAACCTGTCCTCATAATTTAACCCTTTTAGCCCCAGTATCATTCTGGTGAATCTGGGCTGCGCCCTCTCCAAGGCCAATATATCCTTCCTGAGATGTGGTGCTCAAAACTGAATACAGTACTCCAGATAGTGTCTAACCAGAGCTCTGTACAGCTGTAATATAACTTCCACCCCTTTGTATTCCAACCCCCTTGAGATAAAGCTCAACATTCCATTTGCCTTTTTAATTATTTTTTGTACCTGTCCACTAGCTTTTAGTGATTTCTGTACTTGGATCCCTAAATCTCTCTGCTCATCCACAGTTCCTAACTTTTTGCCATTTAGAAAATACTGTGATCTATCTTTCTTAGGTCCATAGTGGATGGATGACCTCACACTTTCCCACATTGGACTCCATCTGCCACAGTTTTGCCCACTCACTTAATCTATCAATGTCCCTTTGCAACTTCCTGCTCCCATCTACAATATTTACTGTGCCACCTAACTTAATGTCATCAGCAAACTTAGATATATGGCTCTCTATTCCTTCATCCACGTCATTTATAAATATGGTGAAAAGCTGTGGCCCCAGTACAAATCCCTGAGGGGCAACACTAGTCACATCCTGTCAATTTGAGTAAATAGCTGTTGTCCCTACTCTTTGTCTCCTACCTTCTAACCAATTCCCTATTCAAACCAATAGATTGCCTCTAAATCCATGTGCTCTCATTTTTGTTAACAGTCTCTTTTGTGGAACCTTATCAATTGCCATCTGGAAGTCCATATAAATAACATCCATAGACACTCCCTTATCTACCACATTAGTTACCTCAAAAAATTCACCTAGGTTCGTTAGAAATGACTTACCCTTTACAAATCCATACTGGCTCTCTCTGATCAGCTCATATTTGTCCAAACGCTCAGTCACTCTGACCCTAATAACAGATTCTAATAACTTCCCCACATCTGACGTTAGACTCGTAGGCCTAAAATTTCCAAGTTTATCTCTCTTACCCTTCTTAAATAATGGAGTGACATTCACAGTTTTCCAATCCAAAGGGACAATTCCTGAATTGAGAGAGTTTTGGAAGATCATGACTAACACATCAACAATTTCCTCACCTACTTCTTTTAATACCCTGGGGTGGAAACCATCGGGTCCCGGAGATTTGTCTATCTTTAATCTCATTAGTTTCTCCATCACCATTTTTTTTACTTATACTGAATCTAGTTAGTTCCACCCCTTGATCTATTTTTAGTTTTCTTTGTATCTCTGGTACTTTATCCTCATCCTCTACTGTGAAGACCGATACAATGTAGCTATTTAGTAAGTCTGCTACTTCCTGATTTCCAATCACAATATCACCTGCGTCTGTCATAAAGGGGACTACGTTACTCTTAGCCACCAGCTTTCTCTTAATATATTTGTAAAAACCTTTAGTGTTGCCCTTGATACCCCTTGCAAGCTTTTTCTCATATTTCCTTTTTGCAGCTCTTACCACTTTCTTATTATCCCTTTGCTGTTCTTTATGTCTCTTCCAGTCCGTGGGATCTCTATTGTTCTTTGCTTTCGTATAAGTCCTTTCTTTTAGTTTTGTACTATTACTCACTTCCCTTGTTGACCAAGATTGTTTAATTACACAAGTAGAGACCTTTCCCTTTAGGGGTATGTACAGGTCTTGTATTCTACCAAGTACGTTTCTGAACACTACCCACTATTCATCCATAGTTTTATCTGTTAATAGATCTGCCCAGTCTATTGTGGTCAATTCCTGCCTCATCCTTCCAAAGTCAGCCTTACCTAAATTTAAAAGCTTGGCTCGTGACTCACCCTTCTCCCTCTCAAACCTAATATCGAATTCTATCGTATTATGGTCACTGTTAGCTAGGTGTTCCCTACCGTTAGATAATTGACTAATTCAGGTTCATTACCCATTACTAAATTTAAGATGGCCTGATCTCTTGTTGGTTCAAGAACATATTGTTCCAGAAAATTGTCCCGAATACACTCATGAAATTTGCTGCCTTTGGGATTCGAGCCATTCTGTTTCCCCCAGTCTATGTGAAAATGAAAGTCTCCCATTATAACCACCCTGTTTTTGCAACAAGCTTCTCTGATCTCCATGCTTATGTATCATGCTACTTTATCGCTGCTATCTGGAGGTCTACAAACAACTCCCACCAAAGTCTTTCATCTTTTTCTGCTCACCCTTACTGATATCCCCTCTTTCTAATGCTGCAATAGCCCTTTTCAATATTGCTACTCCTCCTCCTTTTCCAATTTCCCTGTCCTTTCTAAAGACCTTATAACCTGGAATATTTATCTCCCAGTCTTGCCCAGCTTGTAGCCAGGTGTCAGTGATCGCCACTACGTCATGCCCTTTTAGCTGAATTTGCACTTCTAATTCACTTGTTTTATTTCTTATGCTACGTGGGTTTTAATTGGGCAAAAGACCTTGTCCTGCCCTTATACCCTGATGTTGTTTTTAACACATATTTTAACTTATCATATTCCTTGTTTTTTTTTTATCACTTTTGTTGAATTTTGATCAGTTATTTTGTTGTTATTTCCTTTTTTTTTCTGAACCTGAAATATTTATATTACCTTTAACACTTTTGATGACCTGGTGACCACTCTCATCCCTTTTTTTAATCTTTAGGCCATTTTTATTTCTGCCTGAGCCCTCCCTCTCCACCCCGCCCCCCCCCCCTCCCCCACCACTCCTTTATTGGTTTAAAGTCCTTTCTACAGCCCAATTTATCCTTTCAGGTGAAGCTTGTCCCTGTGGTACAGCTCCTTCTTGTCCCAGTACTGGTGCCAGTGCCCCATGAAATGGAACCCCCCTTCCCCACACCAATCCTTTAGCCACATGTTGACTTTCCTAATCTGTTTGTCTCTATGTCAATTTGCAGCTGGCTTGGATAATAATCCTGATATCGTTACCCTCGAGGTCCTGCCTTTTAATTTAGCTCCTATCTCCTGGTACTCCCTCAGTACTCAGTAGAACCTTCTCTCTGTTCTTTCCTATGTCATTCGTCCTGACATGGACCACGACAACTGGATATGCACCCCCCCCACCCCGCCCTTTCCAAATTCCTTTCCAGCCGCATCGAGATATCCCTTACCCTGGCAGCAGGTAGGCAACACACCCTTCGGGACTCTCGATCACGGCTGCAGAGCATGCTATCTATCCCCTATCTATCATAAATAATGTATCTGTAATTGATAGGTTGGTGGTAGTAGGGGCAGAATTATAATATTACCCATTCTGCCATCAAGCATATTAAGGCATATGGTTAAAGACCATCAGACAGACAGTCTGTCTTCTTTAGGTGGTATCACCTGCAGTGCTAATGATGAGGCATCAAATTTAAATGTGGCTCTTACAATAAAACAGCCTGTTCCAAATCTTTCTTTGTGGGACTTGGCTACTTCATTATTTTCATTACTTGATAATTCTTCTTCGGCTTTAAAAAGCCTCCTTAAAACCTATCTCTTTGACCGTGCCATTGTTCTTCGCTTTTAAATACCTTAATTTCCTGCTCGAAGACTATCTTCCCCCCACCAAACTCCCACCCCGCTTTATCTAGTGTTTTTTTACCTGAGGAATTCTGTACAAAAGTAAATTGTTGTTCTTTTTGAAAGTATAGATAATTGCACAATAAATATAACCAGAATAAAGAACAAGTCTTTTCAGACTAAGACTATAGTTTGCTTCTGGTGCACACATTGGGGGCTAAATTGGGCCATGTAGCGCCCATTTTGAAGACGCTACGCAATCACCTAAGCCTTGAAAATGGCGTCCAAGATGCGCGTGCACACTTCCGGTGTGACGTGCGTAGGACGCCATCTTGCTAAAGGCATTTGCGCACGTGTACCTAACTAACTAGTGTAGGGAGATTATGACGTAAAACAGTGTGCAACGGTGATTTAAAGGGACAGATGTGATTTTGGAACTCAACGCTCCAGCCAACACACTGTCTTAACCACGCACAGCTGAACAAAACTTAAATGGCATGGAGGACCCCCCACCAGTACTATTTAAAGGGATCATGAGTTACAGGTTAGTTGCTGGATTATTTGTTCTGGCTGCTGATGCATTTGTACCTGTTTTTGGAGGTTTCCTATACTTGAATAAAGTTGCAATACTCTATAGGGAATGGATTGGCTGCCTGACAGGCAAGAGCACTGATAGAGTGGCAGGGGTGGGACAGGAATGTGGTCATCCTGAGGACAGCAGGTTCATGTTCCATGGAGCCGCTGCCTCCTGTTATGTATCACCTTCTCCTGCAAGAAAGCGGCAAGCGTGTCGGTGAATGTCTTGCAAGGTGTTTGGGTGATGTGGCTGTCATGGTTGAATAGCTGCCAGCATGTGTGACCTGTGAGTTGTGGGTGTGTGTCTTGCAACAGAGGTAATGTGTGAGGGTGAGATGAAGCATCTGATTGGAAGAGTTGAGTACTGATTGAAAGAGTTTGTTGGTAGGTGGGTGATGGGGGATGTGGAGCAGTGGACGAGGCTAGTGGTGCAGTTGGTAGGAGATGCCACTTGAAACTTGAACTTACTCACCTTGACCATTCGTGTCAAATCATTGAACTTCTTCCTACACTACATCCATGTTGGAGATGCTATGCTCCTGGCATTGACGTCATCCACAATTACCTCCCAATGACTCGGGCGCATATGCCTGGAGGGCCTCCTGCCCCCTTGCGGATATAAGATGCCCCCTTATTCTGTCCTCCTCTTCCATCAAGGCCTCCATTGTATCATCAGAGAACTTTGGTGCACGCTCTCTTGCAGGCCCGGTACAAACTCAGATCAGCAGATTGGCCAGGTGTGGCATACAGATTGGAGAGGATGGGATGTAGTTTTGAGAAACCCTTATTCAGTATTTTAAAATGCAACAACATAAGGACGAGAGCTGCATCTGTGTTTTACGTGTGCAATTTCTGTTCTCCATTCAGATCCATATCTTATATTTTGAAAATATAAGAGTCCCGCAAATTTTGAGCAGCCAAGTTGTTTCTCATTAAAAATTCCAGAGTTCCCATCATCACCATTCTTCACTATATTGCAGCATAGATTCACTTCACCATTGACTTGGGTTAACCTTTTAACCCCCATTGCATTCCAAATGTAATCTCTGCAGTCTTTTTGACCTTTGTTCGCACTTGATTAACTCTGCTCCAGCACCTCTTTCTAAGTTGGGAACATGAGTAGCCAGGAGCAAAGTCAGGCAGGAGCAAAAGCCACCGAGAGCTGGAGTGTATTTGGGAGCAGGGGGAACAGCGAGAATATCCATAGGAATGTTCTCATAGGATTTTTCAATGGGATGCATGTCCCAAGTACCGATTTTATTATAGATTTATAATAATGGAAAATGACACTCAGCCTGCACTGAACGAATGGTAAAATGCTGGCAACACACAGCAGGTCAGTCAGCATCTGTCGAGTGAACAGACACGTTTTGGGTGAGGACCCAATTCTGAAGTTTTTGTCTCAGATCTCCAGCATCTGCAGTATTTTGGGTTTCACTGAGAAAATGGTAATTGGTGCACAAAGCTCTATTTAATCTTTTGCAAGCCAGTTTCTTTTGGAGCCAAGTGAAGGGAATTGTCTAGAGAAAGAAGAAAAAAACTTGCATTCATATAGCGCCTCTCACAACCTCAGGTCAAGGGAGCTGAGCCTCTGTCTGTCAACCCTGCGAACTCGGCCTCTCTGTTATCCACCTGCAGCTCCCTCCACAGCACAACCTAGCTGCTGCTGATTGTCTTCCTCGTCCGAAGGCCATCCTGATGTTCTCTGTGTCAACATCTCCAAACTGTTCAAATAACTCTCTAACAACAAGTACTCTCACCAAACGGTTTCCCAGAGGGAACTGTGAAATCAACTGTGAGCACTGAGCCTTTATTCATATTGGAACACCTGACCTTTAACTATCCCCATGAAGTGCCAGCTCAATCTCGCCTTTGTTTTACTGCCGAGGATCCCGAGCCCTGGGAAACCCGTGCTGGAGGCGATAATTTCAAATTGTTGCCAGAATCTCATGAAAAGATCCTCATTAACATATTATTATCACTGACCCGCCTCTCCAGAGCGGGCTACTCGGCTGCACCCAAACCCGCCTTAGTTAAACTGGAAGTCGGCGCGTTCACGGCGGATTGGGGTCGGGTTTCAGATTTTTCTAATTTTAATCCCCCATCCGTCCCTCTTCTGCCCGTCATGGGGGGAGGGGTGGAGGTTAAAATCTGCTCCTTGCCTCTTCGACTTGTTTGAGGAAGTAGCACCCAAGTGGACTGCAGGAAGCCCTCAACATAATGTATCTAGACTTCTAATAGGCATTTGACAAAGTCCCACATGAAAGGCTTTTAGTCAGGGTAAGCCCTGTGAATGGATTAAAAAAACTGGCTGAAAGGTAGAAAGGAATGGGTACTCATTAGAGGATTAAGTTGGGGTGAGATAAAGTACTGGGTGGCGTGCCCCAGGGCTTGGCGTTGGGACCACTACTGCTTCTTATTTACATAAATGACCTGGATTCAGAAAATCAATGGAAGGTGATCAACTCTGCTGACGATACTAAAGTGGGGGTGCAGCATTGGAGGAAGCAGCTGAGAAATTACAGGGTGAGTTGACAAGTATATGGGCAGATCAATGGCAGGTGAAAAGCAATGCAGACAAGTGCAATGTCCTGCACATATGATGGGAAAATAAGCAACGCACGAACTCTGTAAATGAGGTTGAACAAGCTGAAGATGAAGTGGAAACAGAAGTAGGGGTCAGCCTTAGTTCAGTGGTAGCACTCTCGTCTCTGATTCAGCAGGTCATGCCTTCAAGTTTGAAGGATTTTTGGACTTTACCTGGACTGATTACCTGCTAAAGGAATGGAGTTTGGTTAAAAAACTGTTAAACTGACTGTTCAAGAGGGCATGCTGGGGAGTTGACCAAATTCGAAAAGTGTTATGCAGAATATCTGGAAGGCTACAGATAATGAGGCTTCCAGAGACTGTGGGAAACCATCATAAACACCAGGTGCTGTTTGGTAGCATCAGTCTGTATAACTGTGGCAAAAAGAGAATGGGAAATTACTAAAAAAGGTGTTTTGTCAGCAACAATGGTATAAGAGAATGGTATACAAGACCAACCAGGGCTCAGTGCACGAGTCAGACTAGATGAACCTGATGCAGGAAGTTGGTGGATTATTAATATCTTACCACGCAGGACGTCAGCGGAGAATTAACACAGATCAGACGTTAAACTGTGGACCCTGACTCCCCTCTCAGGTGGACACTATTTGAAGAGCAGGGGAATTCTCCCTGGTGTCCAGGCCAACATTTATCCCTCAACCAACATCACTAAAACAGATTGTCTGGTCGTTATCACATTGCAGTTTGTGGGACCTTGCAGTGTGAAAATTGGCTGTTGTATTTCCCTACATTACAACAGTGACTACACTTCAAAAGTACTTAATTGGCTGTAAATACTTTGGGATGTCTTGAGGTTATGAAAGGTGTTCAATAAATGCAAGTTCTTTCTTTAAGAGTCTAAATAGACTAACACTAAACATGTCCAATCAATGCAGAGCAACAATCAACAAATAAAGCTGAACTGCATAGCCAAAACAGTCAAGTCAAAGGAAGTCATGATCAACCTGCATAGTGCTCTGGACAGATCATACCAGTGAGACACAAAGGAGACATTCAAGCACTAGAGGCAGTATAGAGAACAGCCACGAGGCTGGTCCCTGGTGCTGGGAGTCTTAGTTACGAGGAAAGACTGGAGAGACTCGAGCTTTTCAATTAAGCATTGGGAAGACTGAAGCGATAGTCTTCGACCCACACCACAAACTCTGCTCACTAGCCATTGATTCCATCCCCCTTCCTGGCCACTGTCTCGGGCTGAAGCAGACCGCTCATAACCTCAGAGTGCAATTTGACCCAGAGCTGAGCATCCAACTCCAAATCGTCTCCATCACAAAGACCGCTCACTTCCACCTCCGTAATTTCACCCCTCTGCCCCTGCCGCAGCCCATCCATTACTCAAATCCTCATCCATGCTTTTGTTACCTCCAGACTCAACTGTTCTGATACTCTCCTGGCCAGCCTCCCATCGTCCACCCTCCATAAATGAGCTCATCCAAAATTCTGCTCAATGTATCCTACTCACATCAAGTCTCGTCCACCCATCACCCCTGTGCTCGCTGACCTACATTGGCTCCCGGTCCACCAACACTTCGATTTTAAAATTCTCATAATTATGTTCAAATCCTTTCACAGCCTCGCCCCTCCCTATTTCTGTAACCTCCTCCAGTCCTCCAAGAATTCTGCGTTCCTCCAACTCTGGCCTCTTGTGCATCGCCCACTTCCTTCGCCCCATTATGCCTTCAGCCGTCTAGGCCCTAAGATCTGGAATTCCCTTCCTAAACCTCTCCACCTTTCTCTTTGAGACCTTCTTTAAATCCTATCTCTTTGACCAAGATTATAAAAGAAAACAGAACTTGCATTTAAATAGCGCCTTTCAGGACCTCAGGACGTCCCAGAGCACATTACAGCCAATGAAGTGCTTTTGAAGTGTAGTCACTTGTAATATAGGAAACACAGCAGTCAATTTCCTCCCAGCAAGGTCCCACAAACAGCAATGTGGTAGTGGCCAGATAATCTTTTTTTTTAAAGTGATGTTGATTGAGGGATAAATATGGGCCTGAACACCGGGGAGGACTCCCCTGCTCTTCTTTGAAGTAGTGCCATGGGATCTTTTTCGTTCACCTGAGAGGGCAGACGAGGCCATGATTTAACGTCTCATCCGACATACGTGTCCTCCAACAGTGCAGCACTCCCTCAGTACTGCACTGGAGTGTCAGCCCAGATTTAGTCACCCTCGGGGTAGAGTTTCTGCTGGATTGAGCTGGTTTTATCAGCGCAATCTGCCCAAACCAGCACAAAAGAACATGGAAAATCGAGCGTAAGTTACGTCAAGTGCAAATCGAGTTTCTGCGATCTTTAACACTGGTTCCAGAATCATTGCGCCCGAAGCCGGCCCCGCCCACAAAACTGGCCACGCCCCCAGATCGAACTAATGAGAATGGCGAGTTTCCGCCAATTCCGCCCATTCGAGGAGGGTGTTCAAATTAAGCTCATTTTCTTAGGCTCACAGGCACAAGTAGGCATGTTTTAAACATTTTTACATATTAAAAAATATTTAATTTACTAAGAAACTGACTAGTGTACACCAATGAAACTAGTAAATGGTTCAGTATAGTTTCATAAGTCATTTTCAGTGATTTAAATCAGGTTACTCACAGGTGGAGGACTAGACACTCTTATTAAAAATGCTTATTTTTTGTGATAAACCCATTTTCAGCTGTATTAATAAAACTGCATCAGGTTACCACTCTTAAATACATCAATGATTATTTTTCAATGCAAAGAAAAAAAATAAACAATTACGCTGACCAATTGCGCTGGTTCAAGGAAGATTTTATGTTTGTGATAATGCAAATGCACGTGATTATACAAATGCATTTTAGCAAAAACTTGAACTGTAACCTAACTAACGCAATTTCAAACGCAATTTGCTGATTACGCCCAAAGCGAAAACTCTTACCTCCTCCTTGTCAATTTTTGTCTGATTACTTTCCTGTGAAGCGCCTTGGACATTTTACTATGTTAAAGGCCCTATATAAATGCAAGTTGTTGTTGTTTTCAGCATGGACAGGAGGCATCTGAGAAGTGATTTTATAGCCAGGTATGTAAGATAGCAAATGGTATGGATACGTAAATCCAGAATGCAGCTTCAAATTAAACTGTGGGAGTAGGATAAGGAACAACAACAACTTGCATTTATATAGCACCTTTAATGTAGTAAAAACGTCCCAAGGCGCTTCAGAGCAGCGTTAGCAAATAAAATTTGACACCAAGCCACGTAAGGAGATATTAGGACGTGACCAAAAGCTTGGTTTTAACAAAGGTTCAAACTAGCAAAAGGTAACTAGGACTGATAATCAGCAAATTCTTCTTGAGGCAGAGAGTGATCAAAGTTTGGAATGGGCCAAAATAGTGTTGGCCTTGGGAGAGAAAACTGTTGCAATTCGAAAAGTTTAGATGCTGCAGCAGTCTTTCTGGATGGTTGAACTAATATGGGGCGAATTGTCTTCCTCATCGGTAATTATCTTGTGAAATTCAGCCCATTGCTGCAAAATCCTAGCCCCAGCAGCTCCTGCAACAGATGCATCTTTTTAAAAAACACACACACACATTGATGGGAATACCATGTCGGTAGGGAGAGAGAGGGGCGCCAAAAAAAACCCAAAAATAAATCTTAGTGCAAAATATATCTTCACCTTTTAATACTTACTCATATTTGCCTTAAAACGCATACATTTTTAAACCATATTTGAGACGTATTTTCTCAAAAGAAATCCTTCAATTTGCACCGGTACGTGCAAACTGAGTGTTGCCCCCGCTTTGCGCGGTGTCTGTGGTGCAGTCGCTCCGGAACAGCGCGGGAGAGAACAGGCTGCAGCTGCAACTGCGCGCGCGCGCTCGCTGGCTAGCTTTGCAAGCGGATAGAACGTCCCCGGGCAGGGCTCGCTCGCTCTCTGGCTTTGCAAACAGATAGAACGTCCCCGGTGAGAGCACGAGCTCTGGGATTGCACGCGGATAGAACGTCCCCGGGCACGGCTCGCGCTCCATCCTCACCTCCAGCAGCAGCAAGCGACCGAGGCCTCTCGCTGCATCGGCGAAACAGGTTGACTGTGGAGCGCGTTTCCTTTCTTTTCCTTGCCCCTTCCCGAAGAGGCCATGGCTCGCGAGTATAAAGCCGGGGAGTTGATTTTCGCCAAGATGAAGGGATATCCTCACTGGCCTGCTAGGGTGAGTGATGCATGCAGGAGGGGGGGGGAATGCAAGTCCAGGCTGGCGGCCTGTTTGTCATTGCAATGTTGGACCGTTCAAAAGCAATTATTTTTGCTAAATCGTCAGGTTTATGAATAAATCTTTAATGTGAGTTGCGAGGTACATGCGCAAAAAAAACCAACCCCTTCGCTTCATTAAAAGGAGAGCAGGTTTTTGTGGGAGTTGCAGACTTCTATCGGCAGTTTCAGAGTCTGTGTATCTTACCATCCCCAGTGCATGCTCGCAGGATGTCACGGTGCTGTTGGGGAAGGAGGCGGGGTGCTGGGATAACTGGAAACCTCAATCGGCACGTGGAGTCCTGTTACTCGCTGCACTACAGATAAAAATTGGGCTTTGATGTAGTTGCTGTTTGCAAATGTTTAAGCAAAATGTCCTGGTTGCTTATCCCAAGAAAACTAGAATTAATATTTCAAGAGCCACCCTGCTAAAGTTATATTATTCGCTAATCTAATAAGCCACTCTTTGCTTAGTGTTGCTTTTGTATAATTCCTGTAGACTGCGATGTTTTTAAACATTTAGGCTATCTTTTGATTCATCTATTCTTGTCTCCGTATTGTTAAGACAATTAATCATAACTGTCACTGCTGTGTGTTACATTTCTGGTACCCCAGGTGGCGTGCAAAATGGTGACAAAAGGTTTGCTGTTTTGCTTCTAACTTAAAATAATTGAAAACCTTTTATTTGGTAGTTGGTATTACTGACTTAAAAACACTTTTCCTATTGGTGGACATCCTGCACTGGTGAGTATAGGTAAACTGTTTGGAGATTGGGGAGTGAGAAGACTAAGGGAAATCAAAGTGTTTTATGGATTGATTGATTGATTATTCTGGTGAAACTAGCCACACTATAAACAGGACACCTTGGGTCACGTGTGGACTCCAGTTTCTCAATACACTAGAGGTACAAGCTGAGCTCCATCTCCCTCTCACTTCTATTCGAAAACAGTTTAACAATATATGGCACTTTCATTGAAATACCATCAGATTTGTTGCCTCATGTACACTTGCCATTTTGAGTCTCTGTTCCATTGATGTTAGTTAAAGGGAGGAGGGGGGGTAACCTATATCCCAAGCTAATTCCATTTCAGTGGGGCAGATCTGAGAACTCAAAAGAACTGTCCATCCCCAAAAACAAAAGGCTTCTGGATGAGTACTGCTGCCATTCTCTTCCTTTTTTATGTTTACTTTTTTTAACCTTGTACTAGTTAAGGTAGAATCTTGTCCCAAAGTAAACCAGACCAGGGCCCATTTGATAGCTCTAGAATCATAGAATGGTTACATTACAGAAGTAAGCCATTTGGCACATCGAGCCCATGCCAGCTCTTTGTGAGAGCAATCTGGTTAGTTCCATTCCCCCACTCTTTCCCTGGAGCCCTGCAAATTTTTTCCCTTCAAGTATTTATCCAATTCCCTTTAGAAAGCCATGAATGAATCTGTTTCCACTACTCTTTCAGGCAGCGCATTCCAGATCATAACAACTAGCTGCATAGAATTGTACCATTTAGTTTATGTTGCCTCTTCTCACTCTTCCTGCCAAAATGTATCACTTCGCACTTTTCTGTATTAAATTTCATCTGCTGTGCATCCGTCCATTCCACCAGCTTGTCTATGTCCTCTTGAAGTCTATTACTATCCTCCTCACTATTAACTACACTTCCAAGTTTTGTGTCATCTGCAAATTTTGAAATTGTGCCCTGTGCACCCAAATTCAAGTCATTAATGTATATCAAAAAAAGCAATGGTCCTAGTACTGACACCTGGGGAACACCACTGTACACCTCCCTCCAGTCTGAAACACAGTAGAGTTGTCAAGTAGGACCTCAATTACTATCCTTTGACCTACTGGAACTTCAGATTTAGTGATGCCCCAGACACTTGTCCTCCTGCAAGTAGCACTCTGGTTGTAAATGCTGACTTGTTTGTTCTGGTACTGCCACTGGATTTGACGGTTTTAAAATTTCCTTGAGGATGTTTGGTCTTTTCTCACCAATGCTAAAGCAACATTGAGAAATGGACCCATTAGGCCTGCCATATTGAAACAGCAACACCAGCATAACAATTGTTACATCAATATATAGAATGTTGCCCGCATGAAGGCGAGCCGTTGGGGGTGGGAGTGTTTGTAGTTTGCTACATTGAGATCCGGCTACATTCTGTACCTTATTTCTTAGATTCGTTTTTTTTTGTGCTCATCGAGGTGAAGGATGCAGCAATGGGACTCTTCCCATTTTAGCATGAAGCACTCTCAGGTAGGTATGGCACAGCTGGATGCAGAGTAAAGCTCTCTCTTCTCTGCTCCAATAACAAACGTCCGCCAAAACTCAGAGACACACCCCCTATCGCACCAATGTGGCATCCTTTCCATATCCCGCCCCAGAAATCTAGCAGCCGTTCTGAGGGAGATTGCTGTTTAATGCTAAAGTAGGAGCCATTTTGTGCTGCACGTTCATTAGGAACTAAACTGAGACTGCACAGTCTTATCTCATATATTAGGACCCTTGCAGCCAATAGACAGAGGAGACTTTCATCCCATTAGTCTGGGCTAGATTTGAACTATGGCCTCGGAGGTGAAGTGTCTAACCTATGATACCGCCCATTTCAACAGTACCTCCCAAACCCGTGACCTCCACCACCTAGCAGGACAGGGCAGCAGGTGCATGGGAACACCATCACCTTCAAGTCACACACCATCCCAACTTGGACATGTATCGCTATTCCTTCATAATTGCTGGGTCAAAATTCTGGAACTCCCTACCTAACAGCATTGTTGGGAGTACCTTCACACAATGACTGCAGAGGTTCAAGAAGGCGGCTCACCATCACCTAGACAACTAGGAATGGGCAATAGATGTCGGCCTTGCTGGTGACGCCCATATTCTGAGAATGAATTTTTTAAAAGTTTGTAAGATAACTAAGTTTTAACACTTCTACATGCTTGCTTCTGTTTCCTGGGTTGTACCATCCATTTTGGATCTGGAACCGACAGCAAAAAAAAAAAATTTCCTCTGGCTCCAAAGAGCTCCAATCGAAGCCCAGAAATGCGAAGGTTAAAAAAAGGCTGACGGTAAACTTTTGACCTGTTTTGCTGCATTAATAGTTACCTTGTTTGGGGTACATGCAATCTATTCTTAGCAGCTTAAGCTGAGTTGAAATGTGGGCTTTGAGGGTTAAGAGTGGGGAATCTCAATCCATACCCTAATATAGCCTGCTATCCTATTGGAATCAGGCTTGAAAAGCGCAGGACTTGTACAAAAATCTGAATAGATACTTTTGTTTCTTTTCCTTTAAACATCCCGCATCACATCAAACTTTCGAGTAATGGTTTGTGGCAAAGTACAGTGATTACTGATGTTTCACAGCTTGTAATATGATGAGTAAAAGAAATGTCTTTGTTTCTTCAGATTGATGATTTTGCTGACGGAGCAGTAAAATCTTCAACAAATAAATATCCCATTTTCTTCTTTGGAACTCATGAGACGTAAGTAGTGACTCTTGGTACTCTTTACAGAAATAGTTTGAGAGCTCGACTGTCAGGCTAGAATTTACACTTGCATATGCGTTTTAAGGGGAAATGAGTATTATCCCACATGGATGTACCCTTATTGTTAGGCTTGGTGTCTTTAACAAAACCAAATGTTTTGTGTTGGCCTTCTCTCAATGGTAGCACTCTAATCTGAGTCAGAAGGTCGTGGGTTCAAGTCCCACTCCAGAGACTTGAGTGCACAATAAAGGCTGACACTTCACACTTATCAGAGATGCCGTCTTTCAGATGAGACATCAAACCCTCTCGGGTGGAGGTTCTGATGTTGTGAAAGGCGCTATATAAATGCGAGTCCTGTTTCTTTCTATCATGCTTCCAAAATAGATTTAAAATCCTTTTGGTGAGTGGCACTGTTTAGTTTGTTAATGTCATGGTTGTGATGTGTGTTACAGTAAAGCTAATGTGATGCTTTCCTGCTCACTGTGCTAATAATCGCTCTGGTGTTTGGTTGTTGAAGCATTTAATAAAAAGTAGTCAGGACTGCTGATTGTTAGCCTGTGAGATGGGGAGCTTTGCACTCAAATTCCAATGAGCTGGTAAAGAAAGAACAAACTTGCATTTTTGTAGAGCCTTTCACGATCTCTGGACATCCCAAAGCGCTTTACAACAAGTGAAGTACTTTTGAAGTGCAGTCACTGTTGTAATTTGGGAAACACGGTAGCCAGAGTTTGGCTCTGACCTCAAATGTAGAAGCTAAGCTTGCTTAATGTTTTTTTTAATTTTCAGTGCATATTTAGGTCCACGAGACATTTATCCATATGAAGAAAACAAGGAGAAGTACGGGAAGCCCAACAAAAGAAAGGGTTTCAATGAAGGACTGTGGGAAGTTGAAAATAATCCAACTGTCAAATTTCTGGGACAACAGGTGAGTCCATCATTTGGTGCAATACAAAACATAAAAGCAAGCGTACAGAAAATAGACGTGAGGCTTGCTGTTATTGAAGTCTGCCTTTGAATTAGTGTTTGAATGTGCAATAGCACACAGTTCATTCCAACTGTCTCCATTTCTGAGTGTAATGAAGTTGGCTGAGCATTGGTTATAATAATGTAACTGAGGAGGCTTGGCAAAACATAGTTCTTGTATGCTTCAACAAAAGGCTTTAAAATTCCAGCTGAGCCAACCAGGGAACAGGCTATCCTAGATTGGGTATTGTGCAATGAGAAGGGGTTAATTAATAGTCTTGTTGTGCGGGGTCCTTTAGGGAAGAGTGACCATAACATGATAGAATTCTTCATTAAGATGGAAAGTGAAGTAGTCCAATCCGAAACTAGGGTCCTAAATCTAAATAAAGGAAACTACGAAGGTATGAGGAGTGAGTTGGCTATGATAGATTGGGAAGCTTCGTTAAAAGGCATGATGGTAGATAGGCAATGGCTAACATTTAAGGAACGAATGTATGAATTGCAACAATTACACATTCCTTTCTGGCGCAAAAACACAAAAGGAAAAGTGGCCCAACCATGGTTAACAAAAGAAATTAAGAATAGTATTAGATCTAAAGAGGAGTCATATTAAGTTGCCAGAAAAAGTAGGAAGCCTGAGGATTGGGAGCAGTTTAGAATTCAGCAAAAAAGGACGAAGAGATTGATTAAGAGGGGAAAAATAGAGTATGAGTAAACTTGAAAGGAACATAAAAGTGGTCTGTAAAAGCTTCTTCAAGTATGTAAAAAGAAAAAGATTAGTGAAGACAAATGTAGGTCCCTTACAGTCAGAAACGGGAGAATTTATAATGGGGAACAGGGAAATGGCAGAGCAATTAAACAAATACTTTGGTTCTGTCTTCATGGAAGAGGACACAAATAACTTCCCAAAAATGCTAGGGAACCAAGGGACTAGTGAGAAGGAGGAATTCAAGGAAATTAGTATTAGTAAAAAAAATTAGTCCTGGAGAAATTAATGGGACTGAAAGCTGATTAAATCCCCAGGGCCTGATATTCTGCATCCCAGAGTACTAAAAGAGGTAGCCATGGAAATAGTGGATGCATTGGTTGTCATCTTCCAAAATTCTATAGATTATGGAACAGTTCCTGCAGATTGGAGGGTGGCAAATGTAACCCCACTATTTAAAAAAGGAAAGAGAGAGAAAACAGGGAACTACATCAGTAGTAGGGAAAATGCTAGAGTCTTATAAAGGATGTGATAACAGGACACTTAGAAAATATCAATGGGATTAGACAAAGTCAACATGGATTTATGAAAGGGAAATCATGTTTGACAAACCTTCTGGAGTTTTTTGAGGATGCAACTGGTAGAATAGATAAGGGAGAACCAGTGGATGTGGTTTATTTGGATTTTCAGGAGGCCTTTGATAAAGTCCCACATAAGAGGTTAGTGTGCAAAATTAAAGCACTTCGGATTGGGGGTAATATACTGACATGGATTGAAAATTGGTTAACAGACAGGAAACAGAGAGTAGGAATAAATGGGCCTTTTTCGGGGTGGCAGGCGGTGACTAGTGGGGTACCGCAGGGATCAGTGTTTGAGCCCCAGCTATTCACAATATATATCAATGATTTGAATGAGGGAACCAAGTGTAATATTTCCAAGTTTGCTGATGACACAAAACTAGGTGGGATTGTGAGTTGTGAGGAGGATGCAAAGAGGCTTCAATGTGATTTGGACAAGTTGAGTGAGTGGGCAAATACATGGCAGATGCAGTATAACATGGATAAATGTGAACTTATCCACTTCGGAAGGAAAAACAGAAAGGCAGAGTATTATTTAAATGGTGATAGATTGGGGAATGTTGATGTACAAAGGGACTTGGGTGTCCGTGTATACCAGTCACTGAAAGCAAACATGCAGGTGCAGCAAGCAGTTAGGAAGGCAAATGGTATGTTGGCCTTCATTGCAAGAGGATTTGAGTATAGGAGCAAGGATGTCTTACTGCAGTCGCTGGATCAAAATCCTGGAACTCCCTACCTAACAGCACTGGGAGAACCTTCACCACACTGACTGCAGCGGTTCAAGAAGGCAGCTCACCACCACCTTCTCACAGGCAATTAGGGATGGGCAATAAATGCTGACCTTGCCAGCGACGCCCACATCCCATGAACGAATAAAAAAAAGTTATATAGGGCCTTGGTGAGACCGCACCTGGAGTATTGTGTGCAGTTTTGCTCTCCTTACCTCAGAAAGGATATACTTGCCATAGAGGGAGTGCAGCGAAGGTTCACCAGACTGATTTCTGGGATGACAGGACTGTCGTATGAGGAGAGATTGGGTCGACTTGGCCTGTATTCACTCGAGTTTAGAAGAATGAGAGGGGATCTCATTGAAACGTTTAAAATTCTGACAGGGCTAGACAGACTGGAAGCAGGGAGGATGTTTCCCCTGGCTGGGGGGTCCAGAATTAGGGGTCACAGTCTCAGGATATGGGGTAGGACATTTAGTACTGAGATGAGGAGGAATTTCTTCACTGAGAGTGGTGAACCTGTGGAATTCTCTACCACAGAAGGCTGTGGAGGCCAAGTCACTGAATATATTTAAGGAGCTAGATAGATTTCTAGACACACAAGGCATCAAGAGGTATGGGGAGAGAGTGGGAATATGGTATTGAGATAGAGGATCAGCCATGATCATGTTGAATGGCGGAGCAGGCTCGAAGGGCCGAATGGCCTACTCCTGTTCCTATTTTCTATTTTTCTATGAATGAAATAAATTTTATCCTTTTGATAAATGTCTATGACACTGTTGGCTTTTTAACAAATTGTGGCTCAGATCTAATCAAACCAGTGATCCCAACTCACCTGCTGTAGTTGGTGGAATCACTCTTGTGCAAATTGAATGCAAAGGGGGTAACGGGTGACTACTTGGGTGGTACGTTAAAACTAATTTCTTAAGGATGGAGTAATGTTAGACTTCAAAGCCTGTGTTACTTTGCTGCACAGAAAGTAACATTTAATTAGGTACAAGTACATTCTGAGCAGCAGTCTAATATTTTTGAGCACTAAATCTTTTAAATATATTTTCTTTTCATAGTAATATTACTTTATTCCTCCTGGATTATCAAAATCCGTCTCTTCTCTGCATCCCCCCTCTTTGCAGCATAACTTCTTCTTGCATGCTATCTCTTGTAAGATGCCATCAGCTCTTTAGCGCTTTGCCCTAAGTGGTTGTTCCTCATGTGATCTTGGAAAGTGAGTGTAGGGATAAAAATCTTGGACTTTCCTTGTTCTTTGTTGAGCCATAAAAGGAGAACAATGTTGGCATGCTACCCAGCAACATCGACCGAGACCTGGAACAGTATAACGTCCAGAGTGGGGGCGTTGGTAAGAAACCAGCCTTGTTGTATGAATTAACTATTTACAATATTTGGGTATTTTTAGGGTTCTAATAAACGAGCTCGCAAGTTGTCAACTGACAAAGATGCTGAAGAGGGAAAGGAAACAAGTGGTTCAAACCTGGGAAAAGAAGAGTCTGATGCTGGCAGTTCGCCTGAATTTGACAAGCAAAGTGATGAGGTATGTAGTATATATCAGGTGATCATTGCATGTGACTTATAAATATGAATTAAGGGGCACAGAAAGTGTTTGCTGTTGGTGTTAAGCTTTTGGGGTCTTTCACCCATTTTACTGTTGGTTTTTTTTTGGCTGTGTTTCAGACTACACATGTAGGTAAGACTTCGCTCCCTATTTTCTTGTTTTCACTTGTCCTAATATCTATAAAAACAATTTGCATTTATATAGTGCCTTTAATGTAGCAAAACATCCCAAGGCGCTTCACAGGAGCGTAATCAGACAAAAATTGACACCGAGCCAAAGAAGGTTCTTAAAGGTAGGGAGGGAAATGGCAGAAAGAAAATGTTCAGGGAAGCACTTGCAGAGGGTGGGACCAAGATGGCTGAATGCTCTGACAGGATGGAGGGGATACATAGAATCAGAATGATACAGCACAGAAGGAGGCCTCTCAGCCCATCGTGCCCATGCCGGCTCTTTAAAAAAGCAATAAGTCCCATTCCCCTGCCATTTCCCCACAAGCCCTGCAAAATATTCCCCTTCAAGTATTTATCCAATTCCCTTTTTGAAAGTTATTATTGAATCTGCTTTCCTGCACCACCCTTTCAGGCAGTGCGTTCCAGATCGTAACAATTGTTTAAAAAAAAATGTTTCCTCATCTCCCCTCTGGATCTTTTTCCAGTTACCTTAAATCTGTGTCCTCTAGTTACCGACCCTTCTGCCACTGGAAACAGTTTCTCCTTATTTACTCTATCAAAACCCATCATTCTCTTGAACACCTCTATCAAATCTCCCCTTAACCTTCTCTGCTCTAAGGAGAACAACCCCAGCTTCTCTAGTCCATGTAACTGAAGTCCCACATCTCCGGTACCACTCCAGTAAACCTCCTCTGCAGCCTATATAAGGCCTTGACATCCTGTGGTGTCCAGAATTGGACACAATACTTCAGCTGGGGCCTAACGAGTGTTTTATAAAGTTTAGCATAATTTCCTTACTTTTGTACTTTGTGACTCAGTTTATAGAGCCAAGGATCCTATGTGCTTTTTTAACAGTCTCCTCAACTTGTCCTGGCACATTCAAAGATTTGTATACATAAACCCCTAAGTATCTCTGTTCCTGCACCTCTTTTAAAATTGCATTATTTAGTTTATATTGCGCCTCCACATTCTTAGCATCTTTGAAAGTGGATAAATCACCAGGGCCGGATGAAATGGGGGCCGGGGGCTATTAAAAGAAACCAGGGAGGAAATACCGGAGGCTTTAACAATCATTTTCCAAACTTCACTGGATACAGGCGTAGTGCTAGAGGATTGGAGGACTGCTAACGTTGTACCGTTGTTTAAAAAGGGAGCGAAGGATTGACTGAGTAATTACAGGCCAGTCAGCCTAACCTCTGTGGTGGGCAAATTATTGGAATAAATTCTGAGGGACAGGGTAAACTGTCGTTTAGAAAGGCACGGACTAATCAAGGACAGTCAGCACGGATTTGTTAAAGGGAGGCCGTGTCTGACTAACTTGATTGAATTTTTTGAGGAGGTGACAAGGAGGATCGATGAGGGTAGCGCAATTGATGTAATCTACATGGATTTTAGCAAGGCTTTTGACAAGGACATAGCTGGTCAATAAAGTAAAGGCCCATGGGATCCAAGGGAATGTGGCAAATTGGATCCAAAATTGGCTCAGTGGCAGGAAGCAAAGAATAATGGTCGATGGGTGTTTTTGCAACTGGAAGGCTGTTTCCAGTGGGGTGCCGCAGGGCTCAGTACTAGGTCCTTTGCTTTTTGTGGTATACATCAACGATTTGGACTTAAACGTAGGGGGCACTATTAAGAAATTTGCGGATGACACAGATAGGTCGTGCGGTTGATAGTGAGGAGGAAAGCTGTAGACTGCAGGAAGATGGACAGAAAAGTGGCAAATAGAGTTCAATCTGGAGAAGTGTGAGGTAATACATTTGGGGAGAGCAAACAAAGCAAGGGAATACACAATAAATGGGAGGATACTGAGAGGTGTAGAGGAATTGAGGGACCTTGGAGTGCATGTCCACAGATCCCTGAAGGTGGCAGGACAGTTAGATAAGGTGGTTAAGAAGGCATATGGAATGCTTTCCTTTATTAGCCAAGGCATAGAATATAAAAGCATGGATGTTATGCTGGAACTATATAAAACACTAGTTAGGCTGGAGCTTGAGTACTGCGCACAGTTCTGGTCACCACATTACAGGAAGGATGTAATTGCACTAGAGAGGGTACAGAGGAGATTTACGAAGATGTTGCCAGGACTGGAGAATTTTAGCTATGATGATAGGTTGGGTTTATTTTCCTTGGAACAGAGGAGGCTGAGGGGTGATTTGATTGAGGTGTATAAAATGATGAGGGGCCGAGATAGAGTGGATAGGAAGGACCTATTTCCCTTGGCGGAGGGGTCAATAACCAGGGGGCATAGATTTAAACTGATTGGTAGAAGGATTAGAGTGGAAATGAGGAAACATTTTTTTCACCCAGAGGGTGATAGGAGTCTGGAACTCACTACCTGAGAGGGTGGTAGAGGCAGAAATCCTCACTCATTTTAAAAAAAACACCTGGATGTGCAGGTGAAGAGCTGTGACCTGCAGGACTACGGACCAAATGCGGGAAAGTGGGATTAGGCTGGGTGGCTCGTTTCTCAGCCGGCGCGGACACGATGGGCCGAATGGCGGCCTCCTGTGCCGTTTATGATTCTATGATTCTTACTAAAATGTATCACTTCACACTTTTTCCTTAAATTTCATCTGCCATTTCACCAGTCTGTCCTCCCGACGTCTGATAATGCCCTCCTCACTGATTACTATATTCTGAGTTTATTGTCATCTGCAAACTTTGGAATTATGCTCTGTACACCCAAGTTCAGGTCACTAATACACATCAAAAAGAGCAGTGGTCCTAATACTGAACCCTGGGGGACACCGCTCCATACTTCCCTCCAGTTTGAAAAACAACAGCTCACCACTACTCTGCTTTCTGTGCTGCCACTGTCCCTTTAATCGCTTGGGCTCCAATTTTGCTAACATGTCTATTATGGGGTACTTTATCAAACGCCTTTTGATCCTCAAATGCCATATGCATAACATCAACTGCATCAACCCTCACTGTACTTCTACAGAGAACTCAATCAAGTTAGTCAAACGTGATTTGCCTTTAACATATCTGTTCTGGCTGTCATTTATTAACTCGTATTTTCCATGTGACAATTAATTTTGTCTCGGATTATTGTCTCTCAAAGTTTCCACACCACTGACGTTAGGCTAATTGGCCTGTAGTTGCTGGGTTTATTCCTCTCCCCTTTTTTGAACAGGGGTGTAACATTTGCAATCCTCCAGACCTCTGTCACCACTCCCATATCTAAGGAGGATTGGGAGATTGTGGCCAGAGCCTCCGCTAGCTCCACCCTTACTTCTCTGTAGATTGGGATGTAGGAAAAAGTTGCACTTAGGGTGGGATGAAGCTGTGGAAGGGAAATAAAGACATGGACTTTGAATTTGGTGTGTTGGGATCCAGTGGAGGTCATGGGTATAGATTGGCAAGGGAGCGAGATCTAGGACAGGAAGTGGACGGTGGAGGTTTGGACAAGTTGGGAGTTTGTAAGGGAGGAGTTTGGCAGGTTGGCAAGAGGGGAGTCTTGAAGTAGTCTTGATAGTTATAAGTAATAATAGAACTTGGATAACATATTTGACTAATCAATTCTAGGTTAGTCTATGAGATCCATTGGTCCTATGGTACTCCACTATTGCCAACTAGTGACTTTCTAGTATGTTTTTAATATTTTTAAACCTTTACACATTAACAAACTGTGAAACCTCCAATATCTGGGTTCCAGTTATCCGTCCTCTGAATTATCCAGCAGACATTTCACTGGGAAAGTTTAAATTCAGCTTATTTTTTCTTATATTTGGAATATCTACCAGGGAGCCCTTCTTACTTTATTCATTCACAGGACGCGGGTATCTCTGGAAAGGCCGGCATTTATTGCCCATTCTAGTTACCCTGAGAAGGTGGTGGTGGGCCTTCTTGACTTATTCTTTGTCGCAGTTTGCTAGAATTGGGTAACTTGCTAGGCCGGTTCAGAGGGCAGTTAAGAGTGGAACTGGAGTTGCACATCTTCCATCCTTACCCAGTGTGGACTGTTTCCTTGCCTAAAGGACATTAGTGAACCAGTTGGGTTTTTATGACAGTATTTTTTTTGCAAATACCAGCTTTTTATTTCCAGATTTTCTAAACTGAATTGAAATTCTCAAACTGCCATGGTGGGATTTGAACTTGTGATCTCTGGATTACTAGTTCAGTAACATAACCACTGCACCACCATATTCCTCTATTAAATAAGGTTATGGATATTCCACTTTAATCCAATTTCAAATGACAGTTTCCTGAGTTTTTTTAGCTGTGTGTGAGACTACTCACTTCACACTGACATGTGATTGTAGTTCCAAGCCAAGCTTCTTGTGAGCAGTTCACCCAGGTCTGCAAAACCCAATTGTGCCTCTGTCCATGCAGCGAGGGTAGCATTCAACAGTGGTGGATGCTATCCTCTTGTTGCCACTGAGTGGTGCTGAAAGTTGTAAACAATTTTACAACACCAAGTTATAGTCCAGCAATTTTATTTTAAATTCACAAGCTTTCGGAGGCTTCCCCCTTCGTCAGGTGAACGATGTGAAATTGCTGGACTATAACTTGGTGTTGTAAAATTGTTTACAATTGTCAACCCCAGTCCATCACCGGCATCTCCACAAGGTGCTGAAAGGATTGTGCAGACATGCAACTAAAGCTTGAGCACCCACCAAGGCTAGGACTCTGCCATTTCAGGCTGAATGCTGCCACCTTCTCTTATTCCTAGAGGAGAAGCTATGTGTCTTTCCCCATATCTGTGGCTTGCATTTCAGTGAGTTTGATCAGATAATCCTTTGTTGGGGAGCTTTAATTTGTAGTGAGTGGATCCTAGAATTGGAGCTGGCTGCTGTAATACACCATGACCCTTTACCTGAAGTAATCTCCTTGTTCTTCCCCAGTTGCCTAGGTCTAGGTTTTTTTTTAAGAAAGTACACTTAAATCTTGTTGCGTGTTTTAAAAAATTTATTGGCACTTGCATCACCTTGTGTATTTTGTCCCATTTTGATGGCTTATTGCTGTTTAATAGGAGGCTTCCGCAAAGAAAGCTGCAGCAGTGCAGACTCCAAAGAAAGGTGCCAAGAGGGGAAGAAAGAGAAAGGTAATACACATCTTGAGTTTGTACGAATGCTTTAAGGAATTTGCCAGTGTCTGTTCTGTTTTTTGGTTCTAGATGTATCAGGAGTGAGCACTGTAATCTGGTGTTGGTATTGAGGGCCAGCATCTAAATCTAGGCTCGTTAATCAAATCCATGTGAGTGGGTTGAATGGGACCATCGTGTCTGCCCTACTTGTTTTCAGCTCCATAATGAACATTTCTTAAATGTGTGCAGTATACATCTTTAAACTTTAAAATATAGAATTAATTGCTGCAGGCAGGACTGCATTTCTGGTGGTCATTAACATTGGATTGAATCCTTATTGGATGTGGCATGGAACTTACCTCAGAGGTGGGTTTAGTTTGTCAGGACCAATCCAGAGTACAGAAGGAGTTCATGCTGGTGATCAAACGTTGTCTGTCATTCATTCATCCATTGCCCTGCACTGATGATATATACTCATTGCTCATCAGCGGATGGGAGTGAAAGATCTTGTGAAGACTTTTTTGTTTCCTTTGCTCTACGTATTGGTCTGTCCTCTACTCCATCCTTTACCGTGCAGTGCAGGCAAGATCTGGAACACCAAGGGTGTAGGGTCTTATTTAATCCTTGTATTCTGTGGAACAATCCACTGGTCCTCTCACATGCAAAGCTACTCCATCACAGATTACCTGTCTATGATGACAGAATTTTCAGTGAAGGTGCAAATAATAATATAATCACCTTTTGGGCATACATTGAGAGATCATCTTCCTATACATATCTGCAGATACAGTGTAAAGGAAAATGAAATTACAGTTCCATCACATCCTGTTTACAGTTTTAGTATGCAGACTGAATTAACTTTTTTAAGCTGAAATGTATAAACTTTTTTTAAAAATTAGGTTGAACAAGTAGAGGTTGGTTCAGAATCAGAACCTGAAAAGCCGAGTGCCAAGCGGAAGAAACAAGGTAAGTGATATCCTCCAAACGTTTGGTAGAATTTGGTTGAGCGCTTGCACAACTGGCTGAGTGTTGCAAAAGTGTGTCAGACTTAACAATCAAGGCAGAAATGGCTTTCAGTTGTTTATCTGGGAAACCTGAGGGTTTACAGCTGGTTCATATTTACTTGAGAGATGGTTCTGATTGTGGAATGTTACATAATATATTGGCTAATCTCCTATGGCATTAAACACAGTAAGCTGAACGATACCGTCCTTTATAAGGACAGCAGCTTTGTGCTAGTATAAAGTAGGGCAGCTTCCCTTTAAGACGACAAAGTCTAATTGTTATTGAGTTTGTGAGCTCGGATGGCTAGTTGTTGTTTGGTCAGGAGACTTTCCAAATTGTTAAGTGCTTGCGAGTTTTGGTTCCAATTCAGAAGTGCTCTGGATAAAGTAATTGTTTTTTTATACTAAGATTATTTTGCATCTGTAACAAAGTATGACATCAGGAGGGTAAGGTATTATTTTCAACACTATTAACCAATTTCCCATGGTCTTGCTCACAGTAAGTCAGATGATTGTTCTGCTTTATCAGGGCAGGGTTATTATTTCATATGATGGTGAATATTATTCTGCAAAGAAGAAGCTGTGTCCCTTTTTAAAGCCACAAATTTTAGATGTTAAGTAAATATAGGATCAAAGATCATCGAGCTTAATTGTTTGATCGGGGAACTTTTGAGATTGAAATGTGCTTGTCATTTTCAGCCTGCAGCTCAGAAGGACCTAGTATTTTACGATTTTGTTCTCAAGTCTGCATGTCAGAAGCCAAATTAAATGTCTGTTCAACTTTTTTTTTTAAGTGTTGACTGCAAGGATTATTTTTGAAGTTGGAAGCCACTGGTGGCTCCTGTGTTAATAAGTGTTTTGTGCAGGAGAGTTCCCTTTGTGTACATTCCAAATGACTTGCTTTCTTTTTGTAAATGTTGTTTAAAAAAACTTGCATTTGAGCCAGTCGGCTGTAAGAAATTTGCTTAGAATAAACTTGCTTAAATTGGCCTAGTCTCAATTGTGAGAGAGCAACTATATACACACGTAACGTTTTCTATATGTTGATGGATGTAAATGCAATCTTTACTTTTGGAATACTCCCAACAATGCGGCAGTGGTAGGGTTGTTTTTATTGTACATATTTTAGGACTCTCTCGGTGTATTGCTTCTGGGATTCATCACATTGAAGTGAAGAACAGAATTTTCAAAGCATCAAGTATATTGCTTCTTTAGTGCATACTATGTTTAAAGCAGGTTTTTTTTGCATGGTCTGATATAGTTAATTTGTTTCCTGAATTTATCAGTTCATGATAGAATTCTGAAGGAAAATCTGAGTGAAGAAGTGGAAGCGTCCTTGGAAAGACAGCTGAGTGAAAGAGAATCTTTGGCAGAGGTTTGGACTTCAATTCAGTCAGTGTTGAGATGCAGCTTAAAACCCAGTAAATTTTGGAACATTATAATTGCTAGATGAGAAAAGACCACGATCCATCTAGTTCAATTGATCTCTATCAATCAGTCTACAACAGACCCAGACACGAGGTGAAAAAAAACCCAGTGGTGGAAAGCTTTGGGAACCATAGGTACAAAGTTACCTGTTCCTCCCAAGCATGCTACACTTAGCATATGTCATGTCTCAAATTACTCAAATAGTTCATCCCAAAATATTTTCTGACTTAAATCTATCTAATTTACATTTGAATGAATCAGTGCTAACTGCTTCCACCGATACCATAGGGAACCTGTTCAATAGATTTACTACTCACTCACTAAAGTATTGTTTCTGCAGTAAAAACAGAAAATGCTGGAAATACTCAGCAAGTCAGACAACATCCGTGGCAAAATAAACAGAGTTAACGTTTCAGGTCGGTGACCCTTCGTCAGAATTGTAAGAAGTTGAAGATTAAACAGTTTTTAAGCAAATACAGAGCAGGGGAAGGGTGGGGGGGCGGGGGGGAGGAAAGAACCAAAGGGTAGGTCTCTGATAGGGTAGAGGGCAGGAGTGATTAAATGTCAAAAGGGATGATGGTGCGAGGCAAGGAGGTTGTAATGGGACAAGTAAAGAAACAAAAGATGGGTCTAGAGGAGCTGTAAATGGCAACTTCAGAACCCTTATCAGCACTTGCTGTCTGAAAAATTGGGAGCAGTGGTTATGATCTGAAGTTATTGAAGTCAGTGTTGAGTCCAGAAGGTTGTAAAGCGCCTAATCGAAAGATGAGGTGCTGTTCCTTGAGCTTCATTGGAACAGTGTAGGAGACCAAGGACAGAGGTCAGAGTGGGAGTGGGACGGGGAATTAAAATGGCAAGCGACCGGCAGGTCAGGGTCACACTTGCGGATTGAGGTGTTTAACAAAGCGATCACCCAATCTGCGTTTGGTCTCCCCAATGTAGAAGAGACCGCGTTATAAGCAGCGAATACTGTGTGCTAAATTGAAAGAAGTACAAGTAAATCGCTCGTTCACCTGGAAGGAATGTTTGGGGCCCTGGACAGTAGGAAGGAAGGAGGTGAAAGGGCAGGTGTTGCATCTCCTGCGCTCGCACGGGAAGGTGCCGTGGGGAGGAGAGCAGGTGTTGGGGGTGATGGAAGAGTGGACCAGAATGTCGCGGAGGGAGCAGTCCCTTCGGAATGCTGGGAGGGAAGGGGATGATGTATTTGGTGATGGGATCGTGCTGGAGGTGGTGGAAATGGAGGATGATCCGTGGAATGTGGAGGTTGGTGGGCTGGAAGGTGAGGACAAGGGGCCCCATTGTGATTTTGGGAGGGAGGGGAAGGGGTGAGGGCAGAAGTGCGGGAAATAGAATGGACACAGTCGAGGGCCCTGTCAACTACATTGGAGGGGCATCCTTGGTTGAGGAAAAAGGAAGACACGTCTGAAGCACTGGTGTGGAAGGTGGCATCGTCAGAACAGATGTGATGGAGATGGAGAAACTAGGAAAAGGGAATAGAGTCCTTACAGGAAGTGGGGTGGGAGGAAGTGTAATCAAGGTAGCTGTGGGAGTCGGTGGGCTTATAATAGATATTGGTTGACAGCCTCTCCCCAGAAATGGGAATAGAGAAGTCGGAGATGGACCATGTGAAGGCGAGGGAAGGGTAGAAATTTAAAGCAAAGTTGATGAAACCAGTTTGGGGAGAGAGCCGGAAGTGGCACCGGTACAGTCATCGATGTACCGGGGAGGGGGGGGGGTGACAAAGAATGTTCCACGTACCCCACAAAAAGGCAGGCATAGCTAGGACCCATACGGGTTCCCAAAGCAACGCCTTTTATTTGGAGGAAGTCAGTGGAACATGCCCAATGTACATAATCGCTCCTCATAATCCAATACCCTCAATCATTCTGATTGCTCTCTTCTGCATTCTTTCAGTGGCTGAAATATCCTTTTTGTACTGTGATGACCAGAACTGTACATGGCATTCTAAGTGCGGTTGCACCAATGTTTTATAAAGTGGCAGGATTACCTCACTCTTTTTGGCTCAATTGTGATCTTTCAACATCTGATTTGCTTTACTCACTGCCACTGAGCACTGTTGCAATAGCTTCAATTTATTGTCAATCAGGCCCCACAGTTCTTTTTCATTCTCCATACACTTTATTTTATTTCCGTTTACTTTGCCTTTCTCTACATTGAATTTCACCTGTCACCTGTCTGCCCAATTCCCAAGTATATTCAAATCCTCCTGTAGTATATGCTGATCAGCTCTGGAGTCTACCACCTTCATTAACTTAGTATCATCTGCAAATTTAGCCATTGTGCTTGTGACACCTAGCTCCAGACCATTTATGAAGGTATTAAACAAAAGAGGTTAAAAAACAGACCTCTGTGGGACCCCACTAGTAACATTCTCCCAGGCTGATGACCATAGCTGTATCCCCACCCTCTGAGTTCTGTTGGTTAACCAATTACATATCCATTCGAAAATATTTTCACTGATACCCGATTTCTTTATTTTTAGTACTAGCCTTTCCAAAAGAACTGTATCAAAGACCTTTCTGAAATCCAAGTACACCACATCCATTGCTTTACCCATATCAAGCTCCTTTGTCATACCCTCAAAGAAAACCAGTAAATTAGATTGGCAAGACTTCCCTTTCATGATATCGTATTGGTTATCTTTTTTTATTATTTTATTTCTATCCAGATGATCCATAATTTTGCCTTTAATAAGGGTTTCCATAACTCCATCCACAATGGACGTCAGATTCACCGGTCTGTAGTTTCCTGGGTTACTTGTGCTACTATTTGTAAAAATAGGAGTAACATCTCCCTTTTTCCAGTCCCGAGGCACACCTCCAGCATTCAATGATTTATGGAAGATCCGTGCCAGAGTTCCTGCACTACCCTCCCGTAGTTCCTTAATGACCCTCTGATGCATCTTAATCGGCCCTTGAGATTTGTTAAGGTTAAGTTTGCACAGTTGTTCGGCAATCACGCGGTGTTTCAAATTGGTGATATCTTTATTAGGTAAGGGTATCAAGGGATATGAAGCTAAGTTGGGTAAATGGTGTTGAGGTACAGATCAGCCATCATCTAATTGAATGGCGGAACAGGCTCGAGGGGTTGAATGGCCTACTCCTGTACCTATGCAACACTATCTATTTCCCTTTCCATATTGAATAAGTAACCCGATTCCTGTAAAAACTGAGGCAAAAAACTTATTTACCTCTTTTGCAGCCTGTGTAACATAGTACAGCACAGGAGGCCATTCAGCCCATTGTGCCTGTGCCGGCTCTTAGAAAGATCTATCCAATTAGTCCCATTCCCCTGCTCTTTCCGCATAGTCCTGTAAATTTTTCCCCTTCAAGTATTTATCCAGTTCCTTTTTGAAAGTTACTATAGAATCTGCTTCCATCACCCTTTCAGGCTGTGCATTCCAGGTCATTACAACTCGCTGCATCTGTTTGCTTGAGGGCCCATGGGAGGGTGAGGCCCACGCTAGTATGCACGAAGATTAGACTTTTCTGAGAGACTTAACAAGTGATTGGCTAATTCAGGGGATCGGTGTAATATGCCCTGAGATTAGCTGGAGGAATTCACACCAAGCAGTTTTGCTCATTGATAAATATTTAGCTTGAACTGAATTCTCTACAGACAGAAGCTGGTGGAACCTAAACCTAAAATGTGGGAAGCATGGCTGTTAAGAAATTGCATGCAGTCTTTGGCCACAGGTCAGTTTATAATGAGCTTTGGAAGCTGCTGATGGACTATTGCATTTGTAAAGAAGCTGCTTGGCAGGTGTGGAACTAGGCCGTGATAATCATGGCTTGGCATTCTCCGTAGGGCTGAGAGAGAAGATGGGGGAGTGGGCAGTCTGGGTGGGTTTATATGGTGCAATTAGTTAAATAATCCTGAAGCATCAGTGAGACTCATAACAGTACTTCTTGGCGCTTGCACATTTTTTTTTGTAGATGGTGACTTGCCTTAAAAAAAAAATTAAACTTTAATTACCAGAAGAGCAATGCAGATGTGAGTCAGCCTGAAACTTAAGGCTGTAGCATCACTTTGATAAGGCACCACACATATGAGATCTGTTTCATAGATTTAACTTGGTTTTGTACTTAGGGTATCATGTTTTCTTACTGCAATAATTTTGATCAATACTAGAACTAGGTGAGTTTTTGTTTTTTTAAAGAAATGTATTTTATGTGCTCTTCTCCTCTCATTCCGCTCCCCCAACAAAAGCAGTGCAACTAATTTCAGATGCACGCAGTTGTTTTTATTAATATGAATAATGCTCTTTGAAGTATTTTCAGTGGCGGTGTTTGAGTGTTGAATTTCTCCATTTAAAAAGTTCTCTAGTTTACGCATCTCTTGTGCCTTACACTTTCAGCTGTTGAAGTGAAGACTCCAAAACCCAGAGGAAGGCGACCCAGAGTAGTGGTGATACCTTCACGCTCGGGCGATGAAAGGTTAGTGTGCAATTAATCTACAGGCCATTCACTGGTTAAGACTTTGGAGGTTAGTGGAGCCTTAACGTTGCATTGTTTCAATCATTCAGTACGATCCTAATCTGATTGGTACTACCACCTTACTAAAACAGAGTGAGAACATTCTCTGCTTTTATTTTTAGAGAAATTATGACTCATTATTGTTATAAGCAATGATTTGCATTCAAAGGAAGAAAGACTTACATTTACATTGCACCATTCGCTATCTCGGCGCCTCAAAGCACATTATAGCCGGTTAAATACTTTTGAAGTGTAGTCACTGTCATAATGTGGGAAACGTGGCAGCCAATTTGTGCACAGCGAGATCCCACAAACAGCAATTTTTTTTTTTATTCATTCATGGGATGTGGGTGTCACTGGCAAGGTCAGCGTTTATTGCCCATCCCTAATTGCCCCTGAGAAGTTGATGCTGAGCCACCTTCTTGAACCGCTGCAGTCCATGTGGTGAAGGTTCTCCCACAGTGCTGTTAGGTAGGAAGCTCCAGGATTTTGGCCCAGCGACGATGAAGGAACGGCGATATATTTCCAAATCAGGATGGTGTGTGACTTGGAGGGGAATGTGCAGGTGGTGTTGTTCCCATGTGCCTGCTGCTCTTGTCCTTCTAGGTGGTAGAGGTCATGGGTTTGGGAGGTGCTGTCGAAGAAGCCTTGGCGAGTTGCTGCAGTGCATCCTGTAGATGGTACACACTGCAGCCACAGTGCGCTGGTGGTGAAGGGAGTGAATGTTTAGGGTGGTGGATGGGGTGCCAATCAAATGGGCTGCTTTGTCCTGGATGGTGTTGAGCTTCTTGAGTGTTGTTGGAGCTGCACTCATCCAGGCAAGTGGAGAGTATTCCATCACACTCCTGACTTGTGCCTTGTAGATGGTGGAAAGGCTTGGGCAGTCAGGAGGTGAGTCACTCGCCGCAGAATACCCAGCCTCTGACCTGCTCTTGTAGCCACAGTATTTATGTGGCTTTTCCAGTTAAGTTTCTGGTCAATGGTGACCCCCAGGATGTTGATGATGGGGTTTCGGTGATGGTAATGCCGTTGAATGTCATGGGGAGGTGGTTAGACACTCTATTGTTGGAGATGGTCATTTTCTGGCACTTGTGTGGCGTGAATGTTACTTGCCACTTATGAGCCCAGGTCTTGCTGCATGCGGGCACGGACTGCTTCATGTGATAATAAACACGATAATTTTTTTTTAGTGATGCTGGTTGAGGGATAAATATTGGCCAGGACACCGAGAAGAACTCCCCTGTGAAATAGTGCCATGGGATCTTTTACATCCACCCGAGAGGCCAGATAGGGCCTAGGTTTAACATCTCATCCGAAAGATGTACTAAAGAAATTTTTTGGTGTACAATTGAGGAATTAGTTGCTTCAGGACCTGTCGATTCCCTTGAGAAGGATCCTGTTAATGATACTTTTGAGAACCAAATATTAGGAACGTAAGAACAGGAATAGGCCAAGACAGCCCCTCGAGCCTGTTCCGTCATTCAATTAGATCACGGCTGATCTGTTCCTCAACTCCATTTACCCGCCTGTGTTCCATATCCCTGAATACCTTTACCTCACAAAATCTATTGATATCAATCGTGAACATTTCTATTGACCCAGCATCCACAGCCTTTTGGGGGAAGAGAGTTCCAGATTTCCACTACCCTTTTTGTTTGTGTGGAAAAAGTACTTCCTGATTTCACTCTTAAATGGCCTAGCTCTAATTTTAAGATTATCCCCCTCTTGTTCTATATTCCCCACCAGAGGAAATAGTTTTTCTCTATCTGCTCTATCAAATCCCTTTATCATCGGATTGGTGTTTTTTCATTTTTCTTTAACCAGGATGATTTGTTTTATACATTCTTTTGCCCATCATGAGTTGCTCCTGAGTGATTGCAGGATACTTACACGTACATACAGTGAGTGTCCTAAATAGTCCTATAGGTCAGATTAGAGGGTGCTCGGTGATGGGGCTGGGTTCATTCCTGGTTTTGGTGGGGTGGGGGAGGAGTTGAGGTGTTGCATTGGATTGAGACAGCAGCAGGTCCCTGTAGGGTTTGAGCAGGCACTAGGACCTGTTCAGTCAGCCCTAGGACTGCTCATGTGGGGCTTTGGGATGGGTTGGAGGCTGGCCTGGGGTAGCACATTACTATCAACATGCCTTTGAAATCTCCTGATGTTCTCCTAGCCCTATGCACAACCCATGCATTACCTGCTGGAGTGCCAGTGATTCCCCTAAATGCCCTTAACTGTCTGTTTTTATTTTTTAAAGACCAATTCACTCACCAAGCTAATCTGCCTTTACAGGCAGCTGATTTCTCCCATTGGTCATGTTTATATTGCTATTCTCGGTGCACATGATTATTTAAAGCACGCATAACAATGTGTATCTATGAACTGGCATCTTGTAAGTGTCCGTTTTTGCAGGATAGAGAGAAACAGAAGTACAGAAAGGACATTGGAGCCGTGGAAAAGGTGCAACTTAGGTTCACTAGGATGGTATCAGCAATGGCTTGGTATAACTGTCATGATGAGACTTGGAAACTAGGACTGTATTCTCTGAAGAAAAGGTGAAGAAGAGACCTGACGGCGTTGAAAATTTTGAAAGGATTTGTGAGGATTAATAGTTTAAAAAAATATTTCCACTGGTCGTTGAATTGTGAACAAGGGGCATAAATTTGGGATTAGTCCTACAAGGATACAGGGTGAGGTTAGAAGTATCCTTTTTCATGCAAAGGGTTATCAGTGCATAGAATACATTACCACAAGTGGCTGTTGAAGCTACGATAATCACAATTGAGAGAGAATTAGATAAGCACGAAGGAAAACAATAGGAACAGGCGTAAGCCATTCAGCCCTTCAAGCCGATTCTGCCACTTAATTAGATCATGGCTGATTTGTACCTCAACTCCATTTACCGTCTGTGTTCCGTATCCCTGAATACTCTTACCTTACAAAATCTGTTGCCGTCAGTCTTGAAAGCTCCAATTGTTCGAGCATCAACACCCTTTGGGGGGAGAGAATTACAGATTTCTACTACCCTTTGTGAAGAAGTGCTTCCTGATTTCCCTCCTAAATGGTCTAGCTCTAATTTTAAAATTATGTCCCCATATTAAATGGTATGGGGATAGGGGGAGGAAATGGGATTGGTGTAGATAGCTCTGATCAAACGACTGTCTCCTCTGTTAAAACTTTATTGATTTTATGATTTTAAGTTCTACTGGTGCTTGTTTTAAAGTCTGCATATAACACGTTTGCTGTTTTGTATGTACTGCCAGTGAGAGTGATGGTATGAACAAAGCCGATGAAAAGAAGATGGCTCCAGAGGAAAAGCGGAAGAAGCAACAAGAACAGAAGAAAGTAAAGGAGGAGGAAGAGAAGAAAGAGGAGAAAAAGAACGACAAACCAAAAAAAGAACTGGTAAAAAAGGAAGGAAAGAAGGACGTAGAACCCAAGCGAAGGAGGAACACCAAGACTAAGTCAACTTCAGATTCTGAAGAGGAGGAACCAGAAGATGAAGTATGTACTGTCCGATATCTAAAAACATGGGGAGCGGATTTGAGTTTCATTGTTCTTGAAAACCTGATTCATATTTATTCATCTCCCTCTGTTTAACCTAATGAGGGAGAGTGAAAGTTGGTGACTATATCTTGTTTATGGTCTGTTAGGAGCAGGTTTGAAGATGAAATAGCCTTTACAGAAGCCCAGTGCCATGATTTGACAATGTGTCTGATATATTCCTGATGAGTAAAAATATTGGATTTGGAATCAATTAATGACGTACATTTCGAAAGTTGCTTCCTTTTCAAACCATGTGGAAGTGGTGGATAGCTTAACACTTGTACGAACTGCTAGGGCAGATAGATGTTTTTCATGGTGGGTGGCATCCTTTTGTTTTTAGCAACGAGATAAACTTCAAAATTGTAACTGGGAAGCTTTTCCCTAGGTACAAAAAAGTAAAAAGTGGCCATTGTTTGTTTGTTTTCCAGTGTAGTGCTAGAACAGCTGTTCCTGTTACATATAAAGGCAGTTATAAATGACTGCTACTTTTTTGAGGGACTACCAAATATGTTTGGATAAAGTTCCATATTCTATGGTTCTTGAAAGATCTGTTGATTTAGTTCTTGATGCCCCATTTATTGTTTGAGTGAACAAGTTCCTTTAATTGTAGAATCAGGATCTGCTGGAAGTGATGTTTTATCTTTGTGGATTGTGTGGTTGTTCAGTTTGGCCATTGAGCAGAAGAAATTGAAGCTTTCCATGAAATAATGACATCCTGTAATATCTCTCATACTTTTGAGCTTAGCACCTCTATGCAGAGTTTTGGTTAATAGATCAGCTTGTGCTAAGGTGCTTTTAATCGTAAACTTTTCCTATCATAGAACAGGTTTCCGTGCACTCCTCTGATACATCTTTATCTTGTATTCTCTTTACCTTTTCTCATCAATGCCTTTTTTTGACCATCTACGTTAAAAGGAAGAGAAAAGCAAGAAAACAAAGTGGGATGCTGCTAATAGACGAAATCTAATGAAAAAGCAGAATGAGAAGGAACAAGAGGAAAAGCTACGCAAAGTGGAGGAGAACAAAAAAGATGAGCAGTAAGCATCAGTTTCTGTTAATACGTTTTTGTGTATTGATCAAGATGATATGTTGAGTATTGGAATACTTTGCATCGAATGTCAGGATTGAGTGCCTTCGTGACGGGTTATAGGTGGGCCAGTTTAATTCCATAATTATTCTTGAGTATTGTGTTTCTGTTTGTAGCACAGAGGAAGCTATTCGTCCATAATGTTTGCTGGAGCAATCGAAAACTAATCCTACTGCCCTGCTCTCTCCCCTCTATCTTCCTCTGTTTCAAATATTTATCCTATTTTCCCCTTAAAAGATGCAGTGACCTCTGGCTCAACCTCCCCCTGAGGCAAAGAATTCCAAGCTCCAGCAACCCGCTGTGTAAAGAAATTTCTCTTAACCCCTCTCGTCATTGACTTCCCAACCAGAGCAAACAGTCTTTCCCTATTCACTATCAAAATCCTTCATTTTTTTTTTAAACACACTATTAAATCTTCTCTTGACTGTCTCTGCTCCAATGGAAATTGACCCACTACCCCAAGTCTGTCCTCATAACTATAGTTTCCCATCCCTGACATTATCTTGATGAATCTATGCTGTATGCATTCTATTGGTTTCATATCTTTTCTCTATTAGGATGCCTACTAACTGGCCTAACTAGTGTTTTGTACAAATTTGTCAATTATTTCAGTACTCTTGTACAATCTGCCTGCTGTGTTCACTTTTGATGAACACAATTCCAGGTATTGATTCCTGTAGATCCTCACTTTGACCTGGTTCCATTGACCTTAGTTACGAGTCAGTCAGTGAGGCCCCAATTATTATTTGAGCAAACAATTTCCTTCAGTTCTTTTTTTTTTCTTCCTTCCCCCCCCCCTCCCCCACCACCCAAATAAATTAATGATGTATACCACGTACCAAAGCTCAGCGAACTTAATTCATATTAGTAAGAGCTAAAGCTTGAGGGCTACATGCAGCTTACCAGCATTGTTAGGGTTTCTGATGCTTATTGAGCTAGGAGCACCTTACCACTAGGGCTTTGGCTATCTGGAGCCAAATAGGAAGAATCCCAGTCCCCAGCAACTGATCTATCATCCAAGTCGCATAAATGAGTTAGGCTGGTTAATCAGTCATCAGCAGTGCCCTGGAGTATGGTGCACCTGTCTAGCTCAGGTATTAGATTACCAAATCTGCCACAGAGGATCTGTTAGTTTGAATCATATTCAAGCGTGTCAGCTTGAAACCATCTTGGCACCTCCAAAGAGACCTTGCTTACCTCCTGTCACATTTTTGGGCCTTTTCCTATCCTTTATACTCTAGATTTATTTTGACACATTTCTTCAATCACTCCTGTGGGCAAGTTCCAACTCCCCATACCTTTTGAGAAAGTCTATCTTAGCCTCGAGATCTAGGTAAGTTTTTGGTAACACCCAGGATAATGAAACAGAAAATCCTGTTGAATTGCTTTTAGCTGCTGGACTTATCTAAGCTTTTGTAGGATCTATCTTGTCTTACGATCCAGTGAAGATGGGTACCAAGCTCTTGATAAGAGCATGTGTTCTTGTATTTACTTTCTAGGAAATGCTTTCCAGCAGCTCTTGTCCCAAGCCTCAGTTTCCTCTGACAGCTGCCTTTTGCAGAGTGGAGACAAGTTGCTTGTGACGTGCAACTTACCTTGAAGCCTAGATCCAATGCTGTGTACTTCATTTGTCACTAGTTGCTTAATCCAGGTCATCATGTAAGGGACTTTGGCAGTGAGATATATCTGCAATGAGGCTGACTTCCCTTCAGGGTGTTGAGTGGCAAATCGGTATTGGCTGGTCCTTCCTGATTTCCTCTTTTAGCACAAATCTACCTCAAGGAATGATCCTGGGTCAAGTACTTAGATGGAAGGAAGTCCTTCCACTGTATGCTTAGAAGTTCTGAACTTGGGTGCAGAGCTTGTTTCTTTCCAACCAGGTGTTAGAGATTGCTGTAGTTCATCTGTTTAAATTCAGATTTATCCTTGTGTCTAGACAAACCAAAGAGGAGAAAGAAGGAAAGAAAGAAGAAAAACTCAACTTCAAGAAAATAGAGAAAAAAAGAGGTTTGAACCTGTCTGTCTAGATTCATTGGACTATTATCAGAAAGGCTGACTGGATTTTACTTTATAAAGTGTGACTTCCTTTACCTTTACTCACAGAAATGTCAATGGAATCGAGACTTCATAAATTGCATGGTGAAATTAAAGTATCACTGAAGATCGACAAGCCTGTGAGTACTCACTGAGTAGTTTGGATACAGAATCAGGTTCATTCCTAACTTGGTATTATCTGTGATGAAGGGAGCAATCTATAATTTCCATTTCTGAAAAATAGAACCATGCTAGATGGTCAAGTTTGACAATGGTTTCGGGTAAATATCTAGTAATTGTTCTGTAGTTTGTTAAGAATATCATCTTTTAACTTTTTTTAATTGAGCAAGGAACACATGACTTGTCATGAAAGCTCGTGGAAATTAATTTGTTAGTATTAATTCACGGGATATGGGTGTCGCTGGCGAGGCTGGAATTTATTGCCCATCCCTATTTGCCCTGAGAAGGTGGTAACGGTTTGATACAATTGAGTGGCTTGCTGGGCCACTTCAGAGGGCAGTTAAGAGTGGGACTGGAGTCACAAAGAGGCCAGACTGGGTAAGAATGGCAGCTTTCTTTCCATAAAGGACAGTAGAAATAAACATTTTTGTTTACGTCTGACATAAGACCATATCAGATCATTCTCATAAGCCATCCTGTGGCTTCTAAGTATTTACAAAAAAAAAGCCAGCTAGGTGGCCAATTTAAATTCAGTCGAGACTGTCCAAACTCATTTCACATGGGACTGTTGTAACCAATGAACACCAGAGACTTACCCATCAGTCTGGCATGCATTCAAGCCCAGGATATATAGCTGAAAGATCAGTGTCTAACCTATTGCACCCTTCTCTGCTCCAATGGAAATTGTCCCAGTACCTCAAGTCTGTCCTCATAACTATAGTTTCCCATCCCTGACATTATCTTGATGAATCTATGCTGTATGCATTCTATTGGTTTCATATCTTTTCTCTATTAGGATGCCTACTAACTGGCCTAACTAGTGTTTTGTACAAATTTGTCAATTATTTCAGTACTCTTGTACCCTCTGCCTCTATTTATGAAGCTTAAAATGCTGTGATCACTTTTGATGAACACAATTTCAGCCACTGAGATTGCACATTTTGCCATAGCTCCTTTCCAGTGAATGACCTCAACAGCTAGGTGTATATTGCTTCCTGACTGCGCCATTTCCAGGGGTGGATTAATGAAAAGAAAGACTCGCATTTACATAGCAACTTTCATGACCTCAGGACATCCCAAAGCGCTTTACAGCCAATGAAGTACTTTTGAACTTTAGTCACTGTTGCAATGGAGGATAGCTTGTTTCAAGCTGACATTCAGGACTCATTGTGAATGTTTAATTTGCTCAAAGCAGAGACACTTCAGAGGCTGCAGCAAGAGCTACAGGTCAAGAAGAAAATCAAGCACAGGACATCAGTTTGCAGGAATAGTCTATAACTAGCAACAAATTACCTGAACTACATTTCACAAGGTGGAGGGAGCAGGCATCTGGTCCTCTCTGTGATTCACATTACCACCTCCTGCTCTCACCGTGCTAGATCCCACTGGTGCACAGGATAATAGAACAGAAATGACCATTATCGCAGGATCAGCAGTCCCCCAGACATCGGTCACAGCTGATGCCACAGCAGCCAATGCACCACTAAAGGCTTGGTACCTGCCAATAAAGACAGAGGTTGAAACTTCTCATCTTGTTCTCCGGATCTATATATGTCTTCCTCACTATCTAGAGGAGTTCTCACAAGGGCTTTCAAAGCTTGTCAAAAGAAGGCTTTGACCCCATTTAGAGAACAATATGTGACTTAAACCAGTCTGGCTGGATGTGTACATCCATTTCAGTCTCTGCATTGTCCAGGGTTATGTTATTTAGCCAGTACTAACACTAGATTGTCTAAAACTAAAACACTTCCAGGTTGGTGCTAGTCCATTCATTATGTTGGACAAGTTGTTACTATGAATTGAGCGACATTGTGGATGAGCGAGAGGAGGCTGAAGGTTTTGTACCATATATCCAAGGTCTATGTCCTATGTCTTCTTTGATGACTGTTACCTGCATAGCCTTAATTGGGCTGCTTATGCTGGCGCCTGCAAGTTTGACATAAACCACGTATATTCTTGTTGCTTTGCAATACTCAGTGACCTACTTTATGTCCTAGTATCAACAAGAACTTGCATTTATGTAGAGTCTTCAATGTATAAAACGTCCCATAGTGCTTTACAGTGGAGGGGGAGAAAAATAAACAGGAATAGATAAGGGAATAGATGCTGAACCATTTGGGGAGGGGGCAATAGGAGGGGTGACTGAAAGTTTGGTTGAAAAGATGGGTTTTGAAAAGGTTTTCACGATGGAGAGAGAAAAGTGGATGGGTTTAGAGGAGGAGTTCAAGACCAATGTGATTTTTTTTTCAGTACTCCTGTTGAGAATGCAAAGGGACTTCAGTTAGTGACCCATCTGGTATCATGTCGGCTGCATAATTGATGTGGGTTATGAAGGATAGTTGCAATTTAGAAAGTAAATATTTAATAGTGTATAAAACATGTATAAATCACGTTGGATTCACTAATAAATCCCATTAATTCTATCACCAATATCAATTCTTGAGACAAAAACGAGCACGAAGACTTTGAACTCCATGGGTAATGAGAATGCAAATTATGGCAATGTGGTCAATTAAGGTTCCAGTGTTGCATTTTCTGCCTCTAAAGTATAAAGTACCTTTTAATTATTTTGCTCCAGTTCCTCCATTGTATTTCACTTTGTGCAGTTTTATAAATGTGTCATGATGTTGACATCTGAGAGCTTGCACTGATGTGGTGAAACCAGCTGGCAGTCATACTGCAGATGGCACAACACCACACTGCGCTGGCACTACCGCCACTGAGATGTGTCACCATTGTGCTAATGGAAAGGATATTATTAAACTAGAAAGAGTGCAGAAAAGATTTACTAGGATGCTACCGGGACTTGATGGTTTGACTTATAGGGAGAGGTTAGATAGACTGGGACTTTTTTCCCTGGAGAGTAGAAGGTTAAGGGGTGATCTTATAGAAGTCTATAAAATAATGAGGGGCATAGATTTGTGGTTGGGATCAGATCAGCCATGATCTTATTGAATGGCGGAGCAGGCTCGAGGGGCCGATTGGCCTACTCCTGCTCCAATTTCTTATGTTCTTATGTTCTAGGTAGATAGTCAAAATCTTTTCCCAAAGGTAGGGGAGTCTATAACGAGGGGGCATAGATTTAAGGTGAGAGGGGAGAGATACTAAAGGGTCCAGAGGGGCAATTTTTTCACTCAAAGGGTGGTGAGTGTCTGGAACGAGCTGCCAGAGGTAGTAGTAGAGGCGGGTACAATTTTGTCTTTTAAAAAGCATTTGGACAGTTAGATGGGTATAGAGGGATATGGGCCAAGTGCAGGCAATTGGGACTAGCTTAGTGGTATAAACTGGGCGACATGGACATGTTGGGCCGAAGGGCCTGTTTCCATGTTGTAACTTCTATGATTCTATGTGCTGGTATGAAAGAGTTGGAATTTCATCCAATTACAATGTGGCTCCAGTCCTACAAATTGAACATAACTGATACTGATTAACCCAAGGATTCCATGTTTAAACCCAACGGTATATCTAGCTTTTTTACATTTTTCATTGCGTTTAGGAATTCAGTATTCTCATAATAACTGCAGATGCAAAACTGGTGTAGTACCTTCCCATACAACTTCTGTTCCTTTTAGGATGTGAAGAAATGTATTGAGGCCTTAGATGAACTCGCTGCACTCCAGGTTACTCCACAGCATCTGCAGAAACACAGTGAACTGATTGCAACACTTAAGAAGGTTAGATCTGTTTAGAATTTAGAGATGGTTTTGCTCACTTGCTCTATCTGTTGTCCTGTTTCTCTCTCTTTTCCATCCCCTCCCCTTCTGAAAGTGCTGTGAGGCTGGACGTTGAATGTTGGCTAGTTGACCGTGGAATCATTACCTGGCATGTGTTTATGCGCTTTTCCGTCTGGGTCACTGGATAACAATCAAGAGAAGGAATTCAGGCCATCAGCTTGGATTTCATTTTATTTCCCCCCTCTGAATTCATAATTCGTGACAAAATTAATGAGTATTTAGAAGTGGATGGATTAAATTAGGACAGCCAGCACAGATTTGTTAAAGGCAAGTCATGTTTGCAAAATGTAATAGTTTTTGAATAAGTGACTAGTTGGATAGATAAAGGGAATGCAGTAGATGTAGTGTATATGGACTTTCAGAAAGAGTTCGATAAGGTGCCTCACAGGAGGCTTGTTAGAAAAGTTCAGGTGTACGGTATAAAAGGAAATGTAGCAGCATGGATAGAAAGTTGGTTGACAGGAAGCACGGAGTTAGGATAAAAGAGTGATGCTTGGATTAGGGAAGGTTTGGAAGTGGTGTACCCCATGTGCCAGTTCTGGGTCCGCTTCTGTTCTTGAGTTGAGAAAGACTAAAGGACCAGGAAGTATATAGAGAGCATGCAGCATAGGATCATCAGGATGATTTCAGGGATGGGAAGTTAAGTTTATGAGGAGAGAATTGAGGACTGGGATGACCTCCTGGAGCAGAAAAGGCTAAGGAGATTTAAGAGACTTCTAAAAATTCTGAAGGGCTTTTATAGTGAATGAGGAGACTCTTCAACTGGGGAGTCTGACAAAGTGTCATCAATTTAAAATAGTTGCGAAGAGTGAAGTGAGAGGCTATTTATGCAGTGGGTTTTTAGAGCATGGAAAGCTTTGCCACAAGGGTTGGCTTAGGCAGAGACCATTGCATCTGTTAAGGGAAAATTGGATTAACATTTGAAGCAGAAAAAGATAGAGCAGTGGGGTTAGTTTTGGATTGCTGTAGAAGAGAGCTGACACAGACGCGATGAGCGAAATGGCTTCCTTCTGTAAACCTCTGGTTCCTTTCCACCCCCAACCTTCCAAGCCTTGGCCGACTGAGCCCAGTTGTCCTCTACTATAATAGCAATGGGAGCAAATCAGCATAGACCAGGGATTGAACCTGGAACCTTCCTAGCCTGTGTGGCTCTGTTCCACATAATTAACAAACCAGAATGTTTGCTTTAACCAGTGTTATTTTGTTGGCATTTCCCGGCAAATGTGTTTTGAAAAGAATGTATGTAATATGTTTAACTACCTCGAGAGCAGGCAGCCTTTCTTATTCTATGCTGCTCAGGCCTCAGTAGAGCTATATTATGAGGAAGTTATGCTCATCCAATCCATTGATGTACATGGTTTTGGACAGTTTTGATTTTGCTCTGCAGCCTTCCAGATGGAAGTATTCAACTGCTGGGCAGATGCAGGCTTTGTAGAATAGTGCAGTAGCTGACTTAAATTTAAAGGGCATGCTATATGTGCTTAAAGGTTCAAAGTGCAGCAGGGTATGGGCTGATTTTACAGAAATTATATTGGGATATTTTACACTGCTTTATTTGTGACCAAGACATAAGAATTGGCTATTCTTGCTCTTACGATTGAAGCAAAAGCTCCTGTTAGTATCGCTATTTGATGCTATATAGTTTCTTGGGCCGTGGCATTTGTATTCTCAAACCATGTCCATATTCTGTGCACCCACAGAAGTCTAGTCAGGGCTGTTACACATTTATTTTGGATCAATTAATGGTATTATGTTGTCATTGGTTTTCTCTCATTATAGATTCGAAACTACAAAGCCAGTCAAGATATCATGTTCAAGGCAGATATGATTTACAACAAATTCAAATCCATGTTCTTGGTTGGCGAAGGTGATTCTGTGATTGCGCAAGTACTGAATAAATCTCTTGCTGACCAGCGGCAGCATGAGGAAGCAGTCAAAGCACGAGAGCAAGAGAAGAAAAATGATCAACTGGAAACTAACAAGAAAGCTGAAAACGCAGAGGAACAAGTGACTGGTAAAGTCCATCCTTACTCCAGCCTTCGTCTAGTTCCGAATTAACTGAATGCAGTGGGTTAAGTTCAGTTCTCTAGTCTTGAAAGGGAGGTGATCAGTTAGTTAGAGCCTCCTGTACCTAGTGGCACATGAGGTGACCAATTTCTTCCACTGCTTTCCGTCCAGGGCAAGATATTTGACTTCGATTTGAGTATCCTCTTGCCTTGCATCCAACATATTGTGATTCTCTTCAGTTGATGTTTATATTTGCAAGTCTGTAATGGATTCGTCTCATTTCTGGGTTGTTTCCGTAACTCATGGCATTTTTACGTGGACAAGTCGTTAGCCTGACACACTCACTATCAGGAGGGCCGGTGGACTTCCATTAGTCTGGCTCCTACCTTTCAACCTGTCTGGCTTGGGTGACCCTACCAGGAGTTATAATCCTACCAGCATCGCTGTGACTAGTGCCAGGGAATGAGAGCTTCCTCTTTCGATGACATGCATGCGTCACCGAGTGTCTCTGGATGTTATTTATATGGACTTCCAGAAGGCATATGAAAAGGTTCCACATAAGAGAGCACATGGAATTGGAGACAACCTATTGGCTTGGCTAGGGAATTGGTTAGGAGGTAGGAGGCAGAGAGTAGGGTTAATGGGTATGTACTCAAATTGACAGGATGTGACTGGTGGTGCCCCTCAGGGATCTGTACTGGGGCCACAGCTTTTCACTGTATTTATAGATGACGTGGATGAAGGAATAGAGAGCCATATATCCAAGTTTGTTGACGACGCTAAGTTAGGTGGCACAGAACATAGTGTAGATGGGAGCAGAAAGTTGCAAAGGGACATTGATCGATTAAGTGAGTGGGCAAAACTGGCAGATGGTGTTCAATGTGGGAGAGTTTGAAGTCATCCACTTTAGACATAAGAAAGATAGATCACAATATTTTCTAAATGGTGAGAAGCTAGGAACTATGGATGAGGAGAAAAATTTAGGGGCCCAAGTACAGAAATCACAAAGAGACAGGTACAAAAAATAATTTAAAAGGCTAATGAAATGTTGGCCTTTATCTCAAGGCAGCTGGAATACAAAGGGGTGGAAGTTATGTTACAGCTGTACAGAGCTCTGGTTAGACACTATCTGGAGTACTGCATTCAGTTCTGAGCACCGCACCTCAGGCAAGATATATTGGCCTTGGAAGGGATGCAACGCAGATTCACGAAAATGATACTGGGGCATTTTCAGGTGTGGAGTTTCGGCTGACGTGCCCTGCCCCACTTCACTCGCCAGACCACCACCTCGAAGTGGGTGATTTTCATAAGGAAAGTCCAGGTCTTTATGTCAGAGGAAGTTGTGAACAGTTTGCTGCTCAGTCCACACCTTGACTCCCTTGTGTGGTGCTGGTTGCTGAGGCACAGGTTGTGCTGTGGTCCGTGCAGAGAAAGGGAGGAGGATCGCTAGTATAGGAGAAATCAACACAGACTCAAATATAGGAATTATATCAAGAAATCAGTCTTCACACAAAGAGGGATCAGTACTTGATTCAATGTGAGCTAAATGGCCTTGCTCATCCATATTTATCTTGTGAGCATTTTTTGAATGAAGAAGAGAAGGAGCAATAAAGGAGGATGAACAACATCCATAGATGCACATAACCCAGCTGTAGGAGTGAAGAGGCATTGTGCCTGCAATTCCCAACACCTATCACCTGTATTCCAAAAGATGCTGCAAATAATCCGCGGCTGTGGAGTAGAAGACAGCGCTGCTGTCCGTTGGCCCCTTACTTGTCGGCTATCTTACCCGCAGCTTCATGTTGAACCTCTTCGATCAGGTTTTGGCCCTAAATCAAAGTCAGTAGTGACGTCCTTTGTGGCCTTGGTGCACTATTCCTCATCTTTATTTCCGTAGTTTTTAAACACGTTTAACCACGCCATCCTTCTCCAGTGCTTCTCCTCCGTTGTCCAGCTGAGCGGGAATGCCCTTGCTTTGTTCCACTATTACCTATCCAGTCGTAGCCAGAGAATCTCCTGTAATGGTTTCTCTTACATAAAAAATAGAAGCAGGAGTAGGCCACACGGCACCTCGAGCCTGCTCCAACATTCAGTAAGATCATGGCTGATCTTCGACCTCAACTCCACTTTCCCGCCCGATCCCCATATCCTTTGATTCCCCTAGAGTCCAAAAATCTATCGATCTCAGTCTTGAATATATTCAACGACTCAGCATCCACAGCCCTCTGGGGTAGAGAATTCCAAAGATTCACAATCCTCTGAAGAAATTCCTCCTCATCTCAGTCCTAAATGTCAGATGTATTATCCTGAGACGATGCCCCCTTGTTCTAAACTCTCCAGCCAGGGGAAACAGCCTCTCAGCATCTACCCTGTCAAGCCCTCTTAATCTTGTATGTTTCAATGACATTACCTCTCATTCTTCTAAACTCCAGAGAGTACAGGCACATTCTACTCAATCTCTCCTCATATAACAAACCTCTCATCCCAGGAATCAATCTAGTGAACCTTTGTTGTACCGCCTCCAAGGCAAGGAGACCAAAACTGTACACAGTACTCCAGGTGTGGTCTCACCAAAGCTCTGTACAATTGCAGCAAGACTTCCTTACTCTTGTACTCCAGCCCCCTTGCAATAAAATTCAGCATACTATTTGCTTTCCTAATTGCTTGCTGTACCTGCATGTTAACTTTCTGTGTTTCGTGTACAAGGACACCCAAATCCCTTTGAACATCAACATTTAATAGTTTCTCACCATTTAAAAAATATTCTGTTTTTCTATTCTTCCTTCCAAAGCGAATAACCTCACATTTCCCCACATTATACTCCATCTGCTACCCACTTGCCCACTCACTTAACCTGTCTATATCCCTTTTCAGACTCTTTTTGTCCTCCTCATAGCTTATTTTCCCATCTAGCTTTGTATCGTCAGTAAACTTGGATATATTACACTCAATCCCTTCATCTTAAGTCATTAATATAGATTGTTGATAGCTGAGGTTCAAGCACTGATCCTTGGTGGCACCCAACTAGTTACACCCTGCCAAGTGAGAATGACCCATTTATTCCTGCTCTCTGTTTTCTGTCTGTTAACCAATCCTCTATCCATGTTAATATATTACCCCTAACCCCATGAGCCCATATCTTGTGTGGCACCTTATTGAATGCCTTTTGAAAATCCAAATATATGACATCCACTGACTCCCCTTTATCTTGCTAGTTACAGCCTCAAAAAACTCCAGTAGATTTTTCAAACATGATTTCCCTTTCATAAAACCATGTTGACTCTGTCTAATCATATTTTGATTTCCTAGGTACTCCTTTTACTACATCCTTAATAATGGATTCCAGCATTTTCCTGACTACTGATGTCAGGCTAACAGGCCTGTAATTCCCTGTTTTCCCTCTTCCCTCCTTTCTTGAATAGCAGTGTTACATTTGCTTCCAATCCATTGGGACCTTTCTAGAATCTAGGGAATTTTAGAGGAATTTTACAACCAATGCATCCACTATCTCTGCAGCCACCTCTTTTTTTAAATGGAGCCCGTCCCAAAAGAATAGCTGCCTCTTTTCCCACTACTGGTGCCAGTGCCCCATGAATCGAAACCCCTGTCTCCCACACCACTTTTTGAGCCACATATTTAACTGTCTGATCTGTTGACCCTATGCCAATTTGCGCGTGGCTCAGGTAGTAATCCAGAGATTATTACCTTTGAGGTTCTGCTTATTAATTTGGACCCTATCTTCTCAAACCCTCTCAGCAGAACCTCATTCTTTGATCTACCTATGTCATTGGTTCCTATGTGGACCACAACAACTGGATCCTTCTTCAGCTGCGAGGAGATATCCTTAATGTACCACAGTGCCATGGTCAGTTTGCTCATCCTCCCTGCAGTCTTTGTTCTCATTCACACAGGTAGCAAGTACCTCGTACCTGTTGGAGAAGGATAAAGGCTGACGCTCCTCCATCACTGCACCCTGGGTCCCCATACCTGCCTGACTCACAGTCACATCCCTTTGTCCCTGACCACTGACCAAATCTAAACTACTACCTAACCTAAGGGGTGTGACTGCCTCCTGAATCAAAGTGTCCAGATATATCTCTTCCCCCCTCTCTGATGCATCGCAATGTCTGCAGCTCGGATTCCAGCTCAAAACTCTGAACCCAATTTCCTTGAACTGCAGACGCTTGCTGCAGATGTGGTTGCTCGGGAACTTGCTGGTCTCCACAAACTCCCACATGCTGCAGTTACGACATACCACCTGCTGTGCCACCGCTACCTAACCCTGTTTTATATATTTAATTGGTTAAAGTTTTTATTCACTTGATATCTTTAGTTCTATTAACTAATTAGTTTATCTAATTTAAATTACTAATTTAATAAAGTAATAGTTATAGTTTCCCAGCTCTTAGTTTAAACCACTGCCCTAGCTTAGAGAACAAAAAAAATACAGTAATACTCACCTACCTGTTGTCACTCATTGATTTTTTTTGTTTTTTATTTCACCCTTTTACAGGGAGACCATTCTGCTGCCGCCGCTCTTTAAATCTTCTCGGGACTCTCCCGTGGGGCCCCGCGCTGCCGCCGCTCTTTAAATCTTCTCGGGACTCTCCCGTGGGGCCCCGCGCTGCCGCCGCTCTTTAAATCTTCTCGGGACTCTCCCGTGGGGCCCCGCGCTGCCGCTGCTCTTTAAATCTTCTCGGGACTCTCCCGTGGGGCCCCGCGCTGCCGCCGCTCTTTAAATCTTCTCCAGACTCTCCCGTGGGGCCCCGCACTGCCGCCGCTCTTTAAATCTTCTCGGGACTCTCCCGTGGGGCCCCGCGCTGCTGCCGCTCTTTAAATCTTCTCGGGACTCTCCCGTGGGGCCCCGCGCTGCCGCCGCTCTTTAAATCTTCTCGGGACTCTCCCGTGGGGCCCCGCGCTGCCGCCGCTCTTTAAATCTTCTCGGGACTCTCCCGTGGGGCCCCGCACTGCCGCCGCTCTTTAAATCTTCTCGGGACTCTCCCGTGGGGCCCCGCGCTGCCGCCGCTCTTTAAATCTTCTCCGGACTCTCCCGTGGGGCCCCGCACTGCCGCCGCTCTTTAAATCTTCTCGGGACTCTCCCGTGGGGCCCCGCGCTGCTGCCGTTCTTTAAATCTTCTCGGGACTCTCCCGTGGGGCCCCGCGCTGCCGCCGCTCTTTAAATCTTCTCGGGACTCTCCCGTGGGGCCCCGCGCTGCCGCCGCTCTTTAAATCTTCTCGGGACTCTCCCGTGGGGCCCCGCACTGCCGCCGCTCTTTAAATCTTCTCGGGACTCTCCCGTGGGGCCCCGCACTGCCGCCGCTCTTTAAATCTTGGGCCTCTCCCATGGTGCTGCGCTGCTGATTCTGCTGCCGCCGCTGTTTATATCTTAGGCCTCTCCTGTGGTGCTCCGCGCTGCCACATGGTCACCTCTGGAGACCCATGGATCTATCCTTGGCTCCCTCCTATATCTCTTCTACATGCTGCCCCTTGGCGACTGAAGTCATGACGTCTGGTTCCACATGTATACTGACGATATCCAACTCTACTTCACCACCATCACCTCTCTTGACCCTGCCGCTGCCTCTGGACTGCTTGTCCAACATCCAGTCTTGGATGAACTGCAAATTCCTCCAATTGAACATTGGGAAAACCAAAGACATTGTCTTCGGTCCCCGACACAAACTCCATTCCCTCACTACTGACTCCCCTCCCTGTCTCAGGCTGAAACAGACTGTTCGCAACCTCGGCATCCTAATTGCTTGCGGCTTCTGTTAACCAACTAATGTGTCTGTTTCCTGCTTGCTATCAGATACTAAAACGGTGAATGGAGAAGTTGTATCGCAAGATACAGAGAATGGCCACTCATTGAAACGAGTAGAGAACAAGGCTGGAGATGAGAAGAAGAATAAATCGGATGCTGTGCAGCTGCCACAAAACAGGTGGGTGTGTTGAAGTGAAGCTTAAAGCTTGGGATGGATTAAAATCTATTATGGGGATCTGGGTTTGAATGTGGTCCATAGCTATTTTGACCCTTTTATATTTTGATTTTGTTAGTTGCTTTACCGCCTTCATAGAGTGGTCCATGCTGGAGACCTTGTGGCTGTCTTTGAACTGTCACGTTGGCAGTTAGGCAGGGTGAGCAGCCGTGGTAGAGTGAGGTCCACAAGGCGCCACTAATTGGTTAACCTGTAAAGGGGCATTCTTTGGGAGATTCTGCCAAAATCACATTTTTTTGCACTTTGTGCTCAGGGGCGTGTGGGATGTCGGTGCTGAGCAATGTCTGGTATAGCCAGGGCTCCTGGCACTCCATAGTTCCGCACCCACGGAACCACCTCCACTGCAAAAAGCATCGGGAGAAATACAAGGGGGTTTTCACAGTAAAGTTCTTAATTAACACAGAAATCTCAAGCTGGCACAAGAGTGTATGATTTCAGTGTTAACTACGAAGCCTGTGTAAAAGCCAAATGCGTCTCCCAGTTCTGCTGGTGATATTTCAACTGCTGCTCCTAGGGAGCTGAACCTTACCTCTCTTTCTCCTAGTAGTTGCCTGCCTTTTAGTGGCTTGCTCCTTCTGGCCTCTGGTGGACTGGCTGCTCCAGCTCTGTGCTTACCTCCGAATCTGGTACTGTTAATAACAACTTGTATTTATATAGCGCCTTCTAATGTAATAAAACATCTCAAGGTGCTTCACAGGAGCATAATCTGACAAAAATTTACACCAAGCCAAAGAAGGAGATTTTAGGTGACTAAAAGCTTGGTCAAAGTGGTAGGTTTAAGGAGAGTCTTAAAGGAGGAGGCAGAGGCAGAGAGGGTTAGGGAGTTTGTAATTCAAGCGATTCTCTCAAGTTTTTTTTAAATCTGGAAATTGTCGTCACTGTAGACTTTTCCTAATATACGTGTCGACCGTTTATTAATATGTCACAGAAATTGCATAGTTCTGTGCAGAATTTAGATTCTCTGCAGAAATTGGCCTTAAGGGGCTCCTGAAATCTAGGGGTTCTGGGTGTAGTATCTATTAGACGAGGCAGTCATTGGGAAGAGACTTGCATCCTATCAATCTGGATTTGAATTTGAATCCAGGTCCTTGAATTAAAAACACAGTGGCTAACCCACTGAGTCGAGCAGGTAACTGGTGGTTGGTTCTTAAATCCTGGGTAACTTCGTTTTTTTTGTTCATGCTTTGACATCTATTGAAATATATTGATGAATAATGGAAGTGGGGCTTATTTTGATGAAGAATGCTATGCCTTTGTAATCTTCAGTTTGTTAAATTCTCAGCGGTAACTGTCCAATTTACATTTAGTGGCATTGTTCCTCCAGAAACACGGCTGTCCCTTGTGGCTTTGTGCAGCTTTCTAAGTCCATTCGTACTGGTGATTGAATTATTTGACGTTAGCATTGAATGCGCACCAATTAGGTCTGAATTTTTACTCTCTGGAAATGCACCCTTCACACTTCTACTGTTCCCCAGTACCTCATCCAAGTGGCCATTCTTTTTCTGAGACTGCCAACAAACTGATGATGCAGTTGAGTGGACAAAACGACCAGCGGGTGTATAGCATGAGGAACGTAACAGCAGAGCCAGATCCTGTCCCTGCCTGAAATCTACGGATGGAGGGAGGAAGGGGAGAGGGGCAATCACTGGATAGCAACCGAAAGTGGGAACTCTGGCTTTCCCCCTTCCCTAACTCAGGTTGAATTAAGGTAACTGAGCACAGACCAGGAATAGAATCTGGAACCCTGCTGATCTTTGTGGCTCAGTGCCACTTTAGTCTCCACCAATTCAGCCATTGGAGGAGGCGGGGCTTCTTTTCCCATTGGGAAAATAACAATTGTGTCTCCTTCTAAGGCTGATATGAACACTGATTTTAAAGGAATAAAATTTGATTGTGTAATGTGGTACTTTTTTCTCCTCTTTACTTCAGTGAACCGAATCAATCCGATGCATCACAGTTAGCGAAACAACCAGCAGCCGATACTGAGGCTGGTCAGATGGAGACAGGACCGGCTACTGAAAGCTGAGCAGCTACAACCCACAAATCGTCTCCAAATTTAAAATGAAGCACCTAGCTCGGGGGAAGGTGGGGTAGGGCCTTTTTGTTTCTGTATTTTGTAACTGTTCTGATTTGTAGACAACTTGCTATTTAACACTGAATATCCGTAAAAAACCCCAGGGAAAAAAAAGCATAGCAGCAAATAAGCACGTTAGTGTTACCACATAAAACTGCCGAAGCCTAGGTGTACATTTTTTGTTTGGTTTCTTCCCCCCCCTTTCTTTAAAATGTTTTATAAAATGATTGGAGGGTGATGGTTTCCATTGTTTTTGGATGTGTATAGTAATTCAGTGGCGTTTTTATGTTATAGTGTATCGTTTTTTTTTGTATTAACCTGTTGAGGCCAAATCTGCTTTAACGCCAAATAATCGAAACTAGTTTTTGTTCCTGCATGTTGGAATTGCAGGTAGTATCTTAAACGTTCATGCATTTGTTTTATTAAGTCATTTTTATACTTTTTGTTTTGTTCTAGTGAATATCGTTAAATTTTTGCATTACAATGTAGTTGCTCTTTCTTTTTATAACAGCCTGTAACGGTTCTACATGAAGACATTCATCAAATGGTTATTGTAAACTGAGCTCTGAATTGCTTTTTATTTTTTTATACTAGACTGTCTTTGTAATACTAAATGCTTCCACTTCAGATGAACCGCAGAAGCGCTCCTGATGTGTTGCATTTTGCTTTGTCCGTCGGGGAGGGGTTTAGGCCTTAAAGTTTGCTGTAAACTTGCACCAAAATAAATGTTTGCTTCGCTAACAGTGATTGATCCTTTCATTTTTTAAAAAAAGACTACAGGTATTAGGATGGTGAATGTGAATGTACCTTTTTCAAAAAAAATTCAAGAGCAGCACAAAATTGATTGGTGCAACCGGTATGACGTGTGCAGTACATTCCAAAAACCAACTGTAATGGAATCTCTCCTCACTGAATAAACAGCACTGTACAACGCTTTAATAAATGCCTGCAGATAGGTCGATGACCTGGTGTGAGATCTGGAAAACTTTGCAGAGTTTGAAAAGCAGGATGAAGGTACGGTAATATTGCTGTAAAGTAGCAGATGTGGTGGAAAATGGGCTGAATGGTCTTCCTCATTCTTAGTTGATCATAATTACTGATCTTCCACTTGTTATATTGATGACCCTAGTAATAGTGGCTATAGAATTTTATTTGGAATCCTACAAGTTCCAAGGGAGGAAATCTCTTGATCAACCTTGGCGTTGTCTTAGCCTCTCTTAACCTGTCAAACTTTGGCCCAAAGTGCTGCCACTTAATGCTCACTGAATGCTTATTGCTGTTACAGGCACTGTGATGCTGAGTTTATGGCTCTGACTGATTATATGAGAGAGAAGGCAGGCTGGTAAGCTGTTGCCAAGCGTTTTGGGTGTTCGGTTTGAGCCAGTGGCTGGGAGATCAGCAAGAAGACTTCGAATTCAGGCCCTCTGCACTTCCCCAATGTGATGATTAGGAAATATACATATGAGGAACCACTCTGGCACAATGTACTGGAGTACTAATATGTGTGCTGTCAAATCCCAAAATGGCTACCGCTATATTGAAATGTCTGCCACAATTTATAAGGATGGATTGAGGTGCCCAGTGAAGCACTGTTGCACAATAATTGTTAGTTATGGAGCAGAATTAATGATACATCCACTTTTAAGAGGTCACTCAAGGTTATATTTAACTTTTTATTTTATTGAAAACAATAGATGTATGTGATTTTTCTTTTTAAATGGGAAAGATGCAAAATCAGCTAATTGTTATGCAACTGTAATAATCCTTTAAAAATCCTCAAGCAACTAATGAGTCACAACTATTATAAGTCTTCAGCCATATAAGTTCTTGAATTCCCTCTCTAAACTCCTCTGGCTTGTTGCTTCTCTTTCTCTTCCCCTCTTTCCCCCCCGCCCCCCCCATTTAAAATACTCTTCAAAATCTATATCTTTGATCATCTCCTAACTCTACCACTTGTCTTCTGTGAAGTGCTTTGAGAAGTTTTGCTACATTAAAGCCACTGTATAAATGCAAGTTGTACTTTGGAGTTCTGTTACTATTTTAATGCATCTGTTATACTAAAATATGTCCTTTTTGTGCAGTCATTTTTCATTAATATACTTAACACACTGCAGTTTACACAAAAAGCTTAATCTGTTTTTATTAAATTCTAAGTTAGTGTCTGTAATCGACTGGCATAGTTAGGGTAACACTGAAGCTTGCTGGCTGAAAGTGGTACTCCATTCTGCATTTCACGAGACTACCACTGGATAAATTTAAGAAGCTCTAACACACCCAATGGAACTTGAGTGAAATAGAGTGGCAAACTTAAATAAAAACAATTTTGGTTGTCATTTTTCAATGTAGTTCATCCTTTCCTATTAGGGATTCAGCCAATTGTAGCAAGGGGACCATTACAGGCTGGACTGAATTTCCAATACCACAATGTGCAGATATTACAAAGTATGTTAACCAACAAAGATCGGTGCAATGAGAAATTTAGTTTTATATTGGAACAGCCTAACCTGTGGTCTGCAACTGCACTGATCAGTACCTGTACTCCAGCTTTAAACAGAAAAAGTTTAAGGCAAAACTCAAGATAACCATTCTGGTGAGGGTTGTGGTAAAAAAAATATGGTCATAGTTTAATTACTCAACCTAACACAGTTCCTGATAAGTGTATTGATGGTGCTTAGTTAGTTGGATTGAAACCAGTTTGGCAATATAAAACAAAAGGTGATGAGAAATAAGGTATCAAGTCAATGTGATTTGGCATTCATTTTTTTATTCATGCTTGGGATATAGGCATCACCAGCAAGGCTAGCATTTATTGTCCATCCCTATTTGTCCTGGAGAAGGTGGTGGTGAGCCTTCTTGGACTGCTGCAGTCAGTGGTGAAGGTACACCCACAATGCTGTTAGGTAGGGAGCTCCAGAACTTTGACCCAGCAATGATAAAAGGAACAGTGATATGTTTAAGTCAGGCTGGTGTGTGACTTGGAATAGAACTCTTAGGTGATGGTATTCCCATGCATCTGCAGAGAGATGAGTTGGAGATTATTTCTTGAGCTTTAAAAAAGTTGTGATAATTATTTTTTTTAACTCCTGAATGACCGTGTAAAATACTTATTCAAAAAATGATTTGCATCGAGGCAGAAAATATTGCATGTGGGAAGGGATGTATTGCAGTACTAATGCTCTACCACTAAGTACAGCTCTGATACCTGCATTACAGTGAAGCTAGGAATAAAGTAACAGGAAACCTGCCCAACCTTCTCCAAAGTTTGAAGAACAGCACCGCAAAATGGAAGCATTACTGTAGTTAAAAAAACACATACCACACAGGAATTACAAATCCAAATGTTTTTGTATTTGTGGAGATGACACCACAATTGAAAATAGCAGCCTCACTGGAGTTACAGTGCAATTCAATCCTGTTTAAAGTTAAAGTTACATAATTAATAAAATTATTTACATTCAACATGTAGCATAAAATGAATGAGACAAGAACCCAATCTGCATCCCAGTCATGGTGCAGACCATAACTTTGTCATTAGGACTAGGTCAACCCAGCTGTGCAATATAAATCATATCCCCTAGCTCCATCATTTATCCTCGATGGCTTTATTCAAATTCAATCAGATAAGTCCTCCCCCCCAACAAATAGATCCCATCCATCTTCATGGAGGGATAAAAAAAAGTTACTCAACGGTCTAAGTTAAATGACCATGCTCTAAAGCACCGATGACATACTGTACTTTTCTTCCCCTTCCCATTAACAATTCTTGAAGAAGCTGTGATTGTACTGTGCGCATTTGGAGATATCTTTTCCTAGTTGGACCTGACAAGTAACCTGCCACAATTAATTATTCATTTATAAATGTTATTTTAGGAGATAGATGCCCCAACGGGCAGATCGCACTATGGAAACAGCTGATGATTTGGATGTGTGCAAAGTTATTTTTCCTTTCAGAGATGAATATAGGTCTTTAATTACATTTACTGGATCACTTTGGTACCAATTATATCCCATTTATTAGTCATTATACAAAGAAACATTAAAATTAACATGTTTTAATAGGTTTAAAAATTTCTGTGCTCAGCGAGGTGAGGGATATTAGTACTGAGGGATAGAACACTTTCCATTTCAGGCACCCACTGTCAGCAACGAGCACTCAGGTCAGGTAAAGTAGTTAGATGCACAGTAAAGCTCACTACTCCAACGAGAAAAATGGGTCTGCCCCAACTTAAGAACATGCTCTACTGCAACAGTATAACAATTTTTACCATCGCCCACATCCTCTGGCCTCTGAGTGAGACTGGCTATTGGTGCCAAATTCAGGACAAATTTTGTGCTATGGGCCCATATTCACCAGGAACTGGACTGAGACTGCCCAAACTTGTAACAAATAGGGCCCTTTACAGCAAGCAGGCAGACTTCCATTCACATCAGTCTGGGTTTGGTTTGAAGCCAAGTCCCAGAAGTGAAAGGCCAGTGTCTAACCCACCCAGTTCCTACAATAGATATTTTTGAGAGAACAAATGAAATGCTCCAGAAGAAACACAGACTATGAATCAGAGGCCCAAGGATGGAGGTCTGTGCAGTTGAATGTGACTGATTGCTACGTGAATCCACTACATAGGCATCTCTCAGGCCAACACTATTCCATAAACCACAGAGATGGTTCAGCCAACTTCTTAAATCCATCCAGCCTACTCCATAAAACAGGATACTTTGAAATTTAAAAAATAGTGGACACACAAGCTGTTTTGTCAATGATGAAAGTGGACACTCGTGTACGATCAGTCTTTGTTCAGAGTTTCTTCACTTTATTCAAGTATAAAAGCTTCGGGGAAACTTCGGCACTGTTCAGAGTCACAAAAGTTCAGTCAAAGCTTTTCCACCAATGTCAGTCAGACCTCAAGACAAATGGGACAGAATTTAGTATCCCCTTGACATAGCTTTCAATTAAATATTCCCGGATCAACATAGGGATATGCAAGAAATTCCCCCATTTTATTGCCATCAGCATCGTAGTGAAGCATCCTGAAACAAACGTCGCAGAAGAAGCACGGATCCTCGGGGGCAAAACTATCATTGTTGGTCACCCATCTAGAACACACAAAGAAAATGGTGATGCAATTTTTAAAATTATGCTCTGATGGCAATAGCCATTTTCATACTCCCACAACCAGGATAAACCATGTAATCTCATCACAAGGGCATCTTTATTCTGCCTACTCAACAGTGGTTTTTGTACACATTTTTGTGGCAGCATTTCTTTCTTCCTTTGAATTTCTTTCATCAAACCTTCCTGCTAGACGTAGGCATATTGCCATATTGATCAGTGTGCTTACTTACTGAACCACAAAGGGACTGGTTTAATGTTATTAGTGTGAAAGGAAAACGATATCGGCGAGTTACATTCTCCTTTCACAATTATAAAGTAGATCCAGTGACACAGCATCGCTACTACATTTCCAGCTCTGGATCGTGCTTTACAAAGATTTCTAAGCTATTGATAGTTCAGTTGTTATATGAAGCAGTTTTAGAACCTCTGCCTTCATGTAACAGCTACCTGTAGGTTGACACACTGCAAGCAACAAGTAACATGCCAAACCGAATTACTGACATGTTTCAGAAGCAGAGAAGAACCATTACTGGCTTGTGAAAACCCCAGAAGTCATTATCACTGGCTTGATATCCTGTATGACCTTCAGACACTTTAAGCTGGGCTAAAAGCACAGGCACAGTGAACACATCTGTGATAAGATTACTGATATTTGGTGATCTCAGTCATGACACATTAAATTTCTAAACCATTGAAAAATATTTTATTTTGCAGACGTGAAAAATCTCATTTTAGGAATTCTCCTGCTTGTCGCTCATGGCTGGATTTTAAAAAGAAACAGCAACCACAGCATATCTTCCATGGAAGTGTTCTGCCTACTTTCTCTTTACATCTCCCGGTTTAATGACGAGCAAACAATGCTTGTTTTTGATAGGACCTTTGCTGTGGTGTTAAAAACATTTTTTCAAGAGACTTTTAAAGAGCCATTGACTGGCTGTGCTGCTACATGAATCAGAAATGTGGTGGTCCAACAAACCCAACCAAAAGAAACTCAACAGCTTCCAGTGTAGATGCCTCTGGTGGCTCTTTAACATCAGATGGTTTAACAAACTGACAAATTAAAGTGCACTTCAGAGTACAGATGCCACTAATAACTAACAACCTGGGAGAGAAGATGAACGTATTATGACCACATTCGGACAATGCCTGACACAAGGATCCCTAAGCAGACCTGGATTTGGAAGCCACAAGGGAAAAAAAATCTAGGGGTCGACCAAGAGGAACTCTATGCAACACAACAGATGCAGCTGCAGTGTTCCTGCATTTAGAGGAGCTGGAGGCAAAAGTCCAAGACAGAATAGGATGGCATTGATTGGTTACCGTCTTATGTGCCACAATGGCACAGGAAGGACGATGATGAATGAATGCTGTCCCATGCTATAATAGTGCCCCTACCATTGGCTAAATTCCATACTCAAGCTTCAGATTATCTCCTGGAAGCAAATAGTTACCTGTCCTCATTGTTACAGTCCATAGTGCTTTGTCGAAGAGAACAGAGAAGAAAACTGCAACAATAAAATTGGTTAGCAATTGCGATCAGAGATTATCTTTGCTGGGGTCTTTTTGGGCCAAGTTGATTCTAAAATGACAAACCAGTCATAGGATATTGGAACAGTCTTCTGGCTCAATAATCTGAAGCAGGCAGGTCCACAGTACTTCAGGGGACGTTTGCTGTTTGACCAGATCGCTTGACATATTGATGGGACCAGTCACTGGGAGCAGAGTCATCCCACTCAGATCCAGGTGACTCTGCAAGACAGTGCCCTAGTGAGCAGGGTGGTCGTAGCTGGACAAGCAGTGTGTTGGTAAGATGCATGGTTTTAACTCATACACACACTTTGCTGCCCTGCCACTCCCACCCCAAGTACTGACTCGTGCTAATTTGCCCTAAATTCTCCAGGCTTACATGGAGTGTGTCCTCAATGGCACGGTGGGCAAACAAACTCTATTCATGAGGCTCTCTCAGTAGTTCAGTTTGAAGATTCTGAAGCATAGCGAGCAAATGGTTTCTGTGCACATCAGACTCACGACTAGCCAAAAGAAAAAGTTAATACATAAAGCAGAGCATTACTGCCCCTTCCCACTTACCCAAAGCACTTTTGCAAAAAATAACAAAAACTAAGGAGGGTCTTTAACACATTTTAAAACAGCACACTACCTACCGGACTATATATAACTTGCAAACAGAACACTTCCGAGTCCACATCCAGGGTCTTTTGATCACACATGGATACAATGTTTTATCTAGGCAATCATCACGATGGACAATTCTGTGAAAACAAAAACAACAGTGTTGGTGTTTGTCAGATCCGAACTTCATCACACAAGAATTATAAAGCACACTGTGCATGGAGGTTAATGGTACTACTATGTACTTTGGTTTACAGCTACATATTATGTACTATGCAGTGACCGATTAAGGATATTTACCTTTCCCATAAAAAACCTTACAAATTCCTTTTATTTAGCTTTATGGGTGTCACAGAATCTTAGAGTGGTAGGATGCAAGCTCATTGAGAATTTCTCATTTCAGCTGTACTGTCAGGAGGAGGCTCCAAGCTCAGGTTCGGCACTTTTGCACAAGTTGAGGAAGGTACAAAAAAAAAGGGAAAGTTACGCTGGCCAATTCTCATTCCCTGCCCCTCTTAGCTAATTAATGGATAGTGCTAGCAGAGCCGTGACAGATAGATCATATTCTCACCCTCCTGGCATGAGAACGATATTCAGCGCCAAAATATCTGAAAGAGGAAAATGAGAGCAAAAAAACCCACGTATGCACACAAAAAAGACATTTTAATTGCTGTACTACAGTATATTTTTGAGGAGGCAGCCAATTTTGAGTAAGGGAAAATATCAAACGGAATGGAACAGCTGCTTTGTTCGGTGCAGTTATTCAAACGCATTTCACGGATGGTTAGTTTGAGTAATTCAATGCTAAGCTCCCAATGAGAAGGCTGGAAGATCGAGTCCCTGGGTTGTCTATCTCTCAAGTGCTGAGATCTCAGTTTCAGCATCATTAACCCTGAAACTCCACATCTATTATCAGTGACAAGTCAGTCTTGAAACTAAAACCACCTTCACTTTGGTTTACAGGAAAGTTTCCAGGATTCACTCAACACTTCTGCTTGCTGCAGATCGCTCAGTGCTGTTGCCCACTTACCACACTATCTGTTACCCTCCCCTGCAGAAAATGCTGGTCCCACGCCAGTTCCAAACCCCTAACCATCTAACGTAGGTTATGACTCTACTCCCAGACAAAATGGTATTTCCTGTCTCTCAAGTACAATGCAGGGGACTGCTGCAGCTGCCTAGAGAGGCACATCATCTTGAAAGGTCAAACCACAGTTGAGCAACAGAAAGATCGCACCTGGCTTGCGAGCCATCTGTTGGCCACCACTGGATTGATTGGTCATTGCTTCTTTTGAAATCTTGCTGTCTGCGAAACAGCTGCTGCATGTGCCTATGTAACAGACTGCACTGCAAAATAATTCATAGTCTCTGAAGTGCTTCTGAGGCATTTCTCAGACGCGATAAAGCACAATACAATTCTTCCTTCTTCCTAACAGTTAGTCAACCATGGAGTGATACCAACAGCATTCGTGAAGAAATATACTGTCCAAATTGTCACCCTTTCTGGCTACAGGAGGATACATGGTGCAAGTGGTAGGAAAGAGGCAATTAGACAAAACAATGGTCTCTTTCTGAAGTACTGCGTGCTAAAGTCAATTATTTACAGTTACCAAGCTCTGTGAAAGACAAAAACAGAAATGTTGAAATAGTCACCAAAAAGTCTTCTATGTGCTCTCCTGATGGTTCAGTGAGCATCTATTGAGCAGCTGAACACAATGACCAGGAAGGTCCCAGATTCAATTCCCAGTTTGCACTGAGCTATCTGATCTCAGCTGAAGTGGCAGTAGGAGTGCTACAATTGGCTGCGACGCCCCTAAATAGGGAGGGGAAAATTAGACAGCGTTCCTGCTCTTGATACCTATGCAGTTACCCCCTCTGGAAGTGGGTACTTGTGGATGTTGGTTGAGGACAGGATCAGGGTCAGTTGTAAGCAGCCCCCCTCACCCCCATATAGTGGTTGAATACCTAATGAACAATGACCACTTAGACAAGGTACTGGAGGGTGTTCGTCACCTCTAGAATCATATCCTATCATGTGTTAGGTTGGGAGGGGATGAGTTAGGGGGAAGGGAGAAAATTGAAAGAAAAAAAATTCTCTGTAAACACAAGCATTTTTTAAAAATCTAGTATAGGGTTGAACTATCTCTGAAGTTGAATGCTTGAGGGGAGTGGAAATTCTCAACTATCGTTTGAGTTTGCAATTATTTCATTTTTCTCTACATGTCAAAATAGTTAGAGAAATGTCAGTCATCATCACACGGTAGCTATTTTTCACATTGTATAGAAAATCAATAACATTTAATTAACAAAAAAAAAGCTGCTGGTATAATCACCATTTTCAGTACAACTCATCCAAGCTAGTAGAACACAGAGCTTTTCAGTATATGGCCAAAACACCATTAACAAACCATTTGTCTGGCTCAAACATTTCTCATAGTTGTGGTGCAATTCTGTTAGTTAGTTCTTCTTTGGCTGTTGGTACAAACTCAGGATGTTTTATCACCATGAGAAATTTTAAGGTAGCAGCTTCCTTTTTTTAAAAAAAGTAATCAAACTCAATTTAGAACCAATTCATAATTGATAAAATAGATTCAAACCCCAGCAACCTCTGCATTTGAATTGAGACGACAAAAAATAAATTATAAACACAAATAATCAAGAGGGAAAACATGCGGCCAGGCTTAATGGTACCCTTCATTTTTTTTTTCAATAAACTAATGCAAAAATCTTAAATAATGTGATACCATGCAAAGATTATCAAAATAAAAATAGAGAGGAGGAAAGGCACCCTTGGTGAAGCAGTGTTTTGGAGCTTTAGCTAGTTAATGACTGCTTATCTGCATACACAGTCCTTCTGCACTGTGAGTATCCAAGCATTTATACACAGGTTGATTCTGTAATCCATTTCATGAATTTTCTTGACCCTTCTTTAACATCTTATTGCAAAAACACCAATAACATAAAGATAGCATGAATAACCCGTGATCTGAAGTTACGTACTTTTTCAGAACCTTTCCAAGCCTGAAATTCATTAAAATACCTGATGTCTGTGATGATGATGAGATGCTCACAGTCGCCTTGGTGACAATATAAGTAGGGATAGCCAACTTTAATGCACATATCGTTGAAAGTATAGTCCTCCATTTTAGCTGTATGAAATTTCCCATAACCTCTGTCATGGGACTCTGCCCATTCAATAATGGTCCTAAAAAGAACGTAAATAGGGATCATCTTGTGCAGCAAAACAGATTGTGAAAGCACAAAGATGCAAGTGAAGTTACTTCTGTTTAAATGGAGCAAGCAGTATTTAGCTCAAAGTTATGCTGATGTATAGAGTGTTATTATTCTAACAAGCTAAATGGATAATGGCAACCATTCATTAACACATTCAAGTCCACTGAATCACCAAAGGCAGCTGTGAAGTTTGATAGTGGCATTCTACTGGTGTCCTGGCCAACACTTATCCATTAACCAACTCCAATAAAAAAATTAAATAAATTAACACTACTGTCTGTGGGATCTTCCTGTGCATGAACAGTAAACACTCGTAAGCTTGTACACTTGAACTTTTTTCCTCCTGGGAACAGTACAGTACAAAAATGGACGTGATTGCCTGAAAATGAGTTATAAGGTAATTACATTTAATTAGTTTAAGACACTTGAACTGCAACATCTCAGTTGCTGTCTTAAATTCTGGTCATTGCCATTTTTCATTTTGTATTTCTTCCCCTACACTTGCCTCCCCCATACAATTTTCTGCCCTCCTCTCCTGAACATGATGACTCTTGTTGAATACAGTTCCACATACTCCAGCCCTCCAGCAATTAGGATAACATTCATTATGAACGCCACAATTTTAAAATTCTCATCCTTGTTTTCAAATTCCTCCATAACCTCGCCCCTCCCTATCTCTGTAACCTCCTCCAGCGCTACAACCCTCCGGGGTCTCTGCACTCCTCCAATTCTTGCCTCTTGCGCATCCCCGACTTTAATCGCTCCACCATTGGCGGCCGTGCCTTCAGCTGCCTCGATCCTAAGCTCTGGAATTCCCCCCCTAAACCTCTCCGCCTCGCTACCTCCTTTAAGGGCGCTCCTTAAAACCTACCTCTTTGACCAAGCCTTTGGTAACCTGTCCTAATATCTCCTTATGTGGCTCGGTGTCAAACTTTGTTTGATAACACTCCTGTGAAGCGCCTTGGGACATTTTACTACGTTAAAGGCACTATATAAATGCAAGTTGTTGTTGAGGCGGGGATCGTGATTGAAACAAAACTGGATTTGCCTACGAATCAACAAGTAACTACACTTTAGAAATAATCTGTTGGCTGTAAAGTGCTTTGGGACTTTGAGGATGCGTACTTCTTCCTCTTTCTCAATCTCAGGAAAAGTAGATCAATGCATAGGAATCTACCAGAAGTGTGCGTGCTAAGGCAGTAAATGCCATAGTGTATTTCAACACTTCTCTTAGCTGGAATCTCCAGTTAAATATGATATGGATGCAAAAATTTTCTCCAACAACTTTTTGTCGCATTTAGGATTTAGCCCAAAGCAATCTCAAACTTGTTGGAAATTACTTGATTTGATTGCATAGCCACACTGCTGCACACGTAGTTCCACACCTAGTTACATCTAGTACATTTGATACTCTCAGCAAACAGGTCAGTAAAGGAAGTTACATAAATGTTGCACTGTGTTATTTTAAGAGGGCCACTGTACCTGCTCAAATCTCTGCACTCAGAATATCTCATATCATTGTAGAAGGTTTCTTCAAAGAAAAAAAAGGCAGACTTGTACAAGTCCTATTAAAAAAAAAGATTGTAATTTTTATTCATCATTACTAATTCTAAATAAAAAAAAACAAGCAATCAAGTCAAGAGAGACGCTGTGTGTATTTATAAGTATAATAGATAAGATTAGTTCTTAGAGTTGCATTCTGTTATTTTATCATTTTGAGCAGTGAAGCAAAGTTCTACTGTAAGTGCTATTGCTACATCACTATTAGATTATTCACTTGTTCATCATTTGTGATCAATGTGCTTTATATCTTACACTTTAAACAAGGTCTCATAAGTCGATTTTGACTAAAGATCCCCATCAGGGCATAAGGCCCATGAGCAATTAGCAAACAGGGTTTTCTGTTCCTTAACTTGTGCACATTACCAATACGTTTTCTAGAATTTTATTCAAGCACAGACACTCTCGAAGGTTTGGGGAAATGGGATGTACCTATGAGAGTGATCTGAAATACAAGAACCAAAATAATCTACAGTAAAAAGGTTTAAAACAAACCAAAGATTAACAGCCTTATTCCTTAATTTCCTACATAAAATCTTTTAACCATGCAGCTTTGTGCTCACTTCTCCCTCAATTCTCTTTAATCCCATCAGAGTGTACTCTACCCACAATACTGAAACCGTTCTAGTCAAGATCACTGATGACATTGTTTGTGACTGCGACCGTGGAGCAATCCTTCTTTGCTCTGTGGTGTTGGACACAATCAATCACTCTATCCTAACCTTCGCAGGACTCTTACTTGTCCCAATGTAGTCAGCGTATCTCCAGCAATTGCTTCTCCTCCGGCCCACAAGGGTCACCCCTATAGAATCACAAGGCTCTATCCTTGGTTCCCTTATTTACATGTTGGCCCTCAGCAACATCACCCGGAGGCATATGGTCAATTTCCCAGCTCTACCGCTCCATTACCAGCCGCGAACACCGCTGCATTGTCAGGTCCGACATCAAGTCATGAGCCAGAACTTTCTTCAGCTGAACACAAGATAGACCATGTCATCCATATCTCCAGATTCTAGCTCAGGCAGAGCCAGACGGTGCAAAACCTCAGTTTCCTTTTCAATCCTATTTAAGTCTCAAACTCCAATTTCTATCCATCACCAAGACTGATTACTTCCACTTCTGCAATATTATCTACCTCTACCTTTACCTCATCTTCACTGCCAATGCAAGTATTGTCCATGCTCATTACCTCCACGCTCTACTTCTCCAATTCCCTCCTTCTGAACTCCAACACAACAACAACTTGTATTTATATAGTAGCTATACCGCCTAAGGCAGTTTTAGAGCACTAGTAAGAGGAACACAACGCTGAGCCAGAGGAGAGATTTTATTGAAGGTGTAGATGAAAAGATGGGTTTTGAGAAAGTGTTTTTTTTAAAAAGGAGAAGGAAGTAGAGAAGCAGAGGGGTTTAGGGATAGAAGTTCCAGAGAACAGGTCTTGGAAGGCTGAAAATTCAGTCATGAATGAGGAGTGGGGATGGGGGGATGCACAGGTGACTACAGTTAGAAGCCTGAAGGATGCGGGAGATATACCAGGTCTGAAGTTAGTTGCAGAGATAGGGTGGAACATGATGAGTACAAGGATTTTAAATTTAAATGAATTGAGGGGAACAGGGAAGCAGTGTAGGTATGCAAACTCCTGAGCCTGTATCCTGTCCCCTGGCCCCATCTCCCCGTCCTTGCTGACCTCTATTCCCCAATGTGTCAAATTAAAAATCTATCCTCATTTGCACATCCATCCTTAGCCTTGCCCAAACTGACCTCTGCAATCTCCTCCAGCCTGCATCCAAGCCTGCGCTCTTTGGTTCTCCCACGGACCTCCTGTACACTGGGCAATTTCTCCCGCTCTATACTAACCCATTAACTACAAAAGCGTCACTCAGTGAGTCACAGTGCACATGGGGAATCAGATATAATGATCAGCTTATTATAGTGATCATTCAGGTTACCGGCCAAATCAGTCACTATAACCAGATTCTACAGTAGGTGGATGTTTCAATTAATACCAATCAGGAGCTGATTTAACTCAAAAGAAATGCACTGTTTCCTCCAACCCAACTTCCTATATTGTTAAATTTGAGGTCACTTGAGAGACTACCCATGGTTTACTGACCAGGATAACATGGCAACTTGGTACATGCAGCAATGTAGGTCTAGGTGCAACTCCTACAGGGAGGGAGAGGGGTGCTCGGGGCTTTTGGGCACTCGCTCAAAGCCTTCTGCCATTCAGAGGATTTGGGAAGAGGAAACAGGTAACATCTAGATAGTTGCTTGAAGACCTTTAACAATTGAGCCACATTTAAATGAATACATCAGTATTTAACACAGAGGATAACATTATTTAGGAAAGAAGCAAGACTTGCATTTATATAGCATTTTTCACAACCTCAGGACATCCCAAAGAGCTTTACAACCAATGAAGTTCTTTTCAAGTATAGTCACTTTTGTAATGTAGGAAACGCAGCCACTAATTCTCACTCAGCAATATAACCAGATAATTGTTTTTTTTTTAAAAGTGATGTTGGTTGAGGGATAATTATTGGCCAGGACACCGGGGAGAACTCCTCTGCTCTTTGTCGAAATAGTGCCATGGTATCTTTTATGTCCACCTCAGGGGGCTGATGGCGCCTCAGTTTAACTTCTCATCTGAAAGACGGCACCTCCGACAGTGCAGCACTCCCTCAGTACTGCACTGGAGCGTCAGCCTAGATTACATGCTCAAGTCTCTGGAGTGGGGCTTGAACCCACAACCTTCTAACTCCCAGACGAGTATTACTTATTAATTGGCCTTTTCCAAGCTCTGAATACAAACTATTTATTGCAGTCCACAAACAATTGTCTGCAAGTGCCCTTTGTTGTAGTGCCTTCATTTGTACAGCTACACTTGTATTTCTATTCACATTATTTATAACTGACAGCTGGGAGCTTTCCATTTGCACAGCAGGTAAGAATTTTGTAAAAGGGGGCTCCAATTAGGCTGCGATTAAAATATGGCCTGGAAACATGCATTTTATTTCTTCCAGTCTTCTCTCCGGAAGGTTTCCAATTCATTCTCGGGTATGAGCAGCCCTCTGCTACCTCCTCCAAGTAGCCATTCTTTAAGTGCAAGCATAGATAATAAGTGTCGACAAGCAATTCCAGTCGACGCCCACTCACAACTGTTTGTGGTACGAACCATTAAATAATCAGAGATGGGAATCTTAGCTGATATTTCCTTCCCTAGCCTGGGTCACTGAGGCCAAGTGTAATCTCCCTAATGCCACCGCAGCTGAGATCAACAAAGACAGGAACTGTGTTCCATCTGGCTCAATTACACCTCGGGCCAGATTTTGCTGTGAATGGCAAACAAATGGAGCTCACCATTCGTTAGACTTGCACTTGCCCACAGACTTTCTATGAGGTTTTGCATTGCAAGTTGCTGTCAGTGGGACATCCTTTCTTTACCCCCCCTCCCCCTTGCTCCCTCCAAGATCCCCTTCTCCTTCTGCCTCTGCCCCCCCCCCCCCCCCCCCGGCTTCTGCTCACCCCTTCTCTCCACTGCTCCCCTTCCTCCAGGCTCTGCACTTCTCCCCACTTATGACTACCTGGTGTTTGGCTCTCTACAGGGCATCAGGGACCAGTGTGAACAGGGCAACCAACTATGTATCTCCTTAACCTGTGACTACTGCCAGGGACTAGGGCACACAGGCCTGGAGCATGTTGGGCCACGCATGCGCACTGCAGGTCACCAATCACGCATACACATTTTTAGGCCACCAACTGCCCTCTGGAGGCCAAACACCAGGTAGTCATAAGTGGGGAGAAGTGCAGAGCCTGGAGGAAGGGGAGCAGTGGAGAGAAGGGGTGAGCAGAAGCCGGGGGGGGGGGGGGGGGCAGAGGCAGAAGGAGAAGGGGATCTTGGAGGGAGCAAGGGGGAGGGGGGGTAAAGAAAGGGAGAATATGGTCCAGACGACCGTTAGACCTGGATCACGGTCTCCTCCTCTCCCCCCCACCCCTCCGCATTAGACCTGGATCACACTCTCCTCCCCCCCACCCCCCTGCATTAGACCTGGATCACTGTCTCCTCCCCACCCGCCCCCCGCCATTAGACCTGGATCACTGTCTCCTCCCCCCGCCATTAGACCTGGATCACACTCTCCTCCTCCTCCCCCCCCCATTAGACCTGGATCACACTCTCCTCCTCCTCCCCCCCCATTAGACCTGGATCACTGTCTCTCCTCCCCCCCCCCCCCAATTAGACCTGGATCACGGTCTCCTCCCCCTCCCCCAATTAGACCTGGATCACGGTCTCCTCCCCCCCCCCCAATTAGACCTGGATCACAGTCTCCTCCTCCTCCCCCCCCCCCCCCAATTAGACCTGGATCACAGTCTCCTCCTTTCCCCCCCACCACCATTAGACCTGGATCACAGTCTCCTCCTCCCCCCCACCATTAGACCTGGATCACAGTCTCCCCCCCCCCCCCCCCCCCCCCATTAGACCTGGATCACGGTCTCCTCCCCCTCCCCCAATTAGACCTGGATCACGGTCTCCTCCCCCCCCCCCCAATTAGATCTGGATCACAGTCTCCTCCTTCCCCCCCACCACCATTAGACCTGGATCAGTCTCCTCCTCCCCCCTACCATTAGACCTGGATCACAGTCTCCCCCCCCCCCACCCCCATTAGACCTGGATCACTGTCTCCTCCCCCCGCCATTAGACCTGGATCACACTCTCCTCCTCCCCCCTATTAGACCTGGATCACGGTCTACCCCCCCCCCCCCGTTAGACCTGGATCACGGTCTCCACCTTCCCCCCCCCCCCCCCCCCCCCCAATTAGACCTGGATCACAGTCTCCTCCTCCCCCCCCCCATTAGACCTGGATCACTGTCTCCTCCCCCCGCCATTAGACCTGGATCACAATTTTCCCCTCCCCCCCCATTAGACCTGGATCATGGTCTGCTCCTCCCCCTCCCCCCCCCCCCCCCCCCCATTAGACCTGGATCACAGTCCCCACCTCCCCCCCCCCCCCCCTCCCATTAGACCTGGATCACAGTCTCCTCCTCCCCCCCCCCCCCCCCCCCAATTAGACCTGGATCACAGTCTCCTCCTCCTCCCCCCGCCATTAGACCTGAATCACAGTCTCCTCCTTCCCCCCCCCACTAGACCTGGATCGCGGTCTCCTCCTCCCCCCTCCCCCCGCCCCCCCAATTAGACCTGGATCACAGTCTCCTCCTTCCCCCCCCCCCCCCCCCACCATTAGACCTGGATCACAGTCTCCCCACCCACCCCCCCCCATTAGACCTGGATCACTGTCTCCTCCCCCCGCCATTAGGCCTGGATCACTGTCTCCTCCTCCCCCCCATTAGACCTGGATCACGGTCTCCACCCCCCCCCCCCCATTAGACCTGGATCACGGTCTCCGCCCCCCCCCCCCACCATTAGACCTGGATCACAGTCTCCTCCTCCCCCCCCCCCACCATTAGACCTGGATCACAGTCCCCCCCCCCCCCCCCATTAGACCTGGATCACTGTCTCCTCCCCCCGCCATTAGGCCTGGATCACACTCTCCTCCTCCCCTCCATTAGACCTGGATCACGGTCTCCCCCCCCCCCCCCCCCCCCCACCATTAGACCTGGATCACGGTCTCCCCCCCCCCCCCCCACCATTAGACCTGCATCACACTCTCCCCCTCCCCCCCCCCCCATTAGACCTGGATCACACTCTCCCCCTTCCCCCCCCCCCCCCCCATTAGACCTGGATCACACTCACCTCCTCCTCCCTCCCCCCCCTCCATTAGACCTGGATCACGGTCTCGTCCTCGTCTCCCCCACCCCCACCCCCCCAATTAGACCTGGATCACGGTCTCCTACTCCTCCTCCTCCTCCTCTCCCCCCCCCCCCCCACCCCATTAGACCTGGATCACACTCTCCTCCTCCCCCCAATTAGACCTGGATCACAGTCTCCTCCTCCCCCCAATTCGACCTGGATCACAGTCTCCTCCTCCCCCCAATTAGACCTGGATCACAGTCTCCTCCTCCCCCCAATTCGACCTGGATCACAGTCTCCTCCTCCCCCCAATTAGACCTGGATCACAGTCTCCTCCTCCCCCCAATTCGACCTGGATCACAGTCTCCTCCTCCCCCCAATTCGACCTGGATCACAGTCTCCTCCTCCCCCCAATTAGACCTGGATCACAGTCTCCTCCTCCCCCCAATTAGACCTGGATCACAGTCTCCTCCTCCTCCTCTCTCCCCCCACCCCCCCCCCCAATTAGACCTGGATCACAGTCTCCTCTCCTCCCTCCCCCCCCCCCCCAAAATTAGACCTGGATCACGGTCTCCTCCTCCCCCCCCCACCATTAGACCTGGATCACAGTCTCCTCCCCCTCCTCCCCCCCCCCCCCCCATTAGACCTGGATCACGGTCTCCTCCTCCTCCTCCCCCCCCCCCCCCATTAGACCTGGATCACGGTCTCCGCCGCCTCCTCCTCCTCCTCCCATTAGACCTGGATCATGTTCTCCTCTCCCCCTGCCATTTGATCTGGATCACACTCTCCTCCGCGCCCACCCCGCTCCCCCTGCCCCCATTAGACCTGCATCACGCTCTCCTCTCCTCTCCCTCCCCCCCCCCCCCCCCCCGCCATTAGATCTGGATCACGCTCGAGCATGAACAACAGCAAATTAAGTTCTCGGAATGCGCAGCAAGTGATGTCATTGGACGCAGTGTTACTATTCACTTTGTAATGTAAAAGGTGACCACCCCCAATTTCTATCCTATAAACCTGAAAACAATCCATGACCCACACACAATGCTCCATCAGATACCGCAGCTCTCTCCCAGTGTTTAGTTTGACAGTGGACCGTGCGCATATTTCTGGTTTTCGATCGACACGTGACATCCTCCTGAGCATGTGCCAGGCCACCCAATGATGTCACTCGCAGCGCATGCTAAAAAGTTACGGCTCTGCTAGTGGCATCACGTCCAATAATGTTTCCCTCACCCATTCTCGTTGAATGAAATGCACCCTCACTAAATCAACCTTGCAGCTAAAATTATGTAAAATATTCAATGCTGTGGATTTTCAAATTCAGCCTCAGAGAAATGGCTACAACCCCCCTCATGATCTGGCAGTGCATGTTCATGAGGCCACATATTTGAAGGGGCCCACAAATCGATTGCTTGGTTGGCCTGGCATGCAGCGTTTTCAGAGCCAAAGCGAGATGGGAGGCTGCTCAATGTGGAGGCCGCTCAATGTGGAGGCCTCACTCCTCCAGAGGACAGGGGAGTTTGGTGGGAGTTTTTATCCGATCATGCTGATAGCATTCGACAAGGTTCCACATAAGAGACTGTTAACAAAAATGAGAGCACATGGAATTGGAGACAACCTATTGGCTTGCCCTCCACACCCATTTCCGAACCTAGACATCAGTTAGTAAATGCGTCAAGCAGACTCCATCCTATCTATATCAACCTTATCCCACCACAGGACCTCTGAATTTAACTTTGGACTCCCTCCTATTATCTCCTCTCTATTCCTTGTTTATTACCAGGACCTATCTATCCTAATCTTGCTATGTAACCACACCTATGTAACTTGGGTTTCCCCGTGTCCATTCGCGTGCACGTTTTGGCTGCCGCTCCAGACCTGAGACCGTTACTTCTATTTCATCTTTTTTCTTCTTTTCTCTTTACCCCTCCAAGGCCCCTCTCTCCCGTTGTCATGTTTCCTTTCATTCTTCTCCTCTCGAGTGCTCTGCCCCTCCAAGTCCTTACCCCAATCCTTCAGCATTCCTCAACCTTCCTACTCTCCTGCCGGCGACCCAAGCTTGACTCCCTCTTAGTTAAGCCTACAGCTTCTCTCAGTGCCTCTCTCGGCATTCTCCGAATGGCCCATCGAGGCACTCATTGGTGCTTCTTTACGAGCAGCAACCCCAACTGCCCCATCCTACTCTCTTGCTGACTTTCCCATCCAGCACGCCCGATGGGGACTAATCTTGCCAATCTCCTTCCCACTCACCCCTCCCAGCGCTGATCCTGTGAACTCTGCCAGCGGATCAGCTATCACCGCCCCTCTCTGCATTTCCCTCCAGAATGTCCGTTCACTTCTGAACAAGGCCCTTGCCATCCATGAGCTTAATATGGATGACTGCATCGACATCATGGCCTTGACGGAAACCTGGATGATGGATAATGACACTTTTTCCCTTAATGAAACCTCCCCGCCTGGCTATATCTTCCACCACGTGCCCCACCTAGACCGCCATGGTGACGGTGTGGCCCTTATCAACAAATCACATCTTGGTCTGTCCCCCTACTCCTCTGGCACCTTCTCCTCTTTTGAGCATCTCACCTTGTTCCACCCCTCTCTCCTCTCCTTTAAAATCCTGGTTCTATACCACCCACCCAAGTACCACACCAAGTTTCTCAACAAAACATCTTCACTGCTTTCCTCCATCAGCCTCTGCACCAAGCGACTTCTCCTCGGTGACTTCAACCTCTATCTCAGCTCTCCTCTCTCCTCCGAGTTCACTGCCCTCCATATAAACTGGCCTACCCATATTCACGGCCACCCCCTAGACTTTGCCATCTCACGTGGCCCCTCTACTCCCATTGTGTCAATCACGGATAAGATAATCTCTGATCACTTCCGTGTATACTTCTCCACCCAGATCCCCCTTCACCCTCCCAATCCCACTTCCTTCTGTGTTCACCCCTGGAAAAAAACTCTCCTCTTTCTCCCCCCCCCCCCCCCCCACAAGGCATTTACAATCACACTTTCAAATCCCCAACTGTCTAGCCTTTGGCCCTCCATTCACCATAACATTTCTGCAGCTACCGATCTGCTCAATCACACCCTCATCTCCATCTTTGATGCTCTTGACCCCATTTAAGCCATTACTCTCTCTCACCCTGGTCGTTCCCCATGGTACGGCCCTTATCTCCGCTCTCAAGTCCAAGGGTCGCAGATGTGAATATTCTTGCGGACAACTGGTTTAGCCATTCATCGCCAGATCTGGCTGGACCACATAAAGCAGTATTGGGTCCTGCTCTCCTCTGCCAAAACTGCTCACTGTTCTAGGATCATCCTGGAATGCAAAGATAACCCCGGCTTCACATCTCCACTACAAACCTTCTTCTTAAACCCCTCTCCCCTGCCTCCACCATCCTCATCAACAAATGCGAGGAGCTCATGAACTACTTTGTCACTAAGATTGAGACGATCTGTTCAGCAGCCTCTGCAACTTCCCCTACGGTTCCCCACTGTCCTGGCCCTGAGAACTGGCATCTTTCTCTAGTTTCTCTCCTATCCTCCCTCATGCCCTCTCCGAACTCATCTTGACCACGAGACCCACCTCCTGCTCCCTCGACCCTATTCCTACCAAACTGCTGACTACCCAACTTCCATTCCTGGTCCCCACGTTAGCTGATATTGTTAACTGTTTCTCCACCCCCCTTCAAATCTGCCGTCATCACCTCCCTCCTCAAAAAACCCACCCTTGATCCTTCTATCCTAGCAAACCTCCCTTTCCTCTCCAAAGTTCTTGAACGTGTTGTCACCTCCCAAATCCATGCCCACCTTTCTTGCATGTTTGAATCCCTCCAATCAAGTTTCCACCCCACCAAAGTACTGAAACGGTTCTGCTTATTAATTTAGACCCTAGCTCCTCAAATTGTCTCAGCAGAACCCCATTCTTAGTTCTACCTATGCCATTAGTTCCTACGTGGACCACAGCAACTGGATACTCCAAGTTCTTTTCCAGCCGCGAGGAAAGATACTTAACCCTGGCACCGGGCAAGCAACACAGCCTTCGGGACTCTCAGTCACAGCTGCAGAGAACAGTGTCTAACCCCCTGACTATACTATCCCCTACCACATTCCTTTTTACTCCCCCCTCCCACTCGAATGGTCTCCTGTACCACGGTGCCGTGGTCAGTTTGCCCATCCTCCCTGCAACCCTTGTTCTCATCCACACAGATAGCAAGTACCTCGTTCCTGTTGGACGAGGTCAAGGGCGGAGACTCCTCCATTGTGACTCGCAGTCACATCCTCCTGTCCCTGATCACTGAATGAATCTAACTACCTAACCTAAGGGGTGCGACTGCCTCCTGGATCAAAGTGTCCAGGTAACTGACATCCTATGTGACTGTGACCGTGGTAAACTATCCCCCCCTCATCCTTCTCGACCTGCCTGCAGCCTTTGACACGGTTAACCACACCATCCTTCTCCAACACCTTTCCTCCGTCGTCCAGCTGGGTGGACAGCTCTCACCTGGTTCCATTCTCATCTATCCAGTCATAGCCAGAGAGAGAATCACCTACAATGGCTTCTCTTCCCACTCCCGCACCGTTACCTCTGGAGTCCCCCAAGGATCTATCTTTGGCCCCCTCCTATTTCTCATCTACATGCTGCCCCTCAGTGAGATTATCCGAAACCGCAACGTCAGCTTCCACATGTACGCTGACGACACCCAGCTCTACCTCACCAACATCTCCCTCGACCCCTCCACTATCTCTGATTTGTCACACTATTTGTCTGTCATCCAGTATTGGATGAGCAAAACTTTCTTCCAACTAAACATTGGGAAGACCAAAGCCACTGTCCTCAGTCCCCGCCACAAACTCCGTTCCCTAGCCACCAACTCTATCCCTTCCCCTGGCCACTGTCTGAGATTGAACCAGACCGTTTGCAACCTTGACGTCCTATTTGACCCTGAGATGAGCTTCCGACCACATATTCGCTCCATCACCAAGACCACCTAATTCCACCTCCATAACACTGCACGTCTCTGCCCCGCCTCAGCTCATCTGGTGCTGAAACCCTTATCCATTCCTTTGTTACCTCTAGACTTGACACTTCCAATGGTCTCCTGGCCAGCCACCCGTCTTCCACCCTCAACACACTTGAGCTCATGCAAAACTCTGCTGCCCGTATCCTAACTTGCAAGTCTTGTTCAGCCATCGCCCCTCTGCTCACTCACCAACATTGGCGCCCAGTCCACCAACACCTTGATTTTATAAGTCTCATATTGAAATCCCTTCATGGCCTCATATGTTCCTCTCGGAAGCCGGCAGCGTCGGCGCCGCGCGCGCACGCTCTCTCAGAACTCTATAGCCTGCCTGGCAATGACTGGATCAAATTACACATTCTAGAGAACTTGAATTACTCTGCAGCAGACAAAGGGTTGCTGCCTCACTTGCTGAGCTTTTCCAGTATTTTCTGTTTATATTTCAGATTTCCAGCGTCCGCAGTATTTTGCTTTTGTCCTCCCACATTCCGTCGGTGGCAATATGTTACTGCCACCATGGCCATCTTCTTAACCAATCAGATTGAAAAATTGTTGATGAGCAATGCAGAGTATTAACGACGAAGTGTCAGCTAAAATAGTGAATTCAATGTCAAATCAGACGCAGTAGCAAAATAAAGAGAGATAAGAGAGACAAAGAAACAGCAAAATCAGTATTAGTAAAAAAATAGTGCTAGGGAAATTAATGGGGCTAAAGGCTGACAAATCCCCAGGGCCTGATAATCTACATCCCAGAGTACTAAAGGAAGTGGCCCTGGAAATAGTGGATGCATTGGTGATCACCTACCAAAATTCTATAGACTCTGGAACAGTTCCTACAAATTGGAGGGTGGCAAATGTAACCCCACTATTTAAAAATGGAGGGAGAGAAGAAACAGGGAATTACAGACCAGTTAGCCTAACATCAGTAGTGGGGAAAATGCTAGAGTCTATTATAAAGGATGTGATAACAGAGCACTTGGAAGTCCTTAACGGGATTGGACAAAGTCAGCATGGGTTTATGAAAGGGAAATCATGCTTAATAAATCTATTGGAGTTTTTTGAGGATGTAACTAGTAGAATAGATAGGGGAGAACCAGTGGATGCGGTGTACTTGGATTTTCAGAAGGCTTTTGATAAGGTCCCACACAAGTGGTTAGTGTGCAAAATTAAAGCACATGGGATTGGGGGGAATATACTGGCATGGATTGAGAATTGGTTGACAGACAGGAAACAGAGTAGGAATAAACTGGTCTTTTTCCGGTGGCAGGCAGTGACTAGTGGGGTACCGCAGGGATTGGTGCTTGGACACCAGCTATTCACAATATATATCAATGATTTGGATGAGGGAACTAAATGTAACATTTCCAAGTTTGCAGACGACACGAAGCTGGGGTGGAATGTGAGCTGTGAGGAGGATGCAAAGAGGCTCCAATGTGATTTAAACAAGTTGGGTGAGTGGGCAAGAACATGGAAGATGCGGTATAACGTGGATAAATGTGAGGTTATCCACTTTGGTTGTAAAAACAGAAAGACAGATTATCTGAACGGTGATAAGACTGGAAAAAGGGAGGTGCAATGAGACCTGAGTGTCCGTGTACACCAGTCGCTGAAAGCGAGCATTCAGGTGCAGCAAGCAGTTAGGAAGGCGAATGGTATGTTGGCGTTCATTGCAAGAGGATTTGGGTACAGGAACAGGGATGTCTGACTGCAGTTGTACAGGGCCTTGGTGAGACCACATCTGGAGTATTGTGTGCAGTTTTGGTCTCCTTATCTGAGGAAGGATGTCCTTGCCATGGAGGGAGTGCAACGAAGGTTTACCAGACTGATTCTTGGGATTGCAGGACTGACGTATGAGGAGAGATTGGGTCGACTAGGCCTATATTCACTAGAGTTTAGAAGAATGAGAGGTGATCTCATCGAAACATATAAAATTTTAACAGGACTAGACAGACTCGATGCAGGGAGGATGTTCCCGATGGATGGGGAATCCATAACCAGGGGTCACAGTCTCAAAATACGGGCCATTTAGAACAGAGATAAGGAGAAATTTCTTCACTCAGATGGTGGAATTCTCTACCGCAGTGGAGGCCAAGTCATTAAATATATTCAAGGAGATAGGTATATTTCTTAGTGCTAAAGGGATCAAGGGATATGGGGAAAAAGTGGGAACAGGGTACTGAGTTAGACAATCAGCCATGATCATTTTGAATGGCAGAATGGCCGACTCTTGCTCCTATTTTCTATGATTCTATAAAAAAAAATTTCTTATTTAAATTTTAAAAAATCTCCACCACTAATTAAAGGCTGAAGTAATGAGACTCCACACTTGTAAAAGTTAATTTTCAGTGCCAGCGGGGTTGTTTAGCAGTAATTAAGACTTGCCATGCCGTTAAAAGTGTACTTCGAATGGAATGGGCAAGCCCAACTTTTTTTGGCGAGATTAGTCCGGATCCACAACGTCAGTACAGGAACTTCACGCCATTCAATACATTTGAATGGGGATCCAGACGGCGAGATGCGGTTTTCGCGCAGCTTACAGAGGAGCAGCGCATCTTGGACAGCAACTTCCAGATTTTCGTATTTAACTGCGCATCTCCATTCGGACGGAAGTTGCTGTCCGATTTACTTCTAAATAACGGTGAGTGCTGTTAGACTCGCCGTTATTTTCACAGCAAAATCTGGGCCATTGCTTTTACTAATTCACGATTAATGCAGCTATGTAGCACTTCCATTTTTACTCCTATACTACCACAACATATCCTACCATGCGGTGCTACATCATCATCATCGAGTTACATCAAATCCACAACACAGAAAGAGGCCATTAGGCCGGTGTTTATTCTCCACACGAGCCTCTTCCCTCCGTACTTCATCTAACCCTATTGGCATACCCTTCTATTCCTTTCTCCCTTGTGTGCTTATCCAGCTTTCCCCTTAAATGCATCTATGCTATTTGCCTCAACTACTCCTTGTGGTAGCATGTTACACATTCTGACCACTCTTTAGTAAAAAAGTTTCTCCTGAATTCCCTATTGGATTTATTAATGGCTATCTTATATTTATGACCTCTAGTTTTGGGCTCTCCCACAAGTGGGACATTTTCTCTACATCTACCCTATCAAACCCTATTATCTTAAAGACCTCTATCTGGTTGCCCCTCAGCCTTCTCATTCTAGAGAAAAGCGCCCCATTCTTATCTGCCTTTCCTGATAAGTATATCCTCAGTTCTGTGAATCTTTTCGCCCTTCTCCAATGCCTCTATATCCCTTTTATTATATGGATACCAGAACTGTGCACAGTGTACCCAAGTGTGGTCTAAACAAGCTTAAATACAAGTTTAACATAACTTCTCTGCTTTTCAATTTTATCCCTGTAGAAATGAACTCTGGTGCTGGTTTGCCTTTATTATGGCCTTATTAACCTGCGTCGCTACTTTTAGTGATTTGTATATCTGTACCCCGAGATCTCTCTGCTCCACACCCCATTTAGACTCTTATTGACCAAGCAGTATGTGACCTCCTTATTCTTCCTACAAAAATGCACCACCTCACACTAACCTACATTGAAATTCATTTGCCAATTATGCCCATTCTGCAAGTTTATTAATGTCTTCTTGCATTTTGATGCATTCTTCCTTTGTATTAACTGCACCCACCCAATTTCATGTCTGCAAATTGTGAAATTGTACTTCCGATTCCTGAATCCAAATCGTTAATATAAATTCTGAACAACAGTGGTCCCAGCACCGATCCCTGTGGAACATCACTTCCCACTTTTTACCAATCTGAGTAGCTACCCTTAACCCTTACTGTTTTCTGTTTTGGAGCCAGCTTGCTATCCATTCTGCTACCTGGCCCGACTCCACATGCTCTGACCTTAGTCATGAGTCTACATTGTGGTACCTTATTGAAGGCTTTTTGAAAATCCAAATGTATTACATCTACTACATTACCCTTGTCTACCCTTTGTTACTTCTTCAAAGAATTCAACAAGGTTGGTCAAGCATGACTTTCCCTTCTGACTACTCTATTATATTTTCGTTCTTTAGATGTCTATTACATTTTTGAGTAAAGATTCCATTATCTTTCCTACCACTGATGTTAAGCTAACTGGTCTGTAGTTCCGTGGGCTTGTTCTATCTCCCTTTTTAAATATAAGAATCACATTAGCTGTCCGCCAGTCCTCTGGCACTATTCCCTTTACTAATGGATTTTTATATATATGTAATAGTGCCTCTGCTATCTCTTCCCTAACTTTTAATATGCGTGGATGCAATCCATCCGGACCAGGGCTTTTATCCTCTCTAATTTTGGTTAGTTTATTATCTCCCTCCTTTCTATCTTGAATGTCTTTGTATCTTTTTTGATCTCTTTTTCTAATGTCATGCCTACCATGTTTGTCTCCCTGGTAAATAACGAGGCAAAGTAACTATTCAATATTTCTGCCATTTCACTGTCATTATCTGAGTTGATTTTGTGTATCCTTTAGTGGCCCAATCCCTATCCTGATTTTTCTTCTGTTATTTATATGTTTCTGCAGAACACTTTACTATTTCTTTTTATATTCCTTGATAATTTAATTTCGTAGTTTCTCTGCTTTCCTAATTGTTATTTTGACTTCTTTCCTGATCTCTTCGAATTCCCTTTTGTCATCCTCTCCTTTATTGTCTATGTACTTAGTGTATACCTTTTTCTTTAGTTTCAATTTTGCCCTTATCTCTTTATTCATCCATGGTGTTTCATTATCGGCTAGTTTGTTTTTGTTTTTTTAAAAAAAAGAGGAAAGATTTCTCCTGAACTCTATTGTTCACCGTTTTAAATATTTCCCACTGTTGTGCTAACTGTTAAGCATATGATGTCAGATGAATGCACATTTACTTATTTGTACAAACATATAATGCTTTTAGATGATAAGCAGCACTGTATTAAGCCCTGTCTACATTAACATGTCAGTACAACTATATGGATCGAATGTTTCTCCTAAGAGAGATGGGGAGCTTTTCAGCCTGGTAAACCAGTGCACACTGCAGCAGTGTAATGGGTGGGTAAAGCTCTACAAAAGATAATACAAAAGCACGTGACAATAATACAAGTGTGCTGCATCACTGTTCAAACACAGCTGCTGATATATTAAAGAGCCAACAACGTGGCTGGTAAACTCCTATGGAAATTCATTGCAACAAAGATCCGATCATTCTACAGGATTGAGGCCAGGCAACATGGCAATGGTCCATTTCATTCGCTACGGGGGGAAAAGCTCTACCTCTTGCTACATCTAGGCATAAGCACTGACCAGCCAGACCTGCTGGATAACAGTAATTGTCTTGTGAGAAGGCACAAGAGGTCAATCAACACTGAGCTCTCACAGGTCCAAGAAATACACTTTCCTTTGCCACTAGGGAGATTATCAAAACTGTCATTCCCTCTGCTGAAGCCCTGTAAAGCATCCTGAGAGACATAGGTAATACTTGCTCTGAAAAAGTACCAAGAAATCTTTGAGCAACACCTGCATCAGAATTTGCATAGCTACTTTGTTTGAAAGGCTACCATATTTAACTCTGGGTATCTCCATCTGTCAAAGACTTGCCCATCAGTTTTTGTATACGTGGTCTAATGTATTGCAAATGAACAGAAGCTTATACCTTGTTAATATGTTCTGGAGCTAGGTCCGGAGTGTTGCTGAATTCTCCACCAATCTGAAGGTCACTGACACATGAGATGGCATCCCTTAGCTCAGTCAGTTTCTGATTACCCAGCACAAGCATGGTATGGTGGGGCTTGTTCTCCTTGTGCTGTCAGCAAATAAGTCAAATGTTTCAGTGGAGTTCACAATATCTTTGATCACAAAAACATCATTATTTCACTAAACAAAGACAACAGCAAGTGGACTTGCAAATTGTGTAGCTTTCAGCAAAATGGAACTGTTTCAACATTAATACTTAAACACCTGGTAAAACTCTTATTAAAGAACAGTGCTTCAGGGCCCACTGATGGCGAGTTTATATGGTGAGTATCTGAGATGAGGAATGCTCCAGGTTCGATCCTCAAATAAACTAATCTCAGCCACAGTGACAGTAGGGCATTACAATCAGCCTCAGCATTCAGCAAGAGAAAGTCAGCTAGGGTGCCCATTCCTAACAACAACTTGCATTTATGTAGTGCCTTTAACGTCGTAAATGGTTATACAGCAACCACTGCTGGTAGCATGTTAGTTTGGATGTGAAACGCAAACAGGATCGTGTGTGGCACTAATGGCCCATGTCAAATAGCTTGCAGATATTTTAGAAAGTGCTTCATCTGAAAATTACACTATTGTATCAGCAATTAACATGTTAAGCTTGACTTAAAAAAACACTTAATCATTAAATGCAGGCTTTTGTTTCAATCTCTAGCAATTAAGTATGCCCTTGGAAATAATTTAGTGTTTTGTCAAACTTATTCCACATAAGATAGAAAGGGTTTAACGCAGTATTGTCCAATAGAAATTGCTGACTAGCCACAGGTATGGCTATGGCGACGCCATTTTAGCCACATGCACTAATTTTAGTAGAAAGCACCTTAAATACACTCACACGATACAGGTACTTGACATGTATATTTACTTCAACATTTGCTACCATTCAGTAACCAAGGAGGTAAAGCACTCAATGACCAAAAAGCACTCTCTTTTTTGGCTTAACATTTTACCACCAAACGCACAAAAATGTTAAAAGTACACATGCATATGCCGTACGAATACGAGTATTGAGATCACGTGCCCAACGACAGCGTCTATTGCTCATTTTTTATTGACTAATCAGAAATGCAATTCTTCACATCTGGATTCCCAATTAGCAACCTGTGGCTTGTGTATTGGACAACACTGGTTTAACGTATAGCCTAATACAAGCACACCCACCTTAGTAAATATAACAGGGGAGTAGACATTAATAGTTAGGATCACCTCTCCAGCTGGAATGGAATCTTCTGGGTGACTGGGCTTCCTTCCTACTGTGTGCATTTCCTGAATTGCACAAAATAAAGACAAAAGCAGAAGATATAGTTCCTGTAATTAACAGTGGCAGTGGCAGATTTTTAAATTAAGCGGAATTTTGGAAAAAGGTTGGATCAACTTCGCTTCCCTTTTGGATTACAAATTTAGTAACATTTAAGATACAACACTTAAGTATGGCCTCAGAAATTATTTCATGTTCTGACTTGCTCCACCCAGGATGTAAAGGTTTTAACATCTAGTTCAACACGATGAGTTCACAAGTCCATTATGGGTTTAGTGAGTGATAATGGAATAATGTTCCCACCCATTTCCTACAGAGTAACAAACGATAAAGGCTCAGAAAAGTGATCTTTACAGCAATTAGGAACATAGGAACAGGAGTAAGCCATTCAGCCCCTCGAGCCCACTCCACCATTTGATAAGATCATGGCTGATCTGTGATCTAACTCCATTTACCTGCCTTTGGCCCATATCCCTTAATACCTTTGGTTGCCAAAAAGCTATCTATCTCACATTTAAATTTAGCAATTGAGCTAGTATCAATTGTCATTTGCGGAAGAGAGTTCCAAACTTCTACCACCCTTTGCATGTAGAAGTGTTTTCTAATCTCACTCCTGAAAGGTCTGGCTCTAATTTTTTAAGAGTGTGCCCCCTAGTCATAGAATCCCTAACCAGCAGAAATAGTTTCTCTCTATTCACCCTATCTGTTCCCCTTAAAATCTTATAAACTTCGATCAGATCATCCCTTAACCTTCTAACAACCCCAATTTGTGTAATCTCTCCTTGTAACTTGACTCTTGAAGTCTGGGTATCATTCTAGTAAAACTATGCTGCACTTCCTCCAAGGCCAATATGTCCTTCTGAAGGTGCGGTGCCCAGAACTGCTCACAGTACTCCAGGTCCAGTCTAACCAAGGTTTTGTATAGCTGCAGCATAATTTCTGCCCCCTTGTACTCTAGTCCTCTAGATATAAAGGCCAGCATTCCATTAGCCTTCTTGATTATTTTCTGCACCTGTTCATGACACTTCAATGATCTATGTACCTGAACCCCTAAGTCCCTTTGGACATCCACTGTTTTTAACTTTTTACCATTTAGAAAGTACCCTGTTCTATCCTTTTTTGGTCCAAAGTGGATGACCTCACATTTGTCTACATTGAATTCCATTTGCCACAGTTTTGCCCATTCACCTAATTTATCAATATCCCTTTGTAATTTTATGTTTTCATCTACACTGCTTACAATGCCACCAATCTTTGTGTCATCAGCAAACTTAGATGAGACTTTCTATGCCTTCATCTAAGTCATTAATAAATATTGTGAATAATTGAGGCCCCAAGACAGATCCCTGCGGGACTCCACTAGTCACATCCTGCCAACGTGAATACCTACCCATCATCCCTACTCTCTGTCGCCTTTCGCTCAGCCAACTTCCTAACCAAGTCCGTACTTTTCCCTCGATTCCATGGGCTTCTATCTTAGCTCACAGTCCCTTATGTGGGACCTTATCAAATGCCTTCTGGAAGTCCATATAAATAACATTGACATTCCCCGTCTCCTGCTTTAGTCACCTCTTCAAAAAATTCAATCAGGTTTGTCAGGCACGACCTACCTTTCACAAATCCATGCTGGCTCTCTCTGATTAACTGAAAATTTGCGAGGTGTTCAGTCACCCTATCCTTAATTATAGCCTCCAGCATTTCCCCACAACAGATGTTAGGCTAACTGGTCTATAATTCCCTGGTTTCCCTCTCTCTCCTTTCTTAAAAAGCGGAGTGACGTGCAATTTTCCAATCTAGAGGGACGGTTCCTGAATCTAGAGAACCTTGAAAGATTATAGTTAGGGCATCCGCAATGTGCTCACCTACTTCCTTTAAAACCCTGGGATGGAAACCATGCGGTCTTGGGGATTTGTTACTCTTTAGTGCTATTATTTTCTTCATTACTGTTGTTTTACTTATATTAATTTTATTGAGTCCCTGTCCCCGATTCAATATTAGTTTTCTTGGGATTTCCGGCATGCTATCCTCTTTTTCTACTGTAAATACTGATGCAAAGTAATTATTCAACATGTCCGCCATTTCCCCATTGTCAATGACAATATCCCCACTTTCAGTTTTTAAGGGGCCAACACTGCTCCTGACCACCCTCTTTTTACTAATATAACTATAAAAGTTCTTCGTATTGGTTTTGATATCCCTTGCAAGTTTCTTTTCATACTCTCTTTTTGTAGCTCTTACTATCTGTTTTGTGACCCTTTGTTGATCTTTGTATCTTTCCCATTCGCCAGGATCTGTGCCATTTTTTGCCTTTTTGTATGCCCTTTCCTTATGTCTTATACTGTCCCTTACCTCTTTAGTTGTCCATGGCTGTTTTTTATGGCAAGTAGAGTTCTTGCCCCTCAGGGGTATAAACCGATTCTGTATCACGTTAAATGTTTAAAGAAACATTTCCCACTGATCATCAGTCGTTTTACCCATTAACAGATTTGCCCAGTTTACTGTGAACAGTCTCTGTCTCATCCCATTGAAGTCGGCCTTACCCAAGTCTAGAATCTTAGCAGCTGATTCATTTTTTTCCCTTTCAAACACTACCTTGAAGTCGATCATGTTATGATCGCTATTGGATAGATGTTCATGCATAGTTAAGCTGTTAACTAAATCTGGTTCATTACTCATTACTAAATCTAGTATGGCTTGCCCCCTTGTTGCCTCTAGGACATACTGCTGTAGAAAACTATCTCGGACACACTCAAGAAATTCACTACCTTTCTGACAGTTGCTAGTCTGCTTTCCCCAATCTATGTGAAGGTTAAAGTCCCTCATTAAGATCACTATGCCTTTGTTACACGCTTGTCTAATCTCTGCATTTATACAATCTAGCACTTCAGAGCGGCTGCCAGGGGTCCTATACACAACTCCCACTATAATCTTAGATCCTTTCCTATTTCTCAATTCAACCCATAAGGTCTCTGTTGGCTGCTTATCTCTCGTTAAATCATAGAGTCATAGAGTTATACAGCACGGATAGAGGCCCTTCGGCCCATCGTGTCCGCGCCGGCCATCAGCCCTGTCTACTCTAATCCCATATTCCAGCATTTGGTCCATAGCCTTGTATGCTATGGCATTTCAAGTGCTCATCCAAATGCTTCTTGAATGTTGTGAGGGTTCCTGCCTCCACAACCCTTTCAGGCAGTGAGTTCCAGACTCCAACCACCCTCTGGGTGAAAAAGTTCTTTCTCAAATCCCCTCTAAACCTCCCGCCTTTTACCTTGAATCTATGTCCCCTTGTTATAGAACCCTCAACGAAGGGAAAAAGCTCCTTAGTATCCATCCTATCTATGCCCCTCATAATTTTGTACACCTCAATCATGTCCCCCCTCAGCCTCCTCTGCTCCAAGGAAAACAAACCCAATCTTCCCAGTCTCTCCTCATAGCTGAAGCGCTCCAGCCCTAGTAACATCCTGGTGAATCTCCTCTGCACCCTTTCCAAAGCGATCACATCCTTCCTGTAGTGTGGCGACCAGAACTGCACACAGTACTCCAGCTGTGGCCTAACCAGTGTTTTATACAGCTCCATCATAACCTCCTTGCTCTTATATTCTATGCCTCGGCTAATAAAGGCAAGTATCCCATATGCCTTCTTTACCACCTTATCTACCTGTTCCGCCGCCTTCAGGGATCTGTGAACTTGCACACCAAGATCCCTCTGACCCTCTGTCTTGCCTAGGGTCCTCCCATTCATTGTGTATTCCCTTGCCTTGTTAGTCCCTCCAAAGTGCATCACCTCGCACTTTTCCGGGTTAAATTCCATTTGCCACTGTTCCGCCCATCTGACCAACCCATCTATATCGTCCTGCAGACTGAGGCTATCCTCCTCACTATTTACCACCCTACCAATCTTTGTATCATCAGCGAACTTACTGATCATACCTTTTACATTCATATCCAAGTCATTAATGTAGACCACAAACAGCAAGGGACCCAGCACCGATCCCTGTGGTACCCCACTGGCCACAGGCTTCCAGTCACAAAAACAACCTTCGACCATCACCCTCTGCCTTCTGCCACTAAGCCAGTTTTGTATCCAAAGTGCCAAGGCACCCTGGATTCCATGGGCTCGTACCTTCTTGACCAGTCTCCTGTGGGGGACTTTATCGAAGGCCTTACTGAAATCCATGTATACCACATCCACTGCGTTACCCTCATCCACACGCCTAGTCACCCCCTCAAAAAATTCAATCAAATTAGTCAGACATGATCTTCCCTTGACAAAGCCATGTTGACTATCCCTGATTAATCCTTGCTTCTCCAAGGATTAATCCTCCTTTATCATTGAAGTGATTTCATCTCTAATCACTAAGGCTACTCCTGCCCCCTTCCATTTTCCCTACCTCTCCCGTAGACCTTATAACCTGGTATATTTAGTTCCCAATCCTGACCATCCTGCACCTATGTCTCAGTAATAGCCATCATGTCATACCCTCCAATTTGAATTTGTGCCTGTAGTTCATATAATTTATTCCTTGTACTCTGTGCGTTTGTATATAGAACTTTTAGTTGGGCCACACACCCTAGCCTGTCCTTCAGCTTTGATGCTGGGTTAATCGCTTTACACCTTCTAGTTTTCACTTTATCTGTAGTGCCTAAAGTACACTCTCCTTCTGCTGCTCTACACTTTCCCCTTTCACTTGTTCTTGAACAACTATTTGTATTCAGTATTTCATGCACAAAACACAAAGACAAAGGTAAAGAATGGCATTTTATGTCTTAATTTGCTTGTACAAATGCTGATTTTGAAGGACTGAACACACTGCACACTTAAATACAATAAGGAGCGTCACACAGCAAAAATTACCCCCCAACTTGCATCATATTTTCTCCTTAAAAGGGTGATGACCTTGTGGAAAAGAGCAAGGATTTCTTCAGCTTCCTACCTGTTCTGTTAGCCAAATGGGTACATTAAAAGAGATCGAGTGTCTGCAGGGGAAAATCTGTTTCAATTTTAGTTATCTTTTAATACACTATGTATTCAGTGCCACAGCACCAGTGCAAAACAGAGCTGGCTCTGATTATTTAAAAAGTCTTTTGGTGATGGTGGCTGTGAATAAAGCAAAAGGGCTTTTTTTTTAAGAAAAAGTACTCTTCTCCCTCCTCCCTCCCTATTCCCCTTTAAAACAGACTCTTAATATAAAATGTATCAATGCATTTCTTACAGAAACCAGACCTGCTATCCTCATCAGTAGCCCTACCACCCGCAGGTCTGCTCCCGGTTACTTGTTAAATACTGTGGAGGAAAGATTAAATTTATTTACATAGTAAAGCTACAGTGTAAAGACAAAAGTGCGCTTTGGCAAAAAAATCATTTTGTTTACATACTTTTTTTAAAAAATTGTTTTCCCTACCGCCCACATTTAAAAAAAGATTATTCTCCCTCCCTTTGAACAAAACACTACTTCTCAAGTGAAAGGGGCAGGGGGGGGGAAACAGATGACAGTGTTTTCAAGCCTCTGGTCTTGCTACTTGTGAGTCAACATCGAGCAAAAGGGGAAAAAAGCAAATCTAAGACTGACTTGCTCTCCAATGTCCCCTTTCTCACCCTGTGCAAAAGTATCTAGCCTTGCCTGACACTTAACTTGACTGTGCCACCGAAATTAGAAGCTTAGTACATCACAGTGAAGAGACGCACACATCAGAGTTTCCACAATACGGTTTCTGATCTAAAACTATTATAATTTTGATTAAGGCAAATATACTTACATGTTCATGTGCAAACACTTCATGCCTACCAGCACGATCACAAATCACACGTTCCTCTCTCTTGTCAATTACTTTCTTTCGGATTCTGCATAAGAAAAGAATTTCAAAATAAGAGTTGAAGTTTCAAAATAAATACTGACAGGGAAGGCCAACAGCCAACCTATTACAGCATCTAACTGCTTTCCTCCAATATTCTACCTGGAAGTCCACTCCAAGTGCTGACCACTTTTTGCATGAGGAATTCTTGACAATGGTCCTAAATTTGCTTTTTCAATGGTATTCTACTGCCCTGCAAGTATTATTTAAAGATAGTCTTTGTTCGAAGTTTCTCTTCCACTAAAATATATAGCTTAGATGTATATTTGATTAAATGCAGGAGAAACCGATGTTAAGACTCCAAATTCACAAAACCATGTGATCCAGAGAAAATGCCATTTATTTGAAATTAAAGGGGAATGACATTCTTGAAATGTCAAGTACCCTTTCCTTATACATTTCAATATTTATTAAAATCCCTTCAGTATTAAAAAAAATTATTTATAAGCACAGCACCCCACTATCAAAGGCAGCTGAACAGGTTAGGTCAGGTGGAAGCCCTCCAACACATTCAGCTGTCGTCATTCCTGGTAATTACAAAACTTTCCCAGCTGAGCTGAGATTTCCTTGTGCAAAATTTTCTAAGTACAATTTGATAGTCTCTTCCTTCATCAGCAGTATTATAGGAATTTAAATGACTACAAACAAGATTCTAAATAGTGACGCAGAGTATATTTTTTGCATATTAAGCAGCTCCTCCCACCCAACCCCACTTTCCAGCCAAAATAACCTGAAGAAAATCACGAAAGATGCCCCTTCAGTCACTGCAGCCCCTAGAACAGTAAATGTTTTAATATATTCTGACTGTTCCAAGCGTTGCCACTGCTTCACAGACAGGGAAAAGGAGAAAAGCAGCCAGAAAGAAGGGAACAGGAGGTCGTCAGCCAGGGGGCACAGAGCGATGTTGAAGAGAACAGGCTAGGATTTTATAATTACATTTCCCAGAGTGAGCTGAGTCCCATCCACCACAGTGACTCAAGTAAAAGATGATCCTCTTCTTTCGACCCCGAAATAGTGACCTAAATTTCTAGTCTTATACATGACTACATAAAGTTCTAACAATTAACAGAGCACTAGTACCCTAAGACTGCTTTAATTACTTCTAAAGATATTTAAATAAAATCCTAAAAACAGGTAACTATTAGTTTTAGGGGTGTTTCAGCACTTCAGCTTGTATCTGGTGGGTTTTCACAGCAACAGCACCACCACAATAGAGTAGTGTTTCCATCCAAAATTATTTTTGCATTTTATAGCTGAAGTGCCACTATGAACACAGTCAATTTCAACAACCATACCGAATAAATAGGTGTCAGCCATGGCTCAGTGGTAGCACTCTTGCCTCAGTCAGGTCATGAGTTCAAGTTCCACTCCAGAGACTTGAACACATAATCTAGGTAACACTTCAGCATAGTACCGAAAGAGTGCTGCACCAATGGAGATGCCGTCTTTCAGATGAGACATTAAACCGAGGCCTCATCTGCCCTCTCAGGTGGACATAAAAGACCCCATGGCACTATTCAAAGAAGAGCAAGGGTGTTCTCCTGGTCAATACTTATTGCTCAAACAACAGTAAATCAGGAGATCTGGTCATTAATCTCATTGCAGTTTGTGGGGCCTTGCTGTGTGCAAATTGGCTATTATGTTCCCCTACATTACAACAGTGACTACACTTTAAAAGTACTTTGTTAGCTGTGAAGTGCTTCAGGATGCCTGGAGGTTGTGAAAGGTGCTATATAAATGCAAGTTCTTTCTTAATACTTAGTTTCTGTAATGTAATTATCCTGTGAAGGAATAGGACTTCAAAAAATTGCCATTCAATATATGTTCCATACTCCCAACGTGGTCACTGGTGATGCTGGTGTTGAAAGCAATCTGTGATCTGAAGTGCATCATGAAAAGGCAACTTTTGTAACTTTTAAGCCTCCCCAACATTTAGCACTACTAGTGGTTGGGGGGGGGGGGGGGGGGGGGAAGGGAGGGTGGTGTTGAGCAAGATTACGTTGTTTAATGGATAGGGTGAGCCTAGGATAGGATGATCTTTTCCCACCTCTCTTTTTGTATGCTGCTATAAAAACTCAAAAGTTTAAGACACCTATTGTAGTCAGTGCCATGTATTCTCTTAACCTGAATAATTATTTGGGTCATGGAATATGAATTAATCTTAATATCCAGATTATACTTTACCTAATTAATTTAATATAGACTCAACTTTAAAAAAGGATATGGTCCAAGAGTCCTCTAGGGTCTCCTGAATCTAGGAGTAAAAGTCTTCCATGGCTCCCAGCTCCAGATTAAGTTATTCAAATTTCCTGTGTGTTACCAAAAACTAATAGCAACCTTATGATGTCCAGATTGAAAAAGAAACCACTACAATCGCAAATAACAAATGCTGTCTGTCAACTGTTCTATAGTTAAAAATTCCATACTAAAACATACAGTCAAGGACAAAAGATATCTCACAAATTACAGGTCTGCCTTAGATATTATCACAGGTTCAAATATTGGGTTCCACATCTCTGGTTTCTCTCATAAGTGGTCCAGTGTCCTTTACAATCCTTTACTGCCTAATAGCCTAAAACAGAGTTGTAACAATAAAACTCCTTGGTATTTGAACTGGATACTGTAATCTTGCATGTGTGTTTCTCCTATCTTCTGGAAGGATGACTAATGCACAGTCTAGTGAGATGAGTCCAAAAATAAACTAACAAGGTAATTTATTTTCACATAATGTGTGAATGAACAGATTAACATTTACAGTAAACTTTAAATCTATTCCATAATTCCTTGCAATATAGAATATATCAAAGCACACCACACTGTTAGTGGGCTAGATACACTTTTCTAACTAGCAATTCCCTGAAACTAACTGGCACTAAAACTAAGGGAGGTGCAGTCCAGATTTCTCCTAACTGTCTGTCACCTTGTCCCACTTAGGCAGGAAACCAAAGACTTATAAACTCTAAGCATCCCCCAGCTCTTGACTGGGGATTGGCTAATTGAGCTGCCAATCTAACTGGCTACTGCTTTCCGAGGTGGCAGCTTCCCTGGCAGCAATTCCCCACTGGGCTCACATGAATAGGTATAATGTTAGAATGGATTCAAAGTCCTTTCTGAAATATGTTCACGATTCTCATGGTCTCAAATTGATGTGGTACGAGAAAAACCATCCTGGACGATGCATCGAATGTTTCTAATTCGCATTTACGGAACACGTTTGCTCTGAGGATTTGATCCCCTCTGGGCCAGAATTAACTGAGTAGTAACATCTTAAGATAAATGAAACCAAATTCCTCAAAAATCCCAGAACATGACACAAAGGAAACATTAAAATCATTAGCAATTCCCAGCATGGTCACTCAGAGATGTCCTAAATTAATGTTATTTAACACTCAAGAGGTAGCATTTATTATTTAGTGAAACACACAACTTCTGTGTTTCACCCTGCTCATTAGAATTGCTATTCTGCCCACCTCTGCTGTTGGTGTGGAAGGAGAAATGTTAGCTAGCTTTGTGATGCACAAAAACATACCCCTCCCCCAAAAAGAATTAACGGCAGTGATGAGGTAGAATACACCGATATTTTTTTAAAGGATGTCTGTATTCCCTCCCCATGAGGGGGTCCTTATCTAAAAACCCTAATAAATCTGATGTTATAAAATCTTCTCTCATTGCATCCTGGCCTGCTATAACCTTCCTAGAGGTTTTGGCTCCTTCTGCTGTCCCTACTGATGTTCCCCAATCTCTTTCTAACACCTTCCTCTCTAGAATTCACCCATACACACCTTCTATTAGTGCATAGACTGCATGTACTTTACAAATGATCATTGTGAAGGCGTTTATTGGGGCAGAGAGATTGTTCTGTTGGCTTGATTGGAGAGAATGTCAAACTCTGGGGCATATGGCTGTGCAGGATTTGAGTAGTTCCTTCTCCATGTATCCAGGGCAGGATTGGGGATTTCCTCTGCAAATAGAGGATTCAAATTCCCAATCTGCTATTAAAGTGCAAGTTTTTAAAAAAGTAACCTAAATGAAAAATAAAGTTATGTTTATCTATTTTTGTAAAATCAAAGAATAGGGAGAAACAAATAAACAAAATACATACTTCAATGTGACCAGGTCTGTATCTTCTGGGATGACATCTGTATTGATCTCTTCTGAGCAGTTCAATGTATCAACACTGTACAAAACAAAGAAAAAATATTTGTAATAGGAACCATGTGAAACTGTGATGGAGAGATGGTTGCCTGTGCTTCACAAACAAGAAAACTCAGTACTGCAAACTTCAGCTGAGTCTTAGTCTAGCGAGCTGGTGTGAATTTCAGCCCTAGCGGAGGGAGGGAACGAACGATCTTGAATTTATACGCAACCTGATTTACCACTAGCCGAAAACAGACATTCACAGGATGTCAGAGATGTGTACAGTTGGTATAGTAAATCCTTCCTGTCACCTTTTCATTTCAATAAATTTAAACTCCCAAACCACCAAACTATTACAGTAACACAGCTCTTCTTCTTTCTGTATATAGATGGATAATGCCACATTTCCAAATTAGATCCAACTATTTTCAGAAACACAAAAGGCCTTTATTTTGTCTCCTGTGCCGAGGCATGTCTCCAATCAAGCAGGGCGAACATCCCTCACTCTAGAATACTGGTGCACCCTAATGACTTGGTTAAGATATATATTTTGGGTTAAAGATAGCAGGATGTCTGCAAGAGCTGCTAGAGGGCCTTCCCAAAGAAGCTTGCAACTTAAGTTCAAAATTCATCACTATGAAACCGCTCTAAATCAAAATGTTTCACAGTATGGGAGATGTAATAAAACACGTCTGCCTCCATCCCTCAATTGAACCATTACTGTGGTTGCCAATCTTATGGTTTCCATTGGCAGGATGGTCAGTAACCAGATTTACGGTAATTATCAAAAGAACCAGTGCTTTGTGTGGGTTAAGCTGAATTGTTTTAGTGGGTTAAACTCCAGCAGTGCCCCTGTGTACATTTGAGGATGTCTCAGCCTTGGTTCTCATCAACCTGAATCCAAGGGGACTTGTTTACTGCAGCCACCCATCTGATTCTGATACTGTGCCCCTGACCCGGTCACTGTGCTATGTCTCCCTCCCTCCCTCCCTCTCTCACCCGCACACCAGCTGCAGCTCCGTCACCATGTCCAAGGGAAGGCCCAGCTGGGTTACCAGCTGCTGCCCCACCACCTCCTCCTCTTCCTCCTCCTCCAACCCCAGGTCCGCCTGATCCAGCTTCTCCCGCCACAGGCTGCCGAAGGAACCCACGCGGAGAACTTTCGTGTTTACGTCCGGCACCTCGTACTCGGGAACACCGCCGGAGCTCGAGGCCCTAAAGCCGCCTCCCGCCGCGCTCGGCCCCGCCGCCATCTCCCTCCTCACGGTCAAACACCGCCCGCCAGCGGCGAGCACTCTGGGAACTGTACTTCCGGGCCTCCAACATGGCGTCACTGGACCGGAAATGATCGAACGAGGGAGGGGGGAATTAGAGAGGGGAGAAGGGAAAGGGGATATGAGAGAGGGCGGGAGGATGTGAGGGGGCGATGAAAGAGGGGGAAAAGGGAGACAGAGGGAGGGAGGGGGAGAAGGGAGACAGAGGGAGGGAGGGGGAGAAGGGAGACAGAGGGAGGGAGGGGGAGAAGGGAGACAGAGGGAGGGAGGGGGAGAAGGGAGACAGAGGGAGGGAGGGGGAGAAGGGAGACAGAGGGAGGGAGGGGGAGAAGGGAGACAGAGGGAGGGAGGGGGAGAAGGGAGACAGAGGGAGGGAGGGGGAGAAGGGAGACAGAGGGAGGGAGGGGGAGAAGGGAGACAGAGGGAGGGAGGGAGGGGGAGAAGGGAGACAGAGGGAGGGAGGGAGGGGGAGAAGGGAGACAGAGGGAGGGAGGGAGGGGGAGAAGGGAGACAGAGGGAGGGAGGGAGGGGGAGAAGGGAGACAGAGGGAGGGAGGGAGGGGGAGAAGGGAGACAGAGGGAGGGAGGGAGGGGGAGAAGGGAGACAGAGGGAGGGAGGGAGGGGGAGAAGGGAGACAGAGGGAGGGAGGGAGGGGGAGAAGGGAGACAGAGGGAGGGAGGGAGGGGGAGAAGGGAGACAGAGGGAGGGAGGGAGGGGGAGAAGGGAGACAGAGGGAGGGAGGGAGGGGGAGAAGGGAGACAGAGGGAGGGAGGGAGGGGGAGAAGGGAGACAGAGGGAGGGAGGGAGGGGGAGAAGGGAGACAGAGGGAGGGAGGGAGGGGGAGAAGGGAGACAGAGGGAGGGAGGGAGGGGGAGAAGGGAGACAGAGGGAGGGAGGGGGAGAAGGGAGACAGAGGGAGGGAGGGGGAGAAGGGAGACAGAGGGAGGGAGGGGGAGAAGGGAGACAGAGGGAGGGAGGGGGAGAAGGGAGACAGAGGGAGGGAGGGGGAGAAGGGAGACAGAGGGAGGGAGGGGGAAGAGGGAGGGAGGGGGAGAAGGGAGAGGGAGGGAGGGAGACAGAGGGAGGGAGGGGGAGAAGGGAGACAGAGGGAGGGAGGGGGAGAAGGGAGACAGAGGGAGGGAGGGGGAGACAGAGGGAGGGAGGGAGGGAGGGAGGGGGAGAAGGGAGACAGAGGGAGGGAGGGAGGGGGAGAAGGGAGACAGAGGGAGGGAGGGAGGGGGAGAAGGGAGACAGAGGGAGGGAGGGAGGGGGAGAAGGGAGACAGAGGGAGGGAGGGAGGGGGAGAAGGGAGACAGAGGGAGGGAGGGGGAGAAGGGAGACAGAGGGAGGGAGGGGGAGAAGGGAGACAGAGGGAGGGAGGGGGAGAAGGGAGACAGAGGGAGGGAGGGGGAGAAGGGAGACAGAGGGAGGGAGGGGGAGAAGGGAGACAGAGGGAGGGAGGGGGAGAAGGGAGACAGAGGGAGGGAGGGGGAAGAGGGAGGGAGGGGGAGAAGGGAGAGGGAGGGAGGGAGACAGAGGGAGGGAGGGGGAGAAGGGAGACAGAGGGAGGGAGGGGGAGAAGGGAGACAGAGGGAGGGAGGGGGAGACAGAGGGAGGGAGGGAGGGAGGGAGGGGGAGAAGGGAGACAGAGGGAGGGAGGGAGGGGGAGAAGGGAGACAGAGGGAGGGAGGGAGGGGGAGAAGGGAGACAGAGGGAGGGAGGGAGGGGGAGAAGGGAGACAGAGGGAGGGAGGGAGGGGGAGAAGGGAGACAGAGGGAGGGAGGGAGGGGGAGAAGGGAGACAGAGGGAGGGAGGGGGAGAAGGGAGACAGAGGGAGGGAGGGAGGGGGAGAAGGGAGACAGAGGGAGGGAGGGAGGGGGAGAAGGGAGACAGAGGGAGGGAGGGAGGGGGAGAAGGGAGACAGAGGGAGGGAGGGAGGGGGAGAAGGGAGACAGAGGGAGGGAGGGAGGGGGAGAAGGGAGACAGAGGGAGGGAGGGAGGGGGAGAAGGGAGACAGAGGGAGGGAGGGAGGGGGAGAAGGGAGACAGAGGGAGGGAGGGAGGGGGAGAAGGGAGACAGAGGGAGGGAGGGAGGGGGAGAAGGGAGACAGAGGGAGGGAGGGAGGGGGAGAAGGGAGACAGAGGGAGGGAGGGAGGGGGAGAAGGGAGACAGAGGGAGGGAGGGAGGGGGAGAAGGGAGACAGAGGGAGGGAGGGAGGGGGAGAAGGGAGACAGAGGGAGGGAGGGAGGGGGAGAAGGGAGACAGAGGGAGGGAGGGAGGGGGAGAAGGGAGACAGAGGGAGGGAGGGAGGGGGAGAAGGGAGACAGAGGGAGGGAGGGAGGGGGAGAAGGGAGACAGAGGGAGGGAGGGAGGGGGAGAAGGGAGACAGAGGGAGGGAGGGAGGGGGAGAAGGGAGACAGAGGGAGGGAGGGAGGGGGAGAAGGGAGACAGAGGGAGGGAGGGAGGGGGAGAAGGGAGACAGAGGGAGGGAGGGAGGGGGAGAAGGGAGACAGAGGGAGGGAGGGAGGGGGAGAAGGGAGACAGAGGGAGGGAGGGAGGGGGAGAAGGGAGACAGAGGGAGGGAGGGAGGGGGAGAAGGGAGACAGAGGGAGGGAGGGAGGGGGAGAAGGGAGACAGAGGGAGGGAGGGAGGGGGAGAAGGGAGACAGAGGGAGGGAGGGAGGGGGAGAAGGGAGACAGAGGGAGGGAGGGAGGGGGAGAAGGGAGACAGAGGGAGGGAGGGAGGGGGAGAAGGGAGACAGAGGGAGGGAGGGAGGGGGAGAAGGGAGACAGAGGGAGGGAGGGAGGGGGAGAAGGGAGACAGAGGGAGGGAGGGAGGGGGAGAAGGGAGACAGAGGGAGGGAGGGAGGGGGAGAAGGGAGACAGAGGGAGGGAGGGAGGGGGAGAAGGGAGACAGAGGGAGGGAGGGAGGGGGAGAAGGGAGACAGAGGGAGGGAGGGAGGGGGAGAAGGGAGACAGAGGGAGGGAGGGAGGGGGAGAAGGGAGACAGAGGGAGGGAGGGAGGGGGAGAAGGGAGACAGAGGGAGGGAGGGAGGGGGAGAAGGGAGACAGAGGGAGGGAGGGAGGGGGAGAAGGGAGACAGAGGGAGGGAGGGAGGGGGAGAAGGGAGACAGAGGGAGGGAGGGAGGGGGAGAAGGGAGACAGAGGGAGGGAGGGAGGGGGAGAAGGGAGACAGAGGGAGGGAGGGAGGGGGAGAAGGGAGACAGAGGGAGGGAGGGAGGGGGAGAAGGGAGACAGAGGGAGGGAGGGAGGGGGAGAAGGGAGACAGAGGGAGGGATGGGAGAAGGGAGACAGAGGGAGGGATGGGAGAAGGGAGACAGAGGGAGGGATGGGAGAAGGGAGACAGAGGGAGGGATGGGAGAAGGGAGACAGAGGGAGGGATGGGAGAAGGGAGACAGAGGGAGGGATGGGAGAAGGGAGACAGAGGGAGGGATGGGAGAAGGCACGGAGAAGGGAGAGAGGGGGTTAAGAGGGGAGAAGGGAGCAGCGAGAAAGGGGAGAAGAGAGAGGGGGATCAGAGGAGAGACTGAAGGGGAGGAGGAGGAGGGAGAGAGAGAGGGGATGATTGAGGGGAGAAGAGAAAGGGTGGGATGAGAGGGGAGGAGGAGGATAAGGGAGAGGGAAAGAGAGGAGGATGGGAAGGAGAAGGGAGCGGGAGGATGGGAGGGGGGATGAGAGAAGGGAGTGAGAGGCAGGGATGAGAGAGGGGAGAAGGGCAAGGGGGAAGTGGAGAGAGGGGGGGATGAGAGAGAGGGGAGGAGAGAGGGAGGGATGAGAGAGGGGAGGAGAGAGGGAGGGATGAGAGAGGGGAGGAGAGAGGGAGGGATGAGAGAGGGGAGGAGAGAGGGAGGGATGAGAGAGGGGAGAAGGGAGGGAGGATGAGTGGTGGGAGAAGGGGGAATGGGAGAGGGGGATGAGATGGAGGGGGGGATGAGAGAATAGGGATGAGAGAGGGGGATGGGGGAGGGGAGGAGGGGAGAAGTAGGGGGGAGAAGGGAGAGGGAGGGATGAGTGAGGGGAGGGGGGAGAGAAGGGGGAGGAGCGGGAAGGAAGAGGGGGGAGAAGAGAGGGGAGGGGGGAGGAGGGGAGAAGTAGGGGGGGAGGGGAGAGGGAGGGATGAGTGAGGGGAGGGGGGAGAGAAGGGGGAGGAGCGGGAAGGAAGAGGGGGGAGAAGAGAGTGGAGAAGGGAGAGGGAGGTGGGGGAGAAGGGGGGGTGGGGAAGGGGGGGTGTGGGGAAGGGGGAGAAGGGGGTGTGGGGAAGGGGGAGAAGGGGGGGGTGGGGAAGGGGGAGAAGGGGGGGGTGGGGAAGGGGGAGAAGGGGGGTGGGGAAGGGGGGGGTGGGGAAGGGGGGAGAGGGAGGGATGAGTGAGAGGAGGGGGGAGAGAAGGGGGAGGAGCGGGAAGGAAGAGGGGGGAGAAGAGAGTGGAGAAGGGAGAGGGAGGTGGGATGAGAGGGGGAGAAGGGAGAGTGGGGAGGGGGGGGGAGAAGGGAGGGGGGGGAGAAGGGAGGGGGGGGAGAAGGGAGGGGGGGGAGAAGGGAGGGGGGGGAGAAGGGAGGGGGGGAGGGGGGGGAGAAGGGAGGGGGGGAGGGAGGGGGGGGGAGAAGGGAGGGGGGGAGGGAGGGGGGGAGGGAGGGGGGGGGGGAGGGAGGGGGGGGGAGGGAGGGGGGGGGAGGGAGGGGGGGAGGGGGGGGAGGGAGGGAGGGGGGGGAGGGAGGGATGAGTGAGGGGAGGGGGGAGAGAAGGGGAAGGAAGAGGGGGGAGAAGAGAGTGGAGAAGGGAGAGGGAGGTGGGATGAGAGGGGGAGAAGGGAGAGTGGGGAGGGGGGGGGAGAAGGGAGGGGGGGGAGAAGGGAGGGGGGGGAGAAGGGAGGGGGGGAGGGGGGGGAGAAGGGAGGGGGGGAGAAGGGAGGGGGGGGAGGGAGGGAGGGGGGGGAGGGAGGGATGAGTGAGGGGAGGGGGGAGAGAAGGGGAAGGAAGAGGGGGGAGAAGAGAGTGGAGAAGGGAGAGGGAGGTGGGATGAGAGGGGGAGAAGGGAGAGTGGGGAAGGAGCAGAAGGAGGATAGGGAGAAGGAGAAGGGAGCGGGAGGATGGGAGGGGGGATGAGAGAGGGGAGAGAGGCAGGGATGAGAGAAGGGGAAGGGGAGAGAGGCAGGGATGAGAGAAGGGGAAGGGGAGAGAGGCAGGGATGAGAGAAGGGGAAGGGGAGAGAGGCAGGGATGAGAGAGAGGGGAGAAGGGAGGGAGGATGAGTGGTGGGAGAAGGGAGAGGGGGATGAGAGAGGGGGATGTGTGAGGGGAGAAGTGGGTGAGGGGAGGGGAGAAGTGGGTGAGGGGAGGGGAGAAGTGGGTGAGGGGAGGAGAAGGGAGAGGGAGAAGTGGGTGAGGGGAGGAGAAGGGAGAGGGAGAAGTGGGTGAGGGGAGGAGAAGGGAGAGGGAGGGATGAGTGAGGAGAAGGGGGAGGAGCGGGAAGGAAGAGGGGGGAGAAGAGAGTGGAGAAGGGAGAGGGAGGTGGGATGAGAGGGGGAGAAGGGAGAGTGGGGAAGGAGCAGAAGGAGGATAGGGAGAAGGGGAAGAGGGTGGGGAGAAGGAGAGAAAGAAGGGTAGGGGGAGAAGGGAGCGTGATGGAGGAGGAAGGGAGAAAAAAGTGGGAGGGGAATAAAAAGGGAGGGGGGAAGGGTTCCTCACCCAAACCAGAGATTAAAGAATGGAAAGGGTTCCTCACCCAAACTGTTTTAAAAAAATAACTGCATTCATTTCTACTGAGGACAACAACAACTTGCATTTATATAGCGCCTTTAACATAGTAAAACGTCCCAAGGCACTTCACGAGTGATTTTCAAACAAAATTTGACACCGAGCCACATGAGAAATTAGAAATTAGACTGTCCACAGTAAACTGGGCAAATCTGTTAATGGGTAAAACGACTGATGATCAGTGGGAAATGTTTAAAGAAACATTTAACAAGATACAGAACCGGTTTATACCCCTGAGGGGCAAGAACTCTACTTGCCATAAAAAGCAGCCATGGACAACTAAAGAGGTAAGGGACAGTATAAGACATAAGGAAAGGGCATACAAAAAGGCAAAAAATGGCACAGGTCCGGGCGAATGGGAAAGATACAAAGATCAACAAAGGGTCACAAAACAGATAGTAAGAGCTACAAAAAGAGAGTATGAAAAGAAACTTGCAAGGGATATCAAAACCAATACGAAGAACTTTTATAGTTACATTAAGAGAAAGAGGGTGGTCAGGAGCAGTGTTGGCCCTTTAAAAACTGAAAGTGGGGATATTGTCATTGACAATGGGGAAATGGTGGACATGTTGAATAATTACTTTGCGTCAGTATTTACAATAGAAAAAGAGGATAGCATGCCGGAAATCCCAAGAAAACTAATATTGAATCAGGGACAGGGACTCGATTAAAATTAACATAAGTAAAGCAACAGTAATGAAGAAAATAATAGCACTAAAGAGTGACAAATCCCCAGGACCAGATGGTTTCCATCCCATGGTTTTAAAGGAAGTAGGTGAGCACATTGCGGATGCCCTAACTATAATCTTTCAAAGTTCTCTAGATTCAGGAACTGTCCCTCTAGATTAGAAAATTGCACATGTCACTCCACTTTTTAAGAAAGGAGAAAGAGTGAAACCGGGGAATTATAGACCAGATGGCCTAACATCTGTTGTGGGGAAAATGCTGGAGTCTATAATTTAAGATAGGGTGACTGAACACCTCGAGAATTTTCAGTTAATCAGACAGAGCCAGCATGGATTTGTGAAAGGTAGGTCGTGCCTGACAAACCTGATTGATTGAATTTTTTGAAGCGGTGACTAAAGTAGAGGACAGGGGAATGTCAATGGATGTTATTTATATGGACTTCCAGAAGGCATTTGATAAGGTCCCACATAAGAGACTGTTAGCTAAGATAGAAGCCCATGGAATCGAGGGAAAAGTACGGACTTGGTTAGGAAGTTGGCTGAGCGAAAGGCGACAGAGAGTAGGGATAATGGGTAGGTACATTGGCAGGATGTGACTAGTGGAGTCCCGCAGGGATCTGTCTTGGGGCCTCAATTATTCACAATATTTATTAACGACTTAGATGAAGGCATAGAAAGTGTCATATCTAAGTTTGCTGATGACACAAAGATTGGTGGCATTGTAAGCAGTGTAGATGAAAACATAAAATTACAAAGCGATATTGATAGATTAGATGAATGGGCAAAACTGTGGCAAATGGAATTCAATGTAGACAAATGTGAGGTCATCCACTTTGGATCAAAAAAGGATAGAACAGGGTACTTTCTAAATGGTAAAAAGTTAAAAACAGTGGATGTCCAAAGGGACTTAGGGGTTCAGGTACATAGATCATTGAAGTGTCATGAACAGGTGCAGAAAATAATCAATAAGGCTAATGGAATGCTGGCCTTTATATCTAGAGGACTGGAGTACAAGGGTGTAGAAGTTATGCTGCAGCTATACAAAATCCTGGTTAGACCGCACCTGGAGTACTGTGAGCAGTTCTGGGCACCGCACCTTCAGAAGGACATATTGGCCTTGGAGGGAGTGCAGCGTAGGTTTACTAGAATGATACCCGGACTTCAAGGGTTAAGTTACGAGGAGGGATTACACAAATTAGGGTTGTATTCTCTAGAGTTTAGAAGGTTAAGGGGTGATCTGATCAAAGTTTATAAGATATTAAGGGGAACAGATAGGGTGGATAGAGAGAAACTATTTCCACTGGTTGGGGATTTTGGGAGTAGGGGGCACAGTCTTAAAAAATTTAGAGCCAGACCTTTCAGGAGTGAGATTAGAAAACATTTCTACACACAAAGGGTGATAGAATTTGGAACTCTCTTCCGCAAACGGCAATTGATACTAGCTCAATTGCTAAATTTAAATCTGAGATAGCTTTTTGGCAACCAAAAGTATCAAGGGATATGGGCCAAAGGCAGGTATATGGAGCTAGATCACAGATCAGCCATGATCTTATCGAATGGCGGAGCAGGCACGAGGGGCTGAATGGCCGACTCCTGTTCCTATGAATAAGTGACCAAAAGCTTGGTCAAGGGGTAGGTTTTAAGGAGCGTCTTAAAGGAGGAAAGTGAGTTGGAGAGGTTTATGGGAGGAATTCCAGAGCTTAGGGCCTAGGCAGCTGAAAGCACGACCGCCAATGGAGGAGTGATTAAAATTGGGGATGTGCAAGAGGCAAGAATTGGAGGAAAGCAGAGGTCTCGGAGGGTTGTAGAGCTGGAGGAGGTTACAGAGATAGGGAACGGTGAAGCCATGGAGGGATTTGAAAACCAGGATGAGAATGTTAAAATCACGGCGTTCCCAGACCCGGAGCCAATGTAAGTCAGCGAGCACAAGGATGATGGATGAATGGGACTTGGTGCGAGTTAGGATATGGGCAGCAGAGTTTTGGATGAGCTCAAGTTTATGGAGGGTGGAAGGTGGGAGGACGGCCAGGAGAGCATTGGAATAGTCCAGTCGAGAGGTAACACAGGCCTGGATGAGGGTTTCAACAGCAGATGTACTGAGGCAGGGGCGGAGACGGGCGATGGGTGGTCTTGGTGATGGAGCGAATATGTGGTTGGACGCTCATCTCAGGGTCACATAGGACGCCAAGGTTGCGACCAGTCTGGTTCAGCCTCAGACAGTGGCCCGGGAGAGGGATGGAGTGGGTGGCTAGGAAACAGAGTTTGTGGCGGGGACTGAAGATGGTAGCTTCGATCTTCCCTATATTTAGTTGGAGACAACTTCTAAATAATCAAAGAATAATAATAGTGAATAGTTTCAAATTAAAGGGCCATTTTCATTTGATTAGTGACTAGTTGCAAGCATAATGATATAATTATAAGCCAGAATTCCCTTGAAAATGCGGAAGTTACACCAATCTAGTTGAATTTTTTGAGGAGGTCACTAGCATAGTGGATAAGGGAGTGTCTATGGATGTTGTCTACTCTTCACTTTATCTCCAGGGGACTGGAATACAAGGGGGAGGAATCTACGCTTCTGTTGTTCATAGCCTTGGTCAGACCCCTCTGGAGTTCTGGGCACTGCACCTCAGGAAGGATATATTGGCTTTGGAGGGGGTGCAGCACAGATTCACCAGAATGATAACGGGTCTAAAAGGGTTAAATTATGAGGACAGATTGCATAAACTTGGCTTGTATTCCCTTGAGTATAGAAGATTAAGGGGTGAACAAATTGAGGTGTTTAATGATAAAAGGATTTGATAGGGTAGATAAAGAGAATCTATTTCCTCTGGTGGGGAATCTGGAACAAGGGGGCATAATCTTAAAATTAGAGCTAGGCCAATTAGGAGTGAAATCAGAATGCGCTTCTGCATATAAAGCTAAGTGGAAATCTGGAAAACTCTCTCCCAAAAGATGCTGCGTCAATTAAAGCTTTCAAGACTGATATCGATAGATTTTTGTAAAGTAAGGGTATCAAGGGATATGGGTCAAAGGCAGGTAAATGGGGTTGAGGTACAGATCAACCATGATCTAATTGAATGGTGGAACAGGCCCGAGGGGCTGAATGGCCTACTATTCCTATGTTCACAAATCAATCATCAGCAAAGTGATGGAAGGTGTTGTCAACAGTGCTATCAAGTGGCACTTACTCACCAATAACCTGCTCACCGATGCTCAGTTTGGTTTCGCCAGGACCACTCGGCTCCAGACCTCATTACAGCCTTGGTCCAAACATGGACAAAAGAGCTGAATTCCAGAGGTGAGGTGAGAGTGATTGCCCTTGACATCAAGGCAGCATTTGACCGAGTGTGGCACCAAGGAGCCCTAGTAAAATTGAAGTCAATGGGAAACTCTCCAGTGGCTGGAGTCATACCTAGCACAAAGGAAGATGGTAGTGGTTGTTGGAGGCCAATCATCTCAGCCCCAGGACATTGCTGCAGGAGTTCCTCAGAACAGTGTCCTTGGCCCAACCATCTTCAGCTGCTTCATCAATGACCTTCCTTCCATCATAACGTCAGAAATAGGGATGTTCGCTGATGATTGCACAGTGTTCAGTTCCATTCGGAACCCCGCAAATAGTGAAGCAGTCCGAGTCTGCATGCAACAATACCTGGACAACATCCAGGCTTGGGCTCATGGGTGGCAAGTAACATTCGCGCCAGGCAATGACCATCTCCAACAAGAGAGAGTCTAACCACCTCCCCTTGACATTCAATGGCATTACCATCGCCAAATTCCCCACCATCAACATCCTGGTGGTCACCATTGACCAGAAACTTAACTGGACCAGCCATATAAATACTATGGCTACAAGAGCAGGTCAGAGGCTGGGTATTCTGCCGCAAGTGACTCACCTCCTGACTCCCCAAAACCTTTCCACCATCTACAAGGCACAAGTCAGGAGTGTGATGGTATACTCTCCACTTGCCTGGATGAGTGCAACTCCAACAACACTCAAGAAGCTCGACACCATCCAGGACAAAGCAGCCCGCTTGATTGGCACCCCATCCACCACCCTAATCATTCACTCCCTTCACCACTGGTGCACAGTGGCTGCAGTGTGTACCATCCATAGGATGCACTGCAGCAACTCGCCAAGGCTTCTTCGACAGCACCTCCCAAACCCACGACCTCTACCACCAAGAAGGACAAGAGCAGCAGGCACATGGGAACAACAGCATCTGCACGTTCCGCTCCAAGTCACACACCATCCCGACTTGGAAATATATCGCCATTCCTTCATCGTCGCTGGGTCAAAATCCTGGAACTTCCTTGCTAACAGCACTGTGGGAGAACCTTCACCACACGGACTGCAGCGGTTCAAGAAGGTGGCTCACCACCACCTTCTCGAGGGCAATTAGGGATGGGCAATAAATGCTGGCCTTGCCAGCGACGTCCACATCCCATGAGCAAATATAAAAAAATGCTGACACTCTTTGATCAGCCGCTGCTTGTCCAAGTGCTCAGTCCCTATCTCTGATGATAGATTCCAGTAATTCCCCCACAACTGATGTTAAACTGACAAGTTACCTGGTTTCTCCCTCCTTCACTTCTTAAATAATGGAGTGACATTTGCAATTTTCCAATCCAAAGTAACAATTTCTGAATCTGGAGAGCTTTGGCGAATTCTGACTAATACATCTGCAATTTCCTCACGTATTTCTTTTAATACCCTGGCATAGAAACTATCAGATCCTGGAGACATGTCTAAAGTCCCTTTAATTTCTCCATTACCATTTTTAGCTTATATTAAATCCACTAAACTCCCTCTTGACTTATTTTTAGGTTTCCTTGTCATGCTCGCATTTTGTCCTCTTCCTCCCCTGTGAAAACAGATGCAAAGTACTCAACAAGTCTGCCATTTCCTTATTATCCATTATAGTTTTGCCTGCATCCATATTTAAAGGGCCCACATTTCCCTTTCTCTTAATATATTTATAAAAACTTGTGCTGTTAGGTTTGATTTAACTTGCGAGTTTTTTCATATTTTGTTTTTGCACCTCTTATTACTTTCTTTGTATCCTTTTGTTGCTTTTTATAGCGCTCTCAATCCACTGGATTTCCACTTTCCCTTGCATTTGTGTAAGCCTTTTTTAAAGCTAGATACTGTCTCTTCCCTCTGTTGACCATCGTTGCTTAACCACACAAGTGCAGCCTTTGACTTTTAGCAGTATGTACTGGTTTTGTGTTGTACTATTTCCCAACATTTGACTGTAGGCTTACCCATTAACATTGCAGCCCAGTTTATCGTGGTCAATTTATTTCTCATCCCTTTGAAGTTTGCTTTACTTGAGTTCAAATCCTACCATGTGAAACTGAATTCGGTAATTTGTGGGCCAGCATCAGAAAAAAGGCCTGGAAAGCTGCCAGATTGTCGTAAAAACCCCAATGATTCACTAATTTCCTTCAGGGAAGGAAGCTTACCACACTCTCCCTGGTCTGGGCTACATGTGATTCCAGTCCCAAACTATATGATTGACTCTTAATGCCCTCAGGACAATTAGGGATGAACAGTTATTACTGCCTTGTCAGAGTTGCTCACATTCTTATCTCATCCTGCGACTTACTGAAAGCAAGGCCTTGGGAAAACCAGTAGTGTTTTCCTATCCTTGCATGACAATGATTTTCCGCAGAGTCCTAAGCATCTGGGTTCATAATCCATGTTCGTTCTGATTGAGGGAGTTGAATAATAAAGTCACGCAGCATTACCTGACATGGAAGTCCGACATATTGTTATGAGATTCTGCAATAACTTGCAGTTATATACTACCTTCAATGCAGCAAAACATCCTAAAGCACTTCATAAGGGGGACATCAGGCACTGAATAGGAGTTGGGAGTAGTGTTAGGGGAGGTTATGGAAGGGTCTGAGCTAAGATTTAGGGCGGGGGTGGTTGCAGAGATAGCATGGAGCCGGGCTGTTAAAGTATTTGCAAACAAGGATGAAGATTTTGAGATCAATGCGCAGGGGGATGAAGAAGCAGTGAAGATCAGCCAGGACAGTGGTGATGGGAGAGGAAAAAGTAGTACAGGATAGATTGCAGGTGTTGAATGTCTGGATAAGGGTTTTAAATCCATATTGCAGCCAGAACTGGTCGGAGGAGGGGTGGGGGGAGACATTTTGTATTCTAGCCAAGCCAGACAGACTAGTCTGTAGAATTATTTCAGTCTTCATATCAGACAATGGGAGTCCATTGTGTCAGGATGACCTATTCGCTTTGAAAGCAGCTAGAGACGGTTAGCGTGGACCTTCATTCAGGGGGGCAGTAGCAAGTACAATTGACAGCACTACTAGCCATACCCTGAGGTCAAGCCCTCAACTTCCTGTCCAGAGAGGGGATAAATGAACAGGTCAACGTATGTTCAGGATCAAAAAGCCTACCTAGACTTAGATAGTGTCAGCTGTGCCTCCATGGTAGCACGCTTGCCTTTGAGTCAAGGTCGTGGATTCAAGTCCCACTTCAGGGGCTTGTGCACAAAATCTAGGCTGACATTCCCATACAGTAATGAGTGAGTACTGCACCGTCGGACATGCCATCTTTTGGATGAGATATTATATTGAGGCCCCGTCTGCTCTCTCTGATGGACGTAAAAGATCCCATGCTACTATTCTAAGAAGAACATGGGAGTTTTCCCCAATATCCTGGACAATGTTTATCCCTCAGCCAACATCACTAAAACAAATTATCTGGTCATTATGTCATTGATTTTTGTGGGACCTTGCTGCCACATTACCTACATTACAACAGTGACTACACTTCAAGAAGTACTTCATTGGCTGTAAAGCGCTTCAGTACATCCTGAGGTCATGAAAATTGCTATATAAATTTCTTTATTTCCTTCCCTCCTTCCCTGATTCAGCACTCTATAGGATGGCAGAGACACTAGATAATACAAAGAAAGAACTTGCATTTGTATAGCACCTTTCACAACCTCAGTTGCTTTATTGCCAATGAAAAATTATTAAAGTGTAGTCACTGTTGTAATTTAGGAAATGCGGCAGCCAATTTACACACAGCAAGGTCCCACAAACATAAATGTGATAATGACAAAAATCTGTTTTTAGTGGTGTTGGTTGAGGGATATATATTGGCCAGGACACCATGGAGATCTCCCTTGCTCTTCCTCAGATAGTGCCATTGAATCTTTTATGTCACCTGAGAGAGCACATGGGGCCTCAGTTTAACATCTCATCCAAAAGACTGCACTTCCAACAGTGCAGCACTCCCTCAGTACTGCACTGAAGTGTAAGCCTAGATTTTTGTGCACAAGTCTCTGGAACAAGGCTTGAACTCACAACCTTCTGACTCGGAGGTAAGAGTGTAACCACTGAGTCAAGGCTGACACCTGAATAGAACCACCCATATATAGAACATGGCAGCATGATGCACAGAACAAGGTTTGGTATTACTCTCCTAAAACCTGGGATAAGTTGAGGCTCAGGTTTAATAATGCAGAGTTAACAGTCTTCCAACTTACAGATTAGCTGCAACATGATCTTATTCATTTCCTCCAATGATTCATTGTTCAAACTAGAATATTTTAAAAGACTTTCTTTGATTACAAAATGCAGAATGAATCCTGGGTTTGGTAAATGGAAACACCACAAACTTGTATAACTATCAATTCTATCACATCACATTAGACTGTTTTATGAAAACTGAATGAAAGTCTTTCAACTTTAGGCATTTCAAACTGAACCATGCAAACATTCATCAAAGTTGAGTAATAGGAAGCAACCAATGACTCACATTTATAAATGGGCAGATCAATGACAAATGAAATTTAATACAGATTAGGGTTAACGTATTGCATCTTGGGTGGTATGGAAGCTTGAGCACATAATCTAGCTGGCACATAATCTAGTACTGAGGTGCCGCCTTTTGGCTGAGACTCAACCAACATCACTAAAAACAGTTTATCTGGTCATTGATCTCATTGCTGTTGTGAGCAAACTGGCTGCTGCATTTCCTTACATTACAACAGTGACTACACTTCAAAAGTACTTCTTTTGAATGAAAATTGGGCAGGTCCTATAACAGGTGGGCAATCCACTCCATCAGATTGCCACCCATGCATTGAAGACAAAAATTTACCTAACTATCTCGCTTTTCCTTTGTGAAATATGTCAGAAGTACATTTCCAATCCTACATGTCCCAATGTAGCTAACACATTTCCTGCAATAGCATTTCCTTCCATACTTGCATGATGTGTCCTAGGGTTACAGCTTTGGTCTCCTACTATTCTTCATCTATATGCTGCCGCTTGGCGACATTATCTGTAATTGTGGCATCAACTGGCAACACCCAATTTCATCTCTCTGCCATCACCTTCCACTCCATGAATATTTTCCTCATGCTGTGAAGCACCTTGGGTCATTTTTTTCTACATTAAAGGCACTATATAAATGTAAGTTGTTACTGTGCTGTCCAACTTAGAATCATAGAAAATAGGAGCAAGAGTAGGCCATTCGGCCCTTCGGGCCTGCTCCGCCATTCAAAATGATCATGGCTGATCGTCTAACTCAGTATCCTGTTCTCACTTTTTCCCCATAGCCCTTGATCCCTTTAGCATTAAGAAATATATCTATCTCCTTCTTAAATATATTTAATGATTTGGCCTCCACTGCCTTCTGTGGTAGAGAATTCCACAGGTTCACCACCCCCTGAGTGAAGAAATTTCTCCTCATCTCGGTTCTAAATGGCATACCTCGTATCCTGAGTCTGTGACCTCTGGTTATGGATTCCCCATCCATCGGGAACATCTTCCCTGCATCTAGTCTGTCTAGTCCTGTTAGAATTTTATATGTTTCGATGAGAACACCTCTCATTCTTCTAAACTCTAGTGAATATAGGCTTAGTCGACCCAATCTCTCCTCATACGTCAGTCCTGCCATCCCAGGAATCAGTCTGGTAAACCTTCGTTGCATTCCCTCCATGGCAAGGACATCCTTCCTCAGATAAGGAGATCAAAACTACACACAGTACTCCAGATGTGGTCTCACCAAGGCCCTGTACAACTGCAGTAAGACATCCCTGTTCCTGTACTCAAATCCTCTTGCAATGAAGGCCAACATACCATTTGCCTTCCTAACTGCTTGCTGCACCTGAATGCTCGCTTTCAGCGACTGGTGTACAAGAACACCCAGGTCTCGTTGCACCTCCCCTTTTCCCAATCTATCACCATTCAGATAATAATCTGTCTTTCTGTTTTTACAACCAAAGTGGATAACTTCACATTTATCCACGTTATACTGCATCTTCCATGCTCTTGCCCATTCACCCAACTTGTCTAAATCACATTGGAGCCTCTTTGCATCCTCCTCACAGCTCACATTCCACCCCAGCTTTGTGTTGTCTGCAAACTTGGAAATGTTACATTTAGTTCCCTTATCCAAATCATTGATATATATTGTGAATAGCTGGTACCCCACTAGTCACTGCCTGCTACCCGGAAAAAGACCCGTTTATTCCTACTCTCTGTTTCCTGTCTGTTAACCAATTCTCAATCCATGCCAGTATATTCCCCCCAATCCCATGTGCTTTAATTTTGCACACTAACCTCTTATGTGGGACCTTATCAAAAGCCTTCTGAAAATCCAAGTACACCACATCCACTGGTTCTCCCCTATCTATTCTACTAGTTACATCCTCAAAAAACTCCAGTAGATTTGTTAAGCATGATTTCCCTTTCATAAACCCATGCTGACTTTGTTCAATCCCATTAATGTCTTCCAAGTGTTCTGATATTACATCCTTTATAATGGACTCTAGCATTTTCCCCATTACTGATGTTAGGCTAACTGGTCTGTAATTCCCTGTTTTTTCTCTCCCTTCTTTTTTAAATAGTGGGGTTACATTTGCCACCCTCCAATCTGTAGGAATTGTTCCAGAGTCTATAGAATTTTGGAAGATGACCACCAATGCATCCACTATTTCCAGGGCCACTTCCTTTAGTACTCTGGAATGTAGATTATCAGGCCCTGGGGATTTGTCAGCCTTTAGCCCCATTAATTTCCCTAGCACTTTTTTTTTACTAATACTGATTTCCTTCAGTTCCTCCTTCTCACTGGACCCTTGGTTCCCTAACATTTCCGGGAGGCTATTTGTGTCCTCCTTTGTGAAGACAGAACCAAAGTATGTGTTTAATTGTTCTGCCATTTCTTTGTTCCCCATTATCATTTCCCCCATTTCTGACTGTAAGGGACCTACATTTGTCTTCACTAATCTTTTTCTCTTGACATATTTATAGAAGCTTTTACAGTCAGTTTTTATGTTCCCTGCTAATTTACTCTCATACTCTATTTTTCCCCTCTTAATCAATCTCTTCGTTCTCCTTTGCTGAATTCTAAACTGCTCCCATACCTCAGGCTTGCCGCTTTTCTGGCAATTTTATATGTCTCCTCTTTGGATCTAATACTATCCCTAATTTCTTTTGTAAGCCACGGTTGAGCCACCTTTCCTGTTTTATTTTTGCACCAGGCAGGAATGAATAATTGTTGTAGTTCCTGCACACGTTCTTTAAATATTAGCCATTGCCTATCCACCGTCATCCCTTTTAGTAAAGTTCCCCAATCTATCCTAGCCAACTCACACCTCATACTTTCGTAATTTCCTTTATTTAGATTCAGGACCCTAGTTTCAGATTCAACTACTTCACTCTCCATCTTAATGAGGATTTCTATCATGTTATGGTCGCTCTTCCCTAAGGGACCCTGCACAACAAGATTCTTAATTAATCCTTTCTCATTGCACAATACCCATTCCAGGATCGCCTGTTCTCCAGTTGGTTCCTCAACATATTGGTCTAGAAATCCATCACGTACACACTCCAGGAATTCTTCCTCCACTGTATTATTGCTAATTTGGTTTGACCAATCTATATGTAAATTAAAGTCACCCATGATTATACTTGTACCCTTCTTGCATGCGTCTCTAATTTCCTGTTTAATGCCCTCCCCTACATCTCCACTACTGTTTGGGGGCCTATAGACAACCCCCACCAATGTTTTCTATCCCTTGGTGTTTCTTAGCTCCACCCATACAGATTCCACATCGTGATTTTCCGAGCCAATATCCTTCCTCACTATTGAATTGATTTCCTCCTTTACTAACAATGCTACCCCACCTCCTTTCTCTTTTTGCCTGTCCTTCCTAAATATTGAATACCCCTGGATGTTCAGATCCCATCCTTGGTCACCCTGCAGCCATGTCTCCGTAATTGCAACTATATCATACCCATTAATGTCTATCTGCGCTGTTAATTCATCTACCTTATCGCGAATGCTCCGCGCATTAAGACACAATGCCTTTACACTTGTCTTTTTAAGATTGCTAGTCATCTTAGTTTTATTTTGCACTATGGCCCTATTTGTTTTTCGCCCTTGTTTTCTCTGCCTTCCACTGTTGCTTCTTCCCTTTCTATCCTTGTTTCCCCCTCCTCTGTCTCCCTGCTCAGGTTCCCATCCCCCTGCCATTCTAGTTTAAACCTTCTCCAACAGCACTAGCAAACACCCCCGCGAGGACATTGGTCCCGGTCCTGCTCGGGTGTAACCTGTCCCGCTTGTACAGGTCCCACCTTCCCCAGAACCGGTCCCAATGTCCCAGGAATCTAAATCCCTCCCTCCTACACCATCCCTGCAGCCACACATTCATCTGGTCTATTCTCCTGTTCCTATACTCACGAGCACATGGCACTGATAGTAATCCTGAGATCACTATCTTTGAGGTCTTGCTTTTTAAATTTATCTCCTAACTCCTTAAATTCACCTTGTAGGACCTCATCCCTTTTTTTAACCTATGTCGTTGGTACCGATATGGACCACGACTACTGGCTGTTCACCCCCCCCCCCCGCCCCCGTCCAGAATGCCCTGCAGCCGCTCCGTGACATCCTTGACCCTAGCACCAGGGAGGCAACATACCATCCTGGAGTCACATTTGCGGCCGCAGAAACGCCTATCTGTTCCCCTTACAATTGAATCCCCTATCACTATGGCCCTGTCCAATATCTAGTAATGGGTGAGTCAGAACTTCCTCCAGCTTTGAACTGGCAAGGCTGAAGCCATTCTGTTCATTCCTACCAGGAATTTTGTACATCAACCCAATTTCATCTCCCTTCCCAATTGCTTGATCAACAATGCACAAGGTTTGTTGACATCCTGTTTGACCCTGAATTGAAATTCAAACCCTATATTCTGACCATCATTAAAAGCACTTATTCTACATCCAGAACACTGCTCACTTCTTCCCCTACCTCAACCCAACCCGTATTGAAACTGTCATCCCTCTCTTCAACACTCTGACAGATCTGAGGATCCATTGGGACTGAAATTTCTCTTCCTCTCCACCCAAGTACACCTCAGGTGGAGTGCTGTGAGAATATGCTTTGCCCCAATTGACCGGAACCCATCCATATTTCTGGGCTCAGGTTATTACCATGTCCTGGGAATTTCCCCTGTTGCAGGACCGTCTCTTGGAATGGGCATGTACCACAAAAGGGGGAGGAAACAACACTGCCAAGGAGAAGCCTGTTGCAGAGGTAATGGCTGCTGGCTTCAGGGCTTTCAGTTGTGCAAAAACAACACCCAAATCTCCTCCAGCGCTGCTGATCTTCCTTGATGGCTTGAAAAGTAAAAACTTACCTGATGGGAGGTGGGAGGAGGTTGCTGTCTGCCTCTCCTCTCCTCTCCTCAGATGGGCTGAGCACAATCTTTAAGGATCACTTTCCCAACCACACCCATGAATATAGAGCTAAGTGCACCTACAGAGGCATGTTTAAATGTAATCTGATTTTGCATTCTTGCCGGGAAAATCTCTGCATTAAGAGTGTAATTTCATGGAATTATCCCTTTATAAATATGTCTTGTTTATTTGACCTCCGAACAGTAGTGTTGAAATAAAAAAAGAAAATGCTGGAAACACTTCGCAGGCCAGGCAGCATCTGCGGAGATAGGAAGATAGGGTTAACGTTTCAGGTCGATGACCCTTTGTCAGAACCGGGAGATGTTACAGATGCACAACTTATAAGGAGGAACAGAGCAAAGGAAAAGGATCAGGGAGGAAAAAAGAGAGGTCTGCGATTAGGTGGAGGACATGAGATGATTAAATGACAGAAGTGATAATGGTGCAAGTCAAAAGGAGGCAATGATGAGAGAAGTTAGAGAAACAAAACAAAAGCAAAATATTGCCAATGCTGGAAATCTGAAATAAAAACAGAAAATGCTGGAAAACAATCAGCAGTCTGGCAGCATCTATGGAGAGAGAAACAGAGAAATAAAAGATGTATCTGAGGCCCAGAGGTTACAGCAGAACAGCAGAGGGGGAGGGAAGCAAAGGAAACCTGGCAAAGAGGAGAAGGCTCAGTGACCCAGGAGTATGGTGGAAGATAAAGACAGATGGACACCAGAGGTGCAGATCACCCCAATGGCCTTCTATGCATTTCCTTTCCTCTACCTAATCACAGACCATTTTTTTCTCCCCACCCCATTTCTCCTGGCTCTGTTCCTATTTATAAATTGTTCATTTTTAACATTTCCTGGTTCTGACGAAATGTCAATTTCCTCTTTCTCTCTCCACAGTGCTTCCAGCATTTTCTGTTTCTATTTCAGATTTCAAGCATCTACAGTACTTTACTTTTAGTGTTAAAAAATCAAATTCAAAATATGCTTTTTTACTAAAGTAGGAGAATTTATTATCCTTAACCATCAATTTTGGCATTTCTACAATATGATTTTGGGTCCAAGCTATGGCAGCATGCTTCTGTAAGATTTCATAGAATCACATGGCACAGAAGGAGGCCATTCGGCCCATTGTGCCTGCGCTGGCTCTTTGAATGAGCTATCCAATTAGTCCCACTCTCCTGCTCTTTCCCCATAGCCCTGCAAATTTTTCCTTTTCAAATACATATCCAATTCCCTTTTAAAAGCAACTATTGGATCTGCTTCCGCCGCCTTTTCAGACAATGCATTCCAAATCATAACAACTCGCTGGATAAAACAAATCCTCCTCATCTCCCCCCTGGTTCTTTTGCCAATTATCTTAAAATTTGCAGTTAAAGAATACCAGTAATGAGAATATTCATATTCATATGCTCTTGCAGAGTCTAATACACTTGTCCATTTTCACATACACATTCACTCACTCAGGTCTCAGATACCAACACTCTACATAGAGTTACATGGAATTTACAGCACAGAAACAGGCCATTTGGCCCAACAGGCCTATGATGGTGTTTGTGCCCCACTGCAGCCTCCTCCCACCTTACTTCATCTCACCCTATCGCCATATCCTTCCTCACAAACACTATTTTTAAAGTGTGATTTGCTGCAGTTTTGAAAAAGAAAAACACCCTCTAATTTACTGTCTGGATCATGTAATCTCCAGTTATTAAAAATAAACCTTGTTATTTTCTGGTCTGGATAATGAGCTTGAGCTCAGATCAAGTTGGTCTGATGACTCAGAACAGAAGGGGATAACAGTTACTATATTGCTTTTTCATCTCTGGTGCCTGGGTTGAAACCTAGCTCAAGTTGATGGGGATGAAAGCCTCTTTTGCAATGGTTCCAAATGAAATGAATTTGGCCATTCTAAATCCACTTCCTATTGGGTGTGCGTTCATCAAAACGGTTGTCGTAGAAAACAAATGTGTTATACGCGTACAATTTGTTGGATACAGTATTACCCAGCAGGTAGAACGACCGAAATAATACAAATGTGACAAATTTGCACAGTGCATTATGGTTATATACCAATTGGATAAAAGAAAGAAAGACTTACATTTATATAGCACCTTACATGACCTCAGGACCTCCCAAAGCGCTTTGCAGCCAATGAGGTACTTTTTTTGAAGTGTAGTTACTGATGAATGTAGGTAACGTGGTAGCCAATTTGTGCACAGCAAGGTCCCACAAACAGCAGTGGGCCAGATTTTGCTGGAAGAAATAACAGCGTCTGAATAACGCACGCTGTCATTAATGCGCAAATCGGCCAGCAACTTGTGGCAAGGAAGAGCTACCCCATGAAATGCTGCATTTGCACATTAATTGTCCATTGAACTCGCCACAGAAAGTTGAATCTACTAACTATCAAGTTCATGATTGCCAATCAACAATTATAAGTGCGGAGTCCCATTTCTTCAGGTTGTGAATTGTTTTAGGAGATTTAAAAAATGTCAAATTTTAAATTTTTTTTCTTACTTTTCCTTTCTGTTTCTTTTTTCTCTCTCTCTTAATCCAATTTTTCTTTCCCTCTCTTTCTCTTTCTGTACCTGATTTGACATTGAATTCACCCACTCTAATTCACCCTCCTTCTCAGTCCATCCTCTGTTTATTTCTCAATCCTTTAAATCTCATTGTTTTAGGAGATACACTGTTTGTCCCATTGTTCACCAAGGTCCCAGATGCCCTGTTGCCTTCACTGTGCCATTATCAGCTTGCACTTCCAGCAACGTTGTGGGCAAAATATTTTAAAACATAAACATTCAATTTTAAGTCTGATTAACAGGGCAGGCAGCGAGATGCCCCACTCCAGCAAAATCTGGCCCAATGTCCAGATAATCTGTTATCGTGATGTTGGTTGAGAGATACATATTGGCTAGGACACCGCAGAGAAGACCCCAATTCTTCAAAATAGTGTCATGGGATCTTTTACATTCACCTGAGAGGGCAGACAGGGCCTCGGTTTAACTTCTCATCCAAAACACGGCACCTCCGACAATGCAGCATTCCCTCAGTACTGCACTGGAGTTTCAGCTCAGATTTTGTGCTCGATAAATAAATATGTAAAACAGTTCACCAATATTTTTCCTGTTTATATCTTGGGTAGAGGTTTGTTAAAATGATTTTTTCCCTCTAATTAGAGGGGGAAGTTCTCTCTACATTTATGTTCTTTAAAAAACAATTTGAGGTGCATTCACCTAATTTGTCTTTAGGAAAGTTCTGAAAACGAGATGTACGTGACCGTGTGAAGGGATTACATACTCACCACGGCTTTGAAATTCCACCCTGGGATACTAAAAAAATAAAGACTTGCACTAATATAGCACCTTTCACGACCTCAGGACGACCAAAGTGCCTTACAGCCAATTAAGTACTTTTTGAACTATAGTCAATTCTGTTTGTTCTGTACAGTGTTTATACCATGGCAAAATTTCAAAGCTTTTGTTTTTCTTAATGATGGTCTGGGAACGTAAAACATAGTCGCAAAACGGTACAAAAAAGGAACATTCACACAAGTTTAAAAATAAATGTTTTAATAATAAAAGGTTATAAAATAACAGATAAAAAGAATAAAAATGAAAGATGAAAAACTGAATTTAGAAATGCACATTCACAAGGAAACTACAAATGAATAAAAAGAGAAATACTCCAATTGAAACTTTTGCTTCCCAAAATTGCAGATTGTAGCTCTGCAGTTATTATGAGGGCTCAGCTTCCCTCCCTTGATACGCTCACCGCATTGCATGATTTTTTGTTTTTAAAATTAGTTCCCAACATGTTCATTTTTGTATTGGTGCAGGCTTGGGTCATGGGATCAGATTCAAAGTAAAATTGAAAATCAATAACTCATTTGTGCCCTTGTACATCAATATGATTCCACTAAAACTTGTTATGGCTTTCAGATCATATTTGCTAATAAATTGAAGCATTATAGAGATAAATTGTTGGAAAAGTATTTCAATGACAATTTTTGTAAGCAGGTAAGAAGACTAACTGCTGACATTTTCTCAGGATTATTAAAGAACACAGGTATCCCTGAGCTTGTTTTAAATTAGTAAAGGCACCACCCAGCGCAATATTAAGTGACACTGAACAGAAGGTGGTAACAAGTTCAATTGCTAATCTTTGCTAATGGTTTTATGAGTAAGCGGACTTTTTTTTATTCATTCATGGGATGTGGGCATCGCTGGCAAGGCCGGCATTTATTACCCATCCCTAATTGCCCTTGAGAAGGTGGTGGTGAACCGCCTTCTTGAACCACTGCAGTCCGTGTGGTGAAGGTTCTCCCACAGTGCTGTTATGAAGGGAGTTCCAGGATTTTGACCCAGCGACGATGAAGGAACGATGGTATATTTCCAAGTCTGAATGGTGTGTGACTTGGAGGGGAACGTGCTGGTGGTGTTGTTCCCATGTGCCTGCTGCCCATGTCATTCTAGGTGGTAGAGGTCGTGTGTTTGGGAGGTGCTGTTGAAGAAGCCTTGGCGAGTTGCTGCAGTGCATCCTGTGGATGGTACACACTGCAGCCACGATGCGCTGGTGGTGAAGGGAGTGAATGTTTAGGGTGGTGGATGGGGTGCCAATCAAGCAGGCTGCTTTGTCCTGGATGGTGTCGAGCTTCTTGAGTGTTGTTGGAGCTGCACTCATCCAGGCCAGTGGAGAGTATTCCATCACACTCCTGACTTGTGCCTTGTAGATGGTGGAAAGGCTTTGGAGAGTCAGGGGGTGAGTCACTCGCCGCAGAATACCCAACCTCTGACCTGCTCTTGTAGCCACAGTATTTATGTGGCTGGTCCAGTTAAGTTTCTGGTCGATGGTGACCGCCAGGATGTTGATGTTGGGGGATTCGGTGATGGTAATGCCGTTGAATGTCAAGGGGAGGTGGTTAGACACTCTCTTGTTGGAGATGGTCATTGCCTGCCACTTATCAGCCCAAGCCTGGATGTTGACCAGGTCTTGCTGCATGCGGGCAAGGACTGCTTCATTATCTGAGGGGTTGCGAATGCAACTGAACACTGTGCAATCATCAGCGAACAGAGTGAATCGAATTGGCTGAAGACTGGCTTCTGTGATGGTGGGGATATCGGGAGAAGACCGAGATGGATCATCCACTCGGCACTTCTGGCTGAAGATGGTTGCAAATGCTTCAGCCTTGTCTTTTGCAGTCACGTGCTGGACTCTGCCATCATTGAGGATGGGGATGTTTACAGAGCCTCCTCCTCCCATTAGTTGTTTAATTGTCCATCACCATTCATGACTGGATGTAGCAGGACTGTAGAACTTTGATCTGATCCGTTGGTTGTGGAATCGCTTAGCTCTGTCTATAGCATGTTGCTTCTACTGTTTAGCATGCATGTAGTCCTGAGTTGTAGCTTTACCAAGTTGGCACCTCATTTTTAGGTACGCTCGGTGCTGCTCCTGGCATGCTCTTCTACACTCCTCATTGAACCAGGGTTGATCCCCTGGCTTATTGGTAATGGTACAGTGAGGAATATGCCGGGCCATGAGGTTACAATTGTGCTGGAATGCAATTCTGCTGCTGCTGATGCCCACAGCACCTCATGGATGCCCAGTTTTGAGCTGCTAGACCTGTTCTGAATCTATCCCATTTAGCACGGTGATAGTGCCACACAACACGTTGGATAGTGTCCTCAATGCGAAGATGGGACTTCGTCTCCACGAGGACTGTGCGGTAGTCACTCCTACCAATACTGTCATGGACAGATGCATCTGAGACAGGTAGATTGGTGAGGACGAGGTCAAGTAGGTTTTTCCCCTGGTGTTGGTTCACTCACCACCTGCCGCTGGCCCAGTCTGGCAGCTATGTCCTTCAGGACTCGGCCAACCACTTGTGGTGTTATAGTAAGCCATATAGCCCAGAAGGGCAAAAGTTCAGTTCCTGATCTGTACTGGGTTAGCTGATCGTAGAAAAAGCAGCAGATGAGATGCTGCAATTGGCTTCAACACCAATAGGCTATAGAGTGGGCAAATCAGTCAGGGTTCCTGTTGTTGATTGCTATCCAGTGAGCACTGCTGGACAGTATGCATGAGTGATGTAGAGGCCATGGCCTAGAAATTCGATTGCGCCTGAAAACAAAGGATAGGCCTGAGGCGCACATGTTATTGGGTCTCGGGCATCATTACCATTGAACCGGCGAGCTGCCTGGGGACACCCATTAGGTGTCCAGAACTCGGTGCAGTACTCAAAGTGCAGTCTGACCAGAGTACTATAAAGCTTGGTCACGCCACTGTTCCCTCTAAGCTGCGCAGCAGTCTGTTGTGTGCTGTATACTTCCTCATTCCGTCCGCCCTGTCCCGGCGCCTGAGTGTTCTGTTATTGCTCTCAACACATCTTTTTTGACTTTTGCAGATGGTTTAAAGCTCGAGGCCTAATGCACGGTTTACCTGAAGCCTCTCTAATTTAATTGAGCGGCTTTTCTTTTTACTTTTTTTTCTATAAACACAAAGTCCTCTACTGATCTGAGGGACACGATATTGTTTTATTCAATGTGCAGTACCGAGGACTCCCAGCTGGAAAGAAGTGGGGGGGTTTGTGGTTGGTGTTAGGGAGGTGGTTTCTGCACAATCTGAATTATATACAGGTTAAAATGGCTGCTTCAAACAGCAGTGAGAACCGGAGAAAAAGACTGAGTTGGAATCAATGTAAATCGAGCAAAGGGTCCTTGGCGACCCGGGACGGACTGCATACTTATAGGTACTGTGTCTGCTACGCAGCAGGACAGCGGTAGTAGCCAGGAGGTCCAAGTCTGCACATAATGGGAAAATTCTATGTCTGATTCTTTTAAATCAAATAAAACATTAAACAATTTCAGCTGTTTGAGAGAGGCTGTGCTCTGTATTTCTGCAGAAAGAACCACGAGCTCATTCATGCTCCACTCCAGAATGATAGCCCAGGCACGTGCTCATTGGCCTAGTTTCAGCTCTGAAACCACCACCCACCCCCACCCCCATCTCTTTCAGCTGCTGCAAAGCTGCTAATTAAAGGGGCAGTGCTCACAGGGCTGCACATATCTGAATCTCTGCAAACAAAAAACACCTCTCTTTAAAAGGCACAACATCCCCTTTTAATACTCCTTTTTAAAGCTGTCAAACAACTTGAGTGATTTTGCTTTTTCTCATTCAAGAAGCAAGTGTATTTTTTAAGGATTCCCGCAATAGTATTTTTAAATAACAATAGGGATGTTGGAATGTATTACTATCAGGACCACTGATTTACAGTAAGATATATACTGTTTTATTACTTAGGACTCATAAGAACATAACAAATAGGAGCAGGAGTAGGCCTTACGGTCCCTCAAGCCTGCTCTGCCATTCAATAAGATAATGGCTGATCTTCTACCTCAACTCCACTTTCCTGCCCTATCCCCTTGATTCCCTTAGTGTCCAAAGATCTATCGATCTCAATCTTGAATATATTCAACAACTGAGCATCCACAGCCCTCTGGGGTAGAGAATTCCAAATATTCATAACCCTCTGAGTGAAGAAATTTTTCCACATATCGGTCCTAAATGGCCGACCTCTTATCTTGAGACGATGCCTCCGAGTTCTAGATTCTCCAACCAGGGAAAACAGCCTCTCAGCATATACCCTGTCAAGCCCTCTAAGAATTTTATATATTTCAATGAGATCACCTCGCATTCTACTAAACACCAGAGAATATAGGCCCGTTCTATTCAATCTCTTCATAGGGCAACCCTTTCATCCCAGGAATCAATCTAGTGAAGCTTCGTCGCACCCCATCTAAGGCAAGTATATCCTTCCTTAGATAAGGAGATCAAAACTGTACACAGTACTCCCGGTGTAGTCTCACCAGAGCCCTATAGAATTGCAGCAAGACGTCCTTGCTCTTATACTCCCACCCCCTTGCAATAAAGGCTAACATACCATTTGTCTTCCTAATTGTTTGTTGTACCTGCATACTTTCTGTGATTCATGTACAAGGACATCCTTTGAATACCAACATTTCTTAGTCTCTCACCTTTTAAAAAATATTCTGCTTTTCTATTCTTCCTACCAAAGTGGATAATTTCACGTTTCAAGCTTCAAATGCTGATTGTGAGTGTGGCTTCAGCCTTATGAATAATATAAAAATGAAATCATTTAACAGTTTGAAAGAAAATCACCTTGAAATGCTTATGCGGATCAAATCTCATCTGTCAAGTGGTAAGGAAGTAAACCTGGACAAAATATATAAACACTGGAAGAGAGGGAGAGACAGAAGAGAAAAACATCCGAAACCGAGACAGTCACCCTCTTCTTTTACATCATCTAGAGGGCACAACTCTAAAAGGGGTAGAAGAACAGAATGATCTAGGGGTAAATGTGCACAAATTGTTGAAGGTGGCAGGACAGGTTGAGAAAGTGGTTAAAAAAGCATACGGGATCCTGGGCTTTATAAATAGAGGCATAGAGTACAAAAGTATGGAATTCATGATGAACCTTTATAAAACACTGGTTCGGCCACAATTGGAGTATTGTGTCCAGTTCTGGGCACCGCACTTCAGGAAAGATGTGAAGGCCTTAGAGAGGGTGCAGAACAGATTTACTAGAATGATTTCAGGGATGAGGGACATTAGTTATGTGAATGGACTGGAGAATCTGGGGTTGTTCTCCTTGGAACAGAGACGGTTGCGAGATTTGATAGAGGTATTCAAAACCATGAAGGGTCTAGACAGAGTAGATCAAGAGAAACTGTTCCCATTGGTGGAAGAGTCAAGAACCAGAGGACATAGATTTAAGGTGATTGGCAAAAGAACCTAAGGTGACATGAGGAAAAACTTTTTTACACAGCGAGTGGTTAGGATCTGGAATGCACTGCCTGATGGGGTGGCAAAGGCAGATTCAATCATGGCCTTCAAAAGGGAAGTGGATAAGTACTTGAAAGGAAAAAAATTGCAGGGCTACGGGGAAAGGGCAGGGGAGTGGGACTAGCTGGCGTGGACTCGATGGGCTGAATGGCCTCCTTCTGTGCTGTAACCTTTCTATGATTCTATCTGGCCTGTCATCTAAAGACTCTGGGTCTTAATCAGGATGTCCCCTTTCCTCTGGTGGCAGTGTTTACTTCTGAAATTTCTATCACCAGTTTTGTTTAATTAAAAATCCTTGACAGATCATCTTGTTACAATTATCCATTATTTTGTACATTTGTTCTGTTTGTTATCTACCCTGAATAGTGTCTTCTAAAAAGATCTTCTATTCAAAGTTGTGATTTTTTTTATGGTGGCGCACACAGCTTTATTTCGGTGCACAAATCCAAATTCATTCCGTACATGGCCGAAAAAAATTAGAGGGAGCATTGGTCACGACTTCCTTTGACTTGTGTTCTACTTTTTAGCTATGTAGTTCAACATTCTATTGGCTTTGTTGATTGCTTCTCTGCACTGGTTGGACATGTTGAGGCTTGAGTCCCCTAAGACTCCTAGGTCTTTTGCCTTCATGCTTAGCTATTTCAACATCACTCACATTTCCTATTTTATCTTCCTGCATACAGTCTGCATTAAATTTCATCTGCCATTGTTTTTCCCACTTACATATTTGATCCAACTCATTCCCTAATTTCTGAGTTGCCTCCTTCAATTCCACTGCTCCTTCTAGTTTAGATTGTTAGATTGATATCCTGAAGATCTGCCAGATTATGTTAAGGTCAGGGAGAAGTGACCTTTTCTGAGTGGCCTTTTTCCATTTTATTTTTTCCTCACGATCCCTCAAAATATGACGTGACGTCATTTGATTCATATTGGCTTCTTTCTCCAGCAACTTGCACAGACTGTCTTATCAAATTCGAGGTCATTTGGAGGCACCGAACTTTAAGGGATTCAGGGTGAGATAAGCTTAGGGCTATGGGGACCAATTCACACTGATCCGTATGAGCAAAAATACATAGTTTCCTTTCTAGTAACTGGTAGAAGTTACCGGGACCAAATCAACACTGCAGGGTTTCCTTTATGTCTGTGTGATGATGATGCTGTACTAACAGCCCATCAACTCCTTAAAAAGACACACATTGGAGGGAGCAGTCACTTGCAACTGTTCACAGAGCAATTGGTACATGTCTATCATGATGAATGGTTTAGAGAGACAGTTTTCTTAGGTAATCCATTTGATTTGAAATTACAAGGCCCCAAAATTCCAACGGCACCCTTGAAGTGAGACGGGGCAGGGCTGCTGCCTGCCACGCAGTCAGCTAATTTAAATACACCTCAGATACACTGGGAAGAGAATGACAGAAAACTGGGGAAGAGACAGGATTTAGGCTCCAAATCGGCCTGAATGTTTGCAAAGTTTTGGGGGTGGAAGATACTTGGAAGAGAGACAGCGACCTAGTACAGCAGTAGATTGCACTGGAGGAAGCAGCCAACCTGGCTGACAAGAATGGTAGCAAAGGACAAAAGAAGACCAGCTGCCAGGGACCCTGACCTAACATAGATATAGAGCAAGAATTACAGGCTGCTTGGGGCCAAGGACTGGAGTCCTGCCAAGAACATGGTAGGCATTCTGTGGAGGGAGGTGGCTGCGGTCATGACTGCCACGTCTTTGAAGCCCAGGAATCCTTTGGAGTACAAGATGAAATTTAACAACCTCATCAAGTAGCCAAGGTAAACTGCCTACGTCCTCAGACCCTTCCTTTCAGTCTGTATGGCACTCCTTCATTCAGTACCATTACGGTCCCAGAGGAGTCAGAGATGAAAGTGGGGTCTGGCAGTGGGGAGCAGATACTCTGCTGAAGTCAATTCCTGATTCCTGAGCCTGCAGCCTCAGATCTCAGTTTCTGAGTCCTGCTCTAAAAAGCATGCTGGTTGGACATCATATTCACAGAGGCACTGAGGACCATTTTGGTGAATCTGGGGCAGGTGGCAGGGGTCATAGAGTTGAGTAATTCCATCCTCTGTGCCAATATCGGAGAAAGATTTAACATAATGTAGTGCTATCCAGACCTAGCGATAGCGCCATAAACATTTGCATCCATCCCCCCAAGGCCTCCAGACCAGTCAGTGCAACCAAAGTGGATGCGTTGATCTTCGGCCTTCAGACTATGGGGACTCATTTGGAATGATGGAAAGCGGCTTCTGTGAGCTTCGGTGGGACATCTCTCCGAGTCTGCAGGATCTAACTGATACCATCAGGTATGCTGTACCGCTGATCAATGGGTACTCAGACCCAGGACCAAGCACAAGTGGCTTGGTCGAGTCCACATTCCTGGAGACTGTTCGTGACCTATTCAGCCTGCCTCCTCAGATACCTGCTCACATAAGTGTCAGGATACGGGACCAGGCTGCCTATGCTGAGCCATGACGCAGCTTGAAGAGTCCGCCAGGGACTCAGAAGCCCTAAGACAAGGGCCACCTTGATCCTAAGAAGCTCATGGTATCTCAGCACAGCCAAGCACCACTGACATTCTTGAAGTTAGGTATCACTCCAGTGCAGCCCAGGATAGGTTTAAGATCAGCACAGATAGACACCAGGGGTAGACACAGTGGTAAAATGAAGCACCTGTTGTAGATATATATGTGCACAGTAAAACCACTACTCCAGAACAGTGTTCTGAGCTATGTCTGTTTTTTGTTTGGTTTACGTGTTTGAGAGGATGTTTCGAGATCAGTTACAATGGGTCATAGTTCTTTCTATGCTTTCTTAATAGAACTGTTGTGTCCTTAAACAAATCTCTGACACATTCTGTAGACTCAGGTGGAAGGCTACTTTAGAGGCAGAGACAGAAGAAATTATAGTGGGGAACAAGGAAATGATAGAGACGTTAAACAAATATTTTGTAACTGTCTTCACAGTAGAAGACACAAAAAACACACAGGATCTAATGAGAGTGAGGAACTTAAAGTAATTAAGATTAGTAAAGAAAAAGTACTGGAGAAATTAATGGGACTAAAAGCTGACAAATCCCATGGACCTGATGGCCTACATCCTAGGGTTTTAAAAGAGGTGGATGTATTGGTTTTGGTCTTCCAGAATTCCCTAGGTTCTAGAACAGTCCCTGTAGATTAGAAGGTAGCAAATGTATAAAATTCTTAGAGGGCTTGACAGGGTAGATGCTGAAAGGCTGTTTCCCCTAGCTGGAGAGTCTAGAACTAATGATCATAATCTCAAGATAAGGGGTCGGCCATTTAGGACCGAGATGAGGAAAAATTTCTTCACTCAGAGGGTTGTGAATCTTTGAAATTCTCTACCCCAGAGGGCTGTGGATACTCTGAGTATATTCAAGACTGAGACCGATAGATTTTTGGATACTAAGGGAATCAAGGGATATGGGGATAGGCTGGGAAAGTGGAGTTGAGGTAGAAGATCAGCCATTACCTTATTGAATCGCGGAGCAGGCTGTGTGGGGCAGTATGGCCCACTCCTGCTCCCATCTCTTATGTTCTTACGTTCTTCTCGTCGGTCCTGTGTGCCTCTCCCATTTCTTCTTCCTCCTGCTCCTGTTCTGCCTTCTTCTTAAGAATATATATGGGAGTGGCCATAGTGAACCCCATGGTAAGGGTTCCATGACAGAAGGGTGGGAAGAAAAATAAACTGCTTCAGTTAAAGCTTATATTTCAAAGATTGTGGACATTCAAAGCCTATGAACTCAACCACTTCCTGGTTCGACAAGTTCTGCAGGTAACTAACCCCTCTTTTCTGTAAGTTTAACTTAAGTCAGGTGTAAATGGAATTTCTGGGACAACAGCTTTGGCCCTCAGTACCCTGTTATTTGAATGCATTCACCACTTTGAGGACAGACACATTTTTTTTGCCAGCAGCCTATTGTGTCAAAATTTATTGTGTATTTGAGAACAAGTGTAAGCCTGGTATATCTGACATGTCCCAAATGGCATCACTTTTATCCCCCAAAATCAGCAAATTTCAGGGGCTGTAGGACCTTAGGAACATAATTAATTCAGATCACCAGGGATCGATAACAGTTTTTTTCACCTCCGGAACCAGAGTTAAGCATTTCACCTCTTGGGCCCAATTTTAAACTTAGCCCAGACCGATGGAATGAAACCTTCCTCTCACAGCTGCCTATAAACCAATTAGGGAAACCAGGGCACTATAGACCAATTAGCTCAACGTCGGTGGTCGAAAAGATAATGGAATCTTTACTCAAAAGATGTAATATATAAACATCTAGAAACTGAAAATATGATAAAGGATAGTCAGCACGGATTTCAAAATCATGCTTGATCAAGAAGTAACAAAAAGGGTAGACAAGGGTAATGCAGTAGATGTAAAATATTTGGATTTTCAAAAGGCCTTCAATAAGGTACCGCATAGTAGATCCATGACTAAGGTCAATGCATGGAGTCAGGGAACAAGTAGCAGAATGGATAGCAAGCTGCTAACAAAACAGAAAACAGAGAGTAGGGATTAAAAGGTAGTTACTCGGACTGGCAAAAGGTGGGAAGTGGTGTTCCATAATGATTGGTGCTAGGACCACTGTTGTTCACCATTTAAATAAACGATTTAGACTCGGGAATCAGAAGTACAGTTTCAAAATTTGCAGACGATACCAAATTGGAAGGTACAGTTAATACTGAGGAGGACTGCGACAAAATACAAGAAGACATTAATAAACTTGCAGAATGGATGTGTAATTGGCAAATGAATTTCAATACAGATAAGTGTGAGGTATTACATTTTGGTAGGAAGAATAAGGAGGCCACATGGAAAATAAGAATCTACATGGGGTAGAGGAATAGAGGTATCTGGGGGTACAGATACACAGATCACTAAAAGTAGTGACACAGGTTAATAAGGCCATAAAAAAGGCAAACTGGGGTACATTTCCAGATGGATAAAATTGAAAAGCAGAGAAGTTATGTTTAACTTGTATAGAACCTTGGTTAGACTACATTTGGGAGCACTGTGCATAGTTCTGATATCCATATTATAAAAAGGGATTTAGAGGCATTGGAGAAGGTGCAAAAAAGATTCACAAGGATGATACCGAAGATGTTTCCACTTGTGGGGGAGAATAGAACTAGGGGCCATAAATATCAGATAGTCACTAATAAATCCAATGGGGAATTCAAGAGAAACTTCATCAGCCAGAAAGTGGTTAGAATGTGGAATTCGCTATCACAAGCAGTAGTTGAGGCAACTAGCATAAATGCATTTAAGGGGAAGCTTTAAACAAATGAAGGAGAAAGGAATAAAGGATATGTTGATGGGGTTAGGTGAAGAAGGGTGGGAAGAAGCTTGTGTAGAGTATAAACAGCAGCACATGGTGGGTTGAATGGTCTGTTTTGTTATAACTGGATAGAATACAGGAGTCTGGTCTTCAGTTGCTTCCAAGCCTTTATTCACTGAGATCCCATTACACACCCTCCTATAAATGGATAGGAGAGTCCCCAATTGATATCCACCACCTGAATACAATTAACACTAATTGGTATAAATCACATGGATACAATTAACATGTTTCTGTGCTGTAATATAAAGTCCTATGTTAAATGAGCTTGGGCCCTTTCAATGTGATTTGAGCTCAGTGTAAAACTGCTCCCCATTTGCTCTGTCCCAAGTTGTTCGAATAAACCAAAAGTAGCTTTAATAGACAGAGGGTTTGTATTGTGCATTTATGTTGAACTGTATGGGGCTAGTGTCACACTAGGAGTGTTATTATAATTCCATTTCAACATGGTCTCACTGCACAAACTCCACAGGTTTTCTGGCCCGGAGCATCAGTGTGTAATAATAGCACTGTGAAAAAGTGTCGCAGGCATACAACTTTTGAGTGACCAGTAAAGACCATTAATGAATCTTTTGAGGTGTGTAAAATAGTCTTGTGTTAGCATTCTACTGTGTGGAAGTTGAGCAGTGGAAATTATATCCAATGGACCTACAAGCTAAGCCATGGTATAAATTATAAATTCTAATCAGGCAGTAATCCAGTCTTGGAGTCAGATGACAACTAGTTCTTGCAGTTTATGAAATCACAATTCCTTGGTGGAAGACTATGGAGAAACAATCCAGAAAATTTCATGGTGGAATAAAGTACAGAGAGCTAATTATACTTCACGCTGCATTGTTCAACTTGTGAGATACTATTTTTGATTAACTACTTTCACTCCATATATGGGAATATCATAAGCACTCATTGATTAAACTCTAACAGCAGTTTTCCCTTCACCCACACATGACAGAACATAGTGTATAAGGCAACAAATGTTCCCATGGCAACCACATTGCTACCAAGGAATGGAAGATCTCAATTAAGAATTAAAGTGGTCCCTGTAGTCACAACCACGGCAGACCAATGATTTGGCTCTGCTTTGAAGAGACATTTGTAAACAATTTTACAACACCAAGTTATAGTCCAACAAATTTATTTTAAATTCCACAAGCTTTCGGAGGCTTCCTCCTTCCTCAGGTGAACTCCGAAAGCTTGTGGAATTTAAAATAAATTTGTTGGACTATAACTTGGTGTTGTAAAATTGTTTACAATTGTCAACCCCAGTCCATCACCGGCATCTCCACATCTTGAAGAGACATCACAGCCTCAATGATGGCACTACCTGCTGCATCACATTAATGCATGGTAAATCTACCTCACTTTTATTTCTGACCTGTTTTCAGCTTTAAAGAAAGCTTTTTAAAAATATTTATTTCTGTTCAGACCACAGGAATGAACGGAAAACATGTCAAGAACCTTTTGGATGCGATAGCCAGTTGGAAAGTGGACCTGAGATTATAAAGCGCTTGTAACTTTGTTGCTCGCGTTGTATTAATCAGTTCCACTTATTGCATAACTACCTTATCAAGTATGTATATCCTTTATTTAAGAGTGCTTGTCTTAAAAATCTTGAACCACTTAGGTTATTCAGTATGGCAATTAATACAGGTCTCCAGGTGATTTATTTTAGGTAAATATTTTACATTTTTTTTCCTCTTGAAAGAATTGGTAGTTTGACTTTGGAATGTCACTTTTCATTTTCAGGCATTATTGCTGCCAGCCTTTCAATCAATGTGTTAAATTCTTCTTCATCCTTCCAACTGCTGCATGCAGTGGGTGTTGCCCAAAAGGCACCATAAAAAGCAATCGTCTCAAGGTGATTTAAGAAGTTCGCTCCATTAGAGGTTAGGTGACACTTCCTTTCTTCATTGTATAAATACAGCTTCACTCTAAGATTCACCTTCTGTTTAGTTGTTCTCCCTAGTGAGAAAGATTTCTTTCTTTTACTGATTCATTTGTAACTACCTTTATATAGTGATGTTTGTGACTGTTCGGTCCTTTCAGATTTTACTGTTTTTCTGTACTTTAAATTGGTGTTTTTCCTTGATGCCACAAATCCAGGCTAAGGATTTTTTAAAAATACCAAATTCTACTTTTTTTTTTAAATATAAAAAGTCATTTCCTGCTAGTTTTTCTGACCTTAATAACCTGACCACTCCCCAAAAGGGCAGAAATTGAGCATTTACAAGCAGCTGACAATCTACAGATACGTCCTAACAAATTTCTTCGATACAGGCATATCCTAATTTCAGTTAGATCACTTCCTTACAAACACCAATGGCCGGGTTCAACACAACCATTTTAACAGCTGACCATTACAATCATGCTTCAAACCCCAAGACATCCATAAGCAACACCATGGGAAACAATTAGTTTCTGTAAATACCTTTCAAGTTGCCTTTTCTCAGCACATTAGCTCAAATTTACTTTGAGGGTCAACCTCAATAATTTAGAAAAGGATATATAGATAGCTGGAGTTTGCGGCGAGCAGCAAATCAACAGCTAGCCATACACTTTCTATGAGCTTTTGCAAGGCAAGTTCCTGTAAATTAGCAATCCATTCAGCACGGTGCCTTCTACAGGCCATCTAGGACCCGTGTGAACAGGGCAAGTAACTGTGTCTCCTTAACCAGATTGAAGAATTGTTAATAAGCACAGAGACTGAACCAGGAATTATAATTTAGAATAGTGAATTCAATGTCAGATCAGGTACAGAAAGCAAAACAAAGACGGTAAGAAAAATTGAATTGAGATAGATTAAAAAAAGACAAAATGTAAATACATTTACTTTTATAAATGTCCAACAATAATTAAAATCTGAAGGAGTGAGACTCCACACTTGTAAAATAAAAGTTATTTAAGTGCCAAAGGTTGTTTGGCTCTAATTAAGGTTTATCACACCATTAAATGGGTACTAAGACTTGACTGTGGCAAGTTTAGTCTGTGTCTACGAGGAAAGTACGGGAACTTCATGCCGTTCAATATATTTGAATGGTGAGTCAGTCGGCAAGATGCAGTTTTTGCGCAGCTTTGAGGAGCAAGGCACGACCAGCAACTTCCCGATTTCTGCGTTTAACTGTGCATGTGTGGTTGCCGGAAGTTACTGTTTATTTATGTACAAATCAAACAGAGCGCTGTTGCCCTCCCTTATTTTTACAGCAAAATACAGTCCAATATGTGGTGTCTTAGTTCTGTGAACAGATAATGGAACCCACTGATCTTGAATGTTGTGTTTTGTTGGGCAGGGTGCTGGCCTTGGATAAAGGATGACTACCAATGCTGAGTGGCTGATGATAGATTGGGCCAAGATGCTCAGTAACAAGGGCGGGTGGGGGGAAGAAAGAGACTCGGCCCAGCTGACCTAGCTAATGATATTTGCTTCTGTAGTAAAAGTCATACAAACTAAAGCTCGCGCCTGCAAGCTGTTCATCCACAAGGCAAGTTACCTTCTCTGAAGGTAACTGCAAAAGGAAAGCTGTTAGGTGAAAGCAGAGGGCTTTTAAAGTGGTCCTCAAAGCCCCTCAGAGCAACTAAAAGTTGCTGCAAGTGTATGTTCTAATGCAATATTTTAAGATGTTGAAGATAACGAGAGAGAGATGAAACAAGATCAACAAGGGTTGTAATCATTTGTAAAGTGCACAATTACATAAAAATTATGCTAACTAATTTTTCCTTTGGCTAAGGTCTGTTGTCAATCATGGTCAAAAGAATTCTTCTTGACTAGTGCCAGTAACTGGTGAGTCCAGAGCTCACTAACAATCCTAGAGGGAATCATACTGAGTTGGCATCTGATCCAACAGACCTTAGTACGGATTGATTTGCATGGAGTTTGAAAAAGCTGGTGGAGTATGCTGTACAGATCAAAGGCTTCAAACAGCCAAATTAATTGCTAAAACTGGATAGCCATGTGGTGAAGGAAGGAATACGAGAGCTTGGCCGTTAGTTGCTTCCAAGCCTTTAATCAGTTTCCTCTTGCACATACCTTAGCTAAGCTCTCCTATAAAAAAGGATCTGAGTCCCCAATTGATACCCACCACCTGAATACAATTAACCAATTGAAACAATTAACAGATTCCCTTCTCAAAATAAACATATAACAAAAATTTCAAAAAACTAAACCTTCCAAATTCTTCACAAACTATACTATTTACAGCATTACATTGAGAGACGACCCTTCTCCAGGACCCCTAATAATTCTTCATACACGTACCTTAGTAAAACAATCCGATAGTTGATGGCTTGAATCCACCCATTTAAATTTAGAGATTTCCTTTCTCGCCAGCATTGTTTCAAGCCAGCAAGGTCGATCCGTAACCTTCTCACTCATTTTTCGTAGAGTGTACATTATCCCACAATGAACGATTGTCTACATAACATTCAATGGGTGTACTATCTTCAGTCCTCCCATTGTACAGGATATCATTCAAAATATTTGCCAAATAGAATCCTATATCCACTGTGTTCACAAGAGCCAGTGTTTCAGCAGCCAGGGTACTTTTAACAACCCTTTTTACTTTCTTAGCTTCCCAAGCTAACGGACAACATTTCCCAGTCTCACCCATAAGAAACACTATGAAACCAGCTGTACTAGAATACCCATCAGGAAGATTTTTTTCCTTGTTTCAGCCCCCCCCCCCCCTTTATAAGTTGGGGGGGCGGGTGGGGTTAGTGTGTGTTATGTGCAGCAAATCAAAAAAACAAAATAAGTGTCAAATAGTAATTTTGTGAGGATCCAGGATGCAGTCCAGCCCCTGCGATGCCCAGCAGTTGCAGAAAGCCTCAAGTGTACCGGCAGACACCATGTGCTCTCCGGGGCCACCCAGGCATGGAGAATGCCATGGAAGAGAGGCAGACAGTCTGAGTGACTGCCCCCATGGGCTGCGTCTAACCTGGATCTGCAGATAGCCACCTTGGACAGGCCCAAGAGGACGTCCCCCAACCTGCATGCCCGCCCCCCCTCCTCACCAGGTGGCCAAAGATCAGGAGTGTGGGACTGAAGTGCAGCCAGAATTTGAGGAGCAGCCCCCTTAAATAGTGAAACAGGGGCTGCAGCTTCCCACACCCCGTGAATAAATGAAACACTGACTCATCCAGGCCACAGAAATTGCAGGCGGCCCGAGAGTCCGTGAAATGTCTTAAAAGCCTATTCATCAGGACTGCTCTGTGCAACATTTTCCACCCCAGAACCCCAATGGCACACGGGAGGACCCCCGCGTAGAGAGCCTTCCACTGGGGACACCTGCCTCCACCGGATGGAGGGCAAGATGGTACGCCAGGGCGTGTCTGGGTGAGAGACGAGAGCGAGGAAGTGGAGCGTGCAGGAGCAGCCCGTACAGGAAAGCTGTCCGCACAGTGAAGTGGCACTGAGGGAATTTCCAAGAGATGGCTCAAGTTGTGAGGCACAGCCCCTCGAGGGAGGTTTCGGGGCCTGGCGCCAATGAGGAATTCCAACCGAACTGGGTTCAGATTGGACGGGATGGCTTCACAGAGTGGAGTCAGGGCCAAGTGCCACTTTCAACGGTCGGACGGCGGCAGCCGCGTCCCAGACATCCAGCCCGTCCCTGACTCTGGTTACCTTACCGGCCAGGGCCCTCTCCATGAGCCGCATGTCACCGAAGCCAACGCCACAGAGGACCAGATTCCTGAGCAGTGGCTCCTGCAGGATAGCCACCACCCCTGATGGGAGAGCACACCAGCAGGACGCAACCATATTTCAGACCCCGATAAGACAGGCAGCTCCCACAAGGATGCGCGGCCGCCTGGCACCGTGATAAACAAGAGCTGCGTGTTGTAATTCAGACCGTGCAGCTGGTGGAAGAAATACATCACCAGTGCACACCATCTGGGAGGATCCTCAACATACAGGTATCGCTGCAGGGTCCAAAGGCAGAACAACAGGAAGATTAGCAGGTGAAGCATCACTAAAGATAACTAGCTTCATTTTCTTTGGGTCACCTAAGGATGGGAACTTAAGCACATATTTAGCTGTATTTAATTTTCATAATGTTTTATCTGCCATTAAAACACTGCTATGGGGTGTTTCATTGAATTAAATAACCCCAACACATCAAAACTAGCATCTGGTCTATTCTGAGTACACATCCAGTTCAACTGACCAATGAAGCTTCATAATTACTCAGTCTCTTTAGATATAACATCACCGTTCTGTGATAACCTAGTACGATTAACCAGGATGGAAGTAACACTCTAAATAGGACTGCTGATTTAAAGTTATACCAGACCCACTCTGCTTAATATCTAAACTAATATATTTAAAAGCCCCACAGGTCTGACTCCCAATTTAAAATTCTACTCTAATCTTGTTAATGACAAATCTAAAATTCCACAGTACCAGAAGAAATCAACATGCATCATGAAGATGCCTGAAAGTGTGCCTTTATGGTACCAATAGCTTTTAGTTGAACACAACCTATTTTCAGCAAAACAGATCTCACCGAAAAATACTATACCCTGGAAGCATTATTCAGGCCATAGATGCATTTGTTTAGCTTCCACATTTGCTGCCTCTTCAGGCAGTTTCAGAAACACTGAGAAGTATTGCCCTGCAGAAATGTGGCTTTTATATCAATTGACCTACACATGAAAATGTTGCCAAGAGGCAACAAGATTTTTTTAAAATGCATTAACTTTCCCGCAGTGGGAGAATCCATTTGAACATCTATCACCCAGTTTCTCTTCCAAAACCCCTAGCTACTAACTTCACTTTAGCCATAAGTCCCATCTGCAAAGACTTTCAGTACAAACCCATCTATGCGACAAAGCTGGTTGGCCCTTCTGTTACCTCAGAATAAACTGAATTCTTTCCAACCATCTAGCTCCCTTTGTTTTGCATCTCTTACTCTTATCAAGTTTATTGGCAGCCACCAAAACTTCATGATCATGAGGACTTCTGCATCTAGTTCTGTTAGTTATACAGGGCCTTGGTGAGACCACACCTGGAATATTGTCTCCTTACCCAAGAAAGGATATACTTGCCATAGAGGGAGTGCAGCAAAGGTTCATCAGACTGATTCCTGGGATGGCAGCAATTGGGTCACGTTTAAGAGAATGAGAGAATTTTGTGTTTCAATGAAATCCTCTGACAGGGCTAGACAGACTGGATGCAGGGAGGATGTTTCCCCTGGCTGGGTGGTCCAAGTCTCAAGATATGGGGTAGGACATTTAGGACTGAGATGAGGAGAAATTTCTACAGAGGGTGGTAAACCTGTGGAATTCTCTACCACAGAAGGCTGTAGAGGCCAAGTCACTGAATATATTTAAAGGAGCCAGACAGATTTCTTGACAAAAGGTTTCAAGGGATATGGGGAGAGAGCAGGAATATGGTATTGAGAGGGGATCAGCCATAATCATATTGAATGGTGCAGCAGGCTCAAAGGGCCTACTCCTGCTCCTATTTTCTATGTTACATGACTGTAGTCTGTTTCATTGTCTGACCTAGTCAATCTAGGTCCTCTACTTCCACTTCTATGTCCATAGGGACTACTACTGCAAGATCTCGCTCATCTAATTGACGTGAGTATCACTTCCAGACTCCCCATCACTACTTGTACTCTCCACTCTTACCCCATTCTACCAGTCCATGGACCGTGCTTCATGGCAATCATCCTGAACATTCAACCAAAATTTAAATTTACCAGTAGCTTTGCTTGTACATCCCAAAATTGCTGCATCCCTCCATTCATTAGTTCCTTCTGGAATATGTCACTCATGTACCTACTTTGGGACATTGTTCTTTGGATGTGATAGCTGTCATGTGTTTCTTGATCACTGACATTACCACTGTCCAGCCCTTGATTTACCTCATTCTGTTCCTCAGGAACCTCATCAAAAAAACATCAGAGGCACAAGGTGCTTCATTTACTTCTATCAAGTGCTCAGTCAGATTTTATAATTAATTCCAATTAATGAATGAACCTTCAGTTTGATTGCTATGTTGGACAATTGAGGACCTGCTGTTTGACTAATGTTGCTGAGTGGCTTTGGCTGCCTGCTATTCATTGAAGTAGCAGGCATTTTGAGCTTGACAATTATTAACACCTGTGATGTATATTTGTAATATTTAAAGATGTTTGACTTGATGTCTTACCATCACAACCTATTACTTTACCAGGGCCTTTCCATTCCCTATGACTTATAGTATACTATATCTCCTGAATTGAACTCTAGCTCAGATGGTCTAATATGATGACTCAGTGCTCTATAAATTTTCAGATACTTCAACCTTGATAAAAGTCTGTCTCCCCTGCATGCATAGCATTTAAATGCTCAGAAAAAAAATGGCACTAATGGTGCTACCTTCTAGAGCAGGCAGATTATCACAAACAGAAGGTAACTTGGGATTGCACACAGACTAGCTGGTAAGGACTATGTCCTCCAACCATCTAGAGAATTCTTTGCATGAACTGCCTATGCTAGGGCAGTTGACAATTTACACTCTGGTCAATCAGCCAAAATTTTATGCACCATGCTATCAATCACAGCATGATTCCTTTCACAAAGACCATTGCTAAAAGGGCTCTCAGCTGCTCTAGTCATGACAATTTATTCATACACATCTGAACTCCACCTCCATTATCAGTCAAAAATTTTGCTGGTGTCTCAAGTCCAATCTCTATCCATCTTTCCATAATTTTATCTAGAATAACAATCATCTTACTATATTAGTGTAGAGACACTAAATCACAGCCAGGTCAATAAAATATGAAAACATTTCTGTCTGTCTCCATACTTTTAGATCCATGGCAACTACCTCATTAATCACATGCTAATGGAACACAATCAGACATGGGAGGGGGGGGCATCCATCTAATTCTAGATGTCACAGTTCTCTCTAATCTAAGCTTCATATATTCCTCATCAACTACACTTGCATCTTTTAGCAGGATCTTTAATTGTTGACAAGTAGGTTGGGTAAATTGTCTATTAACTTAAGGATGAGAGAAACAAATTGTCTTAATGATCCAATTAGTACTTACTAAACAATGAGAAACATCAGGCTTTATTAATGGGATACAATAACTGCAGTTTACCCAGTTTCCTAAAAATGATTGCCTCATTGTGTTCCATGTCAAATTTCATTTTTACCTTTTCCATGGAAGGTTTTCCCAAAAGCATAGGTATCTCAAGACTACATTCACTTATTAAATAACTTATCCAGCTATCTTACATGGAATTACTACTCCCTTGAGTGACAAGGTGTTGTCATCTCCAAACCTAAAACATGTAGAACTTTTATTCCTTAACCTTGTTTCAATCCTCACTACTTAGCAAATAAAGATAACATTTTAAACCAATCTACCCCACATACAGTTGTAGTACATGCACTAACCACAATTAAAAGGAATCCACAACTAATACCTTCATCACAGGAATAAAACTCCTTGTGACCAGTATGATCTATTCATGATTATCTTTATCTCCTTCATCCCTTTCCTCAGAAGGACTTTCTTCATGCATCATCTCAAAAAGCCTGCATCCTCACTCTGGAGCAATTCACCTCAATGATACTTAGTGTCACATCTAAAGCATCACCTGATTTTTCCTTGGGCACTCCTGGATTTCATTCACTAGTTATTACCATTCTGTTGATATAATTGGATCTGCTTTCATTACTAAATTTGGCTATCTTTAATCCTTGTCATATTGACACTAATATCCAGTCTCAAATTTTGAAACCTGGGCTGTCACCTGCATTTATATCTGGAACACTGAAACCTGGTAACCATCAAATCTTCTATTCTTTGTGTCACAGCAGAAGACCCCATGTGTTTTATGAAGGCTGAAGGGAATGACTGTTACCCCAGAAGTTTCTTTAAGGCAACAGACATTTGATCCAGAGTCTCCTTTGCCAAGAACCTGTTAGAACCAGTTGTCTAGCCATGGGACACCTTAGCACAAACTAGTAATTTAAACACTAGTACCAATCCAGGGATTCCCTATTTGAACTTTGGCAGCCTTTTGTACAATGTTAAAGTCTATGATATACTCTTCTATTGAATAACCATCCAATTTCCAAAATCTATCAAATGCTGACAAGGGCTCATAAGCACTTAACACATTTTTTCTTGTAAGTTTTAATCCAGACATTCTAGTAGAAAAGGTAAAACCTTCATTATCTAAAAGATGTGCATCCATCTCAGAAAATAACTTACTTCTGATTTTACTTTATTCAGGAAGCAACAACACCAAGACCATGCCTTGTTTTCTCTTTGGTAGAGTAGTAACCAGCATACACATATCAACCTCATTCTGTCACTGATCATACAGTTCAAACTCCAAGAACATCAGTGAAATCATACCTAGACAATTAAAATTTGCTTTCTGCCACTTTGCACAATAGCCACTAGGCTTTCAATTTTTGCTTAGTATGTCTCAAAAAAAAAAAAAAAGACCATATTCCAACAAGAAGCCTTTATTAACAATTCCTTCTTGCACACACCCTACCTCAGCTCTCCTATATAAAAAAAAGGAGCCAAGACAGTCCCCAATCAATACCCACCACCTGAATACAATTAACCCCAATTGATACAAATCATACAATTAACATTAATTGCCCATCCCTAGTTGCACAGAGAAGGAAAGTGGCCTAAAAAAAGAGAAGGTGGTAGTGGGCCTTTAACAGTCCTGAAGGACATAGCTGCTAGATTGGGCTTGCATGAGGTGGTGAGAGAACGAACATGAGGGAAGTCACCTACTTGACCTCATCCTCACCAACGTGTCTGTCACAGGCATTTCTGTCTATAATAGCATCGGTAGAAGTGATTATTATGCAATCTTTGTGAAGACGAAGTCTTATCTCCATGTTGAGGTAATCCCTCATTGTGTAACGCATCAGTATGGTCCTGCAAAGTGGGACAGACTAAGGACTTAGGACTAAGGATAGATCTAACAGCCCAAAACTGGGCATCCACCAGGAACCGAGAGTCATTACCAAGACAATCTATAACCTCATGGTCTGGCACATCCCTCACTCCTTGATCATCATCAAGCTGGGAGACCAACCCTGGTTCAGTGAAGAGTGCAGAAGGGTGTGCAAGGAGGAGCATCAGGCATACCTTAAAATGAGATACTAACCTGGTGATGTTACAACACAGGGCTACCTGCATGCTAAACACCAGAAGCAGCAGGCTATAAACAGAGCTATGGATCAGAACAAGGATTCTTAATACATCCAGTTGAGAATGGTGGAGGACAACTAGACAGGACGTGGAGTCTTCGTGAACAGCCCCCTCCTCAAACATGGTGGAGACCAGCACGTGAGTGCGTGAGACAAGGCTGAAATGTTTACTTCAGCCAAAAGTACTGAGTGGACAAGCCTATACAACCTCTTCCTGAGATTCCACATCATCATTGATATCAGTGTCCAGCCAATTCAGTTCACTCTGAATTCAGAAGTGGCTGAGTGCACTAGGCACTGAGAAGGCTGTGAGCTCTGACAACATCATGGCTGTAATGCTGAAGACCTGTGGGCTAGAATTAGCTGCTCCCTGGCTAAGCTGTTTCAGTATAGCTATTACATGGAATTTTTTAATTCATTCATGGGATGTGGGTGTTGCTGGCAAGGGCAGCATTTATTGCCCATCCCTAATTGCCCTTGAGAAGGTGAGCCACCTTCTTGAATTGAATGGCTTGCTAGGCCATTTCAGAGGGCAGTTAATCAACCACATTGCTGTGAGCCTGGAGTCACATATAGGCCAGACCAGGTAATGATAGCAGGTTTCCTTCCATAAAGGATAGTAGTGAACCAGATGAGTTTTTATAACAATCAGGTAGTTTCATGGTTACCATTGCTGATACTAGTTTTTTATTCCAGATTTTATTTAATTAACTGAATTTAAATTCCTCAGCTGCCATGGCAGGATTTGCAACTCATGTCTCCTAGATTATTAGTCCAGGCCTTTGGATTACTAGTCTAGTGACATAACCACTATGCTACCATACCCCTATCTACTGGACTATGTGGAAGGTTAATCTAATTCAGCCCAGCCATCTTCAGCTGCTTTCTCAATAACTTTCCTTCTGTCCTAAGATCAGGAGTGGGGCTGTTCACTAATAATTCCATAGTATTTAGCTCCATTCACAATTCATCCAATAATGAAACAACACATGCCAACCCATAGCAGGACATGGACAAATTCCAGGCTTGAGCTGACAAATGGCAACTAACATTTGTGCCACAGAAGTGCCAGGCAATGACTATCTCCAACAAGAAAAACATAGCACCTCCCCTAATCTTCAATGGCACCATTATTGCTGAGTACCTCACCATTAACACCTTTAGATGGGCGGGGGGACGGTCACCTTTGACCAGAAGCTCAACCTGCAATAGCAATACAGTGGCTGCAAGAGCAGGGCAGAGGCTGGGTACTCTGTGAAAAATGGCTCACTTCCTAACCTTTTAAAGCCTTTCCATCATCTACAAGTCAGGAATGTGATGAAATACTCGCCACTTGCCTCGATGCATACAGCTGTGCAGGGGGTGGTGGTGTGTGTCAGCTTCACCTCTGACTTCTGAGCGGTCCGAATCGCTCCCACTCCCTGGGTTCTAGACCTTGGACTTATTTGGGGGTTGTGACAAAGTGCAGCAGACAACTGGTTTTAGTGCAAGAAACTTTGACCTTTATTCAAGAGAGAAAATACAACACAACAATCTTAACACTCTAATAAAATGGGGAACACTTCGGTACACATGAGGGAAATTACAGTAGAAAGATACCTCACCCCTCCCAATCCCACTGTACTAGCTAGGTTGGACTCTAAAGGGCCAGAGATAATGCTCAGCAAACGAATCTTTGACAGTAATTCACCCAGAGGTAAGTCAGAAATAGATTGTAGAGTGGAAACTTTGCGGATCTTCGGTTTTCTCCCAAGTTGGTTTTCTTTGGTCGCGGTGGCTCAATATTACCCGGTTGGTTGGTGGCAATATTTGGTTGGTTGTTCCGTAAGGCCCTTGTTGCCGCGAGGTGTCTGATGGTCACTGGGGCTGTTGCTCTGGTTTCTTCTTGTGTGTTGGCCTGCTTCTAGAGCTGCTGATCTTCCCTGTCGAACTGCCTTCCCCTCGCCTTGTTGTTTGCTGGAAACTGCTCTTCTTTCCAGACACAGGCAGAACCAAGACAAGCAGCCCACCAGAGCCAGCAAGCCAGAGAGAGAGGTTTCGAGTTTCCACTTGTGAATGTCTCTCTTACAAATGGTCTGTTTAAACAGTTCTTACAAAGCCCTTAAGAATCTTTGATGGCTTTTTGATGGTCCCTCATCATATTGCAAATTGCTTCTCCCAATGTGTCATTAATTCTGATTTTCTAGAGCTTGTCACACAAGGCTTCCTTTTGTATCCAACGTCCTAGGTGTTGATGGTTTTGCTTTAAAACAAAGGCATGGCCCCACCATGTCTGGAACAGTTGTCTCTTTCAATGGGAGTGATTGTCGACCCCCTGCTGTCCGTTTTGCATTAAAACAGAGACATGTCTGAAGCTCCACGGTGTGTGTGTTGTTGATTTCGTCTGGTGACCTCTCACCTATCCTTCCATTTTAGGTTTATAGTCAATGGCCAAAGTTTTCCCATACTCAGGGTTTTTTTAGGGTTTTTCTCTGAGTTTTGGGGATCTGTGAATTTTGAGAATCTTACAGCTGCAACAACATTCAAGAAGTTTGACACTACCCAGGACAAAGCAGTTAACTTGATCGATGCCAATGCCACTGAACTCATGTGCACCCTCTCCAGCACTAGCGCACTGTGACTGTAGTAGGTACTATGTACAGGATGCACTGCAGCAATTCACAAAGCTTACTTTAACAGCACCTTTCTCCCCTGTGACCTCGCCCACTGAGAAGAACTGCTGTAATGTCGTGGGAAAGCCATCACCTCCAAGTTCCCCTCCAATTCAAACACTATCCTGACTTGGACATATGTTGCCATTCCTTTACTGTCAATGGACCAATATCCTGACATTCCCTACCTAACACCATTACCACAAGGACTGCAGTGGTTCAAGAAGAAGATCCACAACCACCTTCTGAGGCCAACTACAGATGGGCAATAAACGTGATTGTATCAGTCCTTGTCCAGAGAACTAATTGAAAAAAAGCATATTAGACTGTGTGGGTACATGTGTGTAACTGAAAGCCAGGCCCCCTACAGGGAGACAGCATGCACTCCATATCGGGCAAACACAAAATCACAAGAAATAGGAGCAGGAGTAGGCCATATGGCCCCTCGAGCCTGCTCCGCCATTCAATAAGGTCATGGCTGATCTTCAACTCCATTTACCCGCCCGATCCCCATATCCCTTGATTCCCCTAGAGCCCCAAAATCTATCTGTCTCAGCCTTGAACATATTTAAAGACTCAGTATCCACAGCTCTCTGGGGTAGAGAATCCCAAAGATTCACAACCCTCTGAGTGAACAAATTCCTCCTCATTTCAGTCCTGAATGGCCGACCCCTTATCATGATTCTATGCCCCCTATTTCTAGACTCTCCAGCCAGGGGAAATAACCTCTCAGCATCTACCCTATCAAGCCCCATCACAATCTTGTATGTTTCAATGAAATCACTTCTCATTCTTCTAAACTCCAGAGAGTAAAGGCCCATTCCACTCAATCTCTCCTCATAGGACAATCTTCTCATCCCAGGAATCAATCTCATGAACCCTCATTGCACCCAGCAGCTCTACTTGTGTGGATTTCTCAGTAGCTTGGTTTCGATTCTTTTAAACATGCCGATGGGTTTCTGCACGTGAAACATCTGGTTGAGCAAAATAAATCGAAAAAGATTGATTTATTTATCATTTATTTATTTAGCAAAATTTACCAGGACTACAATGTATTTGTGCTTTTTGGACAGCATTTAATTTTTCACAGTACACTGCAGAATGCTTAAAGCTACACAAGAATACAAAGAAACATTTTGCAAGAGACTGGGAACTGGGAGCCCTCTCTTTCTCTCACACACACCCTACATACAGATTGACATGTTATATCCAGTATAAATGCACTAAGCCACACAAATCAAGTAGATCTCAGGTCCGATTATTGATCTGTGTTAGTTGATCACAGGCCATGCAGGGAAGGGAAGAAAAACCAGCCATTGTTCTTGTTCCTGATCAATGATGGACAACGCATGTGGGTGCTCTTGTCAGGCAAGGACAGTGCAGAGGCCAGGTATAATGCCTCAACAGATCAATAGTCTGCCAATAATTACTGTCTATGTTCACATGTGAAGAATGGCCACTTGGCTGAGGTACCAGAGGACTGAGGGCACCCATGAGTAGAGGTTACATCTCCTCCAGTAGTTTCTCCTGTGTCATCTCCAGTGCTTCGTCCTTGGTTGCCTTATCGTCACCATTTATTGCCCATTCCTAGTTGCCCTGAGCGTTTGATACAACTGAGTAGCTTGTAGAGAGGGCAGTTAAGAGTTAACCATGTTGGTGTGAGACTGGAGTCACATATAGGCCAGACTAGTTTCGTTCCTAAAGGACATTAGCGAACCAGTTGGGTTTTTATAACAGCTTCATGGCCACTTTTATCGATACCAGATTATTAAAACTGAATTGAAATTCTCAAACTGCCATGGCAGGATTTGAACTCACATTCTCTGGATTATTAGTCCAGTGACATAACCAACCACTATGTTACCATACCCATTCTATAACATTTCCTGGAGTTGTTCTTGAAGTTGACCAGTTTTTTTTTAACTGCCTCCAGCAATTAGTATTACTAATGTTTGGGAAGGGTGATGCACGAGGTTACATTGTCTAATAGATAAGGTGAGCATGGGTGGGTCTGATGGTCTTTTCTTGCCTTTCTTATTGTGTCTATGATTCTAACAGCCTTACCTGCCTCCGAATAAGCAATTGACACAATGCAGGGTGTAGCATTTTAAAGAATTGCATCAGGGACCACATGGCCATTGCCAGAGACTCATTGCTTCAGTTATTCCCTTCTTTTTTGACAGTACCTTCATCACGTATGCTCCTGTCCTACCCTGGAAGTCCCTAGGTCCTTCATCTCTGCCTCTTTCCCTGCTGGTGATCTGATGAAGTATCTGATATATGTGCTGTGTCCCAGGGGGAGATGTATCTGATACCCACACTATGTACCAGGTGGAGATTTACCTGGTGTATAAATTCACATACTATGTACTAGGTGGAGATTTACCTGGTGTATAAATTCACACACTATGTACTAGGTGAAGATTTACCTGGTGTATAAATTCACACACTATGTACTAGGTGGAGATTTACCTGGTGTATAAATACACACACTATGTACTAGGTGGAGATTTACCTGCTGTATAAATACACACACTATGTACTAGGTGGAGATTTACCTGGTGTATAAATACACACACTATGTACTAGGTGGAGATTTACCTGGTGTATAAATACACACACTATGTACCAGAAAATTGTGCAAATAATAGGGTAATAATAGTGGGGGATTTCAACTTCCCCAATATTAACTGGGATACTCAGAGTGTAAAAGGCTTAGAGGGTACAAAATTCTTAACGTGCATCCAGGAGAGCTTTTTGAGCCAGCATGTAGAAAGTCCTACAAGAGAGGGGGCGGTACTGGACCCAATTCTAGGGAATGTGGCTGGCCAAGTGGAAGAAGTGCTAGTAGGTGAGCACTTTGGAGAGAGTGACCATAATTCGGTGAGATTTAAGGTGGTCATGGAAAAGGACAGGGAGGGGCCGGAAATAAAGGTTCTAAATTGGGGGAAGGCCGATTTTAATAGGATAAGGCAGGATCTGGCCAAAATGGACTGGGATCAGCTGCTTGTAGGAAAATCCGCATCGGAGCAATGGGAGTCTTTCAGAAGGGAGATTGAGACCATACAATGGCAACATGTTCCCATAAAGGTCAAGGGTGGTTCCAAGAACTCCAGGGAACCTTGGATGTCAGGGGATATACGAGAATGGATTAGGAAAAAAAGGAGGGCTTTTGGCAGATACAAAAGGCTAAAGACGGAGGAAGCCCTAGAGGAGTACAAAAAGTGCAGGGGGATACTTAAAAAAGAAATTAGGAGATCAAGGAGGGGCCATGAAATAACACTGGCGAGCAAAATAAAGGAAAATCCTAAGATGTTTTATAAGTATATTAAGGGTAAGAGGATGACTAGGGAAAAAATAGGGCCCATTAGGGACAAAAATGGCAATCTGTGTGTGGAGCCGGCAGATGTAGGAGGGGTTCTAAATGAATTTTTTGCATCTGTTTTCACTATGGAGAAGGACGATGTAGACATAGAAATACGGCAGTGGGACTGTGATATACTCGAACATATTAACATCGAGCGGGAGGAGGTATTGGCGGTTTTAGCAGGCCTAAAAATGGATAAATCCCCAGGCCCGGACGAAATGTATCCCAGGCTACTGTGTGAGGCAAAGGAGGAGATTGCGGGGGCTCTGTCACATATATTCAGAACCTCTCTGGCCACAGGGGATGTGCCAGAGGACTGGAGAACCGCTAATGTAATACCATTATTCAAGAAGGGGAGTAGGGAAAAACCGGGGAACTACAGGCCAGTGAGCCTAACATCAGTGGTAGGAAAATTATTGGAAAAAATTCTGAAGGACAAAATTAGTCTCCACTTGGAGAAGCAAGGATTAATCAGGGATAGTCAACATGGCTTTGTCAAGGGAAGATCATGTCTGACTAATTTGATTTAATTTTTTGAGGGGGTGACTAGGCGTGTGGATGAGGGTAACGCAGTGGATGTGGTATACATGGATTTCAGTAAGGCCTTCGATAAAGTCCCCCACAGGAGACTGGTCAAGAAGGTACGAGCCCATGGAATCCAGGGTGCCTTGGCACTTTGGATACAAAACTGGCTTAGTGGCAGAAGGCAGAGGGTGATGGTCGAAGGTTGTTTTTGTGACTGGAAGCCTGTGGCCAGTGGGGTACCACAGGGATCGGTGCTGGGTCCCTTGCTGTTTGTGGTCTACATTAATGACTTGGATATGAATGTAAAAGGTATGATCAGTAAGTTCGCTGATGATACAAAAATTGGTAGGGTGGTAAATAGCGAGGAGGATAGCCTCAGTCTGCAGGACGATATAGATGGGTTGGTCAGATGGGCGGAACAGTGGCAAATGGAATTTAACCCGGAAAAGTGCGAGGTGATGCACTTTGGAGGGACTAACAAGGCAAGGGAATACACAATGAATGGGAGGACCCTAGGCAAGACAGAGGGTCAGAGGGATCTTGGTGTGCAAGTTCACAGATCCCTGAAGGCAGCGGAACAGGTAGATAAGGTGGTAAAGAAGGCATATGGGATACTTGCCTTTATTAGCCGAGGCATAGAATATAAGAGCAAGGAGGTTATGATGGAGCTGTATAAAACACTGGTTAGGCCACAGCTGGAGTACTGTGTGCAGTTCTGGTCGCCACACTACAGGAAGGATGTGATCGCTTTGGAGAGGGTGCAGAGGAGATTCACCAGGATGTTACCAGGGCTGGAGCGCTTCAGCTATGAAGAGAGACTGGGAAGATTGGGTTTGTTTTCCTTGGAGCAGAGGAGGCTGAGGGGGGACATGATTGAGGTGTACAAAATTATGAGGGGCACAGATAGGATGGATACTAAGGAGCTTTTTCCCTTCGTTGAGGGTTCTATAACAAGGGGACATAGATTCAAGGTAAAAGGCGGGAGGTTTAGAGGGGATTTGAGAAAGAACCTTTTCACCCAGAGGGTGGTTGGAGTCTGGAACTCACTGCCTGAAAGGGTTGTGGAGGCAGGAACCTTCACAACATTCAAGAAGCATTTGGATGAGCACTTGAAATGCCATAGCATACAAGGCTACGGACCAAATGCTGGAATATGGGATTAGAGTAGACAGGGCTGACGGCCGGCGCGGACACGATGGGCCGAAGGGCCTCTATCCGTGCTGTATAACTCTATGACTCTATGACTCTAGGTGGAGATTTACCTGGTGTATAAATACACACACTATGTACCAGGTGGAGATTTACCTGGTGTATAAATACACACACTATGTACCAGGTGGAGATTTACCTGGTGTATAAATACACACACTATGTACTAGGTGGAGATTTACCTGGTGTATAAATACCCACACTATGTACTAGGTGGAGATTTACCTGGTGTATAAATACACACACTATGTACTAGGTGGAGATTTACCTGGTGTATAAATACACACACTATGTACCAGGTGGAGATTTACCTGGTGTATAAATACACACACTATGTACCAGGTGGAGATTTACCTGGTGTATAAATACACACACTATGTACTAGGTGGAGATTTACCTGGTGTATAAATACACACACTATGTACTAGGTGAAGATTTACCTGGTGTATAAATTCACACACTATGTACTAGGTGGAGATTTACCTGCTGTATAAATACACACACTATGTACTAGGTGGAGATTTACCTGGTGTATAAATTCACACACTATGTACTAGGTGGAGATTTACCTGGTGTATAAATACACACACTATGTACTAGGTGGAGATTTACATGGTGCATAAATACACACACTATGTACTAGGTGGAGATTTACCTGGTGTATATATAAATTCACATACTATGTACTAGGTGGAGATTTACCTGGTGTATATATAAATTCACATACTATGTACTAGGTGGAGATTTACCTGGTGTATATATAAATTCACATACTATGTACTAGGTGGAGATTTACCTGGTGTATATATAAATTCACATACTATGTACTAGGTGGAGATTTACCTGGTGTATAAATTCACACACTATGTACTAGGTGGAGATTTACCTGGTGTATATATAAATTCACATACTATGTACTAGGTGGAGATTTACCTGGTGTATATATAAATTCACATACTATGTACTAGGTGGAGATTTACCTGGTGTATATATAAATACACACACTGTGTACTAGGTGGAGATTTACCTGGTGTATATATAAATTCACACACTATGTACTAGGTGGAGATTTACCTGGTGTATATATAAATACACACACTGTGTACTAGGTGGAGATTTACCTGGTGTATATATAAATTCACATACTATGTACTAGGTGGAGATTTACCTGGTGTATATATAAATTCACATACTATGTACTAGGTGGAGATTTACCTGGTGTATATATAAATACACAGAGAGTATGTACTGATCAGCACTGTACCTGATGTTCAGGTACCTGCTCCTCCCCGGCTCTGTAGCAGGAGCAGGAGGAGGAGTCTGGTCAGACGGTGACTCGCAGGACTGGCTCCCCTATCGTTTTGTAGTGACACAACGACTGGATCCATCCGGCGGAAAGAGGGCGACCCAGGAAAGCGCTTCGCTGTTTGGTGTGAACCAGTGAACAGAAACTTTCTGCAGGGGTCAGTCACCCCGGGAGGGTTTGCTGGAGATTATGGCCAACTGCACGGAGCCCGATGTTGACGAGGTAAAGTCCCCGCGCTGCAATGGTTGGGTTGGGGGGGGGGGGATATATATATATATATATATATACGATAAACTGCATTTTTTAATATCTGGTTTGTGACAGTGGTTCGATCACTGGTATGGGGAGATGAATTAAATATATTGCAGAAAAGAGAAAGGGAGTGTACACACACACAGACATTTGTTTAGTGGTGGAATTGATGAGATTTTGGCTGCTGGGGGTTGAGCAAGGTTAAAACATGAAGTGATGTCCATATATTTTTACACATTGTGGTGTGAGAGTCTTTCACCCATTTTGTCACTCCTGCTGGCCCATGTTGTGCAGCCTAAACCTGTGCAGTGTCCAGTATTTTTAACTCAAGTAACCTTCCTCCCCTCCCCATAACCAGTACTTTGAATTTATATTTATATATATATATATATATATATTTTGCAGATCAGATATTTTAGTTGCTGTTACCATCTTGTGCTTTCTCCGGATGGTAATATCCGTCACTAGAGACGGATTTCTCGCCGAGGTCGCCGTGTGTCTGTTCCCCTCCCCTTGGAATAAAATATTTAATATGTGTTTTAAAAATATATTTTTAAAATCCAAACCCTCCCTGATTCCGCATCACCCGAACCGCCCATGCGCACATTCTCTGACGACCCCCTCCCACCTTTTAAATAACAACTTGAAACGACACTCAAAATCGGATGTTTTTGCAGTGAAGAGCGCGGTGTTATTACTGGTGATGGGGATTTTACTGAGGATCCTTTCCTTTCCTTTCCCTTCCCCTGCTCCCATCTCATCCCCCCAGTCTGAGGGTAGAAGCTCGAACGAGCAGCCCTATTCAGTGCCTCCCTGGAGTCTTGTCACAGTCTCACTACCTCTTCAGAGCTCAATGCTTTGCTTACTAAAGAGAGTGAGGGACCTGGAAGGACATTGTGTGTGTGTATATATATATATATATATCAAGAATGCAAACAATTAAAGGAAAAAAAATCTGAGACAAAACCTTGAGATGATGGACGCACCAGACAATTTAACCCTTAGGAAAAAAAGAACTTGCAATTATAAAGCGCCTTTCATGACCTTAAGACGTCACAAAGCGCGTTACAGCCAATGAAGTACTTTTGAAGTGTAGTCACTGTTGTAATGTAGGAAACGAGGCTGCCAATTTGTGCACAGGAAGGTCCCACAAACAGCAATGTAAAAATGACCAGATAATCTGTTCTAGTGATGTTGGTTGAGGGATAAATTTTGACCAGGCACTGGGGAGAACTCCCCTGCTCTTCTGCGAAATAGTGCCTTGGGATCTTTTATGTCCACTTGAGAGAGCAGATGTGGCCTCAGTTTAACGTTTTGTTCGAAAGACGACAACTCTGACTTTGCAGCACTCCCTCAGTACCGCACTGGAGTGTCAGGCTAGATTATGTGCTTAATCCGAACTGGATCAACTCTGATGAAGTGCTACACCTGAAATGTTGACTTGTCCATGTTCTCCACAGATATAATGGGAGTTTCTCCTGGGTCTCTGCCCAGGCATGTTGGATTGCTTGGGAATGGCGAATATTGGGAAATCAGGTGGGTCGGAGCATATGCCTGTAAATGAACCCATCCATTTAAATTTTTTTATATTCGTTCATGGGATGTGGGAGTCGCTGGCAAGGCCAGCATTTATTGCCCACCCCTAATTGCCCTTGAGAAGGTGGTGGTGAGCTGCCACCTTAAACCGCTGCAGTCCATGTGGTGAAGGTTCTCCCACAGTGCCGTTAGGTAGGGAGTTGCAGGAATTTGACCCAGCGACGATGAAGGAACGGCGATATATTTCCAAGTCAGGATGGTGTGTGACTTGGAAGGGAACATGCAGGTGGTGTTGCTCCCATGTGTCTGCTGCCCTTCTCCTAGGTGGTAGAGGTCATGGGTCTGGGAGGTGCTGTTGAAGAAGCCTTGGTGAGTTGCTGCAGTGCATCCTGTAGATGGTACACACTGCAGCCACAGTGCGCTGGTGGTGAAGGGAGTGAATGTTTAGGGTGGTGGATGGGGTGCCAACCAAACGGGCTGCTTTGTCCTGGATGGTGTCGAGCTTCTTGAGTGCTGTTGGAGCTGCACTCATCCAGGCAAGTGGAGAGTATTCCATCACACTCCTGACTTGTGCCTTGTAGATGGTGGAAAGGCTTTGGGGAGTCAGGAGGTGAGTAACTCGCCGCAGAATACCCAGCCTCTGACCTGCTCTTGTAGCCACAGTATTTATGTGGCTGGTCCAGTTACGTTTCTGGTCAATGGTGACCACCAGGATGTTGATGGTAGGGGATTCGGCGATGGTAATGCTGTTGAATGTCAAGGGAAGGTGGTTAGACTCTCTCTTATTGGAGATGGTCATTGCCTGGCACTTGTCTGGCGCGAATGTTACTTGCCACTCATCAGCCCAAGTCTGGATGTTGTCCAGGTCTTGCTGCATGCGGGCTCGGACTGCTTCATTATCTGAGGGGTTGCAAATGGAACTGAACACTGTGCAATCATCAGCAAACATCCCCATTTCTGACCTTATGGTGGAGGGAAGGTCATTGATGAAGCAGCTGAAGATGGTTGGGCCTAGGACTCTGCCCTGAGGAACTCTCGCAGCAATGTCCTGGGGCTGAGATGATTGGCCTCCAACAACCACTACCATCTTCCTTTGTGCCAGGTATGATTCCAGCCACTGGAGAGTTTTCCCCCTGATTCCCATTGACTTCAATTTTACCAGGGCTCCTTGGTGCCACACTCGGTCAAATGCTGCCTTGACGTCAAGGGCAGTCGCTCTCAACTCACCTCTGGAATTCAGCTCTTTTATCCATGTTTGGACCAAGGCTATAATGAGGCCTGGAGCTGAGTGGTCCTGGCAGAACCCAAACTGAGCATCGGTGAGCAGCTTATTGGTGAGTAAGTGCCTGCTTTTTGTGGAAGGACATACCTGGGCAATTTTCCACATTGTCGGGTAGTTGTCAGCGTTGTCGCTGTACTGGAACAGCTTGGCTAGATGCGCGGCTAGTTCTGGAGCACTACAGCTGGGATGTGGTTGGGGCCCATAGCCTTTGCTGTATCCAGTGCATTCAGCCATTTCTTGATATCACGTGGAGTGAATCGAATTAGCTGAAGACTGGCTTCTGTGATGGTGGGGATATCGGGAGGAGGCCGAGATGGATCATCCACTTGGCACTTCTGGCTGAAGATGGTTGCAAACGCTTCAGCCTTGTCTTTTGCACTCACGTGCTGGACTCCGCCATTATTGAGGATGGGGATGTTTGCAGAGCCTCCTCCTCCCGTCAGTTGTTTAATTTTCCACCACCATTCACGACTGGATGTGGCAGGACTTCAGTGCTTTGATCTGATCCATTGGTTGTGGAATCGCTTCGCTCTGTCTATAGCATGTTGCTTACGCTGTTTAGCATGCATGTAGTCCTGTGTTGTAACTTCCCCAGGTTGGCACCTCATTTTTTGATATGCCTGGTGCTGCTCCTGGCATGCTCTTCTATATTCCTCATTGAATCAGTGTTGGTCCCCTGGCTTGTTGGTAATGTAGGGTGAGGAATATGCCAGGCCATGAGGTTACAGATTGTGCTGGCATACAATTTTGCTACTGCAGATAGCCCACAGCACCTCATGGATGCCCAGTTTTGAGCTGCTACATCTGTTCTGAATCTATCCCATTTAGCATGGTGATAGTGCCACACAATACGTTGGATGATGTCCTCAGTGTGAAGACTGGACTTCGTCTCCACAAGGACTGTGCGGTGGTCACCCCTACCAATACTGTCATGGACAGATGAATCTGCGACGGACAAATGTATCTGCGACAGGTAGATTGGTTGTGGACGAGGTCAAGTCGGTTTTTCCCTCATGTTGATTCGCTCACTACCTGCCGCAGGCCCAGTCTGGCAGCTGTGCCCTTCAGGATTCGGTCAGTAGTCGTGCTACCAAGCCACTCTTGGTGATGGACATTGAAGTCACCCACCCAGAGTACATTCTGTGCCCATTCTACCCTCAGTGCTTGCTCCAAGTGGTGCTCAACATGGAGGAGGACTGATTCATCAGCTGATGGAGGGCGGTAGGTGGTAATCAGCAGGAGGTTTCCTTGCCCATGTTTGACCTGATGCCATGAGATTTCATGGAGTCCGGAGTCAATGTTGAGGACTCCCAGGGCCACTCCCTCCTGACTGTATACCACTGTACTGCCACCTCTGGTGGGTCTGTCCTGCCGGTGGGACAGGACATAACCAGTGATGGTGATGGAAGAGTATGGGACGTTGGCTAAAAGGTATGATTTAGTGAGTATGGCTATGTCAGGCTGTTGGTTAACTAGTCTGGGGGACAGCTCTCCCAATTTTGGCACAATTCTCCAGGTGTTAGTGAGGAGGACTTTGCTGGGTCGACTGGGCTTGGTGTGCCTAGTGGCCCGATGCCGGGTGGTCCATCCGGTTTTATTCTTATTGTGACTTTCTGTAGTGAGATTGTACAACTGAGTGGCTTGCTTGGCCATTTCAGAGGGCGATTAAGAATCAACCAGATTGCTGTGGGTCGGGAGTCACATATAGGCCAGACCGGGTAAGGATGGCAGGTTTCCATTATTGAATGGAAGGAAATTGGATGAGTTTCTTTGCAGGTATATACCCTGACCTGGCTGATTTTCCAATATTCTGTATGCCCAGGCGATTCAATGCCAGTGGGTGCAGACCCGGAAAAACCCTTACCATCATGAATGCATTTGAAATTCAACCTGTAGAGCAAATTTGACTTCACTCTGCTTAAAAAAAATATATGTTTTTCAGTGGTTTTCTCATCTCTTAATACTTCCTTCTCCTTCCCTCCCCTTTCTCCTTCCTTCTGTATGTCTTCAGAACACTTGGAGAATAACGAGGACTGCCCAATGCATCACATACACTACATAGTGAAATATTCTGGAAATATGACGACACTATTTGCTAAAATGTAGGATTGTAAGTGTAACACAAAATCATTGGTAAAAATCAGGTGTGCGCTGTGCTAGACCAATGATTGTGCTAGACCAATGATTAGAAGGAGGTGAGGCTGACTGGATTGATGCTGTGCAAGTCTAAGCAGTCTTGAATTTTTAAAAATAGCTTTTAGAAGGAATGAGGCTGTCATTCTTTCCTTGTATGTCTTGATATTTACAGTATATGTATGTGTGTTTGTTTTAACTAAGAAAAGCTACATGTAGCACATACAACTGTCATTACAGCATTTTTGATATTTTTACCTTGGTAGTCAAGGTAAATACTCATGTTTGTAGAGTGAGGTTGGCTAACCAGAGCTCAGTAACAGTGTCACTATCAGTGAATGTAATGGATATTAGGAAACTTGCGTTGAGACAGTGAGCCAAATTTTTAAAGCCTACAGCTGCCTTAACTGCCTTTCTCAGTCTGCTATTTAGAATAAGAAACTGGTGTTAGTCATACAGGATAGCACAGCTTGTTGTCTGCTCAAACACATGCTGAGGGCTTGAAATCTTATAAAACTTGTAAGGGTGAAGGTCAGTGAATTATTAATGTCATCTGAATCCTGACATGTTTTGTATTTGAAGCGCACTGCAGTTTATGATGTAGGTGGTATTTGTGAAGTGAGTTTTATTCACTTCCAACTGAAAGTTTTTTTTTAAACCAATAGAAGGTGTCCTGATGGATAGTTGACCTCTCTGTTAGATCACATGATTTTAACTGCTGTGGTTTTGGGTTTTGTCTCATTACCCAGGAGAATAACCTGACCTGTTCCATAGTTCCATATTTTTCATTTTCTGATTTTTTTAAAATTTAAATTTCCATACAGTACCATTGTGGGTACATAAATCTCCTCTGCACCCTCTCCAAGGCCTTGACATCCTTCCTAATGTGTGGTGCCCAGAATTGGACACAATAGTCTAGCTGAACTGTGAAATAAATTTGGAGATCAGGAATTTAGGAGCTTGGGGCCTTATAACTGAACGTGATTGTTCTCAGCTGAGAGCGGGTGTCACTGGATAGAGATCAAGGGGTCGATTTTAACACCCGCGATCGCGTGCGTTCCTGGCGGGAGGCCACGAAAATCGGGGATTCCTGGGGCGGGTCGTGAGACCGGCTCCAACCCGCCCACTTCCGGGTTTCCCACAGACGCGCTGACATGCACGCGCAGCCCCCGCATGTGGGATTCCCGCAGGCAATTAAAGCCGGCTGGGTGCCACTTAAGGTATTTATTTTGGTATTTCAGGTCGTTTACAGAACTGATTAAGGAGATATTTTAGGAGGGTTGGGATTTTACAAACAACTGGGACTGTTTCCCGTACTGGGGGAAACACTCCGAGTTGAAATGGACGTGTTGCAGCCATCAGCCTGTGGCAGCTGCAAAGGTCCATTTGACAGGTTGGGGGGGAGACCCTCACTCATTGCAGGAGGCCACTCTGTCACTTTGGACAAAGTTTGGCCTCCCCCACCCTCCTCCTAACAATAAAATTCACCAACTTGCACACTTACCCCGGTGTCCAGACACATGTACCTACCTTGCGGACCCCCTCAGATGTACATCTTCCGGATGGGGGCCGTCGTAGCTGCAGTCATGACCTCCTCGGAGGGCGAACAGCATCACCAGCCTCGCCGGCCACGCCGTCTACCTCTGACACGTGGAGCTCCACAACACAGTGCTGTGACACATCCACCTGCACAGCAGGAGGGAGGGCAACGGCAGAGAGAAATGCGTCGCAGAGGGCACTAACCTCGCCACAGGGTCCACGGACCGAGGCTCAGCTTCCTGGACCTCTCTGAGCAGCAGTGCACACGGAGGCTCAGAGTCACTCGACACGTAGTTGTGGACATCTGCAGCCTCCTTCATGCCGAGCTGCTCCCGGCTGGCCCGAGCACCATCTTCTGACTTGTCGCTGTCAAAGTCACCACTGCCCTCAACAACTTCTCCTCCGCATCCTTCCTGGCATCAGTTGTGGGTCTTCATTGTGATCCTCAGGAAAGGGCATTATTGCACAAACCAGACAAGATTCGCAAAGACGAGGCAGTAGTGGTGCCAATTTAATATGTAATGTGAGTTGATCAGAAATTAAATATAAGTAAAAACCATGACAAACCCTCAGACACCCTTGTGCATCCCCTTCATGCTCACGACACGTTTGCCTTACGCTGCCTACTGCACATATGTGATGCATGCCCTTTGGCTGCAGCACAGGTAGTGGCAGGTTAAGTGAGGCTGACTGTGAAAGAGGTGCATGAGAGGGTGAGTATGAGATAGAGCCATGAGATTGTATGAGGATTGGGTTGAGTGGTAGTGGCGGGATGAGTACTGGCGAGGTGATTAAATGCAGGTAAGATGACAATGAGCTTTGAGTGGGTGTGAGGGGTGATGTGACAGAGTAGTGATGGCAGTGCAGAAGGAGGTCTGGGGTGGGGGCGGTGATGTGGCAGACGGAGTGTAGTGGAATGAGTAAGTGTACTCACTTTGGCTAACCTACTTAGGTCATTGCAGCGCCTCCTGCACTGTATATGTTGGTGGTGCAGGTGACCTCCTCTGCCACCTCGAGCCAGGCCTTCTTGGTGGCAGAGGCAGGCCGCTTCCTCCCGCCCGCCGGGGGGACCATCTCTGTCCTCCCCCTCCTCCTCACCCCATCCAGTAAGAGCTGAAGTGAGGCATCATTAAACCCGGGAGCAGCCTCCCCCCTGGGCTGCTCCATGCTGTAATTTTTCCTATTTCTTGCAGCATCAGTCAGTGGAGGACTGCCCCTTTAAATAGAGCTCCTCCAGCTGACAGACCTTACTGTGCACGCACAGTTCGCCCGACGCGCAGCTCAGCAGCGGGGAACCCGGAACAAGAAGTAAGTGGATCCAATTAGCCTGCGATTGCGCGCGGGGCAGACTGATTTCACCGGGCGCGTTACCCACGCGCCCAATCGCCCCCCCCCAACCCCGCCGCGAACCCGCCGCCCTGGTAATATCGGGCCCCAAGAGTGGGAACCCTGGCAGTTTTTCCCCTTCTTTCCCCGGCTAACTCAAACTAGTCTGTGCGGTTCAGTAGACACTGGATAATTCATTTACCCAGTCAGATACTCGGGGAGGTAAATATATACATATTTAGATATTATATTTTACATAATTTATTTAAATTCAGTTGGTACTGCTTCCCTACAGGCCGGCTTGAATAAAAGATACAATGCTGAACGAGTTGCATTTGCCACTTCACCACAGAGTGTCTTGAAAATGGGTCATGCTGCAGTTAGGCAGGAATATGCAGCGGCAATCTATTCAGACTATCTAGGTTCATTATTCAGTCCCTGGTGGGTGATGGAGCACTACTTAGTACTACCTTTTAAATATAAAATGTACAGGCTACTGGTGGTCGAATTACGTTATTTAGGGGGCTTGACAGGGTAGATGCTGAGAGGTTGTTTCCCCTGGCTGGAGTGTCTAGAACTAGGGGACGTAGTCGCAGGATAAAGGGTCGGCCATTTAAGGCTGAAATGAGGAGGAATTTCTTCACACAGAGGGTTGTGAATCTTTGTAATTCACTACACCAGAGGGCTGTGGCTGCTGAGTCATTGAATATATTCAAGTCTGAGATGGATAGATTTTTGGACTCTCGGGGAATCATGGGATGTGGGGATTGGGCAGGAAAGTGGAGTTGAGGTCGAAGATCAGCCATGAACTGATTGAATGGTGGAGCAGGCTCGAGGGGCCGTATGGCCTACTCCTGCTCCTAGTTCTTATGTTCTTATATTATTCTACTTTTAATGTGGGTATTCTATTACATGCTGTGAAACTTGGCATCATATGCTCGAAGAGCAACCAGTCACTATTATGCATTTGCGATTCCCACATGGACTCAATGCTATGGTGACTGAACACGTCAAGTTCCATTTTCCAGTGTTGGGTTCTGGGATTTTTTTAGGGGTAAGCGCTCTGTCTGTTTATAAATGTGCCCACCGATTCATGGTGAGTGGATGAATTCAATTACGTTTTTATTAGATGGTATTATGGAATTTTCCAGAATTTTTACTTTGATTTGGGGATCATATTGTGTGATTCCGTTCACTCTTCCATGTTGCCACAAATGAGTGGCTTTGGCTGTAACATTTTGAAAAGTTTGATTGTTCCATTGTTAACACTTTTTTATTCGTTCATGGGATGTGGGCGTCGCTGGCGAGGCCAGCATTTATTGCCCATCCCTAATTGCCCTTGAGAAGGTGGTGGTGAGCTGCCGCCTTGAACCGTTGCAGTCCGTGTGGTGAAGGTTCTCCCACAGTGTCGTTAGGTAGGGAGTTCCAGGATTTTGACCCAGCGACGATGAAGGAACGGTGATATATTTCCAAGTCGGGATGGTGTGTGACTTGGAGGGGAATATGCAGGTGGTGTTGTTCCCATGAGCCTGCTGCCCTTGTCCTTTTAGGTGGTAGAAGTCGCGGGTTTGGGAGGTGCTGTCGAAGAAGCCTTGGTGAGTTGCTGCAGTGTATCCTGTGGATGGTACACACTGCAGCCACGGTGCGCCGGTGAAGGGAGTGAATGTTACATAAGAACATAAGAAATAGGAGCAGGAGTAGGCCAATTGGCCCCTCGAGCCTGCTCCGCCATTCAATAAGATCATGGCTGATCTGATCCTAACCTCAAATCTAAATTCATGTCCAATTTCCTGCCCGCTCCCCGTAACCCCTAATTCCCTTTACTTCTAGGAAACTGTCTATTTCTGTTTTAAATTTATTTAATGATGTAGCTTCCACAGCTTCCTGGGGCAGCAAATTCCACAGACCTACTACCCTCTGAGTGAAGAAGTTTCTCCTCATCTCAGTTTTGAAGGAGCAGCCCCTTATTCTAAGATTATGCCCCCTAGTTCTAGTTTCACCCATCCTTGGGAACATCCTTACCGCATCCACCCGATCAAGCCCCTTCACAATCTTATATGTTTCAATAAGATCGCCTCTCATTCTCCTGAACTCCAATGAGTAGAGTCCCAATCTACTCAACCTCTCCTCATATGTCCACCCCCTCATCCCCGGGATTAACCGAGTGAACCTTCTTTGTACTGCCTCGAGAGCAAGTATGTATTTTCTTAAGTATGGACACCAAAACTGTATGCAGTATTCCAGGTGCGGTCTCACCAATACCTTATATAACTGCAGCAATACCTCCCTGTTTCTTTATTCTATCCCCCTAGCAATAAAAGCCAACATTCCGTTGGCCTTCTTGATCACCTGCTGCACCTGCATACTAACTTTTTGATTTTCTTGCACTAGGACCCCCAGATCCCTTTGTACTGCAGTACTTTCCAGTTTCTCGCCATTAAGATAATAACTTACTCTCTGATTTTTCCTGCCAAAGCGCATAACCTCACATTTTCCAATATTGTATTGCATCTGCCAAATCTCCGCCCACTCACCCAGCCTTTCTATATCCCCTTGTAGGTATTTTATATCCTCCTCACTCTCTACTTTCCCTCCCATCTTTGTATCATCTGCAAACTTTGATATGTTACACTCTGTCCCCTCCTCCAAATCGTTAATATAGATTGTAAAGAGTTGGGGACCCAGCACCGACCCTTGTGGAACACCACTTGCTACTGGTTGCCAGTCCAAGAATGAACCATTTATCTCAACTCTCTGCTTCCTGTTAGATAACCAATCCTCCACCCATGCCAGAATATTACCCCCAATCCAGTGATTCTTTATCTTGAGCAATAATCTTTTATGTGGCACCTTGTCGAATGCCTTCTGGAAGTCTAAATACACTACGTCCACTGGTTCCCCTTTATCCACCCTATACGTTATGTCCTCAAAGAACTCAAGCAAATTTGTCAGACATGACTTCCCCTTCGTAAAGCCATGCTGACTTTGTCCTATTAAATTATGTTTATCCAAATGTTCTGCTACTGTCTCCTTAATAATAGACTCCAAAATTTTACCCACCACAGATGTTAGGCTAACTGGTCTATAATTTCCAGCCTTCTGCCTACTACCCTTTTTAAATAAGGGTGTTACATTAGCAGTTTTCCAATCTGCCGGGACCTTTGCCGAGTCCAGAGAATTTTGGAAAATTATTACCAAAGCATCCACAATCCCTACTGCCACTTCCCTCAAGACCCTAGGATGTAAGCCATCAGGTCCAGGGGATTTATCCGCCTTGAGTCCCATTAATTTACTGAGTACCAATTCCTTAGTGATTTTAATCGTATTTAGCTCCTCCCCCCGTAGAGCCCCCTGTATGTCCAGTGTTGAGATATTCTTAGTGTCCTCTACCGTAAAGACTGAAACAAAATATTTGTTCAGCATTTTTGCCATCTCCATGTTTCCCACCATTAATTTCCCAGTCTCATCCTCTAAGGGACCTACGTTTGCCTTAGCCACCCTTTTTCATTTTATATAACTGTAGAAACTCTTGCTATCTGTTTTTATATTTTTTACTAATTTATTTTCATAATCTATCTTCCCTTTCTTAATCAATCCTTCAGTTACTTTTTGCTGTCTTTTGAAGACTTCCCAATCTTCTATCCTCCCACTAAGTTTGGCTACCTTATATGTCCTTGTTTTTAGTCGGATACCATCCTTAATTTCTTTACTTAGCCACGGATGGCTGTCATTTCTTTTACACCCTTTTTTCCTCAGTGGAATATATATTTTTTGAAAGTTGTAAATAACTCCTTGAATGAACACCACTGCTCATGTACCGTCTTACCCTTTAATCTATTTTCCCAGTCCACTTTAATCAATTCCGCTCTCATACCATGAAAGTCTCCTTAATTCAAGCTCAGTACACTTGTTTGAGAACCAACCATCTCACCCTCTAATTGGATATGGAATGTTAAGGGTGGTGGATGGGGTGCCAATCAAACGGGCTGCTTTGTCCTGGATGGTGTCGAGCTTCTTGAATGTTGTTGGAGCTGCACTTATCCAGGCAAGTGGAGAGTATTCCATCACACTCCTGACTTGTGCCTTGTAGATGGTGGAAAGGCTTTGGAGGTAAGTCACTCGCCGCAGAATACCCAGCCTCTGACCTGCTGTCGTAGCCAGAGTATTTATGTTTCTGGTCAATGGTGACTCCCAGGATGTTGATGGTGGGGAATTCGGCGATGGTAATGTCGTTTAATGTCAAGGGGAGGTGGTTAGACTCTCTCTTGTTGGAGATGGACATTACCTGACACTTGCCTGGCCCGAATGTTACTTGCCACTTATCAGTCCAAGCCTGGATGTTGTCCTGGTCTTGCTGCATGCGGGCACAGACTGCTTTATTATCCGAGGGGTTGCGAATGGAACTGAACACTGTGCAATCAACGAACATCCCCATTTCTGACCTTATGATGGAGAGAAGGTCATTGATGATGCGGCTGAAGATGGTTGGGCCTAGGACACTGCCCTGAGGATCTCCTGCAGCAATGTCCTGGGGCTGAGATGGTTGGCGTCCAACAACCACTACCATCTTCCTTTGTGCTCGGTATGACTCGAGCCACTGGAGAGTTTGCCCCCTGATTCCCATGGACTTTAATTTTACTAGGGCTCCTTGGTGCCATCCTCGGTCAAATGCTGCCTTGATGTCAAGGGCAGTCACTCTCATCTCACCTCTGGAATTCAGCTCTTTTGTCCATGTTTGGATCAAGGCTGTAATGAGTGGTCCTGGCTGAACCAAAACTGAGCATTGACGAGTAAGTGCCGCTTGATAGCACTGTCGACGACACCTTCCATCACTTTGCTGATGATTGAGAGTAGACTGATGGGGCAGTAATTGGTCGGATTGGATTTGTCCTGCTTTATGTGGACAAGACATACCGGTGCTACTTTCCACATTGTCAGGTAGATGCCAGTGTTGTAGCTGTACTAGAACAGCTTAGCCAGAGACACAGCTAGTTCTGGAGCACAAGTCTTCTGCACTACAGTCGGAATGTTGTCGGGGCCCATAGCCTTTACTGTATCCAGTACACTCAGCCATTTCTTGATATCATGTGGAGTGAATCGAATTCGCTGAAGACTGGCTTCCATGATGGGGGGGATATCGGGAGGAGGATCATGCACCATCCACAGGATGCACTTCAGCAACTCGCCAAGGCTTCTTCGACAGCACCTCCCAAACCCGCGACCTCTACCACCTAGAAGGACAAGAGCAGCAGGCTCATGGGAATAACACTACCTGCACGTTCCCCTCCAAGTCATACACCATCCTGACTTGGAAATATATCGCCGTTCCTTCATTGTCGCTGGGTCAAAATCCTGGAACTCCCTTCCTAACAGCACTGTGGGAGAACCGTCACCACACGGACTGCAGCGGTTCAAGAAGGCGGCTCACCACCACCTTCTCAAGGGCAATTAGGAATGGGCAATAAATGCTGGCCTCGCCAGTGACGCCCACATCCCATGAATGAATAAAAAAAAATGCACTCAGCACTTCTGGCTGAAGATGGTTGCAAACGCTTCAGCCTTGTCTTTTGCACTCACGTGCTGGACTCCGCCATTATTGAGGATGGGGATGTTTACAGACCCTCCTCCTCCCATTAGTTGTTTAATTGTCCACCACCATTCACGACTGGATGTGGCAGGACTGCAGAGCATTGATCTAATCCGTTGGTTGTGGAATCGCTTAGCTCTGTCTATAGCATGTTGCTTCCGCTGTTTAGCATGCATGTAGTCCTGGGTTGTAGCTTCACCAGGTTGGCACCTCATTTTTAGGTACGCCTGGTGCTGCTCCTGGCATGCTCTTCTACACTCCTCATTGAACCAGGGTTGATCGCCTGGCTTGTTGGTAATGGTAGATTGAGGAATATGCCGGGCCATGAGGTTACAGATTGTGTTGGAATACACGGCGAAGGGAGATGGCAAGGAAAGCACACCAATGAGCAACTAGTGATGCCATTTGGAAGAGCTAGTTTTGCACCAGTAAGGTGGGGACCATTTGTAGTACAAAAGCAGCTGCCAAAAAACAAGTAAATTTTAAAAAAAATGACCTCTGATGATCTGCTGAGTCAACAGTTGTATTTTTAATCATTGAAAAGCGTTGACTATCTCTCCAGCTATTTTAGTCTTCAAAAACCAGATTAGTGGAGGAAGACCTTTGCTCCATTCATGCAATTGACTGTATGTGCATGAGATCCCCCGCCTTCCCCCAATTTCATAAAGATGTGAGCAGGCAGTGAAAACATTGTTTCCAACCTGAGGTGTTGTGAAAAAATGTCAGTATTTTGACACCATTAGTCGCTGTACTTCAAAGATAATTCATTCCGTGAAATGCATTGAGGAGCTTTGACAACCGACGGCAAGCTTGTTAGCCTTTATATCTAGAGGGCTAGAATATAAAGGGGAGGCGGTTTTGCTGTATTATACAAAGCCCTGTTTAGACCGCATCTGGAATACTGTGTACAGTTCTGGGCAGCACACCTTTAGAAAGGATGTATTGACCTTGGAAGGAGTGCAGCGTAGATTCACTGGAATGCTACCAGGGCTCCAAGGGTTAAATTATAAGGAGAGGTAACATAAACTAGGCTTCTATTCGATGGTATATAGAAGCTTAAGGGATGATTTGATTGAGGCTTTAAGGATTTTGAAAGGAATTGATAAGATAGATAGAGAGTTACTTTTTCCACTGGTGGGGGAGTCTAGGACAAGGGGACATAACCTTAAAATCAGAGCCAGGCCATTCAAGAGAGAGGTTAGGAAACACTTCTTCACGCAAGGGGTGGTGGAAGTGTGGAGCGCTCTCCCACAAAAAGGAGTAGATACTAGCTCAATTAATAATTTTAAATCTGAGATCGATAGATTTTTTGCTAGCCAAGGGGTAATAAGGGATTTGGAGCCAAGTCGGGTAAATAGAGTTAGGATACAGATCAGCCATGATCTCATTGAATGATGGAACAGGCTTGAGGGGCTGAATGGCCTACTCCTGTACCTGTGCTCCTATGAAAGTTATACCAAAGTAAATGTTAATGCTGTGTACTTCAGCGCAATATGAAAGTGGTAATCGTAATTTTAAAAATTTCCTTTTACACCTCTGATGTAGAGTCTGTTGGTGTATGTTGAAAATAAATTCAGAATACATGCATTGTTTCACAACAAGCCTATACAAAATGGTTTGATATATATTTTGACATATTTTGTACTAATGTACTGTTTGGTCATTGTCTTTTTATGTAGTGGCTAATTCCCTGTAAAACAACTGCTCCTTCTACAAGAGGATGCAGCCGCACCCACTTGTAACACACTTCAAATGCAAGAATATTCAACTCTCTGAAGTGCTCCTTCTAGAAAAATAACTCTTCCCATCATCGTATCCAGATGTATTTTTTTGAAGAACTCCAATGTTTTGCCAAAACAAGCTGTACTTCAAAGTAGTTCATTGTATCTGAAGTAGCAAAGAGGAATGTTTTTAAAGTAGCCCGTTAAATATACCTGCCGCATAGCGTTCAATGTCAGAAGACATGGTGGTTAATCATAGTATGTTACAGCACAGAAGGAGGCCATTCGTTTCATTGTGCCTGTGCCGGCTCTTTGAAAGAGCTATTCAATTAGTCCCACTCTCCTGCTCTTTCCCCATAGCCCTGTAAATTTTGTCCATAAATCTGTGTCCTCTGCTTACTGACCCTTCTGCCATTGGAAACAGTTTCTCCTTATTTATTCTCACAAAACCGTCCATGATGTTGTACACCTCCTATTAAATCTCCTCTTAACCTTCTCTGCTGGAAGGAGAACAACCCCAGCTTCTCCAGTCTCTCCACATAACTGAAGTCCCTCATCCTTGGTACCATTTTAGTAAATCTCTTCTGCACCCTCGCTAAAGCCTTGACATCCTTCCTAAAGTGTGGTGCCCAGAATTGAACACAATATTCCAGCAGAGGCCGAACCAGTGCTTTATAAAGGTTTAGTATAACTTCCTTGCTTTTGTACTCTATGCCCCAGGATCCCAAATGCTTTTTTTTAACAGGCTTCTCAACTGGTCCTGTCACCTTCAAAGATTTGTGTACATGCACCCCAGGTCTCTCTGTTCCTGTACCCCCTTTAAAATTGTACCATTTAGTTTATATTGCCTCGCTTCACACTAATGCATCCCTTCACACTTCTCTGCGTTAAATTTCATCTACCATGTGTTTGCCCATTTCACCAGTCTGACTATGTCCTCCTGAGGTTTTGTTACTATCCTCCACATTGTTTACTACATTTCCGAGTTTCATGTCATCTGCAAACTTTGAAATTATGCCCTGTATACGCAAGTCCAGGTCATGAATATATGTCAAAAGGAGCAATGGTCCCTACTACTGACCCCTGGGGAACAACACTGAATATTTCCCTCCATCTGAACCGTTCACCATTACTCACCACACTGCTTTCTGCCCCTTAGCCAATTTTGTATCCACGCTACCACTATCCCTTTAATCCCATGGGCGTTAATTTTGCTTACATTTTGTGGTACTTTATCAAATGCCTTTTGAAAATCCATATACACAACATCAACCGCACTATCCTCATCAACCCTCTCCGTTATTTCATCAAAGAATTCAATCAAGGTAGTCAAACACGATTTGCCTTTAACAAATCCATGCTGACTTTCAGTTTTTAGCCCATACTTTTCAAAATGCCAATTAATTTCGTCCCAGATTATTGTCTCAAAGTTTCTCCACCACTGACGTTAGGCTGACTGGCCTGTAATTGCTGGGCTTATCCCTCCCCCTTTTTGAATGGGGTGTGACATTTGCAATCTTCCAGTTCTTTGGCACCGCCCCCATGTCTAAGGTTCTCTAGTGAAGACTGATTGAAGTATTCATTTAGTACCTCAGCCATACCTTCTGCCTTTACAAGAAGATCTTTTTTGTCCCTAATCAGCCCCATCCTTCCTTTGACTACCCTTTTACTATTTATATGTTTGTAAAAGACTTTTGGGTTCCCTTTTATGTTAGCCACGAATCTATTCTCATACTTCCTCTTTGCCCTTTTTATTCCCTTTTTTAGATCTTCTCTGTACTTTCTGTATTCAGCCTGGTTCTCTACTGTATTATGAACTGTACATTTGTCATAAGCTTTCTTTTTTGGTTTCATTTTAATCTCTATATCTTTAGTCATCCAGGGATCTCTAGCTTTGGATGTCCTTCTTTTCCCCCTCATGGGAATGTGTCTACTCTGTAGCCGAACCAACTCCTCCTTGAAGGCCTCCCATTGTTCAATTACTGTTTTGCCTACCAATTTTTGATTTCAATCCACCTGGGCAAGATCACTTTTTAATTCACTGAAATTAGCCTCCTCCAGTTAAGTATTTTTACGCTTAATTGTTCCTTGTCCTTTTCCATAACTATTCTAAATCTAATGATATGATCACTGTTTCCCAAATGCTCCCCCACTGAAATATGCTCCACTTGCCCCACTTCATTCCCCAGAATTAGATCCAGCACCGCTTCCTTCCTCGTTGGGCTGGAAACACACTGATCAAGAACGTTCTCTGGTATACATTTCAGGAATTCCTCCCCCTCTTTGCCCTTTACACTGTTATTATCACTACTGTATAGTTCTTGCATCTTTCTGTAATTTGCTTGCAAATTTTCTCCTCTATCTATTTCCCACTATTTGTTGGCCTATAGTAAACACCCAGTGGCATAATAGCTCCTCCATTGTTCCTTAATTCTAACCAAATAGATTCTGTCTTTGAGCCCTCAACTACATCATCCCTGTCCAGTGCTATAATAGTTTCTTTGATCAATACTGCCACCCGCCCCTCCTTTCTTTCCTTCTCTATCTTTCCTGAATACCTTGTAGCCAGGAATATCTAATCCTTCCCTTCTTTGACCCAGATCTCTGTTATTGCCAGTATTATCATAGTCCCATGTGCTACTTGTGCCTGAAGCTCACCAACCTTATTTACCATGCTCCATGCATTTATGCACATGCATTTTTAACCCATCTTAGACTGCCCCGCATTTGCTCCCTGTTTGATCCCTCCTATTTCTGAACTATTCTTTATTCTAGTGCTATTAGTGTCTCCCGGTCCACTATTCACCTTGTTTCTCCTTTCTAAAGTTTCAGGCTGGTGCCCACTCCATTGCCAAATTAGTTTAAACCCTCCCTCACAGCACTAGTTAACCTCCCTGCGAGGACATTGGTCCCAGCTCTGTTGAGGTGCAACTTGTCTGGCTTGTACAGAGCAGAAAATGTATCATTTTGTTTTGGTTACAAACTGTCTACTGTTGCCTGAATATCTGAAGACTATAAGTATTTTTATATTCACTCTTGGGATGTTGGTGTTGTTGACAAGGCTGGCATTTATTCCCTAGTTGCCCTGAGAAGGTGGTGGTGGAACAGAGAGGCTTGCTTGGCCACTTCAGAGGGCAGTTTAACAGTCAACCATGTTGAGATGGGACTGGAGTCACATATAGGCCAGACTGGGTAAAGGCAGCTGGTTTCCTCCCTAAAGGAACATTAGCGAACCAGTTGGATTTTTACAACAGTCCGATAGCTTCATGATCACTTTTTTTTACTGATACCAGCTTTTATTTCCAGATTTTAAAAACTGAAATCAAATTCTCAAACTGTCATAGTGGAAATTTGAACTTGCGTTCTCTGGAATATTCCAGGCCTCTGGATTACTAGTCCAGTAACATAACCACTACACTACCATAATGCAGCATGGATCTATAGCAGTTATTGATGCAACTCCTGAGTGCACAAAAAATTAATTTTAACAGAAATGACTTTCTGTGGAAGACCCAGGTGTGGCGAAGGAGAAAAAAATAACTTGGGCAGAACCAAGATGGCCACAGTCTTTCACCTTGTGGATTAAGAACCTCGACATCCTTGGCTCCATTGTTTCTGTTACGGTTTTTAAAAAAAATTGTTCTTTGACTCCACCATTGCACTTCAGACATCACATTGTATTATATACTGTGCAATAAAATAACACCCATCCTTTAAAGCATTTGTAATTATTCCAATTCCTTATTCAATTGCCCTTTCATAAATTCCACTGAGTCTTTGTTCTTACTGGCTGAGTGTTATTGTTATGTATAATCTGTCTACGTATGGTCACACTTGATTTAATCAAAATTATTTCCTACTGCCTAAACAGAGCACTTGTCTTCCTCTTTGTTCTAAGCCATGAGGTCAGAAGTATGCCATTGTGATTTCAGAGAGAGAGGTCCCTGACCGGCATAAATTTGGTGTGGCTGAGGCAAGTATTAAAACCAAGCAATGAAATCCGTCAGGGAGCAATTCGTGGGTTGCAGACACAATTGCTCATATTGGAGAGACTGGAGAAGCTACGACTGTTCTCCTGAGAGCAGAAAAAGTTAAGGGGAGATTTAGTAGAGGTGTTCAAAATAATGAGGGGTTTTGATAGAGTAAATAAGGAGAAACTTTTGGGAGGGTCAGCAACGAGAGCTCACAGATTTAAGATAAGTGGCAAAAGAACCAGAGGGGAGATGAGGGGAAAGTTTTTTATGCAGCGAGTTGTTATGAAAGGGTAGTGGAAGCAGATTCAGTAGTAACTTTCAAAAGGGAATTGAATATATACTTGAAAAGGAAAAATTTACAGGGCTATGGGAAAAGAGCAAGGGAGTGGAACTAATTGGATACCTCTTTCAAAGAGCCAGCACAGGCATGTGGGCTGAATGGCCTTCTTCCCTCATCCATGCCTTTGTTACCTGTAGACTTGATTATTCCAGTACTATCCTGGCCAGCCTCCCATCTTCCATTCTCCATAAACTTGAGCTTATCCAAAACTCGCACCAAGTCCTGTTCACCCATCATCCCGGTGCTCGCTGGCCCACATTGGCTTCCATTCTGGCAATGCCTCGATTTTAAAATTCTCATCCTTGTTTTCAAATCCCTCCATGGCCTCGCCTCTCCCTATCTCTGTAACCTCCTCCAGCGCTACAACCCTCTGAGATCTCTGCTCCTCCAATTCTGACCTCTTGCACAGCCCCAATTTTAATCACTCCACCATTGATGGCTGTGCCTTCAGCTGCCTAGGCCCTAAGCTCTGGAATTCCCTCCATAAAGCTCTCCACCTCTCTCCTTTGAGACGCTCCTTAAAACTTACCTCTTTGACAAAGCTTTTGGTCACCCGTCTAATATCTCCTTATGTAGCTCAGTGTCAAATTTTATTTGATAATGCTCCTGCGAAGCACCTTGGGATGTTTTACTACGTTAAAGGCGCTATATAGATGCAAGTTGTTGTGTTATTCTATGATATGGAGGTATTATGATTCGTGCTGTTTCCAGATATTCTTCTCCTGCCCAGGACCACTTCCTATGAACCAAAAGGTGACCTTATACACAGAGCAATCTGGAAGCAGCACACTCGGGATGCACAATAGACCCATTTACTATTGATATGTGCACTGGATATCGTGCCCAGGCCTATTGGACTGACAATCTTGACATCAACGGCCACGTCTCCCCGCAACTCCCCCCACCGCCCCCCCCCACCAGAACTAGGGACCATAAATTCAAGATAGTCACTAATAAATCCAGTAGGAATTCAGGAGAAACTTCTTTTCCCAGAGAGTGGTTAGAATGTGGAACTTGCTATCACATAAGAGTAGTTGAGGCGACTAGCATTGATGCATTTAAGGGGAAGCTGGATAAACACGTGAGGGAGAAAGGAATAGAAGGATATGCTGATAAAAGTTAGATGAAGGAGGGAGGGAGGAGAGTCGGGTTAGATGAAGTCGGAAGGGAGGAGAGTTGGGTTAGATGATGTAGGGAGGGAGGAGAGTCGGGTTAGATGAAGTCGGGAGGGAGGAGAGTCGGGTTAGATGAAGTCGGGAGGGAGGAGAGTCTGGTTAGATGAAGTCGGGAGGGAGGAGTGTCGGGTTAGATGAAGTAGGGAGGGAGGAGAGTCGGGTGAGATGAAGTAGGGAGGGAGGAGAGTCGGGTTAGATGAAGTAGGGAGGGAGGAGAGTCGGGATAGATGAAGTAGGGAGGGGGGAGAGTCGGGTTAGATGAAGGAGGGAGGGAGGAGTGTCGGGTTAGATGAAGTAGGGAGGGGGGAGAGTCGGGTTAGATGAAGTCGGGAGGGAGGAGAGTCGGGTTAGATGAAGTCGGGAGGGAGGAGAGTCGGGTTAGATGAAGTCGGGAGGGAGGAGTGTCGGGTTAGATGAAGTAGGGAGGGAGGAGAGTCGGGTGAGATGAAGTAGGGAGGGAGGAGAGTCGGGTTAGATGAAGTAGGGAGGGAGGAGAGTCGGGATAGATGAAGTAGGGAGGGGGGAGAGTCGGGTTAGATGAAGTCGGGAGGGAGGAGAGTCGGGTTAGATGAAGTAGGGAGGGGGGAGAGTCGGGTTAGATGAAGTAGGGAGGGAGGAGAGTCGGGTTAGATGATGTAGGGAGGGAGGAGAGTCGGGTTAGATGAAGTAGGGAGGGGGGAGAGTCGGGTTAGATGAAGTAGGGAGGGAGGAGAGTCGGGTTAGATGAAGTAGGGAGGGAGGAGTGTCGGGTTAGATGAAGTAGGGAGGGAGGAGAGTCGGGTTAGATGAAGTAGGGAGGGAGGAGAGGCGGGTTAGATGAAGTAGGGAGGGGGGAGTGTCGGGTTAGATGAAGTAGGGAGGGAGGAGAGTCGGGTTAGATGAAGTAGGGAGGGAGGAGTGTCGGGTTAGATGAAGTCGGGAGGGAGGAGAGTCGGGTTAGATGAAGTCGGGAGGGAGGAGAGTCGGGTTAGATGAAGTAGGGAGGGAGGAGAGTCGGGATAGATGAAGTAGGGAGGGAGGAGAGGCGGGTTAGATGAAGTAGGGAGGGGGGAGTGTCGGGTTAGATGAAGTAGGGAGGGAGGAGAGTCGGGTTAGATGAAGTAGGGAGGGAGGAGTGTCGGGTTAGATGAAGTCGGGAGGGAGGAGAGTCGGGTTAGATGAAGTCGGGAGGGAGGAGAGTCGGGTTAGATGAAGTAGGGAGGGAGGAGTGTCGGGTTAGATGAAGTAGGGAGGGAGGAGAGTCGGGTTAGATGAAGTCGGGAGGGAGGAGAGTCGGGTTAGATGAAGTAGGGAGGGAGGAGTGTCGGGTTAGATGAAGTAGGGAGGGAGGAGAGTCGGGATAGATGAAGTAGGGAGGGAGGAATGTTGGGTTAGATGAAGTCGGGAGGGAGGAGAGTCGGGTTAGATGAAGTCGGGAGGGAGGAGAGTCGGGTTAGATGAAGTAGGGAGGGAGGAGTGTCGGGTTAGATGAAGTAGGGAGGGAGGAGAGTCGGGTTAGATGAAGTAGGGAGGGAGGAGTGTCGGGTTAGATGAAGTCGGGAGGGAGGAGAGTCGGGTTAGATGAAGTAGGGAGGGAGGAGAGTCGGGTTAGATGAAGTAGGGAGGGAGGAGAGGCGGGTTAGATGAAGTAGGGAGGGGGGAGTGTCGGGTTAGATGAAGTAGGGAGGGGGGAGAGTCGGGTTAGATGAAGTAGGGAGGGAGGAGAGTCGGGTTAGATGAAGTAGGGAGGGAGGAGTGTCGGGTTAGATGAAGTAGGGAGGGAGGAGAGTCGGGTTAGATGAAGTCGGGAGGGAGGAGAGTCGGGTTAGATGAAGTAGGGAGGGAGGAGAGTCGGGTTAGATGAAGTCGGGAGGGAGGAGAGTCGGGTTAGATGAAGTAGGGAGGGGGGAGTGTCGGGTTAGATGAAGTAGGGAGGGAGGAGAGTCGGGTTAGATGAAATAGGGAGGGAGGAGAGTCGGGTTAGATGAAGTAGGGAGGGAGGAGAGTCGGGTTAGATGAAATAGGGAGGGAGGAGAGTCGGGTTAGATGAAGTAGGGAGGGAGGAGAGTCGGGTTAGATGAAGTAGGGAGGGAGGAGAGTCGGGTTAGATGATGTAGGGAGGGAGGAGAGTCGGGTTAGATGAAGTAGGGAGGGAGGAGAGTCGGGTTAGATGAAGTAGGGAGGGAGGAGAGTCGGGTTAGATGAAGTAGGGAGGGAGGAGAGTCGGGTTAGATGAAGTAGGGAGGGAGGAGACTCGGGTTAGATGAAGTAGGGAGGGAGGAGTGTCGGGTTAGATGAAGTAGGGAGGGAGGAGAGTCGGGTTAGATGAAGTAGGGAGGGAGGAGAGTCGGGTTAGATGATGTAGGGAGGGAGGAGAGTCGGGTTAGATGATGTAGGGAGGGAGGAGAGTCGGGTTAGATGAAGTAGGGAGGGAGGAGAGTCGGGTTAGATGAAGTAGGGAGGGAGGAGAGTCGGGTTAGATGATGTAGGGAGGGAGGAGAGTCGGGTTAGATGAAGTAGGGAGGGAGGAGAGTCGGGTTAGATGATGTAGGGAGGGAGGAGAGTCGGGTTAGATGAAGTAGGGAGGGAGGAGAGTCGGGTTAGATGATGTAGGGAGGGAGGAGTGTCGGGTTAGATGAAGTAGGGAGGGAGGAGAGTCGGGTTAGATGATGTAGGGAGGGAGGAGAGTCGGGTTAGATGAAGTAGGGAGGGAGGAGAGTCGGGTTAGATGAAGTAGGGAGGGAGGAGTGTCGGGTTTGATGAAGTAGGGAGGGAGGAGAGTCGGGTTAGATGATGTAGGGAGGGAGGAGTGTCAGGTTAGATGAAGTAGGGAGGGAGGCGAGTCGGGTTAGATGATGTAGGGAGGGAGGCGAGTCGGGTTAGATGAAGTAGGGAGGGAGGAGAGTCGGGTTAGATGAAGTAGGGAGGGGAGAGTGTCGGGTTAGATAAAGTAGGGAGGGAGGAGAGTCGGGTTAGATGAAGTAGGGAGGGAGGAGAGTCGGGTTAGATGAAGTCGGGAGGGAGGAGTGTCGGGTTAGATGAAGTAGGGAGGGAGGAGAGTCGGGTTAGATGAAGTCGGGAGGGAGGAGAGTCGGGTTAGATGAAGTAGGGAGGGGGGAGTGTCGGGTTAGATGAAGTAGGGAGGGAGGAGTGTCGGGTTAGATGAAGTAGGGAGGGAGGAGAGTCGGGTTAGATGAAGTCGGGAGGGAGGAGAGTCGGGTTAGATGAAGTAGGGAGGGGGGAGTGTCGGGTTAGATGAAGTAGGGAGGGAGGAGTGTCGGGTTAGATCAAGTAGGGAGGGAGGCGAGTCGGGTTAGATGATGTAGGGAGGGAGGCGAGTCGGGTTAGATGAAGTAGGGAGGGAGGAGAGTCGGGTTAGATGAAGTAGGGAGGGAGGAGACTCGGGTTAGATGAAGTAGGGAGGGAGGAGAGTCGGGTTAGATGAAGTCGGGAGGGAGGAGAGGCGGGTTAGATGAAGTAGGGAGGGGGGAGTGTCGGGTTAGATGAAGTAGGGAGGGAGGAGAGTCGGGATAGATGAAGTAGGGAGGGAGGAGAGGCGGGTTAGATGAAGTAGGGAGGGGGCAGTGTCGGGTTCGATGAAGTCGGGAGGGAGGAGAGTCGGGTTAGATGAAGTAGGGAGGGAGGAGTGTCGGGTTAGATGAAGTCGGGAGGGAGGAGAGTCGGGTTAGATGAAGTCGGGAGGGAGGAGAGTCGGGTTAGATGAAGTAGGGAGGGAGGAGTGTCGGGTTAGATGAAGTAGGGAGGGAGGAGAGTCGGGATAGATGAAGTAGGGAGGGAGGAATGTCGGGTTAGATGAAGTAGGGAGGGAGGAGAGTCGGGTTAGATGAAGTAGGGAGGGAGGAGAGTCGGGTTAGATGAAGTCGGGAGGGAGGAGAGTCGGGTGAGATGAAGTAGGGAGGGAGGAGAGTCGGGTTAGATGAAGTAGGGAGGGAGGAGAGGCGGGTTAGATGAAGTAGGGAGGGGGGAGTGTCGGGTTAGATGAAGTAGGGAGGGAGGAGAGTCGGGTTAGATGAAGTAGGGAGGGGGGAGTGTCGGGTTAGATGAAGTAGGGAGGGAGGAGAGTCGGGTTAGATGAAATAGGGAGGGAGGAGAGTCGGGTTAGATGAAGTAGGGAGGGAGGAGAGTCGGGTTAGATGAAATAGGGAGGGAGGAGAGTCGGGTTAGATGAAGTAGGGAGGGAGGAGTGTCGGGTTAGATGATGTAGGGAGGGAGGAGAGTCGGGTTAGATGAAGTAGGGAGGGAGGAGAGTCGGGTTAGATGATGTAGGGAGGGAGGAGAGTCGGGTTAGATGAAGTAGGGAGGGAGGAGAGTCGGGTTAGATGATGTAGGGAGGGAGGAGTGTCGGGTTAGATGAAGTCGGGAGGGAGGAGAGTCGGGTTAGATGAAGTAGGGAGGGAGGAGAGTCGGGTTAGATGAAGTAGGGAGGGAGGAGTGTCGGGTTTGATGAAGTAGGGAGGGAGGAGAGTCGGGTTAGATGATGTAGGGAGGGAGGAGAGTCGGGTTAGATGAAGTAGGGAGGGAGGAGTGTCGGGTTAGATCATGTAGGGAGGGAGGAGTGTCGGGTTAGATGAAGTAGGGAGGGAAGATGTCGGGTTAGATGAAGTAGGGAGGGAGGAGGGTCGGCTTAGATGAAGTAGGGAAGGAGGAGTGTCGGGTTAGATGAAGTAGGGAGGGAGGAGAGTCGGGTTAGATGAAGTAGGGAGGGAGGAGAGTCGGGTTAGATGAAGTAGGGAGGGAAGATGGCGGGTTAGATGAAGTCGGGAGGGAGCAGTGTCGGGTTAGATGAAGTAGGGAGGGAGGAGAGTCGGGTTAGATGAAGTCGGGAGGGAGGAGGGTCGGGTTTGATGAAGTAGGGAGGGAGGAGGGTCGGGTTAGATGAAGTCGGGAGGGAGGAGAGGCGGGTTAGATGAAGTAGGGAGGGAGGAGAGTTGGGTTAGATGATGTAGGGAGGGAGGAGTGTCGGGTTAGATGAAGTAGGGAGGGAGGAGAGGCGGGTTAGATCAAGTCGGGAGGGAGGAGTGTCGGGTTAGATGATGTAGGGAGGGAGGAGGGTCGGGTTAGATGAAGTAGGGAGGGAGGAGAGTTGGGTTAGATGATGTAGGGAGGGAGGAGTGTCGGGTTAGATGAAGTAGGGAGGGAGGAGAGGCGGGTTAGATCAAGTCGGGAGGGAGGAGTGTCGGGTTAGATGATGTAGGGAGGGAGGAGAGTCGGGTTAGATGAAGTAGGGAGGGAGGAGAGTCGGTTTAGATGAAGTAGGGAGGGAGGAGACTCGGGTTAGATGAAGTCGGGAGGGAGGAGTGTCGGGTTAGATGATGTAGGGAGGGAGGAGAGTCGGGTTAGATGAAGTCGGGAGGGAGGAGTGTCGGGTTAGATGAACTAGGGAGGGAGGAGTGTCGGGTTAGATGAAGTAGGGAGGGAGGAGAGTCGGGTTAGATGATGTAGGGAGGGAGGAGAGTCGGGTTAGATGAAGTAGGGAGGGAGGAGAGTCGGGTTAGATGAAGTAGGGAGGGAGGAGTGTCGGGTTTGATGAAGTAGGGAGGGAGGAGTGTCGGGTTAGATCAAGTAGGGAGGGAGGCGAGTCGGGTTAGATGATGTAGGGAGGGAGGCGAGTCGGGTTAGATGAAGTAGGGAGGGAGGAGAGTCGAGTTAGATGATGTAGGGAGGGGAGAGTGTCGGGTTAGATAAAGTAGGGAGGGAGGCGAGTCGGGTTAGATGATGTAGGGAGGGAGGCGAGTCGGGTTAGATGAAGTAGGGAGGGAGGAGAGTCGGGTTAGATAAAGTAGGGAGGGAGGAGTGTCGGGTTAGATGAAGTAGGGAGGGAGGAGAGTCGGGTTAGATGAAGTAGGGAGGGAGGAGAGTCGGGTTAGATGATGTAGGGAGGGAGGAGAGTCGGGTTAGATGAAGTAGGGAGGGAGGAGTGTCGGGTTAGATGAAGTCGGGAGGGAGGAGACTCGGGTTAGATCAAGTCGGGAGGGAGGAGTGTCGGGTTAGATGATGTAGGGAGGGAGGAGAGTCGGGTTAGATGATGTAGGGAGGGAGGAGAGTCGGGTTAGATGAAGTAGGGAGGGAGGAGTGTCGGGTTAGATGATGTAGGGAGGGAGGAGAGTCGGGTTAGATGAAGTCGGGAGGGAGGAGAGTCGGGTTAGATGAAGTCGGGAGGGAGGAGGGTCGGGTTAGATGAAGTCGGGAGGGAGGAGAGTCGGGTTAGATGAAGTAGGGAGGGAGGAGAGTCGGGTTAGATGAAGTAGGGAGGGAGGAGAGTCGGGTTAGATGAAGTAGGGAGGGAGGAGAGTCGGGTTAGATGAAGTAGGGAGGGAGGAGAGTCGGGTTAGATGAAGTAGGGAGGGGAGAGTGTCGGGTTAGATGAAGTAGGGAGGGAGGAGGGTCGGGTTAGATGATGTAGGGAGGGAGGAGAGTCGGGTTAGATGAAGTCGGGAGGGAGGAGAGTCGAGTTAGATGAAGTCGGGAGGGAGGAGTGTCGGGTTAGATGAAGTAGGGAGGGAGGAGAGTCGGGTTAGATGAAGTCGGGAGGGAGGAGTGTCGGGTTAGATGAACTAGGGAGGGAGGAGTGTCGGGTTAGATGAAGTAGGGAGGGAGGAGAGTCGGGTTAGATGATGTAGGGAGGGAGGAGAGTCGGGTTAGATGAAGTAGGGAGGGAGGAGTGTCGGGTTTGATGAAGTAGGGAGGGAGGAGAGTCGGGTTAGATGATGTAGGGAGGGAGGAGTGTCGGGTTAGATCAAGTAGGGAGGGAGGCGAGTCGGGTTAGATGATGTAGGGAGGGAGGCGAGTCGGGTTAGATGAAGTAGGGAGGGAGGAGAGTCGGGTTAGATGAAGTAGGGAGGGAGGAGAGTCGGGTTAGATAAAGTAGGGAGGGAGGAGAGTCGGGTTAGATGATGTAGGGAGGGAGGCGAGTCGGGTTAGATGATGTAGGGAGGGAGGCGAGTCGGGTTAGATGAAGTAGGGAGGGGGGAGTGTCGGGTTAGATAAAGTAGGGAGGGAGGAGAGTCGGGTTAGATGATGTAGGGAGGGAGGCGAGTCGGGTTAGATGAAGTAGGGAGGGAGGAGAGTCGGGTTAGATAAAGTAGGGAGGGGGGAGTGTCGGGTTAGATGAAGTAGGGAGGGAGGCGAGTCGGGTTAGATGAAGTAGGGAGGGAGGAGAGTCGGGTTAGATGAAGTAGGGAGGGAGGAGAGTCGGGTTAGATGAAGTCGGGAGGGAGGAGTGTCGGGTTAGATAAAGTAGGGAGGGAGGAGAGTCGGGTTAGATGAAGTAGGGAGGGAGGAGAGTCGGGTTAGATGAAGTCGGGAGGGAGGAGTGTCGGGTGAGATGAAGTAGGGAGGGAGGAGAGTCGGGTTAGATGAAGTAGGGAGGGAAGATGGCGGGTTAGATGAAGTAGGGAGGGAGGAGGGTCGGGTTAGATGAAGTAGGGAGGGAGGAGAGTCGGGTTAGATGAAGTCGGGAGGGAGGAGAGTCGGGTTAGATGAAGTCGGGAGGGAGGAGAGTCGGGTTAGATGAAGTAGGGAGGGAGGAGAGTCGGGTTAGATGAAGTCGGGAGGGAGGAGAGTCGGGTTAGATGAAGTAGGGAGGGGGGAGAGTCGGGTTAGATGAAGTCGGGAGGGAGGAGAGTCGGGTTAGATGAAGTCGGGAGGGAGGAGAGTCGGGTTAGATGAAGTAGGGAGGGAGGAGAGTCGGGTTAGATGAAGTAGGGAGGGAGGAGAGTCGGGTTAGATGAAGTCGGGAGGGAGGAGAGTCGGGTTAGATGAAGTCGGGAGGGAGGAGAGGCGGGTTAGATGAAGTCGGGAGGGAGGAGTGTCGGGTTAGATGATGTAGGGAGGGAGGAGAGTCGGGTTAGATGAAGTCGGGAGGGAGGAGAGGCGGGTTAGATGAAGTCGGGAGGGAGGAGTGTCGGGTTAGATGAAGTCGGGAGGGAGGAGAGTCGGGTTAGATGAAGTAGGGAGGGAAGATGGCGGGTTAGATGAAGTCGGGAGGGAGGAGTGTCGGGTTAGATGATGGAGGGAGGGAGGAGAGTCGGGTTAGATGAAGTCGGGAGGGAGGAGTGTCGGGTTAGATGAACTAGGGAGGGAGGAGTGTCGGGTTAGATGAAGTAGGGAGGGAGGAGAGTCGGGTTAGATGAACTAGGGAGGGAGGAGAGTCGGGTTAGATGAAGTAGGGAGGGAGGAGAGTCGGGTTAGATGAAGTAGGGAGGGAAGATGTCGGGTTAGATGAAGTAGGGAGGGAGGAGGGTCGGCTTAGATGAAGTAGGGAAGGAGGAGTGTCGGGTTAGATGAAGTAGGGAGGGAGGAGAGTCGGGTTAGATGAAGTAGGGAGGGCGGAGAGTCGGGTTAGATGATGTAGGGAGGGAGGAGAGTCGGGTTAGATGAAGTCGGGAGGGAGGAGAGTCGGGTTAGATGAAGTAGGGAGGGGGGAGTGTCGGGTTAGATGAAGTAGGGAGGGAGGAGTGTCGGGTTAGATGAAGTAGGGAGGGAGGAGGGTCGGGTTAGATGAAGTAGGGAGGGAGGAGAGTCGGGTTAGATGAAGTAGGGAGGGCGGAGAGTCGGGTTAGATGAAGTAGGTAGGGAGGAGAGTCGGGTTAGATGAAGTAGGGAGGGGGGAGTGTCGGGTTAGATGAAGTAGGGAGGGAGGAGTGTCGGGTTAGATGAAGTAGGGAGGGAGGAGGGTCGGGTTAGATGAAGTAGGGAGGGAGGAGAGTCGGGTTAGATGAAGTAGGGAGGGCGGAGAGTCGGGTTAGATGAAGTAGGGAGGGAGGAGAGTCGGGTTAGATGAAGTAGGGAGGGAGGAGAGTCGGGTTAGATGAAGTAGGGAGGGAGGAGTGTCGGGTTAGATGAAGTAGGGAGGGAGGAGTGTCGGGTTAGATGAAGTAGGGAGGGAGGAGAGTCGGGTTAGATGAAGTCGGGAGGGAGGAGAGTCGGGTTAGATGAAGTGGGGAGGGAGGAGAGTCGGGTTAGATGAAGTAGGGAGGGAGGAGTGTCGGGTTAGATGAAGTAGGGAGGGAGGAGAGTCGGGTTAGATGAAGTAGGGAGGGAGGAGAGTCGGGTTAGATGAAGTAGGGAGGGAGGAGTGTCGGGTTAGATGAAGTAGGGAGGGAGGAGAGTCGGGTTAGATGAAGTAGGGAGGGAGGAGTGTCGGGTTAGATGAAGTAGGGAGGGAGGAGAGTCGGGTTAGATGAAGTAGGGAGGGAGGAGAGTCGGGTTAGATGAAGTAGGGAGGGAGGAGTGTCGGGTTTGATGAAGTAGGGAGGGAGGCGAGTCGGGTTAGATGAAGTCGGGTGTGAGGAGAGTCGGGTTAGATGAAGTCGGGATTGAGGAGAGTCGGGTTAGATGAAGTAGGGAGGGAGGAGAGTCGGGTTAGATGAAGTAGGGAGGGAGGAGAGTCGGGTTAGATGAAGTAGGGAGGGAGGAGACTCGGGTTAGATGAAGTAGGGAGGGAGGAGTGTCGGGTTAGATGAAGTTGGGAGGGAGGAGAGTCGGGTTAGATGAAGTAGGGAGGGAGGAGACTCGGGTTAGATGAAGTAGGGAGGGAGGAGAGTCGGGTTAGATGAAGTAGGGAGGGAGGAGTGTCGGGTTAGATGAAGTCGGGAGGGAGGAGTGTCGGGTTAGATGAAGTAGGGAGGGAGGAGTGTCGGGTTAGATGAAGTAGGGAGGGAGGAGTGTCGGGTTAGATGAAGTAGGGAGGGAGGAGTGTCGGGTTAGATGAAGTAGGGAGGGAGGAGAGTCGGGTTAGATGAAATAGGGAGGGAGGAGTGTCGGGTTAGATGAAGTAGGGAGGGAGGAGAGTCGGGTTAGATGAAGTAGGGAGGGAGGAGAGTCGGGTTAGATGAAGTAGGGAGGGAGGAGAGTCGGGTTAGATGAAGTAGGGAGGGAGGAGGGTCGGGTTTGATGAAGTAGGGAGGGAGGAGGGTCGGGTTAGATGAAGTAGGGAGGGAGGAGAGTCGGGTTGGATGAAGTCGGGAGGGAAGATGGCGGGTTAGATGAAGTAGGGAGGGAGGAGTGTCGGGTTAGATGAAGTAGGGAGGGAGGAGAGTCGGGTTAGATGAAGTAGGGAGGGAGGAGGGTCGGGTTAGATGAAGTAGGGAGGGAGGAGTGTCGGGTTAGATGAAGTAGGGAGGGAGGAGAGTCGGGTTAGATGAAGTAGGGAGGGAGGAGAGTCGGGTTAGATGAAGTCGGGAGGGAGGAGAGTCGGGTTAGATGAAGTAGGGAGGGAGGAGTGTCGGGTTAGATGAAGTAGGGAGGGAGGAGAGTCGGGTTAGATGAAGTAGGGAGGGAGGAGAGTCGGGTTAGATGAAGTCGGGAGGGAGGAGAGTCGGGTTAGATGAAGTAGGGAGGGAGGAGAATCGGATTGGATGAAGTAGGGAGGGAGGAGAGTCGGGTTAGATGAAGTCGGGAGGGAGGAGAGTCGGGTTAGATGAAGTAGGGAGGGAGGCGAGTCGGGTTAGATGAAGTAGGGAGGGAGGAGAGTCGGGTTAGATGAAGTAGGGAGGGAGGAGAGTCGGGTTAGATGAAGTAGGGAGGGAGGAGAGTCGGGTTAGATGAAGTAGGGAGGGAGGAGAGTCGGGTTAGATGAAGTAGGGAGGGAGGAGAGTCGGGTTAGATGAAGTAGGGAGGGAGGAGTGTCGGGTTAGATGAAGTAGGGAGGGAGGAGTGTCGGGTTAGATGAAGTAGGGAGGGAGGAGAGTCGGGTTAGATGAAGTCGGGAGGGAGGAGAGTCGGGTTAGATGAAGTAGGGAGGGAGGAGTGTCGGGTTAGATGAAATAGGGAGGGAGGAGAGTCGGGTTAGATGAAGTAGGGAGGGAGGCGAGTCGAGTTAGATGAAGTAGGGAGGGAGGAGTGTCGGGTTAGATGAAGTAGGGAGGGAGCAGTGTCGGGTGAGATGAAGTAGGGAGGGAGGAGTGTCGGGTTAGATGAAGTAGGGAGGGAGGAGAGTCGGGTTAGATGATGTAGGGAGGGAGGAGAGTCGGGTTAGATGAAGTAGGGAGGGAGGCGAGTCGGGTTAGATAAAGTAGGGAGGGAGGAGAGTCGGGTTAGATGAAGTAGGGAGGGAGGAGTGTCGGGTTAGATGAAGTAGGGAGGGAGGAGAGTCGAGTTAGATGAAGTAGGGAGGGAGGAGAGTCGGGTTAGATAAAGTAGGGAGGGAGGAGAGTCGGGTTAGATGAAGTAGGGAGGGAGGAGAGTCGGGTTAGATGAAGTAGGGAGGGAGGAGAGTCGGGTTCGATGAAGTAGGGAGGGAGGAGAGTCGGGTTAGATGAAGTAGGGAGGGAAGTTGGCGGGTTAGATGAAGTCGGGAGGGAGGAGAGTCGAGTTAGATGAAGTAGGGAGGGAGGAGAGTCGGGTTAGATGAAGTAGGGAGGGAGGAGAGTCGGGTTAGATGAAGTCGGGAGGGAGGAGAGTCGGGTTCGATGAAGTAGGGAGGGAGGAGTGTCGGGTTAGATGAAGTAGGGAGGGTAGATCGCGGGTTCGATAAAGTAGGGAGGGAGGAGAGTCCGGTTAGATGAAGTCGGGAGGGAGGAGTGTCGGGTTAGATGAAGTAGGGAGGGAGGAGAGTCGGGTTAGATGAAGTAGGGAGGGAGGAGAGTCGGATTGGATGAAGTAGGGAGGGAGGAGAGTCGGGTTAGATGAAGTCGGGAGGGAGGAGAGTCGGGTTAGATGAAGTAGGGAGGGAGGAGTGTCGGGTTAGATGAAGTAGGGAGGGAGGAGAGTCGGATTGGATGAAGTAGGGAGGGAGGAGAGTCGGGTTAGATGAAGTCGGGAGGGAGGAGAGTCGGGTTAGATGAAGTAGGGAGGGAGGAGTGTCGGGTTAGATGAAGTAGGGAGGGAGGAGAGTCGGATTGGATGAAGTAGGGAGGGAGGAGAGTCGGGTTAGATGAAGTAGGGAGGGAGGAGAGTCGGGTTAGATGAAGTAGGGAGGGAGGAGAGTCGGGTTAGATGAAGTAGGGAGGGAGGAGAGTCGGATTGGATGAAGTAGGGAGGGAGCAGTGTCGGGTTAGATGAAGTAGGGAGGGAGGAGAGTCGGGTTAGATGAAGTAGGGAGGGAGGAGAGTCGGATTGGATGAAGTAGGGAGGGAGGAGAGTCGGGTTAGATGAAGTAGGGAGGGAGGAGAGTCGGGTTAGATGAAGTAGGGAGGGAGGAGAGTCGGGTTAGATGAAGTAGGGAGGGAGGAGAGTCGGATTGGATGAAGTAGGGAGGGAGGAGAGTCGGGTTAGATAAAGTAGGGAGGGAGGAGAGTCGGGTTAGATGAAGTAGGGAGGGAGGAGAGTCGGATTGGATGAAGTAGGGAGGGAGGAGAGTCGGGTTAGATGAAGTAGGGAGGGAGGAGTGTCGGGTTAGATGAAGTCGGGAGGGAGGAGAGTCGGGTTAGATGAAGTCGGGAGGGAGGAGAGTCGGGTTAGATGAAGTAGGGAGGGAGGAGAGTCGGGTTAGATGAAATAGGGAGGGAGGAGAGTTGGGTTAGATGATGTAGGGAGGGAGGAGTGTCGGGTTAGATGAAGTAGGGAGGGGGGAGAGTCGGGTTAGATGAAGTCGGGAGGGAGGAGAGTCGGGTTAGATGAAGTCGGGAGGGAGGAGAGTCGGGTTAGATGAAGTCGGGAGGGAGGAGTGTCGGGTTAGATGAAGTAGGGAGGGAGGAGAGTCGGGTGAGATGAAGTAGGGAGGGAGGAGAGTCGGGTTAGATGAAGTAGGGAGGGAGGAGAGTCGGGATAGATGAAGTAGGGAGGGGGGAGAGTCGGGTTAGATGAAGTCGGGAGGGAGGAGAGTCGGGTTAGATGAAGTAGGGAGGGGGGAGAGTCGGGTTAGATGAAGTAGGGAGGGAGGAGAGTCGGGTTAGATGATGTAGGGAGGGAGGAGAGTCGGGATAGATGAAGTAGGGAGGGGGGAGAGTCGGGTTAGATGAAGTAGGGAGGGAGGAGAGTCGGGTTAGATGAAGTAGGGAGGGAGGAGTGTTGGGTTAGATGAAGTAGGGAGGGAGGAGTGTCGGGTTAGATGAAGTAGGGAGGGAGGAGAGTCGGGTTAGATGAAGTAGGGAGGGAGGAGAGGCGGGTTAGATGAAGTAGGGAGGGGGGAGTGTCGGGTTAGATGAAGTAGGGAGGGAGGAGAGTCGGGTTAGATGAAGTAGGGAGGGAGGAGTGTCGGGTTAGATGAAGTCGGGAGGGAGGAGAGTCGGGTTAGATGAAGTCGGGAGGGAGGAGAGTCGGGTTAGATGAAGTAGGGAGGGAGGAGTGTCGGGTTAGATGAAGTAGGGAGGGAGGAGAGTTGGGATAGATGAAGTAGGGAGGGAGGAGAGGCGGGTGAGATGAAGTAGGGAGGGGGGAGTGTCGGGTTAGATGAAGGAGGGAGGGAGGAGAGTCGGGTTGGATGAAGTAGGGAGGGAGGAGTGTCGGGTTAGATGAAGTCGGGAGGGAGGAGAGTCGGGTTAGATGAAGTCGGGAGGGAGGAGAGTCGGGTTAGATGAAGTAGGGAGGGAGGAGTGTCGGGTTAGATGAAGTAGGGAGGGAGGAGAGTCGGGATAGATGAAGTCGGGAGGGAGGAGAGTCGGGTTAGATGAAGTCGGGAGGGAGGAGAGTCGGGTTAGATGAAGTAGGGAGGGAGGAATGTCGGGTTAGATGAAGTAGGGAGGGAGGAGAGTCGGGTTAGATGAAGTCGGGAGGGAGGAGAGTCGGGTTAGATGAAGTCGGGAGGGAGGAGAGTCGGGTTAGATGAAGTAGGGAGGGAGGAGTGTCGGGTTAGATGAAGTAGGGAGGGAGGAGAGTCGGGTTAGATGAAGTAGGGAGGGAGGAGTGTCGGGTTAGATGAAGTCGGGAGGGAGTAGAGTCGGGTTAGATGAAGTAGGGAGGGAGGAGAGTCGGGTTCGATGAAGTCGGGAGGGAGGAGAGGCGGGTTAGATGAAGTAGGGAGGGGGGAGTGTCGGGTTAGATGAAGTAGGGAGGGAGGAGAGTCGGGTTAGATGAAGTAGGGAGGGGGGAGTGTCGGGTTAGATGAAGTTCGGGAGGGAGGAGAGTCGGGTTAGATGAAATAGGGAGGGAGGAGAGTCGGGTTAGATGAAGTAGGGAGGGAGGAGAGTCGGGTTAGATGAAATAGGGAGGGAGGAGAGTCGGGTTAGATGAAGTAGGGAGGGAGGAGTGTCGGGTTAGATGATGCAGGGAGGGAGGAGAGTCGGGTTAGATGAAGTAGGGAGGGAGGAGAGTCGGGTTAGATGATGTAGGGAGGGAGGAGAGTCGGGTTAGATGATGTAGGGAGGGAGGAGAGTCGGGTTAGATGAAGTAGGGAGGGAGGAGAGTCGGGTTAGATGAAGTAGGGAGGGAGGAGTGTCGGGTTAGATGAAGTAGGGAGGGAGGAGAGTCGGGTTAGATGATGTAGGGAGGGAGGAGAGTCGGGTTAGATGAAGTAGGGAGGGAGGAGAGTCGGGTTAGATGAAGTAGGGAGGGAGGAGAGTCGGGTTAGATGAAGTAGGGAGGGAGGAGTGTCGGGTTAGATGAAGTAGGGAGGGAGGAGAGTCGGGTTAGATGATGTAGGGAGGGAGGAGAGTCGGGTTAGATGAAGTAGGGAGGGAGGAGAGTCGGGTTAGATGAAGTAGGGAGGGAGGAGTGTCGGGTTTGATGAAGTAGGGAGGGAGGAGAGTCGGGTTAGATGATGTAGGGAGGGAGGAGTGTCGGGTTAGATCAAGTAGGGAGGGAGGCGAGTCGGGTTAGATGATGTAGGGAGGGAGGCGAGTCGGGTTAGATGAAGTAGGGAGGGAGGAGAGTCGGGTTAGATGAAGTAGGGAGGGGAGAGTGTCGGGTTAGATAAAGTAGGGAGGGAGGAGAGTCGGGTTAGATGAAGTAGGGAGGGAGGAGAGTCGGGTTAGATGAAGTAGGGAGGGGGGAGTGTCGGGTTAGATAAAGTCGGGAGGGAGGAGTGTCGGGTTAGATGAAGTCGGGAGGGAGGAGTGTCGGGTTAGATGAAGTAGGGAGGGAGGAGAGTCGGGTTAGATGAAGTAGGGAGGGAGGAGAGTCGGGTTAGATGAAGTCGGGAGGGAGGAGTGTCGGGTTAGATGAAGTCGGGAGGGAGGAGTGTCGGGTTAGATGAAGTAGGGAGGGAGGAGAGTCGGGTTAGATGAAGTAGGGAGGGAGGAGAGTCGGGTTAGATGAAGTAGGGAGGGAGGAGAGTCGGGTTAGATGAAGTCGGGAGGGAGGAGTGTCGGGTTAGATAAAGTAGGGAGGGAGGAGACTCGGGTTAGATGAAGTAGGGAGGGAGGAGAGTCGGGTTAGATGAAGTAGGGAGGGAGGAGTGTCGGGTTAGATGAAGTAGGGAGGGAGGAGAGTCGGGTTAGATGAAGTAGGGAGGGAGGAGAGTCGGGTTAGATGAAGTAGGGAGGGAGGAGACTCGGGTTAGATGAAGTAGGGAGGGAGGAGAGTCGGGTTAGATGAAGTAGGGAGGGAGGAGAGTCGGGTTAGATGAAGTCGGGAGGGAAGATGGCGGGTTAGATGAAGTCGGGAGGGAGGAGGGTCGGGTTAGATGAAGTCGGGAGGGAGGAGAGTCGGGTTAGATGAAGTAGGGAGGGAGGAGGGTCGGGTTAGATGAAGTAGGGAGGGAGGAGGGTCGGGTTAGATGAAGTCGGGAGGGAGGAGAGTCGGGTTAGATGAAGTAGGGAGGGAGGAGAGTCGGGTTAGATGAAGTAGGGAGGGAGGAGGGTCGGGTTAGATGAAGTAGGGAGGGAGGAGAGTCGGGTTAGATGAAGTCGGGAGGGAGGAGTGTCGGGTTAGATGAAGTAGGGAGGGAAGATGGCGGGTTAGATGAAGTAGGGAGGGAGGAGGGTCGGGTTAGATGAAGTAGGGAGGGAGGAGTGTCGGGTTAGATGAAGTCGGGAGGGAGGAGTGTCGGGTTAGATGATGTAGGGAGGGAGGAGAGTCGGGTTAGATGAAGTAGGGAGGGAGGAGAGTCGGGTTAGATGAAGTAGGGAGGGAGCAGTGTCGGGTTAGATGATGTAGGGAGGGAGGAGAGTCGGGTTAGATGAAGTCGGGAGGGAGCAGTGTCGGGTTAGATGAAGTAGGGAGGGAGGAGAGTCGGGTTAGATGAAGTCGGGAGGGAGGAGAGTCGGGTTAGATGAAGTCGGGAGGGAAGATGGCGGGTTAGATGAAGTCGGGAGGGAGCAGTGTCGGGTTAGATGAAGTAGGGAGGGAGGAGAGTCGGGTTAGATGAAGTAGGGAGGGGAGAGTGTCGGGTTAGATGAAGTCGGGAGGGAGGAGAGTCGGGTTAGATGAAGTAGGGAGGGAGGAGAGTCGGGTTAGATGAAGTAGGGAGGGAGGAGAGTCGGGTTAGATGAAGTAGGGAGGGAGGAGGGTCGGGTTAGATGAAGTAGGGAGGGAGGAGAGTCGGGTTAGATGAAGTCGGGAGGGAGGAGTGTCGGGTTAGATGAAGTAGGGAGGGAAGATGGCGGGTTAGATGAAGTAGGGAGGGAGGAGGGTCGGGTTAGATGAAGTAGGGAGGGAGGAGTGTCGGGTTAGATGAAGTCGGGAGGGAGGAGTGTCGGGTTAGATGATGTAGGGAGGGAGGAGAGTCGGGTTAGATGAAGTAGGGAGGGAGGAGAGTCGGGTTAGATGAAGTAGGGAGGGAGCAGTGTCGGGTTAGATGATGTAGGGAGGGAGGAGAGTCGGGTTAGATGAAGTCGGGAGGGAGCAGTGTCGGGTTAGATGAAGTAGGGAGGGAGGAGGGTCGGGTTAGATGATGTAGGGAGGGAGGAGGGTCGGGTTAGATGAAGTCGGGAGGGAGGAGTGTCGGGTTAGATGAAGTAGGGAGGGAGGAGAGTCGGGTTAGATGAAGTAGGGAGGGAGGAGAGTCGGGTTAGATGAAGTCGGGAGGGAGGAGTGTCGGGTTAGATGAAGTAGGGAGGGAGGAGAGTCGGGTTAGATGAAGTAGGGAGGGAGGAGAGTCGAGTTAGATGAAGTCGGGAGGGAGGAGTGTCGGGTTAGATGAAGTAGGGAGGGAGGAGAGTCGGGTTAGATGAAGTCGGGAGGGAGGAGTGTCGGGTTAGATGAAGTAGGGAGGGAGGAGAGTCGGGTTAGATGAAGTAGGGAGGGAGGAGAGTCGAGTTAGATGAAGTCGGGAGGGAGGAGTGTCGGGTTAGATGAAGTAGGGAGGGAGGAGAGTCGGGTTAGATGAAGTAGGGAGGGAGGAGAGTCGGGTTAGATGAAGTAGGGAGGGAAGATGTCGGGTTAGATGAAGTCGGGAGGGAGGAGGGTCGGCTTAGATGAAGTAGGGAAGGAGGAGAGTCGGGTTAGATGAAGTAGGGAGGGAGGAGTGTCGGGTTAGATGAAGTAGGGAGGGAGGAGAGTCGGGTTAGATGAAGTAGGGAGGGAGGAGTGTCGGGTTAGATGAAGTAGGGAGGGAGGAGGGTCGGCTTAGATGAAGTAGGGAAGGAGGAGTGTCGGGTTAGATGAAGTAGGGAGGGAGTAGAGTCGGGTTAGATGAAGTAGGGAGGGAGGAGAGTCGGGTTAGATGATGTAGGGAGGGAGGAGAGTCGGGTTAGATGAAGTAGGGAGGGAGGAGTGTCGGGTTAGATGAAGTAGGGAGGGAGGAGAGTCGGGTTAGATGAAGTAGGGAGGGAGGAGAGTCGGGTTAGATGAAGTCGGGAGGGAGGAGTGTCGGGTTAGATGAAGTAGGGAGGGAGGAGTGTCGGGTTAGATGAAGTAGGGAGGGAGGAGTGTCGGGTTAGATGAAGTAGGGAGGGAGGAGAGTCGGGTTAGATGATGTAGGGAGGGAGGAGAGTCGGGTTAGATGAAGTAGGGAGGGAGGAGTGTCGGGTTAGATGAAGTAGGGAGGGAGGAGAGTCGGGTTAGATGAAGTAGGGAGGGAGGAGAGTCGGGTTAGATGAAGTCGGGAGGGAGGAGTGTCGGGTTAGATGAAGTAGGGAGGGAGGAGTGTCGGGTTAGATGAAGTAGGGAGGGAGGAGAGTCGGGTTAGATGAAGTAGGGAGGGAGGAGAGTCGGGTTAGATGAAGTCGGGAGGGAGGAGAGTCGGGTTAGATGAAGTCGGGAGGGAGGAGAGTCGGGTTAGATGAAGTGGGGAGGGAGGAGAGTCGGGTTAGATGAAGTAGGGAGGGAGGAGAGTCGGGTTAGATGAAGTAGGGAGGGAGGAGTGTCGGGTTAGATGAAGTCGGGAGGGAGGAGAGTCGGGTTAGATGAAGTAGGGAGGGAGGATAGTCGGGTTAGATGAAGTAGGGAGGGAGGAGTGTCGGGTTAGATGAAGTAGGGAGGGAGGAGAGTCGGGTTAGATGAAGTCGGGAGGGAGGAGAGTCGGGTTAGATGAAGTGGGGAGGGAGGAGAGTCGGGTTAGATGAAGTAGGGAGGGAGGAGAGTCGGGTTAGATGAAGTAGGGAGGGAGGAGTGTCGGGTTAGATGAAGTAGGGAGGGAGGAGTGTCGGGTTAGATGAAGTAGGGAGGGAGGAGTGTCGGGTTAGATGAAGTAGGGAGGGAGGAGAGTCGGGTTAGATGAAGTAGGGAGGGAGGAGAGTCGGGTTAGATGATGTAGGGAGGGAGGAGTGTCGGGTTAGATGAAGTAGGGAGGGAGGAGAGTCGAGTTAGATTAAGTAGGGAGGGAGGAGAGTCGATTTAGATAAAGTAGGGAGGGAGGAGAGTCGGGTTAGATGAAGTAGGGAGGGAGGAGAGTCGAGTTAGATGAAGTAGGGAGGGAGGAGAGTCGATTTAGATGAAGTAGCGAGTGTGGAGAGTCGGGTTAGATGAAGTAGGGAGGGAGGAGAGTCGGGTTAGATGAAGTCGGGAGGGAGGAGAGTCGAGTTAGATGAAGTAGGGAGGGAGGAGAGTCGATTTAGATGAAGTAGCGAGTGTGGAGAGTCGGGTTAGATGAAGTAGGGAGGGAGGAGAGTCGGGTTAGATGAAGTAGGGAGGGAGGAGTGTCGGGTTAGATGAAGTAGGGAGGGAGGAGTGTCGGGTTAGATGAAGTAGGGAGGGAGGAGAGTCGGGTTAGATGAAGTAGGGAGGGAGGAGAGTCGGGTTAGATGAAGTAGGGAGGGAGGAGTGTCGGGTTAGATGAAGTAGGGAGGGAGGAGTGTCGGGTTAGATGAAGTAGGGAGGGAGGAGAGTCGGGTTCGATGAAGTGGGGAGGGAGGAGAGTCGGGTTAGATGAAGTAGGGAGGGAGGAGTGTCGGGTTAGATGAAGTCGGGAGGGAGGAGAGTCGGGTTAGATGAAGTAGGGAGGGAGGAGAGTCGGGTTAGATGAAGTAGGGAGGGAGGAGAGTCGGGTTAGATGAAGTAGGGAGGGAGGAGTGTCGGGTTAGATGAAGTAGGGAGGGAGGAGTGTCGGGTTAGATGAAGTAGGGAGGGAGGAGAGTCGGGTTAGATGAAGTCGGGAGGGAGGAGAGTCGGGTTAGATGATGTAGGGAGGGAGGAGAGTCGGGTTAGATTAAGTAGGGAGGGAAGATGGAAGGTTAGATGAAGTAGGGAGGGAGGAGGGTCGGGTTAGATGAAGTAGGGAGGGAGGAGAGTCGGGTTAGATGAAGTAGGGAGGGAGGAGAGTCGGGTTAGATAAAGTAGGGAGGGAGGAGAGTCGGGTTAGATGAAGTAGGGAGGGAGGAGAGTCGGGTTAGATGAAGTAGGGAGGGAGGAGAGTCGGGTTAGATGAAGTAGGGAGGGAGGAGAGTCGGGTTAGATGAAGTAGGGAGGGAGGAGAGTCGGGTTAGATGAAGTAGGGAGGGAGGAGAGTCGGGTTAGATGAAGTAGGGAGGGAGGAGAGTCGGGTTAGATAAAGTAGGGAGGGAGGAGAGTCGGGATAGATGAAGTAGGGAGGGAGGAGAGTCGGGTTAGATGAAGTAGGGAGGGAGGAGTGTCGGGTTAGATGAAGTAGGGAGGGAGGAGAGTCGAGTTAGATTAAGTAGGGAGGGAGGAGAGTCGATTTAGATAAAGTAGGGAGGGAGGAGAGTCGGGTTAGATGAAGTAGGGAGGGAGGAGAGTCGAGTTAGATGAAGTAGGGAGGGAGGAGAGTCGATTTAGATGAAGTAGGGAGGGAGGAGAGTCGGGTTAGATGAAGTAGGGAGGGAGGAGAGTCGATTTAGATGAAGTAGGGAGGGAGGAGAGTCGGGTTAGATGAAGTAGGGAGGGAGGAGAGTCGGGTTAGATGAAATAGGGAGGGAGGAGTGTCGGGTTAGATGAAGTAGGGAGGGAGGAGTGTCGGGTTAGATGAAGTAGGGAGGGAGGAGTGTCGGGTTAGATGAAGTAGGGAGGGAGGAGAGTCGGGTTAGATGAAGTAGGGAGGGAGGAGAGTCGGGTTAGATGAAGTAGGGAGGGAGGAGTGTCGGGTTGGATGAAGTAGGGAGGGAGCAGTGTCGGGTTAGATGAAGTCGGGTGTGAGGAGAGTCGGGTTAGATGAAGTCGGGAGGGAGGTGAGTCGGGTTAGATGAAGTAGGGAGGGAGGAGAGTCGGGTTAGATGAAGTTGGGAGGGAGGAGAGTCGGGTTAGATGAAGTAGGGAGGGAGGAGACTCGGGTTAGATGAAGTAGGGAGGGAGGAGACTCGGGTTAGATGAAGTAGGGAGGGAGGAGACTCGGGTTAGATGAAGTAGGGAGGGAGGAGAGTCGGGTTAGATGAAGTAGGGAGGGAGGAGAGTCGGGTTAGATGAAGTAGGGAGGGAGGAGAGTCGGGTTAGATGAAGTAGGGAGGGAGGAGAGTCGGGTTAGATGAAGTAGGGAGGGAGGAGTGTCGGGTTAGATGAAGTAGGGAGGGAGGAGAGTCGGGTTAGATGAAGTAGGGAGGGAGGAGAGTCGGGTTAGATGAAGTAGGGAGGGAGGAGTGTCGGGTTAGATGAAGTAGGGAGGGAGGAGAGTCGGGTTAGATGAAGTAGGGAGGGAGGAGACTCGGGTTAGATGAAGTAGGGAGGGAGGAGAGTCGGGTTAGATGAAGTAGGGAGGGAGGAGAGTCGGGTTAGATGAAGTAGGGAGGGAGGAGAGTCGGGTTAGATGAAGTAGGGAGGGAAGATGGCGGGTTAGATGAAGTAGGGAGGGAGGAGGGTCGGGTTAGATGAAGTAGGGAGGGAGGAGAGTCGGGTTGGATGAAGTAGGGAGGGAGGAGAGTCGGGTTAGATGAAGTAGGGAGGGAGGAGAGTCGGGTTAGATGAAGTAGGGAGGGAAGATGGCGGGTTAGATGAAGTAGGGAGGGAGGAGAGTCGGGTTAGATGAAGTAGGGAGGGAGGAGAGTCGGGTTAGATGAAGTAGGGAGGGAGGAGAGTCGGGTTGGATGAAGTAGGGAGGGAGGAGAGTCGGGTTAGATGAAGTAGGGAGGGAGGAGTGTCGGGTTGGATGAAGTAGGGAGGGAGGAGAGTCGGGTTAGATGAAGTAGGGAGGGAGGAGAGTCGGGTTAGATGAAGTAGGGAGGGAGGAGAGTCGGGTTAGATGAAGTCGGGAGGGAGGAGAGTCGGGTTAGATGAAGTAGGGAGGGAGGAGTGTCGGGTTAGATGAAGTAGGGAGGGAGGAGAGTCGGGTTAGATGAAGTAGGGAGGGAGGAGAGTCGGGTTAGATGAAGTCGGGAGGGAGGAGAGTCGGGTTAGATGAAGTAGGGAGGGAGGAGAGTCGGATTGGATGAAGTAGGGAGGGAGGAGAGTCGGGTTAGATGAAGTCGGGAGGGAGGAGAGTTGGGTTAGATGAAGTAGGGAGGGAGGAGTGTCGGGTTAGATGAAGTAGGGAGGGAGGAGTGTCGGGTTAGATGAAGTAGGGAGGGAGGAGAGTCGGGTTAGATGAAGTCGGGAGGGAGGAGAGTCGGGTTAGATGAAGTAGGGAGGGAGGAGAGTCGGGTTAGATGAAGTAGGGAGGGAGGAGAGTCGGGTTAGATGAAGTAGGGAGGGAGGAGTGTCGGGTTAGATGAAGTAGGGAGGGAGGAGAGTCGGGTTAGATGAAGTCGGGAGGGAGGAGAGTCGGGTTAGATGAAGTAGGGAGGGAGGAGTGTCGGGTTAGATGAAATAGGGAGGGAGGAGAGTCGGGTTAGATGAAGTAGGGAGGGAGGCGAGTCGAGTTAGATGAAGTAGGGAGGGAGGAGTGTCGGGTTAGATGAAGTAGGGAGGGAGCAGTGTCGGGTTAGATGAAGTAGGGAGGGAGGAGTGTCGGGTTAGATGAAGTAGGGAGGGAGGAGAGTCGGGTTAGATGATGTAGGGAGGGAGGAGAGTCGGGTTAGATGAAGTAGGGAGGGAGGCGAGTCGGGTTAGATAAAGTAGGGAGGGAGGAGTGTCGGGTTAGATGAAGTAGGGAGGGAGGAGAGTCGAGTTAGATGAAGTAGGGAGGGAGGAGAGTCGGGTTAGATAAAGTAGGGAGGGAGGAGTGTCGGGTTAGATGAAGTAGGGAGGGAGGAGAGTCGGGTTAGATGAAGTAGGGAGGGAGGAGTGTCGGGTTAGATGAAGTAGGGAGGGAGGAGAGTCGGGTTAGATGAAGTAGGGAGGGAGGAGAGTCGGGTTAGATAAAGTAGGGAGGGAGGAGAGTCGGGTTAGATGAAGTAGGGAGGGAGGAGAGTCGGGTTAGATGATGTAGGGAGGGAGGAGAGTCGGGTTAGATGAAGTAGGGAGGGAGGAGAGTCGGGTTAGATAAAGTAGGGAGGGAGGAGAGTCGGGTTAGATGAAGTAGGGAGGGAGGAGAGTCGGGTTCGATGATGTAGGGAGGGAGGAGAGTCGGGTTAGATGAAGTAGGGAGGGAGGAGAGTCGGGTTAGATGATGTAGGGAGGGAGGAGAGTCGGGTTAGATGAAGTAGGGAGGGAGGAGAGTCGGGTTAGATGAAGTAGGGAGGGAGGAGAGTCGGGTTAGATGATGTAGGGAGGGAGGAGAGTCGGGTTAGATGAAGTAGGGAGGGAGGAGAGTCGGGTTAGATGAAGTAGGGAGGGAGGAGAGTCGGGTTAGATGATGTAGGGAGGGAGGAGAGTCGGGTTAGATGAAGTAGGGAGGGAGGAGTGTCGGGTTAGATAAAGTAGGGAGGGAGGAGAGTCGGGTTAGATGAAGTAGGGAGGGAGGAGAGTCGGGTTAGATGAAGTAGGGAGGGAGGAGAGTCGGGTTAGATGATGTAGGGAGGGAGGAGTGTCGGGTTAGATGAAGTAGGGAGGGAGGAGAGTCGGGTTAGATGAAGTAGGGAGGGAGGAGTGTCGGGTTAGATGAAGTAGGGAGGGAGGAGAGTCGAGTTAGATGAAGTAGGGAGGGAGGAGAGTCGGGTTAGATAAAGTAGGGAGGGAGGAGAGTCGGGTTAGATGAAGTAGGGAGGGAGGAGAGTCGGGTTAGATGAAGTAGGGAGGGAGGAGAGTCGGGTTCGATGAAGTAGGGAGGGAGGAGAGTCGGGTTAGATGAAGTAGGGAGGGAAGTTGGCGGGTTAGATGAAGTCGGGAGGGAGGAGAGTCGAGTTAGATGAAGTAGGGAGGGAGGAGAGTCGGGTTAGATGAAGTAGGGAGGGAGGAGAGTCGGGTTAGATGAAGTAGGGAGGGAGGAGAGTCGGGTTCGATGAAGTAGGGAGGGAGGAGTGTCGGGTTAGATGAAGTAGGGAGGGAAGATCGCGGGTTCGATAAAGTAGGGAGGGAGGAGAGTCCGGTTAGATGAAGTCGGGAGGGAGGAGTGTCGGGTTAGATGAAGTCGGGAGGGAGGAGAGTCGGGTTAGATGAAGTCGGGAGGGAGGAGTGTCGGGTTAGATGAAGTAGGGAGGGAGGAGAGTCGGGTTAGATGAAGTCGGGAGGGAGGAGAGTCGGATTGGATGAAGTAGGGAGGGAGGAGAGTCGGGTTAGATGAAGTAGGGAGGGAGGAGAGTCGGGTTAGATGAAGTAGGGAGGGAGGAGAGTCGGATTGGATGAAGTAGGGAGGGAGGAGAGTCGGGTTAGATGAAGTAGGGAGGGAGGAGTTTCGGTTGAATGAAGTCGGGAGGGAGGAGAGTCGGGTTAGATGAAGTCGGGAGGGAGGAGAGTCGGGTTAGATGAAGTAGGGAGGGAGGAGAGTCGGGTTAGATGAAATAGGGAGGGAGGAGTGTCGGGTTCGATGAAGTAGGGAGGGAGGAGTGTCGGGTTAGATGAAGTAGGGAGGGAGGAGAGTCGGGTTAGATGAAATAGGGAGGACTGTCGGGTTGGATGAAGTCAGGAGGGAGGAGAGTCGGGTTAGATGAAGTAGGGAGGGAGGAGAGTCGGGTTAGATGAAATAGGGAGGGAGGAGAGTCGGTTTGGATGAAGTCGGGAGGGAGGCGAGGCGGATTAGATGAAGTAGGGAGGGAGGAGAGTCGGGTTAGATGAAGTAGGGAGGGAAGATGGCGGGTTGGATGAAGTAGGGAGGGAGGAGTGTCGGGTTAGATGAAGTAGGGAGGGAGGAGAGTCGGGTTAGATGAAGTAGGGAGGGGGGAGAGTTGGGTTAGATGAAGTCGGGAGGGAAGATGGCGGGTTCGATAAAGTAGGGAGGGAGGAGAGGTGGGTTAGATGAAGTCGGAAGGGAGGATTGGGAACTATTTGAGGAAGGATTGGAAGACATTGAAGAGGGTCATCGAAGAGATTTACTCAGATAATATCAGAAATGAGAGATTTTAATAAGGAAGATAGTCTCGTGAAACTGGAACAGGAAAGGTGAAGAGAAGTTATGTTACGTGTGCTCAGAATCTGATGTTTTGATTGGATAAATGGGAAAGACTATTTTGTAAGTTGGTGAGTCAGTAACTGGAGGGCACAATTTTGAGTTTGTCATTAAAATGGTGAAGGGAGAGGTTAGGGATATTTTTCTTTTACATAGAGGATTATTAGATTGTGGAATTCCTCACCAGAAGCAGTCGTGAAAGCATAATCTATAATAGCCTTCAGAGGGAAGTGGATCAATATCTGGTGGGGGGGAAAGAAATAGGAAGGTTATGGGGAATGGGCAGGGAAATGGCGTATTTGTGTCTAGTTTTGGTTTGGTGCTTGTTTCGTTTGAAACGCAGTCTAAGCCAAAATGTTGTACTCGGCTTACCTCGATAGAAAGATACAAGTTCCATCAGTTACAGGCTGGAGAGAGGAATAATTGGAACTTAAACAATGCGTAACATTGGTACAGTTTGTACGTGATTCACGGCTCTTCTTTGAACTTGAATGGTCAGAGATATTCAGTATTTTCCCGGTTATAGAAACAGCTGTTTAAATCCAAAATTTTTTTGGAAATCGGAGAAGGAATTGGATCAGTTTTAAACTCCTGAAGTGGAGGCAAATCGGTTTGAATAGCAGTTTAGATTAATTTGACTCTCTGTGGTAAGAAATTCTAGGAAAAAAGACACTATTCTGTAAAATTGATTTACAAAGGTTTAGCTTGGCTCTTAAGAGTTCCAATCTCTTATTATTTTGTCATAGCAACATAGGAACAGGAGTAGGCCATTCAGCCATTCGAGCCCGTTCAGCCATTCAATTAGATGTCCACTCAAGGAGTTAGGTGGAAAGACGCCTACTACAAATATTGAGCTATGTTATTTGACTGTTGGCTATGTGCTTGCTCATCTTTTATAAAATATTTTTGGTTGATATTTTAAAACTTTAGATGAGGTTTGAGATGATGATGATCTACTGCTTTCAAAGATCGGAGTGAGATACTATGGTATAAGGAGTTCCGACTCATCCTTGACCATGATCTGAGATATGAGATCTGAAATAACTTGAGGTGCAAAGATCAGAAAAGACCCAAAAATGTGGACTAAATAGATGGCTGTTCCTGAGAGCAAGCTCAATGAGCTTGAATGGCTTCCTTCTGTGCTGTAAAACTTCTTGATTGTGTGGTTTAGCCAATTAATGGCCAGATCAAAGACAGTTGCAACCAACCCAACCTGTTGAAGGACAGAAGAAAGTTTGTAGAGAAGGCAGTAGCAAAGAACTGCTTATAAACTGAAATCTATCCCAGTACCAACAGGTAGCAAGCAACCTGTGAACATTATTTTTTCTAACTTTCCACCTAATGCTTGTTAATCAGTACTTCTGGACAGAGGTGATTCATCCGCCCTTGGAAGTGGCTTCACCACCAAGGCAAATAACAGTCTGTTTCCAGCAAGCAGTCAGCAAGTTAAATTGGCCACCAGCTGGCCAGCTGTTAAAATCTCAAAGGAATATCAGTCCCTTTTTATGATTTGAAACAAAACAGATCTGTGATCTGTCACAGGAGACGTGGTACACAAGTCCATATTGGATAAGTGTGATGCTTCAGCCAGATGTGCAGACTTGTGGTCCTTACTTGGGGAGAATGTTGAGGCAGTATTGAGTGCAACTGTGGTTGTTGCTGCTAGTCAACACTCAAGGTGACCTTTGGGATGGGATCATGAATTGAGGTACCCTCCAAAGATCCTGAGATACTTGATGTAGATCTTTCTAAACCGCATATGCTACAATGCCCATATAATGCATAACTACAACATTGCAGTGAAGCTTTAATACAGACTATAAAGAGGACTATGATGCTTTGGCATGTCCTAAGGTCATGAAAGACACCATGTAAGTATAAGTCCTTTCCTTTTTTCCTTAGAATTTCCTGGAGACTTAGACCGTTGGAATGGCGCATCTACAGCGTTGGGTTCGTTTTTCAGCACAAAAAATAATCTGTGTGATGCTCAATTTGGTTCTTGTTCTAAAACTAACTCAATCAATTCTTGGCTCACTCTTCTCAAGAACTGAACAGGCTGCATTTCTTTACAACTAATACTTTATTACACAAGTATGCAGTCAAAGATTAAATTAATATCTGCATAATAATCACAAAGGCTCTAACTTACGATTAAGCAATTTTCAGTGACGTAGCATAGACTTAAGGTACTGCAACCATACTTGTATTTAATTAATGGGCCCGATATTACCAGGGCGGCGGGTTCGCAGCGGGGGGGGGGGGCGACCACGCGCCCGGTGAAATCAGTCTGCCCCGAACGCAATCGCAGGCTAATTGGATCCACTTACCTCTTGTTCCGGGTTCCCCGCTGCTGAGCTGCGCGGCGGGCGGACTGCGCGTGCACAGTAAGGTCTGTCAGCTGGAGGAGCTCTGTTTAAAGGGGCAGTCCACCACTGACTGATGCTGCAAGAAATAGGAAAAATTGCAGCATGGAGCAGCCCAGGGGGAAGGCTGCTCCCAGGTTTAATGATGCCTCACTCCAGCTCTTATTGGATGGGGTGAGGAGGAGGGGGAGGACAGAGATCTTCCCCACGGCGGGCGGGAGGAAGCGGCCTGCCTCTGCCACCAAGAAGGCCTGGCTCGAGGTGGCAGAGGAGGTCACCTGCACCACCAACATATCGCCCACCTGCATACAGTGCAGGAGGCGCTGCAATGACCTAAGTAGGTCAGCCAAAGTAAGTACACTTACTCATTCCCCTACTGCCACATCACCGCCCCCACCCCACATCTCCTTCTGCACTGCCAACACTACTCTGTCACATCACCCCTCACACCCACTCAAACCTCATCCTCATCTTACCTGCACTTAATCACCTCACCAGTACTCATCCCACCACTACCACTCAACCCAATGCTCATACAATCTCATGGATCTATCTCATACTCACCCTCTCATGCATCTCTTTCAGAGTCAGCCTCACTCAACCTGCCACTACCTGTGCTGCAGCCACAGGGCATGCATCACATATGTGCAGTAGGCAGCGTAAGGCAAACGTGTTGTGAGCATGAAGGGGATGTACAAGGGTGTCTGAGGGTTTGTCATGGTTATTCCTTATATTTAATTTCTGATCAACTCACATTACATATTATATTGGCACCACTACTGTCACGTCTTTGCGAATCTTGTCTGGTTTGTGCAATAATGCCCTTTCCTGAGGATCACAATGAAGACCCACACCTGATGCCACCCATTGTGTCACTGCAGAGTGGGTGTCGGTGTATTTGCAGGGCTATTTTGTACAGACGACTGAGAGACGTCGGCGATGTCCCCGGTGGCACCCTGGAAGGATGCGGAGGAGAAGTTGTTGAGGGCAGTGGTGACTTTGACAGTGACAGGTAAGAAGATGGTGCTCGGGCCAGCCGGGAGCAGCTCGGCATGAAGGAGGCTGCAGATGTCCACGACTACATGTCGAGTGACTCTGAGCCTCCGTGTGCACTGCTGCTCAGAGAGGTCCAGGAGGCTGAGCCTCAGTCTGTGGACCCTGTGGCGAGGGTACTGCCCTCTGCGACGCATCTCTCTCTGCCGTTGCCCTCCCTCCTGTTGTGCAGGTGGATGTGTCACAGCACTGTGTTGTGGAGCTCCACGTGACAGAGGTGGACGGCGTGGCCGGCGAGGCTGGTGATGCTGTTCGGCCTCCGAGGAGGTCATGACTACAGCTATGGTGGCCCCCATCCGGAAGATGTACATCTGAGGGGGTCCGCAAGGTAGGTACATGTGTCTGGACACCGGGGTAAGTGTGCAAGTTGGTGAATTTTGTTGTTAGGAGGAGGGTGGTGGAGGCCAAACTTTATCCAAAGTGACAGAGCGGCCTCCTGCAATGAGTGAGGGTCTCCCCCGCCCCCGACCTGTCAAATGGACCTTTGCAGCTGCCACAGGCTGATAGCTGCAACACGTCCATTTGAACTGGGAGTGTTTCCCCCAGTACGGGAAACAGTCCAAGTTGTTTGTAAAATCCCACTCCTCCTGAAATATCTCCTTAATCAGGTCTGTAAACGACCTGAAATACCTAAACAAATAGCTTAAGTGGCATCTCGCCAGCTTTAATTGCCTGCGGGAGTCCCACATGCAGGGGCTGCGCGCGCATGTCAGCGCGTCTGGGAAACCCGGGAGTGGGCGGGTTGGAGCCGGGCTCCCGCCCTGCCCTGGGATTCCCCGATTTTCGGAGCTCCCCCGCCAGGAACGCACCCGATCGCGGGTGCTAAAATCGACCCCAATGTAACTTTTTATTGCCACTCAGCCTTGTGGCTTATGATACCTGATTAGCAAAGCTAGCTCTTTTTATGATGAAGTAACAGTTGCAACTGTGTTCTTCCTTTTTTAAAAATGTGTTTTCGGGATGTGGACAATACAGGCAAGGCCACATGTATAGCCCACCTCTAACTCCGCTGTGATGGTGGTGGGCCTTCTCTTTGAACTGCCACAGTCCTTGTAATGGTGCTGTTAGGTAGGCAAATCCAGCAGATTGCCGCAGTGATGTTGAAGGAATGGCGACATATGTCAAAATTAGAATGTTGTGTGACTTGGGAGGGCACCTGGAAGTGATGATGTTCCTATGACATTGCTGCTCTTGTCCTTCTCCATGGTAGAAGTCACACAGGAGGGAGGTGCTGTCAAAGCAACCTTAGTGAGTTGTTGCAGTATGTCCTGTAGATTGTACATACTGCGGTTTCTCCTGCTCTAAATCTATTGCATTTAATCTGGTATCAGTGGTCCCTCGTCTTTGACCCCTCAATTGCTGAAAACAGCATCTATCTACTCTGTCCCATCCTTTCATAATTTTAAACACTTCTATTATATCACCTTGTAATCTGCATTGTTTGAATGAAAAAAGGCCTAATTTATTGTCTTTTTTTTGTATTTCCTCACATTAATCAGCATCCTTCTGAACCTGCATTGTACCCACCCTAGATGCTCAATATCCTTCCTACAGTGCAGAGCCCAATACTGCACACAGTACTGTAACTGAGATCTTATTAGGGTTTTATATAGGCTCCTCATTACTTCTTGGCTTTTATATTCTATACTTTTTGTGATGAAACCTAGAATTCCATTAGCTTTTATTTACAGCTGTATCAGCCTGAGGTGCTGCTTCTGTGAACCTGTACCCCTAAATCTCTCTAATCTTCTCCAGCACCAAGCCTACTTCCAAATGCAATACAGTCCACACCGCTTACAGCGGGCGCGTTCGTGCCAACGCGATTTGGCCGGTATAATGTGGTAGTGCTATATACCTGAACAAATCTCTTCACAGCTGGACCTGAGACTGACCAAGGACCCCAAACTGCACAGCACCAAGCTCATGACAGTGATCCGATGACATCATGCAAGCTGCTAAATTGGTTTGCTAGCCTACTGTAGATGCCTTTGATCCAGGGGCCAAGACAACAATTCAAGGTATTCTGTTGTTCGTGAGCCTGAAAACTTGTGTGATTCACAAGAACGTAACCAGAATGTTGTAGACCAAGACTGCGAAGTGCGAACTAGTGAGTAAGCACAGCTGTTTCTGCCCAAAATAAACGGAGCACTTAAGTCGCTATAACTGGCAACATTGAAATTGATGTTAATGCAAATGGCTAATGGTTATCACTTTTTGGCTGATATAAGCAACTATCAGTTTTAAACATGGACATTTTAAGGAGTATGGACTGTACTTTTAAGTGCTGTATATTTCCAATGATATGCCTTACAATTGCAAGATCTGCAGACGGAAAGTTAACTTCTACAGACTAAAGTCCAGGCAAGGATTCCCATATTTTTTGTGAATTTATTGAAGTTAAAACATTACTTCAGGCAAACTGACCCATTTAACCACTGTTTACCAAGATTGGAGACTTTACTGAAACTACACACCAACTTGACCTAATACTTTATAACTTTGCATTGAAAATGAGCATTTGCTTCCGAATTCCTGATAATGGCTAGGTCTGCATAGGTTCAACAGTTTAAGAACATAAGAACGTAAGAAATAGGAGCAGGTGCAGGCCATACGGCCCCTCGAGCCTGGTCCGCCATTCAATAAGATCATGCCTATTTATATCTCCTACCTCAACTCCACTTTCCGACCCTATCCCCATATTCCTTGATTCCCTTAGTGTCCAAAAATCTATCAATCTCTACCTTGGATACACTCAATGACTTAGCATCCACAGTCCTCTGGGATAGAGAATCCCAAAGATTCACAACCCTCTGAGTGAAGAAATCTTTCCTCATCTCGGTCTTAAATGGCTAACCCCTTATCTTGACAAATGTAAGGAATCTTACAACACCAGGTTATAGTCCAACTGTTTTATTTGAAAATCACAAGCTTTCGGAGGCTTTCTCCTTCATCAGGTGAGTGTGGGATTCGGATTCCATGGAAGGTTGCCGCATTTATAGTCAGAGAACGATACCTGGTGATTACAGATAATCTTTCCAACTGCCCGTTGTCAAGGCAATCAAAGTGTTCAGACAGAGAGATGTTACCTACAGGACCACCGAATACACAAACGGCCAGAACAAAAGACAGACAGAGAGAGAGAGAAACATCCGAAAGGAAGAGAAAGACAGAGAATGACCCGTTGTATTAAAAACAGATAACTTTTTTTCGCTGGTGGGGTTACGTGTAGCGTGACATGAACCCAAGATCCCGGTTGAGGCCGTCCTCATGGGTGCGGAACTTGGCTATCAATTTCTGCTCGACGATTTTGCGTTGTCGTGTGTCTCGAAGGCCGCCTTGGAGAACGCTTACCCGAAGATCGGTGGCTGAATGTCCTTGACTGCTGAAGTGTTCCCCGACTGGGAGGGAACCCTCCTGTCTGGTGATTGTTGCGCGGTGTCCGTTCATCCGTTGTCGCAGTGTCTGCATGGTCTTGCCAATGTACCATGCTCCGGGGCATCCTTTCCTCCAACGTATGAGGTAGACAACGTTGGCCGAGTCACAGGAGTATGAACCATGTACCTGGTGGGTGGTGTCCTCTCGTGTGATGGTGGTATCTGTGTCGATGATCTGGCATGTCTTGCAGAGGTTGCCGTGGCAGGGTTGTGTGGTGTTGTGGACGATGTTCTCCTGAAAGCTGGGTAATTTGCTGCGAACGATGGTCTGTTTGAGGTTGGGTGGCTGTTTGAAGGCGAATAGTGGAGGTGTGGGGATGGCCTTAGCGAGGTGTTCGTCATCATCGATGACATGTTGAAGGCTGCGGAGAACATGGCGTAGTTTCTTTGCTCCGGGGAAGTACTGGACGACGAAGGGTACTCTGTTGGTTGCATCCCGTGTTAGTCTTCTGAGGAGGTCTATGCGATTTTTCGCTATGGCCCGTCGGAACTGTCGATCGACGGATAAACGGACACCGATCATGGTGTTCATGTCACGCTACACGTAACCCCACCAGCGAAAAAAAGTTATCTGTTTTTAATACAATGGGTCATTCTCTGTCTTTCTCTTCCTTTCGGCTGTTTCTCTCTCTCTCTCTCTGTCTGTCTTTTGTTCTGGCCGTTTGTGTATTCGGTGGTCCTGTAGGTAACATCTCTCTGTCTGAACACTTTGATTGCCTTGACAACGGGCAGTTGGAAAGATTATCTGTAATCACCAGGTATTGTTCTCTGACTATAAATGCGGCAACCTTCCATGGAATCCGAATCCCACACTCACCTGACGAAGGAGAAAGCCTCCGAAAGCTTGTGATTTTCAAATAAAACAGTTGGACTATAACCTGGTGTTGTAAGATTCCTTACATTTGTCAACCCCAGTCCATCACCGGCATCTCCACATCATGGCCCTTATCTTGAGACTGTGACCTCTAGTTCTAGACTCTCCAACCGGGTCAAGTAGGATGTCAAGGATGCGAATGGTCTGGTTCAGCCTCAGACAGTGGCCAGGGAGAGGGATGGAGTCGGTGGCTAGGGAACGGAGTTTGCGACGGGGACCAAAGACAGAGGGGGAAAAACGCGATAGGGCCGATTATTGGGTGTAGGTAGTTGATCTGCTATTAACCCGCGCCCAACGGTCCCTGCGCAGGCAGGATGAGAACTTCGTCCAGCCTCGGTACTCACCGTCGTTCTGCGTTGAAATCCAGGCCTTGCATGTCGATTCAATGCAATTTTCACGTTCCACCAGCAGGGGGAGCCCCAATCTCTTAAAGGAAGGATGTCTCTTAAAATCTCTTAAAGGTAGCCAGTACCTGTTATTTGCTAAAAATAACAGTCTGCTGTCTGAACGGAGAACAGACATCGCACATGTAAAACACAGATGCAGATCCCATCCTTATGTTTACACTGTGATGAGTTATGTTAAAACATTGAATAAAGGTTGCACACTGCTAAATCCCACATCCTCCAATCTGTATGCCAGATTTCACTAATCTGCCGATCTGAGTTGGTACAAGGCCTGCGAGAGAGCATGCACCAAGGTTCTCTACTGATGCACTAGAGGCCTTGGTGCAAGAGGCGGACAGAAGGAGGGTCATCCTATATCCGCGGGTGGGGGGACATCCTGTATCTGGGGATGGTGGGACGTGGGGTGCAAGAGGCCCTCCATACATATGGCCGAAAGGCAGTGGGAGGCAGCGGGGAACGAAATCAATGCCAGGCGTATACCGCCAAGAACAGGGACGCAGTGCAGGAAGAAGTTCAATGCTTTGACACGAGTGGTCAAGGTGAGTGAGGTCAACTGTCCAGTGGTAACTCCTACCAACTACAGCACTAGCCGCGTCCACTGCTCCATGCACTACACCCCCCATCACCCACATTCCATCAATCTCTTTCCATCAGTACTCAACTCTTCCAATCAGATGCTTCCTCTCACCCTTATACATTACCACTTTTGCAAGCCGCCCACCCACAACTCACAGGCCACACTCACTGGCAGCTATTCAACCATGACAGGCACATCACTCAGACACACGTCCCACTTTCTTGCTGAAGAAGGTGGCGTGTAACAGGAGGCAGCAAGTGGCAGTGGCATTTAGCCTCTTGAGCCTGTTCCGCCATTCAATGAGATCATGGTGGACCCGTGACCTAACTCCATATACCTGCCTTAGCCCCATATCCCTTAATACCCTTGGTTCACAGAAGTCTATTAATTTCAGATTTAGAATTCCCAATGAGCTAGCATCAACTGCCGTTTATTAGAAGAGTGTTCCAAATGTCTCCCACCCTTTGCGTTTAGAAGTGTTTCCTACCTTCACTCCTACATGTCCTGGCTCTAAATGATTAAGTTATTTCCCCGAGTCCTAGTATTCAAGTATAGGAGACCTCCAAATACAGTTACAAATGTATCGGCAGGCAGAAGCAATAATCCAGCCACTAACCTGTAAATCCTGCATGGTCCCTTTCAATAGCGCTGGTGGGGGTTCTCCAGGCACTCTAAGACACGTTCAGATGGTCGTGGTTAAGACAGTGCATTGAGTTGAGCGTTAGACACCATTTTGGCACTTATCACTTTAAATTAGTGTTGCACACTGTTTCCATTTTCTCCTTACTTTACATGCTTCCGTTTGGTATTTGCGCATGCGCTAACTCCTATACCAAGATGGCGTCCAGTGCACGTCATGCTGGAAATGTGTGTGTGCAGCCAAGACACCACCTTGGATGTTTGCGAGGCTGCCTCATGCCGAAACAATGGGTGCTACACGGCCCAATTTAGTGCCCAGAGGCTTTGGTCTTCCCAATATTTAGTTGGGGGAAATTTTCAATGATACTGGATATCAGACGAGCAGCGTGACAAATGAGAGACAGTGGAGGGGTCGAGGGAGGTGGTTATGAGGTAGAGCCAGGTAGAACCAGGGTGTCACCAGTGCACACATGGAATCTGACATGTTTTCGGATGATGTCGCCGAGGGGCAGCATGTGGATGAGAAATAGGAGGGTGCCAAGGATATAGATCCTAGGGGGACTCCAGAAGTAACAGTGCGGGAGCAGGTAGAGAAGCCATTGCAGGTGATTCTCTGGCTACATCTGGATAGATAAGAATGGAAACAGGTGACACTGTTCCACCCAGATGGATGACAGAGGAGAGGCGTTGGAGGACGATGGTGTGGTTAACCGTGTCAAAGGCTGCAGACAAGTCGAGAAGGATGAGGAGGGATAGTTTACCATGGTAACAGTCACATAGGATGTCATTTGTGACTTTGATAAGGGCTGTTTCAGTACTGTGGCAGGGACGGAAACCTGATTGGAGGGATTCAAATATGGAATTGCGAGAAAAATGGGCACGGATTTGTGAGGCGACAACACGTTCAAGGACTTTGGAGAGGAAAGGGAGGTTGGAGATGGGGCGGTAGTTTGCAAGGACAGAGGGGTCAAGGATGGGTTTTTTGAGGAGGGGTGATAACTGCAGATTTGAAGGGGAGGGGGACAGTACCTGAGGAGAGGGAACTGTTAACAATATCAGCTAACATGGGGGCCAGGAAAGGAAGTTGGGTGGTCAACAGTTTGGTGGGAATGGGTTTGAGGGAGCAGGAAGTGGGTCTCATGGTCAAGATGAGCTCGGAGAGGAGATGAGGTGAGATAGGAGAGAAACTAGAGAAAGATGTGAGTTCAGGGCTAGGGCAGGGGTGAACCTTAAGGGAAGTTTGGCTTGGTGGGCAAGGAGACGGGGAAGGAAGCGTCAGAGGCAGCTGAACGGACGGTCTCAATCTTAGTGACAAAGAAGTTTATGAGCATCTCGCACTTTCCGTTGGAGGTAAGGGTGGAGGGGGCAGGGAAGGGAGAGGAGTTTGAGAAGATTGTTTGTAGTGGAGAAGAGAAGCCGGGGGTCATCTTTGTATTCCAGGATGACCCTGGAATAGTGAGCAGTTTTGGCAGAGGAGAGCAGGACCCGATAGTGCCTTATGTGGTCCAGCCAGATCTGGCGATGAATGGCTAAACCAGTTGTCCGCCATAAATGTTCAAGTCTGCGTCCCTTGGACTTCAGGGAGCGGAGATGAGGGCCATACTGGGGAAACGACCAGGTGAGAGATAGAGATTAATGGTTTTAATGGGACACGGGCATCAAAGATGGAGGTGAGAATGTGATATATATTGTAAACAGCTGAGGCCCAAGCACTGATCCTTGCGGCACCCCACTAGTTACAACTAGTTTGACCAAGGGGCCTTTAAACTTGTGGTCAGCAGGTCTATGTATCCTTCCAGATACTTTAACCCTATAGTGTTAAGCTGGCCACAGTTGTTCCCATAGACACATCAACTCCTCTTCAATCATTAGGTTCAGATTGGCTAAGGTGTCAGCCTGGGCTCAGTGGTAGCGTTCTCGCCTCTGAGTCAGAAGGTCGTAGGTTCAAGCTCCACTCCAGAGACCAGAGTCCATAACCCAGGCTAACACTCCAGTTCAGTACTGAAGGACTGCTGCGTTGTCAGAGGTGCCATTTTTCGGATGAAACGTTAAACCGAGGCCTCAGGTGGACGTAAGAGAGCCCATGGCATTCTTTGAAGAAGAGCAGGGAAGTTCTCCCCATATTTATTCCAAAACCAACACCTAAAACAGATTATTTGGTCATTATCACATTGCTGTTTGTGGGACCTTGCTGTGCTGAAATTGGCTGCCATATTTCCTGTGTTACTACATTGACTACACTTCAAAAAGCACTTAATCAATTATAAGGTACTTTGGGACGTCCTGAGGTCATGAAAGGTGCTCTATAAATGTAAGTTCTTTCTTTCTTATTGAGGTTTTTGCATCCACTTAGGAGGGCCAGAGCTACTGGGTTCATAGATAAGAAAAACCAGTAAGTAAATCCTTCTACACATCTTGTTTAAAATCTCTAGACCCATATCTGTAGGGTTAAACAAAATAACCACTTTTTAACGTAAAGTCACCTTTACAGCAATTGAAAGGATTGAATTGTGTCCTCCTGCAATTTCTGAGAGGTGTTTGATCTCTCTTTCACACCTGAATCCAAGATGAAGCACTTTTTAAAATTATAAATCCAGCCGAAATAAAATCCTCTATATATTCTCAATAATCACTATTCTTTTTCCTCATAAACCTAACGGGTTTAACATGCACGCAATGAAATGATGGACTGTTTCCTGAATAAGCATGAGGTTTAGCTATGCGATTTGAGCTGGAGAAAGATTGAAGCGTTGCTAGAAGTATTTTGTCTTTACATGGCTTAAGAGAGGATCTCATAGATATTGACTGAAAGGTACAAGGGCATCTGTCCTAATTGTTCCAAATCAAGAAGGAAATAAATAAATAATTTGCATTTATATAACTCATTTCACATCCACAGTATGTTCTAAAGTGCTTCACAGCCATTTTGAAGTAGAGCTGCTATTGTAATGTAGGTAAATGTGGCGACCAATTGGTGAACAGCAAAGGCCATAACCGGCAAATGAGATAAATGAACGGATAATCTGTTCTGGTGGTGTTAGCTAAAGAATGAATATTGGCTAGAACACTGGGAGAACTATGTGCTCTTCTTTGGAAAAAGTGCCATGGGATCTTTTATATCTACCTGAAAAGGCAGATGGGTTTTTGGTTTAACACCTCATCTAGAAGATGGCCTTTGGTGGATGGCAATTTTAGTTTGGTCATAATTGTCTGGAACTACTCAGAGGGGTCAAAGGGCATTATGTCTTTTTTCCATCTAGAATGATAACAATCTTCTTGCATGCGTGTTAAGCTTGAAGCACATAAAATGTGAATCCATATAGTTGTCCTTCGTGGATCAGAGCTCCTAGATATGCTGTGAGATCCAGGACCAAGATTGAAAGTAAATTTGTAGCAAAAGAGGGGAACTGTTGCAAGGAGGAAAGGGACTGGACTTCAGTACCTTAAAGTGGGAATCAGTGTCACCCTAGGTATGTTTCATTGCCAAAATGCCTTGCCCGGATTAAACAATTGATGAGTAGCAAACCTGGTCTATTGCATTGGAATGGGCCATCAAGGCGGCTGGTACTTTGCAAGTTTGTCCAGCATTCTGAAAACAGATATTTTATCAAATATCTGATGAGGAAACTCTGAGGCTAGAGAGGACAATTTCTGAAAGATGTTACCTGGTGGCCAGGTTTGTGAGCATACACTCAAGTATCTAGGATTTGATACCTACCATTACTGGGTCGGAGAGAGGCAAGCGATTGCTTCTAAACCTCGGCAAATCCAAATGGTAGATGTATTGTTTGATGGGATATGGTGTCCATATTGTGGTCAAAACAATCATATTTTATAGTGAATTGTGCTGCTTACTACGCTGTTCTGGAGGAGTTACCTTTGCCTGTCGTCTGTTTATTGAGAACTACAACCATTGCTCGTCAGTTGCTCAGTTACAATCCTAAGGATGGGGGAAGGAAGAGAGAAGAAGAGGAAGGTAATCGGAGTCTCACGAGGTCAGGTTGGTTCCAAGATACATAGATATAAACAGAAGTTACAGCATGGAAACAGTCCATACGGCCCGACAAGTCTGTGTCAGCATTTACTCCCCATGCGAGCAAATACTCGTAATTACATTTACCTTCCCTGTTCTCTTGTCCTGTTTTTTTTCCCCTTTCCTTCATCCACCTATCCAATCTAATCTTGAATGTTGACATATTTTCTGCCTTAGCCACTGACCCTGGAAGTGAATTACACTGTCTCATAACTCTGTGTAAAGAAGTTGCTCTTGTTCTCAACACAGGATGTGGGTGAATCAGCAACTGTATTCACTTTTCCTGACTTGGTTAGGTCATTTAAAACGCTTCCTGCACTAAACAAAATAAGAGCTCGTGGTGTAGGGAGTAACATATTAGCACGGATAAAGGATTGGTTAGCTAACAGGAAACATAGAGTAGGCATAAATGGCATAAATGGCATTTTCAGGTTGGCAAGATGTAACGAGTGGAGTGCCACAGGGATCAGTGCTTGGGCCTCAACTATTTACAATCTGTGTTAATGACTTGGATGAAGGGACCGAATGTATGGTTGCTAAATTTGCTGATGACACTAAGGTAGGTTGGAAAGTAAGTTGTGAAGAGGACATAAGGAGTCTGCAAAGGGATATAGATAGATTAAGTGAGTGGGCAAAAATTTAACAGATGGAGTATAATGTGGGAAAATGTGAACTTGTCCACTTTGGCAGGAGGAATAGAAAAGCAGTATTGTATTTAACTGGAGAGAGATTGCAGAACTCTGAGGTACAGATGGATCTGGGTGTCCTAGTACATGAATCACAAAAAGTTATTATGCAAGTACAGCAAGTGATTAGGAAGGCAAATGGAATGTTGTTATTTATTGCAAGGGGAATGGAAAATAAAAGTAGAGATGTTTTGCTACAGTTGTACAGGGCATTGGTGAGACCACATCTAGGATACTGTGCAGTTTTGGTCTCCTTATTTAAGAAAGGACATAATTGCTTTAGATGCAGTTCAGAGAAAGTTCACTCGACTGATTCCTGGGATGAGGGGCTTATTTTATGAGGAAAGTTTGGACAAGTTGGGCCTGTATACATTGGAATTTAGAAGAATAAGAGGTGATCTTACTGAAACACATAAGATCCTGAGGGGACTTGAAGGGGTGGATGCTGAGAGGATGTTTCCCCTTGTGGGAGAGACTAGAACTAGGGGGACACAGTTTAAAAATAAGGGGTCTCTCATTTAAGACCGATGAGGAGACATTTTTTCCCTCAGAGGGTCATGAGTCTGTGGAACTCCATTCCCCAGAAAGCAGGGTCATTGAATATATTTAAGGCTGAGTTAATTCCTGATTAACAAAGGAGTCAAAGGTTATAGTAGGTAGACGGGAAAGTAGGGTTGAGGTCACAATCAGATCAGCAATGATCTTATCAAATGGCAGAGCAGGCTCGAGGGGCCGAATAGCCTACTCCTGCTCTTAATTCATATATGTTCAGATGTTCTCTGTTCTAAATCTCTTACATTTAATCTTGTATCAATGGCCCCTCATTTTAGACCCCTCAACTACTTGACACAGTCTGCTTCTAGATGACATGCCTGGCAATGGGAGATTTGAACCAAGTTGATTGTCTGGTAGGTGAGGTAATTAGATACCTGAACCAGGCTGGATGTTGTCGATCATTGTCTAACTAACCTGGCTCATTGCTGGAACCTGGAAGGACTGGGATTCTTCCTACTTTATTCCAGATAGCCTTGTAAGGGTAGTGTGATCCTCGCTGGACAAGCAGCGGCAAGACTTGAGCCATCCTTTGATCAACACTAGGGAAATCTTGCCATTCTATTACGCTAGTGCACCCATTCTGCAGGTTTATCTGATTACAGGTGTGAATCCTGATCACTGAGGGTGACGGTAAGTTGTGTGGTTTAAGCATTTAAACTCGAGCAGTATACCTTTGCACATGGCCTGTTGCCAAACTATGCTGCGGTACTTTGGTGTCCTTACTTAGTTAAGTAGAGTTGAGGTACAGATCAACCATGATCTAATTAAATGGCGAAACAGGCTCGAAGGGCCTAAATGGCCTACTCCTGTTCTATGCTCTTATGTCCCTACATGAGAGTGTGCACTGCATATCAGGCAAGTGAATTAATTGGATTTCTCACTAATATGAAGGAGACTCTTGAGTGTGGTGCTGAAAGTCAGATGTCCAGCTGATCAAAAATATAGTCACTGGGATCTAAGATGGACAAGTCGTGGCCTACATTGTAATCAGCACTAGAGAACACTTGCCATTCCATTTCGCCAGTGTGCACATGCTGCAGTTTTATCCGGTTTCAGCATCCTGACTACTGAAAGTGATGTTATTCAGTAGGTCTCGGTTGTGCTGGCCAAATTATGCTGGCAGTATGCACTGAATGTTCTGGCTTCTGTTTGAACCTGGAGCATCACCTTGCATGCAAAGATGCAGATGTGCTACATCATGAGTTACGTCTGAGCAAATGCCTAGCTGCTGAGGAAGCTGGCATGATTTTGCTGGCAAAGAATCATAGAATCTTACAGCACAGAAGGAGGCATTCAGCCCATCGTGTCTATGCCAGCTCTTTGAAAGAGCTATCCAAATAGTTTCACTCCCCTGCTCTTTCCCTCTAGCCCTGCAAATGTTTTTATCATCAATTATATATCCAATTCCCTTTTGAAAGTTACTATTGAATCTGCTTCCATCACCCTTTCAGTCACACTGCGTTCCAGATCATAACAACTCGCTGCGTAAAAAAAAGTTCTCCTCATTGCCCTATGGATCTTTTGCCAAATATCTTAAATCTGTATCCTCTGGTTATCGACCCTCCTGCCAGTGGAAACAGTTTCTCCTTATTTGCTGTATCAAAACCCTTCATAATTTTGAACATCTCTATTAAATCTCTCCTTAACCTCCTCTGCTTTAAGGAGAACAATTCCAGCTTCTCTAGTCTCTCCACATAACTGAAGTCCCCCATATACTTACTGGCATAATTCAGTATGAATAGGAAAAGCTCCAGGATCCCATGTTGAGAAATGTCAAGAACAATGTCAAGCAAGTCACCTCGCTGTCCCTCAAGTCCAGTTACATTCTTGCCTTTTTTTTTAACCTTCCCTCCTTTTTGCAACCCCTTTTTGGTATCTTCTTTTCCCCCGTCCCCAGTTTAGCCTGCAGTCACCTGTTATGAAATTACTTCAATTCTGCCTATGCGTAGCACTATTAAATGGTACTCAACTATCTATATACCTATTCCTATTTATTTGAGGGCTGTGTGATCTTGTATGCATGGGAGAGCAGTGTAACTTATGCATCGTGATTTACCCAGGTGTGTAAACCTGTGCAAAAGAAAAAGTTCTTTTTCTAAAAAAAAACTATTTATTCTGTAATATCTTCTGATCCAAGGAGACTGATTTGCTCTGGTAGTAAGTATCTACATTATTAATGCCTATCGAGATATGCAATGCCTATGCATGCTCACTCTCTCTCTTAAATTTAATGTAGGTCAAGTTGCCACGTAGCTGCTAATTTTATACTTCTGATGTGGACTGAGCTCTGCTAATATTTTTAAGGGAAGAAGTCTATAGATTACTGGGAGCAGCCCTTTATTTGCAGCTCAGAACAGTACAGTAGTGTAGTGGTTAAGTTACCTGACTAGTAATCCAGAGAATGCGAGTTCAATTCCCATCATGGCAGTTTGAGAATTTGAATTCTGGGGCGAAGTGATCATAATATGTTAGAATTTCACTTTGAGTTTGAGAGTGACGTACTTAAGACCGAAACTAGAGTCTTAAACTTAAACAAAGCCAATTTCATAAGTATGAGGGGTGAGTTGGCTAAGGTTGATTGGGAAATTAAATTAAAAGATATGATGGTAGACAAGCAATGGTGAACATTCAAAGAACTATTGCATAATTCTCAATGAATATACATTCCCTTGAGGAATAAAAACTCCATGGGCAAAGTGATCCATCCGTGGCTAACTAAAGAAGTTAAGGATAGTATTAGATTAAAATAAGAGGCGTATAATGTTGCCAAGAAGAGTAGTAGGTTTGAGGATTGGGAGAGTTTTAGAAACCAGCAAAGGATGACCAAAAAATTGATAGGGGGAGAAAATAGAATGAGAGTAAACTAGCAAGAAATATAAAAACGGATTGTAAAAGCTTCTACAGGTATGTAAAAAGGAAGAAAGTAGTGAAAGTAAACATGGGTCCCTTGGAGGCTGAGACAGGAGAAATTATAATGGGGAATAAGGAAATGGCAGAGACTTTAAATAAATATTCTGTAGTTGTCTTCACAGTAGAAAACACAAAAAACATACCAGAAATAGTGGGGAACTTAAAGTAATTAATATTGGTAAAGAAAAAGTACTGGAGAAATGAATGGGACTAAAAGCTGACAAATCCCCTGGACCTGATGGCCTACATCTTATGGTTCTAAAAGAGGTGGCTGCAGAGATAGTGGATGCATTGGTTGTGATCTTCCAAAATTTCCTAGATTCTAGAATGGTCCCAGTGGATTGGAAGGTAGCAAGTGTAACACCGATATTCAAGAAAGGAGGGAGAGAGAAAACAGGAACTGCAGGCCAGTTAGCCTGACATCAGTAGCCGGGAAAATGCTGGAATCCATTATTAAGGACGTGGTAATGGGGCACTTAGAAAATCATAATACGATTAGGCACAGTCAACACTGTTTTATGAAAGGGAAATCGTGTTTGACGAATCTATTAGAGCTTTTTGAGGATGTAACCAGCAGGATAGATGAAGGGGAACCAATGAATGTAATATATTTGGATTTTCAAAAGGCATTCGATAAGGTGCCACACAAAAGGTTGTTGTGCTGGCTAAGGGCTTTGGGGTTGGGGGTAATAAATTAGCATGGATAGAGGACTGGTTAATGGACAGAAAGCAGAGAGTAGGAATGAACTGATCATTTTCAGGTTGGTAGGCTGTAACTAGTAGAGTGCCGCAAGGATCAGTGCTTGGGCCTCAGCTATTTACAATCTATATTAATGACTTAGATGAAGGGACCAAGTGTAATGTATCCAAGTTTGCTGACGGTACAAAGCTAGGTGGGAAATTAATCTGTGAGGAGGATACAAAGAGTGGGCAAGAAGGTGGCATATGGAGTATAATGTGGGGAAATGTGAAGTTATTCAATTTGGTAGGAAGAATAGAAACCAGAAAATGGTGAGAAACTATTAAAAGTTGGTGTTCAGAGGGATTTGGGTGCCCTTGTACACAAAGTACAGAAAGTTAACATGTAGGTACACCAAGTAATTAGGAAGGCAAATGTTATGTTGGCCTTTATTGCAAGGGGATTGGAGTACAAAAGTAAGGAAGTCTTGCTGCAATTGTATACGGCTTTGGTGAGTCCACACCGGGAGTACTTTGGTCTCCTTATGTAAGAAAGGATATACTTGCCTTAGAGGCGATGCAACAAAGGTTCATTAGATTGATTCCTATGAGGAGTGATTGAGTAGAATGGGCCCATACTCTCTGGAGTTTAGAAGAATGAGAGGTGATCTCATTGAATCATATAAGATTATGAGAGGGCTTGACATGGTAGATGCTGAGAGGCTGTTTCCCCTGGCTGGAGAGTCTAGAACTAGGGGTCATAGCCTCAAGATAAGGGAATGTCCATTTAGGATGGAGATGAGAAATTTCTTCATTCAGAGGGTTGTGAATCTTTGGAATTCTTTACCCCAAAGGTCTGTGGATGCTCAGTCATTGAGTATATTCAAGGCTGAGATCGATAGATTTTTGGACTCTAAGGGAATCAAGGGATATGGGAATCAGGCGGGAAAGTGTTACTGAGGTCAAAGATCAGCCATGACAGAGCAGGCTCGAGGGGCCATGTGGCCTACTCCTACTCCTATTTCTTACGTGAGCTGGTATCAGCAAAAGTTACCATGAAGCTGTCAGATTGTTGTAAAAAAAACAGTTCACTAATGTCCTTTTTAGGGAAGGAAATCTGTTACCCTTACCCAATCTGGCCTACATGGGGCTTCAGTCCCACACTAATGTGGTTGACTCTTAACTACCCTCTTAAGTGGCCTAGCAAGCCACTCAGTTGTATTAGGGGTGGGCAATAAATGCCATCCTTGCAAGCAATACCCACATCCTGAGAATTAATTATTAAAATAAAGTACTTGGCCAACACTGAACTTTGCTGGCTTGGATGCTACCTGGTTGGCATCCCTTTCTAGAACATCCATGACTTTCCCTCCATCATTAGGTCAGAGGTGGGGACGAATGCTGATGATTGCACAGTGTTCAGTTCCATTTGCAATTCCTCAGATAATGGGGTTGATTTTATCACCCGCCATCGGGTGCGATCGTGGCGGGGGGGCTCCGAAAATCGGGGAATCCCGGGGCGGGTCGGGAGCCCGGCTCCAACCCGCCCACTCCCAGGTTTCCCACAGATGCGCTGACATGCGCGCGCAGCCCCCGCATGTGGGACTCCCGCAGGCAATTAAAGCCGGTGGGGTGCCACTTAAGCTATTTATTTAGGTATTTCAGGTTGTTTACAGACCTGATTAACGTGATATTTTAGGAGGGGTAGGATTTTATAAACAACTGGGACTGTTTCCGGTACTGGGGGAAACGCTCCTAGTTGAAATGGACGTGTTGCAGCTATCAGCCTGTGGCAGCTGCGCAGGTCCATTTGACAGGTGGGGTAGGGGGACCCTCACTCATCAGAGGCCGCTCTGTCATTTTGGACAAAGTTTGGCCTCCACCACCCTCCTCCTGACAGTCAAAGTCACCAACCTGCACTCTTACCCCGGTGTCCAGACACATGTACCTACATTGCGGACCCCCTCAGATGTACATCTTCCGGATGGGGGCCGCCGTAGCTGCAGTCATGACCTCCTCGGAGGACGAACAGCATCACCAGCCTCGCCGGCCACGCCGTCCACCTCTGACATGTGGAGCTCCACAACACAGTGCTGTGACACATCCACCTGCACAGCAGGAGGGAGGGCAAACGCAGAGAGAGATGAGTTGCAGAGGGCACTACCCTCGCCACAGGGTCTACAGACCGAGGCTCAGCTTCCTGGACCTCTCTGAGCAGCAGTGCACACGGAGGCTCAGAGTCACTCGACATGTAGTCGTGGACATCTGCAGCCTCCTTCATGCCGAGCTGCTCCCGGCTGGCCCGAGCACCATCTTCTTATCTGTCGCTGTCAAAGTCACCACTGCCCTCAACAACTTCTCCTTCGCACCCTTCCAGGGTGCCACCAGGGACATCGCTGACGTCTCTCAGTTGTCTGCACAAAAGAGCCCTGCAAATACACCTACACCCACTCTGCAGTGACACAATGGGTGGCATCAGGTGTGGGTCTTCATTGTGATCCTCAGGAAAGAGCATTATTGCACAAACCAGACAAGATTCGCAAAGACGTGACAGTAGTGGTGCCAATATAATATGTGATGTGAGTTGCTCAGAAATTAAATATAAGTAAAAACCACGAGAAACCCTCAAACACCCTTGTGCATCCCCTTCATGCTCACAACACGTTTGCCTTACGCATCCTACTGCACATATGTGATGCATGCCCTGTGGCTGCAGCACAGGTAGTGGCAGGTTGAGTGAGGCTGACCGTGAAAGAGATGCATGAGAGGGTGAGTATGAGATAGAGCCATGAGATTGTATGAGCATTGGGTTGAGTGGTAGTGGCGGGATGAGTACTGGCGAGGTGAGTAAGTGCAGGTAAGATGAGGATGAGGTTTGAGTGGGTGTGAGGGGTGATGTGACAGAGTAGTGTTGGCAGTGCAGAAGGAGATGTGGGGTGGGGGCAGTGTTGTGGCAGAGGGAGTGTAGGGGAATGAGTAAGTGTACTCACTTCGGCTGACCTACATAGGTCATTGGAGCGCCTCCTGCACTGTATGCAGGTGGGCGATATGTAGGTTGCGCTGGTGACATCCTCTGCCACCTCGAGCCAGGCCTTCCTGGTGGCAGAGGCAGGCCGCTTCCTCCCGCCCGCCGGGTAGAAGATCTCTGTCCTTCCCCTCCTCCTCATGCCATCCAATGATACCTGGAGTGAGGCATCATTAAACCTGGGAGCAGCCTTCCCCCTGGGCTGCTCCATGCTATAATTTTTCCTATTTCTTGCAGCATCTGTCAGTGGAGGACTGCCCCTTTAAACAGAGCTCCTCCAGCTGACAGACCTTACTGCGCATGTGCAGTCTGCCCGCCGTGCAGCTCAGCAGCGGGGAACCCGGAACAAGAGGTAAGTGGATCCAATTAGCTTGTGATTGCGCGCGGGGCAGACTGATTTCACCGGGCGCGTTACCCACGCGTCCACTCGCACCCCCCCCCCCCCCGCCGCGAACCCGCCACCCTGGTAATATCGGGCCGAATGAAACAGTCCGTGCCCGCATGCAGCAAGACCTGGACAACATCCGGGCTTGGGCTGATAAGTGGCAAGTAAACATCCGTGCCAGACATGTGCCAGGCAATGACCATCTCCAACAACACCTCCCCTTGACATTCAACAGCATTACCATCGCTGAATCCCCCACCATCAACATCCTGGGGATCACCATTGACCAGAAACTAAACTGGACCAGCCATATAAATACTGTGACTACAAGAGCAGGTCAGAGGCTGGGTATTTTGTGGCGAGTGACTCATCTCCTGACTCCCCAAAGCCTTTCCACCATCCACAAGGCACAAGTCAGGAGTGTGATGGAATACACTTGCCTGGATGTGTGCAGCTCTAACAACACTCAAGAAGCTCGACACCATCCAGGACAAAGCAGCCCGCTTGATTGGCACCCCATCCACCACCTTAAACATTCACTCCCTTCATTACCAGTGCACCGTGGCTGCAGTGTGTACCATCTACAGGATGCACTGCAGCAACTTGCCAAGACTTCTTCGACAGCACCTCCCAAACCCGCGACCTCTACCACCTAGAAGGACAAGGGCAGCAGGCACATGGGAACAACACCACCTGCACGTTCCCCTCCAAGTCACACACCATCCCGACTTGGAAATATATCGCCGTTATTTCATTGTTGCTGGGTCAAAATCCTGGCACTCCCTACCTAATAGCATTGTGAGTGTACGTTCACCATACGGACTGCAGTGTTTCAAGAAGGCGGCTCCCCGCCACCACCTCAAGGGCAATTAGGAATGCGCAATAAATGCTGGCCTTGCCAGCGACGCCCACATCCCATGATTTTGTTTTACTCAGTCATTGGTGTTTCCAATAGATCTGTTTACTGCTTATCTGCCTTCATCCGAGGGGTTCCCTGGTGAAATGACTGGTCTCTGTGGGATGGGAAACTAATATTAGATTTATATTGTAGGAACTCTTCCAGAAGAAGTGGTTCTGTAATACTCTGGGGTGCCTGTGCTGCGTGCACTGTTTGTATGGTGGCTGGATTACATGGTGGCGGAGCAACAGAAAAACAACTGCACAAGTCTTGCATAAGAGCTATTGTCTAAAAGTTATGATTCACGGCTTCATTACTGGCTGGGAGGCCTCCGTCTATAGAATTGGACATTCGAGAAGGGAGGCGTGGCTAAAAGTTCTCTTACTGTGACACTTATCAAATGAGTTCTTGAATAACTTCCAAAACACCATTATGGGAGTACCTTCACCACACAGAGTGAAGCAGTTCAAGGAGAAGGTCCACCACCACCACCTGTGGATGGGCAATAAATGCGACCATACCAACATCACCAAATTTCAGAGAATAAATTGAAATAAAAAATGAATTCTCTGTTCAAGGCAAAAAAGCGTTTTTAGAATTTGAAGAACATTGTGGCCTTGAATTCTTAGGGTTTTTTTGAAGTGATTTAAGCCGTATTAAATCTATCTTGTGATTTTTAAAAAAAAATGTACTGGATATTGGGATCATGACAGAATATGTTTACATTTGGGCACCTGTAGTAGTATTGCAACTTTTAATTGAGTCAGGAGCCAAGAAATACAGCTATTGATCCCATGGTAATGTATTGTACAGTGAAACCTCTAAATTAGGGACACCTAAGGGACTTGCATCAGGTGTCCTTTATTTGCAAGAGTTCCTCTTTTCAAAATGGTTATTGTATCTACAGTAAATTATTTGGGACTGTCAATGTGTCCCTTTTTTGGAGATGTCCCTTTTGTACAGGTTTCACTATATATTGTGGGCCAAGATGTAGTCTCAAGGTCATGTGCTCTCAGACAGAGCTACTGACGTAATAGATAAATGCAATTTTTAAACATCTGCTCTAACAATACCTAGCTTTGAAAAGCATGTCTTTAGGTGTAGTAACCTGTACTCAAACTCTCTCATAAAATGCTTTTATTGATGTGCCTTTTTGTCATTGATTCTCTCATCCTAGTTACTATTTAATGGTTTTGAAACTATTACTCATGCCGTTTAAATTTCATTTTATTTCACCTGCTGCATAACATCCAGGCTAGGTTGGTACAGTTCATGTTATTTGTTCACTGATTCTGTTGTGTACAATGTGAAATGTAGACTGCTGTGTTTTCTCCTTCAGCCTCCAAGTGGAAAATTGGCCATTATGCCTTTTGCAACAGAAACCTTTTCAATATACTTAGAAAACAAATAGCATATTTCTCCAAGCTCTTGTTAGTTTTATGCTATCTTCTTTTTGATTGTAAAGCAACCACACCTCAAACCATTACCCAAAAGTCAAAGTCCATTCCCTTCTACATTGGAAAATAAAGAAAATTTTGCATCCAATGAGTATGCAAATCCTCTTCTTTGACGTGCTTATCAAGATGGAGATTATCAGTGCTGGGGAATGGAAGATTTTATACTTTGGGATATTGAGCTTGGTCAGGTCAGGTGCAGCTCAAGTGAGATGCTCTGCTGTAACAATGGGGGTGACTGCAACCCGGCTTTATTTCTGGGTTTAACGTCGGCGCGTAAAAGTACAAGCTTCCCACTGGGAATGCAAAGTCCGAAAAAATTTTGCAGTTGCGACCCAAAAAAAACAGCTGTTTTCCACTCCAACCCACCCGTTCTTGGGGTTTAAAATCACCCCCAATGTGTCAAGAACCAGTGTGACATTGCCATTTTCTTCAGCTATCGCTTTGAGCTCTCTGGATGAGAACAGCCAGCCAGCACTCAAGTGTATTCTGTGAAAGTAGCAGATCTAAAGCTTCGAATGAACTTGCCTTGCAGTGTGAGAGGCTCATCATCCTGTTTTGTATCTGTGTAATGTAGATGTTGAAAGAAAGAACTTGCATTTATAATGCACTTCTCACGACCTCGGATGTCCCAAAGTGCTTTACAGCAAATGAAGCACCTTTGAAGTGTAGTCACTGTTGTAATGTAGGAAACGCGGCAGCCAATTTGCTTGCGCACAGTTGGTCCCACAAGCAGCAATGAGCCATGGGATCTTTTACGTAAACCTGAGAGGGTAAACGGGGCCTTGGTTTGACACTTCATCCAAAAAATGGCACCTCCGACAGTGCAGCACTCCCTTGGTACTGCACACAAGTGCCAGCTTAGATTATATGCTGAAGTCTCTGGACTGGAACTTGAACCAACACTCTTCTGACTCAGAGGCGAGAGTGCTACCACTGAGCCACAGCTGACGTTAAGTATGCACAGCGTTTATAATAATGTCACACTGATGAGCACAAGAAGTAATACTATCTGAAAGGAATCAAGGTTAAGAAAGATAGATGAAAATCAGCTCCATAGTAACAGGGAGGGGTGGGAAGTTCTCCAGATTGTGCTCGTGCATCCGCTTTTGACAATTTAAAAAGCAGCATTAGCAGAAGCTGGTCACCTGACTGCTCTTTAGCAGGAGTATTGGTATTAAAGTAAGAAAAGGGTGTTAAATATTTAAAATACTTTGAAGGGGAATAATCAGGTGTAGCATACTTTGGTATGGAGTTGAAATAGTATTACTGGATATGTTAATTACTTTCACTTAAAACAATTTAGCTCCAATTTTCTCCTGCTTGGAGGAAAGTGCCATTTCCCTGTGTAATATTAAAATAGAACAAACTATTTAAGAAGAAAATTTACATATTAGAACAAGAAAATAACATTTTTTAAAGCTGTTGCTGTTGAAAGAATTGCAGAGATTATAAACAGGATAATAGGTTTTCAACATCAGCAAAGCCAGACTAAGTTATTATAAACTCACAGGTGCACATTGTTCTTTTTCTGTGTTATATAGTTGAACTTTTATTTTACAAAGTAGCTCCCTCTCCATACTTTCACTTACAGTCTGTATTATGTAGAACAATGCATATTTTCACTGTTGACGTTATCTTTAATTCCCGAGATGCACTTTTTCTTTTGCAGACTGGTTAGTGTATTTGCATTAATTTCTTGGCTGCTTTTTTAATGCAATTATGAACTCGTTTAGTGTAAAATGGGTTAATAACTGCATTAAAATAGTGTAGTCAGGAATTTAATATGGCCGCGTTAATCAGTGTAATATCAAAGTAATAGCATGACACCAGTTGCTCAATTGGGTCTCGAATTACATTTAAGTAAATGGGTTTCTTTTTCACACCGTATTTTGTGATGTCCAGATATGCTACATGCTCATGATAAAATCCTGGCTCTCACAGAAGCATCGAAACCCCTGAGATGGCACGTGTTTATTTCCTGGAACACAAAATCCAATTCATGCTTAAGTAGGCCTCATAATATAATTGGTATTGGGTTACTTTAATCTGATAACACCATATGCATGATTCCTGAAGTAGCAGCATAATCAAATGATGTCCATTGGCCTTTGTGCTGTAAGAACTTGAGTGACATTGACATTTTGCTGTAGGGTAACCATTCATTTAGACGAGTTAACGTTTGTAATGGAAGAGTACTTGGGTGTCCTAACAGGACAGAGTTTGACTGGCGAACATTACTGTCAGTCTTCAGCGAGTTGACCTCAAGCGCTGGGTTGTGGATGCTGGGCAATTGGAGCTTTCAAGACTGAGATCAATAGATTTTGTTAGGTAAGGGTATCAAGGGGAATGGAGCAAAGGTGGGTAAATTGAGTTGCTGTGCAGATCACCCATGATCTAATTGAATGATGAAGCAAGCTTAAGGGGCTGAAAGGCCCACTCCTGTTCCTTATGTTCATATTTCTATGTACCTGAGATAATGCACCATTTATCCTTTCTCAGTCCAACCGGCCTGCAGTGCTTCTGCCACAATGTGGCTTTACTCTCCTTTTCCTCCCTATCTGTGTCTCACCTATGTACTTCCCAAAGGCCACGTTCGCTTACTTGTCTAACTCTATAGCTGATAGATTATGTGTGTGTGTGTGTGTGTGCGGAGAGATGAGGAGGAATGCACGCTAAAATTTTGATCGATTTGAGTGGTACAGATTTTCTTGTTTGGAAGTTCAGAAGCATATTACTGAAACAATTGGTGCTAATTGTTTTGAACAGTGGCACTAACATTAAGTTGGATCTGACTGCTCCCAGCTGATTGCCTGGCACCAATTTTGTAACTGCTGGTAGTTCTGGAAAATTGCAGACTGGCATACATACTGTGATTGGCGTTGTTTTGAAGATGATGGGCCGGATGTTGCTGGAGCAGGGCATCGTGCCCGTTAGACTTCTTTTTGCACCCTTCTGCTCAAAAATTCTTTGCCCACAAAGTTCCTGGAAGTGCGAACTGACAAAAGGTATGGCGAGGGCAATGGGGCATCTGGGACTTCAGTGAATGGCAAGACCAACAGTGCATCTCCTTAACAAATGAGATTTAAGGATTGAGAAAGAAAATGAGAAGGAGGGTGAATTAGAGTGGGCGAATTAGAGTCAAATCAGGTACATAATGAGGGGGGGGAAGATAGATTGGATTAAGAGAGGGAGAAAAAGGAGACAGAAAGGAAAAGTAAGAAAAATTTAAAAATTTTACATTTGATACTTTTAAAATCTCTAAGAACAATTTACCACCTGAAGGACTCCACAGTTTAAATTGTTAAATTGATGGGCCAGAGAGGTTGAATGGCATTCTATTAACAAATATCATGTAGTTAAAAAGGTACTTATGCTCTTAATTACCAGACTTAATTTTCTGTGATGAGTTTAATGGACAATTAATGTGCAAATCCAGCAAGTTCTTAAAAATTATGAGGAGGCTAAGGGCAAAATGCTGTTTGTGCAAAGCAATCAGTGGAGTGACGTAAATCGCCCAGCAAGTTCTGGAGATTTGCAACTCACGAGGTATCTCTTCATCCCCTGAACTTGCTAGCCAATGTGCACATTAATAACGGCGTGCGTCATTAACACGTTTTTTTCCAGCAAGATCCGACCCGATGTGTTAAAAAGGGTCTTGTCACATAGAGCATCGACTGAGTGAAGTGTCCATTCTGTACCCATCCCTTCACACACACATGCACACCATTCTAATTTATAAAAATCATTTACAGTTACAATATTGGGATTTACTATTGGACTATAAAACAATGTTCCTTTTTTTTTAATACAATACCCTAATAATGCCATCTAAAACCTGAATTTGGGTGTTGCAAAAATCTTAACTTAAACCAAAAATATTTCTGGAATTTCAGTCTATCCAACTCTAAGGGCTCGATTTTAGGGTCGGGTTACCTGCGGGTTTCCAGCGGGGGGGCCCCGAAAATCCCGATCTCCGATCACGTGACCGGATTCGGACGAAATCCCGGCCACTTCCGGGTACCGCGCTGACGTGCGGGGCTGCGCGCGCAAGCCCCGCTTGTGGGAATCCCGCAGGCAATTAAAGCCAGCGGGGTTCCACTTGAGAGCACTTAACTTGCTCGTTGTGGTCAGTTAATGAGCTGAAGCAGCTGTCAAAAGAGGAAGTGTGGGATTTTACGATCAAAGCAGTCAGTTTCCCACACTGGGGGAAACAGGACCCTTCAAACCAGGCGTGTTGCAGCCAGCAGCCTGTGCCAGGTGCCAAGGTGCGCTCCACGGGGGAGCGCCCTCACCCACGCAGGAGGCCACCGCGTCACATAGGGCAACCCCTGCCCTCCACCAACCCCCGCCAAGCCAGAGGACAGACCGACACGAAACCGCAGCCCCAGTCCGAGGACCCACCCACCTACCCTGCACAACCCCTCACACCAACACCTGCCAGATGGGTGGTGCGTTGACATCGTCGGAGGACGAACAGGATGACCAGCCCCAGCAGCCTCGCAGTCCACGCCGTCCGCCTCGGAGACGTGGGGCCCCCCAACACGGTGCTGCGGCACACCCACCTGCACAGCAGGAGGGAGGGCAACCGCAGAGAGAGATGCGTCGCAGGAGGCACTACCCTCCGCACAGGGTGTACAGAGCGAGGCTCAGCTTCATGGACCTCTCCGAGGAGCAGTGCATACGGAGGCTCAGAGTCAATCGCCAGGTAGTCGCCGACATCTGCAGCCTCCTTAACGACGAGCTGCTCCCTGATGGACCAAGCAGCATCTTCTTACCTGTCGCCGTCAAAGTCACCACTGCCCTCAACTTCTTCGCATCCGGTTCCTTCCAGGGTGCCACCGGGGACATCACCGGGGTCTGTCAGTCCTCTGCACACAAGTGCATAAGGCAGGTCACCGATGGGTTGTTCCGCAGGGCCTCCCACTACATCAACTTCGCCATGGACGAGCGCAGCCAGATGGAGAGGGCGGTTGGATTCCATGCCATGGCCGGCTTCCCACGGGTGCAGGGTGTAATCGACTGCACCCACATCGCAATACGGGCACCTCCGCATGAGCCAGGGCTGTTCATCAACAGGAAGGGGTATCACTCCATGAACGCCCAGCTCATCTGTGACCTCCGCCAGAGATTCCTACACGTGTGCGCCAGATACCCCGGCAGCTGCCACGATGCCTTTGTCCTCAGGGAGTCCGCCGTCCCGCCCATCCTGCAGGCACCCAACGCCGGCAACGGCTGGCTCCTCGGCGACAAGGGGTATCCCCTCCACACGTGGCTCATGACACCTCTGAGGAACCCCATCACCGAGCCGGAGCGTCGGTACAATGACAGCCACACTGCTACCAGGTCTACAATTGAGCAGACCATAGGGCTTCTCAAGATGCGCTTCAGGTGCCTTGATCGTTCTGGGGGAGCGCTCCAATACACACCATTCAGAGTGGGACGAATCATAGTTGTCTGCTGTGCCCTGCACAACATGGCCCAACAGAGAGGGGTGCCGCTGGAGGAGGCCCCATCCACACCCGCCACCCACATTGAGGAAGGCGAGGGCGAGGAGGAGGAGGAGGAGGAGGCGGAGGCGGAGGAGGCGGAGGAGGAGGACGCGCCCGAGGATGTTGGACGACCCATGCGCCGAGCCGCGACTCACCGGGATGGTCGCCGGGCCAGGGACGCACTCATACGTCAACGGTTCTCCTAGAGTCAGACACTGCGAGGTGCTCGCATCTCCTCACCTGCACATGCGAGCGGCCATACCAGCCCCCTCCACTGAAGAGTGCTGCCAGTAATCCTGCACCCACAGCAGTGTGCCCAATGGGTGGCAGCAGGTGTTCGCCGTCATGATGGCCTCCACGGAACGCAACTACTGCACAAGCCGCGGAAGAATGGACGAGAGGTGGCAGGAGTGGTGAGAATAGACTATTTAATATGTGGAATGTGACATCATTTAAGAAACAAAGTACAAAATAATAAACACCCTGGTGTATTCCCTTTGTGATTATAAGGCCTTTGGAATTCTTCTCCGGGAACCCCCACGTGGTGCTACCCCTGTGGCTCCAGCAGAGGTAGTGGCAGGTTGCTCGTCTTCTTGCCTTGACCGGGTAGATGCTTTTGGCGGACGGCCCCTGGGTTTCGGTGCCCGTGAGGGCACCTCCACAGACTGCTCCTCCTGCACCGGGGCAGGGGCAGACTCGGCCACCTGGAGAGGAGGCACCATTGCGGGTGCTGGTTGAGAGGTGGGCGACGGGTGGGACGTGGGGACGCCTTGAGAGGCGTCCCCGCTTCCATGTCCCCGGTCACCATCATCCCTCTCTTGGCCTCGGCCCACATCACCCCTTCCACCCTGCTGGACGGCAGTTTGGATGGCATGTGTGAGGCCTTGCAAGGCCACCCCTAGTGTATCCCTCAGCCTGTTGGTGGCGTCGGAATGTTGCTCACCCTGAATCCGTACAGACGTTGTGAGGGCCTGCAAGGACTCGAAGTGGAGCTGTGCGTGACGCTCGAGGGAGGCCAGCCTGTCCTCCACCGCAGACAGTCCCGCACCTACCCGCGACACTGTGTCGCCGGTACCCTCCTGTGCCTGCGCCACCAATGCCCACATGCAGGAGGTGGACTCCTCCATCGTCTGCGCTATTGTGGACAATGCGCGCGGCACCTCTGCCAGCACCTCAGCAATTAGCTGGTGGCCCTCGACGACTCTCCTTTTCTCTGGTGGCCCCCTGGGTTCAGCATCTGGGTCCGGCTGAGCAGAGCCTGGAGATGAGTGCTCCCTTCGTCGCGGACCCTCCGCGGCTGCCCCTGCCACCAGGGTCTGCTCATGCTCACTCGTGCGCAGTGACTCACCAAGTGCTACCCCAACTAGTTGGCGAGGGGGACCCACCGAGGTGCGTGTCTCTGCGCTGGTGGATGGTTGGCTCTGATGTGACGATGCACCCTCAGAGACCGCCATGTCCTCTGAGGAATCGCCCTCCATGCTCGCTTGATCCAAAGACGCACCTGCAAGAGAACAGAGGGCACTTTGAGGCATGTGGACCAACTTGACAGTGCGCCTGATGGCAGGTGATGATACGGTCACTCGCGATCATGGGTGTTGAGTGTCAGCTTTCCCTTACCGGCCGTTTCGGCAGCGACACACTCGCCATCGGCCACCGACAGGCAATGTCGCGTGCGGGCGAGGTCGAGCGCCTCCACCTCTGCGTCGGTGAGCTCCACCACTTGCGGCGGCCCACCTCCGGTGCGTGCCCTTTCGCGGTTGTTCTTGCTCCTCTTCTCCTGTGAAGGCAAAACACAGATGTGTGAGTGGGTGCGTCTTGCATCGTGAGACGCATCGAGCATCGGTGTGGTTGGGTTGAGCGTGGCGCGGAACGGATGGGAGGAAGTGTGGGCCACGTGCCCATCCCATTGCATGGGGATTGGGGTGTGTGGTAGTGTTCGGGTGGGGTCAGGGACGGTGGGTACTTGCGTGCACGGCGAGGATGGTGAATGAGTGGCTGTGAGGATTGCTGATGGAGCGCAGTGGTGGCTGTGCAGGAGGGGGTTGTGATCTGCTTGGCGTGATGGTGGGGACGGGATGTGGGAGGGTGCGTGGTGTACTCACCTTGCCAGACCTAGTCAGGTCATTGAAGCGCTTGCGGCACTGCTCCCAAGTCCTTGGGGTGTTGCCCCTGCTGCTCACCTCCGCCGCCACCTCTGCCCATGCCTTCCTGGTTGCGGCGGCAGGGAACTTGCGCCCATCCTCAGGGAAGAGTGTTTCCCTCCTCCTCCTCACGCCCTCCAGCATCAGCTGCAGTGCCAGATCTGAAAAACGGGGCGCAGCCTTTCCCCTTGGTTGAGCCATTCTCCCAGACCTCTTGCTTGCAGCAGGAGGGGCTTTGGGAGACTGCCCCTTTAACTGGAGCTCCTACATCGCGTCGACGGTACTGCGCATGCGCAGCCGGCCGGCACGCAGCTGGGGAGCGCAGAACCCGGAAGCAGGCCTTAATGGGTCCAATTATCCCGCGATCGCGTGGGGGACGCACACAATTACCCGTCCGCGTTTTCGACGCTCCTGGAGGACCACCCGCTGGGAACCCGCAGGCCTGCTAAATTCGAGCCCTAAATCTCATTGTGTTGATTCATCAAACGCATTGGCTCAAAATTTCTTGGAACAGCACGATCGGTGAGGGACACCGTTTCGCATGCTGATCTTACCGTTGCTAACTTACTTTTAGAATATGACATTAGTAATTAAAGCTACCCAATATGTCTCAGATTAACCAATCCCTCACTTTCATCATTGGCATGTGCACGGACTTTAATTCCCTGTACTCTGCATACAATCTACAGTAAATCTAATACACAATGACAAAGAAGTGTTTTGATAGGTTTTATCTTAAGAGAGGTTTTATTTTACTTTAATCAGTTATTTTGAAGATATGAATTTAAATACATTCACAGATCAAATAAATTGATTTAATGGGCCTAAATCTGCCGAAGATTTGCGCCATAGTGACGGCGCACCTATGGCGTATGCCATTGTTATGGTGTAGAAGTTCCAGGAAATTATGGCATGAGTGAATTATGCCATTAAGTCCGCCACACCGTAACTTGCTGGGACTTCTACTTCGTTCCGCGGAGACCCTCGCCAAGACATTATCATAGCTCCATATCCCATTAAAATCAATGGCGAGATCATAGTCTCAGGATAAGGGGTCGGCCATGTAAGACTGAGATGAGGAGGAATTTCTTCACCCAGAGGGTTGTGAATTTTTGGAATTCTCTACCCCAAAGGGCTGTGGGTGCTGGGTTGAGTAAGTTCAAGGTTGAGATAAATAGATTGATTTTTGGACTCTAGGGGAATCAAGGGATATGGTGATCGGACGGGAAAGTGGAGTTGAGGTCGAAGATCAGCCTTGATCTTATTGAATGGCGGAACAGGCTCGAGGGGCTGCATGGCCTACTCCTGCGCCTATTTCTTATGTTCTTATCAAGTTTGCTGAATCGCCAGAGCCACGTAGACCATTACAGAATGGTGCTAGAGGGCTCAGAGTCATAGAATTCTGGCGGCTTAATGGCGTAATTCACTCATGCCATAATTTCCTGCAACTTCTACACCATAACAATGGCATATGCCGTAGGTGCGCCGTCACAATGGCGCATATCTTCGGCAGATTTAGGCCCATTAAATCAATTTATTTGATCTGTGAATGTATTTAAATTCATGTGTTCAAAATAATTGATTAAAGTAAAATAAAACCTCTCAGATAATGAAGCAGTCCGTGCCCGCATGCAGCAAGACCTGGACAACATCCAGGCTCCGGCTGATAAGTGGCAAGTAACATTCGTGCCAGGCAATGACCATCTCCAACAAGAGAGTCTAACCACTTCCCCTTGATATTCAACAGCATTACCATCGCCGAATCCCCCATCATCAACATCCTGGGGGTTACCATTGACCAGAAACATAATTGGACCAGCCACATAAATACTGTGGCTACAAGACCAGGTCAGAGGCTGGGTATTCTGTAGCGAGTGACTGGCCTCCTAACTCCCCAAAGCCTTTCCACCATCTACAAGGCACAAGTGTCAGGAGTGTGATGGAATACTCTCTACTTGCCTGGATGAGTGCAGCTCCAACAACACTCAAGAAGCTCGACACCATCCAGGACAAAGCAGCCCACTTGATTGGCACCCCATCCACCACCCTAAACATTCACTCCCTTCACCACCGGCGCACCGTGGCTGCAGTGTGTACCATCTACAGGATGCACTGCAGCAACTCGCCAAGGCTCCTTCGACAGCACCTCCCAAACCCGCGACCTCTACCGCCTAGAAGGACAAGGGCAGCAAGCACATTGGAACAACACCACCTGCACGTTCCCCTCCAAGTCACACACCATCCCGACTTGGAAATATATCGCCGTTCCTTCATCGTCACTGGGTCAAAATCCTGGAACTCCCTTCCTAACTGCACTGTGGGAGAACCGTCACCACACGGACTGCAGCGGTTCAAGAAGGCGGCTCACCACCACCTTCTCAAGGGCAATTAGGGATGGGCAATAAATGCTGGCCTCGCCAGCCACGCCCACATCCCATGAACGAATAAAAAAAAACAGTACAGCCCTGACACATAGCCTGCACTGTCATTTCTAGTTTTAATTTATTTATTAGTATTAATTTAATTCTAGATGTAATACTATTACTTGAGATCTAGATTGTATTTAGTAGATGGATTTGGCTTGATTTCAGATTAATTTGTAGCTAATGTTTCAGGTCGATGACCTTTCATCAGGACTGGAGGAAGTAAAAATTTAACAGTTTTTAAGCAAGTACAGAGCCAGGGAGAAAGGTGGCGGGGGTGGGGAGGGGGTGGGGTCTGTGATAGGGTGGATGGCAGGAGTGATTAAATGACAAGAGGGATGATGGTGCAAGGCAAAGGGGGCGGTAATGGGAGAAGTAAGGAAACAAAAGATGGTTCTAGAGGAGCTGCAAATGGCAACAGCAGGACCCCCATTACCAGCACCTGGTGTCCGAAAAAATGAGAACAGTGGTTATGATCTGAAGTTATTGAAATCAATGTTGAGTCAGGAAAATTGTAAAGTGCCTAATCGAAAGATGAGGTGCTATTCCTTGAGCTTCCGTTGAGCTTCATTGGAACAGTGTAGGATGCCGAGGTCAGAGTGGGATGGAGAATTAAAATGGAAAGCGACCAGAAGCTCAGGGTCATGATTGCGGACTGAACAGAGGTGTACAGCAAAGCGATCACCTAATCTGCATTTGGTGTCTCCATTGTAGAAGACACCGCATTGTGAGCAGCAAATACTGTGTACTAAATTGAAAGATGTACAAGTAAATCGCTGTTTCACCTGGAAGGAATGTTACGGGCCCTGGACGGTGGGAAGGGAGGAGGTGAAAGGGCAGGTGTTGCATCTCCTGCACTTGCACGGGAAGGTGCCGTGCGAAGGGGAGCAGGTGTTGAGGGTGTTGGAAGAGTGGACCAGAGTGTCGCGTAGGAAACGGTCCCTTCGGAATGCTGAAAGGGGAGGGGAAGATATGTTTGGTGCTGGCATCACGCTAGAAATGGCGGAGGATTGTCCGTTGAATGTGGAGGCTGGTGGGGTGGAAGATGAGGACAAGGGGGACCCTATAGTTCTGGGAGGGAGGGGAAGGGGTGAGGACAGAAGTGCGGGAAATGGGATGGACACGGACGAGGGCCCTGTCAACTACAGTGGAGGGGAATCCTTGGTTGAGGAAAAAGGAAGACATATCGGAAGCACTGATGTGGTAGGTGGCATCATCTGAACAGATGAGACTGAGAAACTGGGAGAATGGAATAGAATCCTTACAGGAAGCGGGGTGGGAGGAAGTGTGGGAGTCGATGGACCTATAGTAGATATTGGTGGACAGCCTATCTCCAGAAATGGCGATAGAGAAGTCGAGGAAGGGAAGGGAAGAGTCGGAGATGGACCATGTGAAGGGGAGGGAGGGTTGGAAATTGGAAGCAAAGTTGATGAAATTTTGCAGTTCGGGGCGAGAGCAGGAAGCGGCAACGGTGAGAAAAGAGATGAGGGAGGGAACCTGAGTAGGACTACAACAAAGAATATTCCACGTATCCCACGAAAATATGGATGTGTGTTTATATTCAACAAAAATTCAAATTACCCAGACTGCTCTCAAGCACCCTCTTCTGGCCAGTTACAAATTAGCATTAGCAGAGATGAGAACTGCAAATGTTGCAAATCTGAAATAATCTAACTTTCTCCTCTTGATGCTGCTCCACCTTTTGTGCTACAATTTGGCTTCAACACCCAAGGGTTTCAGAGGGGACAATTAGCCTGTACTCCCACTCCTAGCAGAAGTCAACAACAACAACTTGCATTTATATAGCACCTTTTAACGTAGTAAAACATCCCAAGGTGCTTCACAGGAGCGTGGTCAGACAAAAATTGACACCGAGCCAAAGAAGGAGATATTAGGACAGGTGACTAAAAGCTTGGTCAAAGAGGTAGGTTTTAAGGAGCATCTTAAAGGCGGAGAGATTTAGGGAGGGAATTCCAGAGCTTAGGTCCTGGCTGACTGAAGGCACAATTGCCAACGGTGGGGCGAAGAAAATGGGGGATACGTTGGAGGAATGTAGATTTCTCGGAAGGGCGAGGCCACGGAGGGATTTGAACACCAGGATGATAATTTTAACTTGAGGCATTGGGGGATCGGGAGCGAATTTAGGTCAGCGAACATAGGGGCAATAGATGAGTGGGACTTGGTGAGGGTTAGGATACGGGCAACATAATTTTGGATGAGCTCAACTTTATGAAGGATGGAAGAAGGGAGACCAGAGGAGAGCATTGGAATAGTCAAGTCTGGAGGTGACAAAGACGTGGATTGGGTTTCGGCAGCAGATGGGCTGAGCCAGAGCCAGAGCCAGAGACTGAAGTGGAGGTAGGCAGTCTTTGTGAGGGAGAAGTTCGGAGGTTGAACAGGATAGTGAGGTTGTGAACAGTCTACTTCAATCTCAGACGGTGGCTGGGGAGAGGGATGGAATTGGAGGTGAGGATATGGAGTTTGTGGCGGAGGCCAAAGGCGATAGCTTCGGTCTTCCCAATGTTTAACTGGAGGAAATTGCGGCTCGTCCAGGACTGGATGTCGAACAAGTAGGCTGACAACTCGGGCAGTGGAAGGGTTGAGAGAGGTGGTGAAGAGGTAGAGCTGAGTGTCATCAGCATACTTGTGAAACTTGACACCACATCTTTGGATGATGTAACCATGGAGCAGCAGGTAGATGAGAAATAGGAGGGGTCCAAGGATAGATCCTTGGGGGACTCCAGAGGTATCGGTGTGGGGGTGGGAGGCACTCTGGCTAGGACTGGATAGTTAAGAGTGGAACCAAGTGAGGGCAGTCCCATTATCCTGGACCTTGTCAAAAGCTGCAGCGAAGTTGAGATGGACGAACAGGGATCGTGCACCTGTCACTTGTGACTTTGATTAGGGCCGTTTCAGTGCTGTGGCGGGGCGGAAACCTGATTAGAGAGTTTCAAACATGGAGTTGCGGGAAAGATGGGCACAGATTTTGGAGGCATCAACATATTCAAGGACTTTGGAGAGGAAAGGGAGGTTGGAGATGGGGCGGTAGTTTGCAAGTTCAGAGGGTTGAAGGTGGGTTTTTTTGAGGAGTGAGTGATGTAGCTTTGAAAGGGAGGAGGACAGTACCTGAGGAGAGGGAACTATTTACAACATCGACCAGCATGAGGGGCAGGAAGGGAAGTTGGGTGGTCAACAGTTTAGAGGGAATGACATCTAGAGAGCAGGAGGCGGGTCATGGACAAGATGATCTCGGAGAGGGCACCAGGGGAGATAGGAGAGAAACTAGAGAAAGTCATGGGTTCAGGACTAGAGCAGGGGGAGCCTGGGGGAAGTTCAGCTTGGTGGGGAAGGGGGGGATGTGGCTGAGGCAGCTGAACGGATGGTCACAATCTTAGTGACAAAGAAGTCCATGAGCACCTAAGGTGGAGAAGGCAACTGAGAGGGGTTTAAGAAGTCTTTTGGTAGTGGAGAAAAAAAGCTGGGAGTTATCTTTGCATTCCAGGATGATCCTGGAGTAGTGAGCAGTTTTGGCAGAGGAGAGCAGGGCCCAATAATGCTCGATGTGGACCAGCTAGATTTGACTGGATGGCTTTACCAGTTGTGTGCCAGATACTTTCATGTCTGTGCCCTTGGACATGAGGGAGTGAAGATGGTGGCTGTATAAGGGGAGGAGAGAGTAAGGGTTTTATTGGGGACAAGGGCCATCAAAGGCTGAGATGAAGGAGCGATTGAACAGATCAATAGCTGCAGAAGTATTGTGGTGAAAGAAAGTCAAAAGCATTGCATTATAATTATCGATTCACCACTGTCACCTTTTCAAAACCTCCTAATTTTCAACTCCTCTATGGGTTGTCTTAATCTTTTTTGTTTTATTGAAAATAACCCCAGTTTCTTTATCTCTCCTCTTGATTATAGCCTCTCATCTCTGGTATCATCACAATGAATCTCTTCTGTTTCACCCATCTCAAAGCAGGTACCCAAACTGGACACAATAATCTAACTGTGGTGTGACCATAACCCAGGGGTTCTCCACTGTTTACATCCCTTCAATCAGAATAACATGCCCTAATCATTACTCTTTGCTTTCTGTCCTTTAACAATCTTACTATCCATGTTGCCACACTTCCTTTAATACCGTGTTCCTTAATTTTATCAACAAGCCTCCTTTGTGGCATCTTATCAAATTCCATCTTTCCTTTCTCCCTCCCCACCCCCCTTCCCCTGGGATTAATTTTTTTGGGCTCTCCTTCACTCCCTAGTCAGGGAATGCACTATTCTGCAGGTCATTGTGGATTTTGTTTGGAAGAATGCCTGTGATATTCATGATGCCACCAGGTAGAAGGATCACATGATAATGCCGGAACTCTGACCAGCTTTTTATCTTATTGAGATTACAGAAGATGCTATAAATATTTGCCTCTCTTGAAATTTTTTTCATAGCTTTCGTCAAAATGTCAAAATAGGACTTAAGTGAAACATGAGCCTGTGTAGAGAAAAAAAACCTCCTGTATGGTCAGCAGCATAATCCTTCTATGTCAGATCTAAGATTTGGTTTGCAATATTTTTTTAAACCAATGACGCTGCTAAATGACCTATTTAAAATGTTTTTTTAAATGGATATTGGTAATGTTCATTACAGCATTGAGGTCTAATACAGCTTTAAAAGATTTTCATACATAGGTTTTCAGATCTTAGTTTGTGCAACATAGAGGGCTGGATTTTGCTGTAAAAATAATGGTAAGACTAACTGTGCTCACCGTTACTTATATGCAAATCGGACAGCAACTTCCGGTGACTGCACTTGCGCAGTTTAACGCGGAAATCGGGAAGTTGCTGTACCAGATGCCCTGCTTCTCCAAAAGCTGTGCGAAAACGGCGTCTCGCCGTCCGACTCACTGAACAGCATGAAGTTCCCGTACTTACTCATAGATACGGATTAAACTCGCCAGAAAAAGTTAGAGCTAGTCCATTTCAGTCTAAGCACTCTTTTAGCAGCATGATAAGTCTTAATTACTGCCACACAAACTCTCTGGCGATGAAAATGAACTTTTACAAATGTGGACTCTCTGTCCTTCAGCTTTTAATTATTGGAGGTTTTTTTAAAAATTAAATACTTTTTTTACTTTTTTCTGTCTCTTTTATCTTTTTCTTAATCGAATCTTTCTTTTCCTCTATTTTGTTTTTTTGTACCTGATTTGACATTGAATTCACTATTCTAACTTACACTTCCTGGTTCAAACTCTGCGCTGTTCATTAACCATTCTTCTATCTGGTTAAGGAGATACACAGTTGCTTGCCTTGTTCACACAGGTCCCAGATGCCCTGTAGAGGGCACCGTGTCGTTTGGATGGTTGACTGACAGCAACTTGCCGTGCAAAACCCCATAGAAAGAAAATGGACAAGTACAAGTCCAACGAGCAGCGCCGTTCAGAGCAAAATCTGTCCGTTGATTTTCTTAAATTTTTTTTTATCAACTTAAATGCAACAAAGTAAATAAAAATCTTCACTGTTCTTAAACTATGTCAAGATTAAAATCTGTGAAACTGTGCCAATTGTAGCATTTTATCTCTCATGATTACTGCATGATTTGTGCAGTTAGCCCTTTTTCCCCCTTTTTTCACTTTCCCTCACCACAAACTATAGTACTTCCAGGGAGGGGACAAGTTTAACATTTGCTGTGTGACTTAATCTGTGGAGTGCAGCAATTTACAGATTAAATTCAGAATTAAAGCTGTCATTAAATACATATCCAGATGATACTAACTCGTTTTCCCCTCATAATTCACATAATTTATCACTTTCCTTATCTTCATCAATCAACCACTAGAGGGACATCATTGTACTTTGCTTGTTTTACAGGACCAATATGAAGATGCCTATGAAAACATCCCAGTGTAAGTACAATGTTACTGTACTCTTAAGTTTGTAATACCTTGCATATATGTGGAGGCAAAAGCATACAAGGTTATTTGAAAGCTACTTCAACACTGCTTCTGGTCTTTTTTTGTATTACATTCATATCATTTGTAGATAGTCCCAAGTATTAAAAGGGGACCATCAGTGTTTTGAAGGGGGAGAAAAACATTGCATGGTTGTGTCTTGTGTGCATGTTGGGCATTACAAGTCACTTTTCAATATTATCTCAATAACGACAAGGGTGACAATGTCCCTTCAATTTAAGAATAAAAAACTTATACGTCATAAGTCAACATGCGAAATATCCTTTAATTTGTTAGCGTTAGTCGCACTATTTTGGGAGTTTTATTTTATGGCCAAGTGCTTCTCGTTCAAATGTCTGTATGTCAGACGACTCCATGCTGGAACAATCCCATTTTTTATTCAACTTAGCTTTTCTTGAGCCAACAGCACCGGTCACGGTGTATACCAGAGCCTTTCTGGTCTGGGTGGTTGGTATCTGTCTGAATGCTATGGTCTTGAGAGAAAGAAAAGAAAGAACTAGCATTTATATAGCGCCTTTCACAACCTTGGGTTGTCCTAGAATGCTTTACAACTGATGAAGTGTAATGTAAGGAAATGCAGCAGCCAATTTGCGCACAGCAAGGTCCTACAAAAAGCAGTGCGATAATAACCAAATTACCAGTTTATTAGTGATGTTGGCTGAGGGATAAATATTGGCCAGGACACCGGGAGAACTCTCCTGCACTTCTTCAAATAGTGCTATGGGATCTTCTGTGTCCACCTGAGAGGGCAGACGGGGCCTTAGTTTAACGCCTCATCCGAAAGACGGCACCTTTGACAGTGCAGTCCTCCCTCAGGACTGCACTGAGGTTCACGCATTGCAGTTGGTTGTTAGGATGAGGAGTAAACTTCACAAATAACTGAATTTCCTGATTGTGAAACTGAAATAACCGACTGCCAATCCCAAGCTGCAGTGATAATGAGTTAGTGAACGTACTGATGTGAATAACGGGAATTTCTCTTCCTTTTAACTTATATTGGATTTTAAGGACCTGATTTAGTGTCTCATCTTTAAATATCCTCACAAATCATAACACGATAGGGAAACCACCAAAATCTTCCCAAAATTCACTTCTTGGTTGTTGTAGTTATCACAGCTTAGAACCCATATTTATCACCTTGTTTCCTCTGCTCTGTAGCATATGAATAAATAAATATTAATTGAGCTTGTAATGCTTTTATTGTGTAGTGGAAATGGCTTGAACCACAACACTGATTGCTTAGATTTGGAAAAGTATTCTTTAGCTGCCTTCCTTTGTACTGATGAAATAATTTTTTTTGGCTTTGGAAAATGGACAGATTAGTCAATCTCTAGAATATCAACAGCTTTGAGGAGGAAGAGATTTCGCTCCCTATGTTTTCTTGTGAGATTTAATGTTTGTATTTTAACTTATTTTGGGTGTTAATTGAAACTGGCTATTGCCACATGTTTTTCAAACTGTGCTAATATATACTGTAGAAAATTGGATCTTTTCTTGAAAAATCAAGGTGCGCGTGTGTATATATAATATATAAAATGTGTTTGTGTATGTAGGTTTAGTATAAAGAACACTGCCAGTGGCTTAAGTGGTTGAAATTAGCCTGGGCACCTCCACAGGCAGCTCACTCCAAGAGAAAAATGAATGTCGGGTCATCAGCAACGGCCCTCGGATACGTTCTGAGAGCGGGTTTGGATTGGGTAACAGGGAGGGCAATCGCCAGGACTGTCGAGGGAGCACTCCTGGCTCCACAGAATGGTTTTAAATTTTCTTTTACAATACTTGCTTTCAGTTGATGGCCACAGAAGCTGCTGAAGAATCCTGAGTGGAGCAGGCCCCTCCTGTCTTATTGCCTGCCCCGCTCTTGGGGGACAAATTTTCAACAGGTGTTGGGCCCCTTGTCAACACATTTAAAGGGCCTAACACCTGTTTTAGGCATCGACCCAGGACGCCTAAAAATGGTCCCCACGAATTTAGCGGTGGGACCAACCCCTGCTTAAAATGCTAAATTGGTAGGCTTTGTACCAGTTTCGTGACCAAAAAACGGGCGCAACACATAACCTCCAAGTGTTCAAACACTGGGCTCCTAATCAGGGAATTGTACCACTCAGACGCACTTGCCTTGAATGGGTGAATTTTTTTCTCTGGGGGTAGATGCTGGTGAAGCTGAGCTTGGCCCATTTGCCTGTATGCATCATATGCAAAAACTAGCCAGGGATGGCGGAACGAACAGGAAAATGTTAAAGATAAATCCAAGTTAGGGTTCCTATTTTATACATCTGTCTAGGGCCCCTACCTTCATGCCTGTCCGTTTGTCTTTAAGCAGATACTGATTTGCCCTTACCGCATCCCCCCCCTGTCTTTCCACCCCACCGTCCCCATTTGTTTCCACTTTCTCTTTCCTTCTCTCCCGAAAATGCTGACTATTGCGCAGGTGCAGGTTCTTGGGAACCTCCAGTCTGCCAGTACTTCAGACAGGTGGATGTTCTTTGTTTTAAGTCACGATGGTAAATGTTGGCAGGCTATTTGACTGTGGGCACTACAGACCAGCTGAACCAGATTCTTGCCCAGTGTCTACATGTGCAGCTTTATCCGTGGATGGAGTGCAAATCTGCTTATTTTTTTTAAATTTTATCCATTATTCAGATACTGGGTCCCCATATGTGGCCTAAGTTGAGATCAGCTAACTCAGCACAGACCAGAAATCTGTGTGAATTAGTGTTCTATCAGGCGACTGGGGAAGTTTGCACTTTCTTTTGCACTGTTGACAGGAAAAATAGGTGCTTCAAAAAGAAAGAACTTGCATTTATATAGAACCGTAGGACGTTTCAAAGCACTTTACAGCCAATTAAGAACTTTTTGAAGCGTAATCACTTGTAATGTAGGCAACACAGCAGCCAATATGCACACAGCAAGGTCCTACAAACAGCAACGTGATAATGACAAGATAATCAGATTTTTTTTTAGTGATGTTGGATGAGGGATAAATATTGGCCAGGACACCGGGGAGAACTCCCCTGCTCTTCGAGTTGTGTCATGGGACCTTTTACATCCACCTGAGAGGGCAGACAGGGCCTCGGTTTAATGTCTCATCTGAAAGATGGCACCTCTGACAGCACGCCCTCAGTACTGCACTGGAGTGTCTGCATGGATTTTGTGCTCAAGTTTCTGCAGTGGGACTTGAACCAACAACCTCTCTGACTCAGAGGCAAGAGTGCTACCATTGAGCCGCGGTTAAAAAGCAAGCTTTTTTATGGAGATGCATTAATTGAAGGAATAATTTAATGTTTGACCTTCAATAAATGTTAGACCTGTACCTACTAAATATTGAAAATCCTGTTGCTGGTAATAACTATGGGAGTTGCAATTGCATTTCATTGGATGTTTATAGAATAAATGAAGGCACTGCCTGATGTAGTGAGTAGCATTCTCTTTCCATCTGTGGAACCTGGCTTCATACCAGCGCAGTCTGCGGGAATGAACGTCTCCTTTGTGTAGTGGCTATAAAGTTTCCATGTCAAATGAATTCTCATCCCAGTCCTTGTGGGCAAGGGCCCACAGCATAAAACTGCTATTTTTTTGCCAAAAGCTTGCCAATCCCACTCCGGCCCTAATGATCACTGGTGTGGGAGCTGGAAAAAATTACACTAATCCAGTGGCTAAGATTTAGGCATGTTTTTGAGGCAGAGCCAAGAGAGTTTACTCTGCAGCTTGCTATACCACACCTGACCTGGGAGTGCTTGATGTTAGGTGTCTGAAATGGGAAAGTGTTGTGAGTGAGCAAAACTGTGGCAAATGGAGTTCAATATGTGGAAGTGTGAGGGATCCAAGGAGGACACATCAGGATATTTTCTAAATGGTGAGAAGCTAGGAATTAGAGACTTGCGAAGTACACAAATCATTAAAAAGCTAGTGGACAGGTACAAAAAACAATCAAAACGGATGAAGGAATGTTGGTCTTTTATCTCAACAGGGTTGGAATACAAAAGGGAGGAAATTATGCTTCAGTTGTACAGAGCATTGTCAGTCCCTGTTTAGAGTACTGCGCTCTGCTCTGGGCACCGCACCTCAGGAAGGATTTATTGGCTTTGGAGGGGGTAGAGTGCAGCTTCACCAGAATGATACCGGGATTTAGGGGGTTAAATTATAAGTACCGGTTGTATGTATTCCCTTGAGTATAGAAAATTGAGGGGTGATCTAATTGAGATATTTAAAGTGATAATGGGATTCGATAAGGTAGATATAGATAAACTATTTCCTCCGGTGGGGGAATCCAGAACATGGAGCATAATCTTAAAATTAGAGCTAGGCCATTCAGGACTGAAATCGGGAAGTACTACTTAACACAAAGGGTTGTAGAAATCTGGAAAGTTCTCCCCAAAAGCCCGTGGATGCTGGATCAACCCACTTCAAGACTGAGATTGATAGATTTTTGTTAGGTGAGGGTATCAAGGGATATGGGTCAAAGGCAGGTAATGGAGTTGAGGTACAGATAAGCCATGATCTAATTGAGTGACGGAGCAGCCCCGAGGGGCCGAATGGCCTACTCCTGTTCATATGTTCCTCAGCTTTGGCATCCTTTGGCCTTGATCGGCACAGAAGGGAAACCACAGGGCGAAAAAAGAAATGGAGGGAAATGAGAAATAGAAACTCGAGGATTGATGAAATGAGTGTTTAATTCTTTAAAATGTTTTATTTTGGGAAGGACTACGCTACAGCTTCCATTACCCAGTTGAGTTGCTGTTTCTAGAGCTGAGACTGTGGCAGACAATGATAATTGGTCTATCGTGTCTGGCCTTTCACAGTGCGCTGTCTGGGAAATGGTGGCAGAATGCAGCTTGGTGGGAGTGCATAGCTCCATTTCTCCCAACCCATTCACCATGAAAAAGGCAGACCTGGCAGACTTTCAGGAGTGTGAATCCACATTATTATTTAAAAAACTGTTTAGCATTTGAAAATGTGAAAAAAAAGACAAATAAAAGAGGACTAAATAGCGGAACAGATGAAGTGTGACTAGAATGTACATGGTCAGGGTCTGAACTGTCATCAGTGTACAATGCAAAAATAAAAGCAATAAAAGGCTCAACAGAATTACATAGAATTTACAGCACAGATAAAGGCCATTCGGCCCAATTGGCCTATGTCAGTATTTATGCTCCACATGAGCCTCCTCCCACCCTACTTCATCTAACCCTATAAGCATATCCTTCTTTTCCTTTCTCCCCCATGTACTTGTCTAGCTTCCTCTTAAATGCATCTCTGCTATTTCACCTCAACTGCTCTGTGCGGCTGGGGAGATGGTGCAGGAGGGAGGGCTTCAGATTCCTGGGGCTTTGGGACCAGTTCTGGGGAAGGAGGGACCTGTACAAGATGGACGGGTTGCACCTCAATAGAGCTAGGACCAATATCCTTGCAATGAGGTTAACTAGTACTGTAGAGGGGGTTTAAATTAATTTAGCAAGGAGAGGGACACCAGGATGAAGCATTAGAGAGGAAAAACAAGGTGCACAGAGAACTGCGAGAGACAAATAGCATTATAATAAAAAGTAATTCATAAATAAGAGGGATTAGACGGGGAACTGCGAGTCAGTCTAGGATGGGTTTAGAATGCATGTGCGTAAATGCACGCCGCGTGGTAAATGAGGTTGGTGAGCTGCAGGCACAAGTAGCTGCAAAGGACTATGAAATAGTGGCAATAACAGAGACCTGGCTCAAAGAAGGGGAGGATTGGGAAATTAATATTCCTGGCTACAAGGTATTCAGGAAAGATAGGGAAGGAAAAAAAAGGAGGGGAGAGGGGTGGCAGTATTGATCAAAGAGACTATTACAACACTGGAAAGGAATGATATAGTTGAGGTGTCAAAGACAGAATCTATTTGGTTAGAATTAACAATAGAGGAGCTGTTACGCTGCTGGGTGCAAACTATAGGCTTGAATAGTCGGAAGGAGATAGAGGAACACATTTTCAGGCAAATTGCAAAAAGATGCAAGAACGATAGAGTAGTGATAATGGGGGACTTCAATTATCCTAATATAGACTGGGATGGCAACTGTGTAAAGGGAAAAGAGAGGGAGGAATCCCTGAAATAAGTACAAGAGAACTTTCTTGATCAGTATCTTCCCAGCCCAACAAGAAAGGAAGCAGTGCTGGATCTAGTTCTGGGGAATGAAATGGAGCATATTTCAATGGGGGAGCATTTGGGGAACAGTGATCATTATATCATCAGGTTTAGAGTAGTTATGGAAAAGGATGAAGAACATTCAGGCATGAAAATACTTAACTGGAGGAAGGCTAATTTCAGTGAGTTGGAAAGGGATCTGGCCCAGGTGGATTTGAATCAAAGATTGGCAAGCAAAACATTAATTGAGCAATGGGAGGCCTTCAAAGAGGATACAGTTTGGGTACAGACAAGACGTATTCCCACCAGGGGGAAAAGAAGTGTTTCCAAAGTTAGAGCTTCCTGAGTGACTAAAGATATAGGGATTAAAATGAAACAAAAAAGTACGCTTTTGGATGCACTAACTTTGGATACAGTTCCTTTCCCTTTGGTGGGAATGTGTCCAGTCTTGCCCTCACCCATCCCTCCCCCACCCCTCCTCCTCTTCCTCCTTCCCCTCCCCCGCTCCCTCCTCCTCGTCCTCTTCCCCTCCCCACTCCTCGTCCTCTTGCCCCCCTCCCCCCGCTCCTTCTCACCCTCTCCTCTCTGCTGCATTTTCAGTGTTAGGTGAGTGGCTCAGTAGTAGCACACTCTCGCCTCTGAGTTGGAAGATTGTGAGTTCATAGTCCTACACCAGAGAGTTGAGATTAGGCTGACACTCCAGTGCAGTACTGAGGGAGCGCTGCACTGTCAGAGATGCCATCTTTCTGATGAGAAGATAAACTGAGGCCCCATCTGCCCTCTGAGGTGGACGTAAAAGATCCGCTGGCATTATTTTGAAGAACAGTAGGGGAGTTATCCCCAGTATCCGGGACAATATTTATCCCTCAACCAACGTCACTAAAACAGATGATCTGGTCCTTTATCACATTGCTGTTTGTGAGACCTTGCTGTGTGAAAATTGGCTGTCTCGTTTCCTACATTACAACAGTGACTACATCAAAAAGTACTTAATTGGCTGTAAAGCACTTTTGGAACATCCTGAGGTCATGAAAGGTGCTAAATAAATGCAAGTTCTTTCTCTTTTTATCTTTCACTTTACCCAAAAGGCAGCTCGACGAAAAAGAAACAGGTCTTCAGTTGTGACTGGGGATGAGGAGGTAGCTGCTGTGGGGAATGCGGCAATTGTTCAACTTCACAAGGGTGTAAAAGACACTTGAAATTTAAAACAAAAAATTAAATGGCAGTCTGTGGTGAGGGGAGGAACTTGCCCTGCTTGTCACAAACTGCAGCCAACCAGAAATGACCCAGGCAGTTCTACCCTCCCTCCCCCAGCAATGTAACTCAAGTTCAGCTGATTTTTTTTGAAAGGTAGGAAAAATCCTTTCAAGTCAAATATAAGGGTATATTTATGGAAGACTCCAATTCATTTTAACACCCTGCACTAAGACTGATTCATGTATGTTTTTTGAAATGTAGCTAGACCAGTTTAGAATAGAGTCTCTAGTGTGAATTGAGTAGCCAGTTAGCAGAACCTGAACTGTAATTCAAAATAGACCTACATCTTAACAAAAAAACCCTGCTAATTTAGATATAAATTGGGAGCTGTGGACAGTAATGTGCTGGATATACTAGTTAGGTGTTATGTTCAAATAAACACTCAAATTGGTGTGGTAATGCAATGGATGCTTTTATTTCAGATCCTCAAAGATATAACATTCCAGTATAAGCGAAGACCCTGGAGTTTCATTGCTGCAGTATGTTTGCTCCCACGAGGGAGTCCTGTAGCGTTTAGTTAACAATGTGCAGATACATTACGTATCATTAGTCGTGAGAAATTAGATTTTGTTTGGGACCTGCAAACCTGATCAGAGGCTGAAGCCTGAATATTGAAACTGGGTGCAGGCAGCATGCAGGTGCTGAGCTATACACTGCTTCTGTTAAGTTACAGAGTGGAGAAGAGGAGACAGATGGTGGTTCAAATTATGCTCCTCTCTGCTCAATTTCTGAACTGCAGCAAGTGGAGAGAGGCTGAACTGAAGCTGTGTCATCTCCCTGGATGGGGAGGTAGGAAAGTCTGAGTCACGCCCAGGCAGCCCTTGGGTGCTTTGCTGGCGGTAATCACGCGGAGCGTTAGGGTAGGCCGGGTTCCTGCGTTCTCAACTGCTGATGAGGAAGGGATTAACATTACAGGAACAAAAAAAGCCAGAAGTACTGAACTGAAGATAGAGACCGTGCTTGTCCATATTGCTGACTATAAGGACGCTGCTTACTACTGTTAGAGGGTGGCTCTGCTTGCACTATGGAACATGAGTAACAAGCTGCATGACTTTTTAATTGGAACAGATCCCCGAGGGGGCTCGTCAGATGAGGTACTCTCACCTAGAACCTTGTGTGCGTGCTTGAGCGAGGTGTCAATGCCACTGTCGGCACGCAGATGTGCAAGGACACATTTTACACGACACATGAATTTGTAATCGCCAAGTTCTAAGCTGCGGTGTTGGATTATGGCCAGTGAAATTGTATGGAATTTTGTTGCCAGAATCTAGTACTGCTGTTCTGACCCCCCTGTAAAGTTGTACCTTTCTGCGCATGATGCTGTTTTTTTATTAACGTTAAGAGACTCCAAGGGGAATGTGGCTAAACGTAGTACAGTTCTTTCATTCATCCTTGAACTAATGTACTTGCTTGGACTCTTGTATAATAAAAAAAATTAAGATTGGTGGTGGGGTTGCACAGGAAAGGCCCATTGCCATGGTAACATATTGGCTTTATGAGGCACGTATAGCTGTGCCTCACCTGTTTTTAAAAAAAAGTCACTAGCTGCCATTGCAGATCTGTAAACTAACCTACCCTAACAAAGATTCAGAATAAGGAGTCTCGAAACAATTCGATGGCTGGTTAACTTTCTTTTTCCTTTCTTCAATTCCACTCACCTACCCGCTTGGCTGTGGCTTGACTTATTTCTCCCACACCCACCCCACCCAGATGGTACTGCAGGGAATTTTATGCAGCAGTGCACAAAATGGCAGCATGCAGGGATCCATTTTGTGTCCCTTTTGCTTGGGGATTTTGAGAGAGATTAGGGACCTCAAATTTGAAGTCTCTGAATAACGTGAGCCGGCGCAATTCTGTTCAATTTAATTTGATACAGATCTTCTTTCTTAGACTTGGCACTTTTTTCTTTTTAAAAAAAAAGTACGTAGAGAACACTTGGAACTTGAGGGACGGTGTCATTTTTTTCCATGAACTGTGGAGAAAATATGCATTTATATAGGGCCTTTCACTTCCTCAGGTTGCCACAAAGCATTTCACAGCCAATGAATTACTTCTAAAGTGCAGTCACAGTTTTCAGGCAAAGGCCAAACTCAGTGTGCACACAGCAAGGCCCCACAAACAGCAAAAGAGATAATTAACCAGTTAATCTGTTTTGGTGGTGATGGTTGAGATAAATGTTGGCCAGGACATTGGGAGAACTCCCCTGCTTTTTTTCTTTGAAAGTGCCTTTCATGACCTCTGTACGTTCCAAAGCACTTTGCAGCCAGTGAAGTACTTTTGAAATGTAGTCATTGTTGTAATGTATAGAAACGAGTAACATGGGATCATTTGCAACCACGTGAACAGGCAAACAGGGCCTCTGTTTAGCATCTCATCTGAAAGACGGCACCTACAGCAATGCGGCACTCCCTCAGTACTGTAGTGAAAGTCCCATTTTTGTCTTATGCCACAAGTTAGCTCCCCTTTTTTTAAAAAACCATAAATGCCAAATGATTGATGTGCAATAGGGAGCCACGCAGCAGTTGGTGGGTTCATTGTGGACCAGGCGGTAGAAAATGCTGGCAACATTTCACCTTTGTTTATTAAATAACAGGAATTGTCAAGAAATGGACATTGTAGCAAATATCATATAATTGTGTCAACTGTGAGGGAGGGAGCTGTTTAAGAGTCACTCTACGTGCATGAGATTAATTTTGGAAATCTGAATGTGTGAGTTTATTCACTGGGTAACAGTTTTTAAAACTGTCAGCAGTCTGTGTAGTGAAAGAGTCTTAAAAAGATTGGAAAATAATTGGAAACCAAGTAGTTTTGTATACAGTTGTAAAACTACTGTTTTAATGTAGCTTTTTAAGCTAAATATCTGTGCAAGGTAGTAAAAGCAAGTGTTTTTTAAAAATAATAATTGCGCTTGACTTTTCTGTTGATGACGATTGCTGCCTTCATGTCATTCTGCCTCTTGTGCTGATGGTGAGCACTAGGATTCTGCTACAGTGAAGAAGCCTGCGCAGGTTTGATTGTAGTTGATTCTTGTTGTGACTACATGACGTTTGCCCAATGATGTGTGTGGAGCTATACGGTAAGGCAGCCCTGCCCAATCTTTACAAAGCTGCAGTGCCTGGGAAAACCCTGCCTGCTGCTTATATTTGCCAGGACTGCCAGTGAACAACAGGACAGTTTAGAACTCCCTCATGAAGGAAAAATTACAGATAAGGAATGTGAGTAATGTGCAGTTTCTCTGTTTTAAAAATAAAAGCAAGTTTAATTGTGATGTCTCCAGCATGCCTTGTTTTTACAGAGTGCGTTGTGTAATTTTTCATGCAGTATCTTTTTGATCCTAGTATATGGGCTGTATTGCGTATTTTTATTGGCGGTGGGAGGAGCTTCAGGTCTAAGGGACTCTGATTAGCGGGAACAATGTACTTTAAGATATAGAATAGATGCTGCTGCAGTGACCATTGAGGTTACAGTAAATGAATTTTTAAACAGACTGAAGTGCTGATGTTTTGGTGGATTAAAGGCAATTAATTGATAATTATGCACAGTGTGTAAGCTTTAGTCAGACAGCTTATACAAAATAATATATGACCAGGACACTCATGTAACCTGCTCAATAGTAATTGTGGGATTACGGACATGATTAGGTTGGATGAGGTTTAATGATTTGGTTTGGAATAGGATGAAATACATAAGATAGTTCCAGGAATGCAGCAGTTTGTTTTATGCTTATAATTTAAATATATAATATATTGTCATGTTTAAGTACTTTGCCCACCTTGGAAAAGCTGTCCAAGTGCATGAACTTGATGTGGAAATACTGCTTTTATACATGGTTGACTTACCGACCGGCATTAGTCACCTGTCTGATTATTTGGTTAAGTGCAGAACAATTTATGGCTACCAGCATGAGGATATTTACAGGGCCAGACCCAACACCTAATCCACGTGCTCATGAGTGTGTAAATTGTTATTTGAAGGGCTGGGGATTGATGATCTCAAAGGCCTTCTTAAAAGGAACCTTGAAGGTGTTACTGTAAGGGCTGGGTATCAAGTAGCCAAAAGATAGAACCAAGCTAACTGGGGAAATTAGGCCCATTACTCTATAGTGATAAGAGCTTTTGCGGTACAGTGGAATACCACAGGTGGCTTTTCTCTGTATCCGGTCACTCCTAGTAGAGCTGATGGAAGTCAATATGACTAGACACTATTGAGTGTCCGATTAGACACCGGATGTTACAGAGCCTGCTTTCTCTCTCGCTCTGCAGGAGGAATTTGACACTATTGAGACAAATGATATGATGTGGCTGAACTATATATCTGATGCTATTCATAGAGCTGCCAAGTCACAAGATGAAGATGACATTCCTTAACTCTTCATGACCTAAGAAGCTTTGCTCTCTACCCTCCCATCAAACTACACGAGACCTATTAAAACATCAATGAGTGAAAAACAAGGAGAGACGGTTCAAGACCCATCCAGTCTTATTTTTCTTTGAATGTCAATATATTATTTGGTGTCACCAACTTTTGCCTCCCCTCCCCTCTCTTATCTTCTCTCCCCTTTCTTATACTCCCTTCCCCCTCTTCTCCAGCTCCCCCTCTCATCCTCCTCCTCCTCCCCCTCTCATCCTCCTCCTCCTCCCCTCTCATCCTCCTCCTCCCCTCTCTCATCCTCCTCCTCTTCCCCTCTCTCATCCTCCTCCTCTTCCCCTCTCTCATCCTCCTCCTCTTCTCCTCTCTCATCCTCCTCCTCTTCCCCCCTCTCTCATCCTCCTCCTCTTCCCCTCTCTCATCCTCCTCCTCTTCCCCTCTCTCATCCTCCTCCTCTTCTCCTCTCTCATCCTCCTCCTCTTCCCCCCTCTCTCATCCTCCTCCTCTTCCCCTCTCTCATCCTCCTCCTCCTCCCCTCTCTCATCCTCCTCCCCTCTCTCATCCCCTCTTCCTCCTCCCCCTTTCCTGCTCCACTCCCTACTGCACCCCTGACCTTCCAACATCTTTCAAAATATTCTGGAGGAAGGAGAATTCTTGCAAGCTGTGCCACTGGGGTCCTTACCCTGTAGAGATTTGTGCTGGCTTCTGTGCCTGATTGTTTAAGTGGCGTGTTCTTCCTGTATCTGCACATTATGGCAAGGGCTGTTTACAATGATACATATCCTGAGATATAGAACCTTATTCTGAGTGGCCAAATACAGCTAATAAGAGCATTCAACGTCTCTGCACCAATATTCTTGACACTGAGGAATTTCATCATGACAATGGATGTTCTTTCACCAATAGGAAGAATTTTGGTTAAAAATAATACTCTGATTTGTTCAATCAAACTGTTACTTTTGAGTGGACGATAACAAAGGTACTGACAGATTCAGTGATTTTAAAAGAAAATTGAGCACATGCTACAAGCAACATGCACAAATCCAGGTTTATTTGTTCTGAATTAACAAAGAAGGAATAGGCAAGGACCTGCGCTGGGGCACAATTCAACCGATGCCTGCAGCACTCCGCTATATTGCTTAAGTGGCTTTTTCCCCCTCATGCGAGCCTCAGTGATGAGTGCTGGCAGGCTGGTGAGAACAACCATAGCTGAGCCCAATCCTGTCCACATATGCGTTCTGTTCAGCAGGTCTGATTTTACAGCTATCACGAGGTTTTCGGTCACAATCACTTAACTCTGCATAAACCAGAGGTTGAAGGAAAGCTTAATTCCTGTTACTGTTTTTCTGCCACTCTTTAACAAAAGTCTTATTGCTGCTTTGTATCCAGAACTTCTAGTCGCCTTTGACTTTCAGTGTACCTTACTGTGTTACCACAATAATATCAGTCCTCCGAATCATTATTCCTTTCATCTTTCAATTTGGATAAAGCATTGGTAGATATTGGAATTGTCCTGATCCAGCTTTCAGTAATCCTGTGACAATGAATGTTGCCGGTATTTATACTGGGATTTTTTTTCAGTGGAATAATACGCTCGATGTTTAATCTAAAATTTTAATCTGTCTCTGTTCCTGCCAATTTTCTGATTGTCAAGTCCAAATAAAGGAGAGACAGATAAACAATTTCTTAAGATGCAATGAAGTAGCAGTGAATAGAACAGCACCAATCAAAAGCAACAACAGCTTATGTTTACATAGTGCCTTTAACGTAGAACCAAGGCACGTCAGAGGTGTAAGAGAACAACAAATGCTGAGGCAAAGAAGGAAAGATTAGAAAGGCTTTGTCAGAGAGGTGGGCTTTAAGCATTGTCTTAAGGGAGGAGAGGGAGGTGGAGGGTTTTAGGGAGGGAATTCCAGGATTTAGGGCCTCGGTGGCTGAAGGCACTGCTGCCATTGGCAGAGTGAAAGAAGGGGAGGTGCACAAGAAGCTGGTGTCAGACAAACAGAGTTGGGGTGGTGAGGTTATAGGGCTGGAGGAAGTTACAATCATAAGCAGTGGCTAAGCCATGGAGGGATTTAAACACCAGGATGAGAATTTTAAATTTGAGGCCATGGGGGATCAGGAGCCAATGTAGGTCAGTGAGGACAGGGGTGATGCCTGAGTGGGACTTGGTACGGTATAGGATATGGACAGCAGAGTTTTGTATGAGCTGAAGTTTATGGAGGGTAGGGGATGGGAGGCTGGTCAGTAGAGCATTGAAATGATAGAGTGTGGAGGTGGCAAAGGCATGAATGAGGAGTTCAGTGGCAAATAGCCTGAGGAAGGGGCGAACTGGTCGACATTATAGATTTGGAAGTAGGTGGTCTTTATGGGGTTGGAAGCTGAGCTGAGGGTAAAATAGGAAGCTGTGGTTGTGAACAGTCTGGTTTAGCCTGAGACAGTGGCCAGGGAGGGGCACAGAGTGTGTGGCAGGGGTTTGTGGTGGAGGGCCGATGACAATGGCATCGGTCTTCCCAATGCTTAAGTGGAGGAAATCACAGCTCATCCAAAATTGGGTGTTGGACAAGCAATCTCATAGTACAGAGGTAGAGCTGAGTGTCATCGATGTACCTATGGAAGCTGACCCCATGTCTACAGATCATGTCGACAAGGGGCAGCATGCAGATGAGGAAGAGGAGGACCAAGCATGGATCCTTGGGGGACTCCTGACGTAACTGTGCAGGGGTGAAAGAAAAGCCATTGGCACAGATGCTCTGGGTACAATTGTACAGGTAAGAATGGAGCCAGCGAGGGCAGTCCCACCAAGATGGATACTAGAGGAGAGGACTCTTAGGCTGATGGTGTGATTGGCCATGTAGTCGGCTGCACTGAGGTCAAAGAGGGATAATGCACGATGGTCACAGTCATAAAGGGTGTCATTTGTGACTTTGATTAAGGCCATCTTCGTTCTGTGGGGGAGGAGTAGAAATCTGATTGGAGGGATTCAAATGAAGTCAAGAGTTTAATGGAATGGGGTCAAGGGAGCAAGAGTTGGGTGGGTTTTGGATGAGATGAGCTTAGAGCATCAAGTAAGATGGAGTTGAAAATAGAGATGGAGATTCTGGGGTAGGGAAGGAATGGGACGGAGGTGATTGCTTTTTGGGCAAGTAGAAGGGGGGGGAAAGTAGCAGAGGTAGCTTATGGGTTGCTGTGCATATCCAAGATTTGGTTGGATGCATTCATCCAACCTCAATAAACTTAAACTCTGGCTGTTACCCAGTTGTGGTGCTATAAATGGCCTCGGTTCCCTGGACTAGGCTAGAGAAAATTAATATGGGATTCTACTCCTGGTTTATGACCTTGGAATGTGGATGGGTGAGGGTAGGATTTGAATCTGCTGTGGTACTCTCCACAGTCCAATAGTGTGCTGATTCTTACAGTTTAGTCTTTCACTAGGGGTAACTGGGGGGCATAGACTCAGGATTATCATTAGGAAAAACCAAGGCGGAAGTTGGAAGAAAGCTTTTCACACAGAAAGTTATTAGAACATGGAATGCTTTATCACGAGTGGCTTTTGAGGCAGAGACAATAACATCATTTAAACCCAATGGAATAAATATTTGAAAAGGAAGACTATAAAATATATGCCGAAAGGGCAGGGAAATGTGATTTGGGAATAGAATAGATAGCTCCAGCTAAAGAGCGCACACTGGCACCAGTACAGTGGGTGAAATGGTGGGCACCTGTGCAGTAATTTCTATGATCAGACTTGTTTGAGGCTGGAGAACTCCACATGCTTGATGGTTCTATCAACGTGCTGGAAAAATCACTGCTTATACCCTTTTTGTTTCTTGCTTGTACTATCTGATCCTTTATAACCTGTTGCAGCTCTTTACTTCACCACAGTAATTAGCTTCCTTCCTTTACCAAAATAATTGTTTTATTCTTTCTTGGGATTATTTTTTTTCCCCAATGATTGAATGGATGAGGGAAATTCAGCCTCCACATACAGTTAGATGGGCTATCATTGAAATGTGGGGAAAAAGCATTAGAATATTGCTTTTAAGGGTTTGGCACCATACAGGAAACAATATTGGTCATCCAGTCTTCCCTGGCCCCTGTTGAACTGTCCCCACACTGGGCTTCTATTGCCCTTCAGAATCTTTTTCTGAAGGCAGATTACTGTCAACCTATTGAACTTGCCACCTTCTTCTATGATGATCCATATACAGATGACATATGATGAATTGCCCAAGTACGATAGGACCCCCCTGCACCCCCAGCAAAACAATCCAGAGTTGAATGTTTGGGGAGAAAAGGATGTCTGCCAAGGCACATTCCAAATGAAGGTTATTGCTTGCTAAAATCACTGGACTAAGTTTAATCGACGGACAAGTGATGCAGGTTCGTGTAATCGCGATCACAACTCTGTCAGCAGCGTAGTACGTTCAGGGTTATGGGTTTGGTTTGAAATAATTAAAACTAAGATGGAAGCTCTCTCTAAGCTGCTGGCAAGCCCTTTGATCTGCAGATTAGTAAGAGTGCAGATGCTTTGGTTGAGGCGAATGGTTGAATTAATGGTCCTTAGAAAGACAATAGGTATTTCAATTGCAGACTCTGATCAGCCATTAACAATGCTTTCTCTGGAGTTCAGGTATCAACAGCAATTGAAGCCCCAGATGACCAAGAGATCATTGTTCACCCCCTAATTTAGAAATGGTTAATGTCACAATTGACTAACCATTGAAAAGAATCTCTCTGATCTTGGGCGGCGAAACCTGTCTTTGAACTCCCAGAAAAATTGTACAAGAACCTGTAACCTATAAAGTGCTTTTATGTTGCACTAGCGACACTGTTTCTCCAGGCACGGGTCGGGCAACGAGCTGCAAACGAAATATAAAACTGCCACAATCTGCTAAGATCAGCGGCCTGGAAGATCTGCTTAAAAATGGATCATCCTAGCAGCCTGTCTTGGCAATCCCGGCAGCTTTATGTTTGGCTTGCTGCCGGCCGCATTAGACCTGAGCTTAGGGAACTTGGTGCCACTGATTCAGAATAAAAGCACCTTCAGTTTCTTACTTCACACTGCCTATTTCACGGGAGGTGACCAAAATCTTACTACTTTTCAGCAACGTTTGACTGAGTTTCCCTGAAATGTTCCATGGATGATGACTCCATGGGGGGGGGAGGAGAGAGAGAGACAGAGGAGGGGGGAGCTCCTTGGCTGGAATAGACGTAAAACTAAAAGCTCCTTTATACTGCACCAGTGGCAGCTGGTCTCATTCTTGGGAGAGTACCCAAGTTGTATAATTCTGCCCAAGAGCCGCACCTCACCCTGGTTTCAACGTCTCCCGGAGACGAGGGCAGGGAGATGGTTTGGAAAACAGTATCAAAATGGTTTAGATTTGAAAACCTATTTCTCTGCCACTAGCTGGATATTCACAGGAACTGCTGTATTGTACATGTTTATGTTCAGCTTGCAGAGAAATTTAGTCAAAGACCTCAATGGCAACAAAGCCTTAAGGTAATTCTTGCTCAGGTGTTTGTCCGTCAGCTTTCTTTGAGGGACAATCATCTGAAGCTTCACACCAGGTTTAAATAAGCCAGGCAAGGGGGACGACAGAAGCCTAGGAAGAAAACCTATTCCCACTACAGCAGTAACCCACTTTCACTTTTTTGCCCAGTACTGATAGAATTACACTGGATGACTGGTGATCAAACCTGGCCTTGTCGCACTAGATGCCCAGCCAAGTCACACTAAATGCCTGCATAAGAGAAGAGCTGGGGAAAGTTACCCCCTTACATTTCATCAGAAATTTTCCTAGAAATATATGAGTGACTTCTCAAAGTGTGCAGTAGCTTTCTATAAAGAGCTGCAGAAACTTCTACTTTCTTAGAACGTGAACTCTCTCTTGAACTCTTTCACATTCAAGGAAAAATACAAGGTGATAAATTGTTGCATAAAACGCAAACAGTACATCTACAAGACTAGGTGGAGTCTCAAATCTCAACGGTGTATACTTTTACATAGAGATTTGAGAATCCAGTAGAAATTTTGTTTTGTTCTATCTCTCAGAATCCAGCATTAAAATCTTAAGCTACACCTTAAATTCATGAGTTGCCTACAGAGTTTTTGGAGATTGTCAAAAAGAAGCAACTCTTTTTTGTGTTTTAATTCATTCGATTATATCCATTGGTCTTGATGTGGCCTTTGTAGGAATTGATTGGCTTGAGAACCAGTTTGATGTGTGTTCGGGTATTTGTTGGCCGTGCCATTCTTCTATAACTAACGCTGTTCTTAGTTTGTGTTGCTGATGCATTTTGTCTTCCTTTTTTAAGTTTTTTGTTCCATTTATTCAATTTCATAATCCATATAATGATATTCAAGGAAAATGAATTGGAACAAGTCCCTTTCTACATCACCTCCACAGACATCCCTCTCCATTCAAAACTAGTTTATTTTTTGTTTGATGGAGATGTGCATCATAGAGGATTTGTATTTCATACTGTGGTCTTGGCAGCTGTTTTCTACATTTTCCTTCACTGACTTTCTGCAATCAAACAGCTAATCATATTTTCTGCTTTCCATTTGTGGTAATTAAATGCAGTATCATATGATTTGTCCCATTTCCTGGTAGGTCTTTTGGATTGACTTATGCAGCCAAGTTCTTGTAAAGCTCAAAAGTTCTGTAGAATTCCTGCAGACCAGTTGTGTTCCTGCCGTTGATGGTTTCTTCAGCATTTGTACGCAGCATCCACTAATCCTATTGAGAAATTTGGTTCATCGATAGCTTTGGTTATGGACACTGCCTATTTTGTGACTCCTGTATTCTGTTTGTAGTAAAAGTGAAGGTGTAAATTCGTAAAAGTTGAAGGTGTAAATTCATCACATAAAGAAAAAGAAAGAAAGGCTTGTTCTGAGCTTTTTATAGCATCTTTTACGACCGCAGGACGATCCAAAGCACTTTAAAGCCAAAGTAGCAGGGATAACTCCCCTGCTGTTCTTCGAATAGTGCCGTGGGATCTTTTACAGCCACCTGAGAGGGCAGACAGCACCTCGGTTTAACGTCTGAAAGACTGCTCCTCCGACAGTGCAACACTCCCTCAGTACTGCACTGGAGAGTCAGCCTGGATTATGTTCTCAAGTCCCTGGAGTGAGTTCAACCCACAACCTTCTGACTAAGAGGCAAGAGTGCCACAGCAGACTAGGGTTTTAATGGTGTAAACTGATCAAAACAGAAGGTAAATCTAGGGGGCAATATTTTAAATGTTAAGTACTTAAGTGTCTCTATGTATGTATGAATGTATGTATAGGTGCATGTGTTTTTAATTTGCATTTTTATTACTTTATGTGCTGTGTGAAATAAGGAAAGTGAATGTGTTTCAATTACGTCACCCTTTTTAAAGTGTCATTCTGCTTGGTCAGTTTTGCAGACCATTTGTGAAATTTGCATTAGATGTGAAACCCCTTTTAAATTCTACTTCTTTGGGAGAGAGGAACTCTCAAAAGTTGGTCTGAAAATTTGCCTTAATGTGTCAATCATCACCTGTAATATTATCATCAACTTAGCATGAGCATGAGCAACTATCTGATGCAGTTCTTTTTACCCCAGCCTGGTTGAAATGTGAGTTTAGATTTTAATGCCACAGTAATTTGACTATATATTGCAGCAGTCTTAATGCGAAAACAATTGAGCTACAGAGCATTTAAGTATGATTTCATCAACTTCTGCCTTTTATAAAACGATTGTTAATTTTTTTGGTATACTAGTTTGGAATTTGTAGCCAAATCCAAGCCAAACTCTCAGACTCATTGGGCCTAAGGGAAGTATACTTGTCAAATGTTTTCAGAATTACCACATGCAGCCTGACTGACCCCTGTTTGAACTGTGTGCACAAAGGACATGTTGTGTTTGCATACAGTCCAATTGGATAAATACAATTTTCACAATTTTTAAATTAGGCACTGATTGATTTAAAGTTTTTAACTGGTAAACCCAGAAAATGAGTACTAAGTGAATTAAATACTGTTTTAAGATTGCCTGATGGGATGGTTGAGTGGATGTTTACTCAGTAATATTTATTGGATACTCAATGGATGCAAATTGGGAATTCCTGTCAATACAGTAGCTCCTGTGAACACCCAGCTTGTTGAAAAATAGGTTTTCAAATCTACACCATTGGCAGGGTGGACACCATTGTTTTAACACAGTTTTTCAAACCATCTCTCCGCGCTCGTCTCCAGGAGACGTTGAATCCAGTGTGGGGTGTGGCTCTTTGCATGTTGGTCATCCTACGTTACTTGGTCTTTGGGTCATTTATCCATGTGTAAGCCTCGACGGTGAGTAGTGTAGAGGCTGTATCAGCCAAGACTGACCCTGACCCTAACCCTGATCCTGATCCTGATCCCAGTCTTGTCTACATACATGCACTTCCAACAGGGATCATTGCACAGTGATTAGGAATGGAAACCCTGGCTAATTTTTCACCCTCACTGACACAGCAACACTGTGGGCAATTGTAGCACCCTACTGCCCAATGCCGTTACCTTGGATTGAACCTGATCTGTTTGCCGCGGACCCAGTGACTTTAGTTCTGCAATATCATGGGAGTCTTAAAACTTTTATTTTAGGGTTTTTTTCATTATTTGTGGGAAACACCAGGAAGGTGGCATTTATTACCCATCCTTAGCTGCCTTCAGGGCATTAAGAGGTAGCCACATAGTGTGGGACTAGAGCCATAGCTAGGCTAGACCAGGTAGGGATGGGAGGTTCCCTCACTGAAGTGAACCAGTTGGACTTTTATGATTCAGCAGCCTTCATCGTCATTTTGTTTTAGGCGCCAGTCTACAAATTACAGGATTTATTAAATTCAGTTTCACAACTTGCTGTGTGCTCTGGGTTGCTAGTCCAGTACCATTACCACTACACTATCATATATATCCTGTATGGACATGAGATTTTGTAAGATTTATATGTGTATGTAAAAATGTAATTATTTGCATAGATATTACATTTTCTAGGAAGTAGTAGCTCAAATTCAAGAAGATGTCCACAATTTTATAAGAAACAAGTATTTGGACTTACCATTTATGTCTACACATGATGGGGGTCGTTTTGACTTTGGACGATAGTGTAAAACGGACGATATTGGATCAGCCGCGTGTTCTAACGGGTGGCTGATCCATTATCCCCGTTTTGCACTATCGTCCAAAGTCAAAACTACCCCCGATGTGTTTAGCTCTGCTTGAGTCATCCTACCAATATTGGTTCAGTTAACATTAATTAAGTCACCATTTAGTCACCAGCAGAACAAAGTACAGCTTTGGAAGCAAACCATTTAACTCTTACAACATATCTGAGCAAGGAACAGCTGATGTTGCTAATAACTGCTTTATCTTATTTTAATACAGGTAGATCTATCTGAATGTAAATGTTTTCATTGCAACAGTAATGGCTGGATTGACGTAAAAGCTTCAATATGTTATGCTGTGTTAGTGTTTGTAAAGCAGTAATGGATATCAGTAAGATCACTGTCTGTAATATAAGTCACAATTCTTATTATTTGAGTGGCAGCCTCCTTGCTACATTGAAGTTGAATTCTTTTCTCTGCTGAATGGGTTCCATCTCTCTCTAACATGCAGGTTCTGACGTCTAAGTTATGCCCTCCGTATGTTATCTAATGTTCTTCCTTGGTTTGCCAGGATACTTTTTTCCCCTTTCGCCTGGTTAATTATTATAAATGCTTAACCTATTATATTAGGTTCTTTATTTCACTGAGTAACTTGCCAAAATAACTGACTACTGTAAGGAGGAAAGTCATTCTCAACAGATCTAACTTGATCTCCATTTGGGACAGATCTGAATCAATCTTTGTATTCTGTGACAATCCAATTCAGATCTTTGAAAATTGCATTTAAGCTGCTTTGTTGTGGTTGCTTCCAATTAGCTTCCTCTCAGACTACCTCTTGCCCCAAATGTGGTCTGTTTGTCTGTTTCTGCCTTGTACTGTCTTACTGTCTTGCTTTCTTGCTTTTTTCAGATAAATATTTTTAAGAAAAGATTAAAGGTGTTTTTCATATCCCAGCATCAAGGTAATTCTAAAGGAATGTCACTGGCAGTTTATCTGTGAATTGATATTTGGACAAGTTCTTATAATCCTACCTTTATTGAACATCATAGAATCATCATCATAGAATCTTAGAAGGACAATATTTGGCCCATTGTTCCTGTGCCAGCTCTTTGAAAAAGCTATCCAATTAGTCCTGTTCTTTCCCCTTAGCGCTGCAAATTTTTCCTTTTCAGGATGTATCTAATTTCCTTTTGAAAGTTACTATTGAATCTGCTTTCACCATTCTTTCAGACAGTGCAGTCTAACAACTCGCTGCATAAAAAAAAATAATCCTTATCTCCCCTCTTTTGCCAATTATCTTCAATCTGTATCCTCTGGTTACCAACCCACCCGCCAGTGGAAACCCCTCTTAATTTTGAATACCTCTACTAATACTCCAGGGTAGTAATCTCAGGATTATTAGCTGATCCACGTGCGGATTGGCATAGGGACAAACAGATCAGGAAGGTAAACACGTGGCTGAAAGATTGGTGTGGGAAAGAGGGCTTCCTTTTCATGGGACACTGGCACCAGTACTGGGACAGGAAGGAGCTGTACTGTTGGGACGGGCTGCACCTGAAGCAAGCTGAGGTCAAGGTCCTAGTGGAAAGGATAAATAGGGTGGTTAATAAGACATTAAACTGATAAAGGGGGGAGGGTTCAGGCAAAAATATTGGTAATAAAGATAAAGCAAGAGTAAGTAAAAGGGACCAGTGTATAGTCCAGAAACCATAAATATTCCAGGTCTGGGAAAAAATATAATAACTGAAATAAATACAGCGGGAGTGATAAATAAGAAAAATGATAAGGTAAAAAGTGTAAAAGTAAAAGGAACAGCTACTAAAAACGATTTAAGCTGCCTGTACAGCAATGTACACAGCATCGGAAATAAAATGGGGGAACTGGAGGCAATCATCTGAAGCAAGGAACCAGATGTGCTAGGAACAACTGAAACATGGCTACATAAAGACAGGACTGGCAACTAAATATTGCAGGTTATAACATAAATCAGAAAGGATAGGGAAGGAAGAAGTGGGGGGGGGTGGAGTAGCTGTACTAATTAGGGATAACATAATGGCAGTGGAAAAAAGAGACATAACTAGCAGAAGGATAGAAACAGAATCCATGTGGATTGAAATAAAAGATATGAAGGGATCAATCACACTAATAGGGGTATATTACAGACCACCTAATAGTGGAAAGGAGGTAGAGGAAGAAATATGTAAGCAAATATGTGAAATGAGTAAACGGGATAAAATAATAATTATGGGAGATTTTAACTACCCCCAAATAAACTGGCAAGAAGAGGAAGGGTAAAGGGGTGCAGGGAATGGAGTTTTTACAATGTGTGCAGGACGCATTTCTCACCCAGTATGTAAAAAGTCCAACAAGAGAGGAAGCACCGCTGGAATCTAGTAATGGGAAATGAAACAGAACAGATAAGAGAAGCAAGCGTAGGGGAACACCTAGACAATAACAATCACAACATAATAAGGTTTAAGATAAAGATTGAGAAAGACAAAGACCAAAGTAATACATTGGGGAAAAAAGCTGATTTTGAGGGGATGAGAATGGAGCTAGGAAAAATAAACTGGAAAAATTTACTGATAAAGAAATAGAACAGCAGTGGGAAACATTTAAAAAGATGATCAGTAGAGTCCAGGAGAAATATATCCCACTAAAAAGCAAGAACAAACGAGCCAGTAATGACACACCATGGATGAATAAAGAAATAAAGGCAAAATTGAAACTAAAGAAAAAGGCATACACCAAGTACGTAGACAACAAAGGAGAAGATGACAAAAAGGAATATGAAAAGGTTAGGAAAGAAGTCAAAAAACAATTAGGAAGGCAAAAAGAAACCAGGAAATTAAATTATCAAGGAATATCCAAAAAAAAATAAAGTATTCTACAGACACATAAATAACAAAAGAAAGGGATACACACGATATAAACTCACAAGCAATGACAGCGAAAATCAGGATATGGATAGGGCTACTAAGGGATACACATGATAGAAACTCACAAGCAATGACAGCGAAATGGCTTCAGTATTTACCAGGGAGACTAATATGGTGGGCATGACATTAGAAGCAGAGATCAAAAAAGATGTAAAGACATTTAAGATAGAAAGTGGGGGAGATAATTGATAAACTAATCAAACTTAGAGAGGATAAGACCCCAGGTCCAGATGAATTGCATCCATGCATGCTAAAAGAAATTAGGGAAGAGTTAACAGAGGCACTGTGATGTATGTGTGTGTGTATATATATATATATATAAATTCATTAGAAAAGGGAATAGTGCCAGAGGACTGGACAGCTAATGTGATTCCTATATTTATAAAAAGGGAGATAAAACAAGTCCAGGGAACTTTAAAAAAAATTTTTTTATTCGTTAACGGGATGTGGGCGTCGCTGGCAAGGCCGGCATTTACTGCCCATCCCTAATTGCCCTCGAGAAGGTGGTGGTGAGCCGCCTTCTTGAACCGCTGCAGTCCGTGTGGTGACGGTTCTCCCACAGTGCTGTTAGGAAGGGAGTTCCAGGATTTTGACCCAGCGACAATGAAGGAACGGCGATATATTTCCAAGTCGGGATGGTGTGTGACTTGGAGGGGAACGTGCAGGTGGTGTTGTACCCATGCGCCTGCTGCCCTTGTCCTTCTAGGTGGTAGAGGTCGCGGGTTTGGGAGGTGCTGTCGAAGAAGCCTTGGCGAGTTGCTGCAGTGCATCCTGTGGATGGTGCACACTGCAGCCACAGTGCGCCGGTGGTGAAGGGAGTGAATGTTTAGGGTGGTGGATGGGGTGCCAATCAAGCGGGCTGCTTTATCTTGGATGGTGTCGAGCTTCTTGAGTGTTGTTGGAGCTGCACTCATCCAGGCAAGTGGAGAGTATTCCATCACACTCCTGACTTGTGCCTTGTAGATGGTGGAAAGGCTTTGGGGAGTCAGGAGGTGAGTCACTCGCCGCAGAATACCCAGCCTCTGACCTGCTCTCGTAGCCACGGTACTTATATGGCTGGTCCAGTTAAGTTTCTGGTCAATGGTGACCCCCAGGATGTTGATGGTGGGGGATTCGGCGATGGTAATGCCGTTGAATGTCAAGGGGAGGTGGTTAGACTCTCTCTTGTTGGAGATGGTCATTGCCTGGCACTTATCTGGCACGAATGTTACTTGCCACTTATCAGCCCAAGCCTGGATGTTGTCCAGGTCTTGCTGCATGCAGGCTCGGACTGTGTCATTATCTGAGGGGTTGCGAATGGAACTGAACACTGTGCAGTCATCAGCGAACATCCCCATTTCTGACCTTATGATGGAGGGAAGGTCATTGATGAAGCAGCTGAAGATGGTTGGGCCTAGGACACTGCCCTGAGGAACTCCTGCAGCAATGCCCTGGGGCTGAGATGATTGGCCTCCAACAACCACTAACATCTTCCTTTGTGCTAGGTATGACTCCAGCCACTGGAGAGTTTTCCCCCTGATTCCCATTGACTTCAGTTTTACTAGGGCTCCTTGGTGCCACACTCGGTCAAATGCTGCCTTGATGTCAAGGGCAGTCACTCTCACCTCACCTCTGGAATTCAGCTCTTTTGTCCATGTTTGGACCAAGGCTGTAATGAGGTCTGGAGCCGAGTGGTCCTGGCGGAACCCAAACTGAGCATCGGTGAGCAGGTTATTGGTGAGTAAGTGCCGCTTGATAGCACTGTCGACGACACCTTCCATCACTTTGCTGATGATTGAAAGTAGACTGATGGGGCGGTAATTGGCCGGATTGGATTTGTCCTGCTTTTTGTGGACAGGACATACCCGGGCAATTTTCCACATTGTCGGGTGGATGCCAGTGTTGTAGCTGTACTGGAACAGCTTGGCTAGCGGCGCAGCTAGTTCTGGAGCACAAGTCTTCAGCACTACAGCTGGGATGTTGTCGGGGCCCATAGCCTTTGCTGTGGATCAATTAGCTTAACCCTGGTGGTAGGAAAGATAATGGAATCCATAATGCAAAGATGTAATAGGGAAACATCTAGAAACCGAAAATATAATAAAGAATAGTCAGCACGGACTTCAAAAGGGAAGGTCATGCTTGACCAATGTTATTGAATTCTTTGAAGAAATAACAAAGTGTAGAAAAGGGCAATGCAGTAGATGTAATATATTTGGATTTTCAAGAGGCCTTCGATAAGGTATCGCTTAGTAGACTAATGACAAAGGTCAGAGCATGTGGAGTCAGGGGACAAGTAGCAGAATGGATAGCAAGGTGCTTACAAAACAGAAAACAGAGAGTAGGGGTTAAAGGTAGTTACTCAAACAGGCAAAAGGTGGAAAGTGGTGTTCCACAAGGATCGGTGTGGAGACCACTGTTATTCATCATATATACATAAACGATTTGGACTCTGGAATTGGAAATATGTGTCTGACACTAAATTGGCGGGGGTGGGGGGTGGTTTAGTTAATACTGAGGAGAACTGTGACAAAATACAGGAAAACATTAATAAACTTGCAGAATGGTACCCTTCTTATACACTTCTGCCTCTCCATCATTGCTGTCCTCCTTTAAGAACCTTCTTAAAATCTGCCTCCTCTAAGCTTTTGGTCACCTTTCCTAATCTCCCCCACTTTGGTTTGGCGTATGTTTTTCTGAGACCTCCATGAAGCACTTTGGGACAATTTTCTATGTTAAATGCGTTATTTAACTGCAAGTTGCATGAGACATGAGGACCCATTTTACAGCCGACATTACAGCCTTGGTCCAAACATGGACAAAAGAGCTGAATTCCAGAGGTGAGGTCAGAGTGACTGCCCTTGACATCAAGGCAGCATTTGACTGAGTGTGGCATCAAGGAGCCCCAGTAAAATTGAAGTCAGTGGGAAAACTCTCCATTGGCTGGAGTCATACCTAGCACAAAGGAAGATGGTAGTAGTTGTTGGAGGCCAATCATCTCAGCCCCAGGACATTGCTGCAGGAGTTCCTCAGGGCAGTGTCCTAGGCCCAACCATCTTCAGCTGCTTCATAAATTATCTTCCTTCCATCATAAGGTCAGAAGTGGTGATGTTTGCTGATGATTGCACAGTGTTCAGTTCCATTCGCAACCCCTCAAATAATGAAGCAGTCCGTGCCTGCATGCAGCAAGACCTGGACAACATGCAGGCTTGGACTGATAAGTGGCAAGTAACATTCGCACCAGACAAGTGCCAGGCACTGACCATCTCCAACAAGAGAGAGCCTAAACACCTCCCCATGACATTCAATGGCATTACCATCGCCGAATCCCCTACCATCAACATCTTGGAGGTCACCATTGACCAGAAACTTAACTGGACCAGCCACATAAATACTGTGGCTACAAGAGCAGGTCAGAGGCTGGGTATTCTGCGGCGAGTGACTCACCTCCTGACACCCCAAAGCCTTTCCACCATCTACAAGGCACAAGTCAGGAGTGTGATGGAATACTCTTCACTTGCCTGGATGAGTGCAGCTCCAACAACACTCAAGAAACTCGATACCATCCAGGACAAAGCAGCCCACTTGATTGGCACCCCATCCACCACCCTAAACATTCACTCCCTCCACCACTGGCGCATCGTGGTTGCAGTGTGTACCAACTACAAGATGTACTGTAGCAACTCGCCAAGGCTTCTTTGACAGCACCTCCTAAACCCGCGACCTCTACCATTTAGAAGGATAAGGGCAGCAGGCACTTGGGAACAACACCACCTGCACGTTCCCCTCCAAGTCACACACCATTCCGACTTGGAAATATATCGCCGTTCCTTCATCGTCGCTGGGTCAAAATCCTGGAACTCCCTACCTAACAGCACTGTGGGGGAACCTTCACCACTCGGACTGCAGCGGTTCAAGAATGTGGCTCACCACCACCTTCTCAAGGGCAATTAGGAATGGGCAGTAAATGCCGGCCTTGCCAGCAACGCCCACATCCCATGAACGAAAACATTTTTTAAAAAGAGTAGATCAGCTCCCCTGTTGACTCAGTAAGTAATTCAGACATACAAATCAGCAAGATCCCAGGCTCGATTCCCAGCCTGTGCTATGTTAGCTAACCTCAACCACAGCAGCGATAGAGCTGCCAATACATTGGTACTAGCAATGGGGAGGGGAAAAAAAGCTCGGATTGCAAATGCCCAGCAATATCTGCTGAAAGTACACTTGTATGGACTTCGAATGAAAAAGGATTGGCCACAGCTATGATGCTCCCCGTGGTTCAAAAACCTGCTTGCACTAAGTGTCATATTTGCACGTGAATAATGACAATTTGAGCAAGATGTCGAGGGCAAACGGGGGTTATGGAACGGCACCACAGCAAGGAGTCAATGCCTTCGAGAGGAGGGAAGGAGAAGAGATTGGTGAGAAGAAGCAAATAATGTCGATCTTAGAATTCTCTCTTCAGATTCTGCCTCTTAAAAACATGTTCCCATGGGAGTTAGAAGTGGCTCCTCCATGGTGTCCGTTCCTTTGCAGTGCAGGGAGTCTCCTCTGATGTGTGCGTTTGCATTAGGAGTGTGTGTGCGTTTGTGCTTTCAATTTCGAGTAAGACCTATTCAAGATGCAGATGTGAGCTCTTGCTTCTCCATGAGCCCTTCATACTTCCTGTTAATGTCACAATGACCCTGGTGGAAAGTTCTTTAATGTTAGCTGGCCGTCAGATTTTATCCACTCCAGTGTTTCACATTTTCAATCATCTTTTCATCCATTCCAATAATGTGCTGAATGCCACCCATTGCCAGTAGAGTAGAACTTATTGTTTCTCTCTTTATTATATTAGGGCATCCCAGATGGACTTGAAGAGTGCCCTGGAGGAATGCAACATGGCACTGAGTTTATTCTTAAATAACAAGTTCTCCGAAGCTTTGGATTTGCTGCGGCCTTGGTAAGAAGTCTTTTGAATTTGAATTGAATGAAGAATTTTTCAGTATGCAGCTCTATACTTCCCATAATAGATTTTTTATAGGGTTTGCTTCCCTGTCCAGTCAGATATCTCTAATAATGGTGTATGTGTTGTGAATATTATGTAAGAGAAGAAAGTTAATCTTTAGAGCACAGAGCATGTTCTTGTACATCCTTGGAAAGAGAAAATAATCACACTTATATTAACTTGAAGCTGCTTTGTTAGTTGATAGCTACCTCAAAAAAAGGATTTTTGATGCTCTCAGACATTTCCTTTTAACCTCACTTTTAAAGGTTTTATATTATTGAGCTTGAGAACTGGGTGGTTACACTTGTTACATTGCTGTTCTCTCTCTTCTAGAATCTGTGCTTAAATCTAGCCCAGACTGAAGGGATGAAAGTGTCTTCTCTGTGCCAATTGTAAGGCCATTCAGTAAAATTAATTTAAGTAGCCTAAACCTAGTTCCTAGTGGATGTGATTTACATGGCACAAAACAGCCCATAATTTGACATGAGGTTGGTCTATATTTCAGCTGGTAGTCTCACTCAGACGACTCACTGCATATTGCTCCTGAAGTACGTCTGTCGTGCAGATCTTATGCTTGTCATGCAGACCTTGTGTGTCCAAGGGTTTGAACTGATTTTCCTTAGCCCTGACCGCAATAAGCAACAGTGTTCTCAATTATCTCAGTGAACGTAAAAAATCTTTCTATTTTGTTGACCCGTCCTTTAGTAACTAAGAAGACTTCCGACGAAAGCACCATGTCGTAAAGGACATACATGAGAAGGATGAATTTCCTGCTTTTTTTGCTCTTCTTGGCCCCCCCTCCACCCTTCTGCCATGTGACGAGGTGCCTGGATTACACTCCTACAGTAACAGGCTGAGATGAGGTTATGGGAAGGGCCACTGCTTTACATTGACTGTCTAAATATGTCCAATTTTGTTTTAATTACAAGCAATTTTAAGGTTCTTAACAGTGATTTTTGGACATTTCATTCCATGATTTTATCCATTTTTCTGCAAAACTGACCAACTAATTCATGGCTTTGATTGTGGAAGGATCAAATTTGAATCTAACCATTATTGCAGTGGGTGGTGTTTTTCTTGGAAGCCAGTCCCAGGCAGGCAAATCCCAGCAGCAAATTTTCAGCTCCAGTCATCAAGTAGCTTTGACTCTTTTGGGTGGGTTAGGAACTTTGCATTGTAAAAGGAACTGACCATTTTTGCTTATACATGAAAAACACAGGATCAATGGGGCTGCTATCAACAATGACTCTGACATTGGGGAATGCTGTGATGTGCAAAAATTGCAGTGTGATTTCATTTTGTTGCTGGTTTTCTGAGGAGAAACCAAGGAAGGTGTTTGCCCTGGTGAAGAAAGCATCGGTGACTTGCTTCATGCATCTATGCACTGCAGATTGACTGATGATGTTGTTGTCCCCTAAGATAGCTTGGGAGGATCCATAGGCATAAAAGCTCAGGCCTGTTGTGAGATTCCCTATGGTTGACATTGTTTACAGGTCTGATTCCACCAACCTCTGTGGAGAGCCTGCGATGGCAGTCATACGTGGATATTCCTGAATCTGTACACATGGCTATCTGGGTAATTTACGGTAAGGACTGTCCACCACTGGTGCAAGAGAGGCTGCCTTTCATCCTTTTCTTCCTCCAAAAAAACTCAGAGAGGGGCACTCAAAGCAGCATGTCTCAAATGTGTGCCAGGGTGAAGGACATCATAGAACAGGTGGAAAACCTTCTGGAAAGGGAGGAAAAACAGACAAATGTATGAAAAATGACAGACAAGAAAAGACCTACTGGTCCATCCAGCCTGTCCCATACTGTTGTGAGGCCTTATACATAACAATACATACGCTCCCATCCCACCCAGAAACCATATAATCTCCCAGGAGATTATATTTGGGTGACTAAGATGTTTTAAACTGGGAATTAATCTTGTGCCCTCCACTGCACCTTTTCCAAATCCTAAATTTCACCCACCATGTGTGAGGAGACTGAAACTGAACACCGTATTCTAACTGAGGCCTAACCAAGATTTTGTACGAGGACAAAATGGTATGCTTTGTTTTATAATGAATTGTCCTATAAATACACCCTAGCACCCTACGCGCTTCAGCTATTGTTCATGAACCTTTAGAGATTGATGCACTAAAAGGCCCAGATCGCTTTCACCACTGACTTTACCCTGAAGGGTGTATGTATGTTTACTTGACCTGCCCACATGCATAACACTGCACTTTTCTAACCAAAACGTCATTTGCCAATCACAGGCCCAATCCCCATCTAGATCTGTTTATAGTAGTTGAGTATCCTCTACAGTCCTAACTCTGGCACATATCATGTACAAGATATTTTCAGTATAGGTAAAGGGAGCCCTATCCCTGAGAATTGTAAACAATTTTACAACACCAAGTTATAGTCCAGCAATTTTATTTTAAATTCACAAGCTTTCGGAGGCTTCCTCCTTCGTCAGGTGAACGATGTGAAAATGAAATCCTCGAAATGAAATCGCATTTATAATTCACAGAACAATGCTTGGTGAGTACAGACAGTTTTTTCAACTGCCCGTTGCCAAGGCAATCAGTGTGCAGACAGACAGGTGTTACCTGCCAGGTCTCACAGAATATACAATTCTGTGAGACCTGAGAAGGAAGCGAAGAAACTGATTTGCATGGGAGTGGGAAGGCATAATTTCCAGGACATTTTATAGATAAGGATGGCTATGTATCAGATGCATTGGTTAAGTTTATTCCCTAACAAGTTGGTCAAATTGGACAGGTCAAGTTCCTATGAAGGATAATCTATTTTTGTTGAATAGCATTTTGCTGTATTCAAACATATACTGTTCTGCTACTTTGGGCATCCTGTCCCATTGATACACTGATCTGCTTGCGTAAAATCTTCTGAAGGTGTTCAAGTGAAGCTGTTAGAGATAGTCTTTTTTGGGAAGAGGTTGAAGAAATAATTGGATTTAAAAAAAAATCTGTAACTCCCAAAGAGCAGCCAGCAACCACCCCACAAAAAAACATTTCCTTTAAGATCAAAGAAACTTGTGTGCCTGAGTTTAAGTGACTGAGAGCAGGGAAGATGTAAGAACTCAAACTAAAAAGGAGGGGGGAGGGTTTAGGCAAGAGTAAACTTATAAATCTAAAGAGAAAAGTCAAGGCCACAGAGCAGTGTAGCAGTGTAAAGATAAGCAGAGTGTGTTAAGAAGGGACAGAGAATTTAACGGTAATAGTGCAAGAGTGAATAAGGACAAATCAGGGAAAAATAGTAAAAAGTTAAAATTAAAAGCGCTTTATCTGAATGCACAAAGTATTTGTAAGATAGACGAATTAATGGCACAAATAGAGAAAAATGGGTTTGATCTAGTGGCCATTACTGAGACATGGGGCCCGATGTTAGCAGGGCTGCGGGTTCTCGGCGGGGGGGGGCTATCGGGTGCGTGGGTAACGCGCCTGGTGAAATTAGTCAGCTTCCCGCGCGATCGTAGCATCCAATCCACTAATTGGATCCACTTACCTGCTCCTCCGGGTTCCCCATTGCTGATCTGCGCGTCGGGCGGGCTGCGCATGAGCAGTAAGATCTGTCAGCTGGAGGAGCTCTATTTAAAGGGGCAGTCCTCCACTGACAGATGCTGCAACAAATAGCAAAAATTACAGCATGGAGTGGCCCAGGGTTGAAGGCTGCTCCCAGTTTAATGATGCCTCACTCCAGGTATCAATACATGGGGTGAGGAGGAGGGGGAGGACAGAGATCTTCCTCCCGGCGTGCAGGAGGAAGCGGCCTGCCTCTGCCACCAGGAAGGCCTGGCTCGAGGTGGCAGAGGAGGTCACCAGCGCAACCAACATATCGCCCACCTGCATACAGTGCAGGAGGCGCTCCAATGACCTCAGTAGGTCAGCCAAAGTGAGTACACGTAGTCTTTCCCCTACACTCCGTCTGCCACATCTGCCCCCACCCCACATCTCCTTCAGCACTGCCAACACTACTCTGTCACATGACCCCTCATACCCACTCAAACCTCATCCTCATCTTACCTGCACTTACTCATCCCGCCACTACCACTCAACCCAATCCTCATACAATCTCATGGCTCTATCTCATACTCACCCTCTCGTGCATCTCTTTCACGGCCAGCCTCACTCAACCTGCCGCTACCTGTGCTGCAGCCACAGTGCATGCATCACATATGTGCAGTAGGCAGCGTAAGGCAAACGTGTCATGAGCATGAAGGGGATGCACAAGGGTGTTTGAGGGTTTGTCATGGGTGTTACTTATATTGAATTTCTGACCAACTCACATTACATATTATATTGGCACCACTACTGCCATGTCTTCGCGAATCCTGTCTGGTTTGTGCAATAATGCCATCTCCTGAGGATCACTATGAGGACCCACAACTGATGCCACCCATTGTGTCACTGCAGAGTGGGTGTAGGTGTATTTGCAGGGCTCTTTTGCGCAGACGACTGAGAGACATCGACGATGTCCCCGGTTGCACCCTGGAAGGATGCAGAGGAGAAGTTGTTGAGGGCAATGGTGACTTTGACAGCGACAGGGAAGAAGATGGTGCTCGGGCCAGCCAGGAGCAGCTCGGCATGAAGGAGGCTGCAGATGTCCACGACTACATGTCGAGTGACTCTGAGCCCCCGTGTGCACTGCTGCTCAGAGAGTTCCAGGAGGCCGAGCCTCGGTCTGTGGACCCTGTGGCGAGGGTAGTGCCCTCTGCGACGCATCTCTCTCTGCGGTAGCCCTCCCTCCTGCTGTACAGGTGGATGTGTCACAGCACTGTGTTGTGGAGCTCCACGTGTCAGAGGTGGACGGCGTGGATGGCGAGGCTGGTGAGGCTGGTGATGCTGTTCGCCCTCCGAGGAGGTCATGACTGCAGCTACGGCGGCCCCCCATCCGCAAGATGTGCATCTGAGGGGGTCCGCAAGGTAGGTACATGTCTCCGGACCCCGGGGTAAGTGTGCAGGTTGGTGACTTTGACTGTCAGGAGGAGGGTGGTGGAGGCCAAACTTTGTCCCAAGTGACAGAGTGGCCTCCTGCAATGGGTGAGGGTCTCCCCCCCCCCCCCCCCCACCTGTCAAATGGACCTTTGCAGCTGCCACAGGCTGACAGCTGCAACACGTCCATTTGACCTGGGAGTGTTTCCCCCAGTGTGGGAAACAGTCCCAGTTTGCTCTAAAATCCCACCCCTCCTCACATAATCCCTTAATCAGGTCAGTTAATGACCTGAAATACCAAAATAAATACTTTCAAGTGGCATCCCGCTGGCTTTAATTGCCTGTGGGATTCCCACCAGCGGGGGCTGCGCGCGCACGCCGGCGTGTCAGCGGGGAACCCGGAAGTGCGCGGGTTCCGGGCGGGTCCCGGTCCCGCTCCGGGATTCTCCGATTTTCGGAGCCCCCCCCGCCAGGAACGCACCCGATAGCGGGTGCTAAAATGACGTCCATGGTTGCAGGGTGACCAACGTTGGGAACTAAATATTCCAGGGCACTTGACTGTTCAAAAAGAAAGACAAAATGGAAAAGGAGGTTGGTGGGGGGGGGGTGCGGGTAACCATGATAATAAAGGATGACATAAAGACAGTAGTAAGAAAGGATCTTGGCTCAGAAGATCAAAACATAGAATCAGTATGGGTGGAGCTAAAAAATAACAAGGGGCAGAAAACACTGGTGGGAGTAGTTTATAGATCCCCTAAAAGTAGTTATTCTGTTGGACAGAGTATTAATCAAGAATTAAGAAGAGCTTGTAACAAAGGTAATGCAATAATCATGGGGGACTTTAATCTTTTAGACTGGGCCAATCAAATTGGCAAAAGTAGTTTGGAGGACAAGTTCATGGAATACATTTGAGGCAGTTACCTTGAACAATGTCGTAAAACCAACCAGGGAACAGGCTGTTTTAGATCTTGTCTTGTGTAATGAGACAGGGTTAATTAGTAATCTCATAGTAAGGGATCCTCTGGGACAGAGTGATCATAATATGATAGAATTTCACATTGAGTTTGAGAGTGACGTACTGAAGTCTGAAACTAGAGTCTTAAACCTAAACAAAGCCAATTACATAGATATGAGGGGCGAGTTGGATAAGGTTGATTGGGAAATTAGATTAAAAGATATGACGGTAGATAAGCAATGGCAAACATTTAAAGAAATATTTCATAATTCTCAACGAATATACGTTCCATTGAGGAATAAAATCTCCATGGGAAAAGTGATCCACCCGGGGCTAACTAAAGAAGTTAAGGATAGTATTAGATTAAAAGAAGAGGCTTATAATGTTGCCAAGAAGAATAGTAAGCCTGAGGATTGGGAGAGTTTTAGAAACCAGCAAAGGATGACCAAAAAATTGATAAAGAGGGAGAAAATAGAATATGAGATTAAACTAGCAAGCAATATACAAACAGATTGTAAGAGCTTCTACAGGTATGCAAAATGGAAGAGAGTAGTGAAAGTAAATATGGGTCACTTAGAGGCTGAGACAGGAGACATTATAATGGGGAATAAGGAAATGGCAGAGACGTTAAACAAATATTTTGTATCTGTCTTCACAGTAGAAAACACAAAAAAATCAAATAGTGCGGAACCATGGGTCTAATTGGAGTGAGGAACTTAAAATAACTAATATTAGTAAAGAAAAAGTACTAGAGGAACTAATGGGATTAAAAGCTGACAAATCCCCTGGACCTGATGGCCTACATCCTAGGGTTCTAAAAGAGGTGGCTGCAGAGATAGTGGATGCATTGGTTATGATCTTCCAAAATTTCCTAGATTCTAGAATGGTCCCAGTGGATTGGAAGGTAGCAAGTGTAACACCGCTATTCAAGAAAGGAGGGAGAGAGAAAACAGGAACTGCAGGCCAGTTAGCCTGACATCAGTAGTCGGGAAAATGCTGGATTCTATTATTAAGGAAGTGGTAACAGGGCACTCAGATAATCATAATATGATTAGGCCGAGTCAGCTTGGTTTTATGAAAGGGAAATTGTGTTTGACAAATCTATTCGAGTTTTTTGAGGATGTAACTAGCAGGGTAGATAAAGGGGAACCAGTGGATGTAGTATATTTGGATTTTCAAAAGGCATTTGATAAGATGCCACACAAAAGGTTGTTACACAAGAGCTCATGGCGTTGGGGGTGATATATTAGCGTGGATAGAGGATTGGTTAATGGACAGAAAACGGAGAGTAGGAATGAACGGGTCATTTTCAGGTTGGCAGGTTGTAACTGGTGGAGTGGGTGGGAGTTGAAAATAGTTGTTTTTTTGGGTCGCAACCGCAACATTTTTGGACTTGGCATTCTCAGTGGGAAGCCTGTACTTTTCCGCGCCGACGTTAAACCTGGAAATAAAACCGAGTTGCGGTCGCGACCCAAAAAACAATTATTTTCAATTCCCACCCGCCCCCCAACCCACCCATTCTTGGGGTTTAAAATCACCCTCAAAGAGTCTGCAAAGGGATATAAACAGGTTAAGTGAGTGGGCAAGAAGGTGGCAGATGGAGTATATTGTGGGGAAATGTGAGGTTATTCACTTTGGTAGGAAGAATAGAAAGACCGAATATGTTTTAAATGCTGAGAAACTATTATATGTTGGTGTTCAGAGGGATTTGGGTGTCCTTGTTCACAAATCACAAAAAGTTAACATGAAGGAACAGCAAGCAATTAGGAAGGCAAATCGTATATTGGCCTCTATTGCAAGAGGTTTGGAGTACAAGATTAAGGAAGTCTTGCTGCAATTGTCCAGGGCTTTGGTGAGACCATACCTGGTGAACTGTGTACAGTTTTGGTCTCCTTACCTAAGGAAGGATATACTTGCCTTAGAGGCAGTGCAGTGAAGGTTCACTAGATTGATTCCTGGGATGAGAGGGTTGTTATGAGGAGAGATCGAGTAGGATGGGCCTATACTCGCTGGAGTTTAGAAGAATAAGAGGTGATCTCATTGAAAAATGTAAGATTCTGAGAGGTCTTAACAAGGTAGATACAAGGTAGATACTGAGAGGCTGTTTCCCCTGGCTGAAGAGTCTAGAACTAGGGGGCATAGTCTCAGCATAAGGGGTTGGCCATTTAGGACCAAGATGAGGAGAAATTTCTTCACTGAGTGTTGTGAATCTTTGGAATTCTCTACCCCAGAGGGCTGTGGATGCTCAGTCGTTGAGTATATTCAAGACTCAGATCAATAGATTTTTGGATACTAAGGGATTGATTCCTGGGATGAGAGGGTTGTTATGAGGAGAGATCGAGTAGGATGGGCCTATACTCGCTGGAGTTTAGATATGGGGATCAGGCGGGAAAATAGAGTTAAGGTCGAAGATTAGCCATGATCTAATTGAATGGCGGAGCAGGCTCGAGGGGCTGTATGGCCTATCCCTGCTCCTATTTCTTATGTTCATATGTTCTTGTGTTCAAAACGTCTCGGAATTCCAGACGTGGCACTTCAACGGAATCTTCTTTGGATCAGTCTGAGTCGTCTTACCAACCAGCCACTGTCTTTGATAGCCATTTAAAGGAGGATATTTTAGCTTTAAAGCTAAAGATCTTACTCCTGATATTTTGTAGCCCCTAACTGATGAGAGATTACTGACTCATCCCGAAGCTCTGTCTTTTGAGCATCTGCAAGACCGGCTTTGTGTGACAGAATGTGGCATAGCTGATGTAGCCCTTAAGAAAAAAAAATCGTTTTTGTGAAAGCATCAGATGTTGGGGCAAAAACTGGATAGGGGCCATTTTTGGGAGCAGGTAGCGTGAAGCGCTATTACCCCGCGCCCAATGACCCCTGCGCAGGCAGGACGCAAGTTTTGGTCGGCCCAAGGACTCACCTGGAATCAGTGTTCCATTCTGGGCCTTGCACGGGGAATCAATGCAATTCGCTCTTTCCACCACCAGGGGAGCTCGATCTCTTAAAGGGAGGATGTTTCTTAGAAATCTCTTAAAGGTAGCTGGTACCTGTTATTTGCTGAAAATAACAGTCTACTGTCTGCAAGGAGTCTGAACGGAGATCAAACATCGCACACATAAAACACAGATGCAGGTCCCATCCCTATGTTTACACACTGATGAGTTTTATGTTAAAACACTGAATAAAGGTTGTGCACTACTAAATCCCACATCCTCCAATCTGCAAGCCAGACCTCACCAATCTTCCAATCTGAGTTTGTACCAGGTCTGCGAGAGTGCGTGCACCAAGGTTCTCTGCTGATGCACTAGAGACCTTGATGCAAGAGGTGGTCAGAGGAGGGACATCCTATATCCGCAGATATGGGGGAGTGGGGGGGGGGCACGAGGCCCTCCAGACATATATCTAAAAGGCAGTGGGAGGCAGCGCGGGACGAAGTCAATGTCAGGCGCACAGCATCATGAACATGGATGCAGTGCAGGAAGAAGTTCAATGCTTTGACATGAATGGTCAAGGTGAGTGAAGTCAACTGTCAAGTGGCTTCTCCTACCAATTGCTCCACGCACTACACCCCCATCACCCACATACCAACAAACTCTTTCCATCAGTACTCAACTCTTCCAATCAGATGCTTCCTCTCATCCTTACACATTACCACGGTTTCAAGCCGCCCACCACAACTCACACGCCACACACACTGGCAACTATTCAACCATGACAGGCACATCACCCAGACGCTTTCTTGCAGGAGAAGGTGGTGTATATCAGGAGGCAGCAAGTGGCAGTTGCATTTAGCCCCTCAAGCCTGTTCTACCATTCAATGAGATCATGGTGGACCTGTGACCTGACTCCATATACCCACCTTAGCCCTGTATCCCCTAATACCCTTGGTTCACAGAATTCTTATCAATCTCAGATTTAACATTCACAAGTGAGCTAGCATCAATTGCTGTCTGCAGAACAGCGTTCCAAACGACTCCCACCCTTTGTGTGTAGAAACATTTCCTAACTTCACTCCCGAACGTCCTGGCTCTAAAAGTTAGGCCATGTCCCCACATCCTAGTATTCAAGTCTAGGAGACCTCCAAAAACAGTTACAAATGTCTCGGTAGCAGAAGCAATAATCCAGCCACTAACCTGTAAATCCTCCATGGCCCTTTTAAATAGCACTGGTGGGGGGTCCTCCAGGCACTCTAAGACATGTTCAGATGGTCGGGGTTAAGACTCTGCATTGAGTTGAGCGTTAAGACCCAAAATGGTGTCGATCACTTTAAATCAGCGTTGCACACTGATTGAAGCCATTTTCTCCCTACTTTACATGATTCCAGCGTTCGTTATCTGTGCCTGGGCTAACTCCTATACCAAGATGACGACCGGCGCACATCACGCTGAAAATGTGCGTGCGCATCCAAGACGCCATCTTGGAGAGGCCGTGTAGCGCCGAAACAATGGGTGCTACACGGCCCAATTTAGCGCCCTATGTTCTCGAAACCAAAAATAACAGCAACATACAGGGAGTCAGCAACAGATACAGCGCACTGCTGTCACCTTGGTTTTAGCACTCTGTGTTGCAAATTAACTGTTCAGCTCAGGGACTCAACCTGTCAGCATTATTTTTTATTCTTTATTTATTATTATTATTATTATTCTCACTTTTCTGTGACAACATAAAGATTGGCCAGAATTCAGTGTAAGCTTTGACTCAAATCCTTCAAAAGAGATACGACACTCCACCAATGAAGATTTGATTCTCAGCTGTTAGGGCTCGGCTCTTTGAACTTTGTCCCTCAGATGTCAGGTCCACTGTCCGAAGCTGATGGTTAAATCTGGAACCATTTCCTCTGCAACATTTCCTCGAGGGACTTCTGCAGATAGCTTAGCTCTTGACCAGAGCATACAATTCAAAGAATTGTACGTGGGTAACTAAGATACTTTAAACTGGGAATTAATTTTGTGGCCCTCTTCTACACCCTTTCCAAAGCCTCAATATCACTCACCATGCGAGGAGACCAAAACTGGACACAGTATTCTAACTGAGGCCTAACCAAGGTCTTGTACAAGGACAAAATGGTACGTTTTGTTTTCTCGTGAATTGTCCTGTAAAGACTCCCCATAATCACAATTTATGCATTGACATGTGATAGAGCTTCATCACATACCATATCACCATCATGCATTTTTCAGAGCCACAAAATTGGTAATTTTAAAGCCATAGAATAGCAAATGAATGGTTTCTTCTGTAGTGCCAGGACAAACACTTTTAAATCTATAAATTGTAACATTACCAATCCAATTTGCTTGCGTGTCAAGTCAATGTGCTGCACATTCTTGTAGTGGATCCAGTTGTTTTGCAACTTGGATTAAGCTATTCTTTGGTCTCATTTGAAGTTTATTAACAAAAATTCTGAGATCCTTCTCCAATTATGTAGCTCAGATATTTACTGCAGATTTTATTGTATAGACTTTAAAAAACCTATTGGTATGGTATGTGATGAAGCTCTATCACATGTCAATGCATAAATTGTGATCTATGTATGTTTTTGATATGAACAAGTAGGTTGTCCACTGTTACATAAAGGGAATATTTCTTCCATTCTAGCTGTGGCTGCCTTATGGGCCAATGTAAGGAATTGCTTACACTCCATTTAGAAGGTGCCACATGGAACAATATTCATGCCTTTACACTATTGTCTCCATCTGGCTTCCAAAGACAATTTTTTCCAGCACATCTCATGAAGGGCTCAATGTCAAATTATGGGTTGACCCACCCCCATTATCTTGGCACTGTAGTGGTGTAAGTTACAGTGAGGTATGTGGAAGATACTAAAGTAGGATTATCTGCCTTTGATGTGGTCTTCCTCACTCTTTCTGTATTAGTTCATTTAACATATATTTTGCTCCCATCCTCTATTCTACAGTTTGTAACTCTGACTTGTAGTGTTTGGATATTTATTTTTTGTGAAGAAATGGTACATAGGCGGATATTTTTTAATGTATTAAGGAACTAGAAAAACATTTCATGCATCTCTTCTAACTTTTGAGTGTATGAGTCTCCCTGAAGGAACACTGTCCCAGAGATTTTTCTCTTGGTTGGAGAGTGGACTTACCCTAAGGTATGTGAAGGATAAATTTTGTTCAAAGAATGAGTTAGGCCATATAAAATTCCCAAACACTGACATTCCTTAATTTGCTGAGCACACAACTCCCCTTCCTCCCAGTTTCAGTTTTAAGTTTTGTTGAGCCTATTGATCATCTGTTACCTTGATCTGTGGGATGGCTTCAGATTGGAGTTGCGTTTTTATAAATGTTACTCTAATTTCTGAATATCATGAAGTTCCTTTGTTTTCCAGTGTTTTGCACTTTGGAAAGCATTCTAATGGTTTGTCCAGAGAAATAAGTTAGAATTTAGATCCAACACTACTTTGATTTTGTCACTAAGCCATGCGCTGAAACAGACCGTTTTGGTACTGCAGTTTATTGCTATCCCAGTTGGTAATCCCAATAGCTTTTGTGAAATGTAAACTATTTACTTAATTTTTACAAAAAGCTAATTGAGGAGGCGATTTTTAAAAATTTTCTGACCAAAATTGAAGTTTTAACAGTGCCTGTTATTTGTCATGCGCCACTTCCATATCATCCCCATCAACTTAAATCCCTATAGTGCTATGAAAAAAAGCACTGGAATGGGCTAATGGTGATTATAGTGAGATGTATGATAACCATTTCTCAATTACAAGTAAATGAGGGCAATTTTAACTTAATCCGCCTGTCGGGAAACTGATGGGATCAGGTGGAACATTTGTTTTACACCCGCCCAATATCAGGCGGTGTGTAAACCAGCGTTGCACCCTGTGTTGTGGGTTTCCTGCCCTGCAAGTTAGGTTAAAATTCCGCCCAATGTTTTAATACGGGTACATTTTGAAAGAGGAATGTGCCTTGAAACAGCAAGAGTGATGGTCAAATGAAGAATCAGTAAAGGTTGGGGAGAGAGAGAGAGGAAGAGAGTTTAACAACCTAATGTAGATGTGATCCTTGGTCATCAGCCTTGTTGATTATTTGTTTAAAATGGAATAACAGTGCCATGCTACTGGCATGGAACCAACTGATGTAGCTCAAACAATCTAAACCCAGAAAATGAATGGGGAAAATAAACAAAAGGAAGGGAGGTTGGCCAAAATAATTGAAGGAAAGTGCCTGTATTTCAACTGTTATAGGGGCAAAATCTACCCAGCATGGACCCCTCTCTTTCACATAAAGCAATACTCAGTTTTTTTTCCTCCCAGATATGTAACTACAGTAGTTGTTTTCAATGCAGGTCCAAAGACAGCATGTACCATGCCCTAGGTTACAGCACTATGCATGCGATGCAGGCAGCCATGACCTTTGAGCAACAGGATATCCTTGCAGCCATTGGAACAGTGAAGGAAGCTTTGCAAACCTGCCAGAGGTGAGTCTCTAAATGCTTGCAATGCCGTAATGTGTTGCACCAAATGCTTTGTGATTTGCTTTGGCAAACGATCTCTAGTAACACAGAAGTCCTCCTCAGTTTGATTGGGCACCGCCACAGTTTGTTGTTAATGTATTCTTTTTGTAATTCCTTTTTCTGATGGGCTTTTGTTTTGTTGCCTTCATATTTACATCATAGCAGCAGAAAAACAGTCTCACACAACGTAGGAAATGGGAAGGATAATTTCTCCATCCTTTCTGCTCCATAGAAAATCTCCATTAAAATTCAAGGATTTAAAACCAGTATTGGGTTCCCATGGAAAGGCACAACAATCTGACCAATTGTAGGATCTGTTTCTGGACATTTCTTGTGTTCTTTTTAAAATTTGAGATGCTGCGCACCATCTGTTTTGATGGCGTCCGGCTGTTTCAGTGCTTAAAAGATCAGCACGTCGGTTAAATCTTGTAAAAGCACTAAACTGACATCTATGGCTCCAATTTAAAGCCCAGGTAGAAACCAAGAGTCCAGCCTGCCCCCACCCCAAAGCTTTATGGAGGAAAAATACCCATATTTCTCACCTGGTGACTAATTGTTAAGTTGGTGGGGGCGGGTGAAAGTGCAGGTGTTAGCTCATTTTTTGCGCGATTTCTGACCCAATCAACTGCAGTACAGAGCACCACTGATACGTTAGTAGAGTATGGATTAAGAAATAATCTTAAATTGTGCAAATTGGCCTCAAAATGTATTAAATCAGTTAATTTAGCCAAATTGGCTGTTGGAGGAATATAACCAGCGTGGTGCTATGTTTGATTTCTGGGTAGTTTAACTTAGTGGTCAGTCATTCTTGAGTAGTTACATTGACATCGTTCCTGTTTTTCCTGATTTTGCTCGCCCACTAGAGCGGAAACATCTGTTTTTAATGGGAAATTAGAATACCAGATGTTCCTTACAGTATTGGAACAACAGAATAATTTTATCTGTGTTTGGAAGTGTCAGGGGCATCTGCCTTTCTTACAAGTGTATGGACTGTATAATATTTGACGTATGCAAAAAAAATGTAATAGAGATTATGTTAAGGAGTTAGGGTAGTGGCCATTGTCGCTCATCTACCAAAGATCAAACAAAACAAAACAAAAACAGCAATATTACTACCTGTAATTGAACGAGAAGCCTGCTGGCACTAAGGCACCTCTGAATTCCAAATAAGATTGCCCTTCTGTTCCCTTTCCCTCAAATCAGTCCAAAGGGCTCAGTTCAGATTTATGTTTCGGATTCAACACAACTTTCTAAGAGGCAGTGAGAAAAAAATGGTAAATTTTGCTAGAAAAACAGTTTGACGAAATGTTCAATGCAAATTTGATCCCTAAATACTGCGAGGCTAAACAACTGATTAATATTGTCTTAATGTACTTAATAGTTTCTCATTTTAACCAAAGTGGCTGCCTCTGTTTAATGCTCTGTAAATTGACAGCTGCAAAAGAGTTTTTTTCCATAATATCAATTTCTGTGTGTTCGGAATGCTTTTAAAATTTAGCCAACTGTAGTTTTGGGCAAATAAATTGGATCATCAATTATACAGTAAGAGTATCGAGTAAGAATGGACCATTTTGGCCGATCAAGCCCATTCCTTCCACACATTGGCCCCAACGATTACGGGGAGGGAGCGGGGGAGAGCGATTGCAGGGGAAACCCGGAAATCCCTGGGATGCGGAGGTCTTGCTGAATTTAATGGCAGGACCTCATTATCATTTTTTAATTTAGTTTCCTGCTGGCCAGATTGGTAGGCTGTCGGGCGGGAAAGCCAGTGGTAGAAGGCCGCATCCGGGGACCACTGGTGAAAGATTGGGGCTTGGAGAGGTGGGGGTTGGAGCCCGGCAATTGGGAGGGTGGGAGGGAAAAATCGGGGCTTGGAGGAGTGGGGAGTCAGCTGATCGCAAGGCAGGCAGCTCAAGATGGGGCTTGGGGAGGGGGTCAGGCGATTGTGGCAACGAGGAGAGGCCGTGATCGGAAGAAAGGGGGCTGAAGATTTGCTTGAGGGGCCGGGGGAGCACTGTTGTTCCTCATGGTTTAGAAGGACTGCTCTAAAAGGCACTTACCTTCTGCAGCCGGCTGCTCCCGACTCCATTTTGCCGCCAGGTTTCCTGAGTCCCGTCAAAATGGCGCGTACGCGGCGGGTTGGGTTGCGTTTCAAGATTAAAATTTTTAACCTGACCTTCTCCCACCCGTTGTGGGGGGGGGGGGGGTTAATGTTGACCCCATTATGTACAATTTGCTCTCGCCTGTACTTTGCCCAATTTAATTAATCTGAAGGAAGATCTTGCGAAATTTCACCTTGACCCCCAAAGACAATCTAAATTTTGGTTGAACATCTATCCAATCCTATATCCGTGCTGTTTTGGCACATGAAAAACAATGCCCAGTATATTCACCAATTTGGTTATAGATTCTCTGGTGTAAGAGCACTGGACAAATGAGTTCTTTCTAGTTGGGATGGGAGGTTTATATCAAATATAGATGAGACGTAGTTTTCTCTCAGTGTTTGACATAGAAAAAAAACTTGGGAGAAGAATGTCCTATTATTCTGATAGAGATTTAGATATAACAATGTTTGTTTAGGGGTGGAGGAATTTGTTGGTCATGGGGGGAGAGGAATGGGTGGGGGAAGAAAGAGAGAGATAGAACATGAGCAGCAAAATTTCAATCTTCTTCTCTTGGACGAAGACTAATCTGCTCTTGAAATGTTTTTGAAAAGCTAAGGCAAAAAGAGGGCGAGGAAGCACAGGCATGATGGACTGAATGGTCTCCTGTGCTGTAAGGGTCTATGGCCTCGATATTAACGCAGAGCTAGAATCTGAGCAGGGAGGCGCAATAGTGGGCACGAAACGCAGAAGATGTTTGGACGTGTGGGAATGTCCGATTTCAACATAGATGCCTCATTATCATTTTATTTCCTGGTTTTGCGTCTTCAATGGGCTTGAGCGGGCGTGATGCAGACCCGCATTACACAATTTCACCTCGACTATTTAAAGGGCCAATCCACAGATGGAATTTGGAGGAGTTAGGTGAATTGGCTTTGAGAGTTATAAGTAGAAGTTGAATCAGGGAGGGCGAAGGCCGCGTCCCGCTTTAATGAGGCGTCCCTTGATGTACTGCTGGATGCATTATGGACAAGGAAGGAGGTATTGTTTCCTTCAATTGGAAAGAAAAAACCTGTTGCCATGATGAAGACTGCATGGCTGAGGAGGCGAGCAGCAAGAGTGTTGTGATGACGTGGATCCAGTGCAGGAAGTGTTTTAATGACCTAACCAGGTCAGGAAAGGTGAGCAAAGTCCCAGATTCACCTACGTCCTGTGATGCACGCCCTCCTCTCGCCCTGTCTTGTCAAGCGTAGTCCATCACATCACTCCCTACACCCACTTAAGTTTCTGCAGCACCCATCGTTCCGTTTAAATGCACCTCCTCACCTTCCCCCTTCCCCCATCCACCACTGCCACTCACCCCAATCATTATGTAATCTCAGTCAGCTCCCTCAGTTTTCAACACACATCCTCAATTGCGTGTCAGTGACATTCGTGATGCATCTGCCTGATAGTCACCCTCACCGAATGCACTGCATCCATCGAATGCACTGCATCCATCGGATGCACGCATGCCTTACAGACACTGATAGGTCTGTCGTGGCCCCTTGCAGGACTAAGGAGCTCAAAACACAAGGGAGATGGAGAGGACCGGAGGTGGGCCACCACAGATTGTGGAGTTATCAACTGCAGAGCAGGAGGCCCTGGAGATGTCAGCATCCCTGTTGCATCGGCGATGACGAGACTCAGACTTCACTGCTGCAGGGTGACGGAATTAAACATCTCCGACCCACATCTCATACGAGACTAAGTCACGTTGACTTGAATTTAGCACTGAATTAAATATAATCACCTTAAGTAGCAATATTTTTATGTTGCCATTACTAAATTCTATCCGTCTCTTCTCTCCTCCAGGACCATCACACGAAGAGCAGCAGACCCTGCCCTTCAAGGATGACGTTTCTTCAGAGGAGCTAATTCCTTCTGAGGGTGCACTGTCACAGGACACATGCACATCAGGCATCGGCTCAGATACGAGACAGCGAGGTGGGATGTCACTTGGTGAATCACAGTTCACAAGTGAGCACGAGCAGAGAAAGCAGTGGAGAGTCCGTGTCGAAGGGCGCAGTCCTGTCCAAGCTCTGTTCGGTCGGACAGAGATGCTGATCCCGGGGGGCCATCAATTAAAAGAAGATTGATAGAGGGTCAACAGCAAATTTGCACGGTACTGGTAATCCTGCCAGCCACACTTTCTGCAATTTCTGAGAGGGTGGGGGAGTCCAGTTCAAACATTTGTGGATTGATGTCACAGGCCATTGCGAGGATGTCTTCCATGGAGAGATTGGCCTCCTCTGTGGAACTTGAATCGCAGCACACTAATCAGTCCCTGAAGGCCCTGACCATGGCCTTGCAAACTTTGGATGCCAACATTTCTGCCGCCATAAACAGGATGACAGATACATTAGCCGTGGCCTTACAAGGCGTCACTGATCTGCTCCAAGCTGCACTCCCGCAGAAAGGCAGGAGTGATGTGCCGCTGGCCCGGGGGGGATGATGGTGAAAGGGGACATGGAAGTGGGAGCTCCACTAAAAGCGTTTCCACGTCTCACCCATTGCCCTCTCCCCTCAACCAGTACTCGACATGCTGTCTCCTCTCCTGAGGGCCCAGTCTGCCCCTGCACAGGTGCAGGTGGAGCAGTCATTGGCAGAGTCCTCACATGCTCCAACACCCAGACATCATCGGCTACAAGCACCTCAGATCATAGCCACCTGTCACTACCTCTGCTGAAGCCGCAGGGGTTGCACCATGTAGGAACGCTAGAGAAAGAAACAGAAAAGTTTTATAGTTCACCGAGGGTATGCACATTGGAGTTTATGAATATTTTTTGTAAGTATGTTTAATTTCATAAGTCACATAAAATTTCTTACTTTGCACCACTTTTCCCGCGTTCACCTTTCTTGCCTGGCGAGTGCCAACTCGGGTTCTCAGTTGCTTGGTGATGAATGTGAAGACATGAATTGACCGAGACCATTTGGGGGATGTGCAGTGGGTGGATGGTTGTGTAAGTGGAAGGGGAGTAAGGGTGGAGCAGTAGGGGGCAGGGATGTCATAGTTTGTTCCAGTGTGAGTGACTAACTGAACCTTCGAGCTATTAGGGCATTCCCAGCAGCAATGTAGTCGGCTGGTCTGGCTTTGGGAGCCCGGTTTTCATCTTTCTCCCCCTCCTCCTCGCCCTTCTCCTCTCCATTGGACTCCTCATCAGATGAGAAATGGTGAGCGGCTTGTTCCTCCTGCACCTCTAGTCCTCGCTGCTGAGCTATGTTGTACAGGACACAGCACACCACGATCATTCTAGTGACCCTTGCTGGTGAGTACTGAAGGATGCCTCCAGATCTGTCCAGGCACCTGAAGCGCATCTTGAGCATGTCGATGGCTTGCTGGATGACACATATGGCTGTTGTTTTCGTGCTGTTGGGCTTCATCTGTGGGGTCCCTCAGAGGTGTCATCAGCTAGGTTTGAAGGGGTATCCTTTGTCGCCTAGCAGCCTCCCCTTAAGGCTGGTTCCAGGTATGAACAGGTCGGGGATGTTGGACTTCTGCAGTATGATGACAACTCCCTGTGAACCTGGACCAGACCAATATGAACCTTTTCTTGTGGTTGAAATCCCTTGCGGTTGACGAATTCTCCTGATTGATCTGTTGGAGCTCGGATTGCCACGTGTGTGCAGTCGATGGCACCCTGCACCTGTGGGAAGCCAGCCAGAGATGCGAATCCGAGTGCTCGCTCATTCTGACTAATGTCATCACAGGGGAAGTTTACATAACTCCCAGCCCTGGCAAACAATCCATCCATTGCCTTCCTTATGCATTTATGTGCAGCCGACTGTGAGACCCTTGATATGTCTCTGGTAGCGCCTTGAAAGGAACAAGGGGCAAAAAAATTGAGGGTGGTGGTGACTTTCACAGCCACTGGTAATGCGTGGCCACCAGGGCCAGCAGCCAGCAGGTCTTGTTCTAGGAGGCTGCAGATGTCTGCGACCACCTGACATGACAATCTCAGCCTTCGGAAACACTGTTCCTCCAAGAGGTCAAGGAAGCTGAGCCTCTGTCTGTAGACCCTGTTAGGTGGGTAGTGCCTCCTGTGACCTCACCCCCTCTTGCTTCCCTCTCTGTTGTCCACCTCTGGTGGTGTGGATGCTGATTGTCTTCCTCATCTGATGTCCAAGCATAAGCAGCCATGACACCACCCATCCTGATATTCTCTGTGTCAAGAACTCCAAGCTGTACAAATAAGTCTCTCATAACAAGTACTCTCACCAACAACAACTTGCATTTATATAGCGCCTTTAACATAGTAAAAAGTCACTAAGCGCTTCACAGGAGCAATTATCAAACAAAATTTGACACCGAGCCATGTAAGGAGATATTAGGACTGTTTTCTAAAAGCTTGGTCAAAGAGGTAGGTTTTAAGGAGCATCTTAAAGGAGGAGAGAGGTAGACATGCGGAGATGTTTAGGGAGAGAATTCCAGAGCTAGGGCCTAGGCAGCTGAAGGCATGGCTGCCAATGGTGGAGCAATTAAAATCAGGGATGCGCAAGAGGCCAGAATTGGAGAAGTGCAGAGATCAGAGGGTTGTAGGGCTGGAGGAGGTTACAGAGATGGGGAGGGGCGAGGCCACGGAGGGATTTGAAAACAAGGATGAGAGTTTTAAATTCAAGGCAATGCCGGACCGGGAGCCAATGCAGGTCAGTGAGCACAGGGGTGATGGGTGAATGGGACTTGGTGGGGGTTAGGATACGGGCAGCAGAGTTTTGGATGCGCTCAAGTTTATGGAGGGTGGAAGATGGGAGGCCGGCCAGGAGAGCATTGGAATAGACACTTCTAGTGGTAACAAAGGCATGAATGAGGGTTTCAGCAGCTGAGGCAGGGGCGGAGACGGTGATGTTACGGAGCTGGAAGTAGGCGGTCTTGGTGATGGATCGGATATGGAGTCGGAAGCTCATCTCAGGATCAAATAGGACGCCAAGGTTGCGAATGGTCTGGCTCAACCTCAGACAGTGGCCAGGGAGAGGGATGGAGTCAGTGGCTAGTGAACAATGTCTGTGGCGTGGACTGAAGACAAAGGTTTCTGTCTTCCCAATATTTAATTGGAGGAAACTTCTGCTGATCCAGTACTAGCTGTCGGACAAGCAGCGAGACAAATCAGAGGTAGTGGAGGGGTCGAGAGAGGTGGTGGTGAGGTAGAGCTGGGTGTCGTCAGCGTACATGTGGAATCTGACATTGTGTTTTCGGATGATGTTGCTGAGGGGCAGCATGTAAATGAGAAATAGGAGGCGGCCAAGGATAGATCCTTGGGGGACTCCAGAGGTAACGTAACAGGAAGAGAAGCCATTGCAGGTATTTCTCTGGCGACGACTGGATAGATAGGAATGGAACCAGGTGAATGCAGTCCCATCCAGCTGGATGACGGAGGAGATGCGTTGGAGGGGGATGGTGTGGTCAACCATGTCAAAGGCTGCAGAGAAGGAGGAGGAGAGGTTATTTACCGTGGTCACCATCACATGGGATGTCATTTGTGACTTTGAAAAGGGCCGTTTCAGTACTGTGGCAGGGGTGGAATCCCTGATTGGAGGGATTCAAACATGGAATTGCAGGAAAGATGGGCACAGATTTGGGAGGGGACAACACGTTCAAAGACTTTGGAGAGGAAAGGGAGGTTGGAGATGGGGCGGCAGTTTGGAAGGACAGAGGGGCCAAGGGTGGTTTTTTTGAGGAAGGGGGTGATAACGGCATATTTGAAGGAGAGGGGGACAGCACCTAAGGAGAGGGAACCGTTCGCAATGGACTGGATCTTGCCCTGAGCGGCGAACGAAGGGCGTCAGCCATTTGTTAGACTTACATTTACCCATAGACATTCTGTGATCTTTTGCTTGGCAAGTTCCTGGAAATTGGAAATCCAACAAGCAAGGCGCCCTCTACAGGGCATCTGGGATCTGTGTGAACAGGGCAAGCAACTATGTATCTCCTTAACCAATCAGATTGAAGCATCGTTAATAACAAAGCAGACTCAGAACCAGAAAGTGTAAGTTAGAATAGTGAATTTAATGTTAAATCAGGTACATAAAGTGAAATAAAGAGAGGAAAAGAATGATTGAATTAAGAGACAGATAAAAGAGACAAAGATAAAGTAAAAAAACAAAATTTACTAAAAAAATTTTTTTAATGTCCAACAATAATTGAAATCTAAAGGAATGACACATGTTAAAGTTAATTTTCAGTGCTGGAGATGTTGTTTGGCAGTAAATAATACTTACCACGCTGTTAAAATGGTACTTAGACTTGAAATGACTTGACTTAACTTTTTTGTGGTGAGTTTGATCCGTATCTGCGATGTCAGTACAGGAACTTCACACCGGGGAGTCAGACAGTGAGATGTCATTTTCACGCAGCTTTTGGAGGAGCATCGCATCTCAGAAAGCAACTTTCGATTTCCGCGTTTAACTGCGCAAGTACAGTCGCCGGAAGTTGCTGTCCGATTTGCACCTTAAATAAAGTGAGCGATGTTAGCCTTATTATTATTTTTACTGCAAAATCTGGCTCAATATCAGCTACCATGGGGGCCAGGAAGGCAAGTTGACTGGTCAGCAGTTTGTTGGGAATAGGGTCGAGGGAGCAGGAGGTGGGTCTCGTGGACAAGATGAGCTTGGAGAGGGCATGAGGGGAGATAGGAGAGAAACTAGAGAAAGATGTGAGTTCAGGGCTAGCGCAGGAGGGAACCCTGGGGGATGTTTGGCTTGGTGGGCTATGGGAAAGGAGGGAAGCGGCAGAGGCAGCTGAACAGATTGTCTTAATCTTAGTGACAAAGTCGCCCATGAGCTCCTCGCACATGTTATTGGAGGTGAGGGTGGAGGAGGCAGGGGAGAGAGGTTTAAGACAGCGGTTTGTAGTGGAGAAGAGAAACCGGGGGCTATCTTTGCATTCCAGGATGATCCTGGAATAGTGAGCAGTTTTGGCAGAGGAGAGCAGGAGCTGATAGTACTTTATGTGGTCCAACCAAAGCGTTTCCCAGAGAGGACGGAGAAAGCAGCTGTGAGCACTGAGCCTTTATTCATATCTGGAATCCTGACTTTTAACCATCCCCATGAAGTGCTGCTCAATCTCGCCTCCGTTTTACTGACGAGTTTCCCAAACCCTGAGGAGAAAAGTGCAGGAGGCGTTAATTTCAAATTGCTGTCAAAATCTCATGAAAACCTCATTTAAATATTATATAATTAGGGACCCACCTCTCCAGAGCGGGTTACTCGGACGTCCCAATACCTGCCGCGGTAAAACGAGAAACGGGTGCGGGTTAGAGGTCGGGTTTCTCGACTTTGACAATTTAACCCCCCCCACCTGTCGTGGAGGAGTCGGGGGAGGGCGGAAGATTAATATCAACCCCTATGATTCTAGGTCTAAGTGTGGTATCCATTTTCAACGGCAGTGATTCCTGTGACGAGTGAGCAGGTAAGCCTCAAGGAGATTAACAACACTTAAAATGGATCGGCAGAATCCAACCCATGCTGCCTACCCTTCAATGTCCTCCCAAATGGCATGCTGGAGGTTCTTCTAAGGGCCATGAGTGCTTTGTGTTGGACTGTTCTGCCTCTACATGAAGAACAGTAATCATCTAAAAGATTCTTTCTTGATTTTAAATGCAGTGTGCACACGACTCCAGTAACAGCATGGCCTGGCAGTTCTAAGATTGGGTTGCAACAGGCTTCCAAATTGTTACTTATTAGCAATGATAATTCTTCATTTAAGTTTCAGTTTGACCTGTTTCAGCCTTGTCACTAGAATTTCAGTCAAGTGTAATGGGTGTATGAACTGTGAGCAACAAGCAATACAATTACTCCCTTCCAAACTTGGCTGTATCTAGACAGCACATTGAGCTAAATAACATTTGACTGAAATATTGGTACTTGTAAGTTGGTAGCAGTGTGACCAATTTGAGTAGCACACATGAAGCATATTGGTACAACATTAAGGCTTAAGAATTTTTTTTTGTTCCTACAGCATTTTAATACCAGTATGTTATATCAGCCTCATGGTAACATTGCTATTTTATGTGTCTCGCTCTTAAAATTAGCACAGCTCCATATGTTTAATGACACTCTTGCTGATCAAAGATTTCACTTGTATTAGTCCTGCCCAAGTCACACTGTCCTCTTGAGTGTCCCATATTTTGGGGCTGTTATCAAGATTGATTGCAGTGTTAAGTGCAAATCACGGCAAACTTGAGAAAATAGTAAAATTATGGTGTTTAAAACAAAGTGAGCATATTCCTCCCTGTCTTTTGGTTGCCAATCTCAGGAATATGTTCTGCAGCACTTTGCTTATGTCTTTATTTTCTGTCTCTCCATCTCCTCTCTGCCTCCACATAGCCAAAGCAAATAATGAAAAGCATTTTTTCTCTATTAATTTTTTTTTTGCTTCCATACTCCACAAGATCAAGGTAAGAATATTTCAAAATATTTTATTTCTTGACTTTTTCCACAGGTTGTTCAGCTCTCTACGTTAAGTCCTCCATTCTGAAAATCCTGTAGGCTGGATGATGGGCTTTGCCTCTCTCCATCTTGTGCTCGAGCCTCTGTCCAGCTTTTCAAAACAATTTTTTTTCAATATTAATATGCCTCTGCTCAAACATTTCCCACTGACACCTGTTTTCCCACTCTAGCCTTGACCTACCAGATTATTTGCAGGACCCGTCAACTATCTCACCCTTACCCTGTCCATAGTTTCCATTATTCCACGCTTTAAAAACAATTAACTATATAAAAAAACATAGGCAGGTTGCTGTGTTTAGAGTGCAGTGCATTAAAAATTGGATGTTTGTTTCTGCTTAAAAATTAAAATTGTGAGTTTACTGTACTTGCAGACGGGGGAGAAAAACATGTAACTTTGTTCAGGGAATGAAGGTGGAAGCATGTAACTGTGTTGGGAGGAAAAGGTGAAGGAAAGTGTGTGGCATGTTTGGACATTGCATCATTTACTTTTAAATACTGACTAAGATAATGCTCCAAGATTATGCTCCAACTGTATGATTGACTATTTAAAAATAACCCTGTCCTTGAACAAAGCGCGTGGCATAATGCCTTGAGAGTTTGGTACTATTTTAATAAAACTGTTGCAGTTTAAATAAATATTTCTGTCCAAACTTGCCCCTTACTTTTGATGTTAGAAGTAAACTGGTAATGTGCAGTGTAAACAGTCTCAACATATTTTGCGGGAATGAAGAAGCTTAGGATCCTAAAGCTGTCTGAAAATTCGGAAGAGGCAAGGTAACCTTGATGGTTGGCAACACTCCTCTTCGCACATTTCCCCAGTATTAATGGTTGTGGGTGCACTGAATTGTGCAAGAGTGGTGGTCAATTGGTTGACTTAACATCCTGGCGACAACATGGATCTCCATTGGGACACTGAAGAGGGGGTGGGGGTGAAAATGGGAGGTCCAAATTAATAGAGACCTTGTAATGGCCTTGACTATCCTTATGATTGAGGCTCAATGCTAGACTTAGACAATCCAGATACCATCCCCATCGCATATAGTGAGCACGTTCGTGCTAACGTGATTTTCCTGCCATACACGGTGGATAATAAAACCATCTGATTGAAGCTGCCCAAAGTCTCCACTTCCTGACTGCCTCTCGTGGTTGTTAACAGTGCAACCAGCTGATTGAAGTTGCCATCAGATATTCGCACTGTTAACAACTACGGGAGACAGTGGAGACTTTGCGTAGCTTCAATCAGCTTTTAAATCAGTAAGACCTGTTTTCAATATAGCACTCCTTTCTGGAACACTTAATCAACTTTGAGTTATTTTTATGAAATTATAGCACATATATCCTACTGAATAATTCAATTTTCTATCAAGTTGTCTCTAAATTCTATGCTATCTCCTCTGTCCACAGTCCTTCCAGTCCACAGTGCATGCTTGATGCATTAGTGCTATAGTGGCATTGAGAGCAGATTGTTTGCCCACCCTTTTGGCAAGAAATGTCGAAGCTAGAAAGATTAAAAATGCAATGGAAAGGAAAAAAAAATCATTGAAAACAGAAACGCTCTTAATGGTTCTTTATTTTCCCTCATTGTTAGTTGCAAAATTAAATATGCCCAGTAAATCAGGCTTGCAGATCGTTATAAAAATCATCCATATATTTTAATGGTTACGAGGGAAACTTAGTCCTTAGACTAAATTGCAAACGGTTTTCTCTTTAATGTACCATTGATGTAAGTAACTCCTTCTTTCAACAGACAAAGGGAGCTTAAAGAAAGTTGCTATGTTTTGTATAAAGTAATAGAGTCAGGCCTAAATTACATAGAGGATAATAGTTATAGAAATTTCAGCTCTGGTGTAGGCCATTTGACCGATGGTGCTTGTGCTAGTCTTAGCTCCACTTTGTAGCTGTCTGATGTAATCTCATTTCCCTGCAGATTCCTCATTTCCTTTTAATATTTTTCCGCTATAAGTATTCATCTAATTCTGTCTTGAAAGCCGTGATCACTTGGCTTTAATGGCCACTTGTGGTAATGCATTCCATACCCTAATATCCCTTTGCATGAAAAACATTCTTCTAACTTTGCTCTTTATGCTTTTAGTGCAAATCATAAATTTATACTCCCTTTTTGTCTATTCACCGAGCAGTGGAAATAATCTTTCACTATTTACCCTCTTAAAACTTTGAACATGTATGAGATCTACCGTAATATTCTCTACTCCCAATTACACTCCCAGTTTTTCAAGTTTCATATTATTAACTATATCTTTTCGTCATTGGTCACCATCCTTTCCATAATGGGATTCCCAAATTGCAGATTGTACTTCAATTGTGGCTTAGCCGATGTCTTGTACAGGTTCATCATTGCTTTTGTACTTAATGTCCATATATATAATTAGAATTCCAGTGTTTTTTTTTAATAACATTTTCTATCTGCGCTCCTGCTTTTACGATCTTTGTATCTGTACCTTGGATCTCTCTTTTCACCCACTCCATTAAATAGTTTACCATTTAGGTGACCTCTCTGTTCTTTTGTTTTTCCCTCACATGTGCACTGCTTCACATTTATCTGCATTGAACTACATTAGGCACACATCCACCCACCCACTAACCTATGCCCTCCTGCATTCTTGCATGGTTTGCCATGCCCTTTAATTTGGTGTCAGTAGCAAATTTTGATATTTCCTCCATGCCCACGTCCAAATCATTTATTTGAACATGGAGAAAGAGAGTTTCTAACACAGATTCATGGGCACGACTCTAGTAATATTTTGCCAATTTGAGAAACATCCATTTACTCCTGCTCTTTGCTCTGTTTTTTGTCCTTCAGCCATCATTCTATCCATGCCTCCACTTTACCTTTAATACCATGGAACTTGGCTGTGACAACAAATTTCTTTTGTAGGACTTTATCAAATGCTTTGTGAGGTCTAACTATCTCACCCACCAAATTTGTGGCACTCAGTAATTTATTTTAAATAAGTCAAGCATGACTTACCCTTTTACAAATCCATGTTGACTGTTCCAGAGTAGCCCATACCTTTCCAAATGGTTCACTGATGTTATCCCTTATTATGGTCTCTTGCAGCTTCCCTATTACAGCATGAGGCCAACAGATTATAATCATAAGCCTTACACCCATTCAATAAAGAGGAAAGGTTTAATATTTCCCATCTCCCAATCCTTTGTTTCCAATCAATTTTGGAAAATTATGATTAGTGTCTCAGCTATTTTATCACCAACTCCCTCAGCATTATGGCCTGCTGACATCAACTAGAAGCTTAATTACCCTAACCATCACATTCAGTGGCATTACCATCGCTGAGTCCCCCCCCCCTTCAACATCCTGGGGTCACCATTGACCAGAAACATAGAAAATAGGAGCAGGAGTAGGCCATTCAGCCCTTAGAGCTTGCTCCGCCATTCAATTTGATCATGGCTGATCCTCTATCTCAATACATATTCCCGCTCTCTCCCCATACCCCTTGATGCCTTTTGTGTCTAGAAATCTATCTAGCTCCATCTTAAATATATTCAGTGACTTGGCCTCCACAGCCTTCTGTGGTAGAGAATTCTACAGGTTCACCACCCTCTGAGTGAAGAAATTTCTCCTCATTTCGGTCCTAAATGTCTTACCCCATACCCTGAGACTGTGACTCCTTGTTCTAGACCCTCCCAGCCAGGGGAAACATCCTCCCTGCATCCAGTCTGTCTAGCCCTGTCAGAATTTTATACATTTCAATGAGATCCCCTCTCATTCTTCTAAACTCGAGTGAATACAGGCCGAGTCGACCCAAAGTCTCCTCCTATAACAGTCTTGCCATCCCAGGAATCAGTCTGGTGAACCTTCGCTGCACTCCCTCTATGGCAAGTATATCCTTTCTTAGGTAAGGAGACCAAAACTGTACACAATACTCCAGGTGTGGTCTCTCCAAGGCGCTGTATAACTGCAGTAAGACATCCTTGCTCCTATACTCAAATCCTCATGCAATGAAGGCCAACATACCATTTGCCTTCCTAACTGCTTGCTGCACCTGCATGTCTGCTTTCAGTGACTGGTGTACAAGGACACCCAGGTCCCTTTGTACATCAACATTTCCCAGTCTATCACCGTTTAAATAATACTCTGCCTTTCTGTTTTTCCTTCCGAAGTGGATAACTTCACATTTATCCACGTTAAACTGGATCTGCCCACTCACTCAACTTGTCTAAATCGCCTTGAAGCCTCTTTGCATCCTCCTCACAACTCACAATCCCGCCTAGTTTTCTGTTGTCAGCAAACTTGGAAATATTACATTTGGTTCCCTCATCCAAATCATTGATATATATTGTGAATAGCTGGGGCCCAAGCACTGATCCCTGCAGTACCCCACTAGCCACAATGCAACTGGAACAGCCACATAAATACCATGGTTACCAGAGTAGACCAGTGACTGGGAATTCTGTTGCAAATGGCTCACTTCCTGATTCCCCAAAACCCCTCCAGCACCTACAAGGCACAAGTTAGGAGTGTGATGGAATTCTTCACTTGACTGGATGGGTATATCTGTAACAACACTCCAGAAGCTCAACACCATCTTTGACAAAGCAGTCCGCTTGATCGGCACCTCATCCCCTAGCCTAAACATACACCCCCTTGCCCACCAGTGTACCGTGGCTACAGTGTGTATTATCTACAAGATGCACTACAGCAATTCGCCAAGGCTTCTTCAGCAGCATCTCCCAAACCCCTGACCTCCACCACCTAGAAGGACAGTAGGTGCATGGGAACACCATCACCTCCAAGTCATACACCATCCTGACTTGGACATGTATCGCTGTTCCTTCATTGTCACTTGGTCAAAATCCGGGAACTCCCTACCTAACAACCGTATGGGAGTACCTTCACTGCACGGATTGTAGTGGTTCAGGAAGAAGGCTTGCCAACACCTTCTCAGGGCAATCAAGGATGGGCAATAAATGCTTCAAACCTTAGTGGTCCCACCCCTTCTGTGACAACCGTTTTCTTTTGATGTGCTTAAAAGCTTTTGCTATTACACTTGATGTTCCCTACCAGTCTTTTTTTAAAATATATTCGTAGTCCTTCTAATCTCCCTTTTTATTTATCTGCTATGTGTTTGGTATTTCTACTGGTTGGGCAACAGTAGTTGGCCTGGAACAAATTGGATGGTATTGAATTGAGAGAGGTTTTTTTTGGTAAATAGTGTGAGCAAAATTCTAGAATGTTAACAGAATTTAGAGATTGAATTAATGCATTAAACCTCCCAACCTTTACAGTCACGTGATGCCACATACCTTCAGCTCCTGTATCATTGTTTAGTATTAATTTCAGCATTAACGTGCCAGGAAATATACAAGTACTGCAGTATAAAGTGTACAACGTTTATCAGAGGATTTTAAACATACAGTGACAGGGTCACAACTAGACAGTATAAATCCTTTATTCTGTGCAGGGCTTTCTGATACATAAAGGAGACCGTACAATAAAATTTGGCCAATTTTTTATTTAGAAAAGCTTGTTATTTTTTAGTGCTACCACTATAAAATAATACACAAATCTCCCAAACCTGAAGAAACATCCTAGGTTTAGCATTGAAAATCATAAACTCTTATTGGTGGACTATGTTCGGCTAAGACAAGGGGCATAATCTTAAAATTAGACCAGGCCATTAAGGAGTGAAATCAGGAAGCACGTCTTCACACAAAGGGTAGTGGAAATCTGAAAAACTCTTCCCCCTAAAAGGCTGTGGCTGCTGGGTCAATAGAAGCTTTCAAGACTGAGATCAATAGGTTAGGTAAGCGAATCAGGGTCAAATAATGGGTCAAAGGCGAGTAAATAGTTTTGAGATACAGATCAACCATCTACTAATTGAACTAATTGAATGGCAGTACAGGCTCGAGAGGCTGAATGTCCTCCTCCTGTTCCTGTGTTTTGCTATATGCTTTGGAAAAGGCCTCTTCTATTTTGATAACACAACACACTTACAGGAACACTCCAGGAGGGAACAATGTCACAGTACCTTTCAATCCCTTAGCTAGAAAATGAAAGCAAAGTTACCTCCATGCAGAGGTACTACCTTATATAAAGTGTGGGACAGGTGATGGGGGCGGGAGGGATGGACATCAGCAGCAGTTTCAGGATTTGAAGCGAGTGGGAAGTGGAAACCCGTGCTAAAAGGGGAAGGGAAGGGAAGTGTCCCCTCATTCTACTCACTTCCCCCTGTTCGCACTGATGCCTCTGGATCACAAGGTTCATTGTGTTGAAATTATTGCTCTTACTCAAATTCAATTATGCATAAGACTACAAAACTCTGGAACTCCCTATACTCCCCTTTTGCACAATCTACAGGCTTTTATACACTAGGGTTTGTGCCAGCCAATCCTGACTTCATTTCCCTGCTACTTTTTTTTTCATGTTTAATTCAATTGTAGACTGTCTCAACTTCGCCTCTGCTTCTCAAAAATAAAGTGCCTAGTGTTGTAGCCTTTATGTTGTTGCGGCACTTACTGCTGAGGTACTGTGAGGTTTGAAATTGATGGGAGGTGGCTGGGTGCTGAGTCAACACTCCATGTCTTCAGTCTTAAGCTGACTGAAATTACTGCCCTCCCAGCGTGCAGTCCTTTAACATTTTTTCATCCGACAGCCACTGGTGACAAACTTCCTTCAATTAGCAAACCGACTAAAGCCATTTTCCTTGACCTTTTCGGCTGGGTTTTATATTCTGAAGCTAATGAGACTGTGCCTGTCTAGTGAAGACATTTGATGACTTCATTAGCTGTGTTGCCTAATTGTCACTTCATTAATGTATAATATGTTTGCTTGAATCACTCTTCGCTGTAACTCAGCAGGATATGGCAAGGTTTGTTCTGTAGTTTTAATGGTCTTTTTTTTTCAAAGTAAGGAAAGGAAGTCTGCATGGAGTCTCTGTTCAAATCTGTACTGCACCTTGGAGTAGGAGGCATAAGTTCGTGCCTGGGATTTCCTCAAGCAGTGGGTTACCAGACTCGGTCGTGGTATTAGGATAGCGCTAAGCAAAAGCAAAGCCCTCGGTCCTACTGGAAAGGAGAGAATATCGAGGGACAGTTGATTTGTGCTTCCTCATGTCTACTGACTGGTTACAGAGCAACATCAACCGGCGGTCGTAAGCAGGCCAGGAATTCTATAAGTCTCACAACTACTATGAAGATGGTAGCCTAGTGTTTATTGGTACTGGACTAGTAATCCAGAGGTCATGAGTTCAAATCCCAGCATAGCAAATTGTGGAATTGAACATAATAAATCTGGTAAATTGTGGACTGACATTAGGGTGGTTGTTAAAAGCCCTAATGTCAGTTCACCATCGTCCTTCAGGAAGGGATCTGCCGCTACTACCTGGTCTGGTCCACGTATGACTCCTGTCCTACACTATATAGGCAACTAGGGGTGAGTAATAAACAAGTGCCAGTGTTGCCCACACACACCAAGAGCTAAAAAAACAAAGGAAATGGAGTCCCAAATAAAATGAATTCTCTAAAACCAGCCCAGTGTAGGACAAGTAGTAAGTGGCCCATTAGTGAGAGCAGCTGCAGAGAACCCCTGTGGTGTTATAGTCTGGGGAAAATGTATCTGGGGAGTACATTCCATAAGCTTGCAGGGGGAAACTAATACCCGGTTTACATTGCAACATTGTTTCAAAGGTAGGATGATATAAACAAGGTCGTGGACATCCCTCTGCAAGTACATAACAAAAGCTTACTTTTATTAAATTCAATCTTGCGATGTGGGCATCACTGGCAAGGCCATCCCTAGTTGCCCTTGAGAAGTTGTTGGTGAGCCGCCTTCTTGAACAGATTTATTATGTTCAATTCCACAATTTGCTATGCTGGGATTTGAACTCATGACCTCTGGAATACTAGTCCAGTACCAATAAACACTAGGCTACCATCTTCATAGTAGTTGTGAGACTTATCGAATTCCAAAATCCTGGAACTCCCTACCTAATGCTGTTAGGTAGGGAGTTCCAGGATTTTGACCGAGCGACCATGAAGGAACGGCGACATATGATCAAGTCAGGATGATGTGTGACTTGGAGGTGAACTTGGAGGTGATGGTGTCCCTATGTGCCTGCTGCCCTTTTCCTTTCAGGTGATGGAGGTCGCAGGTTTGGGAGGTGCCGAAGAAGCTTTGGCGAGTTACTGCAGTACATTCTGTAGATAGTACACACTGCAGCCACGGTAACTCGATAGTGGCCAACAAGCTTGCTGGTTGCTTTTGTGCCCTGCTTCTAGAAGATGAAGTGTTCCGGGTAGCAAGCTTAAATGGTCAGCCTGCTGGATACTTCCCCTGGCAATGGCAGGCTGGGCTCTTAACAGTTTTCACATTACTAGCCTGTATGAACCTCATCCTGACCTGGACTTATCTAAGCTTCTTAATGCTCGGATAATAGTTCATTTGAGATGCAGTGCGTTATAATGCTGCCTTTGGGAATCAGAGAACAGTTATTGAGGTGCCAGTGCTTCGTCTATGGCCCATTCCTATTCATTCACGGTCACTTAATTGAAGTACTCCGATGATTCAAATTTTTTAGCACTAAATTGCCACTTTGCTGTGTTATTTGCATTGATTAATTCAATACAGTGTCAGCAGTGACTCGGTCATAGCACTCTCGCTTCTGAGTAGAAGGTTGTGGGTTCAAGTCCAACTCCAGAGACTTGAGCACATAATCCAGGCTGAGACTCCGGTGCTGCACTGAGGGAGTGCTGCACTGTCGGAGTGCTGCACTGCTGGAGGTGCCGTCTTTGGATCAGATGTTAAACTCAGGGGATGTAAAAGATCCCATGGCACTATTTTGAAGAAGAGCATGGTAGTTCTCCCCCGTGTCCTGGCCAACATTTATCCCTCAACCAGCATCATTAAAACGGATTATCTGGTCATTATCACATTGCTGTTTGTGGGACCTTGCTGTGCGCGAATTGGCTGCCGCGTTTCCGACATCACAACAGTGACTACACTTCAAAAGTACTTCATAGAATAGAATTGTAGAAAGTTACGGCACAGAAGGAGGCTATTCAGCCCATTGTATCCATGCCGGCCGAAAAAGAGCTATCCAGCTTAATCCCACTTTCCAGAACTTGGTCCGTAGCCCTGTAGGTTACGGCACTTCAAGTGCACATCCAAGTACTTGTTAAATGAGTTGAGGGTTTCTTCCTCTACCACCCTTTCAGGCAGTGAGTTCCAGACCTGCACCACCCTCTGGGTGAAAAAATTTCTTCTCAGCTCCCGTCTAATCCTTCTACCAATTACTTTAAATCTATGCCCTCTGGTCACTGACCTCTCTGCTAAGGGAAATAGGTCCTCCCTATCCACTCTATCTAGTCCTGTCATAATTTGATATACCTCAATTAAATCACCCCTCAGCCTCCTTTGTTCCAAAGAAAACAACCCCAGCCTGTCCAATCTTTTCTCACAGCTAAAATTCTCCAGCCCTGGCAACTTCCTCGTAAATCTCCTCTGTACCCTCTGTAGTGCAATCACATCTTTCCTGTAATATGGTGACCAGAACTGTACATAGAAACATAGAAAATAGGAGCAGGAGTAGGCCATTCAGCCCTTCGAGCCTGCTCCACCATTCAGTATGATCATGGCTGATCCTCTATCTCAATGTCATATTCCCGCTCTCTCCCCATACCCCTTGATGCCTTTTGTGTCCAGAAATCTATCTAGCTCCATCTTAAATATATTCAGTGACTTGGCCTCCACAGCCTTCTATGGTAGAGAATTCCACAGGTTCACCACCCTCTGAGTGAAGAAATTTCTCCTCATTTCGGTCCTAAATGTCTTACCCCTTATCCTGAGACTGTGACCCCTCGTACTGGATGCCCCAACCAGAGGAAACATCCTCCCTGCATCCAGTCTGTCTAGCCCTGTCAGAATTTTATATGTTTCAATGAGATCCCCTCTCATTCTTCTAAACTCGAGTGAATACAGGCCGAGTCGACCCAATCTCTCCTCATACGACAGTCCTGCCATCCCAGGCATCAGTCTGGTGAACCTTCGCTGCACTCCCTCTATGGAAAGTATATCCTTTCTTAGGTAAGGAGAGCAAAACTGCACACAATACTCCAGGTGTGGTCTCACCAAGGCCCTGTATAACTGCAGTAAGACATCCTTGTTCCTATACTCAAATCCTCTTGCAATGAAGGCCCTCATACCATTTGCCTTCCTAACTGCTTGTTGCACCTGCGTGTTTGCTTTCAGTGACTGGTATACACGGACACCCAGGTCCCTTTGTACATCAACATTCCCCAATCTATCACCATTTAAATAATACTCTGCCTTTCCGTTTTTCCTTCCAAAGTAGATAACTTCACATTTATCCACATTATACTGCATCTGCCATGTAGTTGCCCACTCACTCAACTTGTCTAAATCGCCTTGAAGCCTCTTTGCATCCTCCTCACAACTCACAATCTCACCTAGTTTTGCGTTGTCAGCAAACTTGGAAATATTACATTTGGTTCCCTCATCCAAATCATTGATATATATTGTGAATAGCTGGGGACCAAACACTGATCCCTGCGGTACCCCACTAGTCACCGCCTGCCACCCCGAAAAATACACATTTATTCCTACTCTCTGTTTCCTGTATGTTAACCAATTTTCAATCCATGCCAGTATATCACCCCCAATCCCATGTGCTTTAATTTTGCACACTAACCTCTTATGTGGGACTTTAGCAAAGGCCTTCTGAAAATCCAAATAAACCACATTCACTGGTTCTCCCTTATCTATTCTACCAGTTACATCCTCAAAAAACTCCAGTAGGTTTGTCAAACATGATTTCCCTTTCATAAATCCATGTTGACTTTGTCAAATCCTGTTGATATTTTCTAAATGTCCTGTTATCACATCCTTTATAATAGACTCTAGCAATTTCCATACTACTGATGTTAGGCTAACCAGTCTGTAGTTCACTGTTTTCTCTCTCCCTCCTTTTTTAAATACTGGGGTTACATTTGCCACCCTCCAATCTGCAGGAACTGTTCCATAATTTCTCCAGCACTTTTTTTACTAATACTAATTTCCTTTAATTCCTCCTTCTCACTAGTCCCTTGGTTCCCTAGCATTTCTGGGAAGTTATTTGTGTCCTCTTCCGTGAAGACAGAACCAAAGTATTTGTTTAATTGTTCTGCCATTTCCCTGTTCCCCATTATAAATTCTCTTGTTTCTGACTGTAATGGACCTACTTTTGTCTTCACTAATCTTTTTCTTTTTACATACTTGTAGAAGCTTTAATAGTCCACTTTTATGTTCCTTGCAAGTTTACTCTCATACTCTATTTTTCCCTTCTTAATCAATCTCTTTTTCCTCCTTTGCTGAATTCTGAACTGCTCCCAATTCTCAGGCTTGCTACTTTTCTGGCAACTTTATATGACTCCTCTTTGGATCTAATACTAGCCTTAATTTCTTTTGTTAGCATGGTTGGGCCACTTTTCCTTTTGTGTTTTTGCACCAGAAAGGAATGTATAACTGTTGAAATTCATGCATTCGTTCCATAAATGTTAGCCATTGCCTATCCACCGTCATGCCTTTTAATGAAGCTTCCCAATCTATCATAGCCAACTCACTCTCCATACCTCCGTAGTTTCCTTTGTTTAGATTTAGGACGCTAGTTTTGGATTGGACTACTTCACTTTCCATCTCAATGAAGATTTCTGTCATGTTATGGTCACTCTTCCCTAAAGAACCCCGCACAACAAGATTATTAATTAACTCCTTTTCATTGCACAATACCCAATCTAGGATAGCCTGTTCTCTGGTTGGCTCCTCAACATACTGGTCTAAAAAAACATCTTGTACACACTCCAGGAATTCATCCTCCACGGTATTATTGCTAATTTGGTTTGGCCAGTCTATATGCGATTTAAGTCACCCATGATTACTGTAGTAACCTTGTTACATGCATCTCTAATTTCCTATTTGATCCCATCCCCTACATTACCACTACTGTTTGGAGGCCTATAGACAACTCCCACCAGTGCTGTACGCAGTACTCAAGCTAATATTCATTTGCAGTAATTCACCAAGGCTTCATTGGAAGCACCTCCCAAACCTGTGACCTCCACCACCTAGGAGGACAAGCGCAGAAAGTGCAATGGAACACCATCACCTCCAACTTTCCCACCAAGTCGCATAACATCCTGACTTGGGATGTCCTGAGGTCGTGAAAAGCGCTATATAAATGCAAGTCCTTTATTTTCTTTAAGTTATTGAATAATTATTATTTTTAGCACTAAATTCCTATTTTGCTCTGCTATTTGCGTTGATTAATTCAAATTATTGGATAATTCAAATTTTATTTAGTGGAAGACATAAATTCGAATCATCTGAAGTAGCTTCATCAAGAGCAATCAATAAACAATGTTCTATTTATATCAGGGCCCCCAAACCACTCCTGCTTTAAGGCTGATGGGAGTCTGCCACAATAGCCATAAACTTGGTTGGGAGTCGGCTACGCCAGTTCCTGGGTTGGCTGTGTGGGGTTTTAGTCACCCCTCACCACTACAAGGTCATCAACGTAAAGGAAGACAAGGCTGGGGGACAGGGGCTCCCTAAGCACCCAACCCTCGGTCAGAACCCAGCGTAACTGCCGGATCACATCCTTGCTTATTTTCCAGGCCATGGTGTTGGATGGTGCACCCAAACCTACAACCTCCACCACCTAGAAGGGCAGGGGCAACAGGTGCATGGGAACATCATCACTTCCAAGTTCCCCTCCAAGTCATACACCCTCCCAACTTGGACATATATCACTGTTCCTTCATTGTCTCTGGGTCAAAATCCTGAAAAACTCTACCTTACAGCTCTGTGGGAGCACCTTCACCACATGGACTGGAGCTGTTCAAGAAGAAAGCTCACCACTGCCTTCTCAAGGGCAGGAAGGGTTGGGCAATAAATGCTGACCTTGCTAGCAACACCCATATCCTGAGAATGAATAATAACTGGATTTGGGACGGGCAATTTTATGTGTCCAAAACCATATACATTACTGGGGGGAAAAAAAAGTTTGAAAAGCAAATCATTGTGAGGTGTAAAAACCCACTTACTCTTATTAATAACAATTAAAAGGTGTGCCGTTCCTTCATGAAACAAGTCTAGTTTAAACTGTAACCTGTTGCTGCATCAAACTTCTCAACAGGCTTTTAAAAAAACATTTTTGTCCAGGTTTCGAAAGAAGAATTCTGTTGTGGAGTCATTGTCGTATTTAGTTTCAAAACAAGGGTCTGAACAGCTGACGGAAGGTACAGTAAATTTGTGGTTAAATATCTGTCAAAATTGACATTAAATCAGATTTTGTGATGTTTGAGTGGTGGGGTGGTAATTTAAGGGATTGGGATTGTGAGGTGTATAGAAAGGTAGTGAGTAGTATGGGGAGATTAATAAGTGGTTGGAGTGGGAAGGATTTGGAGAGGTGAGGATAGTTAAGATAGAACACTGAGTGTAGGGAGGGATTGTGAGTAACGGGTGGTAGGGAGTAATATGGATAGTGAGGAGGAAATGGGGCAATGAGTAATGAAGCTGTGCAAGTAAGAATTCATTTGGGGGAAAGTCAACGGTTGTGGATGGAGAAGTTACTATGTGTGTGAAGGGGATTGCGTAGGTGTAATGAGTAGTTAAAGGGAGGTATTGTATAATGCAGGAGAGGGCAGCTGAAATATAAATGGAGAGCAGTAGAATTAGAGGAGAGGGAGGAAATAGATAAATGGAACCAATGAGGGGAGGGAAGGGAACAAGATGGAAAGGAGGAGGAATGGAGCACGAGTGAGACTGATGCAGATAGAGGAAGATGAAGAGGAGTGCAGTAAGATCATCAGGGAAGTAGAAAGCAGGCTTCAGTATTGGAGAACGATTTAGCCAGTTTAATTCGTAAATTGGAATGTAACCGGCAACCGAGGCTTCAGAAAACAGGGTTTTATTACATGGAATGGCATTAGATTTGTGTTCCTTTATTAATCATGTTTATGCTGTATGAATAAAGCAATCGAAAATTTGAAATTTGCTTCACTCGTTTCACATACGTCTGTAATGGTGTATTTGTTACTCGTGATCAAAAAGAATATAATCTGTGCTTCCCAAAACCGAGTTAAGAGGAGTACTTGCAATACGCATGTAGTCGACAAAGACTTGTAAAAGTCCCAGTTTATATGTTTCCCAGTTTAAGACTGGTATTTGTTTGTTCTTTTGGTGGTGTAAACATTCATTGTGGTAATACCTGAAACATCACCCGCAAATACACCGCATAGCGGCAGCAGAAATATCACTAGCAAATACACCATGAGGCAGCATCTGAGATATCGCCAGCAAATACACCGCATGGCGGTATCTGAAATATCACCAAATACACCGCGTGGCAGTATCTGAAATATCACCAAATACACCGCGTGGCGGTATCTGAAATATCACCAAATACACCGCGTGGCGGTATCTGAAATATCACCAAATACACCGCGTGGCGGTATCTGAAATATCACCAAATACACCGCGTGGCGGTATCTGAAATATCACCAACAAATACATCTCATACTCCAGGCACTGCATCTGGTGCCTTTGGTATCAGAACCACCTTATGTCACTGACGTTGTAAAAGCACCCCCTCTATAGGCATGTTGGCACTGCATAATCTGGACACTGAGAGTCTATGAGTATAATTTCTTCCTTTCCCCTCCCCCTTTCATCTCCCTCTCTCATTATCTAAATATTACCTTATGTCGGTACTTTAATTGCAAACATTCCTGAATACATTGTTCTCCATTAGAAGAGATGCATGCAGAGATGTGCTATGCCGAATGCCTACTTCAGAAGGCAGCTCTGACATTAGTGCAGGTAAGAAACCATTTCTATATTTAAACATGATTGTCTTTGTTAATGAAGCAATACAATTAAGAATGTGGCATTGCTTGCCATTTGAACTAGCATGGCAGTTTATTTAATTGTAACCAATCCATAATTGACTTTGAAGAAGATTGGATTTGTGGAGAACGAATGATTCACAGAATGACCTAGTTAACTTTTCCTCTTCCCCTCTCCTGAAAGTTGTAAACAATTTTACAACACCAAGTTATAGTCCAACAATTTTATTTTAAAATTCACAAGCTTTCGGAGGCTTCCTCCTTCCTCATTCACCTGAGGAAGGAGGAAGCCTCCGAAAGCTTGTGAATTTTAAAATAAAATTGTTGGACTATAACTTGGTGTTGTAAAATTGTTTACAATTGTCAACCCCAGTCCATCACCGGCATCTCCACATCACCTCTGCTGAAAGTGTTTGAATGACTTTTGGTGGAGTAGGTTTCCATGGGCTTTGATCATTGTCCAGTACCTCGCTCATGCGGCCAAGCTCCATGTGAGTCAGGACTTGAAGATTCTCGGCGGGCTATTCAACCATGACAGCTGTCACAGCTGGGCCCGACGCCCACATGTCCCTGGCTGACATTCTGCTCCCAATCTCAGTGGGCCAACTGTAGTCGGGCAAATTGCCGATCAATTGAGATCAGCTAACTTGGTGCGGAGCGGGGGAAAAGTACAGTTTTTATATTTGGGTCAAATCTGAGCTGATCGTGTGATTAACTCGACAAAGTCATCATCACAACCATTTTCAAATCTACAAACTTTTCAAGTGCAATTTTAAAGCAAACGTATATCATTATAATGAGCAAATGCTGTCCTCTCCAGTCACATCTATGTGATAGGCACTATAATTTGTGTGGGAAAAACTTTCTATTTTGTCTCTGCCTAGCCCAGGGGTGCTGAGGCCAATTATAGTGTCCCTACTGTTCCCTGGCTAAGATTGGTAAACACAGCGCAGAATGGGAATTTAAAAAAAATTGTTCTTGGGATGTGGGTGATGCTGGCAAAGCAGTATTTATTGCCCATCCCTAGTTATTCTGAGGGCATTAAGATTCAACCACGTAGTCTGGGACTGGAGTGACATGTAGGCCAGACAGGATGGGGTGGCAGGTTCACTGCCCTGAACGGCATTAGCGAATAATCCAGCAGCCAGGATTTGAAGTTGGGACCCAATGGACTGATGAAAAAGCTAGAGGAAGTTCTGTCTGCCACATTGCTTTAACAAACTGCTTTGGGTGCACGTGAATGAAGTGTTTTGAGTGATCAGTAAACAATTTATTATTTATTGCCGGCTGTTAACTTGGGAATTATGATTGCACTTTGAGATATTACAAATGCTTTAAAGTTGCACCTTTGACAATTTTAACGGGGTGGGGAAAGAAACAGTGCTCTTGACTTTGTCAGTGTACATTACATAGAATGTACAGCACAGAAATAGGCCATTCGACCCAACAAGTCTATGCCGGTGTTCATGCTCCAAATGAGCCTCCTCCCTCCCTACTTCATCTAACCCTAGCAGCATATCCTCCAGTCCTTTCTCCCTTATGTGTTTAGCTAGCTTCCCCTTAAATGCATCTATGCTAGTCGCCTCAACTACTCCTTGTGGTAGCATGTTCCACATTCTAACCACTCTCTGGGTAAAGAAGTTTCTCCTGAATTCCCATTTGGATTTATTCATTCTATTGCCATAGAACATGATGGAAAAAGCCCAGGCAGAGCTGTTAACATGGGCAAGTTTTATATGTAGGATTTTCCCAAGCCATTCTGTTGACAGGCAAAGGGACGTCTGGTAAGTGGGAGGCTTTCAAAAGTGTGTTAACCAGGGTTCAGGGTAAGCACATTCCTTATAAAGTGAAGGGCAAGTCTGGTAGAAGTAGGGAACCTTGGATGACTCGGGAGATTGAGGCCTTAGTCAAAAAGAAGAAGGAGGCATATGACATGCATTGACAGCTGGGATCAAGTGGATCCCTTGAAGAGTATAGAGATTGCCGGAGTAGAGTTAAGAGAGAAATCAGGAGGGCAAAAAGGGGACATGAGATTGCTTTGGCAGATAAGGCAAAGGAGAATCCAAAGAGCTTCTACAAATACATAAAGGGCAAAAGAGTAGGGAGAGAGTAGGGCCTCTTAAGGATCAACAAGGTCATCTATGTGCGGAACCACAAGAGATGGTTGAGATCATAAATGAATATTTCACATCGGTATTTACGGTTGAGAAAGGCATGGATGTTAGGGAACTTGGGGAAATAAATAGTGATGTCTTGAGGAGTGTACATATTACAGAGAGGGAGGTGCTGGAAGTCTTAACGCGCATCAAGGTAGATAAATCTCCGGGACCTGATGAAATGTATCCCAGGACGTTATGGGAGGTTAGGGAGGAAATTGCGGGTCCCCTAGCAGAGATATTTGAATCATCGACAGCTACAGGTGAGGTGCCTGAAGATTGTAGGGTAGCAAATGTTGTGCCTTTGTTTAAGAAGGGCGGCAGGGAAAAGCCTGGGAGCCTGACATCTGTAGTGTGTAAGCTGTTAGAGGGTATTCTGAGAGACAGGATCTACAGGCATTTGGAGAGGCAGGGACTGATTAGGAACAGTCAGCATGGTTTTGTGAGTGGAAAATCATGTCTCACGAATTTGATTGAGTTTTTTGAAGGGGTAACCAAGAAGATAGATGAGGGCTGTGCAGTAGACGTGGTCTACATGGACTTCAGCAAAGCCTTTGACAAGGTACCGCATGGTAGGTTGTTACATAAGGTTAAATCTCACGGGATCCAAGGTGAGGTAGCCAATTGGATACAAAATTGGCTTGACGACAGAAGACAGAGGGTGATTGTAGAGGGTTGTTTTTCAAACTGGAGGCCTGTGACCAGCGGTGTGCCTCAGGGATCGGTGCTGGGACCGCTGTTATTTGTTATTTATATTAATGATTTGGATGAGAATTTAGGAGGCATGGTTAGTAAGTTTGCAGATGACACCAAGATTGGTGACATTGTGGACAGTGAAGAAGGTTATCTAGGATTGCAACGGGATCTTGATAAATTGGGCCAGTGGGCCGATGAATGGCAGATGGAGTTTAATTTAGATAAATGTGAGGTGATGCATTTTGGTAGATCGAATCGGGCCAGGACCTACTCCGTTAATGGTAGGGCGTTGGGGAGAGTTATAGAACAAAGAGATCTAGGAGTACAGGTTCATAGCTCCTTGAAAGTGGAGTCACAGGTGGATAGGGTGGTGAAGAAGGCATTCGGCATGCTTGATTTCATTGGTCAGAACATTGAATACAGGAGTTGGGATGTCTTGTTGAAGTTGTACAAGACATTAGTAAGGCCACACTTGGAATACTGTGTACAGTTCTGGTCACCCTATTATAGAAAGGATATTATTAAACTAGAAAGAGTGCAGAAAAGATTTACTAGGATGCTACCGGGACTTGATGGTTTGACTTATAGGGAGAGGTTGGATAGACTGAGACTTTTTTCCCTGGAGAGTAGGAGGTTTAGGGGTGATCTTATAGAAGTCTATAAAATAATGAGGGGCATAGATAAGGTCGATAGTCAAAATCTTTTCCCAAAGGTAGGGGAGTCTATAACGAGGGGACATAGATTTAAGGTGAGAGGGGAGAGATACAAAAGGGTCCAGAGGGGCAATTTTTTCACTCAAAGGGTGGTGAGTGTCTGGAACGAGCTGCCAGAGGCAGTAGTAGAGGTGGGTACAATTTTGTCTTTTAAAAAGCATTTGGACAGTTACATGGGTAAGATGGGTATAGAGGGATATGGGCCAAGTGCAGGCAATTGGGACTAGCTTAGTGGTATAAACTGGGCGACATGGACATGTTGGGCCGAAGGGCCTGTTTCCATGTTGTAAACTTCTATGATTCTATGATTCAATAGAATTGTGACCCCTCCATATTTCCAGAAAATATATCCAGTTATCACAACTTTCCTAAAATCTGACTTTTGACCATGAGCTTTGCTGCACCGTGTCCACCTCGTCTCCCTTCTTCAGATCAAGAGTCACTTCCTTTGGATAAATATATAATCTATTCTGATGTGCCTTGCTCTGAAAAGTAGATGTACCGAAAAGGCCTTGTCTGGAAATGGGGAGAAAGATAAAGGGGAATTACTAGAATGCTACCAGAGATGTGGGACTTCAGTTACGTAGAGAGACTAGAGAAGCTGGGGTTGTTCTCCTTAGAGCAGAGAAGGTTAAGGAGAGATTTAATAGAGCTTTTCAAAATCATGAAGGGTTTTGATAGAGTAAATAAGGAGAAACTCTTTCCAGTGGCAGAAGGGTCGATAACCAGAGGACACAGATTTAAGGTGATTGGCAAAAGAACCAGAGGCGAGATGAGGAGAAATTTTTTTATGCAGCAAGTTATGATGATCTGGAACGCACTGCCTGAAGGGGTGGTCGAAGCAGATCAATAATAACTTTCAACAGGGAATTGGATAAATACTTGGGGAAAAATTTGCTAGGCTATGGGGAAATCGTAGGGAAGTGGGACTAATTGGATAGCTCTTTCAAAGATCTGGCACAGGCAAGGTGGGCCGAATGGCCTCTTTCTGTGCTGTATCGTTCTATGGTTCCATGATAGGGTTGGTGTTTAAAATTTACAAACTGCTGTTTTTTAATGACCGATATTTGAATATAAAGAGGGAAATGATGAGCATCTGTGGGATACAAGCTCTCTTGGAGCTGACTGTAATCTTGCTAATTGTTTGGTTGCGCAGGAGTTACTAGAGCAGTTGATTTGCATTATAAATTAGACCCATGGCTCCTCCTCTCATGTCCTCCATTTATCCTGAATTTTACATTTCCTGTTCCCACAAAATTCTAACTTCAGAGAAACAATTATGTCATGTAAAAGTATTTTTTTGGGGATTGTTTTGTATTCTATCCATGCAGAATTCTGGTTTGTGCAGCTTCCCCTTTTATTCTCTGCTAATTAGTAATGGGGCCTCTGTCTCCTTTTCTTCCCCCCCACCTGTGTGGAACTGGGCTAGAAAGACTAGGATGGCTTCAGTTTTGATCCTCAGTCGACATTGGGTTAGCTGATCTCACCCTGGGCAGCAGTAAGGATGCTGTAGCTGATCTCAGTAGTCCACAGCTAAGAAAGGATAAAATCAGTCAGAAATTCCCTGTTCCTGGTCACTGCTCAATCATCCTTGCTGGAAGATGTGCATGTGTGGACTTTGGTTCAGAGCAGGATTAGGATCGGCTGTGAATTTCACCCTCACCATGGTCAAATAGCCTGCTGATGTTCGCTAGCATGATGATGGCATTTGAAGGTGGCACCAGAGGCAGAACACACCTGTTGAACTGTACCCCAGCCTTCAAGAGAGAGAACGAGAGGGAGGATTTTTCTCTTTCTAACCTCCAGCTTATTCCTCCTAGGATGAAAATATGATTAATTTTATTAAAGGAGGAATCAAAATCCGAACAAGTTACAACATCTATAGGTAAATGATTCTGTCCTCTCTAACTCTTAAGAATTCTGATTAAAACTTGCTTTTTATGTTTTAAAGACAATTTCTGATGCCTTTGGCCTGCACATGAAACTAAACCAAAGTTTCCAGTAGGTTATCAAGTGGACAGATGCTACTTGAACCTTTCTACAGGCAGGCTGGCCTCACCAAGCAAAGCAAGATCAGTCTATTCACATAACTTATTGGCGCTCTGGTTGCATCTCTCCTGATGTACCAGGAGTGCCCAGCCATGCATCCCTGGTTCCAGCAGCCAATGATGGGGACTTTCCTGGCAGGGGATGCCAGGCAGGGGAGGCATGAAGGCTATCCAGCAAGGAGAGCATTGGTGCCACAGGAGCCTGGGCACAGGAAGAGGCAAGGGTGCCCAATTTCCTGCAGCATCCTCCTCTTCACCTGTTTTGTTCTCCGGTTGTATAATGAGGTGGGCATATCATTTAAATATGACTCGGGGAGAGGCCTAATAAGCCTGACATGCAGCTTGTGCGCTGGCTTCTAATCCCTTTGTGTCACTGCCCACATTGAGTGCACTGAGCATCTTGGGTGTGTTCTCAAGCTTCATGCCTGGCTGTGCTGGGAGGCGGGCACCCCGTGCATTGGGTGCCTGTGATTGTACTATCGGCCCTGGATGGACAATGTAAGCTTAACTCCTCTCATTGCTACCTGTAAAATATCCTCTGTTTCCTCTCGCCTCTATTTTAAAATCTCCATTCTTTTCAGCAGTTTTTTTTGGTTTAAATCTAATGATCCTTTTCTAAATTATGCTTTTGCTCCTATTTTCACAGTTTTAACCGACGACGGATGCAGCTAAGCCCTTCAGTGTCTTGCTGTCATGCCAGTCAGAGCTCAGTGTTCACAGCCGCCCACTACACGGGCAGTTTATTCTGAAGCTGTAGGTTAATGGGAAAAGTGGTGAACTTATCGTGGATCAATTTAATTGCAAAAAAAAAATGGTTCACCTTAAATGCTTCTGTGCGAAACTTTTGCTATTGGCTCCATGGGGCATCTTGAAGTTTGGTACCCAACTCCACATTGGACTTGTAACACATCACTAGAGTAGGGTCCTCGTGAGAAGGAAGTCCGGATATGGCAGATTCATTCTGGGAGGGAGGGAGATGATTGAAATCAAATAGGAGAATTTCCTACCGGATGGAAGATCGGGATCCTTGCTGGATTTATAGGTACCAAAGAAATTTGGAGGGAGGGGAAGGAAGGTCTTCATATTGAAAGTACTTCCCTTTATGGCTTCCTTTTTTAATAATGGATAGTTAATTGTAAGTGAACCTGTATATGCTTAGATTGGGAGGGGGTGCAGATTGTCATGTGTTTAGAAGCCAGGTTAAGTTGACTTGAGCCAATACTGGGTGAGTTGTACTCAGGATTCTTGGTTAGGGGTTATTTGTCTATGTTTTTTGTTTAACTTGTTTACTGTTGCTAATGTTTGATCTACTTGTTAAGAGAATGTCAACAGATCGTACAGATGACACAGGACCGAGTCAAAACTGAAGTCTACTGCCAGTTTGAAGGAGGTGTCAAGCTCGGGATTGGAGCTTTTAACCTGGTACAGCATGCACCCATTACACTGAGTGTCTATTCGTTTCGTTGGAGAAATATTTTTGTATTCTACATTTGTTCATTACTTGAGTATTTTGTCAAACTAAAATGGTTTCTTCCACTTCCCACCCAGATGCTGTCTCTGCTACCTGTGAGAGTTCTTCGACTTCTTGAATTTATTGGGTTTTCAGGCAATCGGGTATGTGTTATTAAATGTGTACTTGTAAAACAAAAATACTGGTACTATGGCTGCAATTTAAGAATTGCCATTGCCTGTCCACTGTCTCTTGAAGTGGGCCTGTGGTTGAAGCACACTGCTTGTGCCTGTCAGGTGAAAATGGGAGGATCGCAGCACCAGTATTATTTATCTGCTGTAGCTGGACAACACCATCTACTGGCAAACTGCAGTTGTGCTCAAATTTAAATTGACAACCATTTTGTCATTAGCTCGGAATTTCCTCGGACTTTCCCGCACAACAACGGCGTTTTGCCATTTTTTTCAAAGGAAATTCACGCACAAATGACTTGTGCCGGAACCTTGCTTCATGCAAATTTCCTCAAACCATTGGCATCGCTTCTGAGTTAAGTCAGGTGAAACCCTGCCTAGCTCATTAGCATAGCTCCATCTCTTTGTGCAAAAGACAAGAGAACACAAGTTTTCCACATTTATACCAGTTCTGAATGGGTGTAAATTTGCACCCAAACCTTTAGATGCAGCACGTCCCCACCTAATTGATGTCACTGAGGAGTTTCAACCTTAGAACAGGCACCAAACCTTATTTTTGGAGTTTGATGGTGATTTTCTTGGTGATTGTTTAAAAATGTAATTTCTCCCCACTGGGACCTGCACTGCATTTTCTTTATCTTTGAATGCTTTATTATGGCATCAGAATCTGTAACATTAAAATGAGAAAAGCCTCCACAAGTGCATTTTCTTAAACATGCAGCAGTGCTTATTGTGCATGAACAATGGTTTGATGGTTTCAAACCAATTTTCATAACACCAGTAAGATAAAGAGGAACTTAAAAGAAGGAAGATGGCGTACGCTCCGCCTGTTTCTTCATGCTCCAAATTGATATGCTGAATTTGCGCTTGTTTTGCGCCGGTTTTTAACGTTCCAACATATGCAAATGAGATCCGCTGCAAATTTTCGGTATATTCGGCACAGATCATGTAAGTTGAATCAAGGAAATTCCGGGCGATTATCTTCCTACAGTAAAGTAGCTGACATTGGGAGCTAAGCAAACAGGAGAGTGGAACTGTACGTGCAGAAAATTTTAAGATTGCACTGAATTTGTGTTTAAAATGTTAAAAGGATTCGATAGGGTAGATACAGAGAAACGATTCTCTCTGGTGGGGGACTCAAGAAGAAGGGGACATAATTTTAAAATTAGAGCTAAACCATTCAGGAGCTAAATCAGGAAGTACTTTTTCACACAAAGGGTAGTAGAAATCTGGAACTCCCTTCCCCAAAAGGCCATTAATGCTGGGTTAATTGGAGCTTTCAAGACTGAGATATAGATTTTTGTTAGGTAAGGGTATCAGTGGATATGAATGGGTCAAAGGGGGTAAATGGAGATGAGGTACAGATCAGTCATGATCTAATTGGAAAGGCTCAAGGGGCTAACCCTGCTCCTAATGTTCCTATGAATAAAATCCTCCTCCCCCAAAACTATGACATATGCAGGGTGATATATGTGGTATTTATGGAGCATGTGACCCAAAGTAATATACTCATAACCGTATTGCTTATATCCTTTTTAGTTGCATAAGTATCTGGTGCGAGTTGGGATCATGTCATGTTCTGCAGATCCGTGTTGCGTTTTCTGTTCATGTGTCACCGTTTGCTTCAGGATCTTGGGTTATCCATGCTACGAGAAGGTGCCTCCACCCATAGCTTGAGAGCTGTTCTGTGTGCCTTGACTCTCTTGATGTACCAAACTTACATCACTGTAGTCCTCGGTAAGATGTATTTTCTTATCTCCCCTAATCTTTGGCTTGGCAATGGAGTTTAATTGGAATTTTTCATATCTGCGATGAGACTCTACAATGCACTGTGTAAAGCAATGCAGGTTTCTGTTTTGTAATTTTGGTTGGTAAAAGTTGCTGCTGAGAAATATTGAAAACAACTATTTACCTTTAACATCTATAGCTGGGTATGGTAACATCTATATGATGGGTATGGTAGTGCCACTGGACTAGTGATAGAGGCCTGCACTAATAATCCAGAGAACGGAGTTCAAATCCCACCATGGCAGTTTGAGAATTTGAATTCAGTTTTGAATGAAAAGCTGGTGTCAGTAAAAGTGACCATGAACCTGTCGGATTGTTGTAAAAACCCAACTAGTTCACTCATGTCCTTTTTCGGGAAGTAAACCTGCTGCTCAGTTTGGCTTATATGTGATACCAGTCCCATGCCAATGTGGTTGGCTTTTAACTACCCTCTGAAGTTGCCTAGCAAGCCACTAAGTTGTACAGGGCAATAAATGCCGGCCTTGCCAGCGACGCCCACATCCCGAGATTGAATAATGAAAAGCACTTTTTTAAAGCGGCACCTTGTTAAAGACAATATTTGTACTCGATTGAAATAACTTCAGTTGTATTCTGAATCATGTACGTACACAGGGAAATTATTTTGGGGGAAGGGGAAAGTAGCATACAGGAAAGCTTTGATTCGGAATGTGCATGTAGGGGGGATGAGGTTAAAATTTTTTACGTGGCGAATTGTTCTGATCTGGAATGCACTGCCTGAAAGGGTGGTGGAAGCAGATTCAATAGTAACTTTCAAAAGGGAACATATATTTGAAAAGAAAAATTTGCAGGGCTATTGGGGAAAGAGCAAGAGGCGTGGGACTAATTAGATAGCTCTTTCAAAGAGCCGGCACAGACACTTCTGTGCTGTAGGATTCTGTGACCCTGATTATAACTCCCCGCCTGGCAGAAACTGGGCATGGGGGCAGTTAAAATAAGGCCAGTCACTTACCCCCTCTGATCCCGATGACTTCCCACTGTGTCCCGATCTTAACCTGCTCTTTTGAGCAGTCGAGCGGGACACCCACAAGAAGAAAGCGGGGTCCTTCTTTAAATATATCATTGGGACCTGACTGCAATTTTAGTTGGAAGCCTGAGCAGGGAGTGGTGACAGCTTCCCGGTCAGGCCAGACCTGCCGGGAGCTGGATCGTGGGTACGGTTGCCAACTCTGGTTGGAGGCATTCCTGGAGGTTTGATCACGTGATGTTCTGATCACATGCCATCTGGTCACATGAGGTCCGGTCACATGACTTGTGCCAATGTTATTGCATTTACCTTATAAAGGTCGGGTCCCCTGTGGTTGTGTATTTTTCATCATGGTTTTGTGCCAGCAGCTGTTGCACGAGAAGTTCTGAGAACCAGGAGACCACCCACGAGCAGGCGAAGGGGGGAAACCAAGGGCGGGCAAGGGGGGAAACAGAGGGCGGGCAAGGGGGAAACAGAGGGCGGGCAAGGGGGGAAACAGAGGGCGGGCAAGGGGGGAAACCGAGGGTGCGCAAGGGGGGAAACAGAGGTCGGGCAAGGGGGGAAACAGAGGTCGGGCAAGGGGGGAAACAGAGGTCGGGCAAGGGGGGGAAACAGAGGTCGGGCAAGGGGGGAAACAGAGGGCGGGCAAGGGGGGGTAACAGAGGGCAGGCAAGGGGGGAAACAGAGGGCGGGCAAGGGGGGAAACAGAGGGCGGGCAAGGGGGGAAACCGAGAGCGGGAACAGAGGGCGGGCAAGGGGGGAAACCAGAGGGCGGGCAAGGGGGGAAACCGAGGGCGGGCAAGGGGGGAAACCGAGGGCGGGCAAGGGGGGAAACCGAGGGCGGGCAAGGGGGGAAACAGAGGGCGGGCAAGGGGGGAAACAGAGGGCAGGCAAGGGGGGAAACCAGAGGGCGGGCAAAGGGGGAAACCAGAGCTGGAAAGAACTTTGATTCCACCTGTAGCTCATGGTAATTCACTGAAATTGCACTGATAACTAATATTAATATTGGTAGCCCTCGTAACCAACAGTAACACAATAACTCACTGATAGTCAGTATCTAACTGGTAGTAATAGGTGTAATGCTCGGATGTTGTACCTGTAACTAGTAGTAATCCTGTAATCCACTGATATTCACCCTGTAACCATAGCCAGAATCCCGCTGCACAAGGTGCGGTCAGGCTCCCCAGTTGATGCCACTTTTAGTAGGCCCATCTCTCTCCCTATCTCCTTGGACGTGTGAAGGTGACAACCCTGGACCTCAGTCGGAGCTGATCTGTACTTGGACTTCACACGTCAAAACCGGCTGGTACAGACCAACCTGAACCACACCGAGAGATTGCACAAAGGGCAGTGGACTCAGTGTATGGGACACTTCTCACAGGGCAAATCGTCCTAAACTCAGCTCAACACCAACATTTCTAAACCACTCCCTTGGCTCGGATTCAATAACGGAAAGTTTACAGCACAGGAGGAGGCCGTCCAGCCCCCAGTGCTGGCATTCTCTCCTGTAACCCCATTCCCCCCAGATTCTTCTATATTCCCCCTTTACAAATATTTACCCTGTTCCTTTTAAATGAAGTTTTAGTTTATCTCAATAGCCACACGTGGTGAAGGACCCCTCAATTCAATAGCCCTCATTTCAAGAACCTCCCTCCTCCCTTCACCTTGGTTTCTCCAGTGAGAATCCTTGGTCTCTGTCTCATTATTCCCCATTCACTGACCAGTGGAAACAATCTTTCATTATTTACCCACAGTAATATCTCCACGTTTCACTCACCCCTTTATTGGCTGCTCCTCTCTCGGTGCCGCTCCCACTCACCATGTTGCTGCTGCTGCTCCCGGCTCTGCAAGAAATTCTGGTCCCCGCGCTCGCTCTCACTCACACCCCACCCCTGCTCACTTGAGCCCCAATCACCCGACCCCCAGTCCGCTCCTCTCCCCTAACCTCTCATCCCCTGATCGCTCATCCCGCCTCTATCTCTCTCGCTGAATCCCAATTCCCTAGTCTCTCTCTCTTTCTCCAAGCCCCTATTCCCCAGTCACCATCTTTCTCCCCAAGCCCCCATTCAACCCCCCCCCCCCCGACCACGATTGTCGAGTCGGGCTGCTAGTGGCAGTGCTCGCGAGAACCATACCCCAGTCTGCCGTCCTCCGATCCACAGAAGCTCCACCACATGCTGTAACTGCTCCTGGCCTTGTGCACTCGGCACACCCAGGCAGCAGCTCCTTCCAATACAAACTTCCAGAAGAGTGACAAGCAGCGGTTGGGGTGCAGGGGCAGGGGGGGGTGGGGGCAAACAGATTATTTGCTGCAGCTCCGACGCGCATGCGAAAATTTGCGTTACAACGAACTGTTCTTCCGAGTTGCCAACAGCAATGCTCGGGAGATGATTCACCGCTTTCGGTAGACTCCCGCCGAAACTGAGAGGGTTGGGAACCCTAATCGCCGGCCAGGTGAGGCCCAGCAGGTAAGTGCAAAAAATTTAATTATAGGTTTCCTTGTGGGCCAAGAGGAGCAGGAGATTTAATACATTATAAACTGAAGCCCTCTCTGCTCCCTCAAGGGGACGTAAAAGATCCCATGGCACTATGTGAAGAAGAGCCAGGGGTTCTCCTCCTCAGGGCCGGGGGGACAATATTTCTCCCTCAACAAACATCACTGAAACAGATGATCTGGTCATTATATCATTGCTGTTTGTGGGACCTTGCTGTGTGCAAATTGGCTGCCACGTTCCCTACATTACAACAGTGAATACATTTCAAAAGTATTTAATTGGCTGTGAAGCACTTTGGGATGTCCTGAGATTGTGAAAGGCGCTATATAAATGCACGTTCATTCGTTTGTTCCTTCTTGGGGGGAGGGACAGTGGTTTTGAGGAAATAATGATTTTGTTTGCTGTCCAGTCCATCAAATTGTATCTTTTAGCAAGCAAGAGACTTTTTTTCTGAACTATGAAATTCTTAACAGGTGCGGGTGAAGGCAACCTCCAAGAAGCTGAAGCACTCCTTGAACCCTACATCGAGAAATATCCCAACGTAAGTATTTAAGAAAAAATAATTCTTAGCTTTCTGCCTTATACTGAGCCTTCAATGATCCTGGACCTGCTGTTGGATAATATATTCATAGTATACCATGATTTTTTTTTATTATATTCATTCTTGGGATGTGGGTGTCGCTGGCAAGGCTGGTATTTATTGCCCATCTTCAGTTGCCCTGAGAAGGCGGTGGTGGACCTTCTACTTGAACCACTGATAGTGGTTTGATATAACTGAATGGCTTGCTAGACCACTTCAGAGGGCAGTTAAGAATCAACCACGTTGGTGTGAGTCAGGAGTCACATATAGGTCAGACTGGGTAAGGACGGCAGGTTTACTTCCCTGAAGGACATTAGTGAACCAGTTGGGTTTTTACAACAATCCGACAGCTTCATGGTCAGTTTTACTGACACCAGCTTTTTATTTCCAGATTTTTATTGAAATATTTAAAATTCAAATTCGAACTACTCTGGTACGATTTTAACTCTCATTCTGTAGTTTATTAGCTCATGCCTCTGGATTACCAGTCCAGTAATATAATCTACACTACACTACCATACCCGATCCTGAAGAAAGCACGTAAAGTTTTAGTACAACTCTTTTTTTTAAATAAAATTTTTAATTATTAGAATGACAGAGAGGGTAAGCTAGATTGTCCTCCACAATATCGCCTGGATAACTGCAGAGAAGGAGGAAAACTGGGGTGGGGAGGCCCAACTCTAGATGCCCACCCCTAGAACTATCTGGTTTCCTCATTCTCTTGTCCCCCCCGAAACATGGATTTCAGCCACCAACCTCTTTGACTTCTCCACCGCACTGTCATGATGGGGGGCGGGGCAGATGATTTCCTTGTCTACCCACCGCTGTACTGCCAGCCTCGGTTAAAACCAGAAAAGGTGGTGGGGGGGGGGGTTTGTGGCAGCACTTACTGCAGTAGGAAGACCACAAAATGCCCTGTTGGAAGGAGAGGGGCCTGGTAGTGGACACCTCTCCCTCTCTCTTGCCGTCATCACCAGTTAACCTGAGCCCTTTATCAAAATGTCACTGGAAATCTTCAGGTTACCTCTAGCCCATAAACGGTTGCTGCTCCTCCTCCTCCTCCTTCTGAAGCTGCTGCAGGTATCTGCATTTACTTGCTTGGTACAGCTGAACTCCATCTGTGTGGTGGAGATCCCACAGGGAGCCCAGTCTTTGATTTTAATTAGGCTTTAATAAGGAAAATAGGTCAGGTTCACAGCGGGGTCGGGATGGTGGGCTGTAGTCCAACTCTGACCCACTTCCAGCGGTAAAACCGCCCCGAAGGAAAATCCAGCTGTGAACACCATAGTGAAGTTATAAATGATAGGAGAGAGCTGCTGTCAATGTATAAAAAGTTGGGCCTTGAAATTATGCTATGAGATACAGGCCTGTAAATGTGTTCATATAAAATTACTTTCAGACATGTTTAGTGCATTCATCTGAACTTCTTCCTTCGCTATTGTGTAGGAGGCATTAGCCCATCAAAGGCATCTTTTTTTAGGTGTCAGTCTTGGCTCAGTGGTAGCACTCTAATCCTTGAGTTTAAAGGTTGCGGGTTCAAGCTCCACTCCAGAGACTTGAGCACATAATCCAGGCTGACACTTCAGTGCAGTACTGAGGGAGTGCTGCACTGTTGGAGGTGGCGTCCTTCAGATAAGACGTTAAACTGAGGCTCCGTCTGCCCTCTCAGGTGGATGTAAAGGATCCCATGGCACTATTTCGAAGAAGAGCAGGGGAGTTCTCCCAGTGTCCTGGCCAATATTTATCCCTCAACAAACATCACTAAAACAGATGATCTGGTCATAAGGTGTCAGTTGTTCGCTCACCTGATATTTGCCCCGGTCCTCATTTACATGAGACTGGCGTCTCCAGGCAGCTCGCCGGCGAAGAGGATTTAAATTTCGAGCCACTGCGTCACTGGCAGCAGCCCTCAGGTAGGTCCTGGGGAGGGGAGGGCCAAACAGGCTGCTGTGTTTCCTACATTACAACAGTGACTAGACTTCAAAAGTACTTCATTGGCAGTAAAGCGCTTTGAGACGTCATGAGATCGTGAGAGACGCTGTATAAATGCGAGTTCTTTCTTTCGTTTCTCCTTTTCTTTTTCTTTTCTTTATAAATTCACAGTTCTGATCTTGCACTGTAGTACCTTGCTATAAGGTGTACTTGCAGCTTGCTGATGTTACAGGTTTTCACTAACTTTTCGATTATGCTGCTTGTGGAGCAGTACCTTGTAGAAAACCGTCTTGCATTGAAAATTTCATTTTTCTAGAACACTGAAAAGTACATCTTTGTAACTGATGCAGCTCTTTGATGAAATCTGTAGTTTTATATGAGGTGTCGATAACAAACTTTGTGCTCTGTCTTTAGGGCTCCATTATATTGTTTTATTCAGCAAGAATAAGTATACTCAAGGGAAACTTTGAAATGGTGAGTCTTTTTAATTCCCTTTTGAGTGTTACAAAATGCATGTTCCATTTAGGCATTTATTTTATATATGTTCAATTCGTAGCACACAGTATAATTGACTGCTGCCTACCTTAGTGAGATTTTTTTTTGCCAGTCATGCATGTGTCATTAATTCTGGGTCTCATAATCTGATCATGCAGCGCATGCTTTCACACTGGTTTGGCAACTTGATTTAATTTGTTAAACTCTAGACTGCAGAGCCATTAATTCTAGTGCTCTGCGCAATTGGCTGCTGCATGTTCCTAAGTAACAGTAAATGCTTTCAAAAGTAGTTCATTTGCTGTAAAGTGCCATTGAGATGTCCTGAGGACTTGATGGGGTGCTTGTCATGTTTCAGGATTTTTTCGATGTGTATTTTTTCTTTACTGAAAGGATTTTGGGGTTGAGTCGTGTTTTAAGGGCTGTGTTTTAAAACACTGTGGCCTAGAAATGAGTTCACGCCAGCCTGATTATCCCTGCGAGGAACGGGTAGACCCAGGGCTCACCCAATATTGGCCCTTAGTCCTCATTTACTGCCGACCCAGGCAGCTCGCCGGCAAAGAATTAGGTCCTGGAAGGGAGGGAGGTGGGAGGGGGGTAGGGAAAGAGGCAATTGAGAAACAAGCCAAGCAGGGGCCAGCAACGGTCTGCCCTCCTGCTCCTCCCGGATCCACATTCAGGTAGGTATTGGTTTAACAACCTTAACCTTTTTGGTGGCTGCTTTTAAGGATTGACTGCTGGTTAGGCCGCACGCAGACTGTGTTTGGCAGTGTTTACGGCAGACCAATTTCAGGATGGGGTCCTGAAACAGACGTTGGCCCCTTATTTGCATATGCGAAGTGCCTAATTCCAGTTTCAGGCATGGACCTTGGCCACCTATATTTCTGCCTTTACCAATATGGTGTGTGTGCAGGCTGCCTGCCATATTTGCTGCCTAGGCGACTGTTTACACCTGTAAATGGGCACGATGTCAACTAATTTCTATACCTGGGAGTAGAGATAGTTGGTTTGGCTAACAGGCCTGCTGGCGAATCCCTGCAGCGGGACGGTGTCACACTACACCTTTGCTCACTGGGGTCAGAATTAACAGAAATGAAGGGGAGTAATCCATGTTTGGGTTGCAAGATCACAGAAGCCAATCTTCAGCCAATTCGATTCACTCCACGTGATATCAAGAAATGGCTGAGTGCACTGGATACAGCAAAGGCTATGGGCCCCAACAACATCCTGGCTGTAGTGCTGAAGACTTGTGCTCCAGAACTAGCTGCGCCTCTAACCAAGCTGTTGCAGTACAGCTACACCACTGGCATCTACCCGACAATGTGGAAAATTGCCCAGGTATGCCCTGTCCACAAAAAGCAGGACAAATCCAATCCGGCCAATTACCATCCCGTCAATCTACTCTCAATCATCAGCAAAGTGATGGAAGGCATCGTCAACAGTGCTATCAAACGGCACTTACTCACCAATAACCTGCTCGCTGATGCTCAGTTTGGGTTCTGCCAGGACCACCCGGCTCCAGACCTCATTACAGCCTTGGTCCAAACATGGACAAAAGAGCTGAATTCTAGAGGTGAGGTGAGAGTGACTGCTCTTGACATCTAGGCAGCATTTGACCGAGTGTGGCACCAAGGAGCCCTAGTAAAACTGAAGTCAATGGGAATCGGGGGAAAACTCTCCAGTGGCTGTAGTCATACCGAGCACAAAGGAAGATGGTAGTGGTTGTTGGAAGCCAATCATCTCAGCCCCAGGACATTGCTGCAGGAGTTTCTCAGGGCAGTGTCCAAGGCCCAACCATCTTCAGCTGCTTCGTCAATGAACTTCCCTCCATCATAAGGTCAGAAATGGGGATGTTCACTGATGATTGCACAGTGTTCAGTTCCATTCGCAACCCCTGAGATATTGAAGCAGTCCATGCCCGCATGCAGCAAGACCTGGACAACATGCAGGCTTGGGCTGATAAGTGGCAAGTAACATTCACGCCAGATAAGTGCCAGGCAATGACCATCTCCAACAAGAGAGAGTCTAACCACCTCCCCTTGACATTCAACGGCATTACCATCACCGAATCCATCAACATCAACCTAACTGGACCAGCCTTAAATACCGAGGCTACAAGAGCAGGTCAGAGGCTGGATATTCTGCTCCAAGTGACTCACCTCCTGACTCCCCAAAGCCTTTCCACCATCTACAAGGCACAAGTCAGGAGTGTGATGGAATACTCTCCACTTGCCTGGATGAGTGCAGCTCCAACAACACTCAAGAAGCTCAACACCGTCCAGGACAAAGCAGCCCACTTGATTGGCACCCCATCCACCACCCTAAACATTCACCCCCTTACCACCGGTACACCATGGCTGCAGTACGAACCATCTCCAGGATGCACTGCAGCAACTCACCATGGCTTCTTCGACAGCACCTCCCAAACCCGTGACCACTACCACCAAGAAGGACAAGAGCAGCAGGCACATGGGAACAACACCACTGCACGTTCCCCTCCAAGTCACACACCATCCCGAATTGGAAATATATCGCTGTTCCTTCATCGTCGCTGGGTCAAAATCCTGGAACTCCCTTCCTAACAGCACTATAGGAGAACCTTCACCACACGGACTGCAGCGGTTCAAGAAGGCGGCTCACCACCACCTTCTCAAGTGCAATTAGGGATGGGCAATAAATGCTGGCCTTGCCAGCGACACCTACATCCCATGAATGAATAAAAAAAAATTCAGAGATCATCACTAAAACAGATTGTATGGTCTTTATTACAGTGCTGATTGTGGGAGCTTCCTGTGTAAAAACTGGCTGCTTCATTTCCTGCATTACAACGGTGTCTACACTTTAAGAGTGCTTCAATGGCTGTAAAATGCTTTGGGGCGTCCTGAGGTCATGAAAGGCGCTATATAAATGCAAGTCTTTTCTTTTCAATTTATGTGCTGCAGAATACAATTGATTTTAATCAAACATTGCCTTTTCTATTTGCATTATATCTCCTGAAATTGTAGGCTCAAACAAAGTTTGAGGAATGCATTGCAGCTCAGCAAGAGTGGAGACAGATTCATCATCTGTGTTACTGGGAGCTAATGTGGAGTCACTCCTTTCAGCAACAGTGGCTGAAGGCGTACCATTACGCAGATCTCCTCTGCAAAGAAAGCCGGTGGTCGCAAGTAAGTAAATTTGTACACAATGTGTTGTGCAAAAATCAAACAAAAGAGTGTGCACTCTACTTGCCTAACTGACCCTGCTTTGAATTTAGTTACTTGTTATTTGCTAACAATGCTTGTCAGTCCACCGTGTTTGTCACTGCTGATGTGTGATGTGCTAAAATATTGCAATGGAATGTTGCAGTGACAGTATTGAAGTAAGGTCCATGTTAGAATTCAAAATTCAGGCCAGAGACTGGCGTGCGATTGATCGACCCACGCCGGAGGCTGGCGTGCGATTGATCGACCCGCGCCGGAGACTGGCGTGCGATCGATCGACCCGCGCCGGAGACTGGCGTGCGATCGATCGACCCGCGCCGGAGACTGGCGTGCGATCGATCGACCCGCGCCGGAGACTGGCGTGCGATCGATCGACCCGCGCCGGAGACTGGCGTGCGATCGACCCGCGCCGGAGACTGGCGTGCGATCGATCGACCCGCGCCGGAGACTGGCGTGCGATCGATCGACCCGCGCCGGAGACTGGCGTGCGATCGATCGACCCGCGCCGGAGACTGGCGTGCGATCGATCGACCCGCGCCGGAGACTGGCGTGCGATCGATCGACCCGCGCCGGAGACTGGCGTGCGATCGATCGACCCGCGCCGGAGACTGGCGTGCGATCGACCCGCGCCGGAGACTGGCGTGCGATTGACCCGCGCCGGAGACGGGCGTGCGATCGAACCGCGCCAGAGACTGGCGTGCGATCGACCCGCGCCGGAGACTGGCGTGCGATCGACCCGCGCCGGAGGCTGGCGTGCGATCGATCGACCCGCGCCGGAGGCTGGCGTGCGATCGATCGACCCGCGCCGGAGGCTGGCGTGCGATCGACCCGCGCCGGAGACTGGCGTGCGATCTGCGACCTGGAACCTAATTGGTGCAGGGACCATAATCTGGGATCTAATTGGTGCGGGGACCATAACCTGGGATCTAATTGGTGCTGGGATATAACCTGGAATGTATGTTGGAAAATGGGTTGTGGATAAGGGAGTCTCTCGTAAGGATGCATATAGTGCCACTTACAAATGCAAACTTGACTTTCATAACATGTTGGGTAATTAATGAAAATGCTGTTTGCTAGCTATTTATAATTGTCATAACTGCCCTGCTCTTCTTCCATTGTGCTGTGGGATCTATTACGTTCTCCCTGATGTTCTGGCCAATATTTAACCAACATCACTAAAACAGATTACCTGGTCATTATCTCATTCCTGTTTGTGGGCTCTTGCTGTGTGCAAATTGGCTGCCCTGTTTCCTACATTACAACAGTGATTACACTTCAAAAAGTACTTAATTGGCTATAAAGCGCTTTGGGATGTCCTGAGGCTGTGAAAGGTACTATATAATGCAAGTTCTTTCTTTCTAATTTTAATCCAATACACACTGCAATGAGAAATATGTTAAACGTGCCTGCTTTTGTGAATATGAACCCAAGAAACATTTTTAAATTGGTTGTAGGAAAAGCAAGTAGATGCCCATTAATGTGAGGTGGAATGCCATGATGTTCGTTAAAGTTGGAAGATTTCTGACATGAGTTTACTGTTGTTGCTTCAGGCAATCTACATGTTCCAGAAAGCTGCAATTCTCAGCATGCTCCCAGAGCAAGATGTTCGAAAGACTGGAGAGAATGTGGAAGCACTGTTCAGGTCAGTGACTCTTTGATCATTGTTACTGCCAGGATTTTATCTCACGGAACTTTTATGGGCCCTTTCAGTGCTCCTCTGAGTTAATAGGGCCATTTTTTTATATACTCAATGTAAGTTTGTTTCTAAAAGCATCTCAAATACAGTACATGGTCTTATCCTGACAGGCTCCTTCTGCTGCATCTCCTCCTATGTCCTGCAGACACTGTAGACAGCATTAAACCTGGACTCCATTCTCCTGCATCTCCTCCTATTTCTTGCAAATACTGTACACAGTACTGAACCTAGCCTCCATTCCCTTCCATAGAATCTTACAGCACAGAAGGAGTCTATTCAGCCCATCGTGCCTTTGCCGGCTCTTTAAAAGAGCTATCCAATTAGTGCCACTCCCCTGCTCTTCCCCATAGCCCTGAAAATAGCACTGAACCTAGCATCCATTCTTCTCCATCTCCTCCCATGTCCTGCAGATACTGTAGATAGTACTGAACCTTACCTCCTTTCTCCTGTATCTTCTCCCATGTCCTGCAGATACTGTTGATAGTACTGAACCTTACCTCCTTTCTCCTGTATCTTCTCCCATGTCCTGCAGATACTGTAGATAGTACTGAACCTTACCTCCTTTCTCCTGTATCTTCTCCCATGTCATGCAGATACTGTAGACAGCACTGTGAAGCGTTTTGGGACAGGTTTTACTATATTAAAGGCACTATATAAATGCAAGTTGTTGTTAATCTTTTTCTACAACCCAAGAAAAACTTGACCAAGTGTTTTTTTTCATGAAGACCATGTACTGTAAGATTTCTTTTATTCTTGAATCCGGTAATGTATGACTCTTATTTGGCTTGCAGACAAGTTGAAGGTCTGAAGCAGCGAATTGCTGGGAAATCTATACCCACAGAGAAGTTTGCAGTAAGAAAAGCCAGACGGTACATGTCTCCAAACCCTGCCAAACTGGTCCTGCCTTCGCTGGTGAGGATCCTTGGTTTTGCCACTTTTTTTTCCAGATAAAACAAGTTATTATAGGGATAGTTATTCTGATCGTTCAGTAGGCTGGGAGAGGTAGTACCTCAGTAATGATGGTCCAGGAGTTGAGGTATTAAGATCAATTATGTGAGACTGCGTGGGGCCTCGTTGGACAGGAGTGCAGTCACAGATAGGTCCCTTAACGGGGCCAATTCTGCATCTTCCTATCCTGTTTATAATAAGCTTCCATAGTGGAAAATTTACCCTATCGTCATTTGCCTTTGAACTTGGAGTTAACTCATTTGCAGTGTGATAAGGGTTAATATATTTCTCTTGGGGGGGAAAAAGAAATCAAATTGATATGCATTGGAATTTAATTATGTGTAGGGGCTAAATAGATAAAGGCGGTGTGTATAATCATACTAGGGTAGGAGAAGATATCTGTTGCACTGATTGTTTTATTGGGGGGAAACTGGGATTTAGCTAACGCTGTTCTTATTGGAATTGATGTGTTTGGATTTGACCCGTAATTCAAAATGCTTTGTTTAACAACTCAATAAGAAGTTTTTTTGTAAAAGGAGATTTATACCCAATATCATGCAAACGGAGTGCAGCTCCTTTTACAATGCTGAATATATAATTTTGAATTCTGCACCAGCCCAGCTTAAATATTTATACTCTTAACCCGGCCGTTTGTCTTTTTCCTCAGCCTGGCCATGTATGTCACCCTCTTCATTTACCTAACACAACCCACTGATAAATTTAATGAAGCAAGCAGGGGAGTCTAAAAGTAAGAGAAAATGGAGGCAAAGACTTTCTCCCTGCCATAATGACAGTGGATCCTCAGCAGGTCAGGGTATCAGCCTGCCTGTTATTTGTTCCCCTGACCTCAGCCCACCTTCTGGGGCTGGTAACGTTTACATTTTTCGGGTGGGTGCCCACGCCATTTAAGTGCAACAAGGATGGCCACCTTGGGTGGGATGAGCCAGGGATTTTGGCCCTACGATGGATTGCAGGAGGGAAATCCACCTTTTAAAGTTTAAATACCCCCCCCCCCAAAGCCCTTACCAACACTGTATGCCAGGGACCTATAGGTGTCCCTTGGGCTAAGTGTTGCTAAAATGCGAATGGTGGGAAATACTTTGTATAATGCATTTCCCTCATTTGCATGGCATCATCATTTGCCTGTCCAAGTGTGTGGACTGGTGTATTATGCACCCACCGCAAAAATATGTAGAAATCCTGGCAGTAGAAAGGCCCAGGACCAGGTCCTGCTGCAATTTCCACCCAGGCTACACCATTTTAATCAGCACTGAGGTTTGGGCTGTTCAATCCTGACACACAAATAAATTTGTAATGTGGACTCTTACAAATTAGTCCAGTCACATTTTTAAGTGTTGCCATCATTCTCCTTCAAATGCCATGTAGCGCAAAAAGATGGAAAATAAAAGCTTACCTGGGATAGACAAAATATGTGAATAGATAGAGATTATTTTATGTGCTTGCCTATTCGATGACAATCAATGAATTAATGCCATACCAGAATTAGTGTAGCAAAACGACTGCAGTTTGTATCAACCGTTTTTTTTTTGCTGAAAAAAGTCAAAGCAACTTTTGAGCGCTGAGGTCAGTTTTTTTTTCTTCTTCATTCTTGGGATGTGGGCATTGCTGGCTAGGTCAGCATTTATTGCCCATCCCTAGTTGCCCTTGAGAAGGTGGTGGTGAGCCCTCCATTTGAACCACTGTAGTCCTTGTGATGAAGGTGCTCCTACAGTGCTGCAAGGTGGAGAGTTCCAGGATTTTGACCCAACGACAGTGATGGAATGGCGACATATGTCCAAGTCGGGATGGTGTGTGACTTGGAGGAGAACTTGGAGGTGAGGGTGTTCCCGTGCACCTGCTGCCCTTGCCCTTCAACGTGGTGGAGGTTGCGGATTTGGGAAATGCTGCTGAATAAGCCTTGGCAACCTGTTGAAGGACTAAGGGAGTCAGATTAGGGTTACATAACTTCATTCCACTATTTAGTTGGGATTGATTATTATTAATTTGATTAACATATCAATTTATTCATTCTGACAGGAAATGATGTACATATGGAATGGATTTGCAATACTGGGTAAACGAGCAGACCTGACTGAGAACATGCTGATTACAATAGAAAAGGCGGAAAAAGAGTTACAAAAACACCCCAGTGAGTACATTGTAATGTTGCACCAAAAACACAGGCGTAGGATGTGAAAAAAACATTAGGACAGCAAGTCCGCCTCAAAACACTGGTCTTCCCTGCCTGGCTGAATTCAGATGACCTGTGAGAAATGCCATGACAGATCTGCTAGTATTTTTTTGACTAGTTCTCTCTGTGGAAAATTTATAGGTTGGAATAATGAAGAGTATGAGATGGAAAATAAATCAGATTCAATAAATAGATTCAAAAGGAAATTCTGGAAGGTTCTGCTTTGGATATTTGTCCTTGTTGCGTTAGATGTTCTCATGTAGGACAGCCGTAGGAATGGTCTTTTCTCCTGAGTTAGGAAGAGGAAAACCAGCTACAATTCCCAAGTCTGAATACTGTCCAATGATCCTTTGCCAGGGAGTGCACACGTTAAGATTGGGTGATGATTTTATCAAGCTCGGCTGTAATCTCTTGCCCCGCCTGCTCCCACAGTTGAATGGCCTGGTGATGTCCACTGACAAGGCTCACAACTGAAGTAAGGCCAGCTGGCTGAGGTACTGATACTGGCTATCACTGTAGACCCTCACCCCAGTATGGGTCAGTGCCTTGAGGAGGGAAACAAATAAATATAGGAGATGTACGGAATAAGTAGGATATTAGAGAACCAAAAAATTGGGAGAGAAACAGAATAAGGAACAGTGTAAGAAAATACGGACAGTACAGATATTTTTACTGAAAGTAAAGGTAGGCTTATCATCAAGGTTGCGGCCCATGGAATAAAGGAGGCAATAGCAACATGGATACAGAATTGGCTAAGGGACAGGAAACAGAGAGTAGTGGTGAACAATTGTTTTTCGGACTGGAGGGAGTGGTGTTCCCCAGGGGTCAGTGCTGGGACCACTGCTTTTCCTGATATATATTAATGACTTGGACTTGGGTGTACTGGGCACAATTTCCAAATTTGCAGATGACACAAAACTTGGAAGGGTGGTAAACACTGAGGAGGATAATGATAGACTTCAAGAGGATATAGACAGGCAGGTGGCATGGGTGGACACGTGACAGATGAAATTTAACGCAGAAAAATGTGAAGTGATACATTTCGATAGGAAGTACAAGGAGAGGCAATATAAACTAGAGAGCACAACTCTAAAAGGGGTACAGGAACAGAGAGACCTGGGGGTTTATTTGCACAAATCGTTGAAGGTGGCAGGGCAGGTTGAGAAAACAGTTTAAAAAGCATACAGGATCCTGGGCTTTATAAATAGAGGCATAGAGTACAAAAGTATGGAAGTCATGATGAACCTTTATAAAACACTGGTTCGGTCACAACTGGAGTATTGTGTCCAGTTCTGGGCACCAAACTTTAGGAAAGCTGTGAAGACCTTAGAGAGGGTGCAGAAGAGATTTACTAGAATGATTTCAGGGATGAGGGTCTTTAGTTACGAGGATAGACCGGAGAAGCTGGGGTTGTTCTCCTTGGAACAGAGACAGTTGCGAGGAGATTTGATAGAGGTATTCAAAATCATGAAGGGTCTAGACAGAGTAGATGGAGAGAAATTGTTCCCTTTGGCGGGAGGGTCAAGAACCAGAGGAGATAGATTTTAGGTGATTGACAAAAGAACCAAAGGTGACATGAGGAAAACCTTTTTTACACAGCGAGTTCTTAGGATCTGGAATGCACTGCCCGAGAGGGTGGTGGAGGCAAATTCAGTCATGGTCTTCAGAAGGGAACTGGATAAGCACTTGAAAGGAAAAGATTTTCAGGGCTACAGGGATAGGGCAGGGGAGTGGGACTAGCTGGATTGCTCTTGCATAGAGCCAGCGCTGATTCGATGGGCCGAATGGCCTCTTTCCATGCTGTAACCTTTCTATGATTCTATTTAGATTACCAAAATTGTTGAACTTTCACGACTGATTAATGGACTATAATATTTCCCTTGCTGTTTCTTGTCTCTAAAGAGCCTGCTGAATACCAAGCGGATGATGAGAGTCTTGTACAGCTTCTAAAAGGGCTTTGTCTGAAGTATTTAGGCCGTCTTTTACAAGCTGAACTCTGCTTCAATCAGGTGATACAAAGGTAAGCTGGTTTGCTATAAGATTTGAATATGATGGAATCTCTTATCAGTTGGATCTCGGCACTGAACTAAAGTGGTTGTTTTAAGCTAGTCACATTTGACTCCGGTTAACAAGTAATCCATTGTAACATTGGTACCACACTTTGTTTCTGGTGGTTTAAATTTCATTTATCAAATGAGCATTACATCATGCAAGATGGAACTGTGTAAATGGACTGTGAGTGCTTGGAAATCTAGTTGATTTAATTAGCAGGAAGAAAATGCATTAGTGGCCAGATAGACTTAAATAAGTAAGTGAAAAGTTTATGAATCAAGTGAACAATAAGTGAGCCCAGCTGGTTTTGCCCTTGTAACATAACTCTGTTTATATTGTGGAACTACTTCATCCAAGAAATTTCCATTTTATAAGTTTTATGAGTCATTACTATGGATTGCAAATTTTTGACCTCTGGTTGCCTGATAGATGCACTTTTCACAGTTATGTTTCAGACATGCTGGATGTGCTTTTGTTCATGATAACTTTTGACACTATGATAATCTGCACAAGTTTTTTATGCACAGGAGCAATGTGATTTTAAAATACAAGCAGGATAAAGTTGATATCCTAGGTCGCCATGTGCATTTGTAGATTTTTGAGCTTTCTGCCTTTTTATTTGTAGTGAGAAGAGGATAAGATATGACCATTATTTGGTGCCATTTACTCTTTATGAAATGGGATTGTTATACAAACACCAAGGACACTGGGATAAAGCCAGAAGGTCCATTGAAACAGCAAAGTAAGTATCATGGTAAAATTTTAAATTTACGGCTATAATGGAAATAAATAATTGATTATTCTTCATTTCAGCTTCCTTTATCTACCTTGGGAATAAGCCCAGGTTAACAAAAATCAGATTGAGATTTCAGTGTGACATTAGGACATTTCCTGTTCTTTTCCACACCTCTAGCCTTGAATGCCAGTCCTTTTCTCTGTTATCTGCGTTGGTCATCCTCTCTGCTGTCCTGCAGAGAAAAATAGAAGACTTGCATTTATATGGCGCCTTTCATGACCTTAGGACGTCCCAAAGTGCTTTATAGCCAGTGAAGTACTTTTGAAATGTAGTCACTGTTGTAATGTAGGAAACATAGTAGCTAATTTGCACATGCAGCAATGAGATAATGACCAGATCATTTGTTTTGGCGATGTTGGTTGAGAGATAAATGTTGGAAAGGACACCAGGGAGAACTCCCCTGCTCCTTGAATAGTGCCATGGGATCTTTTACATCCACTCAGACTGGTTGAGCCATGCGGCCTTTCTCCGGATGGTAATTTCTATGTAATTGACAATCCTTAGTAGCCCTGAGAAGGCAGGCCTTTTTCTTGATGTTCCCACAATGGTATTTGGAAGGAAATTCCTAGATATTGACCTAGCAACAATAAAGGAAAGGTGATGTAAGTCCAAGTCATAATGCTGTGGGACTTGTAAGGGAATTTGGAAATGATGGTGTTCCCATGTTCTTGCTGCTCCTATCTTTCTTAAAAATAGCACGGAAGGAAGCCATATAGCCCATCGAGTCCGTGCTGACTCTATGCAAGAGCAATCCAGCTAGTTCTACTCCCCCGCCCTATTCCCGCAGCCCTGCAGATTTTTCCTTTCAAGCATTTATCCAGTTCCCTTTTGAAGGCCATGATTGAATCTGCCTCAACCAGTCCCTCAGGCAGTGCATTCCAGATCCTAACCACTTGCTGTGTTAAAATTTTTTTCCTCATGTCACCTTTGGTTCTTTTGCCAATCACCTAAAATCTATGTCCTCTGGTCCTTGACCCTTCCGCCAATGGGAACAGTTTCTCTCTCTCTACTCTGTCTAGACCCTTCATGATTTTGAACACCTCTATCAAATTTCCTCTCAACCTTCTCTGTTCCAAGGAGAACAACCCCAGCTTCTCTAGTCTATCCACGTAACTAAAGTCCCTCATCCCTGGAATCATTCCAGTAAATCTTTTCTGCACCCTTTCTAAAGGGTTCACATCCTTCCAAAAATCCGGTGCCCAGAACTGGACACAATACTCCAGTTGTGGTCAAACCAGTGTTTTATAAAAGTTCATCATGACTTCCTTACTTTTGTACTCTGTGCCTCTGTTTAAAAAGCCCAGGGTCCCGTATGTTTTTTTAACTGCTTTCTTCACCCGCCGTGCCACCTTCACGGATTTGTGCACATATACCCCCAGGTCTCTCTGTTCCTGTACCCCTTTTAGAATTGTGCCCTTTATTGCCTCTCCTCATTCTTCCTACCGAAATGTACCACCTCGCATTTTTCTGCGTTAAATTTCAACTGCCACATGTCCGGCCATGCCACCAGCCTGTCTATATCCTCTTGAAGTCTATCACTATCCTCCTCATTGCTCACTACACTTCCAAGTTTTGTGTCATCCGCAAATTTTGAAATTGTGCCCTGTACACCCAAGTCCAAGACATTAATATATAATCAAGAAAAGCAGACCCCCAAATAGTCAACGGGAAATTGAGGAGCAAATATGTAAGGAGATTACAGACAGCTGCAAGAAAAATAGGGTGGTAATAGTAGGGGACTTTAACTTTCCCAACATTGACTGGGACAGCCATAGCATTAGGGGCTTGGATGGAGAGAAATTTGTTGAGTGTATTCAGGAGGAATTTCTCATTCAGTATGTGGATGGCCCGAGGGTGGTTGTAGAGGGTTGTTTTTCAAACTGGATGCCTGTGTCCAGCGGTGTGCCTCAGGGATCGGTGCTGGGTCCGCTGTTATTTGTTATTTATATTAATGATTTGGATGAGAATTTAGGAGGCATGGTTAGTAAGTTTGCAGATGACACCAAGATTGGTGGCATTGTGGACAGTGAAGAAGGTTATCTTGGATTGCAACGGGATCTTGATCAATTGGGCCAGTGGGCCGATGAATGGCAGATGGAGTTTAATTTAGATAAATGTGAGGTGATGCATTTTGGTAGATCGAATCGGGCCAGGACCTACTCCGTTAATGGTAGGGCGTTGGGGAGAGTTATAGAACAAAGAGATCTAGGAGTACAGATTCATAGCTCCTTGAAAGTGGAGTCACAGGTGCATAGGGTGGTGAAGAAGGCATTCGGCATGCTTGGTTTCATTGGTCAGAACATTGAATGCAGGAGTTGGGATGTCTTGTTGAAGTTGCACAGGGCATTGGTGAGGCCACCAACTGTACTGTGTACAGTTCTGGTCACCCTATTATAGAAAGGATATTATTAAACTAGAAAGAGTGCAGAAAAGATTTACTAGGATGCTACCGGGAGTTGATGGTTTGACTTACAGGGAGAGGTTAGACAGACTGGGACTTTTTTCCCTGGAGAGTAGGAGGTTAAGGGGTGATCTTATAGAAGTCTATAAAATAATGAGGGGCATAGATAAGGTCGATAGTCAAAATCTTTTCCCAAAGGTAGGGGAGTCTATAACGAGGGGGCATAGATTTAAGGTGAGAGGGGAGAGATACAAAAGGGTCCAGAGGGGCAATTTTTTCACTCAAAGGGTGGTGAGTGTCTGGAACGAGCTGCCAGAGGCAGTAGTAGAGGCGGGTACAATTTTGTCTTTTAAAAAGCATTTGGACAGTTACATGGGTAAGATGGGTATAGAGGGATATGGGCCAAGTGCAGGCAATTGGGACCAGCTTAGTGGTATAAACTGGGCGACATGGACATGTTGGGCCGAAGGGCCTGTTTCCATGTTGTAACTTCTATGATTCTATGATTCTATGAAAAGCAGTGGTCCTAGTACCGACCTCTGGGGAACACCACTGTACACCTCCCTCCAATCCGAAATACAACCTTTCACCACTATATGATTCCTGTTACTTAGCCAATCTGTATCCATGCTGCTACTGCCCCTTTTATTCCATCGGCTTCAGTCTTGATGGCAAGCCTATTATGCGGCACTTTATCAATTCTCTTGGCTCAATACTTGGCTATTGTTGCCCATGTAAACAGCTGACCTAAGCAAGTGTTAGATCCACATCAATAGATGATTCTGAGGTGACTTAAGTATTTGCTGAAGTTGATTGGCGGAAGGATTAGAGGGAACATGAGGGAAAACATTTTTACCCATAGGGTGGTGGCTGTATGGAACTCGCTGCCCGAATTGGTGGTAGAGGCAGGGACCCCCAACTCTTTTAAAAAGTACCTGGACCTGCACCTAAAGTGCTGTAAGCTGCAGAGCTCCGGACTGGGTGCTGGAAGGTGGGATTAGAATGGGCACCAGGTTGTTCTTCGAGCCGGCATGGACACGATGGGCCAAATGGCCCCCTTCTGTGCTGTATCTTTTCTATGGTTCTATTTGCCAGGATCAACCCTTTATATTCTACTTTGTATTCAGAATGTTGTTCAATTTTCTTAGCCTAACTTGCTTCCCTCCCACCTGTCCATTGGATTTAAATCTGGTATACCTTAAACTTACATTACATAGAATTACATAGATTACACTGAATGTACAGCACAGAAACAGGTCATTCAGCCCAACAGGTCCGTGCCAGTGTTTATACTCCACCTGAGCCTCCCCCCCCCCACTTCATCTAACCCTATCAGCAAATCCTTCTATTCCTTTCTCCCTCATGTGTTTATCTAGCTTTCCCTTAAATGCATCTATGCTAGTCACCTCAATGACTCCTTGTGGTAGTGAGTTCCACATTCTATCCACTCTCCGGGTGAAGATGTTTCTCCTGAATTCCTTACTGGATTTATTAGTGACTATCTTATATTTATAGCCCCTAGTTCTGGTCTCCCCCACAAGTGGAAATATCTTCTCTACGTCTACCCTATCAAACCCTTTCATAATCTTAAAGACCTCTATCAGGTCACCCCAAGAGAAAAGACCCCTAGCCTGCTTAGTCTTTCCTGATAGGTATAACCTCTCAGTTCTGGTATCATCCTAGTAAATCTTTTTTTCACCTTCTCCAGTGCCTCTATATTCTTTTTATAAAATGGAAACCAGAACTGTGCACAGTACTCCAAGTGTGGTCTAACCCAGGTTATATATAAGTTTAACATAACTTCTGCTTTTTAATTCTATTCCTCTAGAAATGAACCCCAGTGCTTGGTTTGCATTTTTATGAGGCCTTATTAACCTATGTTGTCGCTACATTTAGTGATTTTTGTATCTGTTCTAGATCCCTCTGCAACCCTGTCCCATTTAGACTGATTTTATCCAAGTAGTATGTGGCCCCCATGTTCTTCCTACCAAAATGTAATACCTCACACTTCTCTATATTGAAATTCATTTGCCAGTTACATGCCCATTCTGCAGGTTTATTAATGTTTTCCTGTACTTCGTCGCAGTCCTCCTCGGTATTAACAATACCCCCCAATTTGTTGTCAGCTGCAAATTTTGAAATTGTACTTCCGATTCCCGAATCCAAATCATTTATGTAAATGGTGAACAACAGTGGTCCCAGCACCAATCCTTGTGAAACACCACTTCCCACCTTTTGCCAGTCTGAGTAACTACCTTTAACATATCCTTTCTTTGAACCCTTACACTTCTGTGAAACTATTTTTTTTATGTTAAACTCCTGTCTGGTAGTCTTAACAACCGCTGTATTTGTAAAGGAGTGCTACTAACAGTGCTCAAAAACCTCATCCAGAACCTTTCAGAATTTGACTTACAGAAGGAAATTCTCATATGTTCAACATCCATAGAAAAATGAATGGGATGCTATCCAAACATGATGGAGGGAGTTTGGAATTTGATGCCATATTAGTCATCTTGTTTTACCATACCGTCCCTTGTAGGACAAGATTGTCTTGCCATTATCTGCAAGGCAGCTAAATAAAGAAATAATTCGTTTTGCTTTTCCAAAGCATGACTATCTTGACTCTCTAACGAGCAATAAATTATTGGAGTCGCTCTGGCCTGTTTTACATCCCTTAAGAAAGCAAATGCTTTAGCACTATTGTGCTCCTGGTTGGCTTCAACATTATGTGTAGAGATTTCTGGAATTTTTTGTACTGCATTGGCATAATTCATTTTGTGTGGAGGTTAAACAAATAAGGAAGTGTTTTGATTACTTACTGGTTTCCTCATTCTGTCACTGTAGTCAAACCTACCTGCTGAGCCCTTGGTTTTTGTTCTAACTTAGTGTTACTGGCAATTTCTGCATTTATATGTCTTTGTTCTGTCACAGCTTATTGCTGACTTACTTTGGAGGAACAGAGACATCTTTCCATGTAGGTAATGGTAAGATGGTGGATCACCATATTGTTCACTTATGGCCTCTTATAGTGCCAAACATAACGGTAGAGTAGGGCAGATTTTAACTTGGCCCATCTGGAGGAAACAGGGCAGTAATGGCCCTAAAATAGCTGAACTGCACTTAATGAGGCCCATCTCTTGAAATGGACCGGGCCTCTCACCGGCATGAATGGGAGGGTATTCTGCACGCTGCCTGCCCATTCTATGCCTGGAGTTAAAATCAACCCCAATGCCTCAACATTTTCCCCCCACATTGGATGACATTTGTATGTGGGGGTTTAACTGTGATCAAAGAATGAGGGAAGGCTAAATCTATGATAGTTGGTCTAACATTCCTCATTTTTTATCCTTAAACTTGAGTTTGCATTGTGTGAATGCCAAGAGGGCTCTGACCCATGATGTAAACAGAACAAAATCTTGAAGTTTTGTCATCTATTTGTATCTGTTCCGATACTGACATTTCAAAACAAAGGTTAGCAAAATGGTTGGTTGAATGTATCCTACGTTACTATTACCTGTTGGGTACAAAACCCTCAGCTGAGGTCAAGGGTTATTCCATTCAATCTTCATTATTTTCTAATCTTAGTAAGTATGTGAAGAACTGCTGCACAGAACAAACCCAATGATATTATTAAACATTATTCAGCTTTTTCAGTTAAGAATGACCATGAGAAGGTGTGAACGCCCTAATTACATTAAGGTGGAGTTACATTCTTCATTGGCCTGTTATCAATTCTTTTCTATTGAATGCATCCCTGTGTTTTTTTTCCTCATGGTAGGAATAACTACAAAGACTATTCAATGGAATCTAGGTTACATTTTAGGATCCATGCTGCAGTGAACAGCCTGAAGAGTTCCCCTACCTCAACACCATGATTATTCCTCAAGAGCAAGTTCCTGAAGAATGCTGCAATAAATAAATGCCTGTGTACGGGTAGGAGTGATGTACAAATTATAGAATAGAGCAAAATAATGCTGACATAATCTGCTGTGTTAGAAGTATTCTGAATGTAGTAATATGTCCCCTTAATTCTCATCTTACAAGCTAACCAGGGTTTTTTCTACAGTGCTGTAAAGTGTGTTGGATTCTATATGTTCTTGCTTAAAAGTAAAAGACAGAGATTTGTTCTTTATCAAATAAACATTTATAAAATTTGTTTTTACTTGAATGCAGACAGGACAATTGCTGGTGCAATAAATTTATATAGTGATTCAGGCAGTTTACTTTAACTTTAATTTTGTTTTAAGAGTCCGAATGAAAGGAAAGCTGAATATATTGCAACTAGAGTGAAAGGGAAAAAAAGTTACAACTACTACAAATCTGAAATAAGAGCTGAAAATGTGGAAATACACAACTGGTCAGATGGCATCTGAAAAGAGCTTTGTTTGGGCGGAGACCTTTCATTAAAATAGAGAGTTTCCATCCGAAACAGTACCTATATTTACTTTCTTTAGATGTTGATGGACTTGTTATATATTTCCAGCATTTTCTGTTTCTATTACAGTGGAACCTTATTACAAATATGTTCTTTCTAGTCTTGTCATGGGTTTATTAGTTACTGGAAGAACTCAAATTGTTATTGGAACTGTTACTGTGTTGGTGCCCATGAACTTTCATGGTTCATGGACACCAACTTGTAATAGTAGATTTGACTGTACAGTGCTCGCCACTTATTATGGACTGATCTATGGTAGCATGTTGAGTCCAACTGGGAATGGACCATCAATACCTAAAACACAATACAAGACCCAAGTAACCGAAGACAAGGGTGTAGCCCACAAGCCCTGGCAATCCGGCCCTCAAAGCTAAGCAACTTGGTCATTTTTGTTCACTGGCTTGTTTAGTTTGAAAGTTGTGGCTCTGGAGCTTTGGAAAGTCTGTTCTTGGTTCAGTTGCTTCATTGGTAGATAAATCCTAAATCAGGCCACAAAGATCTATTGGTCTCAGTAGTTTAAGATGCTTGCGAATTACTGGGCCCATGAGGCTCCATGGTACACACTTATGCGGCCGATGAAGCAAAAAGCTTTGACCCCTGCTGTAATGAATGAACTTAAAACTGCAGCAAAACCGAGGCAGAAAATTGCACATGGGCACAATAAATGCAATAGTTAATAGACAGCAATCGGCAACGGAATCATTAGAATGATATAGCACTAGGTATTACTTTTAGTACATTTGGCTTGGGTTTTTGTCCAATTTTCCTGCCTCTATGAATTGTGTTCTATATAAGTGGTGTACATTGTATATTCTTTATGTATGTACCAGTCTACTTTGTTGTATGCCATTGTGTTTTCCTTATTAGTTGTGCACAGGTAGAGCCAATTCCCCAACATGAACCATGGTTATCATTTTCTGCATTCATCTTACCAAAATTGGCCAGAATTTTCCAATTGAAAATTGAATTCAATTTCTACAGATGCTGTTGAACTGAGGCCAAACTGTTCCATAATCTGATTTTTCTTTTTGGGCCCTTTGTTGGTACCAATAGGAGTGAATTAGATTTCAGTGCTAATGATTTAGATGAATTCTGTGTTTAAGTTCTTTCACAAAACTGATTAGAATTCTGTTTGGAATTTCTGACCAGTTAGCAGTTTGTTGTCAAACTTCACAACACCACGTGGTGTGCACATTTTAATTGTGTGCGTGTTAGAACCTGGCTTAAACTCTACTCCCAGTGAAAGGAATTGGCGATCCGTCCTCATTAGCTGTAAGTGATTTGGAAAGGAGGTGACTTATTGTTCATCTCAGAGTAGACCTTGACAAATGATGAGTTCACAGAAAGGCAACAAAATAAACATAGGTATGGATTCATGTGATTTAGTTAGTACCGAGGATGTAGTAATTGAGTTTGGCCTACCGTATATAGCATTACCACTAACTGAGCACTGTGTTGTGTTCATTATTTGCATTCTGCTGATGCGTGAGGTGTCAATAACAGTGCACTGTAGACAACAAAAGGAGCCATAACCTGATAACTGTCATGAACCCAGTCCATCTCCATAATACCCTCAGCAAACTATAATGTATTTTAGTAGGTATTGCTCTTTACAGATTCCTTGGTCACTATTGAATGCTAGGTCTTTGAAGCAGTTGATTCTGCAAGTTTGTAAATTTATTGATGCAGTCAAGACAAAATTTACGCCTACTGGATTCTAATGGAAAACGTCTTTATAATCTAACAGTACTACTCTGTAAACACTAGGGGAAAAATGACGCAGGTCACAAAGCTGGGATTTGGCAGAGAACTGAGCTTATTCACTGAACAGTTCCCCTCATTTGTGATGTGTTGTTAATATGGTAATACTTGAGAATTCTGAAATAAAAATCTACAGGAACACTTGCCATGAACCCTAAGAACGGTTTGGCCTTGCATTCTGGCAACTTTACACAATAGCACTCGTTGCAGTTCAGGTAGTGCTTTACTGTAACTCGCTCACATTGATCTGTGCTGTGAGTACTATATTGTTGGCATTTAAAGAAAAACTTTGCAGAATGTTACCGTAAAACTTGTTTTTACTCCCAGCAGAAATTTAAATAGTGTTTGGTACCTTGAAATGCATTTCCTTGTGGCAGTGTTTTGATCATGGCCAAGAGGAAACTAGTAGATGTTTGATCTTTCCCAAGATTAGCAACCACTGATAATTTGTGTGCACTGTTTCACCCTGTCCCATCTGTAATAGAAGATGGAGTAATGGCCTAGTATATTCTATGTAAAAAAGCAGCAAGCTTTTTTTATTCGTTTATGGGATGTGGGCATCGCTGGCAAGGCCAGCATTTATTGCCCATTCCTAATTGCTCTTGAGAAGTGGTGATGAGCTTCACATATACTGGTGTGGTTTGCCAAATTTCTGTTAACATCAGGTTTGACTTTTATTTCATCTATATATTCGAATTAAATTTCAATGATTTGGGGCAACAGGATAGTTTCAGTGAATCATTTTCTAAGTTCTGGTGTTTGAATGCTATGCCTCAGTTAGACAGTTACCATGCTGCACCGCAAAATGGGGACAGAAGGACTATGTTACGAATCCCTCTTCAATTCTTTATCCATTTTTAAGAAGAATTGGGATTAATGTTCCATTTCCTCCTAGCGATGACTCAAAGCCAAGCTTAGCTATATATTTTATTAAACTTTTAGGCATAAACTAAATGTTCAAGCTCCATGATGATTCTGTCTGTACATGCACAGCTTGCTCAGGTTCAATTGTCGCTCTGTGTTAAGTCAGCTGAACTGTCACTATGACAACAAAGGCTGTACATTTGTTTCCAGCGACCCTGAGCCAGTGTTCTCGCTCCTGATCTCTATCTGCTGGAAGTGCACAGGTGTGTTTGCTGAGCGAGGGATGATTGGGCCTGAGTGTTAGTGCTACTATGGTAGGATTTCCTATTTGACAGTCCCTGTTCAGGTTACCATAACTACACTTGGCCCTTGGATGAGAGACGGGAATAAAAGAGGGAACAGAAAGAGGAAAATAGTTTTAGTTTAATTAAGTGTTAAAGCTATGCAGTGGGCATCTTTTTAAGGTAGCCTGTCCTCTTTGAATCTACTTTTCATTCCATATTAATAACAGAAATAAATAGGGATGACATTGCAGAGTAAAGGAACATCATATTTTATAACAGCTGGCAACAAGATAAAATAGGATAATCAGCAGAGTACAACTAAAAATATCTTGATCTATCATTCTGCTTTATGTGATTCTGTACAGGTTTGTCTCATTCATCACCTATATTAATGCGGTGGACTTACAGGACACCCCTTCCTATCCTGTAATATGCTTCTCCCATCTGTCCTGTTCCTTTGCAATACAACTGGCACTCATTTCCTACTAGTTGCCCACAGAGACATCTGTCCCTCCCCAAAGTTGTCTAGTAATGATGAGAGTCATCCCTAAACTGCAGGTAGATTGATCTCTTGTAAAATGAGTTATTTGATTAGATTTAGCACTGTTGGGACCGACTGATTTATTCCTTCTCCTTTATTGAAAGCGTCCCACAAAACCTGCAGCAGTGGACTGACTAGGACTACAAATCTCATTGTTTCCCTGATTATTCCTAAGCAATCCCCCCCACCCCATTGAGACCTTTGATACCGTGAATCAATCCATTAATATACATGAGCTTTCATCATAACACCCCTAATACTTATCAATTTGTGTCTTTAATGCTTTTTTTAAGACAGGCCAGTGTCTAGTCAAACTTGCAATAACTTGCATTGGGTAAGTTTGGTGCTAATCTTTTTCTAAGCTGTGCACGTTAACTAACCCACATGGAGTGCCACCTCTGCTCTGGAACTTGAATGTTGAACAAAACATACAAACATACGAATTAAGAGCAGGAGTAGGCCATTTGGCCTCTCGAACCTGCTCTGCCATTTGAAAGATCATGGCTGATCTGATTGTGACCTCAACCCTACTTTCCCGTCTATCTACTATAACCTTTGACTCCCTTGTTAATCAGGAATCTATCTAACTCAGCCTTAAAAATATTCAATGACCCTGTCTCCACCGCTCTCTGAGGAAGAGAGAAAACATTTCTCCTCATCTCTGTCTTAAATGGGAAACCCCTTTTTTTAAACTGTGGCCCCTAGTTCTAGTCTCTCCCACAAGGGGAAACATCCTCTCAGCATCCACCCCTTCAAGTCCCCTCAGGATCTTCTTATGTTTCAATAAGATCACCTCTCATTCTTCTAAACTCCAATGTATACAGGCCCAACTTGTCCAACCTTTCCTCTTAAGATAATCCCCTCATCCCAGGAATCAGTCGAGTGAACCTTCTCTGAACCGCCTCTAAAGCAATTATGTCCTTTCTTAAATAATTGTAAACAATTTTACAACACCAAGTTATAGTCCAGCAATTTTATTTTAAATTCACAAGCTTTCGGAGGCTACCTCCTTCCTCAGGTGAACGATGTGGAAATCCACATCGTTCACCTGAGGAAGGAGGTAGCCTCCGAAAGCTTGTGAATTTAAAATAAAATTGCTGGACTATAACTTGGTGTTGTAAAATTGTTTACAATTGTCAACCCCAGTCCATCACCGGCATCTCCACATCATGACTACTTTCTTAAATAAGGAGACCAAAACGGCACACAGTATTCTAGATGTGGTCGCACCAATGCCCTGTACAACTGCAGCAAAATATCTCTACTTTTATTTTCCATTCCCCTTGCAATAAATAACAACATTCCATTTGCCTTCCTAATCACTTGCTGTACCTGCATATTAACTTTTTGTGATTCATGTACTAGGACACCCAGATCCCTCTGTACCTCAGAGTTCTGCAATCTCTCTCTATTTAAATAATATACTGCTTTTCTATTCCTCCTGCCAAAGTGGACAAGTTCACATTTTCCCACATTATACTCCATCTGCCAAATTTTTGCCCACTCACTTAATCTATCTATATCCCTTTGCAGACTCCTTGGGCCCGATTTTAGCACCCGCTACCGGGTGCGTTCTCGGCGGGAGGGCCCCGAAAATCCCGAAATCCCGGAGCGGGACCGGATCGCGCCTCGATCCCGCCCACTTCCGGGTTCCGCGCTGACGTGCGGGGGTGCGTGCGCAGCCCCCGCTGGTGGGAATCCCGCAGGCAATTAAAGCCAGCGGGATGCCACTTGAGTGTATTTACTTTGGTTGTTCAGGTCATTAACTGACCTGATTAAGGGACTGTGTGTGATTTTGGATAAACATGGGACTGTTTCACACACTGGGGGAAACAGTCCTAGTTGAAATGGACGTGTTGCAGCCGTCAGCCTGTGGCAGCTGCAAAGGTCCATTTGACGGGTGGGTGGGGGGGGGGAGACCCTCAGCCATTGCAGGAGGCCGCTCTGTCACTTGGGACAAAGTGTGGCCTCCACCACCCTCCTCCTGATGGTCGAAGTCACCAACCTGCACACTTACCCCGGGGTCCGGAGACATTGCGGACCCCCTCAGATGTACATCTTGCGGATGGGGGCCGCCGTAGCTGCAGTCATGACCCCCTCGGAGGGCGAACAGCATCACCAGCCTCGCCATCCACGCCGTCCACCTCTGACACGTGGAGCTCCACAACAGAGTGCTGTGACACATCCACCTGTACAGCAGGAGGGAGGGCTACCGCAGAGAGAGACGCGTCGCAGAGGGCACTACCCTCACCACAGGTTCCACAGACCGAGGCTCAGCCTCCTGGACCTCTCTGAGCAGCAGTGCACACGGAGGCTCAGAGTCACTCGACATGTAGTCGTGGACATCTGCAGCCTCTTTCATGCCGAGCTGCACCTGGCTGGCCCGAGCACCATCTTCCTACCTATCTCTGTCAAAGTCACCACTGCCCTCCCGAACTTCTGCTCCACAGCCTTCCAGGCTGCAACCGGGGACATCCCCGATGTCTCTCAGTCGTCTGCGCAGAAGAGCCCTGCAAATACACCTACACTCACTCTGCAGTGACACACTGGGTGGCATCAGTGGTGGGTCCTCATAGGGATACCCAGGAGCGGGCATTATTGCACAAACCGGACAGGATTCGCGAAGACATGGCAGTAGTGGTGCCAATGTAATGTGTGATGTGTGTTGTTCTTTAATTCAATAGAAGTAAGAACCATGACAATCCCTCAAACACCCTTGTGCATCCCCTTCATGCTCACGAAACGTTTGCCTTACGCTGCCTACTGCACATATGTGATGCATGCCCTGTGGCTGCAGCACAGGTGGTGGCAGGTTGAGTGAGGCTGGCCGTGAGAGAGATGCACGAGAGGGTGAGTATGGGATAGAGCCATGAGATTGTATGAGGATTGGGTTGCGTGTTAGTGGCGGGTGAGTACTCGCGAGGTGAGTAGGTGCAGGTAAGATGAGGATGAGGTTTGAGTGGGTATGAGGGGTCATGTGACAGAGTAGTGTTGGCGGTGCCGATGGAGATGTGGGGTGGGGGCAGTGATGTGGTAGACGGAGTGTAGGGGAAAGACTACGTGTTCTCACTGTGGCTGACCTATTGAGGTCATTGGAGCGCCTCCTGCACTGTATGCAGGTGGACGATATGTTGGTGGCGCAGGTGACCCCCTCTGCCACCTCGAGCCAGGCCTTCTTGGTGGCAGAGGTGGGCTGCTTCCTCCCGCCCGCTGGGGGGAAGATCTCTGTCCTCCCCCTCCTCCTCACCCCATCTAATGATACCTGGGGTGAGGCATTATTAAACTGGGAGCAGCCTTCCCCCTGGGCTGCTCTATGCTGTAATTTTTGCTGTTTGTGGCAGCATCTGTCAGTGGAGGACTGCCCCTTTAAATAGAGCGCCTCCAGCTGACAGATCTTACTGCGGAGGAGCAGGTAAGTGGATCCAATTAGTGTGTTGCCTGCTACGATCGCGTGGGCAACCCACTAATTTCACCGGGCGCGTTTTCAACGTGCCCGCTGGCCCACCCGCCGAGAACCCGCACCCCTGGTAAAATCGGGCCCCTTATGTCCTCTTCACAACTTACTTTCCTACCTACCTTTGTGACATCAGCAAATTTAGCAACCATACATTCCATCCCTTCATCCATTGAAACAGATTGTAAATAGTTGAGGCCCAAGCACTGATCCCTGTGGCACTCCACTCGTTACATCTTGCCAACCCGAAAATGACCCTTTTATGCCTACTCTCTTTCCTGTTAGCTAACCAATCCTTTATCCATGCTAATATGTTACCCCCTACACCATGAGCTCTTATTTTGTGTATTGCCTTTGATGTGGCACCTTGTCAAAAGCCTTCTGGAAATCTAAGTACACCACATTACAGGATCCACTTTATCCATGTTGCTTGTTACTTCCTCAAAGAACTCTAATAAATTAGTCAAACACGATTTCCCTTTCACAAAGCAATGTTGACTCTGCCTGATTGCATTGAGATTGTCTAAGTGCCCTGCTACAACCTCCTTAATAATAGATTCTAGCATTTTCCCTGTGTCAGATGTTAAGCTAACTGGCCTGTAGTTTCCTGCTTTCTGCCTCCCTACTTTCTTGAATAGAGGAGTTACATTTGCAGTTTTCCAATCTGATGGGACCCTTCCAGAACCTAGGGAATTTTGGAAAATTAATACCAATGCATCTAATATCTCTGCAGCCACTTCTTTTAAGACCCTAGGATGAAGTCCGTCAGGACCTGGGGACTTGTCAGCTTTTAGTTCTAATAGTTTTTTCAGAACTCTTTCCCTGGTGATTCCCCTGAAGTCCCTTTCCATGCTTTGGAGAGGTCTGTGTTACTCTTTCAACTCGAGTATTTCCATTTTCAGGAAGCTATGGGTTAGTATATCTTGGAGTAATAAAATTCTTTCAATTCTTCAGAAATCTAAACTCTCTAAAGTTAAGGGAAAAATCCTTTTGCTAAACAGTCTTCATAAACTTCCCAAGTTGAGCGAAAACATTTTTACTTTTCACACTCAGCAAAATTTACACAGTAGCCTCTTTCGTTTCTTGCAAATCTAACCAACAACTGTCGCACTTTGCCTTTAGTGGCTCCACCTTAAGTACTGCTTCACTATCTCCTCTGGCCTCAAGAGGAACATCCACATTTCTTCCATTGCTAACTCTGCTTGCGAGAAGCTTGGTGTTGGTCTTTCTTTCCAAACACTTTTTGCCCTCCCCTCCAGTGAGTATCAGCAGGCTATTCTACCACCGAAGGCATCACAGTTCAGCCTGATCCTGAAATATATGAGAACCCCTGACTGATTTTTCTCTTTCCTTCCCCTCTGCATACCACCACTGGATGCGCTGAGTCCAATTGTAGTATCCCAGTTGAGATCAGTTGACTCGGCACAGACCAGGGATTGAGCCTGGGACCCTCTGGTCTTTATAATTTTGGTACTATTATCACACAGTGATAATCCACTGATTTTTATCCACAAAATCATTGAAGCACTAGAGGAGAAAGCTTCTCCTCTTTGCCTTTCTATCTCCCCTTCTTTCATGATTCTACATCTGTAATGGCATCTAGTTTTTCGGGTTTACTATTCACTTTCTTTGACCGATGTCTCCTCTGACCTGTTTGTTAGTTCCTGGGTTTCTGGCTATAAGGATGTGTGCATCTGTCACTCTCTAATTTTAAGCTTTCCAGTGTAAAGTTCTCCAAGTGCTTTTAGTTCCCCCTCCCTTCCCTTCTCAGATGAGAATTGAATTACCCTTTGATGGATTGAGTGCCCTGCCTGGCGTGCTCTCCCTAAATTTAATGCTCTTTTTATTGTCTATGATCTGTGTTTGCCCAAACAGACTTTCCATCATTACCACATTGTTATGTAGGAATTGAAAGCTTGACACCCATTTCTATACTTTTTGAAGAGTATATCCTGGAAAGGTGTTGGTGGTGGGGGGTGGTGGTGTCTATATTGCAGAGACTAAAGAGGAATCTATCACCAGTCTAATACCATTTTGACAACATTGTGGTTCTTCCCTCTTCCATAAGTCTGAGGATTTCCATCGGTTCAATATTAACCATAGATGTTACTGGTATTCAGGAAGTGATTTCTCTCACTGTTTCACTTAGGTTATCTTACTGGCAAATTTGCCTTGGACGTTATGGCCCGGAATTTGCTGAAAACTTGCGCTATTGTAACGACGCGTCTATGGCATATGCCAAATTTCTAGCGCAGAAGCTCCAGGAAATTATGGCGTAAGTGACTTAAGCGAACCAGTAAATATAACAGCTTCCCCACTCCATCAAAATCAAATGGTGACCGTGAATTTGCTGAATTAATGCTACTCTCATTGCCACTGCCACTTCAAACGTTACGGAATGGCGTTGGAGGGATTACGGAATGGCGCTAATGAATCACAAAATGGCGCTGGTGAGATTAGCAGACTGGCACCCTTTCACACCGTTCCACTTATAAACAATGAGAATTAATTACATAATAAGAAACAAACTTTTTATTACTAATAGATTTTTAAAATATGGAAATGGGAAACCTGCACGAATTGTTTAGCTCTTTTACTTTTACAAAAACATTAAGTAACCCATCGTTCCATTGTGTGTCTGTCCCCGGCACTTTGGATGTGTAACAGACGTTGGCTGCGCTGCTTCAGATTCATCGCTATGCTCGCTGCGGCATATTCTAACCAGTTCTCTAGCAAATTAGCCGTAAATTCGCCACTGGAGAATTGGGGAGCACAACGGTCTAAGTTAAGGCTTTCGGGGCCAAATGCACCATTGTAGGAAATTCTGGGCCCAACATTGTTGTCATTTCATGAAGACTCATTCTGGCCTCAATGGTCACAGTTCTCCATCCAAGTGCCCATGGATTTAGTATTAGGTAAATCTGTGAGCCACTTACTAACTTAACAATTTGTAACTGATTTGCTGAACAATGAATCAAGATACTTGCTTTGGCAGGAGACCTCCCAGCTACCATGTAAACTCAATGCTCTCACCATCTGTAGATCGATAAGACAAATGGGGAAAAAATGTATATTGGTCACTTCAAAAATGAAGCATGAAGTATAGCCCTTCCTGTTTTAAGCGAGATAGTTGATCCTTTCATGGGCCAATACACTTGCCCTTGTTTTTTGCTTTCATGCTGCATATTTATTTGCTCCTAAATGTGGATGATCTAATTGAATGGCAGAACAGGCTAAAAAGACTGATTGATCTATGATCAATATTTAGAGTTTAAGGATCACCTGGTCCATTATAGACAACTAATTTTCATATTCTGAGCAATGTGTTTTGAATGCAAGTCTCCTGGATGAAAACCTGTTTAAATGGAGAAATGAAGCAGTTTAGAACTGACGCAGGCTTATGTTTGCCACCAACTTTACTAACTAGAGGGATTATTCTTAAAAACTGACGGCTCTGTTTTTAAAAAAAAAACAGAAAATGATGGAAACACTCAGCAGGTGAGGCAGCATCTGACCTTTCATCAGACTGGAAGATGAACAGCAAGTACAGAGCCAGGGAAAAAGGGGAGGGAGGAAAGAATAAAAGGGAAGGTCTGTAATAAGGTGGAGGGCAGGAGAGGTTAAATGACAAAAGGGACGATGGTGCAAAGCAAAAGGAGGTGATAATGAAACAAGTATAGAAACAAAAAATGGGCCAAGTATCCAAGCTCCATTTTCATAACTGAGGCAAGAATTATCATTAATCCACAATATATTTTTTTAATTGTCTTCTGGAGATGTAAAAGTGAAATGTATGAATTTCTTTTAATTAAGATTTTTTTCAATAAATCAATTACTGAACAGTAACTTTTATTGATGGTTGGTAACCCTGATCTGGGTGGAGTTTTTAATAAGAAATAGGAGCAGGAGTAGGCCATACGGCCCCTCGAGCCTGCTCCACCATTCAATAAGATCATGGCTGATCGTCTACCTCAACTCCACTTTCCTGCCCTCTCCCTTGATTCCCAGACTGTCTCTTTCTTTGTGAATGGTAGCAGACTATGATTTAAATCCAATCCTGGTTTTCTGTAAGTATGAGACTACTCCTCTCTGTACATACTAATATGAGAAAACAGATTTTGTGGAATACTTCTCTGGAATTAAGGAATTCTTACAGCCTCCCCCTCCCCTTTCCCTTTCCCCATCCCAGTGCATTTTTTATTTAGTTGCTGATGATCTTGTCAAAGATATTCTACAGCTGTGCAGAACAGTACAGTTAAGGTTGAAGGTGTTTTTACGACCATTACCAGTGCTGCTGTGATTTGGTGAGCAGGGGTGGGGGTGAGGTGTATTGGCAAGTGAGTCAAACTACCAGCTCTGGTACTCAACCGTGACCATTTGATCAGGGTGTCAGACCCTGTGAGCAATAGTGCAACAGGTCCTTCACCACAAGAGGCTTCTACCTTTACCCTGATAAACAGAAATAGGTACTCCACAAAGTCCATGGTATCCTCCAAGGTGTAAAATGCCAGAATTTACTACTTGCTTTCTGAACGTGAACAGAAGCTTAAAAAAAAGCTGCAACATTCCACATAACTTGATAGATTAAAAAAAGAAATGCAAGAGATGCATTTTGGGGCTGCAGTTGTATATTATTTATTTTGTCCAACGAGGTAGGATATGTTGTCCTGTATTAGCTCAAAATTAGACAAACATTGGACACAATTGTATTGTAACTATATTTTGAGAAGTGCAAAGCAATGCTGTATATTTTTCTTGTTGTTCATACTGTGCATTCATAGCCTATTCTGTGATGTGTGTTGCTTCATACTATGAAATAGGTAATTATAATGACAGATAATATTGACATAAGACAATTCAGCTTAGATACGGCATATATGTATTTTTTTAAACTGAGACTGACATATTCCCATTTTATTCTGTATGTATATTCCCAAATGTATTGTGTAGTGACAGTGATTATTTTGCTACTGAATTATATCTTGGAATGTTGTACTGTAATTTGTCCTCTTTGGTGGTAATTGTGTTTATCCCTTTTGAGAACTATGAATTAAACCAAAACAAAAAAATAATAGTTTATTCCAATTTTTAGTTCCATCTCTTACAATGTTTACAATAAAAAAAATTGTGCTGATGGTGACAGAAAGCGAAGTCTGTGTGTATTTTGAAAGCTGCGGAGTAGAACCATAAAATCATTGAATGATACAGCACAGAAGGAGGCCATTCGGCCCAACGTGCCGGTGTCAGTCCTTTGAAAGAGCTATCCAATTAGTCCCGCTCCCCTGCTCTTTCCTCATAGCCCTGCAAATTTTTCCCCTTCAGTTATTTATCCAATTCCCCTTTGAAATTTATGATTGAATCTGCTTCCACCACCCTTTCAGGCAGTGAATTCCAGATCATAACAACTCACCGCGTTTAAAAAAAATAATTCCTCATGTCACCTCTGGTTCTTTTGCCAATTACCTTAAATCTGTGTCCTCTGGCTATCGACCCTTCTGCCACTGGAAACACTTTCTCCTTATTTACTCTATCAAAACCCTTCATGATTTTGAACAGCTCAATCAAATCTCCCCTTAACCTTCTCTCCTGTAAGGAGAACAACCTCAGTTTCTCTGGTCTCTCCATGTAACTGAAGTCTTTCATCCCTAGTACCATTCTAGTAAATCTCTATTGGGCGCGGGTAGTGTGATCTGCTGTTAACCCACGCCGGACAGCCCCTGTGCAGGCAGGACAAGAACTTCGTCCGGCCTATGGACTTCCTTTAAGCAGCGTTGAAAGTTAGGCCTTACCCGACGATTGAAGTAAATGCACACTTTCCACCAGCAGGGGGAAGCCCCAATCTCTTAAAACGAGGATGTCTCTTAAAGGTAGCCAGTACCTGTTATTTGCTAAAAATAACAGTCTACTATCTGCACAGAGATCAGACAACGCACACATAAAACACAGATGCAGGTCCCATCCCTATGTTTACAAACTGATGAGTTATGTTAAAACATTGAATAAAGGTTGTGCACTACTATACAATTGTCTTTGTAAACTTCTCTCCACATCCTCCAATCTGTATGCCTGACCTCACCAATCTGCCGATCTGAGTTTGTACCAGGCCTGCGTGAGTGCGTGCACCAAGGTTCTCTGCTGATGCACTAGAGATGGACAGAAGAAGCAACTTCCTATATCCGCGGGGGGGGGGGGGGGCGGGCAAGGGATCCTCCAGACATTTGCCCAAAAGGCAGTGGGAGGCAGCGGGGGACGAAGTCAATGCCAGGCGGAGACCACCACGAACATGGATGTAGTGCAGGAAGAAGTTCAATGCTTTGACACGAGTGGTCAAGGTGAGTGAGGTCAACTGTCAAGTGGCGTCTCCTACCAACTGCACCACGCACTACACCCCCATCTCCCACATACCAATAAACTCTTTCCGTCAGTACTCAAATCTTCCGATCAGATGCTTCCTCTCACCCTTACACGTTACCACTGTTGCAAGCCGCCCACCCACAATTCACAGGCCACACACACTGGCAGCTATTCAACCATGACAGGCACATCACCCAGACATACGTCCTGCTTTCTTGCAGGAGAAGGTAGTACATAACAGGAGGCAGTAAGTGGCAGTGGCATTTAGCCCCTCGAGCCTGTTCCACCATTCAATGAGATCATGGCTGATCTGTGACCTAACTCCATATACCCGCCTTAGTCCCATATCCCTTAATACCCTTGGTTCACAGAAATCTATCAATATCAGATTTAGAATTCACAATTGAGCTAGCATCAGATGCCGTTTATTAGAAGAGCGTTCCAAACTTCTCCCACCCTTTGCATGTAGAAGCATTTCCTAACTTCACTCCTGCACGTCCTGGCTCTAAATGTTAGGCTATGTCCCCGCATCCTAGTATTGAAGCCTAGGAGACCTCCAAATGCATCATCAGCCAGAAGCAATAATCCAGCAACTAACCTGTAAATCCTGTATGGTACCTTTAAATAGCGCTTGTAGCGGTTCCTCCAGGCACTCTAAAACATGTTCAGATGGTCGTGGTTAATCAATGTCTTAACTACGCTGATTGTATCCATTTTCTCCTTACTTTACATGCTGCTGGCGTTTGGTATTCGCGCATGCCAAGATGGCTTCCGGCACACGTCACATTGGAAACGTGCATGCGCAACCTAGACGCCATCTTAGCATTTCGGGAGGCCGCGTAGCACTGAAACAACGGGCGCTACATGGCCCAATTTTTAGCCCAGTGCCTCTATTTATAAATCCAAGGATCCCGTATGCCTTTTTAAACAGCCTTCTCAACTTGTCCTGTCACCTTCAAAACACCCCCAGGTCTCTCTGTTCCTATATCCCTTTAAAATTGTACCGTGTTCTATTTCAGTGCAGTTGTCCCTCCTACATCAGTCCTTTATGTTCCAAAAATGATCCATTACTTATGAAAGTAGCATCATTTTATGACACTTGGTTACATCTTCAATTTTCTTTGTATACTTTTCTCCTTTACCAAACACACAAATACCATGTCATTAGTTTCCAACATTTACTGAATTTAGGTGATTCTTGCACACGCTTCTTTCATATTTCCTGTCTTGTTTGTCTGTTTGCAGTTAGCCTCTATGCTTCTCTTCTACTCCCTTCAGTAACCTTTCCAACCTCTCACGCTATTATTATTCCAGGTAAACCTATAACTATTGTCTTTACGGCATGTACTGTAGCATGGAACTGAAGATCAATTGAGGATCAGACTAAGAGAGAGTACAAGAAAGTCTAAGATGGGTTTGCGGTGCATGTGTGTAAACGCATGAAGTGTGGTAAACAAGGTTGGTGAGCTGCAGGCGCAAATAGCCACATGGAATATGATGTTATGGCGATAATGGAGACCTGGCTCAAAAAAGGGCAGGATTGGGTACTAAATATTCCTGGATACAAGGTGTTCAGGAAATATAGGGAAGAAAAGAAAGGTGGGGGGGGTTGGCAGTATTGATAGAGGAGAATATTGTAGTACTGGAGAGAGAGGATGTCCTGGAGGGGTCAAGGACAGAATCTATTCGGTTAGAGTTAAGAAACAATAGAGGTGCCATTACACTCCTGGGTGTATTCTATAGGCCTCCAACTAGTGGGAAGGATATAGAGGAACAAATTTGTAGGGAAATTACAGAGAGGTGCAAGTGTCAGTGGGGGAGCATTTAGAGAGCAGCGATCATAGTATCATAAGGTTTAGATTAGCTATGGAAAAGGACATGGACCACTCTAACGTAAAAATACTCAATTGGAGGAGGGCCAATTTCAGTGGGATGAGAACAGATCTGGCCCGAGTAAATTGGAATCAAAGATTGGCAGGCAAGACTGTAATTGAATTAAAGAGGAGATGGTCTGGGTACAGTCTAGGTACATTCCCAGGAGGGAGAAAGGTAGGGCAACTAAAACCAGAGCTCCCTGGATGACAAAAGAGATAGAGAGTAAGATGAAACGGAGAAAAGGGGCACATGACAGATGTCAGGTTGATAACACAAGTGAGAACCAGGCAGAATATAGAAAGTACAGAGGGGAAGTGAAAAAAGAAATAAGAGGGGCAAAGAGAGAGTATGAGAAAAGACTGGCAGCCAACATAAAAGGGAATTCAAAAGTCTTCTACAGGCATGTAAGCAGCAAACGGCCAGTAAGAGGAGGAGTGGGGCTGATTAGGGACCATAAAGGAGATCTACTCATGGAGGCAGAGGGGATGGCCGAGGTACGAAATGAGTACTTTGCATCTGTCTTTACCAAGGAAGAAGATGCTACCAGAGTCTCAGTAAAGGAAGCTGAGATACTGGATGGGCTAAAAATTGATAAAGAAGAGGTACTAGAAAGGCTAGCTGTACTTAAAGTAGATAGGTCACCCGGTCCGGATGGGAAGCATCCTAGGTTGCTGAGGGAAGTAAGGGTGGAAATTGCGGAGGTACTGGCCATAATCTTCCAAACATCCTTAGATACGGGGGTGGTGCCAGAGGACTGGAGAATTGCAAATGTTACATCCTTGTTCAAAAAAGGGTGTAAGGATAAACCCAGCAACTATAGGCCAATCAGTTTAACGCTCAAGGTTGGGGAAATTGTTAGAAACGATAATCCGGAACAGAATTAACAGTCACTTGCACGAGTGTGGATTGATTAGTGAAACCAGCACGGATTTGTTAAAGGCAACTTGTGTTTAACTAATTTGATAGAGTTTTTTGATGAGCTTTTAGAGAGGGTCGATGAGGGCAATGCAGTTGATGTGTATATGGACTTTCAAAAGGCGTTTGATAAAGTACTGCACGGTAGGCTTGTCATCAGGATTGTGGCCCATGGAATAAAGGGGGCAGTAGCAACATGGATACAGAATTGGCTAAGTGACAGGAAACAGAGAGTAGTGGTGAACGGTTGTTTTTCAGACTGGAGGGAGGTGTACAATGGTGTTCCCCAGGGATCGGTGCTGGGACCACTGCCTTTCTTGACATATATTAATGACTTGGACTTGGGTGTACAGGGCACAATTTCCAAATTTGCAGATGACACAAAACTTGGAAGGGTAGTGAACAGTGAGAAAGATAGTGATAGACTTCAAGAGCATATAGACAGGCTGGTGGCATGGGCGGATACGTTACAGATGAAATTTAACGCAGAAAAATGCGAAGTGATACATTTCGGTAGGAAGAGCAAGGAGAGGCAATATAAAGTAGAGGGCACAACTCTAAAAGGAGTACAAGAACAGAGACATCTGGGGGTTTATGTGCACAAATCGTTGAAGGTGGCAGGGCAGGTTGAGAAAGTGGTTAAAAAAGATCCTGGGCTTTATAAATAGAGGCATAGAGTGCAAAAGTAGGGAAGTCATGATGAACCTTTATAAAACACTGGTTCGGCCACAACTGGAATATTGTGTCCAGTTCTGGGCACTGCACTTTAGAACAGATGTGAAGGCCTTAGAGAGAGTGTTGAAAAGATTTACTAGAATGTTTCCAGGGATGAGGGACTTTAGTTACATGGATAGATTAGAGAAGCTGGGGTTGTTCTCCTTGGAACAGAGACAGTTGCGAGGAGATTTGATAGAGGTATTCAAAATCATGAAGGGTCTAGACAGAGTAGATAGAGAGAAACTGTTCCCCATCGGTGGAAGGGTCAAGAACCAGAGGAGATAGATTTAAGGTGATTGGCAAAAGAATCAAAGGTGACATGAGGAAAACCTTTTTTACACAGCGAGTGCTTAGGATCTGGAATGCACTGCCCGAGGGGGTGGTAGAGGGAGATTCAGTCATGGCCTTCAAAAGAGAACTGGATAAGTATTTGTAAGTAAAACATTTGCAGGGCTACGGGGAAAGAGCGGGAGAGTGGGACTAGCTGGGTTGCTCTTCCATAGAGCCAGTGCGGACTCGATGGGCCAAATGGCCTCCTTCCGTGCTGTAACCTTTCTATGATTCTATGAATTTGTTTTGCCCATGATCTTGTCCTTGAATTAACTGGCCTAGCTTAAGTTTTTCATTATGGTATGTTACTGTTTAAGTATTATTACATAACGTACCGGATTTGCAAGCTTTCTGAAACCACATCGGTTTAAAATGGTTATTAAATGTAAAATCATTTATCTCAAAATGGTAATCAACTTTGGAATGTCTATTGTTCACCAACAAGGAAGTTTACTGAAGATAGCAGAATGGACAATACAGCCATTATTTTATAACCTTTGATGCATCTTCAGACGGCTTCCATTTTCTCAGTTTTACTGTTATTTTTTTTCCTGCCATACAACACAACAAATTTCCCCTCTTACTGAAGCATTACCAAGCTGAGTACATTCAGTATTTGAGAGTTCAAATCCATTTATTATTTGTGATGCACTCTGACTAAACCTGCCAATTTCAGTGCTGTTCATTAAGCCTAGTAGCTTAACTGGAAAACACTGTCTCATTATATCCATTATTATCTGCTGTCTTGGGATCAAACTTTTTTGATTTACAAGCTAATTGATTTTGGTGTTGTACAGTTCCATCCACTAGTACTCATCAGAGGCAACTTACTGCAATCCTCCCCCATGATCCCCTAGTGATGTGTTTCAATATTGTCCCAGTCCTATTACATTCAAACCTCACTCTATTTTATTTGTGTCAAAGTCCACATCCTGATGACTCATGTTTCCCCTATATTTATACCCCTGCTGTCTCAGCAACAATGGGGAAACTCAACCATGAAGCATGGCTTCCCAAGCATACTTAGCGATAGGAAAGGGGTCTCAGTACAGCAAATGGACTGATTTTGCATTGCAGGAGGGGATTAGGATAGCACCACCACTCAGTACTGTTTTTTCTCTTGACTTGAGGAAGGAGAAGTGATACACCGCAGTGGGCCGAGGGATTGATACACCGCAGTGGGCCGAGGGATTGATACACCGCAGTGGGCCGAGGGATTGATACACCGCAGTGGGCCGAGGGATTGATACACCGCAGTGGGCCGAGGGATTGATACACCGCAGTGGGCCGAGGGATTGATACACCGCAGTGGGCCGAGGGATTGATACACCGCAGTGGGCCGAGGGATTGATACACCGCAGTGGGCCGAGGGATTGATACACCGCAGTGGGCCGAGGGATTGATACACCGCAGTGGGCCGAGGGATTTCGAAGTCTGGGGCCAGAGAAATGAAGACACGCATTAGAAGACTCAAAAGACATTTAGAATCATACAGCACAGAAAAAGGCCTTTCAGCCCATTGTGTCTGTGCCAGCTCTTTGAAAGAGCTACCCAATTAGCCTCACTCCCCTGCTCTTTCCCCATAGCCCTGTAATTTTTTTTCCTTTTCGAGTATATATCTAATTCCCTTTTGAAAATTACTGTATAATCTGCTTCCTTTAAGGCAGTGGATTCAAGAACATAACAACTAGCTACATAAAAACATTTCTCTTCATCTCCCCTCTGGTTCTTTTGCCAATTATCTTAAATATGTGTCCGCTGGTTACCGACCCTTCTGCTAGTGGAAACAGTTTCTCCTTACTTACCCTGATCAAAACCCTTCATAATTTTGAACACTTCTATTAAATCTCTCCTTAACCTTCTCTGCTCTAAGGAGAACAATTTCAGCATCTCTACTTTCTCCACATAACTGAAGTCTCTCATCCCTGGTATCATTCTAGTAAATCTTCTCTGCACCCTCTCCAAGACCATGACATCCTTCCTAAAGTGTGATGCCCAGAATTGGACACAATATTCTGGCTGAGGCTTAACTAGTGATTTATAAAGGTTTAGCATAACTTCCTTTCTTAAAAGGAATAGGATGAAAAAATGGGAGATTGAATGGGGAAGGAAAAGAAATCGGAGGCAGAAATGTACGAAGGAGGAATCAGCGACCAGAAGTAGTTAGGAAGGGCAAATGATCATCTGTATTTCCAAATGTATAAAATCTTAGTGTTCAAACACTGCCTTCTGGTATTCTGAGGTCCATGTGACTACCCTTGCAAGAGGCTGCCATGTTTGAACCCTAGGCTTTAATTCAGAAAACTTGAAATCCCATTCATTTTTTGATGACTTTTCAGTTCATCAAAGTGGGATGGCTGTTGTAGTTTTTGCATCTAGTTCAGATACAACATATTTAGAAGCAGAGCAAAGCTCCAAGCAAACTCCACCCCAAAAATGTACCTTACCCCCGTGTCTGCAGATCATCCTCAACTGTACCCTTTCCACGCAAATCATGCTTATGGCCTAAGTAAGATTGTAAAGTTTGTGCCATATTTTCTGCTGTTGGTTTGCACCCGGTAGGAACTGGGTGTAGATTGGCCAAGTGCATTTCACGTTGGATCTTTACAGCTGACAAAAAGAACAGTTTAGGTTGGATTGAAGCCCAGGTCTCACCCTTGTAAGGACAAAGTGTGAAATGCACTTTGCTGCCCAGCTCCCCTGGTCATATCATTTATTCGATCAGTTAAGACTGACATTTGTTCTGGCATGGGTCAGAGAAAGAGCTCTGGGGAATCTGGTAAACATATGAGAAATTAAAACCTTACCCATAGAGTTGAGCACAGTCTTTATGTAAGTTGCCACTTGATGATATAGCCCTCTATATAAAAAAAAATTACAAGTATCCCTTGTGTAGTGCACAATGGCTCAAACAAATTAAATTAGGAGAATATGTGGCAATTAATGTTTTTAAGGGAGGGGGTTGTTGCCATTTTGGAATAAAATGAGCTTTAAGAGCAGCGTGCAGTTTTCATTAGAACGTCATATGCAAACAGCATAGCATTTTCACATGAATTATGTTGATTTGTATATTCATAAATGTGGGGGATAAGTGTGCTGAACTCCACCAGAATAATGCCCTTAAAACAAGAGAAGTCATTGTACATACCCATACTTTGTGAGATCAGTGTACGGTATGTATATGGCTTGTGGCAGACAGACCTTTCATCACTTCAATAGATGGTCTCGACCTATCATCAGCTTTCTAATGGGCTGCCACTGTTAGGGCTTTAAAAAAATATATGTTCTCAAGAGGTGGACAGTGCTAGTAAAGCAGCATTTACTGCTCATCCCTGTTTGCCTTGAGAGAGCCAACCTAATAGACAGAATAGGAAGGAAGAATTTTACAGTAAATTACCAGATTTAGGAACCTCACCTTACCATGGTGGGATTTGAACTCGTGACTACTGGATTGTTAGTTTGGTACTATAACCACTGAGATACTTGCATTAGCAGGTATAAACAGAGGGTTATTTTCCAATTGGACATATGGGCAGAAGGTCAGTGATGGAAGTTCTGATCAGAAGGATGCCCAGCAAGGTCTGGTGATATTCCCACACTCCATATCAGTTTTCTGTGCCTTTTTAGTCCAATTGATCCACATGAGTGAAACAGCTAATGTTTTGTGGCCTTAGTAGGGATCTTAGATAATTTGCACGGCATTGTCTGACATTGCTTAATAAATTCAACAAGAACTTAGGTAACATTGACACACAGTGGTTCATTTTGATTGTTCTTCCCAGCAGAAACTGACCTTACATCATAAGATTAAATTGCTGATATGCATGCAATGTATCGTGTCAGCTTGGCTCAGTCTAAGTCAGAAAGTCGTGGATTCAAGGCCCACTTCAGGACTTGAGTCGATAATCTAGGCTGACACTTCAGTGCAGTACTGAGGGAGTGCTACACTGTCGGATGGTGCTGCCTTTCAGATGAGAAACCTAGGCCCATTCTGGTGCTTGGAAACAATCCAATGGCACTATTTGAAGATGAGCAGAAAGTTCTTCTGATGTCTTTGCCACCATTTATTTCAACCAGCAGCACCAAAAAATGCTATATGTGGAACCTTGCTGTGCACAAATTAACGGCTGCATTTGCCTACATAACAACAGTGACTGCACTTCAAAAATAAGTCATTAGCTGTGCAGCACTTTGGGATGCTCTGTGGATGTGAAAGATCTATTAAAGGTATGTTTTTTGTTTGTAAAGACCCTTAGATATCTCCTCCTCAGCCAACTTAATCAATGAAAGTCCAGCTACAAGATATATAGTTTTGTTTGTAAAAAGGTTTTTTATTGAATTCAGTAGAGCTTATGCACTTTTTTTGGCTTATGACATATTACAGGTTACATTACATGGTGTTTATAGTTACCATACAGTGAGGTTCTCAGAGTTCAGTACATTTCATTAGCACTAAATATTGAAGTATGACAGGGTTATCTTTTCTTTGGTAGAAATGGGCTTGAAACTAAAATGAACTTGAATTATGATACTCACTGAAACTTCAGATTTAAGAATAGTTCTACACAATTATGTTGAAAGGTGCTATTTATCAAGGTACACTTAACATGTACATAAGAAATACATTTGATGTGATGTAATTTCTTTATATTGATTGTGGAAATCAAGCAGATTGTAGTAGTGCTTGGGGTGTACAATCTATCTAACATCCTTTGGGAAGCTAAAGCGGATGGAACCATGCAGTGTACATAGTAACTATGATTGTTAAGGAACAGCATTGTTTTGTTTAGTGAGAAATCTACACAGTGGGCCAAGTCATGTAGTGTGGAACACCATGTTTGAAAAGAGTACAAGAGAAAATGAGATAAATCAAGAATTGATAGTTAGGTGATGGTTGGGTTTTAAAAGTCTGTAGATTGTAGGAGGAAGGGAAGACAAGGGGAGGGGGGGTGGGGGAGTTCCATAGTTTTGAGGTCCTAAGTGTTGGATCAACCTGAAGGAATAAATCAAATCACAATTTGAAACATGGTGAAACCTTACTTAAAACCAGCAAATTCATGAAAGAAGTCACTACTATAGCGTTATGATACCTGTTTCATTGGAGTGGCACTGGACCAGTTTATTCAGTTGGCTCTCATTATATTGGTTACTCAGTCTAAAAAGGTGTATTGTAAATAGTGTGAGTATTATGCCAAATGCTTCCTAACACATCATCTATTTACAGGTTATTCCAATCATTTCTGATTCTCTTCTGGAATATGAAAACATCCTGGCTGAATAATGCAGGGGAACTAGGGAATTGACTTGTTTAGAATGAAGCAATCTTATTTGCAAGCACAACTCTCAATACTCATCTCTTTCAAACTCTCGATAAAAATATCTCCAGCCTCTGTTATGTACATCACATTGACTGAAGAATATTTCTGTGGGATACAATGCCACCTACGGAAAAAGAAACAAGATAAATTAATGGTCTTTTAATTTTAAAAAAATTGGAAACAGAACAAGAGAAAGAAATGACCAGTTCTTACCTTTGTGATTTGGTTGTGTTTTGCTTTTCTGTTTCCCAAGAAGGGCTTGTTGTTACTGTTTCCTCATTGTCAGAGATTGCATTGAAGCAATGACCTCTGGGGGAGAAATAAAGTTTGCCGATTCAGATACGAGGTAAATCATTCTGCAGTTTTATTTATTAAAGTAGATCATCTTCAAAGACACAATCCTATTATGTAGATTTTCTTAGCTTAGGTTGCACTAAAAGCTGGGTTTAGATCTGCATCTAGTGTATTGCTTTTCAGTGTCAACTGTGGCTCAGTCATTGGACCCTTGCCTTCCAGCCTAAAGGTTGTGAGTTCATAATCCCAGTCTCACGACTTGAGTGCATAAACTAGGCTGATGCTCCCAGTGCGGTACTGAGGGAGTGTTGCACTGTTGGTGGTGCTGAACCAAGGCCCCATCTGCCCTCTCAGGTGGATGCTAAAGATTCCATGGCACAATTTTGAAGAAGAGCAGTGGAGTTCTCCCCTGTGTCCTGGCCAATATTTATCCCTCAATCAACATCACTAAAACAGGTTATTGGGTTTTACTCACTGCATTTATCTCATTGCAGTTTGTGGGACCCTGCTGTGTGCAAATTGGCTGCCTACATTACAACAGTGACTACACTTCAAAACTACTTCATTGGCTGCAAAGTGCTTTGGAACGTACTGGGGTCATGAAGGCACTATATCAATGCAAGGCTTTCTTCTTTCTCTGAGCTGGAGGGAGGGAGATCTTTTGCCTAGGTTTTATTTTGGCCATTATTGCACCTGCCTAGTTTGCTGCAAAAATAAAGCCCAGGCATAGTCTGAACGCTTATCCCAGCAAGATTTCCCTTTGTCCATGCTGGGTGTGGACATTTCGGCTGCTGCATCATTGTAAATAACGGTGGGATGGGGTTTCATGCAGGGACTACGCTTCCCTCACTGACCGCCCAGTGGTGGTCAGCATTAAGGAGCACCCCAGGGAAATACACTTTGTTGGCCTGCTTGTGACAGGCTCCATCGTTGAAGGCCAGAAGCACTTGGGGAAGCCACAAGGAAAGTTCTTAAGGTTTACTACTTAAGGTTTTCTTTAAACTTTTTTTACATCCTAATTATTTTTTAAAAATTGCTTTAAGTTTTTACAAAGGCTTTCGAAGCATGTTAAAAGTATGTTGAAGAATTTTTACTGTATTTTTTTACCTTTTTTTTCATAGTTTATTCTTGTTGGACTGGGCCCCGGGCATTCAAGGATGGATCCTTGGGGAATTCTGTTGGGGGGGGGGGGAGGGGTGCTGTCCACGTGGGAGCTGGAGGAGGAGCCATGGACCCAGGAAAGGACAGTCCCACTGAGGTGGACCTGGAAGAAGAGGCGGTGGAGAAGGGCGGTGGGATTGATGGTGTCGAACATGGCGGAGAGGTCAAGGAAGGATAATGTACCACATTTACAGTCACAGAACATGTCATTGATGACTTTGATCAGGGCAGTCATTTTTGAAGTTTTTTCTTAAAAAATCATGAACTAGAATTTACTATTACACATTATTAGTAGTAGTACTTCCATGTTACGAGGCTAGGGAAGCAAAAATCAGCCAAGCTTCCTGCTCAAAATGCCTCCCCCCCCTCCCTCCCAATACTCATGTAGTCTGCTGAAGCTAACTGGAGGCCGCAGGAAGGATGCCCCATGGACAAAATAACATAGGACCGCTGGTGGCCATGGAACAATACCCCAACACGAAATGTGCCTTCAGGAGAGGAGGACATTGAGAAAATGAGGGATGAAAGACTTCAGTTATGTGGAGAGACTAGAGAAGCTTGTTCTCCTTAGAGCAGAGAAGGTTATGGGGAGATTTAATAGAGGTGTTCAAAATTATGAAGGGTTTTGATAGAGTAGTTTGGGAGAAAGTGTTTCCACTGGCAGGAGGGTCGGTAACCACAAGATACAGGTATAACATGATTGGCAAAAGAACTAGTGGGGAGATGAGGAGAACGTTTTACACATTGAGTTAAAATCTGGAATGCACAGCCTGAAAGGATGGTGGAAACAGATTCAATAGTAACGTTCAAAAGGAAATTGAATATATACTTGAAAAGGAAAAGATTGCAAGGCTATGGGGAAAGAGCAGGGGAATGGGAATAATTGGCTAGCCTCCTTCTGTGCTGCATGGTTCTATAATTCTATAAAATATATTAAAAACAATGCGCACTGCCTGCAAGCTGGTTCCAGAGTGTGATCCATGTCCCAGTCCATAATACTTTCCTAGGTAATGGATGAAGAGCAGGAATAGGGGGAGGGGAGAATGTAAAATTGACAGAGTTGAAGCCTCAAAAAAAAACGCTAGAAAATTGGCTCACCCATAACTCACTCCCACCCCTAAAAATCACCTTGGATCATACTAGAGCCGGTACTGGTTTAGTGCTCACCTGCAGAAGTTAGCGTAGTAACCCTGTGGTTCCAGGATCCAGTGGTTCAACTCCAAAGACTGTAAGTTCACGTACCACTGGTGCAGGCTGCACTCTCCGGGGATATCCTTGCGAGGTGGGTTCCTCCCCCTCCGTCCCCCGGAGCACTGATGGCTGTTCCTGCTGCCACGCGGATTCGCCGCCTTGCTCCTCCCTGGCAGTGCCAGCCGATAGGCGACGAGCAATGGCTCGTCCTGAGAGCTTGTGTCGAGGCAGTAGAGGCTCTGAGTCAGAGCGTCGTGTAAGACCAGACTCCCACTGTCGTCGGTAAACTGGAACTGGAACCCAATCACGTCCACTCTCCACTGTCTCAGGATGGTGGAAACATTAAACGTGTCATAGCCAGAGGACGGCAGTTCACTGAGATTCAAAATCTTCTTGTCCAGTGGATCACTGATGGTGAGGTTGTTCCCTTCTGAACCAATATTGTGTATCGTTACATTGACCTTCAGCGACTTTGGGTGGAGGGTTCTCCGCAGTAGCACCAGCTCTGCTGCCACCATGGAGGGCTGGAGGTTGGAAATGTTAAACCATAACCATCCTGGGTTGTCGTATTCAGGAACTAAAGTAAACGCAGAAAAAAAATGACTGAATTTTACCAGCATGAGACGTATCCGATTCCTTTATAAAAGTTTTCCTTTTGTTACATTTCTCATTATCCATCCTGTTATTGTTTTGGGGAGAAAGAAGACAACAGAATGTTTGTATTCGAATTGACTTGCTCGGCCCCCTCCCCCAGGCTCATCTTTTAGATAAATCAGTGGATTATTGCAAAAAGAAGCAAAAGTAAATATATTCAAGGGTGGATCTAAGCTCAGGGAACTGAAGTGTCTCTATATCTTGATCAAACTTTTCAACCTCTTCACCATTGTTTTACCTGTGTCTGGATTTTCCAGATATTTTGCTGTGCATTGACCAGCACTTTCTTCTGTTTTGACTTCTTCAGCTACTTCTCCCATTTATCATCGATATTCCATTCTACCATTAAGATCACTGAAGAGGCAGCTACGATGTTTTTGGTTTTCTTCTGTCGTTACTCCAGCGGGCTGAATTTCCGAGCAGAGACTGGTGGTGGAGAATCTCGCCCGCTGCCTGCACGTGCTGCGAAAATTTCCCCCTTAGCATGTTTGCCTTCCATGTTTTAGACTACTCAGTGGTACCACTCTCACCGCTGAGTCCGAAGGTCAGTGAATGTAATAATACCTGAGTAAAATATCAGTGAGTGTAACAATACCTGAGTAGGATATCAGTGAGTGTAACAATAGCTGAGTAGGATATCAGTGAGTGTAACAATAGCTGAGTAGGATATCAGTGAGTGTAACAATAGCTGAGTAGGATATCAGTGAGTGTAACAATACCTGAGTAGGATATCAGTGAGTGTAACAATAGCTGAGTAGGATATCAGTGAGTGTAACAATACCTGAGTAGGATATCAGTGAGTGTAACAATAGCTGAGTAGGATATCAGTGAGTGTAACAATACCTGAGTAGGATATCGGTCAGTGTAATGAGACTTCAGTAAGATTTCAGTGACTGTGATAATACTTGAGTAGGATATCAGCTAAACTGATGATATTTGAGTAGGATATCAGTCAGTGTAACAATACCTGAGTAGGATATCAGTGAGTGTAACGAGACTTGAGTAAGATATCAGTGACTGTAATAATACTTGAGTAGGATATCAGCTAGTCTGATACTTGAGTAGGCTATCAGTTTGTGTAAAGACACCTGAGTAGGATATCAGTGAGTGTAACGAGACTTGAGTAAGCTATCAGTGAGTGTCACAATACCTGAGTAGGAGATCAGTCGGGTTTATAAGAACCTTTTGAGCTTTCAAGTCAGTGTTCATTAATAGACAATGCAAATAGCCTCTATTCCAGTTTCACTTTTTTTCTGACAAATGCCTTCAAGTTACATTGAAACTACAGTACAGAAATAGGCCATTCGGCCTAAATGGCCATTTATGCTCCATACGAGCCTCCTCCCTCCCTACTTCATGTGCTCATCTAGCTTCCCCTTAAATGTTTCTATGCTATTTACCTCAACTACTTCTTGTTGTAGCATGTTCTACATTCTTACCGCTCTTTGGGTAAAGAAGTTTCTCCTGAATTTCCTATTGGATTTATTAGCGACTATTTTATATTTATGACCTCTAGTTTTGGACTCCCTCACAAGTGGAAACATTTTCTCTATGCCTACTCTATCAAACCCTATCTTTATGACCTCTATCAGGTCACCCCTCAGCCTTCTCTTTTCTAGGCTTCCAGCCTGTTCAGCCTTTTCTGATAAGGATATCCTCTTAGTTTTGGTATCATCCTTGTGAATCTTTTTTCTACTCTCTCCAATGCCTCTATATCCTTTCTATAATGTGGACCTCTTTTTCGACCTCTTCTTCTAATGCCCTGCCCACCTTGTTGAAAGTTATGATGAGCTATTTGCTGCTTGTGAAACATAAACAAGGCTCCATTGCTATTTTAAATACTGATTCAAGAACAGTTTTAATTTTCCACTTACTGAGACTGCCTCCAGATGTTTTTAATATAATATGCTCCTGATAATTCGAAGACAATATTTATGTTAAAAGGATTGGATTTCCAGTAATTTGAATTAAACAAATTCCTACTCTCCAATTTTTCCTTCCCTACCTCCTTGTGTGGATGTATCTGGACCCGTGCTCGATCGCCCACAGTAAATAACAAGGCAAAGTGGGAATTAATGCTAAAAATAGATTTGAATTATCAGATGATTTGGCTGAAGTAGCTTTGAATTAGGACATGCAGGCCGTATACAGAATGAACTTGTTACACACCGTACCTCTGATACTTTTGAAGCTTTGGACAAGAGTTCCCTCAGTTGCAGTGGAGTCCTTGGTCTCCGATGAGCTGAGCCGCTGATAGATCTGTCTCATGTAAGGGTGAAGTTTGGTACGCCGTGAAAATGTAAGTGTGTTTATATGTAACATCTCCAAGATGGCCTTACTGAACGGTTGCTGTATCCCATGACCGTCTGCATGGCATTGTGTTACCTCCGACGCCAAGAAGCAGACGAGCAACAAAGATCCGGAAAGAAAACTGAACCGTCCCATTGGCACTCTGTTTCCTAAACTCATTTGTTTTTCTTTGCAGTGCACCCCTGGCTGACTTGCTGTGTGTGTCTTGAGCCTATAAGAACAGGGGGGAGTAATAATGAACTTCAGCCAGGAAACTGTTGTTAATTAATTGCAAATTCTTGAAGCATTTGGCAGGTTTTGAAACTCATTAGTGGCACTCAGAAACTGCAGGAAATCTGTAGTTAAGCCTCTCGGGACCAAGAAATATGTTTGGAGTGCAGTTAAACATAGCAATAGAGATGAACACACAAAAAAATTACTCCTGGGTGATCGATTACCACTACAAACCCTTTCCAGTTCAACTTTTACTTCGTTTGTTTTCTAAATATTATTTTTCTTTTGATGAGGTATTTTCGACGATGTATATTGGAAGGAAGAACAAGGAGAGGCAATATAAACTAAATAGTACAACTTTAAAAGGGATGCAGGATCAGAGAGACGTGAGGGTTCAAATCTTTGAAGGTGGCAGGACAAGTTGATGAGACTGTTAAAAAAGCTTACGGCATCCTTGGCTTCATAAATAGAGGCATAGAGTATAAAAGCAAGAAAGTTATGCAAAACCTTTACAAATCACTGGTTAGGCCTCATCTAGAGTATTGTGTCCAATTCTGGGAACAACACTTTAAGAAGGATGTCAAGGCCGTGGAGGGGGTGTAGAGCAGATTTACTAGAATTATGCCAGGGAAGAGGGACTTAAGTTATGTGGAGAGACTGGAGAAGCTGGAATTGTTCTCATTAGAGCAGAGGAGGTTAAGGGGAGATTTAATAGTGGTGTTCAAAATTATGAAGGGTTTTGATAGAGGAAACAAAGAGAAATTGTTTCCACTGGCAGGAGGGTCGGTAACCAGAGGACACAGATTTAAGATAATTGACAAAAGAACCAGAGGGGAGATGAGGAGAATTTTTTTTATGCAGAAAGTTGTTATGATCTGGAATGCACTGCCTGAAAGGATGGTGGAAGCAGATTCAATAGTAATTTTCAAAAGGGAATTGGATATATACCTGAAAAGAAAAAAAGTGCAAGGCTATGGGAAAAAAACAGGGGAGTGGGACTAATTGGTTAGTTCTTTCAAAGAGATGGGCCGAATGGCCTCCTTCTACGCCCCTTTCTGGCGCAAAAACACAAAAGGAAATGCGGCCCAACCATGGCTAACAAAAGGTCTGCACACTGATTGCCTTGGCAACGGGCAGTTGAAAAAACTGTCTGTACTCACCAAGCATTGTTCTGTGAATTATAAATGCGATTTCATCTCGAGGATTTCATTTTCACATCGTTCACCTGACGAAGGAGGTAGCCTCCAAAAGCTTGTGAATTTAAAATAAAATTGCTGGACTATAACTTGGTGTTGTAAAATTGTTTACAAAAGAAATTAAGGCTAGTATTAGATCCAAAGAGGAGTCATATAAAGTTGCCAGGAAAAGTAGCAAGCCTGAGGATTGGGAGCAATTTAGAATTCAGCAAAAAAGGACCAAGAGATTGATTAAGAGGGGAAAAATAGAGCATGAGAGTAAACTTGCAAGGAACATAAAAGTGGACTGTAAAAGCTTCTACAAGTATGTAAAAAGAAAAAGATTAGTGAAGACAAATGTAGGTCCCTTACAGTCAGAAATGGGAGAATTTATAATGGGGAACAAGGAAATGGCAGAGCAATTAAACAAATACTTTGGCTCTGACTTCATGGAAGAGGACACAAATGCTAGGGAACCAAGGGACTAGTGAGAAGGAGGAATTAAAGGAAATTAGTATTAGTAAAAAAATAGTGCTGGAGAAATTAATGGGACTGAAAGCCGATAAATCCCCAGGACCTGATAATCTGCATCCCAGAGTACTAAAAGAGGTAGCCATGGAAATAGTGGATGCATTAGTTGTCATCTTCCAAAATTCTATAGATTGTGGAACAGTTCCTGCAGATTGGAGGATGGCAAAAAAGGAAGGAGAGAGAAAACAGGGAACTACCGACCGGTTAGCCTAACATCAGTAGTAGGGAAAATGCTAGAGTCTATTATAAAGGATGTGATAACAGGACATTTAGAAAATATCAATGGGATTAGACAAAGTCAACATGGATTTATGAAAGGGAAATCATGTTTGACAAACCTTCTGGAGTTTTTTGAGGATGTAACTGGTAGAATAGATAAGGGAGAACTAGTGGATGTGGTTTATTTGGATTTTCAGAAGGCCTTTGATAAAGTCCCACATAAGAGGTTAGTGTGCAAAATTAATATACATGGGATTAATATACTGGCATGGATTGAAAATTAGTTAACAGACAGGAAACAGAGAGTAGGAATAAACGGGTCTTTTTCGGGGTGGCAGGCAAGTGGGGGTACCTCAGGGATCAGTGCTTGGGCCCCAGCTATTCACAATATATATCAATGATTTGGATGAGGGAACTAAATGTAATATTTCCAAGTTTGCTGACGACACAAAACTAGGTGGGATCGTGAATTGTGAGGATGATGCAAAGAGGCTTCAAGGCGATTTAAACAAGTTGAGTGAGTGGGCAAATACATGGCAGATGCAGTATAATGTGGATAAATGTGAAGTTATCCACTTTGGAAGGAAAAACAGAAAGGTAGAGTAATATTTAAATGGCGATAGATTGGGGAATGTTGATGTTCAAAGGGACCTGGGTGTCCTTGTACACCAGTCACTGAAAGCAAACATGCAGGTGCAGCAAGCAGTTAGGAAGACAAATGGTATGTTGGCCTTCATTGCATGAGGATTTGAGTACAGGAGCAAGGATGTCTTACTGCAGTTATACAGGGCCTTGGTGAGACCACACCTGGAGTATTGTGTGCAGTTTTGGTCTCCTTACCTAAGAAAGGATATACTTGCATAGAGGGAGTACAGTGAAGGTTCACCAGACTGATTCCTGGGATGGCAGGACTGTCGTATGAGGAGAGATTGGGTTGACTCGGCCTGTATTCACTCAAGTTTAGAAGAATGAGAGGGGATCTCATTGAAACATATAAAATTCTGACAGGGCTAGACAGACTGGATGCAGGGAGGATGTTTCCCCTGGTTGGGGGGTCCAGAACGAGAGGTCACAGTCTCAGGATATGGGGTAGGACATATAGGACTGAGATGAGGAGAAATTTCTTCACTCAGAGGGTGGTGAACCTGTGGAATTCTCTACCACAGAAGGCCATGGAGGCCAAGCCACTGAATATATTTAAGAAGGAGATAGATAGATTTCTAGACACAAAAGGCATCAAGAGGTATGGGGAGAGAGCGGGAATATGGTAATGAGATAGAGGATCAGCCATGATCATATTGAATGATGGAGCAGGCTCGAGGGCCGAATGGCCTACTCCTGCTCCTATTTTCTATGTTTCTATGATTCTATGTATGGTTCTATAATTCTTTAAAATATATTAAAAACAATGCGCACTGCCTGCAAGCTGGTTTCAGAGTGTGATCCATGCCCCAGACCATAATACTTTCCTAGGTAATGGATGATGAGCAGAAATAGTGGGAGGGTGATGTAAAATTGACAGAGTTGAAGCCTCAAAAAAAGAAACGCTAGAAAATTTGCTCACCCGTAACTCACTCCCACCCCTAAAAATCACCTTGGATCATACTAGAGCCGGTACTGGTTTAGTGCTCACCTGCAGAAGTTAGCGTAGTAACCCTGTGGTTCCAGGATCCAGTGGTTCAACTCCAAAGACTGTAAGTTCACGTACCACTGGTGCAGGCTGCACTCTCCGGGGATATCCTTGCGAGGTGGGTTCCTCCCCCTCCGTCCCCCGGAGCACTGATGGCTGTTCCTGCTGCCACGCGGATTCGCCGCCTTGCTCCTCCCTGGCAGTGCCAGCCGATAGGCGACGAGCAATGGCTCGTCCTGAGAGCTTGTGTCGAGGCAGTAGAGGCTCTGAGTCAGAGCGTCGTGTAAGACCAGACTCCCACTGTCGTCAGTAAACTGGAACTAGAATCTGATCATGTCCACTCCTTATGTGGGAGTAGCAGGCCTGTGCGTGGTGCCTCACAGTGACAACACATCTGAGATTAGAAGCCCATTTTACACTATTGCCAAAAGATAACATTACGAAAATTAATATTTTGTTTTATGTGGCTTGTAATTATATCCGTGTATGGTTTAATCGATGGCTTATCATTCATAGGAGCACGCAATTCAATGATAGTTTTAATAAATAAATACAGTCAGTATGTCCAAAAAATACTAGTGAGTTTGTGTGATGTCTGAAGTCTGGAATTCAGTTGTGATGGTTAACTATCAACATGGAGCTGTTTGTAACTCCGTCTGTAAAGATTATTTCGCATTTGCAAAGTTTGACTTGTACCTTAGATGCAAAACGTCTGACATGGGCGAGCAGTGTCGAGTTCAGAACATAGTGGTGAAAATGTTCAGCTGCTAATTTGGCCTGCGCCTTTAAGGCCAATACTTAAAATAGGCAAATTCAGGTAATTGCACTTACTTATAAACTCCTTAGGTCAATCAGACCCCAGGTCAATGACTGACTTTCTTTTAAGGTTGTTTTGCATCTGTAACAAATTGTGACTTCCCGTGTGTAATGTCTGGAATGTGACTCGATGCATTCTAGACACAAGAGTGTTTTACTTTCCCAGATACCTCTGCACGAATAGTTAATGTTACTAAAATGTTCTGCTTGAATAAGGGACTTTTATTCACAAACATCCTCTGAACTTGAATAATGTACAGTCCTTCCAGAATTTCTACCATTTACATTTTTTTTTCAGCTCTGAGATAAACATAAATAAAAGAAATGTAACAGTGAAAGAAAGATAAAGAAAGAACTTGCTTTGATACAGCATCTTTCACAACCCAGGACTGGTGCTGTACAGTTGATGAAGTACTGTACTTTTTGAGATGCACTTGCTAACATTCATGAGGTCAGGAGGAGGTCCTCTCTTTTCCATGACAGTGACGGGCACATCTAGGATGTCCACCTGCCAAAGAGGTCATCACATCTGTGATTAGTGGTCAGCCAGGGTGTTGCCAGGTGCCCCCATAGAAACATCTGTAAGCGCCCCACTCCTCGCATTTAATTTTATTTTCTTAAAAAAGCAGTTCCTCTTCAGTGGCCCTGAGCATGATCTCCAGGCCTGGAATGGCAGCTGGGCCCCACTTCAGCTGTTGGTCAACCTTGTATGCCTGGTCTCACCCTCACCCAACAAAAATCTATCGACCTCAGTCTTGAAATTTTCAATTCACCTCCAGCATCCTCTTGGGGGATAGAATTCCAGATTTCCACTACCCTCTGTGTGAAAATGACTCCTAAATGGCCTAGCTCTAATTTTAAGATAATGCCCCCTGCTTCTGGATTCCCCCACCAGAGGAAATAGTTCCTCTGTATCAACCCTATTGAATCCTTTTATCATTTTAAAGACCTTGATTAGATCACCCCTCAACCTTCAAGGGAATACAAACCAAGTTTATGCAACCCGTCCTCATTTTTTAACCCTCGAAGCCATGGCATCATTCTGGTGAATCTGCACTCTACCCCCTCCAAGGCTAACACATCCTTCCTGAGATTTGGTGCCTGAAATTGAATGCAGTTCTCCAGATGGGGCCTGACCAAGGCTCTGTACAACTGAAGCACATCTTCCTCCCCTTTGTATTCTAGCCCCCTTGAGATAAAGGCCAACATTCCATTAGCCTTTTTGATTACTTTACGTACCTGTTCACTATATTTTAGTGATATGTGCATATGGCCACCCGAATGGTTTCATGTTTAATGGGGTACCAGTGTTGCTGTCAATATGCTGTGGGAAGTCCCAGAATGGGAAATCAACTTTAAGGAGAACATCGTTGGCAGTGTCGCTTTGCTGCTTAACTTACTTCTGACACTGCACCTATACCTGATGCAAGGCTTTAATACTATTATTTGCTTGCAAGACATCCCTATCTTAGAGATTTAAAGAAATTAAAATTTTTAATTTTTAATTTTTTTTTCTTACTTTTCCTTTCTGTCTCTTTTGTCTCTCTTTTAATCCAGTCTTTCTTTCCCTCTCTTTATTTCTCTTTCTGTACCTGATATGACTCTAATTCACCCTCCTTTGTTTCTTTCTCAATCCTTAAATCTCATTGCTTAAGGAGATAGACTGTTGGTCCTGCCGTTCACTAAGGTCCCAGATGCCCCTTTTGCCCTCGCTATGCCGTTAACCGCTCGCACTTCCAGCAAGTTACAGCGCAAAACATTTTTGAGCTGAAGAATGCAGGAAAAAGCCTAACTAACGATGTCCCACTCCAGCAAGATTTGGCCCAATATTTTGTTTCCAATTCACGAAAACTGCTCAGTGCAGTCCATAGCCTACACACTTATTATGGCAAAGTGCAGATGATTTGAAAAGTTACACTGCCTTGTTTAGATGAAAGGAATATGGAGCAGACATGTGGAGCATGTGGTAAACTGACAATGGTCTTTAATTTTCCCTTAACCTGTTTGGCATACCTATTAACATCAGTACATACAGTAATGGGCAGACAGCACAAGAAGACTTGCACAGCACCAACACACAAGAAAGACTCCGCAGTTCCACAGCTACCAAAATGTATGCAGTTACCAGCTGTGTTTGCATCCATGTCAGGACTTTATAGAATATCCCCAGGAACCTTGATCTCGCAATAAGTGGGCCCATATAGCGGTGAAGATGATTGTCTGCCTTTACTGTAGCAGCCCACAAGATAAATCCAAACACCTGGGCAGGGTGAAGGCCATGCCACCAAGCTGAAAAGGCGAATGTTGACAGTAGAGGCTGGACTTTGCTGCGTTCAAACACCATCCTCCTCAGCCAAACAGCTGTGGTTTTGTTCCATGTTCGAGCAAACTCTGATATCTTATTGGTTGTCTCGAGTGTCCAGATATCAGCATCGGAGAGAGTAGCTTTTCCAACCCGATTTTTGTCCAATCCCAGGCCAACTAAATTGTTAAGAGATTCACTAAGAAGCCATTGAGAGTAATATGCTAATCTGAACATCAAAGCTGTAGTCCAAATCAATAAAATATCCTTAAGAACATCCCATTGAAGGACCCCTTGGTCACTGTGCTCTATAATACGAATACAGTTTCTTACAAACATTCTCAACATATCCAGCAAGAAAAATAAGGTGCACTTTTTAAAAAATGGCCACAAGGGATTGACAGGGTATTTCTGATCAGACTTTTTAAGATTCTCCACGTGAATTTTGAACATTTGAAAAGAACACAGAGGCCCTCCAAGTAGTGCAGGAAAATACAGCATGTAGCCAAAGTATGGTAAAGAAGAGAAGAGATGTTTCGAGCCGAAGCGGCTTTGCTGCATAATTCTAGCTGGAATCGCGATTTCACCTTCATGAACATCCAATGACATTGATGTTACTCTTTGTGTTAACAGCATCAGAGATGACAGCGCTATTATGAACCTGAATGTGAAACCAAGCATAGTCCTCTCAATAGTGATGTATTAACTGATTTTTGTACAATAGTAAATTACATTGTTGCTGGAATAATTCTTGTCAAAAAAAATCCAAATGCATAAAATACTGGAAGGGAGCATTAGATAAAATATATAAATATAAGATATTTTTCCCATCGCTCTTGACCTCCTTCCCCCAATCAGTTACACTAAATTCATACAATGCAACTATACATATGCACAATCTGTAAAAGAATTGATATTCCCTTTCACATGTACAGATAAGGGAGGTTTTCCAACCCACCTCATCCTCATAGAAACCTGCAGTTCTCCAATCACACAGTCTAACTCTTTTTGCCTCCAGCCCTCCCCCGCCCACTCCAAGCCCATTCCAGGTATAAATGTTCTGTTTGTGTGACAAAGTGCTTTCTGTCATCAGTCCTGAATTTTCCTTCGACTAGTTTATACCTGTGTCTCCTTATTCTGCAGTTGTGATTTAACTCAAAATAATGCTCAGGATTAACCTTTTCTATTTCATTTAGTGCAGGATCATTGAGTTGGTTATGTAGGGAAATTACCCTGTAAAAAGCAGGACAAATCCAACCCATCCAATTACCATCCTATTAGCCTACTCTCAATCATCAGCAAAGTGATGGAAGGTGTCGTCGACAGTGCTATCAAGCGGCACTTACTCACCAATAACCTGCTCACCGATGCCCAGTTTGGGTTCCACCAGGACCACTCGGCTCCAGACCTCATTACAGCCTTGGTCCAAACATGGACAAAAGAGCTGAATTCCAGAGGTGAGGTGAGAGTGACTGCCCTTGACATCAAGGCAGCATTTGACCAAGTGCGGCATCAAGGTGACCTAGTAAAACTGAAGTCAATGGGAATCAGGGGGAAAACTCTCCAGTTGCTGGAGCCATACCTAGCACAAAGGAAGATGGTTATGGTTTTTGGAGGCCAATCATCTCAGCCCAGGACATTGCTGCAGGACTTCCTCAGGGCAGTGTCCTAGGACCAACCATCTTCAGCTGCTTCATCAATTAGGTCAGAAGTGGGGCTGTTCTCTGATGATTGCACAGTTCCATTTGCAATTCCTCAGATAATGAAGCAGTCCGTGCCCGCATGCAGCAAGACCTGGACAACATCCAGGCGTGGGCGGATAAATGGCAAGTAACATTTGTGCCAAACAAGAGCCAGGCAATGACCATCTCCATAAAAGAGAGAGTCTAACCACCTACCCTTGACATTCAATGGCATTACCATCGCCATATACCTCACCATCAACATCATGGGGGTCACCATTGACCAGAAACTTAACTGGACCAGCCACATTATTTCCATGGCTACTAGAGCAGATCAGAGACTGGGTATTCTGTGGTGAATGGATCACCTTCTTACTCCCCAAAACCTCTCCACCACCTACAAGGCATAAGAAAGAAAAAGGAAAGACTTACATTTAAATAGTGTCTTTCACCTCAGGACATCCCAAAGCACTTTATGGCCAAAGAAGTACTTTTTAAGTGTGGTCACTTGTAATGTAGGAAATATGGCAGCCAATTTGCACACAGCAAGCTCCCATATACAGCAATGTGATAATGACCAGATAATCTGTTTGAGTGATGTTGGTTGAAGGATAAATATTGGCCAGGACACTGGGAATAACTTCCTTGCTCTTCTTCGAAATCATGCCATGGGATCTTTTACATCCACCTGAGAGGGCAGGTGGGGCCTCAGTTTAATGTCACATCCAAAAGACGGCACCACCTTTAGTATAGCACTCCCCCAGCACTGCACTGGAATGTCAGCCTGGATTTTGTGCTCGAGTGGGACTTGAACCCACAACCTTCTGACAAAGAGGCAAGAATGATACTACTGAGCCCCAGCCAACACTGACAAGTCAGGAATGTGATGGAATACTCTCCACTTGTTTGGATGGGGGCCGCTGCAGCAGCACTCAAGAAGCTCAACACCATCCAGGACAAAGCAATCCGCTTGATCAGCAGCCCAATCCCCACCTCAAACATCTATGCCCTCCACCGTCGGTACACCATAGCTGCAGTGTTCACTATCTATAGGATGCACTGCAGAAACTCGCCATGGATTCTTCGACAGCTCTTCCCAAACCCATGACTTGCACCACCTAGAAGGACAAGGGCAACAGGTGCATGGGAACACCATTACCTCCCGGTTCCCCTCCAAGTCACACACCATTCTGACTTGGACGTATATCACCGTTCCTTCATCATCACTGGGTCAAAATCCTGGAACTCCCTACTTAACAGCATTGTGGGAGCACCTTCACCAAATGGACTGAAGCGTTTCAAGAAGAAGGCTCACCACCACCTTCTCAAGGGCAACTAAGGATGGGCAATAAATGCCGGCCTTGCGAGCGATGCCCATATCCTGAAAACAAGTAAAACAAATAGACTTAAATGTGTTCTCAAAATGAAGTTTCAGCTTAAAGGTAGCTGCACAATATGGAGTCAGTGGTTAAACTAAATACTGGGAAATCGAAAATAACTAAAAGAAAGAAGGTTTATTTAAACAGAACATTGTTAGGGGTACTTAAATATGTCATGTCTTGCTTTGTTAAAGAGAAAGACTGAGAAGTTAGGGGAGTAGAAGTATAATCGATGTATCCATGCCTCATTTACTGTTAGAAATGATTGACACCAGAAGAGGTAAAACCTCCTGATGCATGTGTTACCCAGATTGGAAAGGGTTTTCTTTGAATTTAAAGTATGTAAGAGGGTCCTTGGCACAACTCTGAGCAGATTCTCTCACACTCTCTTAGATTCTCTTTGTTTGTTAAAAGAAGACTCTCTTTTTCTTCTCTAATCTTCTTCAGTAGTAATCTTTACCTAGCAGATGCAGAATGGCACCTTTTACAAGCACAACACATATCCAGGACAGAGAGTAGGAGGTTATAGAATTCAGATTGTACAGCTGTACCTGCCAGTTACATGCTGAGATAAATGTGTCACTCAACTGTACAAGTCGTCTGAGATCAAGGAAGGTGAGAGTTAAACTAGCGAGCTAAGGGACAGGCACTCGTGGGTGAGGTGGATTCAGTCAGAGCAGAGTATCCAAGTGGAACAGATAACTCTGCCACGGAAGGGGCTCATCAACTCAACATTCCAGAAGTTGATGCTACCATCCCAGGGGAGGAAGAAGATCAACTTAACCACACTGCTCAAAAGGACATGGTCATATAAGTTCTGGAAACATTGCTAACCATGAGCCCATAGACTTTAATCCATTCAATAGACTGGCTATCTAATGCTGTTAACTTGTCACCTAGTGAGGAGTTAAGGTGAAAGGGTTAAGGATTTGTCTGGATCCTTGACATCTATTTGTTGGAACCCAGTGTTGTTACATTTACAGTTATCAACCAAAAAGTAAGAAAACTTGAAACTTTCCTTTTGGAGTTGATAGTCCCCCCCAATCCACAAACATAAAGGCTGGGATTTTAACCCCCTCGCCCAGCAAGAATGTGCGTGGGAGGGATTAAAATTGGGCCGAGTCGACTTACCAGCCTGAGGTCACTCCGTTCCCGCCCGGCACCATCTTATCTTCATCGACTTTCAAGTTGGCCGAGGCACCTGCTACAGGCAGGCCGGGGTCTAATTTACATTCAAAAGTTGCAGCCTGATGACGTCATCGGCACTATGACATGACCTTAACTAAAAGTCAAGGGGAATCCAGCACTGTCTGCAGCCCGACAGCAGAACCACAGCGGGAGGCGCCGACTGGCCGGAAAAGGCCAAGGTAAGTTGAAAAAATTACTTCTGTCAGAACTCATTGTGGGCCAGGAGGAGCAGGCGTGCTCCCCCCAAGTCCTGCAAGGAGACCTTGGATCTTCCAGCCCTGGCCTCCCCCCGATCATGGTGGAACACTCCCCCATTCCCTGATCGCCTCCAGACCGCTCCTCCCACTGATTGCTGGGAACCTTTCCTATGGGCCCCCGGCTGCGACCGCCTGCTGCCATATTCCTGCTCCTGTCCGCCAGCCAGGTAGTGGATCTGGCCGGGTGTCAGGCTAGACTCCATTAACTTTTATTTAAATGAGACTCTGCCATTAAGATCAGCAGGGCATCCACGACCCCAGACTTTCCGGGTGCGCCACCCGTTTTGGGGCACGTGTACAATATTCCTGCCCCCCTTTTAAAATCGGGGTCAAACACTCATGCTTGGAATTTCCCTGGAGGGTCTCCTGATCTCTTGCTGTAACTTTGGTGGAAGATCAATGGAAACCCTGGGGAAATGGCCATTTATGCAGTTTCTCCAGGATTTCATCGAGCTTCCGTGGAAGTTATGGCAGGAGATCAGGAGAACCCCATGGAAATCCTCCACCTCAGTGTATTAAGCTCTCCAGCACGAGTGAGGTAATAATGAACTCCAAATATCATGCACTTGCAAAGTTATATTTGTCATAGATAGAGCTGCTCTACTTCCTCTCAATCTCATTTAATCTGGGTGCACATACATAAGTCAGTATTGGTTTACCAGCCTAAGGATCGCACTCATCAGTAACTAGACCAAGCACTTCCACAGTGTGCCTCATGATGTGTAGTGGTTTCGGCCGGTCCAGCCCTAGCTGTTAGACTGCAGCCTGCGTCCCATGGCTCTAGCCCCAGTACTTGCTAAAGGTGGAGCAGTCCCATTGAAGTGTGATTTGGCTGCCCTATACTAGCTTCCTTAAGATCCACTGGTGTTGATTGAATCTCTGCTAATGCATTTTTGTCCCAATAATTTGACATCGTAGACTTCTTTATTCTAAATAATTTCCAACCATGCGGAATCTGATCTCTATTTGGAAGTTGTTGGTGGTCAGTGATAGGTTCAGTGATAATTCTTCATCGGTGAAGATGAATCTCAGATGTAGTCAGAATCTTCAACTTTACCGGGAGAATAAAAATTGGCGGCATCGGATCGGCCGCCTGTTCCACACACTGCACAATTTTCCCCTCCATCGGATCGGCCGCCTGTTCCACACACTGCACAATTTTCCCCTCCATCGGATCGGCCGCCTGTTCCACACACTGCACAATTTTCCCCTCCATCGGATCGCCGCCTGTTCCACACACTGCACAATTTTCCCCTCCATCGGATCGGCCGCCTGTTCTACACACTGCACAATTTTCCCCTCCATCGGATCGCCCGCCTGTTCTACACACTGCACAATTTTCCCCTCCATCGGATCGGCCGCCTGTTCCACACACTGCACAATTTCCCCCTCCATCGGATCGGCCGCCTGTTCCACACACTGCACAATTTTCCCCTCCATCGGATCGGCCGCCTGTTCCACACACTGCACAATTTTCCCCTCCATCGGATCGGCCGCCTGTTCTACACACTGCACAATTTTCCCCTCCATCGGATCGGCCGCCTGTTCCACACACCGCACAATTTTCCCCTCCATCGGATTGGCCGCCTGTTCCACACACCGCACAATTTTCCCCTCCATCGGATTGGCTGCCTGTTCTACACACTGCACAATTTTCCCCTCCATCGGATCGGCCGCCTGTTCCACACACCGCACAATTTTCCCCTCCATCGGATTGGCTGCCTGTTCTACACACCGCACAATATTCCTTTCCATCGGATTGGCCGCCTGTTCTACACACCGCACAATTTTCCTCTCCATCGGATTGGCTGCCTGTTCCACACACCACACAATTTTCCTCTCCATTGGAAAGGGAAATCGGGTTGGGTATATAATGGGCTGCTGATCCAACACTACTGGTTTTACGCCCCCACAAAATTTGAACTTTCTGACCGTAGTACCCCCCCTCATAGATTTAGAAAATGAAAACTCAACATTGCCCGTCTTGAATGACTTTTCCCTTCCTATTACACCTCATTGTCAGGATGGCCACGTGGTCTAAGGTGCCAGGTTCAAGGACTGATAATGCTTATGGATTCTAGGAGTATGGGTTTGACTCCACTTCTGACAGTAGCTTTTTTTTCCCCCCTCTGGTGGGGGAGTCCAGAACAAGGGGGCATAACCTTAAAATTAGAGCTAGGTCGTTTAGGGCTGATGTCAGAAAGCATTTCTTCACACAAAGGGTAGTGGAAATCTGGAACTCTCTCCCTCAAAAAGCTGTTGAGACTGTGTCAATTGAAAATTTCAAAACTGAGATTGATAGATTTTTGTTAGGCAAGGGTATTAAGGGATATGGAACCAAGGCAGGTAAATGGAGTTAAGATAGAGATCAGCCGTGATCTAATTGAATGGCAGAACAGGCTCAAGGGGTTGAATAGACTACTTCTGGTCCTATGTTCCTGTCATCTGCCCTCTCTTGCTCTGTCCCAGCGACTTCCTCAGCTAGCCAGTCAATTCAAAGCGAGCACCAATGTCACTCAAGAGTACCTGAAAGCCCTTTCTCCCATCATTGAATAAGACAGATGCAACACAACTTAACCTCCCCATTTCATCAGAGAAGATTCAGCTGGGTTCCTGAATGAGTTTTACAAATACACACTAACTTGTAGACACATCACTTTCGGCGTGCTGACAGTGTGGTGAAGCAATTGAAAAGCTCATAGAATGCTAGGATATATAACCACAACCGGAGAGTACAGTCGGGATTTTCCCCTTCATACTGCTGGACTTTCAGGTGTAACTGCTGTGGTGGGAGCATCAAATGGGACGGGGAATTGTTATGCTAGCTCCTACCCACTTTTGCGTCTGACGTGTTTTCTAGCAGTGCTTCCACTGGACATAGGAATTGAATGCAAATTATTGACCTGGTTTGGAGATTGGTTAGGTGGTAGAATGCAGAGAGTAGGGCTAATGAGATGTACTCAAATTGGAAGGAAGTGACTAGTGGTGTCCCATAAGGATCTGTGCTGGGGCCTCATTTATTCACTATATTTATTAAATACTTAGATAACACAATAGAAAGTTGTATATCCATGTTTGCCAATGACACAAAGATTGGTGGCATGGTAAGTAGTGCAGACGGGAGCATAAAGTAACAAAGAGACATTGATAGATTAAGTGAGCAGGCAAAACTGTGGCAGATGGATTTCAACACAAGTAAGAGTGAGGTCATTCGTTTTGGACCAAAAAGGATTGATCCGAGTATTTTTTAAATGGTGAAAAGCTAGGAGCAGAGGAGGTCCAAAGAGATTTAGGGGTCCATGTACACAGATCACTAAAATGTAGTAGTCGGGTACAAAAAATAATCAAAAAGGCTAATGGAATGTTAGCCCTTATAACAAGAGGGCTAGAATATAAAGGGGAGGAAGTTTTGCTACAGCTGTACAAAGCCCTGGTTAGTTCACATCTGGAATACTGTGTACAGTTCTGGGCACCGCACCATAGAAAGGATATATTGGCCTTGGAAAGAGTGCAGCGCAGATTCACCAGAATGTTACCAGGGCTCCAAGGGTTAGATTATGAGGAGAGTTTACATGAACTAGGTTTGTATTCCTTGGAATATAGAAGGCTAAGAGGTGATTTGATTGAGGTTTTTAGGATTTTGAAAGGAATTGATAGGGTAGATAGAGAGAAACTTTTTCCACTGGTGGGGGAGTCTAGGACAAGGGGACATAACCTTAAAATCAGTGCCAGGCCATTCAGGAGAGAAGTTAGGAAACAATTCTTCACGCAAAAGGTGGTAGAAGTGTGGAACTCCCACAAAAAGCAGTAGATGCTAGGCCAAATAATAATTTTAAATCTGAGATTGATAGATCTTTGCTAGCCAAGGGTAACAAGGAATATGGAGCCAAGGTGGGTGGATGGAGTTAGGATACAGATCAGCCATGATCTCACTGAATGACAGAACAGGCTCGAGGGGCTGAATGGCCTACTCTTGTTCCTATGTTCCTAAGGGTCCCCATCAAACATATTTAAATGATGTGGTAGTGATGCGGTAGTGTCTCACTTGCCATCGTCAATGTTTCAATATCACTGGATTTAACTGATGCCTGTGTAAAACAAGCACCCCACGTTACTAAGCGTGGTACTTTTAGCAGGACTAACATGAGGGATTTCATGATGTGGCTTGCTGACCACACACAATCTGGCCTTTTTAATCCAGATACATCAACTTCTGTATTGGAGCTGCAAGAGGCCAGAAGGATGGGAAAAGCACTTAAGCTTGAGTTTAGCTTAAGTGGTTCAGCAGCGAGATGCAGGATTTTCTTTCTACAATGAATACTTGTGTGAAGTGAGCACGCAGAGTTTGATCATTATGACAGCTTTGTGATACTGGGAGTGCAGACTCACACTATCGACATCTTTAAGTTAGACACGCAGAGGGATAGCAGTGGAGGGAATCCTTGTATTGTGTACAGAGTGTGATATGTAGTCTATCATGGATCCACAGTGTATCCAGGGGCAGCACATTTGCACTAAGTGTTGAAAAGTTGAGTCTCTGGCATGGAGGATCTCTGCTGGTGCAGCAATTGGCTGCACTCTACAGCATCAGTGAGGATGAGAGGCTTTCTTGATCTTAATCTCCAGAATGTGGTCACCCAAGAGTCACTGTTAGAGAGTTTGGGGCACAGTGATAGTGTAGTAAGAGAGAAGGGGGGGGCGGGTGATGACCATCCGCAGCGGCCGCAGAAGGAGCCAGGACTCACGAGTGCAGAGAATCCCGTAGTTACTGGAACTGACAAACAGATACATAGGGCTAAATGTTCCTCCCATTGGCAGGTCAGTGGCAGAGTGAGAACACCAACTGCCAATGAGAATCCACCACTGCTGCAATTTGCTCTCCAAGCCCTCATTTGCTCCTCCATGAAGTGAGCCTCATTAACCTTTCACAATTTGTTTAAATTAACATGGGACTTCCTTACCCAGCATTCCCTCTTAAAGCAGAATAAACCTTGGATTGGTAAGTACTATTTTTTAAAGTGTTTTTTTTTTACTTTTTCATTCTCTTCTATTATATTAATTTTGGAGCGTTGTTTATTTTGGCCCCATTCTGTTTCATTGACGGTTTTATTTTCTCTTTGTTTATTTCCCCTTGGTGCCGGAGGATACTTCCAATGGCTCTGTGCCTGCAGATGGTGCCATGTCCCTGTTGTTACTGGGACACAGTGATGACCTTGCATTCCCCACAAACTAGTGGAAGCCCGATCTTAATGTAAATGAAGGCTTAATGAGAGCAAGCCTGCTGCATAATAGAACACACATATATATTCACCGTAGACATTATACTAACCAGCTTCCTGAAAGAAAATAAATGGGTGCAATTTCCACGCGAAGCTATTGTTTTGTAGTTAGCCGTTATATACGCAGTTATTCTGTTTTTATACTTTCCAGCTGCAGGATCTGTCAGAGTTGATCTGCCTCTCTGATGCTTCCAAACCGACTCAGTGATTTGAACATTTCTACCTAATTGAATAACGCCTCAAACAGTAACCAGGACTTGTTGGATTTAAATAACTGCCATCTAAATTTACAAGGAGTTTAACTGGACCAGTCACACCTGGACCAGCATGTTTATGGTTTAAGTGTGTGTCTTGTTTCCTCCATCATCAATTTTTTTTCCAGAGATAACTGATCAAAGCTTTGCAATATTTGTGTTGAGTTAGGTTGGGTACATGACTCTGACTGCTGCTGGATTTTAAACTCCTTAGCCTGGGCTTTTTGCTCCACTCTCTGCTGATTTTTCAGATGCAGGACAGTTCTGCCACATCCCTGCCTCCCCACCAGAGTCCATGAAGCAAAGTACGAGGTAATTAAAATGAGGAAGGAATGGGACAGAGTAGATAGAAACAGACTGTTTCCAGCGGTTGAGGGCTTGAGATGTAAGATTAAACGTAAGGGATTTAGGACAGAGAGCAGGAGAATCTTTTTTTTTACACAGAGGCTGTGACGTTGTGGTTAATGATTGAGACAGTCAATTTTTAAGAATAGGTTGAAGGAAAAGATAAAGGGATGTGGGAACAAGGTGAACACGTAGGATTAGGATTACTGCTGATGTGGAGGATAAACACTAATATGGACTCGTTGGGCCGAACAGCTTGTTTCAGTGAAGTAATTTCTATGTAATTCTACCTGTGGGCAGACATATGCAGATGAAGGAAACGTGGCCTCTGTTTGAACACTGGATGCATGAGCCAACTGGTAGGCCTCACTGTGCACCTTTCAAAGGTCAGTGCAAAGATACCACCATTCCTTGAGATCTGCTGGACATCACTGCATTTATCCCCAGAATTTACAGTGAGCTTTTCACGGAGATGGTTATCTCATCTAGACTATCCTGTAATAAAAGAAATCTTCATTTGAACACTGGATCTGTGAAGTCTGAGTGCCCAAGCCCTCAGCAGTCCCAGTAACCATGCTGGATCTCCGACAAGCAGGTGCCTGGACATCAGCGTTGGTAAGCTATTTCAAACACTGGTGTACATAGAGGCTTCACCATGGGTGGCAAGGAGATAATGGAGATAAAGTTGGGAGAACGTTGGGTTGGAGACAAAAATGTAAAACGAAGGATCCAAAGAACCAGGAGACAGCAGGACAGATACAGTGGGAAACTAATAAAACCAGGGGAGAGCAAGGAGAACATAGTTATAGAACCAGGAGAGAGCAACACTAGAGCTAGGTAATGGACAAATTAATCACCAAGTGATGTTTGTAACAAGTGTTTAAAAGTTGCAGACTTACTTAATGTCTGTTGCTTCTTGTAGATAATAATCTTTGTAGTGTAGCCAGAGATGGCAGAGGGTCTGCCACCCCATCTGAGTGAGGAAGGTCCACCTGTGAACAGTTCTGGGCTCCAGGGAGTGTATGAGTACCACTGAGAGAACAGCAGGTATGAGCACCAGAACGGCATAAGCTCCCATGGAAACAATCGCCATAAGAAGTCCTCCGAACAGAAGGAACGTGTATCTGGAGAGATATGACAAATTCTGTTGTTTGAATTAAGCCCACACAAATTCCTACTTTATTGTGTACCTTGGCACCTTGTTATCAGTGGAATTTTCTAAAAGGACACACACACGCACCCACACACGTACAGAGATACATGAACAAACACACGCACACATATGCACTCACACAAACATGGGGCATGATTTCAGTTGGCAGTTGAGCACCGAGCCCGTCTTTAGATATTTGCGTGGGGAACCCGGAAGCCAAATGAGTGCTTTGCAATCTGTGATCGCAACTCAACTGTAGGTGAGTATTTGGGCTTTTGGGTTCCCCACGCGCCAGGCAGCCAGATTGGGAAAGGAGCTGTGAATCAGAGAGGGGGTGGGGGGAGGGAGAGAGAGATCGTGGGCCCTGGAAGAAATCGGAGGGGTGGGGGAGGTGGGGTGATGTGGACAACATCAGATGGGCGTTGGATAAGATCGGAGGGGTGGGGTCCAGCATCAGGGGGTGGGGGAGGGGGATCGGGGGGGGAGGTCGGCCAATCGCAGGGGTCCTATCGGCCAGGTGAGCATGTTGGGCCTGGAAGAAGCACTCCTGCTCCTCCGGGCCCACAGTGCACTAAAGGCACTCACCTCGTGGATCTGGCCCTGCCCGCCTACTTTCACCTCACATAAATCGGAAGCGATGGGAAACTCGAACAAGTAAGGTTAAATTTGTTTTACTTTTGTAATACACAAAACATTATTGTACCTCAACTATCGCAATGAGGTGCGTTGCCCCTTTAAGTATCGGCCCGCAGCTTTAAGTGGGGACTGGACTTCTGGATGTCTGTTGTGCACACGCATCGAACCCACCCCACCCCCGGGGCTAACCCGGAAGTTGTCTCGTTGGACCTGGGATGCAGTCCCGCTCCAAAATTCCACTATTTTTCCTGCCCACCCGCCCCAACCCACCCATTCTTGGGGCTTAAAATTACTCCCATATGCTCACCTACAGGCACAAATATAGACACACACACACTCACACAGCCATGCACTCACACAGAGATAGAAACACATACACACACACACACGTACATACTGTATGTAGTCACACATATGTATAGACACATTTACAAACTCTCATATATTGACACACAGATATACATGCTCTCATGCCAACTCTTACTCATTGACTTACACTGACACACACACACATGTATGATAATACATTTTGGGAGAAAAAAATAAGGAATGGGAGTATACACTCAATGGAAAGATATGGGTATGAATTAACTGAGAGATCTAGGGATTGAAATACATAGTTAAATTTTCCTCAGTGGTGGATTTCATGCCCATCAGTATAACTCCACTGAGAATAAGCCCAATTTCCCTAGTGTACCTTCATTAAGTATTCATTGTGGTTTCCCAGCGCTATTTGTGCACTCAATGCAGTCAACCTCAAGGGGTGAGGTAAATGCAGCTTAAAGAATCAAGGCAGCTATTTTGAGGCTACAACAACGTGTCTCTCTGCAACGTCTGAGGCTGGTGCTTCTTCAGGGCACCAAGTCCACAAAATGAAAGACTCTTCAGTTGGAGTGTTGTTGTCTGCAATCCAGCAAAGGAGAACCCAGCTTTTTGGTCCTGAGGGAAGGAGGCCCATGAATGGCATGGTCCAGGCCTAGTGGAAGGAGGCCACCTTAGCAGTAATTGCCACCTTCAGCAACCCCTGCATGGCTACTCAGTAGCCGAAGAAGGTCATTGACCTGTCTAGGGCATACAAGGTAACGGGAGGCAGTCACACCTTGTAACAGTGTATTGCCATAAGTATCTTTCTCAATTGCAGCCACCCTGCCCTCGCTGCTTTGAAAACCATCTGCAACTTACCACCTACATGCCCTTTCTTCTCCTTTCCTCACAACTGAACATGTAGGGAAGCAGTGGAAGGCATTTCATTACCAGCACCTGTTCTCACCCCTATTAAGGAATGTCTTCTGAAACTTTCATCCATTCCACATGATGCCATACAGAGTGCCTTCACTCTACTTTCTTCTTAAAGGGGAAATTGACAGCTGGCACAACTCAGTTACTGATTTGTGAGGGACTCCTTCTAAAGCATTGCTGTGGGGTCATTCTTAGTCCACCTGGATCTGCAGACAGGAAGCTGTAGGTATCAGTGGGTAGGGACCAGAGACCACCTACGGTGCCTCTTCAGCCTAGCATCTCTGCAATGGTCCTACTATGTCAGCCTTGGCTCAGTGGTAGCACCCTGACTTCTGAGTCAGAAGATCATGGGTTCAAGCTTCACTCCAGAGTTGAGCACATAATAAAGGCTGACACATCAATGAGTACTGAGGGAGTGCTACATTGTCAGAGGTCCCGTCTTTCAGATGAGATATTAAACCGAGGCTGCGTCTGCCCTCCCAGGTGGATGTAAAAGATTCAAAGAATGTCCTGGACAATATTTAGCCCTCAACCAGCATCACTAAAACAGATTAGCCTATCTCACAGCTGGACCTTGCTGTGCGCAAATTGGCTGCCGCGTTTCCTACATTATAACAGTGACTACACTTCATAGAGTACTTTATTGCCTGTGAAGCGCTTTGGGATGTCCTGAGATCGTGAAAAGCGCTATATAAATGCAAGTTAGTTATTTCTTTCTTTTGCTGATCCTCTTTGTCATCCTTCTGAAAGCCAAGAAATGGGGAAACCCAAGGAAGACCCTGTAGGTTTCTGAGGCCCAGTCTGCAACTTTGTTAAAAAAAAATTATAAAGTCAAAAAACTTCAAAAATACTTTAAAAAAATCCAACTTTACTTCAAAATTACTTAAAGAAACATAGAAAAAAACTTGGTGTTCAAATATACTCAATGCTGCATACTCGAGCCCATCCCTCACTACTGCCAGACCTGCACTCACTTCAATGCTCCCAGACCCCAGGACACTGCTCCTAGATCAAGGGACGCCCCCTCCATGTACTATCAGATCCTATAGTACGCCCACACTCTGGTACCCATAGCCCTCAGTATTGTTAGACACCAGTAATCCTTCCTCCACTGCATTCAGATCCAGACATTTCTTCCCGTTTTTGCCAGAGCCCCACCCCGTCCCAGTGTTGCCAAATCCTGGGTCCCTCCAATAGTTCCAGCCCTAGGACTCACCCAGTGAACCAGACTCCACATTCCATTGTCCAGTGCTACAAAACCCCAATTTCTTCCTCTGCCATATTCCAAAGAAACCCCCTAAGGCTATCAAAGTGCAGGAATCCCCACAACCCCCTCTTGCCCAGTACTCCTAAACACCAGTAATCCCCCCTCCACTGCATCCAGACCAAAACATTTCTTTCCAATGTTGTCAGAGCCCCACCCCTGTCCCAGTGTTGCTGAACCCTGGGTCCCTCCAATAATGCCAGCCCTAGGAATCACCCTGTGAAGCAGACCGTGTAGTACCTCCAAACTGCTCCATGTTGCCAGCATTGTATACTTCAGGCCTTGAAAATAGGTAAGCGACAAAAATTAAATAAATCAGCAGATTTAGAGAGCCTCCCCAACAGCACTAGCAAACCTCCCCGCAAGGATATTGGTCCCGGCCCTGAGTATGATATCTTAGCTATTACAGAAACATGGCTTAAAGAGGGGCAGAAATGGCAGCTCAACGTTCCAGGTTACAGGGTTTTCAAACGAGATAGAGAGGGGGATAAAAAAGGAGTGGGGGGTGGCAATGTTGGTTAAAGAAACAATTACAGCTGTGAAGAGGGATGATATGTTAGAAGGATCTCTCATAGCTGTCACTAAATAGAATGTTTGCATTTTCTAACTGTCAACAAAACCCAGATGTTGAGAATCAGCCTTTCTGTTTGTCTGAAAAGTTTTAAAGATTCAATACGTTTGGAAGAAGAAAGGTGCTCAAATTAGTTGAGGATAGACTCTCTTGGGTAGTTCCATGGGGATTTTCCAGGGTTTCCGCTGATCGTCCACTGAAGCTACAATGGGAGATTGGAAGAACTCCCATGGAAATTACTAACATCTGTGCTTATCTCTTTCTGTCTGTCCCTTTTATCTGTTTCTCAGCTTTATATATTCCTGAAATTTATTGAATTTGTAATTTGAAGAAGAAATAAAGACCGTGCATTTATAAAGCGCCTTTCATAACCGCTAGATGTGCCAAAGCACTTTACAACTAATGAAGTACTTTTGAAATGTGGTCACTGATGTAATGTAGGAAACGCAGCAGCCAATTTTTGCATGCAAGGTCCCACAAACAGCAATGAGATAAGGACCAGATAGTCTGTTTTAGTGATGTTGGTTGAGAGATAAATATTGGCCAAAACACCAAGGAGAGCTCCCCTGCTCTTCTTCGAAATAGTGCTTTGGGATCTTTTATGTCCACCTGAGAGGGCAGATGGGGCCTTGATTTAATGTCTTATCTGAAAGACGGCACCTCCGACAGTGCAACACTCCCTCAGTACTGCAGTGAAGTATCCGTGTAGACACAAACAGAAGCTACGACAGGCGTGTAATCAGTTGTCACATTTAAAATGGATCTCTGTTTTCTCTCATGCAGAAAGCCTTTATTTAAAAAAGCAAAATAAACTTTACTTGAATAAAGCTCTCGAACTTTTAGCCTCTAGTTTTACTTCAACTAATTTTGAAAAATAACCAAAATGCTATTGTATCAAGTGGAGTTAACTAAATAACTAAATGTTGCTGACAATCCGTAACCCTTGACTCACCATAAGAAATGGCACGGAAGATTTCCTTCTGTTTTTTGTATTATATAATTAAAGCACTTAGAACAGTTGAACAGTTTCACAGTAAACAATAAAAAATATTATTTTTCTTTTTCTTTCTGTTTTTTTTAAACATTAAATGAAGCAGCTACTGGTGAAAGACTGAGCTCCAAGTTCAGCCACTGCAAGAAAACCTTCATTTCCATTTTAGATCAGCACTAAAAAAGGCAGTAACGGATTTACTTTACAGTCAAATTTTAAAAAAATTGTTTGCTCCGTAAATTTCTCGGTCTGTCTTAAGACCCAAAGACTGAAAGAAATGATCTGCCAAGCTAGTTTTTTTCTGCAGATTATTCTCAGTTCTCTTCAGGTCCCCCTTTTTTTTATATAGTTTGCTTTTGGATGTGTAAATATTCAAGCTAGAGATTTACAAATATAACAGTAAAACTGCAAAATAAAGTCACTAAACACTCAGCTTCCTTTTGTTCCATTCTAATATAATTATGTCCCACAAGATTTTAATTGACTTCACCAACCAGACCTCTTTCCTAGCAACACACATCGATGGCTATTGCTACATTATTTCAACCTACCAAAAATGTTTCACCTGCCTTGTCACCCACTAGTCGACTGAAAATTTAAATGTTCACAACATTCAGATTGCAGAGCGTAAGGGATGGAATTAAGAAGCTTTAGTGCTTAAAATATAGAATGTGTTCTTACTCATCACTGACTAACTTTAGACACACTTACCTTGCAGTCAAAGAAAGATGTCCTGTGATGGAGAGGTGGTAGAATATAAACGCAAGTGGGACACTCATAAACTGGTACATGGTGACTGGGTAAAAGTCTAAGTCAAACTGTAAAAACTTTAAATCCATCCTGGGACAGTGTTTTTACATGAGATACTCAACCAATTAGAGCAATTTATTCTTACAACTGACAATACGCTAAAGTACAAGTAACAATATCTAAAAGGAAACCGCGATTTATAGCACTATACTATCACGTTACAAACACATTCACACTCAACTGTACACTTGAGAGAAAAAAATGTCAATTGATAAAGAAGGGGAAATGAGTGAATAATGTTCCTGTTTCCCAGTAACTGAGCAGCTCGAGCGAGGAATACAAGCAATGTGCCAGATGAGCAGCTTGAACCATCCGACACATAGTATTCCTACTGAGAATAATACTTATTTCTGGCATGCTAATTGGCTTTCAGGATCCATAGTATTTGATTGAAGCTTACATTAAAAGTGAAATATTTTCATTTTCTTGTTATGTTTGGAACAAGCCTTTTTGTATCCAGGGAACATGGGTCCTTGCACCAGTAGTACTTCACTTAGAACTACATTCCTCACATTGGGTCAACCTTGGATAAAAATAAATAGAATTCAAATTCAAATAATGGGATGTACACTCTCCCAATAGATGATGGGTTTATATCTGCAGTCCCTCTGTTTAAATGATGCGAAGTACACTCTCCCAATAGACTGTGGGTTTACACCTGCAGTCCTTCTGTTTAAATGATGGGATGTACACTCCCAATAGACCATGGGTTTACACCAACAGGGTCCCTGTTTAAATGATGGGATGTACACTCCCAATAGACCATGGGTTTACACCAACAGGGTCCCTGTTTAAATGATGGGATGTACACTCCCAATAGACCATGGGTTTACACCAACAGGGTCCCTGTTTAAATGATGGGATGTAGAATCTCCCAATAGACCATGGGTTTACACCAACAGGGTCCCTGTTTAAATGATGGGATGTAGAATCTCCCAATAGACCGTGGGTTTACACCAACAGGGTCCCTGTTTAAATGATGGGATGTACACTCCCAATAGACCGTGGGTTTACACCAACAGGGTCCCTGTTTAAATGATGGGATGTAGAATCTCCCAATAGACCGTGGGTTTACACCAACAGGGTCCCTGTTTAAATGATGGGATGTACACTCCCAATAGACCATGGGTTTACACCAACAGGGTCCCTGTTTAAATGATGGGATGTACACTCCCAATAGACCGTGGGTTTACACCAACAGGATCCCTGTTTAAATGATGGGATGTACACTCCCAATAGACTATGGGTTTACACCAATAGGGTCCCTGTTTAAATGATGGGATGTAGAATCTCCCAATAGACCGTGGGTTTACACCAACAGGATCCCTGTTTAAATGATGGAATATACACTCTCATAATAGACCATGAAATTATTCCTGAAATCCTCTGGTAAACTCTAGTGTGAACTAGAGTCACATGTAAGCCAGGCCGGATAAGCGTGGCAGGTTCTCTTCCATGCAGGATATTAGTGAATCAGTTGGGTATTTAGAACAATCCAGCAGTTTTCATTATCAGATTTTCTGGTGCCAGTCCACAAGTTATCAATTTAGTTGAATTCAATTTCTCAACTTGCCATAGTGGGATTTGAACTGCTGACCTCTCAGTTGTAGTCCAATTCCACAAATGTCCACCTCATTTGTGGCCAGCAGCACCGCATCATGCAAGTAAATGCTCTGTTTCCCGGTAGCTGCCGCCATGTCTGCACTTTTTCAACCAGAAAGGCAAGTGTCTTTGGACACTGCTGGAATTCCGAAGGTGCTCTTCAAATCCCTGGATTGGTCTGGGGATGCTCTGCAGTCCAGTGCACAACCTTGTCTTAAACAGAGGTCATCTTATGGAGGGCCCGGAGGGGGGAGGAGGGGAGGGCGGCCATGCAGATAAGCAGTGCAGCATGTAGAAGATGCAGAGCACAACCCATTGCTGGCTCGCAAGAAATATCCATATCAATCTGATATGGAAGACCTTCTCTTGACTACCACATCTGCCTGCTGATTAACAGCCCTGTCTACAGCTTTCCCTTTCCCACCACTTCTCTGTGCGCATCAACTCATACGGCTTCCCATTTCTGCCACCTCATCAAAGCCATTTCCAAACCTTGCCAAAAACAATACCTGTATGCATATCAGCTTTAGTGCAACCGTAATATTGATCTCAAGCCTTTCTGTAAGTGTGCCTACTGCTTCTTTTCTATGTATTTCCTGATGTGGAGATGCCGGTGATGGACTGGGGTGGACAAATGTAAGGAATCTTACAACACCAGGTTATAGTCCAACAGTTTTATTTGAAAATCACAAGCTTTCGGAGATTATCTCCTTCGTCAGGTGACATAGGTAGGGAATTGATTAGGAGGTAAGAGACAGAGAGTAGGGATAATGGGAACACACTCAAATTAGCAGGATGTGACTAATGGTATCATCCAGGGATCTGTACCGGGGCTTCAGATTTTCACGCTATTTATAAATGATTTAGATGAAGGAATAGAGAGTCATATATCCAAGTTTGCTGAAAACACTAAACTAGGTGGCACAGTAAATAATGTAGATGGGAGCAGAAAGTTGCAAAGGGACATTAAGTGAATGGGCAAAACTGTGGCAGATGGAGTTTAATGTGGGAAGTGTGAGGTCATCCACTTTGCACCTGAGAAAGAGATATCAGAGTTTTTTTGAAATGGTAAGAAGCTAGGAACTTTGGAGGAGTAGAGAGATTTAAGGGTCCATGTACAGAAATCACTAAAAGGTAGTGGACAGGTACAAAAAATAATTTTATCTCAGGGGGGCTGGAATACAAAGGGGTGGAAGATATGCTACAGTTGTACAAAGCTCTGGTTAGACCCCACCTGAAGTACTGTGTTCAGTTCCGGGCACCGCACCTCAAGAAGGATATATTGGCCTTGGAGGGGGTGCAGCACAGATTCACCAGAATGAGACTGGGGCTAAAAGGGCTAAATTATGAGGACAGGTTGCATAGACTAGGCTTGTATTCCCTTGAGTATGGAAGATTAAGGGCTGAACTAATTGAGGCTTAAGATGATTAAAGGATTTGATCATAAATGCAAGTTATATAAATGCAAGTTGTTACTGATAGGGTAGATGGAGAGAAACTTTTTTCTTTTGGTGGGGAGTCTAGAATAAGGAGGCATATCCTTAAAATTAGAGTTAGGCAGTTCAGGGGTGATGTCTGGAAGCACTTCTTCACACAAAGGGTAGTGGAAATCTGGAACTCTCTCCCCAAAAAAGCTATTGAGGCCAGGTCAATTGAAAATGTCAATACTAAGCTTGATAGATTTTTGTAAGGCAAGGGTTATGGAACCAAGGCAGGTAGATGGAGTTCAGATACAGATCTGCCATGATCTAAATAAATGGTGGAACAGGTTCGAGGGACTGAATGGCCTGCTCCTGTTACTGTGTTCCTACGTTATCGCTGTTGTTACAGAAGTAAGGTTGTTGTGATGTTCTGAAATGGGCACAGCACAGAATGAGCTAAACCTGTTTGTGCATTTCACATTCTGCTGTACATACCAGCAAAACACGAAATATGTGCCTTGTATCCATCGAAACCTAAACAGAAACTAGTTTTGCGGGGACACTGAGGTGCACGTACCTTTCTTGATGACTGCAGCACACTTTGATTGGATCTTTTTGCCTCCTCAAGCAATAAACTTTAACTTGGCACTAAATACATTCGCCTTCATCTACTTTCTGCTTCCATTTCTTTTAAACAAAATTAATCTTTTTGTTGTTTTTAATAGGGATGGAGCTTCAAACAAATGGGATTGCAATCCATCTCACTCTGGGGGCGGGGCTGATTTATCTGAACAAACTGTAAAAGGTAGAATGAGCTTACGATTCTGTGTTTTTGTGTTAAGTGACAGAGTAAAACCTGTCTTTCTGGTTTCCGTGTAAACTGAGAGCCTGGCTCGCCCTGCGCCTCTAGTTGAAGTTTTACAGATCAGATCGTTTTCTGACTGTTGGGCTGAAGCGTTCAGTTCTCCAGTTGTGTCGAGTTTGAGAGCAGGAAGACAGCTCTCAGGATGCGGACCCCTGTGGTGATGATCCTGGGGGTGGTCCTTGCCCCCGCGGGGTATGTGCTGATCCTCACCTGTACCGTGGCTCCTGCCTGGAGAGACGTGACCGAGATCCCCAGCGGGGCTCTGGATGAGATCCACCACCAGGGGCTATGGGAGATCTGCAGGGACCTGCAGTCGGTCCGGCAGCTGTCCTGCGGGTTGAGCGACGATGCCTACTTTGACCATCAAGTGATCAGCATAGCGAGAGGTCTGATGATCGCCTCCTTGGTGGTGTCCGCTGCTGGGATCCTGGTGGCCTCTTGGGGAGTTCGCTGCTGGGCGGAATTCCCCAACCATGCGATAGCGGGAGGAGGAGGGATCATCCTTGTGATCGGAGGGGTCTTAACTCTGATCCCCGTCTCCTGGTACACGGATCAACTCAGGCAGATCCCGAACACGGTGGCTGGCGCCGAACTCACTGTTGGATACGCCCTGGTCCTCGGCTTCATTGGCGGTAGCCTAATTGTCATCGGTGGCATTCACCTGATGTTTAGTTTCGGCAAGTTGTGCAAAAGCACGAGTTCACCGGCAAAGAAATATTACCCGAAGGGCTCAACCCTGCCTCAGAACAGATATCCCACTGGGATTTCCAACCCAGTCACAGTAACAGACGCACCATACACCAGTCGCTCTACTCCAGCTCCCTGGGATGACGATTTGTAGACAGACAAGGTGTAATACGGTTGATACGTGGTGGTTATCGGTATGGATTTAATAATTTAGAATTATATAGAATGTACAGTACAGAAACAGGCCACTCGGCCCAACTGGCCTAGGCTGGAGTTTATGCTCAGCTGGAGCCTCCTCCCATCTGCTTCATCTAACCCCATCAACAAATCCTTCTGTTCCCTTCTCCCTCATGTATTTATCTAGCATCCCCTTAAATACATCTATGCTTTTCACCTCAACTACTCCATGTGGTAGCAAGTTCCACATTCTAACCACTCACAGGTAAAGAAGTCCCTCCTGAATTCCCTATTGGATTTATTAGTGACTATCTTATATTTATGGCTTCCAGTTTTAGACTGCCCCACAAGTGGGAACATTTTCTCTACTTCTATCCTATCAAACCCTTTCATAATCTTAAAGACTTCTATCAGGTCACCCCTTAGCCTTCTCTTTTCTAGAGAAAAGAGCCCCAGCCTGTACAGTCTTTCCTGCTAGGTATAACCTCTCAGTTCTGGCATCATCCTAGTACTTCCGTTTGCACCTTCACCTTGTGCCTCTATATCCTTTTTATAATATGGAGACCAGAACTGTGCACAGTACTCCAAGTGTGGTCCATCTAAGGTTCTGTACAAGTTTAACATAACTTCCTTGCTTTTCAGTTCTATCCCTCTAGAAATGAACCTCAGTGATTTGCTTTGTTTAATGGCCTTATTGACCTGTGTCATTACTTTTAATGATTTGTGTATGTTTAAACTTAGATCCCTTTGCTCCTCTACCCCATTTAGTCTCGTTTTTACCAAAATACACTACCTCACACTTATTTATATTGAAATTCATTTGCCAATTACATGGCCATTCTGCAAGTGTATTAATGTCTTCTTGTGATTTGTCGCAGTCCCCTCAGTATTGACCATACCTTCCACTTTGGTGTTGTCCGCTAATTTTGAAATTGTAGTTCTGATTCCTGAGTCCAAATCGTTAATGTAAATTGTGAACAACAGTGGTCCCAGCACCAATCCCTGTGGAACACCACTTCCTACCTTTTGCCAGTCTGAGTAGCTACCCTTAACCCCTACTCTCTATTTTCTGTTTTATAGCCAACTTGTTATCATTCTGCTATCCATTCTGACTCCACATGCTCTGACCTTAGTCATGAGTCTACTTTGTGGTACCTTATCGAAGACCTTTTGAAAAATGAAATATAATACATCTACTACATTACGCTTGTTACTCATTGTTACTTCTTCAAGGAATTCAATAAGGTTGGTCAGGCATGTATCTTCCTTTTGGAAATCTATGCTGACTATTCTTTACTACATTTTTAGATTCTAGATGTTTTTCTAACTTAGCATAACTAGAAATAATTTAGTTCAGATTATCCTCTAATGCATTGATTATTAGCAATTGTTCCTGTGCCTCAGTACCTGAAAATAATTGTTTGTGTGTGTTTGCATGCCACGGCTTCTTCTGCAGCACCTCCCAAACCTGGTACCTCCACAACCTAGAAGAACAAGGGCAGCAGTTGCATGGGAACACCATCACCTCCCAAGTTTGCCTCCAAGTCACACACCATCCTGACTTGGACATATATCGCCGTTCCTTAATTGTAGCTGGGTCAAAATCCTGGAACTCCCTACATAACACTGTGGGAGTACCTTCACCACACGGACTGCAGCGGTTCAAGAAGGCCCACTTTCTCAAGGGCAACTAGGGATGGGCAATAAATGCCAGTGCCACCCACATCACGAAAATGAATTTCAAAAATATTTCATTCATTACTGAAGAACTCAATGGAAGCAGAAATGGGATATATTTCTTCAGTAAATGCAGAGAGAAAGCAATCACAAGCCAGAATGTTTTTCTAAAAACGTTGTCATCTCCACAAGTTACTAAGCAATAAACTTTAGGAAACCGGCAAATGTTTGATAGTGGACATGCACTAACTAATGTTGGATGACAATGTACAGCAAAATAATCTTTTATGAACACAAGTGAGAAGCTTGTATGAGAAGCTAATGAGAATTATTAAAAAGATTTGCTGAAATCTGGAGCTGACAAGATTGAAATTAAAAGTTACCTAGTGTAATTGTAAAATTGCTCTGTGGCTAGTAAAGATTCAATCTGTTGTGCAAGCTAGAAGTGGTGGAATTTGAGATATGTATGGGTTAGTGAATCCTTATTGAAATGCTAATATCACCAGTAGGAATCCAGGTTGAAAACGCAAGCAAGATTCAATATGTGCATACGCCTTTTCTAAATAAACCAATAAGGACACACTGGTTATCCCAATATCATCAAACAAAAAAGTGCCCCCTTTTAAAGGGGGCACAACTAATAAAGAACTAAACCATCAAATGACAAGAAACTTATAAACTTTAATAATATTTCCCAGTATACACTCCAGTCCCTAAGGTGCCCACCAGTCACAGAAAGAATATGTGCATGTAAGGGGTCACCCCATGACGCTGTGTTCCCTGCAGGGATTGGAAGTCACTGACTTGGGGCTGCAATGTTGTAGCCAGGCCTTTGAACCACACTCCTGATGCACACAGCTTCCCTGTCAGGAGCGCAGGATTGTAGGATCCTCCCTTTAATAGACTTCTTACAGCAGTGACTTTGCAAAATAACAAAGCTTCAGGCATATGGTTACAGTGCCATCAACTGTGGCAGAAAGCACAGCTTCCCAATAAATCAAATGTTGCATTTACAAAAAAAAACTCAAACTCCAAAGATGGTTTACATTTAACTACTTTATGGAACAAACAGCCGGGAGATAGAGGTGGTGTCAGCAAAGTGAAAGGGGGGGGGGGGGGAAGTGATATTTAGCACAAAGGGTTTTAGGGATAATGGGAGATATGGAGGGGCAGTATTTTTTAAAACTCTGGTGTGTGATGGATTGCAATGTATTTTTCAGTCTTTTACATTTTTCTGCATGTCTATTGCATTATTTATATTAGAGTGACACTAAAGACAAATGATAAGGGTTCCACACCCCCTCTCGCTAACACCCACAAGCAGCCAAGTGTACAGTCAGCAGTAGACGTATAAATAACAGCTCCAAAGTCGCAATAAATGTCAACCGCTACTAGAATGTAATGATCAATTTGTTTTAGAAGAATTTGTTCCACCAGGGTTTTATTGTAGTTTTCTGTATCTGTAATTATCTTAAATAAACTGGACTATACCTTTTAGTCTGACTGATATTTAACACCCATGTGGTGTCTGGTACATAATACGATGTTAAGGAGTAATTGTGAAGCCTCTGATACCACATACAAAATGCAACTTTCAGTTCATGGGAGACTGTCTGCTCCTGGAAATGCCTTTTTATGGTGAACAGAAGCCAAGAGCAGTAGGGGGAAGAAGCCCCACATTGTAACAGTGGTGTTTGATATTCAGCTCAGTGTAGCAAAAGCAGTGTACTGTTTGATTCAATCAGAATGAGTAAGCAGCAAGGGGCTAGGAGCAGAGGTGATATCAATGCTATGATAAAATACAAAGTTTCTAACATGAGCTAGTTAGGATGTTTTGAGTTTTACTAAAAGATGAGCTGGAGGCAGTTGTAACTTATTCCAAACTTGATATCAGATATGCCAGGACAGCACAGTACCAAGTACAGAGTTGAGGGTGAAAAGGTTGGTGGGTGCTGCATTCATAAGGAAGCTAACCTGAAGCTTGGAGCCTGTTGCCACCAGGATAGTGTAGAACCATCATTTATATTTACAGAAGGCAGTTTGCCCTTTGCCTTTTTGCTGGAATCCCTCAAATGTCAATGTTCATTGAGGTGCAGTTCAAAAACACTCAGGATGATTTTTGGTGAGAAACTAGGCAGCATCAGCAGCTGTAGGGCAGATCAACAAACAGCCTTCTTCATCCATACCTTGTAGCCCACATAATTTTAAGCAGTAGGCTTAAAAATTCAATTCCCTCCTCCCACCACATTGTGAAAGTCAAGGAGTGAACCAAGGCAAAGAGCTGGGGCTTTGTGACTAGCAAAATAACTCATCTGCATGCAATAGCGCAGTTACTATAGGTGGCAGTCCTTTCGCTCATAGAAACAGGAGTAGGCCATTCAGCCCTTCTAGCCTGTTCTGCCATTCAATTAGCTCATGGCTGATCTGTATCTTAACTCCATCAACCCCTCTTGGCTCCATAACCCTTAAATTTATCACTCAGGTTTGAAATTTTCAATTGACCTATCCTCAGCAGCTTTTTGGGGGCAGAGTTTTCCAGATTGCCACTACCCTTTGTGTGACTTGCTTCCAGACATTAACCCTGAACTGCCTAGTTCTAATTTTAAGGTATCCCCTTATTCTGGACTCGCAGAAATAGTTTCTCTCCATCTACCCTATCAAATCCTTTAATCTTAAACACCCTTAATTAGGATCATCCCTTAATCTTCTACACTCAAGGGAATACAAGTCTGGTCTATGCAACCTCAAATTTAACTCAGCCTCAGTATCATTGGTGAATCGGCACTGCACCCCCCAGGCCAATATATCCTTCCGTAGGTGCAGTGCCAAGAACTGAATGCAGTACTCTAAATGAGGTCTAACTAGACCTTTATATAAACGACAACATAACTGCCACTCCTTTATCTTAAGACTGCTGGAATACAAAGGCCAAGATTTCATTAGACTTTTACATTTTTTTTGTACCTATCCACTAGCTTTGTGATTTCTGTACTTGGACCCCTAAACCCTTCTGCTCCTCCATAGCTGAGCTTCTACTACTTCTGATGTAAGTTTGAACGCGAGAAAGAAATAACAAGGTAGAGCTGTAGCAGACATAATTTGCTCTCACTTTAAAACCAATAAGCACTGTCAGACCAATGAACATGTAGCTAAAAAGATGTGTGCGCCAGGAACAGCAGCAAGGGTCTAACACTACTTGTAGATTTAGCACTTTGCTCCTTTACATAGTTGAGACAGATGACACTACAGGCTCTAGACTATTGAAAAAAAACAGTAGATTTATAACCCCATGGCAGATTCAAAGGAGCCATTTTCAGCAACAGGGAAGCTAACAGACAAGTCATCAGCCTCCCTTGATCCAAACTTGTGCGTCACAAACTCTCCCTTATGCTACATTTTGATCCAGTTTCACTTTTATCTCCAAATTGCACCGAATCAAATTCTACAACTAAAGATTTTTCTAACTTTTTTACGGCCTTCAACTCCTTGCTGATTTCCCCCCCACCACTTTAGTCTCCAAGCTAACATTTGCTAAGCTGTTCTATTTCAGGGTAAACTATATTTCAAGTGGGCTGTGTAGGCAGCTCACATAGAAGAATCCTTTTAAGATTGAAACTTGGGAAAGGATTTATAAAATGATTTTTTTTTAAAAAGGGAGCAGGTTGTTCCTTCAGCAGTTGTTCATTTTAAATTGGTTGCACTGCCAATGCCTGTTATTTAAAAATGACAGCATCAGTTAAAGTCTGGGGACATGATTATCTGTGGAACTGAAACTCAATTCCCTGTATCAAAAGGTTGAAAACAAAAAAGGTACATTGTTCAGCCAATGGCTTTGGTCTTCCCAATATTTAATTGGAGAAAATTTCTGTTCATCCCATACTGGATGTCTGACGAGGAGTGACAAATCAGATCTGGGGTGGGGGGGGCTATTGCTGAGTATCATGTGGAACCTAATGCGTTTTTGGATGATGTTGCTGAGGGGCAGTAGGTAGATCAGAAATAGAAGTGGGATAAGGATTGATCCTTCGGGGACTCAAGGGAATGGTGCGGGAGTGGGAAGAGAAGCCATTGCAGGTGATTGGCTATGACTGGATAGATAGGAATGGAACCAGGCAAGGGCAGTCCTACGCAGCTGGAGAATGGTGTGGTCAACCATGTCGAAGATTGCAGACAGGTCAAGAAGAGATCGTTTATCATGGTCAGTCACATAGGATGTCTTGCGACTTTGATTAGGGCCATTTCAGTAGTATGGCAGGGGTGGTAAAGGTGGGCATGGATTTGGGAAGTGACAACACATCTAGTGGGATTTATTGCAAAAACATCAAATCAAAAAAAAGTAACCTGCATTTACGTAGCATCTAACAAGGTAAAATGTTCCAAGACACCAAGAATGTTCAGACAAAATTTGATACCAAGCCACATAAGGAGATATTAGGACCAGTGACCAAAAGCTTGGTTAAAAAGGTAGGTTTTGTAGTTTTTTTTTTGGGGGGGGCGTTAGTGAAGGGAAAGAAAAAAGGGGAAGGAAAAGAAAAGAGATTTAGGAAGGGAATTGCAGGATGTAGAAGGCCTGGCCACCAAATGAAGCAAAGGAAATAGGAGATGCACAAGAAGCCAGAATTGGAGGAACAGTTCATGGAGGGCTGTAGAGCTGGAGGTGGTAGAGATAGGGAGGAGAGAGGCTATGAAGGGATTTGAACACAAGCATGGAGAATTTTAAATTTGAGGTGTTGCTGGACCAGGAGCCAATGTAGGTCAGCAAGCATAGGGATGATGGACAAAACAGGACTTTGAGAGTTAGGATAAAACAAAGCTAGAGGGTGGAGGATGAGGGGCCAACATGATCATTGGAATGATCATAGTTTGGAGGCAACAAAAGTATGGATGATGGTTTCAGCAGCAGATGGGTGGAGACAGGCAATATTAGAGGTGGAAGTAGGTAGTCTGGGAGGAGAGGATATGGGGTCAGAAGCTCAATTCAGGGTCAAATGAGATGCTAGTCATGAACAGACTGGTTCAGCCTTGGACAGTGGCCAGGGTGAGGGATGGAAACGATGGCGAGGGAAGAGATTTTGGCAGGGACTGAAGACAATGGCTTCCATCTTCACTAATTGGAGGAAACTTCTGCTCATCCAATACTGGATGTTGGACAAGCAGTGTGACAAATCAGATGCAGTGGTGAGGTAGAGCTAGGTGCTGTCAAATGTACATGTGGAATCTGACATAATAAATGCTGGCAACTCAGGACAGACAGCATCTGTGGAGAGAAACAGTTGAAGGACATGTTTTCAGAGGATGTCACCAAGGGGTAGTGTGTAGGTGAGAAATAGAAGGGGGCCAAGGATAGATATCATGGTACAATTTCTCTCTGGTGCCCAGTTGGATTATAGTTTGTTGCAGCATCACTATGGAGAAATGGCTAAGTTTCCAATACATAAGCAAAGTTCCTGTGAAAAAGTAAAACTTAACCCAAGAGGATGCTGGGTCAATTGAAATTGAAGACAGAGCGACAGATTATTGGGCAAGGGATTATGGACCAAAAGCAGGTAAATGGAGTAGAGGTACAGATCAGCCATGATCTAATTAAATTGCAGAACAAGCACGAGGAGCTGAATGACCTACTCATTCCTATATGCGACTCCAAGGACAAGCTAACGAAGTTGGACCACCGCTCCAAAAAAAGGCACAAAAATGATAGTCAAAATCCAGATAAGTGACGCCTACAAATGTTAAGAACCAATTTGCTTAAAAATTTGAGGGCTGTGTACTGCTTGGTTCCTTGATCCCAAGCCAGGACAATTGCTTTGAGAATTAGCTAGGCATTAAAGCCAAATAGAAAAGTGTAAAAACTGCATATCCTCCCCAGTGGTTCCCTCAAGTTGTGGTAGCTGGGATGTATTTTCACAACAGAATGCACTCTTCCATTGCTGGTAAAGCTTAGGTAATAGATGCCATGATTTAGTATGATCTGGAATGTACTGCCTGAAAGGGTGGCAGAAGCAACAACTTTCAAAAAGGGAATGGAAAAGTGTGAAGTGGAAAAATTTGCAGGGCTATGGGGAAGAGCAGGGGAGTGGGATTAATTGGATAGCTTTCAAAGAGCGGCACAAGCATGATGGGCCGAATGCCCTCCTTATGTCATGCATCATTCTATGTTGGGCCTATTTTAATTGGAGCAAGAGGGATGGCACTGAGTTGCCCCAGTCTTACCTGACAATCAGCACAAGTGCCCCTTTTGAAGGGCACCAAATACAATAGCCCAACTAACAAAGCAGCTTAAAATTAAAATCAGGATTGCCAAAAAACTACAGTATTTTAAAAAATTGATCCATTGCCCCAGTGTCAAACAAATTTGCATGTGTCCCTTTGTTTTAAGGAGGCACAACTAACCAAAAGGAAACTTATAAAATCATTGTGTATGTTTATTCCCTGTAGTGCCCACTGGTTGTGGAAGGACCTAGAAATTACTTTTGTCAAACTTGAATTGATTAGTGGTTTCCTAGCAGGAGGCCACAGTACAAGTTTGAGGTGAATTCTATACACAAAGCACCTGCATTAAGACAGATTGTTCTAGAGGCCACCATCCTGGAGCATGAACTGCTATTTGCCATTAATGTGACTATTTCCTTTATTGAAACCCAAACTAGGGCGTTGCTGCAGGCAAGGTGTAGTTTAACAGGAATTGTAACTCGTGATGAATGAATCAGCAATACAGGATTGTGTGTTGCAGTTATTTATTCAACTAAAATACAATTTTTAAACTACAGAAAAAACTGGATAAAAGGGTTCTGCAGGTTTCAGCTGGATGTCAATGGTTCCTGTAACAAATAAATAACCAAAAGTTAGACAAATTAAAAAAAAGTGATTGAAATCTGAAAGAAGGTGTAAAACCAGGTCCAAATTGCACAAAATTCCCCTACGGCAATGTCAAACAGCAGGCAAGTGTTATGGTGCCAGTTCAGTTCAACATCTGATGCCTGTAAGCCCTACAGTTAGCAAATACGAACACATGTACTTATGCAGCCTTCATGCAAGAGTTCAAATAGAGCCCTTGCAATGACAGTTATATATTTTTCATAGCCTTCCTCCAAAAAAGGCAACCACCATGTACAATGTTCAGGAATGGTAATTATCCATTCTGTGCAGCCTCTAGTTTGGCCATGGAATGGAGGAATAGGACTTGTGCAATAGCAACATTCCAACAAGTCCTGTACATACAAAATATAATGCAAACATTTAATGGTATGATCTAAACCAAATCAAGCAGCCATCTATTTCCTAGATTAGAAATAAGTTGCTAAGCTTTAGTAAAAGTGATTAGGACTCAAGAGCAGCTCTTCCAGAATTACATACATACTGCTTTACAAGTAAAGACATAAAGTCAAATCTGGTGCAATGGAAGCAACATTTTGGGCACATCCAGCTTTTAGATTAAAATATTCTAGTAAGTGCCACAAACCTAAAAGACGACACTACATTAAGCAACAAAGGCAAACTAGGGAGCCACAGATGGTGACATGGCCCAGTGGTGACCTGCAAGGAGTCAACTCAGCACTGAAGTACTAGTGACGATCCTTACAGTTCAACATATGCCACTAAAGATATTAGCATGTGTCATAAGACAACAGGACACAACCAAGACAGTCCTCATTTCTTCAATATTTTGCATATAATGAATTCCTTCTGAACTCTACCTACATAAAATCACTGCAGTATTTAAGTGCCACTTTAGCTGCTGAAGTAGTGAGAAAAGGGCTGTCATGAAAAAAAAAACTATGGACTCATAGGTTGTGTTTAGTAAATTGCCTAATTTTTGTAGAACTTGAGGAAACAATGCCCCTAATCCATTCCTTTCCCCATCCACTTTCCTTTGAAATTCTCTAGATCTTGCTTCCATCAGTGCCAATCATCCTCTGATTAAGGGCAAGACTTGAATTGGAAGTGTACCCCAGTGGTCAGTTCTGGCTACTCACACCCATGATTTTGTTCAACATAGCACCTTTATTGCTATAAAGCAGCATATTAAGATTAAGTTCATCAAGGTGACTTTTCTAACCACTTTCCTTGCTTTAGATTTGTACATTCACTACATTTAAAAGCTAAGCTCTTCATTTCAGGGGTGAGGTTTGCTGGATAAGGAATAAAGCCCAGAGGCATTAAAGCCAATTGAACAGCTGCTACCACTCTCCAGACAAAGGAAATCCACTTCAAATAGACATCAGAACCAAATCTCCCATTCCAATGAAATTTACCCAATGTCTAGTTTGTTCAGCAAGTGGTTGTTTTTTAAAAAAGGTTTCCATCTTTACATTACCTCTGGTACTTCTACAAAGGCCTCATTTGTGAAGGTCTGGTTCCTGTTTCCTGCTGCAGTCAATTGCAAGTTGGCAGTGGCTGTCCTGCATCAGAAAAAGCAGAGAATTTACATTGACATTTAACTGGTAGCTTTTTTAAAAAAAGCTATGAACAAGAGTGATGGATATTTGACAGTTAGCTTATGTAGGCCAACTTTGTTTCTTGATACAGGCTACTTCATTGGGGTGGAGGAGGAAGGGGAAGTAGTTTTCTGCTTAACTGCCTCAAAAAGGAAGCCATATCTATAATTGGTCTCTTTTCAAACCCTAGTTACCATGCTGGGCTGTTAGTTCTAGCTAAAAATCATTTGCTGATTCTATGAATGGCTAAAGGCAGATTTCCAGTGTTCCCAATAGTGTCCAGCCTGGAACATGTGCAAAAAAGTATCTGCTCCTGAAAAGTCTCAATTGGGGCTTGGGGATATACCCAACCCACCTAGTGAGAACATGCAGGTTCCACTTGAATGCTGATTATACCCCTCCTGATTTTAATCTCCATTGACTTTGGAATTGCTAAACAAAAAAAAGACATAGTCTACCTAGTTTGCCTACCACCATACTGGTATTCACATCACACAATAATGAAGTTGTTCACTAATCATGGCAATCAATGTCAATTAGTCCACAACAGCAGACCAAGACATGAGGAAAACCCACTGGAGGAAATCTTTGGGAACCAGCGATCCAAAGTCACTTCACTAGGTGGGTTAGGTTAAAATCAGGGCTCTAGATCTCTAGTGGTATTGCTCAAAGTAAATTAGGGGCTAAGCAGTTTCAAGGACAGGAGCATTATTCTGCTAGGGTGCAGTTGTGTAAAGTAACCTGTCCATTTAGGGCCAAGAGGCCCAATTGTTGTAAGTTAGGCAGCACAGGAAGTGACACACTCTGAAATTAATTCTATAGCCAGTCAGGGATTTACAAGCACCCAAAGAGGGCAGAAGCAGCCAGCAAGAAAACTACTTCAAAAAGCTCCAACACCAATTTGTGCACATGACAGGCAGCTATATTTAGATCACATTGAAGCTTATATCTCATGGAGAAATCCAGTAGCAAACACTAAAAATTGTATAATGCAGATTCAAATTTAGTTGCACAAATATTCATGGAAATGAGGTAACATTATACAAAAAAACAAAATACACCAGCTGGTCCATCACATACCATCCTGGTCCAATTCAACACCTTTATTTCCTCCACTCTGTCCCTCTTTCTTTCCCCCACCCCCCAGAAGACAGGCAGAGAAAAACATCAGGTCAAGTTTGGGGGGGGGGGGGGGGGGGGGAAGGAGGAGAAGAAAGGAGGGGAGGAGAGGGTAGGTAAGAATTCTGCTAAATTCCTGACTGTGATGGACAAGTTCCAGGAGACCAGTGCAACTGAGTAGGCACTGCCCAATACCCCACCTATGCTTTGTAGGTGGTGATGATGCCAGTTACAATTAGGAACTTGTCCAGCTCACTTTTGAATGTTTGCAGCAAATCTGCACACTCAGCAAGAGTCAGCAACTTATTCATGTTGTATGAGCTTCAGGAAGGAAACCACCCAACATCTAACCTAGTTTTATGTTTAGATAAACTTAAGTCTTCTGGTTCAACAGGCCATTTGGCCCAACTAGTCCATGTTGATTGACTGCTCGTCAGATACTGGATGAGCAAAACTTCAACTAAATATTGGGAAGACTGAAGCTATTGTCTTTGGGCCCAGCCACAAATTTAGCCACCAACTCCATCCCACGAGGCTGAATCAGACCTTTTGCAACCTTGGTGTCCTATTTGACCTTCTGACCACATATCTGCTCCATCAAGATCGCCTACTTCCACGTCTAACATAGATTGTCTCAGCTCATCTGCTGAAACCCTCATCCATGCCAGTTACCTTCACTATTCCAATGCTCTCCTGGCTGACCTCCCCTCTTCCACCCTCCATAAACATGAGCTTATCCAAAATTCTGCTGCCTGTATCCTAACTCACACCAAGTCCTGTTCTCCCATCATCCTGACCTACATTGGCTCCCAGTCCAGAAACATCTGGATTTTGAAATTCTCATCCTGGTTTTCAAATCCCATGGCCTCACCCTTCCTTATCCAACACCTCCAGCCCAACAACCAGAGATCTCTATGCTCCTCCAATTCTTGTATATCTGAATTAATCATTCCATTGGCAGCTGTGACTTCAGCTGTCCAGGCCCCAAGCTCTGGAATTCTGTCCCTAAACCTCTCCAAGATGCTCCTTAAAACCTACCTTTGCCCAATCTTTTGGTCACTTGTCTTAATAGTCCTTGTGGCACAGTGACTGTCAAATTTGGTTTCATGACACTGAAATGCTTTGGGATAATTTATCACATTAAAAGGCACTATATAAATCCAAGTTGTTGCTGTTGGACATCTCCATCTTGAGTCCTAATCCCATGTGCTGTTTCCAGATCCCTTTCCTTCAGCCACTCATGACAATCTACTTCAAATTATTAACATTAATGTATTCACATCCTCAACCCTCAAGTTCTATCCCACACTGTTGCAAATCTTGCATTTAATTGAGGGTCTAAAACAATGGCAGAATGCAGTTTTGGGCACTTCTCTATTTTGACAGTGAATCGAAGTCCAACAAGGAATAGCTGTAACTTTCCACCAAGATGGTGGTGGGTAAGTGCACCATCTGACTTGATACTAAATGCCAGTACTAGGTGTTCCCTATTTTATCCCAGTTAGTTAAAGATCTGATCAAAGGCCTGGGTGCTACAGACAGCAGCAGGGCAAGGTGTTCCCATTTTCTCCTGGGAAGTAGTTATCTAGCTTGACTTGACCTTGCTCTTGCTAACTACAGAACCAGACAGCACCCATGAATCTGCACAAAAAACACTTAGTGGCTTTTTCAAGTGTTTTCAGTTTAGTATTGGGTGTGCTGCCAGGTCACTGTCTAGTTCCAGAAATGTCTTCAAAGAACATGATTCTGCATTTTTCTGCTATTGAAAATTCTCTGCCTTTGTAATGTCATAGAGAATACTAGGTTCAAGAGTGAACTCCTGATAATCAAAAACTTAAAGATTGGTAGTACCACAAGCTATTTATGCATTTCAAAAATAATCTGGTGAAACATGGCTGCACAAAACTAGTCACCAACTTAAAGTTTACATTCATGAAGTTAAATTCTCAATTTATCACAGTAAAATCTAGTTTAAGTTTTCTTTAACAAATGCTTGAAGCAACTCTAAACAACCTGGTATTCAAGGCATAAGTTATTGCAGTCATTTTCATGACCTGAACTCTACAGATGTGCATTTGTCCCAACAAGGAGATTCATCATAGAGATGGACTTTACTAAACCACAACATTGGAAGCAATTCCACAAGTGCAAAAGAATTCTTGTAGGCATTACTGCAGAAATTGTAATATTAATCTCTTCAGCCCCACTCGAGTGCAAGTTTTCCCTGTTGCATGTGTATACCAAGCTCTGGTATCTGAAACGTCACTGAAATGGAGGCAAAAGATTTTGTTCTAGCATTTAGGAACATGAATTGCTAGATGAAGACCAAGGTCCATCAAGTTTGCATTCTACCATCCTGGTAGTGGCATGATCCAATAATGAAGCTGTTAACTAATCCATAACAAAAAAACCTATTCACCAGTCTACAACAGACCCAGACATTTGAAGAAAACCCCAGTGTCAGAAAGCTTTGGGAACCATAGGTCCAAAGTCACCCGTTCCTCCCAAGCATGCTATACTTGTCTCAAATTACTCACTTTCCCAAAATGATCTAAAATCTAATTTGTATTTGAATCAAAATACAAATAGCTTCCTGTTCCACTTGCTCACTAATATTGTTGCCACAGATTTAACCCCTTTTAAAAAACATTTCTAGACAGTTGATATAACATGGGTTAGTGGAGTAAAAAAATACAAACCTTTTCACAGCTCTCCTCTTTTTGAAGATTAATGTTCCAATGACAACAAGCAGTATCACAACAAATATTCCCAGAATGAGGGGTACACTCACTCCTGGCATCACTTGGTTCTCACAGAATTTCCCAGTGTAGCCCTCCTTGCATTTACACATTATCAAATCATTGACTACATGGCAGCTCCCACGCATATTGCACATCTCTTCTGTACAGGAGCTGGATCTGCCTGCACCTTCAGTTGCATTCAAATCACCATCTATTTGGTCTGTAGAGACAATTTCTGTTGCAGCTGAAATAGTACCATTCTGCAGGGAGACTCCATGACTAGATATAGTTGCAAGAGTATCTATACCACCAGGAGAGGAGTATTGACTTTCTCTATAGGATGTGGCAGTGATTGGAAGCCATTTTGAAGTGACTAAGTGTTCTTCAGTGGAGGGAGACACTTTGGGAGTTGAAGGGCTAGGAAGATTGTATGTTGTCAGTGCAGGTTCCTGCCATGTTCCATCACCTGTGGAAATAAGTTACTGAATTAGCAAGTGCATATAAGATCTCTAGGAAAAGGATTAAGCACAGATCTAGAAAAAGGCAATGAATAAACAGATTACTGAATAAGTATTTAGTGCAAGTCTGCATCAAAGGACCAGGAGTTGTGGCCCATCTTCTAGTCCCAAAGTTCAAGACATTACACTGCACAGCCCTACAATAAGACTAGATGTAGTGCAGAATCAAGAGCCTATTACATTCGTGTCAGGAGTATAATTGATCATGTATATTGAATTAAATGTTATAGCCTATGGTTAATAGGCCCAAGGTTGTTACTTAGGAACTATTCATTCAGAGTAGTGTCCACAAATCAAGTTTCAAATCACTATCACAGCATTACTCAAAATATTGCAACTTGTTTGAAGGCTTTAGCTCATTTTGCTTTGCCAGCTAATAGTTTGCATTGTCAGACAAAGCCTCTCAGCCCAGCATAGAGTAAGTTTTTAAAAAAGAAAAAGCACATTAGGTCTGGGCAACCCATTGTTTGATGAGTTATCAAGCACATTTACTTATCATATCCTTTCTCTCCCCTTCACCCCCCCCCAACATCTAGCTTTCATCGAGAGCAATGCACTTGTAGCACAGATCAATGAAGTAATGGCTCTTCATTCCACCTGCACCTAGCTTCAAAACAACCCATAGCAGTATAGCCTTTTACAATAGATTAGTTTTGAAAAGCCACCACTTATTCTTTAGCTCCCATAACATGGATCTCCTACAGGTAAGCCATGTAAACCTACTGAAATTAAGCACAGTATTTGAGGACCAGTTTGCCACTGTTTTCCTGGCTGCTGTCAATCTAAAATGTGACCAGTAAATATACTGCTGCATGTTGGTGATGGCGACAAAATGCAATTGTTGCATTGACTGTGATGCAAGTTGCTATCCCAAAGCCAAAATTTCACTCAGCCAGCTTGTGCTTGAACAGGCTGGCAGTAGTCTTGACTAGCATGGATCGCTATGGACACTTGGACAATGAAGTAAAATGTATTCAAAACAAATCCCAGGGTGACCATTTGCAATCTTCCCCCAGTTTGAAAAGTTTAAGCCCATGATCTATCCAGAATAACATTTTCATCCCCTATCCCACAGCTACTTGCCTTGGCCACAAATACTGATTTTTTAAAAACCTTGGTCACATGTAGAATGTAGCAGTTAAAGAACCACATTGTGAAACTGGACTTGGTGTTGCAGGGGCAAAACTGTCTCCAACAAAGATACAACACGGAGGGGTTTTTAAGTAAATAAGGAGAAACGGTTTCCATCAAGTGTCAGTAACCAGGGAACAGATTTTAAGATAACTGGCAAAAGAACCAGGAGGGGAGAGGGACACTTTTTTTAATGCAGTGAGTTATGATCTGGAATGCACTGCCTGAAAAGGTGGTGGAAGCAGATTCAATAGTAATGTTCAAGTATATATGCAATCCCCTTTTGAAAAGGAAAAATTTGCAGGGCTAAGAGTAGATGCGGCATTAATTGGATATCTATTTCAAAGCCTGCACAGGCACAATGGGCTGAATAGCCTTTTATGCTACATGATTTTCATGAATCATGAAAGATAGATTAATTACATGAGCACAAGATTTCAATCTTCAATTTGGAGCAGATTCTGAATTACAAGTTTAAAAACTTACATTCAACTTCATCTGATCCATCAGCACAATGTTTTTCACCATCACAGACTTGCTCATTCAAGATGCAGCTCAGTCCATTTCGGCACTGCCAAGTCTGATGTGGGCACTGCATGGCTTCACATTTGTTGCCGTTGACGAGGCGATATCCCATGGAACATCTACATGTTCTGCCTCCAGGGTATGCTAGACACAAATGGTTGCAGCCACCATTTCCCTCAGAACAGAAATTGCTTCCTGCAGCAATTTAAAAAGTAGTGTTATAATTGCATTTTCAATAGGGAATCCACATGCACTTTTATAGAACCACAGCAAACCTCATCTGGGGCTAGCAGAAAGGCAGTGTAGTGTTCAGTGCCTACATGCAGCAATTCTGATTTCTAGCACAGATGAGTATTATTACCCTGCAGAGTAGATTTCTAGTTATTTAGTAACCTTTTAAAGGGGACTAGCATTAAGCAGCAAGTTCTACTAGCTCATCTACCAAGAAGGCTGCCATAAGGAAGTTTGCAGATTTGACACATTTAGCCATTCAATGTCAGTGGAAACAGACCTTGTTGCTGCTGTTTGCTGTACACTTTCAGACCAACGATTTTCTGCTTTACTTCAAACCACTGTTGCTTCTGCTCCATTGTACTGTACCACAGCCTTGTGTAACCTGTCAAAAGCAGTTTAGAGTTATGTTCTAAGCCATAAACCAGGTTAGAAATGCATAGAATTGGCAACTTACTATTGTTTACTGTTGTCCAGAACAGGGTGCGCTCCCCAAATGCAAACACAGAATGGGGTCCAAGGCCTGCTTGCACTTCTTTAAATTTTGAGCCATCCAAAAGAACACTGTCAACAACATTGTGCTCTATGAATAGGAGAAAAGGTTACAGATTACTTCAAGGTTACTTTAGGAACAGGACTGAGCAAATTAATTCAACATTTAAATCCATCAGGATTTCAATGGAGTACTGACTGAGGGGCAACAATTGCAGAGGTACAACAGAATATGTCCAAATAGCTGTTACTTGCCAGGCATCAAGTTCAGCAATACATAACTACACCAACTATAATGACTTCTCTGGTTTAGATTCTGGTACAAGTGATAAGACTGTTGCAAATATTAAAACTGGGGTTTAGCACTCTGCTTAAATCTATTATTGGTTAGAGTTGCATTAGGGTTCTGAGGTGGGAGCATTCACTAGTTTGTGTTGCTTAAGTTTCCAATAGCTATCTGTAGGTAGCTGGACTTCCTGACTTAAGTGGTTTGAAGGGAATCAGATTTAACTTCACAAAAGTATCAATCTTCCACTATTGTACATTCCACTTAACTTTTAACAGCCATCACCAGGAGCAAGAGCACAATCTTCAGCTTACACCAGTCTAACCAATGGCACAAGTGTGACTTCTACTTCAGACTATATAAAAGTGGCCTTGGAACAAAAGGGAGTGGGAAAACTAAGCTAAATTGCCTAGTGTAAATGGAAGGTTGAAAACATTTACCTTCAAGAATCAGTGGCTGTGCCTTGGAGCAATTTCATTTTAGCTGTAAAATGCCAAATTGTTTGACTATTTTATTACTACATGCATGGCACATTTCTAGAGGGATTGAATTGAAAAGCAGGGACGTTGTGTTGAAACTCAAAACCTTGGTTAGACCACACTTGAGACCAGACCTTTGCACAGTCCTCGTCTATTATATAAAAAAGGCATTAGAGAAAATGCAAAAAAGATCAGGATGATACCAGGACTGAGGGGTTTATACCCATTAAGACTGAACAGGCTAGGGCTCTAAAAAAGACTGAGGGTGACCTGAGAGCACTAAGATTATGAAAAAGGTTTGAGGGGTAGATGTAGCAATGTTTCCACTGTGGGAGACCTGAGAATTGGTGGCCATACGATAGTCACGAAAAATCCAATAGGGAACTCAGGAGAAGCTTCTTGACCCAGAGAGTGGAACTCATTACTACAAGGTGTAGTTGAGGCAATTAGCATAGATGCAGTTAAGGAGAAGCTAGATAAACATCCAAGTGAGAAAGTAATAAGGATATGTTGATTGTTAGATGAAGGGTGGGAATAGGCTCATGGGGAGCATAAACATCAGGATGGATCTATTGGGCTGAAAGAATGTACATTCTATATAATATCCAGTTGTTCCATATGTAATGGCTTGTGTTGCAAGAAACTTATGGCAAAGTAGAAATTATGGGGACTGTAGCCACATGGATAGACATGGTTGGAGCAGAAGAGTAGGGGTAAAATGAAGTTTACCAAATTGGAAAGATGTAGCAAGTAGTGTTTAACAGAAGGGGGCTCATCTTTATTATATCCATAAGTGATGTCAATAATTCCTCAATTTGAGTCCACATTTACTGATGACCAGTATATCCAAAAGAGTCCTGACAAATTTAAGCAATGGATTGAATGCAAACTGGGCACAAGCTGTCCCACTGCTGAATATCAGTATTATACCAAGAAATGGATACAGATACCAATTTCTGTCCCCATTATAGCATGATCTTCATAGACCAGTTTGTTAGGAACCACACAGCCATTATAATGGAGGGTTAATTTATAGCTAAGGAAAGATTGGGGATAAAGGGTTAAAAGACTGCTGCATATGTAAAGTAAGCTTGGACTAAACACCCATAACCCAAGCTTGAACTGGTCCCAGGGAGGTGAAAGGACAGCATTCTAACCCACTGCACTTTCCATTCCTCAACAGGATCTTGAGCAATATCTGGCTTTACATGATACCAAACTGGTAGCAACATTAATTTTTAACAGATCATTTTTGATCAGATCAGCAGGACCATTGGTTTAGTGCCAGTGTTCACTACCACCAATACTTACCCAAATCAATCCAATAAAGCCGAGTGCCAGATTCTGCAAGGACCAGACCTGTAGGGAGGCGACATTTTTTCCAAACTAGTTTTCGTTTCCGCCCATCCATAAAACAACATTCAATTTTTGAACCACCTCTCTGGTCTTCTGATCCCCAGTCAGAGAAACACATTATACCAGTAGGTGGATGCAATGTGAGTGAAGTTGCACGATAGAGATTTTCTATTAGTACAAGTCTATAAAAGCCATTTGCAGATGCCACTTCAATTACAGAAGGCATTCTGGTGATCCAGTAGAGATTATTACCCAACCAGTCAACTGTTAGAGAGATAATATCATCATCAAGCTGGAGAATCTGCTGCCATGAGGATACATTGGACCCAAGTACAAATTGTCCAATGAGGCCTTCATCAGAATCTGCAAAGTAGACCAGTTTATCTTTCCAGACATAATCTGCTGAAGACACTTGATTGTTAGTCAGTTGGTGCAGTAGGTGTTCTGGTAAAGCCTTTAACCCTGTGTCTGGCTCTAGATGCTTCAGGAATACCTGGAGGAAAAAAAGTGTTGTGAATTGCAGTTGTAATAATTGTGCAGCTGGTAAATAAGCCACCAGAAATCTTGTTATTTAAGCAACTGGGATAAAAAGGAGTTACAAATTTACCACAAGGAAGATTAGAGGTCTAAAATTGCATGTCACAACATATTGCAGCCAATTTGGATCATAATAGGTAAATGTACCAAAGACACCAAGGGAATGAAATATGCTAGAAGAATTAACTTCTTACCACAGCCAGCCAGTCTGACAAGTCAGCAAATCAACCACCATCCATGACATCATAGGATTGATTAGTCATTAGATATTAATTGTTAACTGGCAGTTTAAATTATTGGCTCGAGTGTACAGCATCAGCTGGGGTCTAAGAATATTAGACTCAAGGTTATAGGCCAGCAAGGTAATTCATTGCATAGCCGACCACTTAACAGCTCAGGTAAGTCTTTTGAAAGATTTAAAATGTATTTCTACAGAGAGACGAGCTGCTAACTGACAAGCTTACTCTGGGAATTCATACAACCTAGTCCTATATTAAATGAAATAGAATAGTCCTGATCTGCCTTCAAACACAAGTCAAAATGACACCCCTGAAAACCTAGTATTTCTCCCTTGTGTTCTCTGCTTCTCTTCCTGGAAGATCCAACTTTGAAAGATGCTAGAGACTAAAAAAAGTCAGATACATAAGCAGAGCTTCAGCACCAGATTTTAGGTGAAGTACAAGACCAAGTCAAGGGGAAACCCATGTTTTCTCCCAAATACAAGAGCCCACTTTGTATAGGAAGGCAGGGAAACAATACTGAAGACTCCAGTCCACTGGGACAACCCCAGAAACAAATACCTCAATTACCCTCAAATATCCCATTTTCCTTAAATTTTGCATACTACTTGCCTCAACAGGCAGTCTGTTGCATATGCTCAGCATCGCCTGCATTATGTAGCCAAATCCAAAATCTACATATTAAGCTCACTTCCCTGGGTCATCTCTACATCCCTTACGATTGGCATTACAGCAGGTGCAAGTACAGGACCAAGCCAAGCTCTTCATCTCCAATCCAACCCCCCCCCCCCCCCCCCCCGCCTTGGAATCTCATTGCCCCCACAAGCTTTTGATTCTTTAAGTGAAGAAATGTTCAGCACCTATTCTCCATCTTAATTATTTTCTCACGATCTACCTCCTTTACCTTGTCTGTCATCTATTGTGCAAGATGTAGCTTTATACATTGAATAATCTCATCCTTACTCCTGGCACAATTCCACTGTTGCTTATGTTAGTCTTGCTCTGTTCTCCTCCCACCCCCATTAACTCATGTCCTGCACTGTCCCTCACTTCTGTACATTTCCCCCTACCAATAAAGATTGCCAGGCTCCTTTGTTTAAAGATTATCCTTTATATAAAAATGCACAAAAACAAGTCAAGCTTCAACAAATTGGGTCAGAGATTCAGCCACTGCAGCACCAGATTTGTCTGGATTTAGTTTACTTCATTGTGCACAAGTAAAGCCAGGCCATCTTTGAGACTCCATTTCCAGCATCTTTCTACAACCTTCTCTTCGAGTCTTCAGAAAAAGCTTTACAAACTTACAATCAGAACCACAGCACAGATGGAGGCCATTTGGCCCATTGCATCTGCTGGCTCTTTGAAAGCTATCCAAATTAAGCCCATTTCTCCTCTTCAAGTGAGAATTCCAGGTCTGAAGGTCAAGATAGATCAACATTCAAGGAAAGCTCCCAAAACTTCAGGGGAAATAAAGTGGTCAAATACTTGGCTGCAGTAGGCCCAATCTGAAGCAGTTGCAAAAAAACCTTTCCCACAGAGCAGTGAGCGCCACTGGGTATAATTTTTGAATACTTGGCAGGGATGGGCACCATGTTGTAGCACTGGAAAGGAGAAACAAGGTGGACAAAGGATTGGGAGATAGGTAGCACTGAAGAAATAGTACAGTATTAGGTGGGATCAGACTAAATACAAGGTCTAAGGTAGGTTTACAGTGCATGCGTAAGCAAAGCTTAGTAAACAAGGTTGGTGAGCTGCAGGCACAATTAGCCACATGGGAATATCGCAGTGGTGATGAGACCTGGCTCAAAAAAAGGGTAGGACTGGGTACTAAATATTCCTGATTACAAGATGTTCAGGAAAGATAGGGAAGGAAAGGGAGCAGTATTGATGGAGAATATTGCAGTGAAGAGAGGATGTCCTGGAGGGGTCAAGGACAGAATCTATTTGGTTAGAGTTAAGGAACAATAGAGGTGCCATTACACTACTGGTGTATCCTATAGGCCACCAACTAGTGGGAAGGAGAGAGGAGCAAATTTGCAGAGAAAATCAGATGCATGAGCCAGTGATAATGGAAGACTTCAACTATCCTAATAGACTGGGATAGTAATAGTGTAAAGGGCAAAGAGGGGGAGGAATTTCTGAAGTGTGTTCAGGAGAACTTTCTTGACCAGTATGTTTCCAGCCCAATGTGGAAGGAGGCATTGCTGGATCTGCTTGTGGGGAAATGAGGTGGGTCAAGTGGACCAAATGTCAGTGGAGGAAACACTGATCAAAAGGTTTACATTAGCTATGGAAAAAGGACACAGACCACTTTAAAGTAAAAAGACTCAATTGGAGGAGGGCCAATTTCAATGGGATAAGTATGGATCTGGCCTGGGTAAATTGGAATCAAAAATTGGCAGGCAAAATGGTAAGTGAACAATGGGCAGCCTTTAAGGGGATGATTTGGGTACCATCTAGGTACATTCCCATGAGGGGGAAAGGTAGGGCCAGCAAAGCCAGAGCTTGATGAATGACAAAAAAAGTTGAAGCAGAAAAAGGGGGCATGTGACAGATGTCAGGTTGATAATACAAGTGAGAACCAGGCAGAATATACAAAGTTCAGAGGGGAAGTGAAAAAGGAAAATGAGAGGCAAAGGTAGGTTATGAGACTAGACTGGCAGCTAACAAAAGGGAATCCAAAAAACATGTTCCATAACAAACAGCAAACAGGTGGTAAGATGGTTGGGACCAATTAGGGACAAAAGGAGATCTACACATTGAGGCAAAGGGCATGGCTGAGGTATTTGAGTACTTTGCATCAGTCTTCAAGGAAGAAACAACTGCTAAAGTCACAGTAAGAAGAGCTGGTTGAGATACTGGATGGGCTAAAAATTGATAAAGTAGTTCTAGAACGGCTGGCTTTAATAAAAGTTAAGTCACCTGGCCCAGATAGGATGCATCCTAGGTTGCTGAGGGAAATTGGAGGTACTGGCCATAATTTTCCAATCATCCTTTGATATGGGGGTGGGGCCAGAGGACTGGAGAATTGTAAATGTTGCACCCTTTTTTGGAACAAGGGTGTAAGGATAAACCCAGCCACAGGCTGGTTTAACCTTGGCTGTGGGGAAACTTTTAGAAATGATAAAGACAAAATCGTCACTTGGACAAGTGTGGCTTAATAAAAAAGGAAAGCCAGCATGGATTTGTAAAAGGCAAATTGTGTTTTAACTAACTTGATTGAGTTTTGAGGTGGTGACAGGGTTGATTAGGGCAATGCAGTTGATGTATGAATATGGACTTCCAAAAAGGAAGTTGATAAAGTGCCACATAATAGGCTGGTCAGCAAACTTGAAGCCCATGGAATAAAAGACAGTGAATTTTGTATCCATGCAGCCACTAAGTAACAGGAAACAGTGGTGAACAGTTGTTTTTCAGACTGGATAGAGGTATACAGTGATGTTCCCCAGGGGTCAGTCTTAGGGTCACTGCTTTTGATATTTATTAATGACTTGGGCATACAGGGCACAATTTCAACATTTGCAGAAGACAAAACTTGGTAGTAAACAGTGAGGAGGATAGTAATGGACTTTAAGAGGCTATAGACAGGCTGGTAGAATGGGTGGGCACATGCAGATGAAACTTAATCAGAGCAGTGTAAAGTGATCCAATTTGGTAGGAAGACCAAGGAGGCAATATAAAGGGTAAAATTCTAAAGGGGGTACAGGAACAGAGACCCAGGGTGGGGGGCATATTTGCACAAATCGTTGCAGGCAGCAGGGCCGGTTGAGAAAGTGGCTAAAAGCATACAAGATCCTGGGCTTTATAAATAGGCTTAGAGTACAAAAGTAAGGACGTTATGTTGAACCTTTATAAAACACTGGTTCAGCCTCAACTAAAGTATTGCATCCAATTCTGGACACCACCCTGAGGCCATTACATCCTTCCTAAAGTGTAAAGGGATTTAATAGAATGATTTCAGGGATGAGGGACTTTTGTTACATGGATAGACTGGAGAAGCTGGGGTTGTTTTCCTTAGAAAAGAAAAAGGTTGAGATGAGATTTGATAGAGGCATTTAAAATCATGAAGGGTCTAGACAGGCTAGATAGAGAAACTGTTCCCATTGGCAGAGGGCTCAAGAACCAGAGGACACAGATTTAAAGGTGATTGGCAAAAGAACCAAGGTAACATGAGAAAAAAAACTTCAGTGAGTGGTTAGGATCTGGAATGCACTGTCTGAGGGGGTGGTGGAGGCAGATTCAATTGTGGCTTTCAAAGGAGAGTTGGATAAGTACTTGAAGGGAAAAAATTTGCAGGGCTACAGAAAAAAAGGGACTAGCTGGATTGCTCTTGGAGAACTGGCATGGACTCGATGGGCCAAATGGCCTCCTGTGCAGTAACCATTGTATGATTCACTACAAGTGAGCAAGTCTACAGGTCAAAGTGTAGGTATAGGGTTAATTACAAGACCCAATGTTAAGAACCTAGAACTCATTTGCAATAGGAAAACTTAGTTTATGTAGGGAGTATCAGCAACTTGAATTCCTTTATTTGGAAAGTTTAGGGATCAAAAACTCAACCAAGGTGTTCAATCATTTTTACCTGAGTAATGACAGTGGGAGAGATGATGAAGAGGAAAGGTTCATCAGCTGATTTTATGCAGGTCACACCATCATCTGCCAGCAACATTCCCAGTCCACAGTGGCAGCTCCCCTTCAATCCAGGGCCCAATAAGCAGAAATGTGAACAGCCCATTTTTTCACAAGGATTCAGCACCTTTGGCTGCAGAATCTCATGCATGATCTGCACAGAAATAGAAGTCTTAACAAGTTTACTTTTGTTTGAACAAAGTGCTAAATATCTTCAGATTAAAAGTCACCCTTAGTTCACAGTAGGACAGCAAACTTGAAGTCACTTGGGCCCCTCAAAACAAGTTTGATGCAGTTAATGGCTTTTTGAAGAGCCATATATCTAACTTCCTATGTTCTTCCTAAGTTTGCTGATATCAAGTTAGGTGGGAACAGAAAGTTGCAAAGGGACATTGATAAAGTGAGTGGACAAAACTGTGGTAGTTGGAGTTCAATGTGGGAAAGAGATCATCCACTTTGGACCCAAGATAGATCAGAGTATTTTCTAAATGGTGGAAAGCTAGGAACTGTGGATGAACAGAGATTTAGGGGTCCAAGTACAGAATCAAAGCTAGTGGACAGACAAAATTAAAATGGCTAATGGACTGTTGGCCCTTATCTCAAGGGGGCTGGAATACAAGGGGGCAGAAGTAGGTTACAGCTGTAGTGAAACCATCTAGAGTACTGCATACTGTACCTCAGGAAGAACATATTGGCTTTTGAGGGGGTGCAGCACAGATTCACCAGAACGATCTAAGGCTAAAATGGTTAAATTATGACAAGTTGCATAGATTATGCTTCTAGTCCTTGTAGATAAATTAAGAGGTGATCTAATGAGATGTTTATAATTAAAGATTTGATAGGGAGAAACTATTTCCTCTAGTGAGAGAGGCCAGAGGAAGGTGGCATAAGCTTAAAATTAGAGCTACATTGTTCAGGAATTATGTCAAAGCATTTCACAAAAGGGTAGTGGAAATTTGGTACACTCCAAAAAACTGAGACACCAAGTCAGTTGAAAAATTTCAATCTCAGGTTTTCAAATGTGTTAGGCAAGGGTATTAAGGGATACAGAATCAAGGTGGGTGGAGTTAAGATATAGATCAGCCACAATCTAATTGAATGGTGAAACAGATTAGAGGGGCTGAATGGCCCACCTCTTGTTCCTCTGAAATGGGTACAGGCCAGCCATGAAAAAACTTGCCTTTTGAAATTTTAAATTAGTGATCATGCTTTCTAAAAACTCTTCCCAATGGTTGTATTTTAAATAGCTTCATGTAAGCATGGGATGGGCAAGAGGATGTGCAGGGAGGGATCTATCAACTGGTTGGCAACAGAGGCAACAAGGTTAGGTGACAGGACAGTGTAGTGATCTTTGTTGTAGATATAATGTTCAAATTCAGCTGTATCAAGTGGCCACTTCACATTCCTTCTTCCAATGTGGTTAAATCAAATAGCTACATGCCTCTAATGAATATAACTAAATACCCTCACGAATGGTCAAACCAGAGACCTTGCAGCCTAATAACTATTCCTGCACTGGATGCTTCTTGGCTGCTGCTTTTTTCAAACTTTGTTATTGCCAAGTTAAAATGGAAAAGGAAAATAATTTCAGTTGAACTCTGCTGAGTAACAGAGCTTAACTGAATCCAATAAAGTGTCCAGGTGGGTTTTTCACAATCCCACAATACCTATCAATTTGCCACAAAGCCTAGTGTAGCCTGGGCATATTAATGATCAATGCTAAATGTTAAAGCCTATTTTGCCAGTTAAATATACATTCCTAGGATATTACTTTCCCTCCGCTGTGCAATTTACACACTACCTTCAATCCGTACGGTTGGACATTGCGTTTCAAGAGGACGGTCCTGTTCTTTCCCAGTATCTTATTGGCTTTTTGAACAGTTCTCATCTCCACATCAGACCAATACATTTCATCCTCAAATACAGCTGTAGCAAATGGTCTGCGAGTGTGGGGCAGCTGGAAAAGCTGATACAAAAACGGTTACTCAAATTTCATTTATAGCAACTTTTAGCCATTGAATTTTTAAATTTAAATTCAGTACCTTTATCCCAGTGCCATCTAAATTAGCCACACCAATGCACTGAAGTTTGTCATCAGCCCAAAATAGTTTCCAGCCAAGTAGGTCCAGCGTCAAGCCAGTTGGCCAACCAAGTCCACTCTTAATAATGAGTTTTCTATTTGTTCCATCCATGCCTGATCTCTCTATGTGTGGCTTACTTCCAATCTCAGCCCAGTACATTAGTCTACATTGTAGAAGAAAACAGGATTTTGTTACACATGTTGATTACAGAGTATAGATCTGATTTGGATGCCTTAGTCTTGGTCCATTTGTTGCTTACAAACTTAGCATCAACGCATCTCTACATTTAGCAGGCTATGGAGTTCACAAGTATTACATAGCATTATTAAAGTCATCTAGTTTGACCTCCTCCCCATAGGAATCCTAAGTGCAACCAGTTAACTGACCATTCAAAATGGCCCAGCATCATTGGTATTGACATGCACTTTAGTACAGTACATTTCATTGAGTGGGCAAAACCATGGCAGATGGATTTCAATGCAGACAAGTGTGATCATCCATTGTTGATAAAAAAGATAGATCAGAGTATTTCTTAAATGGAAAAGCTAGGAATAGCGGTGGTCTAAAGATTTTTTTTTGGTGGGGGGGTCCATGTACACAATAAAATATAATTGTTAGGTACCAAAAATGTTAGCCTTTATTTCTAGAGGGCTAGAATGTAAAGGGAAGGAAGTTCTGCTACAGCTATACAAAGCCCTGGTTAGACTGCACCTAGAGGTACTGTGCATAGTTCTGGGCATTGCACCTTAGAAAAAGAAATACGAGTGGATAGAGAGAAACTGTTACCCACTGGTGGGGAGTCTAGTTCCAGGACATAACCTTAATTAGAGCAAGGCCACTCAGGAGAGAAGCTAGGAAACACTACACAAAAAGCAGATGCTGGTTGGCTTAATTTTTAAAATTAGATCTAAATTTTTGCTAGTCAAGGGTATTAAGGGACTGTGGAGCCAAGGCAGGTAAATGGAGTTAGAATACAGATCAGCCATGATCTCATTGATTGGCAGAACAGGCTCTAGGGGTTGAATGGCCTACTGCTGTTATGTATCAAAGTTAATGGGCCTGAATTTGCTGTAAAAAAGTAATGGCATGTGGTAATTGATGCACCAGCCAGCAACTTGTGGCAAGGAAGAGATACCCTGTTAATGCCAAACTGCCACAAGTTGCTGGATAATTTGCTGTTAGCTTCACAAAAACTGCCCTTAATATCCATGAGTTTCATGATGTAATGTGCAAATGCTGCAACATGCCACAGAATGTTAGTCCAGTAATTGATTGTTAAAGTGGAACTTGCACACTGGTAATTCTTATGACTGCCTGTTCATTTTCTGGCCCAGAAAGTGAACAATTAAAAAGAGTGAGTCTCATTCCTTCAGGATTGTTGGAGATTTTAAAAAAAGGTCAAATTTTAAACTTTGGATTTGAGAAGAAACAATTTTTCCCCCATTTTGTACATTTGACATTTAATTCACTATCCTTAAATCTCTAAGGAGATACGGCTGGTCCTGTCAATCACCAAGGTCCCAGATGCCTTGATGACACAGCAAGGGCAACATCAGCTTGTACTTCCAACAACTTACAAGGCAAAAAATTTGATCCAAGGGGTGCAGGAAAAACCTCAGCACACCAAGATGGCCTGCTTCAGCAAATTACATCCCAACGTAACAAAGGCAGCCAGGCACCATGCTGATGTAGCTCAAAGTACCGGTGGGAGTCATTTGTCTTGTTATCTCCAACTAAAAAATTAGTTCATTGGTATGCAGGTTTGGACTTAGACAGGTTAGTCATACCAGCTTTACATCTAACTTTAAAATTGAATTTTCTTGTAAAGTCTTACCCACTAAGTGGCTGCAGAACCAAAGAACGAGGTTCATCTATAGCTGTGTCAAGTACAACTGTATATTCCTGGAGTCCATGCCATGTGGTGTTCAAATTTATTGCCAGAATACGACCAGCTACTCCGTCTGTCCAATAAAGGTTTCGGCCCACCCAGTCCATGGCTATACAGTCTGACTGGATACCTGCAGAGCAATATGGATTTAAAAACTAGTACATTACAGAATTTTATTGATTCATGGAAATTGATCAAGACAATGTTATTCACCAATGTGTTTCCCCTTAAATTTTTTTTTGAATATTTGTTCTGGGATGTGGGAGTCACTGGCAAGGCCAGCATTTATTGTCCATCCCTAATTGCCCTTGAGAAGATGGTGAGCTGCCTTCTTGAACTGCTGCAGTCTGTGGTAATGGTTCTCCCACAGGTAGGGAGTTCCAGGATTTTGACCCAGTGATGAAGGAACAGCGATATTTTCCAAGTCAGGATGGTGAGACTTCGAGGGGAACATGCAGGTGGTGTTATTCCCATGTGCCTGCTGCCCTTATCCTTCTAGGTGGTGTCAAAGAAGTCTTGGCAAGTTGCTGCAGTATGTCCTGTGGATGGTACACACTGCAGCCATGATGCACTGGTGGTGAAGGGAGTGAATGTTTAGGGTGGTGGATGGGGTGTCAATCAAGCAGGCTGCTTTGTCCTGGATGGTGTCGAGCTTTGTTGTTGGAGCCGCACTCATCCAGGCAAGTGGAGAGTATCCCATCACACTCCTGACTTGTGCCTTGTAGATGGTGGAAAGGCTTTGGGGAGTCACTCACTGCAGAGTACCCAGCCTCTGACCTGCTCTTGTAGCCACAGTATTTATATGGCTGATCCAGTTAAGTTCCTGGGTCAATGGTGACCCCCAGGATGTTGATGCTGTTGAATGTCAAGGGGAGGTGGTTAGACACTTGTTGGAAATTGTTATTGCCTGGCATTTGCATGCCTGTTACATGCCACCTATCAGCCCAAGCCTGGATGTTGTCCAGGTCTTGAAGCAGTCCATGCCTGCATACAGCATTACCCGAGGGGTTGCAAAGGGAACTGAACACTACAATCAAACATCTCCATTTCAATGACCTTCCCTCCATAAGGTCAGATGAAGCAGCTGAAGATGGTTGGGCCTAGGACACTGCCTTGAGGAACTCCTGCAGCAACATCCTGGGGCTAAGATGATTGGCCTTCAACAACCACCATCTTTTGTGCTAGGTATGACTCCAGCCACTGGAGTTTCCCCCGATTCCCATTGACTTCAATTTTACTAGGACTCCTTGGTGCCACGCTCGGTCAAATGCTGCCTTGATGTCAAGGGCAGTCACTCTCACTTCACCTCTGGAATTCAGCTCTTTTGTCCATGTTTGGACCAAGGCTGTAATGAGGTCTGGAGCCAAGCGGTCATGGCAGAACCCAAACTGAGCATCAGTGATCAGGTTATTGGTGAGTAAGTGCTGCTTGATAGCACTGTCAACGACACCTTCCATCACTTTGCTGATGATTGAGAGTAGACTGATGGGGCGGTAATTGGCTAGATTGGATTTGTCCTGCTTTGTGGCCAGGACATACCTGGACAATTTTCCACATTGTCTGGTAGATGCCAGTGTTGTAGCTGTACTGGAACAGCTTGGCTAGAGGCGCAGCTAGTTCTGGTGCACAAGTCTTCAGCACTACAGCTGGAATGTTGTTGGGGGCCTATAGCCTTTGCTGTATCCAGTGCACTCAGCTGTTTTTTGATATCACATGGTGTGAATCGAATTGGCTGAAGACTGGCTTCTGTGACGGTGGGGATATCTGGAGGAGGCCGAGATGGATCATCCACTCGGCACTTCTGGCTGAAGATTGTTGCAAACGCTTCAGCCTAGTCTTTTGCACTCGTGCTGGACTCTACCATCACTGAGGATGGGGATGTTTACAGAGCCTCCTCCCATTAGTTGTTTAATTGTCTACCATTCACAACTGGATGTGGCAGGACTGCAGAGCTTTGATCTGATATGTTGGTTGTGGAATTGCTTAGCTCTGTCTATAGCATGTTGCTTCTGTTTAGCATGCATGTAGTCCTGAGTTGTAGCTTCACCAGGTTGGCACCTCATTGTTAGGTACACCTGGTGCTGCTCCTGGCATGCTCTTCTACATTTCTCATTGAACCAGGGTTGATCCCCTGGCTTGTTGGTAATGGTATGAGGAATATGTCAGGCCATGAGGTTACAGATTATGCTAGAGTACAATTCTGCTGCTGATAGCCCACAGCGCCTCATGGATGTCTAGTTTTGAGCTACTAGATCTGTTCTGATTCTATCCCATATAGCACGGTGATTGTGCCAAACACGTTGGATGGTGTCCTCAATGCACAGACAGGACTTAATCTCCATGAGGACTGTGCGGTGGTCACGCCCACCAATATTGTCATTGACCGATGCATCTGCGACAGGTAGATTGGAGACAAGGTCAATTAGGTTTTTCCTTCATGTTGGTTTGCTCGCCACCTGCTGCAGGCCTGGTCTGGCAGCTATGTCTTTCAGTACTCTGCCAGCTCGGTCAGTAGTGGTGCTACCGAGCCACTCTTGGTGATGGACATTGTACTCTGGGTGGGGGACTTCATTCTGTGCCCTTGCTACCCTCAGTGCTTCCTCTAAGTGGTGTTCAACATGGAGGAGGACTGATTCATCAGCTGAGGGAAGGTAGGTGGTAATCACCAGGAGGTTTCCTTGCCCATGTTTGACCTGATTCCATGAGATTTCATAGTTCAGAGTCAATGTTGAGGACTCCCTGGGCCACTCCCTCCTGACTATCACTGAACTGCCACCTCTGATGGGTCTCCTGCCGGTGGGACAGGACGTACCCAGGGATGGTGATGGAAGAGTCTGGGACATTGGCTGAAAGGTATGATTGAGTATGGCTATGTCAGGCTGTTGCTTGACTAGTCTGTGGGACAGTTCTCCCAATTTTGGCACAAGTCCCCAGATGTTAGTGAGGAGGACTCTGCAGGGTCAACTGGGCTTGGTTTGCCTTTGTGTCCAGTGGTCCATCTGGTTTTATTCTTATGACTTTTTGTAGTGAGATTGTACAACTGAGTGGCTTGCTAGGGCATTTCAGAGTGTGATTAAGAATCAACCATATTGCTGTGGGTAGAGTCATAAGCCAGACTGGGTAAGGACGGCAGGTTTCCTTCCCAAAGGGATCATCTCTTGATCCTCCAATTTTACTAACAAAGCTTTCCAAGTAGCCAGTTGTGTAGCCACAAGTGTGACCAGAATAGCCTTTGAGCATATCATGTGTTGGTGGCAAGTTAAAGCTGAGCTTGGCAATGTCATGCCTCTGTTCTGGGCAACAAACCTGGAAGTGACAAGTGACTTGGATGACTACTCATTCTGTTGATGCCAGTTGCCAATTAACTTCAATAATTTCAGACCTATTTCGTGCTTTTTTACCTTATGGACCAATCCATGTTACTATCAAAAGCACAGATGTCAAAATAAACATCCACAAAATTTCCTTAGTCCAGACACCCCCCCCCCCAAATTACTCAAATTGTTAAGGTAAAGCATCTCACCTCAATGTGCTTAATAGAAGTTTTTGTTCCTGCAATCCTAATCCCATCCCTGTCTAGTGAGGTTCTCAAAAAAAATTGTCCATCCTATTCTTTAAATCTTCTGTACCACTAAACCAAAGATCTATATTGAACACGTGCCCTCAGTCCTTGCATTACATCCTTTTGTTACCCACTTAGATACCCTCATTCTTGTTGTGCTATATAGTGTTACAAATTGTCTAATTCCTGTATTGCACTTCTCAAAAGCAAAAACACATCACTATTCTTTGTCCTAATGTACTCTAGTACAGTTCAATTAACCATTTCATTCCTCTAAAATTAAAGCATCTTAGTTTATAATCTCCTTATCCATGGATAGTGCAATGCCAAATTCTATGTTAATTAATCTCCTCCCCCAGCTGGCATGCTTCTCAATCACAAAAAGCAGACGTGGCCATTTCCAGGCAGCAAAAAAAAGTACAGCAGATGCTGGAAATCTGAAAACAAGATGCCGGAAACACTCAGTCAGGCAGCATCTGTGGAGAGTGTTAACATTTCAAGTTGATGGAAAGGTCATCCAACTGAAACATTAACCATCTCTCTACAGATGCTGCCTGATCTGCTGAGTATTTCAAACATTGTTTTCATTCCAGGAATGAAACCTTAGTCTGGATGGCTCAACTATTCATCTTAAATGGCTGTCTTGCTCAGTGATCAACTATAGAACACCATTTCTAAATAAACCACCAGCTTGAATTCTTAAGTTTTGCACCTTTTGTTTCTAGACTGACCTTTGATCAATGTTCCCTTATCTTGTTGATCTAGTTTCATCCACTTTATACTTTCAGAATAAATGTCAACCCAGAAGATTACTTGTTCCTTCCAGTCATAGTCCAGGGAGAAGATAGCATTCTTTGAAATAGCAGAAAGAATGTCCTTTTTAGCACTGTGCAATCCATACAGCAGGACATCATGGTGAGTTGATACAAGGAGAACTGGCTCCACACCTGCATAAACAAAATTAGACTATGAGTGCAAAGCAAATTACAGAAATTTTTAAACTACAAAACTCCAGGTTCTAAAATAGATTTAGGGAGTCATCATTTTTTTAAAAAAAATTGATCTGTTGGTTTGCTCTGTTACCAAAGCTTTTATTAAGCACCCAATGGGTGCTATGTAACCCAGTGTAGAAATTTCTTTTAAAAAAGTGCTTCAAACCACAAATTCATGAAATTTTACATAAAGGGACCAAATGGCACAATAGACTGTTAGGCAGCCTGTATACCATCTGGTGTGAAATCTTTTAAATAGAAAAATTAGCTGTTAGGCCCAAGTTGCCTTTATCTGAATCTTGGACTCTCTGCAAAGGGTATTTTGTAGTGGAAAATTAGATCATTGAAATATTTGCATTTTAAATGCACAAGTATGTAAAATTTAATTCAAGGCTTTTGTAGTTTAAAATATGGTGCTCTGCCAGCATAAGTAAAGCACAGATGGCAAGGTGATCAAGTCAATGGCAGGAATATTGAAATAGGCATATTTACCTTGTGACTTTCCCAGATTGGAGAAAAAGAGAACAGGCAATACAGGCCTCAGTGAGTGTTGGTGTCAACACAATTTTCCCACTAATGGGTATAAGCAGCACCTTTGTAATTGATGCTTAGGGTAATGGAAAATGGTTAGCACCATTTAGACAATATAGATGGCTGTGGGGGATAAGCAGGGATAGGGCAATTGGTATGGAACATAACAGGAGGCCATTTAGCCCCTCAAGCCTGTTCCTTCATTCAATGAGATCATGGCTGATCTGTGACTTAACTACTGCTGTAGCCTTACATCCATTAGATTTAAAATTAACAATTGAGCTATGCTCATTGGAGTGATCTCTGCAGTCATACTGCTGTTTGTGGAAGAGCTCCAAACTTCTACCACCCTTTGCATGTTGAAGTGTTCAACTTCACTCCTGGCTCTAATTTTTAAGGCTATGTCCTAGACCCCAACCAGCAGAAATAGTTTCTCTAACTACCCTCAATATCTTGAAACTTCAATCACCCCTTAATCTAAATTCTGGGGAATACAACCCTAGTTTGTGTAATCTTGTAATTTAACCCTTGGAGTCCAGGTATCATCCTAGTAAATCTACACTGCACTCATCTGTTTTACCCATGAAAAGATTTGCTCTAATAACATACATTTCAGTACAAATGGCCACTGAAGTCAAATCAATGAAATTAATACTGGGATAAACCCACTTAGTAGAGGGCTAAAATGAGGACTCATGCTGAAGTTTAACTTTTTAATGCAAGTCATTGGATGTGTAGTTTCAGGTATTGTAGCAGATACTATTTCCCCAAGAATGGGAACCCTCACAAAAAGGGCAAAGGCAGATGGCTGCCCTGCTGCACATCAAAACATTAGATTTTTCCTTCAGCTTAGGAGGGATTGTGTTATCTTAATATAAATTTACCATCAAGTTAAATTCAATACACCAGTGATTCAATGCATAACAAGCTGCCTTGCCCTGGCTTCTGGGCAAAAAACAATTCCTGGATAAAGTGGCTAACCATTAGAGACAAATCACCTGCAATTTCTGCAAGGATGCTTCCTGTCTCACTGCTTCAGTGAAAGCCTGAAGAATGAGCTGAGCAGCAATTACTTTGGGGTTTCTGCTAAATCTTAGGTTAGTGAGATCAGGCAAATCCCCCACAGAAGTTTTACCATAAATGGGATTTATTAGTACATTTCAGTGGACAGTCACATGTTGAAATTACATCATTCAGCAGAGGTCAAGTTCCTTAGTTGAGTAGGCAATGTGGCAGCCAGGGGGTCTACACCCTGAAAGGTGGAGTTTGGATAGTTGCTCAAACTAAAACAATCCAACAGCTGGAGGATGAGCAGTCATGTTTTTTGTCCAGCTGAATTGGAAAGAGACAGAACTTTGTTCTAGTTTACTTTGCAAGTCAATATTCTGACCTGACATAGATTATGGACAATGACAGGGGGCTGTGTGAAAATTGATGATACAAGGAGTAATTATTAAAATTTGACAAAGCTTTGCATGCAAAATAAACCAGATTTTTTAAAAATTGGACTCTAGTGTTTGTGCACCTTCTGGAAGATAGGAGAAACATGGAGGGCACGTGATGTTACCACTTTACATGAGGTCTGTGACGACCAAGGTCATGTGATTATGACTAGATATTGGACAGTCAAGATAAACTCCTGATTGTATTGTTATACTCATGGGAGACCAGTGGTATGGAAGCAGAGAATGTCAAGAGCAGACTGGAGATCTGTAACAAGTACTTTTTCCTGGTGAGCATGACCACTTGTGACTGAAGTCTACACGAATTGAGGGAGGTCCTACCTGTCACTTTACAGCTGTGTCCATCATTGTGCAGCAGAAAACCAGGGTGACAGCTGCAACTGTAGGTTCCATTCTTATTAAGACACATTTGACTGCATGGGCTGGTTGGTAGTTCTTTACATTCATCAATATCAACACATGAGTACAAGTCAGTCATGAGCTTAAACCCATTCTCACAGCCACATTTCTGCAAAGAGATTCAAACCTTGGATCAGCGAGTTATACAATGTGAACATCCAATTGCCAACAGGAAGATTTGAAGTCATGCAGGCAAGCTTGAAATTGTGCATTGCTCTTCCACATGTTTCACCCCAGTCACTAAAAAAGTGGTTTATATTCTCATGACAGCACTCACTGCCTAGTTATACAGTAAATTAAATCCACTTTCAAACCTGGTTTGGGAATGCCTCAATTTTAAAATTCTCATCCTGGTTTTCAAATCCTCCATGGCCTCACCATCTCTAACCTCCTCCAGCCCTACAACCCTCCAAGATCTGTCCTCCTCCAATTCTTGCCTCTTGTACATTCTTGATTTTAATTACTCCACCATTGGCAGCTGTGCAGTCAACTGCCTAGGCCCTAAGCTCGAGAATCCCCTCCCTAAACTTCTACTCCTTTAAGACACTCCTTAAAACCTACCTCTGACCAAGCTTGGTCACCTGTCCTAATCTCATGTGGCTCAATCAAATTTTGCTTGATTGCTTGTGAATCACCTTGGGATGTTTTGCCATGTTAAAAAGGTGCTTATATAAATGAAAGTTGTGGAGGCCTGGGATGGGGGCAACAGAACTGGGATATACCAAGAGGCCTCCCATCCACTAAAAAAAGTGCACACCTCCCTTGCTGTGTACAATCTGTTATTCACCCATGCCTCCTTTGACAGGCATTTGCTTGAGAATGGGCTGGCAGGAAGAGGGTCCAAACTGCTCAGCTTCCCAGTTCAAGGCAGAGGCAACAATCCGATGCACAAACTGTACAAGTTTTACCATGGGGGGGGGGGGGGGGGGAAGGAAGAGGAGGAAGAGGAAAGAGACAAGGAACAATTCACTTTGCCACTCCACATTAGCTCACTGCTCAATCTGGTGCAACAAGTGTTCATTTGCCACTAGTGGATTCTGAGCCTAGCAAAAATCGAGAACATGACCAGAGTGGTCAGTTTCACAAGGTTGAGGTAAGGTTGTTTAAAACAAATCTTCACTCAAGTAGAATGGGATTAGGTAGCAACATTCCACAAGATTTAAACTGACCTGACTATTTTAAGTCAGCCAAGATTGCAATACACTGAGCAAGGAGTTTCTGGATTCTTTCCCTTCCCACCTCCTCAAAACATTCAGAAACACTTACAGGTCCATGTGGTGTCTTGTAACACATGTGGGTACAGTTTTTACATTCTTGAGCACCACAGTCTCCACCCTCGTCAGAGCCATCAGCACAGTCGTTCTCCCCATTACAGACTGAGCTTATGGTGATGCACTCTAATGTAGCACATTGGAATTCTGAATTTCCACATTGTCTTGGTTGGCCTGTTTGGGGTTGGGGTTAGAAATTGTATAACTGGATTAAGCCTATACATTGTAAAAAAAGTGTTTAAGAAAACTGGACTCTTCTGGATTAGATGAAACCAGATCTTTTTAAGAGGGAGAACTCACACTTAATCTCATCACTGCCATCTTTGCAGTCTTTCTGCCCATCACAATGCCAGAAATCTGGAATACACTGGGAGTTGCCACATGTCCACTGAAATTCCCTACACTGGACTTCTGAAAAGTCACAGTTCTGAAAGAGGAAAAAGGATTAGTTTTACCAGTTTAAACTTGCATTGGGTATTAATCATTGAGCATCAAATGGATGCAAGAACAATGCAATACTGACTTGAAATGCTCATTAAATTCTGCATAAGCCATAATATTTCTGAATTGCCACTTAGTTGTGACATTTTCAAGTTTAGCTCTGCTGATTACAGCAGAGTGTACACACTATCTATACAGCTTTAATGAGATCATGACATTTTACATAACCAATATTTCTGCCTCAATTAACTGAGGATTCCAATGATAATTTTCATCATTTATTCAAATTTACTACTGTCTTCTGGTTTCACTATTAGCATACTTCAAAATAGTTTGGGTCCAAGATCACTAATTAGCTACCTTTCTGGGTGACTAGAAAAATGTTTCAGCTCCTTTCCTCCCCCCACACCGAGTCCAGTACCTTTGGTACTGGTACCTCAGGCAAGTTGCCACTCTAGCAGCAGATTGGCTGGTTACTCCTGGGGAGTAGGAGCAGAAGCAGCACTACAAAGCCCAAACTTCAAACAAGCACTTCCTGGAAAATTCTGGCCAAGTCTATGTTGCAACTTCCTGGTTAGTATGGCTCAGCTCAACACAGGCTTAGTCCTTGGAAGTCAACAGGATCCATCTATTGTGGATCTGGTAAACCATTTGAAAGTCAAAGTCACAGACTTAATACCTACAGTTGGAGTCATGTGCCAAAGTCTATAACCAAGTCAGTTTGATCAGATAACAATTGTTAACCTGCACTACATTTACATATGCTTATCTGGCTAGATACCTGACATTGAAGAACTAGGCAAGGTTCTGTTATGACAATGCAAGTCAATTTAAAATAACTGGCAAGCAAGACATCTATAATTTCACACATTATGTGGTTACTGTGGTCTATGCAAAGCATTTTGGAATTTAACAGCAAACTATACTAAATTTATGTACCTGTTCATCCATCCCATCTTCACAATCAGTATAGTCATCACACCACCACTCCTTTATTATGCACTCCTTACTGACAGGGCACATCATCTCATCAGGCTTGCACAGAACTTCCTTGGGTTTGGCACAGTTGTGCTCATCGGAGTGATCCCTGCAGTCATACTTAAAATCACAGCGGAATGCTAAAGAAATACATTGGCCATCATCACAGCTGAAGTCATCACTGGTACATTCTGCACAAATGGAAAACAATTAAAGAAAAAAGGAACCTTTCCTGCAGACTAGGATAGCAGCAAGTCACTAGCAAGAGATTTACTGAATGGCCAATGGAGATGTTTCTGTTTTTTTATATATATATATATATATATATATATATATATATATATATATATATACAGACTTGTATTATTTGGACCCAATCTATAACATTATGGGCCATCCCAACTCAAAACAGATAAGACATAAATTTTGGGCATGGGCTGGTAACAAAGTTATCAAGTTACTGGACTAGAGGGGCCTGGACTAACCCAGAGACTGAATTAATTAAAATCCTATCCTGGCAGTTTGAGACTTTGAATTCAGTTTAAAAGATCTGGAAATAAAAAGATGGTATTAGTATATGTCACCATGAAGCTGTTTGGAGCCCAACTGGTTCATTAGTGCTCAAGGAAACCTGCTGTACTTACCTGGTCTGGCCTATGTAACTCCAGTCCCACACTAGTAGTTGATTTAACTGCCCTCTGAAGTGGCCTAGCAAGCCACTCAGTTGTATGAAACTGACAGCAGCCCACCACCTTCAGGGCACCTAGGAATGGGCAATAAATGCCAGCCTTGCCAATTACACCCACATGAATTTAAAAACCCAACTATACCAGACATAGCAAAGCTACTTGCACATCTGCACTGACAGGTTTGATTTCCACTGGCTGGATGTGGTTTAGAGTGGAGACCAGGAAGAGGGGAGTTGGTGGTAGGTGAGGGACTAAACAGAAAAAAGTAATGGGCAGTGGTACATAAGCACCAGCACCATGTTTTGTTGGATGGAGGCTTTCCCAGAGATTAAAAACATTGTTAAGCAATGCTCCACAACTCAATCTTCACAGTAATGCAGACTATGATGGACTGGCAAAGGGTTGCAGTCTACAAATCACTGCAGTCAAAGCTGCACTACTTTCTATACTAATCAGTCATGAGAAAGTTTTACCAGCTTTGGGAAGACATTGCAGCAGTCATAAAATGCCCAGTGAAATAAGACACTGGAGAGAGTGATCAGCAGTTTCAATGTCAGTCACATTGCCTGGTGACAGACAGGTCAATGCATTCCTCACCATACCCACCAGTGGGGTATGGTAGATCCCTTTTCATCCCATGAGAAATCTGAAGGATGAGGCATCCACTACTGGTGATAGCACTTGAAGCAGCACAAGCACAATCACATTGGGTACAACTGAACAGGCAAATTTTATTGAACACAAATGAAAAGTTGCTGATTTCTATTGTGTAAAATATCCCTATGCCAAGTCAACAATGCATATAAATAAGAGGAACAGTTACTAGTGTGAAAAATGGCTGGTTGATTTGTTTTGTTACCAATAAGTGGAAGGTTATGAGTGAATGTGACTTAGTAACAAGTAGGCCAATATTTTTCAGCAAGGTATGAAAGCCAGTCACTGGAATTAGCCCCTTCCCTCCAAAACTGGTCTACTCCTGATTTTAAAAAAAAGGCAGTCTCCATAGGAGACACAAGACCAACCCAGCCAGGATTAAAACAAACCAGTCAAGGGAAACCAGATAGGAAAAAAGTGGGACCATTAAAAGTGACAGGCCCCAAGCCAACCAAAACTCCAGTAATAGGATGAGTATAAACAAAGGGACAACTACCTTCCTAACCCAATACAGAAGTGGCATGTTAAAGTAAATTCTGAAAAGAAACAAATGCCAGCCAAAAATACATCTGGCCTAAACCAAAATTAGTGAGGGGTAATAATGCATATAGTCAGTTAGATACACTAATTTCATTCAAACTTCACCTGGCCCAAGAAGCTGATTTTAACTCCTGGAGAGAGTGGATGGCCACTATGTGGGAGTCAGGCTGGCAGATTTTATCTGCTGGGCCTCATTTGAATTCTGGTCAGCTGCTGTCCAGATTCTATCAAAGCACCAACTAGCTGGGTGAATTGAATGGCAAGAGAACAAAGATCAGGCAGCCCAGATGGTGCCTGTCAGCACCAGGAGAAAGCTGCCAACAGCAACACAAGTCTGGGGAGGTGTTGCAAGGGTTACCTGGCTGGAGAATGGGAGGAATCTGGGGCAGCAGTGGGCCTGACATTTTAGAGCCTAAAAAAGGTGCACTCTTGGCACCACTAAAAGGAAAGTGTTTTTTTTTAAAAAAAACTTTACTAGACCTACTGGTTTCCAGACAGCTTTATCTGATGGGTTGGCCACCCTGCTTAGGAATGGGTTCACATGTCATCAGGGTCTCCTGTACATCATGGGACCCCAATTTACATTAAGTTCCCCAGAGTCCAGGAGCCTCATCTATTAAAACCAGTGGAGTTAAATTGGCAGAAATGGAGCAGTGCCATTTTAATACTCCCTGCTCCTTTCATACCAATTGAGAATAGTTACAATGCCCTGTTTTGCTATAGTACAAGCTGAATCTGGCACCCACAGGTCTCCATGCCCTTTTGAACAGAAAATGTAGTGTTCCAGGTTAATTGGATCAACCACACCCTACAGCTTTAGTAGATGCTAGACATTGTTCACCTGTTGGGATTTCAATAGTTGTACAGTTTAATCTTGATCCCTGAAAGGCCAGCTTTAGATAAATTTAATGGGGCACAAACAGGAAATATATTTACAGTGGAGTATGTTTAATAGGGTGGAGAAAATACAACTGGCTCATCTTACCACATTCAAATTCATCAGTTTTATCAGTACAGTCTTCACTGCCATCACATATCCATTGAGAAGGAATACATCTCTGGTGATTGTCACACCAGAAACCACAGGTGTCTGTTGCTTTGATGCAGTCTACTTCATCAGATCCATCTGGACATTGTTCAATACCATCACAATGTAGCTGCCCCTGAACACATCTGGTTCCATCTAGACATTTAAATGCATCTGAAAAAAAAGGTTCACATCAATATAATTTCATGGATCAAAAAGTCACGAAGCAATTCTTGATCAATACTTACCTAGGACTAGGATGAAGGTCATTAAGCAACAATCAAATTGTAGAGAGTTTATGAACTATTGAAGCTAGACAACTTTCTAAATAAAAGTCTATTGCAGACTAGTTTATTTTAAACAAATTAGTCAGAGCTATAACCATCTCTCCTTTACAGGTCTAAGGATTCTTGACAAAGGGGTCTCAAGAACTTGATGAAAATCAGTTAGTGCCCACTAGTCAGAATGCAGCACAGGTTACTGAACCAATTATTAAAACTGCCTTTGAAAGTATTTAAGGCCTTGTTCAGCTCCAAAGATTTAGAGTTTCATTTAATTGCAACCCCTAGCAACCTTTGCTTCCAATTTGAATATTCCCAGGTAAATGAACCCTTGACAGATCGAATGCTGAGACATTATATCCTTCCAGATGGGGCCAAGTCTTAAATCCTTAGTTCAGCAACACAATTCTCATAGGCAGAGGGAAATGTTGGAAGGGAGAAAAATCTGATTAAAGGGATTCAGATTACAAAATTGAACTTTGGATAAAAGTGAACTGGCCCAAGTCAGTAATCATGGCAGATCTTTTTTTAAAATATAAAAATGAGTAACTAGTCATGGTACAAGGAGTGAAGGGCCATTTCTCTATCCTTTTCCCACCCCCATAGCATTCTGAGAACAGGGAACAAAATAAAAACTAGCATTGTATTTAAAAACATGCTACACCATCAAGATTCCCAAGTCCCAGGAAAAGCTGATACACAATATGGAGGTGCAGTTTTATGGCTTCTCATTTCAGAAACCAGTGACTATTATTGTTGAGGTGAAACATGGATAGATACCTGGCTCATCACATACTTGCGAACAGTCCTTCTCATCAGATCCATCAGGACAATCTTTGTCACCATCACACATGTATTCAAAGCTGACACATTCAGTTCCATCTTCACAAAGGAAGAAGGTACGAGGACACTGCAGCATTGACCCTGCTTCCTGCTGAAAGTCCCAGGTACCTAGAGTAGAGTCTACAAACAAAAGCAATTTAGTTATCTTATTCCTCCTCACTCCTTTAACATTTCCTTTCTGGCTATAACAGCTGTTGAATTTGGGAAAAACCAAATAGCAAGTCAGTGTCTAAAATCTTGCAGACAATCTGATGTTTATACTAAACTAACACACATCTACAAGATCACAAGGTCAACATCCATTTCCAAAATAGTTACATCTCATGACATGCTGTGACTGACCATACTGCCCAATTCTTTCATGCTTTGACCTCTACAGCCTTTAACACTTAACCACATCTTCCTCCAAAAACCCAAGTTGTCCAGCTCTGTGAAATTTCTTTTGTTCCACTCTTACCTATAATAAGCCAGAAGACTGTAGCAACAGCTTTACTTCCCACACCCCAAAGTCCATAAAGATCTTCTTGGCTCTCCTGCTACTCACTTGGCAAGGTCATCAATATAAAGGGGTCATGTTCCATATGCACACTGATTACACCAAGCTCTATTTCACCTTGACCCCTTCACTACCTTGTCAGACATCAAATCCTGGACGATCCACAATTTCTTCCAGTTAAATGCTGGGAATTGAAGCCATCATCTTTGGCCCCCACCACAATCTTTTGTACCCACCACAGATTCCATTCCTCTCCCTAGCCACTGTCAAGTTAAACCTGAAAGTTTGCTACCTCTGCATCCTATTCCAGCTGAGCTTCCAGACCCATACCCTCAATCAAATGCCTACTTTCACCTCTAACATGAGGTGTCTCTACCCCTGCCTCAGCCCATCTGAGGTTGAAACTCTTCAACACTTGGTTACCTCCTCACTTTACTATTCCAATGCTGTCTTCCCATCTTACACCTTTGATAAACTTCAGCATATTCCAAAACACATGTATCCTATCCAAGTCCCACTCACCCAGTGCTTGCTAACCTACATTGGTTAATCATCCCTCGCTTAGAATTCTGAGTGTTCAAATCCCTTCATGGCTATGTCCTTCCTATATCCAACCTCTAGATCTGTTCCTCCAATTTGAGTTGGTGCCCCTGAAATCCCTTACCCCACCATTGGCAGCTATACCTTCACCTGTCTGCACCCCCCCCCTTCCAAGCTCAAGAATTCTCCACCTACATTTTTCTACTTTAAAAGCTTGGTCAAAGAGTGGGTTTTAGTCACACTAACATTTCCTTTGGTTTAAGCATAATCAGACAAAAAAAGCAACCCTTCTGCAAAGCACCATGGGATTTTTTTCTACATTAAAAGGGCACTATATAAATGCAAGTTGTTCTATGATGATTTACAGCCAGTACTAGTAACTGGAATACACCTGATTAACAAGAGCACAGCTGAAAGGCCAGATTCTGGCACTGCAACCTTATAGGAATTATTGCTTGTATATCTGCAGGTTTGACTGCTACAAGTTGTTGCTTTTGTTTGCCAGAGGGGTAAAAAAAAAGTTACCTGGAGAACAGTCTTCATCTGGACAAAAGCAGTAAACCTCATTAGAACGTTGGATGCAGATGTCTCTTTCTGAACAACCTCCATTGTTGATTGTGCACATTGAATGGCTCTCTGCAAGTTAAAACAAAGTGCCCACTGCACTGAGGTCTAAAGATTTAGATCTGATTTCTATCAAATATGGTTATTCAAGGTGTGATTAAGTATTAGGTTACCTGCGCTTTAAATAAAGTATGAAATACAATTGAGCAACTATGGAAGGCCTAAAGATGCAACAGAATGCAAACTGTTAATGTTGTTTAGACTAGACAGGTCAGCTGCAGTGGGTTCTGAAGTGTTAGGCTATAAATTGAAGCTCAATAGGATTAAAATCTGACAATCAGAAAATACCATGACAAAAAAGATTGACTGACAATTGGACAGTGCTAGACAGAAGGGATGGGATGCCTACATTACTTGCATGCACCTAGAGGCCAAGTCAAACAATGGAGACCATTCTAAGGGGAAACATTTGATGTGTATAGAAAGTAATTACAAACCTGGATTGACAGTAGAATGAATGGAAACCTCAAAGGAAATAGTTAAAGGCTTTTAGAATTCCAAAAAGTCAAATTCCAGGTGGAAGACTTCATACACAAAGGTAGATGATGGATGGAGCAAGGAGGTACAATATCAGAATAGGAAGAAAGTGGTATTCTGGTCAGTGCTTGGACCAAATTTCTATCTACATTAGTGATCTGGGCATTGCAGCCAAAAATGTAAGCTTGTGTCAACAGGCAGGACAAAGTATCCAGGAGAGAGCAGAAGCACAGCAAATAGTCTGTTGGGCTGAAATGCAAGAAATAGTATTGAAATAGCAGATCTAGGGACAGCAATTGAACAAGTCTACACAAAATGTGCTGAATTCTAAATGCACTGGTGTTCACCATGCTAAAAAAATTGACAGGGGTGCAGAGAAGAGCAACAAGGCTTAATACAAGCAGAGAGATAGCTATGAGGAGCTGTCAAGATCAAATTTTAAGTCTAGAAAAGTTTTTTGTGGGAAGGAGAAACATCATTGAGATAGAAGTCTGGATATCTAATGCATGAAAAAGGCCTGATGAACTGCAACCTACATTTGGCTAATCTATCAAGTTACACCTTTTACAGATGCTGACTTATCCCTGCTAGAAACAATGTAGATATGTACTAAAAGTTTAAGTTTACCTTTCTCCACATTAGATGCTACAACAAATTTCAGCTGGTCAGATCCATCTAGGCTCACATTACTGAGCTCCTGCTTCTTCTGTCTGTCCCAGATTGCCAGCTGTGCTTTATTGGCAGTTATTAAATATGGTTCATGGGCAGCCACTAGTACCCCTTGTAAACTCTCATTCAGGGAGTGTAGATGTTTTGTCAACAGGTTAAGATACTGCAACCCTAAATGAAAGCAAGCCAGAAATTAGAACATACTTTAAAAATCAGATTACAGTAAACCCCACTTATGTTCTAAGATTAGAACACAAGTAACAAAAAGGAAACATGATTGATATAATAAAAATTGTACAACCAAGGTCTTTCTTCCCCTTCCAAAATTTAAAAACATTTCAAAGGGGAAATGGTGCTAAATTGCAACATAACTGAAGGAGATCATATACAACAGATGTTATGAAAAAAGGTCATTGACCTGAAATGTTCACAATTTCTCCACAGATGCTGCCTGACCTATTTCCAGCATTTTCTGTTTTTATTTCAGATATTCTAAACAGGTGAGGCACTATATTTAATATAGATCACCAGACTCACCAAGCAAAAGCTATACTGGGCTTCAAATAAAGTGAAGCATATGGATGAAATATGAGACGGTGAAAGAATATTGAAGCCAGAAAAATCCTTGTTATTGAATCTAATTAGGAGGGCTATACAGGTCATGTGATCTGAGCAAGTCTGGCTTTATTAAAAGCACCGCAGTGGTCAGAACCATTAAGAAACCTTCACTCTAAAAGTACATGAGCTTTTCACTAGCACTTAAGTTGTCAACTTACCCATGCCCTCACTAATCCAAAAGAGACTGTGCGATTTTCTATCCATGACAACATTGTTAGCAGCCACTCCTTTCCAAACAGGGTTTGCACCATCCACCAAATTCAGCCGTTTTAGGATTGTTCCTATCCCTTTTTCTTCCACCTCCACCAAGTACACAGCAGAGTCGCGCCAGTCGACAAAGATGTCTTCTACTGCACCATATGTGCGGTACAAGGTTTTAGTGGCACCATCAGCTCGTGTTACTCCAACAGATGAATTGTCACAGGATAGCCAGTAGACATTCCCACTTTGGGAGTCTATCCTGATGGAACAAACTGAAGTCCCACAGTTAGATAACTTCTGATAAGACAGCTAAAAAATACTAAATTCACATTCAAATCCTCAGTTCAGCAAATCAGATAATACAAGATGCTGCAACATATTCCTCAGTGCAGAGATTGACAAATGAGCCAAGTGCAGGTACAACAGACCTTGTACTTGCAGTCTGCCCAAACATTTGATCCATGTCAACAGTAAGTTACACCAGTAATGCAAAAACAAATGTCCCTATGTGGCATTAAAAATAGGATGGTGGTTAAGTGTGTGACAAGATAGTAACTATTCAAATCAGACTGGGGTTCTTCACCAGCCTGAGTTTAAATCATGGTTATTCAACTTGCTAATCTTCAAAGCTGAAGTGTTTAAGGAGCCAAAAGGTTCCTAGATAAATAGTTGGTCTCACTCCTGCAATATGCATTAAAAAGTTTGTAAAGGTGGGGGGGGGGGGGGGGGGAAGACAAGAGAAAGAAGAGCCAGCAAGTGTTTGAATTCTCATTAGAAAATGTAAAAAAAGTCACCCAGGAGTGTGACCAGGTATGAAAATAGCTCCAATTTGATAGCTGGTGTCAAAATGGCACACATCAATCCATTAGTTACAGGCTTAAAAACTGACCAGGTTTCCAGGGGTAGGGGTGGTAGGGAGGGAAAAATAGGAAATCAGTGGCAAAAGACCAGGTAGAGTACAGTTTAATCTGCCCATTGAACACCTCAGGCAAGGGAGATGGCATAAATGCCTTGATCAAGTCAACTAATGTTGACCTGCATCTCCAAACAAAGCTCCTTGTCCTTAAATATGCTAATTTGTCACTAGTGTAGCCTAGAGGGCAGAATGGAGTATTTTGCTTGCAATTGAGGGATACAACTCAAAGCAGGGTGCAGATGATGTTTACCTTTGAAGTGTAGTATTGGCTGTTCTGAGAATCGGTCAACTGGATGTTCCTGAAACTCTTGCCACTATGTAGGGGGCATTTGGGAAGCAAGGCTTTTAGAATTTAAGAGGAAGCTCATTTGGATTTCAAAAGGTTCAAATGTTTGATTTTAGAGTTGAGGTAGTCTAGCATATGCAAATTCTATTCTATCTGGAACAAGGATGTAATAATGGCTGCTGGTTGTTCCAGTGGAAGCTTGATATACTTTAGCATATCAACACACTCTTGCAAAGGTTAGACAAGAGGCCATGCAGTACACCCTTGTACAGAAACCAAAAGTAAATTTACCCGAGGAAGGAGGAAGCCTCCGAAAGCTTGTAAATTTCAAATAAAATCGTTGGACTATAACTTGGTGTTGTAAAATTGTTTACAATTGTCAACCCCAGTCCATCACTGGCATCTTCACATCATAGAAACCAAAAGCCACTCCGTGATGATCCAAGGTCAGAACATCTGCTTCCGATATTCAATCCAGAAGATCATTCCAATTATCTGAAATGCTTCCTGGTAATCTTGAACTTGCTTTAAACTCTGTCCTGCAATTGCCTCATTATTTTCCACTGTTTTTGTTCCTTAAGAAAAACTTGGCTGCTAGTGGCCACAAGGAGTTATGGAACAGTTTCCTTGCCTTGTTTATTTGCATACCATTTGATGCAGGCATTGGTGTAAAACTGGTGTATACAGCTGGCCTACTAGGAAACATCTGCAGATTTAAAAAGCCAGTTCAGCCTGCATTCTGGGGACTAACAAACAGTGCTGGGCTCTGGCACTGCACCTTCTAATGACTTCACTGCATGTTTTAACAATGATGTGGAGATGCCAGTGATGGACTGGGGTTGACAATTGTAAACAATTTTACAACACCAAGTTATAGTCCAGCAATTTTATTTTAAATTCACAAGCTTTCGGAGGCTTCCTCCTTCGTCAGGTGACGAAGGAGGAAGCCTCCGAAAGCTTGTGAATTTAAAATAAAATTGCTGGACTATAACTTGGTGTTGTAAAATTGTTTACAATTGTTTTAACAATGTTTAAGAATGAAACATTTCAGCACCATCTGTGCCTTGAGGGCAGCAGGGTATAGCACCTGCACTGTTGCCTTGGAATCCCTGAAGCAGCACAAACCTTTCACCCCCTTCATCCAGGGGAGGAGGGGAGATTAAGGGTCATGCTCACCCATTTGTCTTCTACCCTCATTCCCTGCAAGTTTTCTTCAGGTAGTACAGGAGGAGGATTATGATAGAGGACCAACACTTGACATCCTGGGAATGTGAATTAAACCTAGTTGATGCATTAGTTCAGGATTGTATCCCACATGAAACCAGTTTGGGATTGAACACATGAAAGTTGGGTGTATTAGAATGGCCTCCTCAGCACAAAACTACCTGGAACTCACATTTGGGCAGTAACAGGTTTAGTTGGCAGTTCCATTGGCCTAAAGGCATGGAATGCTGGGAAAGATCAGCTTTTGTCTAGTTGGATGTCAGGCAGACTGCAGTAATCTGGATATCAAGTTTCATGCCACCAATGGTGTTGAGTCAGTACAAATGAGATTAGTATGCTTTGTTATTTTATGGGGAAGATTATGCAAAAGACACCTTGTTTGATCATACATAATAAATGCACTTTTATTTACAATTGGCCTCAGGGCAGTCTGCCTCAAAAGTACAACCCCATAGCTATGCTGTGACCAGATAATGGGCAGTAAAGCTAAACTCTTAATTGCAGGAAGTACCTGGTGATACTGAAGACTACCTATTTAGTACAGATCTGAAGTTTACAACAATGCTCTTTGTTTCTTCCCCCCCCCACAAAATGAGCTGTCCAGGCTTATTGCCTTAAATAAAAGTTAGACCATACAAAAGTGAATGTATATTGTGATACCAGCAGATGTCCCAAGTTGTTAATTATTAAAATCTCAATGCATAGATTTATTGGCAAATCCCTGAAAGGGAAGCAGAAAAGGCATGATTGATCAGAAAGAGGACATTAACTAGTCTCACCTGAACTCTCCATTTTAATTAGTTCATATTTCTTTTCATGGAAAGAATAGTGAATAAGGTGTCCTTCTCCATTGGTCCAAAAGAGGGCATTTCTCTTTGAATCATAATCAAATGATGTGACAGATTCATTTAGTGAAAGGATCAGAGATGTCCCAATAGAAATTCCCATTGGGCCAAATTCCAGCTGGAAAATGCTATGCATTTTTGCATACATCAGTTTCAAATCTGCAAAAAGGTGAGAAAAAAAAACCATGAACAATTTCCTTTTAACAAATGCCACAAGGGTAGCAGAACATTTTAACATGATATAAAATGCTTGTTGAATTCTTCATTCTGGAAAACTTTCACCTTGTGCACTAGAAGTGTAGTACAGTGCCCCAGTAACATTTCAAAAACCACTGCCCAAATTCAAGCAGCAGTTAGAATAAGACTAGTACTCAGGATGGTTCTGAGGTACTTAGTTACCCAGAAATCTAAACCAAGCTTGCTGTAGCTGATATTCATATCTAGTGACGGCTGCGGTGGGAGGGAGGGAAAGTCAAAGAAATATGATGGGTTTAGCCTAGGATCCCAAGCACACCAACTGTCAAAAGCTGTTTACAATCTTTAAGACTTAGATGAGGGGACTGAGTGTAGTGTATCCAAGTTTGCTAATTATAAAAAGCTAGGTGGGAAAGTAAGCTGTGAGGAGGACAAAGAGGCTGCAAAGGGATATAGACAGGTTATGTGGTGGCAGACGGAGCATAATGTGGGGGGAAGCAAAATTATCCATTTGGGTGGTAAGAATAGAAAAGCAGAATATTTTTAATAAAAAAAGACTAAAATGTTGGTATTCAGAGGGATTTGGGTGTCCTTGTACACTAATCACAAAAAGTTAACATGCAGGTACAGCAAGCAATTAGAAAGGCAAATGGTAAGTCCTTAAACCAGCACAACTTACTGCCTTTATTGCAAGGGGGGTTGGAGTATTGGAGTAAGGAGGTCTTGATGCAATTATATAGGGCTCTGGTGAGACCACTCCTGAAGTACAGTTTTGGGCTCCTTACCCAAGGAAGAATATCCTTGCCTTAGGTGTGCAACAAAAGATTCACTAGATTAAGTAGAATGGGCCTATATTCTCTGGAGTTTAGAAGAATGAGGTAATCTTATTGAAATGGATAAGATTTTAAGAGGACTTGACAGGGTGGATCCCAACAGGCTGTTTCTTCTGGCTGGAGAATCTAGAACTAAGGGTCACAGTCTCAAGAGGCTGGCCATTTAGGACAGAGGGAAAAATTTCCTTCAGAATTCTCTATGCCAGAGGGCTGTGGATGCTTAGTCATTGAATGTATTCAAGACTGAGTGATAGATTTTTGGACACTAAGGGAATCAAGGGATATGGAGATATGGCAGGAAAGTAGAGTTGAGGTAGATCAGCCATGATCTTATTGAATGGCTGAGCAGCTCAAGAGGCCTTATGGCCTACTCTGCTATCCCATTTGATCTGACATGGCAAGCCTTCAACATGAGAACCTACACAAGTTCAATGGGAAGTCACCATTGTTTATGCCAGATATATCCAAGGATATGGTATAAAAGTGGCTAAAAAAGGTGACCTTCCCACTATTACAAGGGATCTACAACCCCATAATTAATGAAATTGTGAAGCCACAAAACTATAGGCATTTCTAATATACAATCATTTTCCATCTGTAATTAAAATGTTGATTTAGTGTTTTAGAATCCTTAAACCAGCACAACTTACTGCATGCTACTGATGACCCATTTACCTTCAAAGCCTTGAATTGGAACACCACAAATGAATCTCAGTCCTTGCATCTAAAGTGGTTTTAAATGGAATGACTTGTGCCTCACCCTATTACTCAAGAAGTTACTGAAGTTTTAACATTAAGGATATGTAAGTCATCTGACTTGATCTGTTCAGTTTCTTTTTAAAAGAGTTAACTTACGTTCACATTTTCCAGATACCAGAAAGGTTCCTTGAGGACAAGCACACTTGTAACCTTTAATGTTCACTGGTGAGAGCAAACATATATGGCTGCATTCTGCTTTTTCACACTGATTACTACCTACAATTCAAAAAAAGGGAAAAAAGTTAGAGGAGGCACAGAAGTTGTCTAGTGGCTTTGAATTGATTACTTGATTAAAACAAGCCTCTGGTAGAGATATAATGCTACTTTGCTTCAAAAAGAGACTGAGGATAAGAATAATCAGATACCAGCTGACATCCAAAATAAGTTTTATGAACAGCCTTAGCATTCTTTGAGGACTCACTTAGAATGTTGAACAGTGCATCATGGGCCAAGGGTGCTTACCACTTTATAAAAAGTTCTAGTAGTTTCAAAGTTTTAATCTGCCAGCTGTGATTATAAGCTGAACCTTCTAAAGAAGCTTTGGAGAGTGGACATGCATACATTGAATATAGAAAATACAAGTGGAACCAATTCACTTCACATCTAGTTGAGTTTGTACCCTGCCCATACAGCAAAAGCCAGTATCTACAGCTCCCTACTGCAGCCATCCCACTCCTTTATTTCAACACCTACCTGGAATGTCAGCAAAAGCCTGAATTTGGCCACAGCAACATTACCTCCACTCCCATCCTCAAGTGGGTAGCCAGTACCTGGCAACAGACCCACCCCACCCAAAACTACTTTCCACTGTTCTGGACTGAACTTGGACCCTCAGCCTGTAGATAGTCCTTGCAACCCACTTGTTAAAATGTTCCACTACATCATCTGCCAGATAGAACAGTCAGTACTCAATCCTGACAGATGCAATGCCCCTGCACAACTGACTGAATCCCCAGAGAACATTTCTACAATGGATTTTTTTTAAACCCAATTTTTTTGATTCAGGGCTTACCCCAAAAGTTACAGTAGAAATTATAGCCCTACTGATCAATGTCATTGTGAGGCTTCATTTTAAAGTGTTTAATCACATGCTCATCCAGCAACTTGTGGCATGGAAGAGATCCATGAATTGCACTGCTCAAACATTAGTTGTGGGTGCGTTGCTGTTTTCATGTTAAGAAATTGCTGCATTTGCACATAATTGCAAATTAAACTCTGCAAAAAGTTAGGGCTGGTACTTAACAGCACAAGTACCTTTTTTTAAAAAAAGGTAATGTCCCTGCAATGTTACTCAACCTTTCTGACCTAGAAATGGAACAATTGAAACTGGAGTCTCATTCCTACAGGTAGCAAATTGCTTGAGATTTTCCTTAGTCTCCATCTGTACCTGATTTGACTAAGGAGTAGACAGTTGGTCCCATTGTTCACCAAGGTCCCAGGTGTCCCATTATTGTAACAACTTCTAGAAATGAACCTCAGTGCTTTGTTTGCATTGATGACCGCTGTGAACTTGTGTTGCTACTTTTAATGATTTGGAGTGTACCCTCGATCTCCTTATTTCCAAGTATGTGGCCTCCTTATTCCTCTTACCAAGATGCACCATCTCACTTATTAAAATTAATTTGGCACTTACACCTATTCTGCAAGTTTTGGTTGCATTCTCAATACCTATTCCCCCCTGAATTTGGGGTCATCTGCAAATTTTGCTTTAGTCCAATTAGTTTCTGTAAATTAAGTGGTCCCAGCACCAAACCCTGTTGTCCACCACTTCCTACCTACTGCCAGTTTGAGAAACTGGCTTTAACCTCTACTCTTGTTTTGTAACCAGGTTGCTATCCATTCTGCTACATGTCCCCCGACCCCACATGCTCTGACCTTAGCCACAAATATGTGGTACCTTATTAAAGGCCTTTTGAAAACCCAAATATTACATCTACTGCATTACCCTCATCTAATCTTTGCTACTTCAAAGAATAAGTTTGGTCAAGGATGACCTTCCTTTTGAAATCCATGTTGATTATATATTGGGTTTCTAGATTTTTTTTTCTATCAAGTAAAGATTCCATTATCTTTCCCATCACTGATATTAAGCTAATTGGTCTATAGTTCCATCTCCTTTTAAATATAGGAAAATCAGCTATCCTCTAGCACTAGTTTTCTAATGAGTTTTCTAATATAAAATACAGCCCCTGCTATCTCTTCCCTAGCTCCTTTTAATATGTGCAGATGCAATCCACTCAGACCAGGGGTCTTATCCTCTAAGTTAGAGAATTATCTCCCCCTTTCTATTAAGATCTGATTTTTAAAAAATCTTTTCTAATGTTATATCCACTCCATTAGACTCCATGATAAAGAGGCAAAGAAATTATTCAGTATTTCTGCCATTACCTGCTTGTGCATCCTTGAGGCCCTATCCTGGTTTTGCTTTTGTAATTTTAGGAGTCAATTATATTCCTTCACAATTTAATTTTGTAGTTCCTCTTAGCATAACTTTTCCTACCTCCTGTGTATTTCCTGTGTCATCTTTTTGGTTTATGTATTTTGCCTTAAGTTTTAATTTTACCCTTCTCTTCATTCTCCCAGTGTTTCATTGAACAGTTTGCCCTTTTAGCAGAATAAATTTCTCAACTCTGATCATGTTTTAAAATATTCACCACCGCTGTTGTCAGTTTATCCCCCCCCCAATCTAGTTCCATTCTCATTCCCTCAAAATTAGCTTCCCCCCCACCCCCCAATGAATTACTTTGGTCTTTCATCTTAATTATTTTAGGGCTTGAACCCAGCCTTCTAACAAGAGGCAAGAGTGCTACCACTGAGTCAAGGCTGACTTTAGAAATTATGATTTTTTTGCACTATTGGTAGTAATGTTTGTAACCACACCTGGATCATTCTTCAAATACTTATTAACTTGTCACATCCACCTTAACCATCAGAACAGGCATGGTCTCTGCTCATTCCAAGGACATCAGCTGGCCATGGAGCACCCCCAATACTAGTTTGTGTTGTAGTGTAAATATATACACACTACCTTTTTTTGTACGAGTACCTGTGATTTTTTTTTTTTGGGGGGGGGGGGTGGGGGGAGAAAAAAGCCAGGAATCTATTACAGCCTTTAGGTTTGGTTAAAAGCTAAGTTGTAATTGGACAGGGTACTGCAGCAATGCTATAGCCAGCCACCAGCTGAATTTAGTTGAGGGCAGAAAGTGAGCAAGACAAGGTTCAGCTTGTCCAAGCAAAAAGTTTTAATTTGCCTTCATGTTCAGCAAGTATAGTTTGCTGAGATTAGCTACCTATAAATCGAGGTAGGTTGGGGGGGGGGGGGGGGGGGGGGGGGGGGAGGAGGAGGAGGAAAAAAATGAGCTGAGTGAATTTCAAAAAAAGTTATGGAGACCCCAATTAAAATGGCTAGATCACAAACCACTCTGCTTCAACTGTAGTTAGGTTGCCAACCCTCCAGGATTGCCCTGGAATCTCCAGGGCACTGCTGTGAGCAACCCAGGAGAAAAATAAATAATTGGGGCAGTAACAAGTTGTGGTTGTTACTTCTTTGAAGACTTAGTTATAAAAATTGGATGGGGGTGGTGAGTGCTGTTTGAGTCAAGATAGTGTAATGAGTCAATTTGCTTTCCAATTAGCATTGGAAGGCAGTGCAAATATGGACATGTTGGGCAGCCAAAAGCAGGTGTGTGGGCAAGGCAGGTCATGTGATGACACCTCCAGGTATATGTCCAGAGTTGGCAAACCCAGCTACAATGGCTTCAAAATAAGGCAAGACATTAAAACTTTTGCACAAATGGAAAGTAATGGAGACATGTAGAACAAATAGCAAGAGAAAAATCAGTTTACCAAGCAAGGTAGAGATAACCACATCATTTATGGGAGTAGCTGTATTAGGAGGGACAAACTTCAGTGGCTGTAGGTCTTTTCAATCTATGAGTTATAACTTTGAGCCCTTGTTAGCAACACGAGATTGAAGCTATTATAGAATCATAACAATAAGCACACAGGAGGCCATTCAGACCATGTCACTTGTGGTTTGGTAGAGCTATCTAATTAGTCCCACTACCTGTTTCACCCCCCCCCCCCCCACACCATAGCTCTGTAAATTTCCCTCCCCCAGTCTTTATCCAATTCGGTTTTGAAAGTTACTTTTGAATTTGTTCCCACAACCTTTTCAGGTGGTGTATTCCAGATCATAACTTAAAAATGTTCCTCACATTGCCTCTGATATAGACCTTAAATCTGTCTGTTATTAACCCATCTGCCACTGGAAACAGTTTCTCTATTTACGCTATCAAAACCAATCTTAATGTCAAATCCCATCATACAAGTTACTAGCAGTGCCCATGTGGTTGCATAATTAGGCTTAGCATTAAATTGGAATTTGCCAAGAACAATTGGACAATGGAGGCAAGTGAGTCATGGCTTTGACTAACAATACAATCACAAAATAAAGTGTGGTCAGCCATTGTTTGAAATAGCTGCATAAGTGCACATGTTAGATAATGACATTGAAGCTTGTTACAGTTTTCATGGAAAGGGAGAATAAAACAATGATCAGTACTTACTTTGTTGTTGCTGCAGTTCATGCATAATGATCAATACAGAAACCAATGCAGGTTGTAGTAAAACCTCCTTTTGCTCTTTAGGATGGCGGGATGTACGTAGCAGCTGATTTACTTCAGACCAATAGAAGTGGTCTTCAAATACTGAAAATCCAAGTGGTTGTCTAATGTCCAAATCAGGTAAAGAGAATCTCCCACTGCCATCCACCTTCACTGTTTTAACAGACTGGAAACATACAATAAATTAAAAGCAAGGCAGCTTCTGTAGGTCTTTATGATTGTAGCTGTGCACAATATTGTGCCTGTAAAATTAGTATCTCAAAAACAGGACTTTAAAAAACCAACAGCACCACAGAACTCATTCTACCAGTCTCCCTTTCATGAGATCTACCACTGAGAAAGACAAAAGGACATGAGTATGAAGTTCCCCTCCAAATCACAAGTTATCCATTACTGGTCACTGGGTCACCCCATCTACCACCTTAAACAGTCACTCCCTCCACACTGGCACCCTGTGGCTGCCATATGTACCAGCTACAAAATATACTGCAGCAACTCACCATGGCTTTGACAGCACCTCCCAAACCCATGACCTCTACCACCTAGAAGGACATGGGCAGCAGGTGCATGAGACCAACACCTGCACATTCCCCTCCAAGTCACACACCATCCTGACTGACATTGCTGTTCCTGGGTCAAAATCCTGGAACTCCCCAACAGCATGTGGTGAAGGTACTCCCAGTGGACTGCAGTGGTTCAAGGTGGCTCACCACTACCTTCAAGGGCAATAAATGCTGGCCTTGCCAGTGATGCCCACATCCCATGAGTGAATAAAAACTCAGCCATTTTCTAAATAAAATTGCTGCCTTTTAAGCAAGGTTTTCTGAAGTTTCAGGAGCAGCCCCATATCCCCACATAAGGCTATAGGATCAGAAACCATGCTCAGTTGGGACACCGCAGCAGGCAAAAGTGTACTCACTTCATCACCTTCACTGAACCAGTAGAGTCTCTCTGCTGGATAATCTAGGGTCAGTCCAATTGGTTCTGCTGAATTAAGAACAGTGACTACTTTTCTTGCAGAGCCATCCATTCCTGCTGTCTCAATGTGGGCTTTTGTGTAAACATCTCTCTGGTTTACCCAGAACATGCAACTGAAAAGAGTACAATACTTAATTTTACTCCTTTATCAGATTCAACATCTGCAGTCTTCTCTTCCCACCCAGCTCCACAAATAACTTGTGTTCAGCTCATGTAGAATTGGAAGTCCCTAGTTCTAATTCAATGTCCTATTACCATTGAAGGCTTATCCAACTGAATCTCCAGTAATCATCCAAGACAGTTGCACCCCCTATCATCCAATTTCATTTCTAGCACCTCTGATATTGTGCTCTATGATCTGTTGATGAAAACAGCCTAAAGGCTTTGCTCCCTCAATTCAAAGTTGAGCAGACTTGAATACAGCTCCCATAACCAGGAAAGACACCCCCCCCCCCCCCACAAGATGTGAACAGAAACAATTCACCACTTTCCTCTTATTGAAAGGTCACTGAAGGAGATTCAGAAGCAAACGCCAAATAAGTCATAGTAGACACCAAGCATCCTGTTCTGATTCATAGCACCCCTATCCAACTCAAAGAAATTGTCCTGACATCTATTAGGAATCTTAAACTTAGGTCCTCTAGTTGGTTTGTTGACTAGTGGAACTAGATTTTCAAATCCTCAAAAGTTTGGTTCCAACCTCTCCCTAGAAACAAAAAGCTCCTCATACTTAGTGAAGCAAAATAAGCATTGAATATTTAACTGAAGTTTACAGCACAGAAGGAGGCTGTCCAGCTCATGTTTGCTAGAGAATCCAAAACTAATCTGGCCACCTTACTCTCCCAAGTGTCTGCATCAATTGTTAAACCATTTACATTATAGCTGCAATGGTTTCTGCTTCAACCACCTGTGGCAAAGCTTTCCGTGTTATAAACTAACCTCTCCACACCCTTCATGAGAATTGTAAATTGATGACCCTCATGTACACCCAACCATGAGACTATTCACCCCACTAAAACCCTTCATTGTTAGCCTATTTTTGGCCATGGATGTGAGGGGGAAAGCTTCCACATGTTAAACAAGTCATGTCATTGTTCAGATGGACCCAGATCCATAAAGCATACAGCAAGTGGAAACTTGCATACAGATTCCTCAAATGAAGACTTGTTTAAGGCCTCATTTTATACCCAAGTCATTATTCATGGCACTTCAAAGTTAGTGCCCAGGAATAAGCCATGTTACATTTACCAGTTTACCAGTGCAAAATTCTTCCATTTATACACAGTAATTGCAGAGCAGAGTTTGTCGATGCAGGATAGCATTTACATTTCCAGATTAAGAAATTGCATACATACAGCCAGTGATTTTCCATCCATTAATCATGGAAAATTAAGTGGCAGGCTAGGGATGTGCAATTTCCTGCTGTATACAATGAGTAGGGAAGTAACAATCTACCTATTATATAGAAGTACACTAGTACTCACATGCTGAACATGGCACTCCATGTAGCACAAAGGGCAAAAAAGGTGACTTGATAAGTTTGCATCTTGATAAGACACGTTAGTTACTAACCTTGGCACTATACTAATTCCATGGTAAAGTGGCCATACCTTTTTGCTGGAAAGAGAACTAACTGCTCAGGTCTTACATTCTTCTCCAGAACAGTCACAAAACCATTGCCATTAGACATGCCAGCACAAATCTTCCTCTCAAGATGGTTGGTCCAGAAAATCAGCCCAGTGAACCAGTCAACAGCTATACTGGTCACTCCTTTGGCATCTGAAAGAGAATTCCACTGAGTCATTAGGCTGCTTTATTTTTAATGAAATTGTAATTAAGTGCCCCTTCATTCTGGTTATATTTGCTATATAAACTAGATACTACCCAAGCAAACTGAGTAAATTTGACTGGTGGTTGGAGTTAAAGTATAGGAGGGAGAGCATCAGAACAAGCAGACTCCAAAAAGTCAGTTTAAATTTAAAAGTTGTGTGTCCATCAAAAAGGGAAAAAAGTAGAGGAATTAGTACAGGTTGAACACAAGGACAGGAGGTGCATAAAGGACCAGGAGATTGCTATTAGATGTCTAATAATGCTCACCTTAAGCTTTCAATATCACTGGCTACAATGTTAAGTAATTCTATACTAAAATCAGATAAAACAAACTCAGCATGGTAGAAGTACTGTAGTTGACAAGTTGGGACCAGAGTCCCAAGTTAGATGTTATACATCCAATGAAGTGCTTCAAGGAGACAATTCACAAGCACCATCATGGATCACAGTACACAAGATGCTGAATGAATGGAATCTGGGGCAGGGGGAAAATGTATCCCAGTGATCAAAAAAGATATACCAAAGGGCAGAATGAAGTTAGGAGCCTCAGAAAGGTGATCTAGAGAATATTAAATGTGAAGGCAGTTAGCAGGGCAATACCAGGAGGTTACAAAGCCAAAGCAAGTCAAATTGCTCCAACATTGAACTATACCCCACTCAGCATTTGAATTGCTCTGGTTTTAAGTCATGTATTGCCTCAAGTTGCTTGGGTGACTGCCTTCATATTTTAATATTCCTAGATCACTAAGGCTCCCTCAAAATTTAACTACATTCTTCAATATTGAAGTCAAGTCTTTTAGCTGAATCAGTTTGCTAGGTATCCACTTTTCCTCCCCCTCCCACCCTTCAGATTCCATGCATTCCAAACCCTAATAATTCATGGTGCCCATGTCTTGAAGTGAATAAAAATTCTACACAAGTTAGGTTGAGGTTTATAGTGCATTGATCAGAAGATACAGAATATGGTGCTTAGTGATGAACATTATTAAAAATCCAATATACATGAATATTGAAGGAAATTAAACTTTAGGTTGGAGAAAGTGTAGGTGGACTTCAAAAGGTAGACCTAGAAAACAGTTAATAAAAACTTCAGATGATTACTAGTGCTAGGTCAAGTAGACTATGCCTGAAGCCAGATACAATAGGTGCTGGAGTACTAGATTACATTGGATAGCCAACTGGTCTCATTAGTAGATTGGGAAGTACTTTTGGCAAGGAGCTACTCTGCAGCCATTACTCACCATCAGTAATCCACCATTACCAGTCAACACTAAACTGGCATGTAAGTGTAAATTTCTATCAATGTCACTAAACAAACTTTAGCACATTAATAAAGCTGTACTGTTGGAGACTGAATACTACTTTGGACATGTTATAAATTGCTGCAAGTTATTAGAAACCACAAGGACAGGTACACAGCTTGTGTTTATAACCATTTCAAATGTACACAGTTTTATCAAATAGCTTGACATGCCCTTTAGCTACCAAACCCAAAATAACTTCAACTACAATCAAATGAATGAGTCAGCACATCAGTTAACAGATTGTTGCATTCAGCCAGATATCATGCAAGATTTATTTAAATCTAGTTTTGGGGATTGGGTTTTGCAATTGTCCATTCATTTGTGAAACTCACCAGCAATACTTAAGGTTTAATTGAACATAGATAGGGGACAATCCTTTGTTACATTAAAAACAAGCCACACCATGTGGTATACATTTACATCATGAAATTAGTGCAATGGTGCCACAGGATGGAGACAAAGTGCTATTAGTGAGTAATATGACTGGCGAACTATAATGACAGTGCAGACATACAGCTACTAAATCATATGGAAGGATTTGGGTTTCTTAAACTTTACATATTCATTTAACAAGTATTACCTTTGTAAATTGGGAAGCTTGAATTCTCAGTTAATGAACAAAATATGGTCCCTTCCATATCCACCCAGTATAAAGCAGGCTTGGCCAGGTCATATGCAATAGCCACAACTTCCTTAGCAACTGCAATAGTACGATATTTCCTGCTGTTTAAATCCAGTGTTCCTATGCTTTGCTTTCCTGCTGCCAAGATGAAAGTGGTGCCTTCTGCAAAAGATAAATTCTCTCAGCTGTTTTGTTGTGGGTGCTAAAGTTAGATTACCAAGAGATGCACACATCTGTTACTTACCTTCTACTTTACAGATGGTTCTCTGCTGCAAGTGATATCCTTCCACACAGGAACAATAAAATGACCCAACTGTATTTGTACACAGCTGACTGCAGGGTGCATGAGAGAATGAACATTCATCTTCATCTGAGTGCATGAAGGTTGATAAAGAAATTGATGGTTAATGCTTGATATGTTAACAATTGAAAGCTTCAATATTGGTAGCCAATTCTGGCTAACACCTAGAATGATCCAAATCATGAGTGGTTGTAAACAGTTCTGACCCAATTGCTGGTAAGAAATGGTCTGCTATAAAACCTAGTGGCCATTAGAGTTGAACCATGAAGTTTCCATTTTAAACACTGGTCAGACATCAAGAGTGAATTTTAAAATGAAGGTTCTGAACTTTTATACTTTGTTTTGTTACCAGTATTTAGTAAACCCATTGTAGAGTAACACCACAAGAGGGAATTGAAGATTGTTATGCATAGTGAAGTACCAATATATTGCAACAAGATGAAGCAGATGAGGGTTAAGCCAGTACTAATAAAAAGCCTAACCCAAGGTGTGTTTATGCAAGTTCAGTGCAGCATGAAGCAGCTTTGCACAAGCTATGTAATGAAAACCTGGTATGAAGGGCTGACTTGGCTCCAGAGCAAGACAACATCATAGTCTCATTTCATCTCAGTATACAGAGATCAGGATCCCAAATAACCAGGCTGCATGTAAAGCAACTAGTGTTGTGACAGTCACTTTGCACATATGCACCAGTTGTAGTGTAAATGCACCTTTTGATACTTCATCTTTAGCCTGGTTAAAAACACTTGCCCAATCAACAGTTGCTCAGGAACATAACAGAATTCAGACAGCACTAGCAAGAGCCAGTTATATAATGCATTAGCAATCATTAATCTGTAAGGAAACAATTAATCCACCAATATGGGGGGGGGGGGGCGGGGAAGTGTTTAATACACTTCCGTTTAAGTGCACAACCATTTCAAAAAAGATCTAGTTAGATTGCTTGAAAGAATGATCTTGGTGATTCAAGGAGAAGCTTTCTGCTGTAGTATGTGGGAAATTTTAATTTGGTTAGTATGTTTGATATTTAATGCAAGAGCAGAATTAGTTGGATCCTGGAATAGACAAATAAAGGGCAGGAGCAGGGAGTGTGAAAACAAGAGGACCTTGTGCAGAGTATAAATGGAATGTAGAGGAGTAATGTGTATGAGAACTTGGGGTCACAACATTGTACAAAGACTGAAGACTAATATCACTGGATCAAGATGACCAGGCAGTAAGATCTTATTTTGAATTGGACAAGGTTGAGTTTATAATTAGATGTAGATATAGGAAAACTTAGCTTCATCCTTCCTCCATTTTGAATTCAGTGTCCCTGGGAAATTTCATCAAGTTTAACTGGGAGCTAAAATTCACTAACATTAGCTCAGAATTTACATCCAATTTAAAGTTGTGAACCTTATTTCAGTTATAGGTTTTAACCTTTTGAGAATCTTGAGACAAATCATGAGCCTTCAGGGACACATTAAACCTTGTCATTTTTGACAGACTCTAGCATACTCCCCTTAGCTCTAAAGCCATCTCAATGGATCAGGCCATCATCCCAGAACCAAAGCCATGTGATGCATTACAAGAATGGGTTAAATACACAAACTTACAGCAAAAATATAGAAAGGCCAGCTCAAGATCATTCAAACTAATCACACTCCACCCAAATTTCAAAAGCCACCCAACAGATGAATCTGTTGGCAACCTACTTGGAGACCTCTCTGATCCCATCACCAAATACTGCCATCTTGGACTGTATTCTCAAACAGCCATGACTGGTCTTCAACCCTAAATGTTAAGCCAAACTTGAAAGGAACAAGCAAGGTACCCTGCATCATTCAAATAGACTCACTTAACAGCAATGTGCACTTTACTATTGTTGGCAGTGAGAGATCACAAAAGTGTACAAGATACAGCAGGAAAAAAAAAGTTAAAGTTAATAACTTAAGACTTCACATACAAGAGCAGTTTGAGGTGACATAGGCAACTTTGAAGAGTTGCCATCTTGATGCAGCTAATACAAGCAATGGTATATAAATGAATTGATGCATTTACTGGAACTTAACAAGTTAATATGCAGAAACATACCCTGTTTGGGCTGTGATTATTGCTAATGAAAAAAGATGGAGGCTTTGAGAAACTGGAAACTTTTAGAACTGAATGATTCATCTGAATCAGGGGTAACAGTAGAATACCCTAAAAGTACATTGCATAAATTGTCTGGTAACTTTGGCAATACTCATCTTGCAATTGACTTGGACAAGTAGCAGCTCCCAAGCTCCAACACTATCCACCTCATTACATCAGTAACTAGGTTCTCTCCTACCCCAACTTCAAGTGCTTTAATATGCAGAAAAGTTTACCTTTTAGATGATTCAAGGAATTGGTGATGCCAAGTTGGACTTTTGTAAAGCAGGCATTTTCTTTCTACTGTTGCAGGTAAAATAGTTCTAATTCCCTCCCTTAAACCAAATGTGTCAGTGGGGCAAAATCCATTAAGGAAAGTCATCTATTGTTACTCTTTGCTTCTTCCATAAGAGTTGGAGGTTTACCAGCTGCAGCTAGGTGGAATCAGGCTCTTCCTTTCCATATTCAAGATGCTTGTGTACATTAGTTGTACTATACCTTCTTCACTCCATTGCTATAAAAACACTCAAGGGGCTTAAGCCATGTAGCAGATTTCCTTTTGAGAGTCTTCATTTTCTGCAGAATTATGGGTCAAGGAATGAGGAAGGCAGACTTAATCTAGTTTATAAAGTGGAGAAACTAATGCCTGCATGAACAACTTGATATATGTAGCAGCACCCTATAAAAACAAGCAAGTAGGATACAGTTTCACATGAAAATTTTACCTACCAGCACAGTTTTTGCCATCAGACTGTAAAATCATGCCAATTGGGCAAGTACAGTGTGCACCCCAAATAGTTTCTTCACAAAAGAAGCTACAGCTCCCATTATTGTTCCAACACTTCTTACCTAAGAAAGGAAATTTCAACTTGAAATCCTGCAACAGGCAATGATTGCATTGCTATGAACATAGACAAGGTACAGTACAACTCATTTACAGGAAGTTACCAGAATTGGTAAAACACCAAGTTACAATTGATTTGGGTGTTATAGATCAAACTAGTTAGAAATCTAATGCAGACAATGTTTTGTTGGCATTCTCCCACATTAGTTTTGATAAAAATTGAAAGCTATGGGAAATTCAGTCAAAACCACCATTTGTGGTATTCATGGGGGCAAATAGCAGAATAGAACATGATCCAAAAAAGTGCCCCACATAATATTGAGCCTCTGAATACCAGTAGCATTGCCAGTTGTATTGTGATCTAATATCTCTTCAGTCCTCAGGGAACTGAATCCCAGGCTTTTCAGTAGTTTGAAGGGAGGTAGATATAACTACATTAACTACAATGTAGGCAGGCTGCCAAGCAAATCGGAAATGGGTTCCTTTTAAATAGGCCATTATAGGAAGCAAGGGGAGGTGGCAAGAAAAAAAAAGTGCAGCATGCTTCATTGGCAAGTTACCAGGGTGATAATTATGGTAAGATGATGTTTTCTTTCTCTCTTCCCCCCCACCCCAACTAGAATTGAAAGACAAAATGAGAAGTCCAAGATTATGGCATCTTACATGTGTAACCCATTGACATTGTTACCACAGATTGGCAGGAGTTAGAGGGCATAAATTTAAGATAATCAGAAAAATTAAGGAAGCCTGAAACAAGTTCTTTCTAGAAATGGTTAGAATGTTGAATGCAAGATTTGGTTGCTTAAGAAAAAAGTAACTAAATTATGTTAGTTTGAAATGTTGAGTGCCAAAAACTAAGTTCAGTCTGTATTACCACAAGACTCTGGCTCATCAGTCCCATCAGTACAATCTGGTATCCCATCACATATTTTATGCTCAGGTATGCATTTGTTGCGGCATTCATATTCAGCACATATTTCTTTATGCTCAGCTTCTGCAATCAAGAATAGTTTGTGACTTTAGTCCACTAAAAAAGTTATATTCTACAGTTTAGCCATTTGCAGAATGTGGTTCAAGGTGGCAGCTCACCACCACCTTCTCCAGGGCAATTAGGGATTGGCAATAAACACTGGTCTTGCCAGCAACACCCACAGCCCATGAATGTATAAAAAACCCAATTCATGTGTATCTAATTCCAGATGGTATACAAGGTGGGGCCACCATCACCAATGAGTGCATAACAATACTGACTAGTGCAATATGGAGCTGCATACCAAGAGGGCCCAGGATTGAATTTGGGTTTTAGAAATTGAGCTATGAAAGCAGTAGAGATGCCACAAATAGCTCTTGTACCCTTGAGCACAGGAGAAGCCAGGGCTTTCTTCTCCATTGCTATCTAATGGCTGCTTGTTGGGCCAATCTTCACAAATGTGAAGATTGGCCCCAATCAGGCAATTGTAGCCTTTTGCCAACCCTCCAATGAGAAAAGCCCAAAAGCCTCCCAGCCTGGAATCAGCCATGAACAATTTAAAATTGAGAGTTGTGTTTGAGCACTCAGCACTTCATCACCCCCCTCCCCCCACTTCAAAAAGGGTCAGGCACAAGTCAGAAAATTCTAGGTCACTTTGTCTTTAAGTTAGCAAACTTCAGGACTTTGAGTAGTGAGTTTAGTCAGGGCCAGGAAATTTCTAGGTAATTATAGAATTTCATTAGATGAATACATCACATCACTACCAGAACTTGGGCATGCTTCAAAATCCAGAAGTCAACCCCACTGAAACTAGCACCACCCCCCCTCCCCAAAAGAGAAAACTTAAATCCCAGGATGACCTAGGCTGTCCATTTCTAAAGGGAAGAGTGATCAGCTGCAGTACATTTAACATCCTGCAGCCATTGCAAGACTAACCTATTAACTACACATACTTCACACCACAAATGCCAAATTTAATCTGCCCAGTCAGACAAGTGCTGGTGGGACTGTAGCCACAATTCATCTCACTGTGCTGCTGCCACCCAGAGATCCAAGAAGCCACATTACCCCATGAGGTTGAAACCATGCCTCAGGTGGCCTATTACAATGGGGGGGGTTGCAACCTCTCCAAATTTAATCCATAAAGTCCTGGTATCATTGGTGAATCTGCACTGTACCCCCAAGGCAAAATGTATCCTCCCTGAGGTGCCATGCCCAAAACTGAATCCAGTAATCGAGATGGAGTCTGACCAATGCTCATAACTCAAACATAACTTACTTCCCTCTGTATTCCAGCACCCCTCCCCTCCTTGATAGAGGCCAACATTCCATTAATTTTTCTTTGTAGCTGTGCTTCAGCTTTTAGTGCTTGGTGTACACAGATACCTAAATCCCTTTGTCCCTCCACAGCTCCTGGCTCCCCAGTAACATTCAGATGCCTTGGTCATCCAAAGTAGATGACCTCACTTCCCCACATGGAATTCCATGTGCCACAGTTCTGCTCATACCCATAGTAACTTCCTGCTCCTAAATGGAGTCATCCACAAACTTGGATATTCGAGACTGTTACATTAATGAATTGGATAAAGTATGAGGTGAAAAGCTGAGGCCCCAGTACAGTTGTGAAACACCATTTATCACATCATAAAAAATCCTACCATCTTACCTCCCAACCAATTACTGATCCATGTCACAAAGTTAGCTCCTGATTCCACATGCTCATTTTTCCTCCCCACAACTAAGGTCTGTAGTTACACAATGGAGCACCACTGGCAACTTCCCAATCCAAAAGACAATTTTATTCCAGAGCTTTGGAAAATTACCATCCCCAATTGCTTCCAATGCCCTTGGTGAAAACCAGCAAGTTCCTCCCCACTTATTTTTAAGTTCACCTCTTCTGATGAGTACTTTTGTATCCATTTTCACAAATCTGCCATTTCCTCACCATCCGTTGTGATGTCACCTGCATCTGTCTTTAAAGGGCTCACATTTCCCTTTTAGTATTCCAATATTAAAAAAACTTGTGCTGTTAGCTTTGACCCCTTGCAAATCTCATTCCTTTATCATTTGTTTTATATTAGGTCTCTGAATTTCCACTTGCTTTAAGCTCAATACCAACTTTTTCCCTAACATGTTAATAAATGGTTGCTGAACTACACAAGCAGAGCTTTAGCCTTGTAGTATACACTGATTTATTATTTTAATGAAATACTTCACTGTAGATTTACTCATTAAATTGGGCTAAACTGTTAGTCTCAATTAATCTCATCTTTTTAAATTTAAAATGTGGAGATGCCAGTGATGGACTGGGGTGGACAAATGTAAGGAGTCTTACAACACCAGGTTATAGTCCCACAGCTTTATTTGAAATCACAAGCTTTTGGAGCTTTCCTTAGTCAGGACTCACCTGTTTTATGTACAAGGATACCCAAATCCCTCACCACTTAATAGTTTCTCACCTTTAAGTTTTTTTTCTATTCATACCAAAGTGAATAACCTCACATTATACTCCATTTGCCCACTCACTTAACCTGTCTAGCCCTTTGTGTCCTCCTCACGGCTTACTTTCCCACCTCAATATATCGTCAGCATACTTTGATATATTATACTCTGTCCCTTTACCCAAGTCATTGGGCTTCAGCAATTTACAATCTATATCAATCACTGATCCTTGTGGCACCCACTAGTTACAGCCTGCCAGCCTGAGTGACCTGTTTATTCCTACTGTTTTTTTTGTTAACCAATCCTCTATCCATGCTAATTACTCCAACCCATGAGCCCTTGTGTAACAACCTTTCACATGGTGTCTTTATCAAATGCCTTTTGACAGTCCCAATATACTACATCCATTGGTTCCCCTTTTATCTACTAGTGATGAACCAGAATTGGTTAGTAATCTGATAGTCCCTTACCATCTTCAGAACAGTGACTAGAATATTATTGCATTTGATAGTGTATTTGAGGAAGTCACAGGTTTGAAATTTGCCTCACTTAAATTAAAAAATGTAAGGAGTCTTACAACACCAGGTACAGCAAGCAATTAGGAAGGCAAATTGTATGTTGGCCATTATTACAAGGGGGTTGGAGTATAAGAGTAAGGAAGTCTTGCTACAATTTCACAGGGCTTTGGTGAGACCACACCTAGAGTACTGTACTATTTTGGTCTTGTAACCAGAGGATATACTGGTCTTGGAGTCAGTGCAACAAGGGTTCACTGGATTGATGCCTGGGATGAGAGGGTTGTCCTATGAGGAGATTGAGTAGAATGGGCCTATATTCTCTGGAGTTAAGAATGAGAGGTGATCTCATTGATACATGAGAGATCATGAGAAGGCTTGACAGGGTAGATGCCAAGAAGCTGCTTTCCCTGGCTGGAGAGTTTAGAACTAGGGGGCATAGTCTCAGAATAAGGGTTGGCCATTTAGGACTGAAATGAGGAGCAATTTCTTCAGGGGGTTGTGAATCTTTGGAATTCTCTATCCCAGGAGGGCTCTGGATGCTCATTGAGTATATTAAAGACAGATCAATAAATTTTTGGACCCTAAAGGGAATATAGGCTTTGAGTGGGAAAGTGGAGTTGAGGTTGAAGATAAGCCACGATCTTACTGAATGGTGGAGCAGGCTCAAGGGGCTGTATGGCCTTCTCCTATTTAATGTTAGTAATCACTAAATCCAACATGGTCTGTTCTCTTAATGGTTCTAACACATTTAGAAAAAAATTGTCAAATACAGTCAAATATATTGCCTGTACTGCTTGAGCTGTCTTTCCTCCCCATCAATCATGAGATGGAGTGTTTCACAACCTTTGCTGCTCTAGCTCTGGTAAGACTGCCTGATCACCTTTACTGAAATCCTTTTCGAATGCTGCAATTTTATTTTTAATCAATATTGCTACTCTTCCTGTCCGTTACCCTGTTCTTTCTAAAAAAAAAACCTATAGCCTGGAATATTTAGCTCCCAATCATGCCCAACTTGTAGCCAGGTTGCCAATAGCTACATCATACCCTTCAATGTGCTATTAATGCAACTTATTTTATTTCTTATGCCATGTACATGTGTACAGACTACATTTGGGTAACTATCCCCTCCCTGCTCATATGTCCTGGTGTCTTTTGCACCAGGACATGTGCATTTTCCCTTTCCACCCCTGTAACTAGTTTAAATCTTACCATATGTCCCAATTTTCCCTTTTCTGCAAGGACACTGCAGCAAAGGGCATCAAATCTGTACAGCTTTTCCTGGACCCAAAAGTACTCCCAGTCCCCCAGAAATCTGAAACCTTCACCATTTTTCCAGCCACATGTTGACAATCCTAATCTCTCCCTGCATGGAGAAGTGTGTAATCCAAAGATTACTGCTTAGGAGTTTAAGTGCCAATCTAGAACTTGGCTCCTTGCAGAACCTCAAACCTCCTAGGTCATTGTGCTTCATGTGAAAACCAACCTCTGGCTATTCACCCTCCTAATACAGGACTTTTTGTACTTACAATATCCTGAACCCTGGCAAGCAACATCATTTTGGATCACATCTTCTCCACCCACCCCCTAAAGAGATATAGCTATTAGACAAATGATCCTCTTCCTACCTTCACCCATTGTTTCCAGTCTTATCAGCTGCCTTTACCAGACTACTAGCAACCCATAGGGTGATTGGAACATCAGTCAGAAAACTTTCTCCCTTCTGAACATGAGCATGTGTCTAGTTGACTAAAGCTTTACAAAGTGCAACCTTTGTACACTTCCTACATGTGTTTCCACCCTGCATGGTATGAGCACCCAGGTAGGTCCATGTCCTGCTTACTGATCCTCCCATACCTATATATAAAATTCACAGCAATGACTCACATTTATATAGTGCCTTTAATGTAGTAAAACATCCCAGGAGCCTCATCAACAAAATTTGACACCAAGCCACATGGAGGTATTAGGACTGGTGACAAAAGCTTAGTCAAAGAGGTAGGTTTTAAAGGAGCACCTTAAAAAAAGCAAAGGGAATGCCAGCTGAGGGTCCAGGCAGCTGTGGGCATGGCAGCCAGTGGTGGAGTGGAGTGATTAAAGTCAGGGGATGCACAAGAGGCATGAATTGGAGGAGTGCCTAGATCAGAGGGTTGTAGGAGGTTACAGAGATAGTGAGGGGCAAGACCATGGAGGGGTTTGAAAACATGAAAGTTTTAAAAACCTTGGCATTCCCAGATCAGGAGCCCATGTAGGGCAGTGAGCATAGGGTTGATGGGAGAATGGGACTGTGCTAGTTAGGATACAGGCAGTAGAGTTTTGGATGAGCTCAAGTTGATGGAGGCTGGACAGGGGAGCATTGGAATAGTTGAGTCTAGAGGTAATAAAAAGGGTTTCATCAGATCAGCTGAGGCAGGGGTAGAGACAGGCAATGTTACAGGAGTGGAAGTAGGTGCTCTTGGTGATTGAGTGGATGTGGTCAGAAGCTCATTTCAGTCAAATTGTTTGCAACCTTGGCATCCTGTTTGGTTCAATCTAGGACAGTGGCCAGGGAGAAGGATGGAGTCAGTGGCTGGAGAACAGTTTGCACTAGGGACTAGACAATGGCTTTGGTCTTCCCAATATTTAGTGGGAGGAAACATTTGCTCATCCAGTACGGGATGTCAGAAGCAGTGACAAATATGAGTGAGGGGGTCGAGAGGAGGATTAGAGCTGGGTGTCATCAGCATATATGTGGAATCAGACATGTTTTCAGATTATTTTGCCAAGGGGCAGCATATAGTTGAGAAATAGGAAGGATCAGGGAGGGAGAAGAGGAGAAGCTGAAGGTAATGGTGCAAGAGCAGAAGAGAAGCCTGCAGGTGATTCTCTGCTTATGACAGATAAGAAAGGATCTGGGCAAGCACAGTCCCACCCAGCTGGATGACAGGAGGAGAAGTATTGAGGAGGATGGTGCAATCAATTGTGTCAAAGATGAGAGCTAGTTTACCATGGTCAGAGTCTCAGGATGTCATTTATGACTGATAAGGGCTGTTTCAGTACTGTGGCAGGGGCATAAACCCAACTGGAGGGATTCAAACATGGAGTTGCAGGAAAGATGGGTGTGGATTTGGGAGACAACAACACATTCATGGACTGAAGAGGTTGAAGATGGGGCAGTAGCTTGCAAGGATAGAGGGGTCAAGGGTGTTTTTTTTTTAAATGAAGGCAGATGATTTGAAAGGTCAGGGAAGAAAGAGAAACAGTACCCGAGTAGAAGGAACCATTAACAATATCAGCTAACAGGAGCCAGGAAGCAGGGGGTGGGTCTCATGGTCAAGATTAGCTCAGCAGGCATATGGGAAGATAGGAGAGAAACTAGAAAAAAGTGGGGGGGGGGGCAGAGAAGGAGGGAGAAACCATCAGGTGAGATTTAGCTTGGTGAGCTAGGTGAAGGGAGAGAGACAGCTGGTCTTAATCTTTGTGACAAAGTCTATGAGCTCCTCACACTTGAAGGTGAGGGTGGAGGAGGCAGGGGAGAGGGGTTTAAGATGGTTTTAGTGAAGAGAAGCTAGGGGTTATCTTTGCATTCCAGGATGCTCCTGGAACAGCCACGCAAATCAGTAGCTGCAGAAATGTCAGTGAAGTGAATGGAGGGCCAAAGGCTACACAGTTGGGAATGAGAGAGTACAGCTGTAAGTGACCAGGCCCAGGACACAGAAGAGAGTTGAGAGAAGGATACAAGGATGTGATCAGAGATGACCTTATCCATGATCAGCATGATGGTGAGGCTATGTGAGATGGTACAGTTGAGGGGGTGGGGGTGGCTGTGACTATGGATAGGGGAGGATAGGAGAGCAGTGAAATCAGGAGAGAGCATGACTAATTGAGGTGAAGGTTGAAATCAGAGGATGAGAAGTTACTCATTATAGAGGGAGGAAAGCAGTGAAGATAAGAAACTTGGCATGGTACTTAGGCAAGCAGTAGAGAATGAGTAATTTAAAGAAGGTAAGTGCAGTGAAACAAGGCAAGATGCTCAGAGAAAGTGCAAGGGGTAGGAGGAACAGACTAAAATGTGATTTAGTGATAAGGGCCACACTGCCACCATGGCAGTTTGGTTAGGGCAAATGGTGAAAGCTATAGACAGACAGAAAGGCTTCATAAAAAAGGGGAAGGGATCACTGTCCATCAACCCAAAAGATTATAGTTCTGAATTATTTCTAATTTACTCACTCCAATTTATTACTTTTAATTAAATCACCTGAAGTTAAAGTAAATGATAATTATTTAGCGTTTCCTGGCTACCACTACTGGAATTTTTTTTGGTGGGGAAACAATCCAGTAATGGATTGGTGAAGCTGTCACTGTGGAAAAAAGTGGTTGCTGATTTACCTGCTGGCACGTGGTGGAGTGTAACAAATGCCTAGCCTTCAATTCACTGAATCACACTATCTCCTTAGCAAATCCAAGTTTATGGGAAATATTACTATTAATCCACATTAACAGCATCTTACAGTTCTATAGGAGCATCACCCTCCAACACTTCACTCAGGTGGAGGTTGGTCATTTGGCAGCACTCTCTCTACCAAGGGGCAATCCACTATAGCTAAACTTTATTCAGTCCTCAATACCTGCACTTCACATAATGTAGCATTCAAGAGCTGGAACTCCAGCTGAATTTCCATTCCCTAATACAGAGCTATAAGCCACAACTAAGATCAGTGATCAAAGTCAAGTATGGCCCACCCACTCACTGGATACATTCCATGAGCCGTGGAACCAGCTTGAATATTTTAGTTATTCAAACAGGAATGCTCGGGCAAGACAAACTGCCATTACCAAGGAATGCTCCTTTCACAACACTATCACTAGTCTGATTAGGAGTGAAGAATCAGCAAGTTTATGAAGCAGTGGTCTTAAATCTCTGTTTCACACCCAATGTCAATTTACCAGGTTTCCTAAGACCATATAGTCTCAATTGCTTTGCAACATCAAGATAACTTAAAAATGTGGAAACAATCTACTCCAACAGAGTGTAAAACCAGCCTGAAATCCCTCTTCCATTAGGAATCCAGGTCAATGATAACATTTAATTTCAGCATTGTACTCACCACAGAATTCTTCATCGGAGTTGTCTCCACATTCATCAATACCATTGCATTTTGCGTCCTTCAGAATGCATCTCTGGTTCCTGCATTGCCAGTGTACTTCAAGGCAGGTCTTGTTTGGGCAGTTAACTTTGTTGGAATCAACATCACAGTCTGCCTTCCCATCACATAATTTCCATTCATCAATGCAGTAAGTGCCATCATGACACTGGACTTTTCCTTCACCACATTTTGGATACTCTAAGATAGATGCAATGTTCCAAGTTAAATAGTCTCAAGACCGGCAAACAATTTCACTAGGAAGCACGTTTGATACATCCATTTGTTGAAACCAAATTATTTCATAACAAAATTTCAGGTTTGAATGTAATCAAGTTTACACAAATAGTAAATTCATTACAGATTGATCACAAGTATGTGTCATACCACAGTACAATTCATCTGTGCCATCCATACAGTCATTGTAGCCATCACAGACCCAGGCTTGGTCAATACATTTCCCATTTTCACATTGCCATCCACGATCTTTGCCATGGCAAGGTTCATCTGGAGGGAAGTGATGAATGAAACAATTACACTAGCCAGAAATGTCACTATCATGCTAGAATATTAATCACTACCTTACAGATTAAGGTTATTATACAGGAACGATAAGCCATCTGGCTCAAAGCTCATCCTGCTAGGAAACCTAAATGCACCAAGAAAAAAAGTCAGCCAAGCTATAGTAGAGAAACATTTGTCACTTAAGATGCTTCCCAATAAGAGTTTTGAATTAAGATTTTTGAATTGGTAAAAAGTTAAAGTTTTGATTCTATTCTCTAGTAAATCTTAACCAAGTTGGTTTAATCTATACATCAGTGAGGTTCCTCCCTGAAAAAATGATCCTGTCTAGCCTGTAGAGTTTTAGCTTCTACAGTTTCTCATTCATCCTCTTAACACCTTATCCTTAGGATAACCACCTTCCCTTGACATTCAATAGCATTACCATCAATATCCTAGGAGTCACCATTGACCAGAAACTTAACTGGACCAGCCACAAATACTGTGGCTACAAGAGCAGGTCAGAGGCTGGGTATTCTGCAGTGAATGACTCACCTACTGACTCCCCAAAGCCTTGCCACCATCTACAAGGCACAAGTCAGAAGTGCAATGGAATACTCTCCACTTGTCTGGATGAGTGCAGCTCCAACAACACTCAAGAAGCTCGACACCATCCAAGACAAAGCAGCCCGCTGGATTGGCACCCCATCCACCAGCCTAAACATTCACTCCCTTCACCACCAGCACACCGTGGCTGCATTGTGTACCATCCACAGGATGCACTGCAACAACTTGTCAAGGCTTCTTCGACAGCACCTCCCAAACCCACGACCTCTACCACCCAGAAGGACAAGGGCAGCAGGCACATGGGACCACCACCTGCACGTTCCCCTCCAAGTCACACACAATCCCAACTTGGAAATATATCACTGGTCCTTAACCCTGGAACTCCCTACCCAACAGCACTGTGGGAGAACCTTCACCACACAGACAGCAGCAGTTCAAGGTGGCAGTTCACCACCTTCTCAAGGGCAATAAATGCTGGCCTTGCCAGAGACACCCACATCCCATGAACAAATAAAAAGAAAAATTCTAGGACCTCAGTTTCAAGTGGGGAAAAAACTAACATTGCAGATTTGCCATTCCAGCAAGATGAAGTCAAACAGGCCAAAGGGTCACCTTGACATGAACTCAAGATTCTTGCTCCTATTTACAGCCAGCGGCAGTATGGTGACCAAATCTCAATAGTGTAGTCCAAATAAGTCATTGTAAAAGTTAGAAGAACCCCTGGGGACTTGTACATTACTGCATGTAGTTATTGTAAGTGACTGGTTTACTATTACTCACATGCCTGCTACATCTTAAGGGATATGGGCCAAAGGCAGGTATATGGAGTTAGATCACAGATCAGCCATGATCTTATCAAATGGCAGAACAGGCATAAGGGGCTGAATGGCCTACTCCTGTTCCTATCTTAGTAGAAATACTATTCATAGGTCAGCATGTGCTTCACTTATCATTTGTCTACCTAATTGCACAACTAGTCCCCATCCTCCATCTCTGCCACTTTGCTCAGTTATCTGCAAATTCATTAAGCCTACAATCCATTTTGTCACCCAAGTGATTGACATGGATTGCAGTCTGGGCACAGACACCTGCAGCATCACATCTGCTTCATCCTACCCACCTGACACTTCAAAAGTGATGCATTGCCTACTCCATTACTGAGCAAAGAGCCATATTAAAACTTAGTCAAAAGCTTTCTGAAAGTCCAAAAGTCAATCAACATCCAAGAAGCATTCCTCCCATATCCATTACCCTTCCCCCTTTGTTTTCGATACTTGATTGTCTTTCCCCCCCCCCCCCCCCCACTATTTTACTGTCCCTACATATTTATGCTCCCTCTAGAGATTGCTGGAGGAATGAGGAAAGCAACTGCAGGCAGAGCCTAGACTATCCAGACTTCAGATGATCCCAACTGCTGCTTTTTTGCCTTCCAGCAACTTGCACTATGAATGGAATGATGGGTGTGGCGGTCGGACAACACAGTTGTGTTCCTCGGTTTCACAGAAAAACTAACCCACCATACACACCATTAACCCACATATTAACACGATTAAAAAGATAAGTGATGTAAGCAGTGCTTCGTCTTTCTTTATGCCCCTCCTCCATCTACATTCCCAAACTGCTTTAAGGACTTTCCTCTTATACATCCAAGTGCAGGAAGTAAGGTTAGAGGCTCAACTTCAACTCACCACATCGTTCATCAACTCCATCAGGGCAATCTTCATCTCCATCACACAGCCAAGAAAACGGGGCACACGCGTCTCCGCACGCAGTCTGGTGAAATAATCCACACAAATCCCCATCTGCAGGACAGTGTGGGTCAGTAAGAAGTCAAAAAGCCACAAGCTAGAGAAGTGCACACATCTAGTGAAGGACTGTGCATTAAGCCGGCTATTACAGACCTCACGAAAGGGTAAGACAGTAAATATTAAATCAAAACAAAAAACGTGTGAAGAGCTCCTCACCGTCCTATCCCAGGTTCATCTACCTTCAATAGGTAAGAACTGGCGGGGAGACAAACTCGCTTTTGTTAGTATCAGATAGTAACTTACCAACGATATTAACATCCCTGTCAGAAAGAATCGAGCAGTTCGTAAATATCCCCAGGACCAGCCACTTTAAAATGAACCATCTCATTTTCCCTTTCCTTAGCGGACCAGAGCCAGCACCCACTATATTAGAAGAATTCCTGCGACACCCTTCATCTAGGCCCACTCGTTAGACCCAATTTAAATAGAAACCCACCATTCGTCACAATTACGTAGTGCCCTGGAAATTTATTAACACCAATTAGTTCGTTTCATCCGTTTATTTTAGCCTTTCTGGATTGAAAAATCACCGGGAGTTGGACACCAGTTGATTTCACTGACCTTCCGATAACATTATATTGAGTGTTACTTTTCCATTTAAAGTTTAATTAGTTTTGAAGAAGAATGATAATTAGTTAAAGGCAAGTCACATCACCAATTGACACCACAGCCATATATCTTTTTATAAAATAACCCATAAGGTGACACTTTTAAAGGGGCACAACTAATAAAGAACTTAACCACAAAACAAAGCAAACTTATAAAACTTAAATAATAATGTTATTACTACTATCCACTATTCACTCCAGTCCCTGCGGTACCTGCTGGTCACGGAAGGCCTCAAGCATACCGGTGGACACCATGCACTCCTTCTCCAGGGACACCCGGGCTCGGACACGGCCTCAGAAGAGAGGCAGGCGGCCAGATCGACCATGCCCATGGCCGCATCCAACCTGGACCTATGGATGGCCACCTTGGCCAGGCCCAAGAGCAGACCCACGATGAGATCCTCCGACTTGCCCTTCCCCCTCCACACTGAGTGGTCAAAGATCAGGAGCATGGGTCTGAAGTAGGGCCAGAAGTTGAGGAGCTGCTCCTTCAATTAGTGGAAGAGGGGCTGTAACCTCTAATACTCAACAAAAATGTGGCACACAGACTCTCCAGGCCACAAAAGTACATCACAAGTTGCATAATTGAATCACACCATACATAATTACATGAAACCATTTATAGTTACACTACAGCCATGTAAAATTACACAACAGCTATTTTGGTTACACCATAGCCTTATATAACTACATCACATCATGTATAGTTACATTACAGCCATAATTAGTTACATCACACCATGTATAGTTACACCACACCATCTATAGTTATGTCACAACCTTGTATAGTTACACCACACCATGTATAGTTACGTCACAGCCTTGTATAGTTACACCACACCATCTATAGTTACGTCACAGCCTTGTATAGTTACACCACACCATCTATAGTTACGTCACAGCCTTGTATAGTTACACCACACCATCTATAGTTACGTCACAGCCATGCATGATTACGTCACACCATGTATAATTATACCACACCTCTTCTAGAGAAAAGAGCCCCAGCCTGTTATGTCTTTAATTACACCACAGTTATGGATAATTGCATCACAATTATGTTTAGTTACTGATACATTTTTGGGTCTTTTCAACCCTTTATTGTAGATATTTCAGTTATTGTGTCTTAGATCATTCTCATGAATGAGTGTCTTCGCTAGTCTTGCTATCTAAGTAAAATACCCGAGACAATGAATAAAAAACCCTCGACTGTCAATTTATTTTGAAGCTACTGAAATTATTCTTATGTCGCCACAAGATTTACCTCCAGTCCTTGTTTATTGATAACATCATATCAGACCACATATAGTTCGCAATTAACCTGTTTCTGTATAACCATGTGTTACTTATACAGTTCCCCTCCTCCTGGGTTCTTTATGAGTTGTGAGAGCTAAGTGTACTTGCTTTACTACGTAGTTTGCTGTTTGATTCAACTCCATTCACAGGGCAGTTATCATTACTTTCTTTAGCTCTTCATCTATTGCTAAGAATTGTCAGCCTTATTCAAAAAGGAAACAACAGATTGTCATAGGAATGTGCAGGGGTGGAGAGGCCCAGTTCAGTCCTTCTGGCCCAAGAAATTTCAACTCATATTCACAACTGAATCAATCATGAAGTCTGTATACATTTGAAAAGGGAGTGACTATTGACAACACAGTCGACGTGTCAGGGTGTTAAGGTTAGGGGTTAGGGTTAGAAACTGCTATTATCAACATGTTGTCAATAGCCAAAACTGCTACTGACAACACAGTTGTTGCCAGACATGTCCAAATTGAATCAATCATGAAGTCTGCAAACATTTGTAAATCGTGTCTTAGATTCTTTCCCAGGCCTGTTACCAGGAGGGCAACAATGACAAACTTCATAACATAAGTAACAATATAGGCTGTGGCCGTGCAGGTGTCTTTTTAAACTCTCAAAAGATGTTCCAGATTTTCAGTCCAAACCAAGACATAATTGTGACCCAACTTCCACCCTTTCCAGCTCGATATTTGTGAGTGAGGAATCGTAGCTCTGTTTATTTCTGATGTGACAGTGCGTCAGCTTTCCCACTTTGGGAACCACAACAATGTTGTACTTTGCAAGGTGCTGCTTTACTGAAACAGTGCATTTTTATAGACTCTAAGCACATTAAGGGATTGTGGTCAGAATATACCATGAATGGAGCTCCATATAAATACGGAAATAGCTTCTGCAACTTCCCGATGAACTTGCATTTATATAAGACCTTTCACGACCTCAGGACGTTGCAAAGCACTTCAAAGCCAATGAAGTACTTTTGAAGTGCAGTCACTGCTGTAATATAAAAACATGGCAGCCAATTTGCGCACCGCAAAGTCCCACAATCAACAATGAAGTAATGACCGGCGAATATGTTTTTAGTGATGTTGGTTGAAGGATAAATGTTGGAAGGACTCCCCTGCTCTTCTCGGAATAGCATTTTAAATTCACCTGAGAGAGCAGATGGGGCTTCGGTTTAATGTCTCATTCAAAAGACAGCACCCTCAACAGCGCAGCACTCCCTCAGCACTGCACTGAGGTGGCAGCCTAGATTATGCGGTTAAGTCTCTGGTGTGGGACTTAAACCTTCCAACTCAGAGTCGAGAGTGCTACCCCTGAGCCAAGGCTGACATCTTGATGACAGTTAAACAATTGTTGAATAAGCCACTTCTTGTAGCTTATGACTTGGGTAAACGACTGGGCGCTCCTCCCAATATAATTTCCTTGGCTCAGTACAGTACCGTTACTTCTGTCTGATGTGTTGCTGTGAACTGTGAAAGCTCGAGAATAGTTGCGATAAGCAACTACAGGATCTGCACGTGGCATATTTCAGATTTTCAAAAGCATTTTCTGCCTTGATGTAACATTTATGGCCCCTAGTTTTGGACAAATGGAAACATCCTCTCTATAAAGATAATGGTCAATGGGTGTTTATGTGACTGGAAAGCTGTTTCCAAGGGGGTTCCACAGGATTCAGTACTAGGTCCCTTGCTTTTTGTGGTATATATTAATGATTTAGACATAAATGTAAGGGGCCTGATTAAGAAGTTTGCAGATGGTACATAAATTGGCCATGTGGTTGATAGTGAGGAGGAAAACTGTAGACTGCAGGGAGATATCATTGGACTAGTCAGGTGGGCAGAAAAGTGGCAAATGGAATTCAATCCGGAGAAGTGTTAGTTAATGCACTTGGGGAGGGCAAACAAGGCAAGGGAATACACAATGAATGGGAGGATACTGAGAGGTGTAGAGGAACAGAGGGACATTGGAGTGCATGTCCACAGATCCCTGAAGGTAGCAGGACAGGTAGATAAGGTGGTTAAAAAGGCATATGGAATACTTTCCTTTATTAGTCGGGGCATAGAATATAAGAGCAGGGAGGTTATGCTAGAACTGTATAAAACACTAGTTAGGCCACAGTTTGAGTACTGGGTACGGTTCTGGTCACCACATTAAGGAAAGATGTGATTGTACTAGAGAGGGTGCAGAGGAAATTTACAAAGATGTTGCCAGGACAGGAGAATTTTAGCTATGAGGAAAGATTGGATAGGCTGAGGTTGTTTTCATTGGAACAGAGGAGGCTGAGGGAAGATTTAATTGAGATGTATAAAATTATGAGGGGCCTGGATAGAGTGGATAGGAAGGACTCATTTCCCTTAGGTCAGTGACTAGGGGGGCATAGATTTAAAGTAATTAGTAGAAGGATTAGAGGGGAGCTGAGGAGAATTTTTTTAACCAGAGGGTGGTAGGGGTCTGGAACTCACTGCCTAAAAGGGTGGTAGAGGCAGAAACACTCAACTCATTTAAAAAGTACTTGGATGTGCACTTGAAGTACTGTAACCTACAGGGCTACGGACCAAGTGCTGGAAAGTGGGATTAAGCTGGATAGCTCTTTCTCAGCTGGCACGCACACGGTGGGCCGAATAGCCTCCTTCTGCGCCGTAACGTTTTATGATTCAATGATTCTATGACATCTACCCTATTGAACCCCTTCATAATTTTAAAGGTCTCCATCAGGTCACTCCTCAGCCATTTCTTTTCTAGAGAAAAGAGCCCCAGTTTGTTCAGTCTTTCCTAATAGTTATAACCTCTCAGTTCTGGTATCATCCTTGTAAATCTTTTTGCACCTTCTCCAGTGCCTCTATATCATTTTTGTGTAATATGGTGACTAGAACTGAGCACTGTATTCTAAGTGTGGCCTCACCAAGGTTCTATATATGCTTAATATAACTTCTCTGTTTTTGAATTCTGTTCCTCTAGAAATGAGCCCCAGTGCTCTGTTTGCATTTTTTATGGCTTTGTTAACCTTCATTGCTACTTTTCATGATTTGTGAATCCTTACCCCCAGATACTTTGCTCCTTTATCCCATTTAGACTCTTATTTTCCAAGGAGTATTTGGCCTCCTTATTCTACCTACCAAAATGCACCGCATCACACTTATCTATATTGAAATTCATTTGCCAATTACATGGCCGTTCTGCAAATTTGTTAACTTCCTGTATTTTTTCGCAGTCTTCCTCAGTATTAACTATACCCCCAATTTGATGTTGTCCACAAATTTTGAAATTGTACTTCCGATTCCAGAGTCCAAATCATTTATGTAAATAGTGAGCAGTAGTGGTCCCAGCACCAATCCGTATGGAACATCACTTCCCACCTTTTGCCAGTCTGAGTAGCTACCCTTAACCCCATCTCTCTGATTTTTGTTTTGTAACCAGCTTGCTATCCATTCTGTTACTTGTCCCTTGACTCCACACACTCTGACCTTAGTTATGAGTCTACTATGCAGTACCTATCAAAGGCCCTTTGAAAATCCAAGTACGTTACATCTACTGCATTACCCTTGTCTACTCTTTCTGTTACTTCTTCAAAGAATTCAATAAGGTTGGTCAAGCATGACCTTCCCTTTTGAAATCTGTGCTGACTATTCTTTATTATAGTTTCGGTTCCTAGGTGTTTTTACATTGCATTATCTTTCCTACCACCGATGTTAAGCTAACTGGTGTACAGTTCCCTGGACTTGTTCTTTCTCCCTTTTTAAATATACGAATAACATTAGCTGTCCGCCAGTCCTTTGGCACTACTCCCTTTTCTATTGAATTTATATATATATATATATATATATAATAGTGCCTCTGCTATCTCCTTCCTAACTTCTTTTAGTATGCGCGGATGCAATCCATCCAGACCAGAGGTTTTATCCTCTCTAAGTTTGACTAGTTTATCAATTATATGCCCCCATTCTATCTTAAATGTCTTGATATCTTTTTTGATCTCTTCTTCTAATGTCATGCCCACCATGTTAGTCTCCTTGGTAAATACTGAGTCAAAGTAATTATTCAATATTTCTGCCATTTCGCTGTCATTACCTGTGAGTTTATCTTGTGCAATTCTTGGTGGCCCTATCCCTATCCTGATTTTCCTTTTGTTATTTATGGGTATGTAGAATACTTTACTATTTATTTTTATATTCTTTGATAATTTATTTTTGTAGTTCCTCCTTGCCTTCCTAATTGTTTTTTTTTCTTCTTTCCTGACCTCTTTGTATTCCCTTTCGTCATCCTCTCCTTTATTGTCTACGTACTTGGTGTATGTCTTTTTCTTTAGTTTCAATTTTGCCCTTATTTCTTTATTCACCCATGGTTCATTATTGGCTAATTTGTTCCTGTTTTTTAGTGAAATATATTTCTCTTGAACTCTATTATCTCCTTTTTAAATATTCCCACTGCTGTTTTATCTTTTTGTTTGTCCAGTTTATCTTTCCTAGTTCCACTCTCATTCCCTCAAAATTAGCTTTTTCCAATCTATTACTTTGGTCTTAGTCTTAATTATGTCTTTTCCAATCATTATTTTAAACCTTATTATGTTGTGATTGTTATTGCCTAGATGTTCCCTTACACTTACTTCTCTGCTCTGGTTCATTTCCCATTATTAGATCCAGCAGTGATTCCTATCCTCTTGGGCTTCTTACGTACTGGGTAAGAAAGGAGTCCTGTACACACTGTAAAAACTCCATTCCCTTTTCCCCTTTCACAACCTCTTCTTACCAGTTTATTTGGAGGTAGTTGAAATCTCCCATGATTATTATTCTATTCTTTTACTCAACTGAGTTGATAGAGTGATCTAATCTACTGATGAATACATTTTAGTCTTGGACAAGCCATCTATAATCTTGCCTCCCACTCCTTGCTCTGGGGAAGTTATGATGCAGAGGGACACATCTTCACAAGTCAGGTGGGGTTTTAACATGTGGATGTGGTCGACCCGCACTTGCATATTTGATTGGATATCTTGACTACATAATCTACCTCACTATGCCTTTCTACCACGGTGTTCGGAACAGTCTAAAGAGCCTGTAACTTGTTATGTTTTGTTGGCAGCAGCACCGATATGCTCTGGGCTACCTGATACACCCAGTCTCAAGCACTGCAGTCGTACCAGGTTTTCTGGCACCCTTCTGCACATTTTAAATTTTCTTGTGTAGGCTCGGCCAGCCTAGTTTACTCATGCCTTAATTTAATTCTACTATGTTTCTATCCTCATCAGTGATCTTCCCTGACCAAGCCTTTCTGATTAAAGTTAATGGACCACGCACTCAGCATCTGGATAGTAATTTCAATGGTCAGAACCCTATAGATTCTTAGGGCACTTCCCTGTAAGCAAATAGAAAAATACAACAGCTTTTGATCCCAGTCATTGGGGTTCTGCCTGGCATATGGGTATAGCACACAAGTCATTGTGCCATTAAGCCTTTCTACCAGCCCATTCTGCTAAGGATGGTCTGGGGTGGATTGAGTTGTTTTATTTCGCACTGTTGCCATAGTTGTCTGACTGGAACACAGGGATTGCAAGACTAAAAAAGGCCAAGTTCCATCTAGTTCACCTACTATCGCCCTGGTAGTCACATGATGCAATGATAATGGAGTTGTTGACCAAACATAGCAATCAATCTCTATCAATTAGTCTATAACCAGACCCAGAAATAACATGAGAAAACCCTCCAATGGTGGAGAGCTTTGTGAACCAGAGGTCCAAAGTCACCTTTTTCCTCCCAAGCATGCTACACTTACCACATGTCTCGAATTATTCATATAGTGATTGAAACATAACTTATAATACCCCATGATCAGGCAAAATCTCTTCTGGGAGCCCAACTCAAGTGAAAGTTTCCAATAATGCAAAAGCAACAATGTTCACATCTGTGGACACAAGCGCCATCTTCTCTGAATAACTAGACGCACAGTCTATCATGGTTAATAAGCACCATTTCCCTGACTGACTCTGTCAGGGGACCTATAATATTGGGCCCGATATTAGGAGGGCGGCGGGTTCGCAGCGGGGGGTCGACTGGGTGCATGGGTAATGCGCCCAGTGAAATCGGGGTTCACGCAATCGCAGACTAATTGGAGCCACTTACCTGTGCTTCCGGGTTTCGCGCTGGTAGGCTGCGCAGCGGGCGGACTGCGCATGTGCTGCATAGGCTGTCAGCTGGAGGAGCCCAATTTAAAGGGGCAGTCCTCCACTGACTGATGCTGCAGGAAATAGGAAAAATTACAGCATGGAGCAGCCCAGTGGGAAGGCTGCTCCCAGGTTTAATGATGCCTCACTCCAGCTCTTATTGGATGGGGTGAGGAGGAGGGGGAGGATAGAGATCTTCCCCCCGGCGGGCGGGAGGAAGCGGCCTGCCTCTGCCACCAAGAAGGCCTGGCTCGAGGTGGCAGAGGAGGTCACCTGCACCACCAACATATCGCGCACCTGCATACAGTGCCTTCTGCGGTGCTTCAATGACCTAAGTAGGTCAGCCAAAGTGAGTACACTTACTCATTCCCCTACATTCTGTCTGCCACATCACCGCCCCCATCCCACATCTCCTTCTGCACTGCCAACACTACTGTATCACATCACTCCTCACACCCACTCAAAGCTCATCCTCATCTTACCTGCACTTACTCACCTCGCCAGTACTCATCCCATCACTACCACTCAACCCAATCCTCATACAATCTCATGGCTCTATCTCATACTCACCCTCTCATGCATCTCTTTCACGGTCAGCCTCACTCAACCTGCCACTACCTGTGCTGCAGCCACAGGGCATGCATCACATATGTGCAGTAGGAAGCGTAAGGCAAACGTATCGTGAGCATGAAGGGGATGCACAAGGGTGTTTGAGGGTTTGTCATGGTTTTTACCTATATTTAATTTCTGATCAACTCACATAACATATTATATTGTCACCACTACTGCCACGTCTTTGCGAATCTTGTCTGGTTTGTGCAATAATGCCCTCTCCTGAGGATCACTATGAGGACCCATAACTGATGCCACCCATTGTGTCACTGCAGAGTGGGTGTCGGTGTATTTGCAGGGCTCTTTTGTGCAGACGACTAAGAGACGTCGGCGATGTCCCCTGTGGCAACCTGGAAGGATGTGGAGGAGAAGTTGTTGAGGGCAGTGGCGACTTTGACAGCGACAGATAAGAAGATGGTGCTCGGGCCAGCCGGGAACAGCTTGGCATGAAGGAAGCTGCAGATGTCCACGACTACATGTTGAGTGACTCCGAGTCTCCGTGTGCACTGCTGCTCAGAGAGGTCCAGGAAGCTGAGCCTCGGTCTGTAGACCCTGTGGCGAGGGTATTGCCTTCTGCGATGCATCTCTCTCTGCCGTTGCCCTCCCTCCTGCTGTGCAGGTGGATGTGTCTCAGCACTGTGTTGTGGGGCTCCACATGTCAGAGGTGGACGGCGTGGCCGGCGAGGCTGGTGATGCTGTTCGTCCTCCGAGGAGGTCATGACTGCAGCTACGGCGGCCCCCATCTGGAAGATATACATTTGAGCTGGTCCGCAAGGTCGGTACATGTGTCTGGACACCGGGGTAAGTGTGCAAGTTGGTGAATTTGATTGTCAGGAGGAGGGTGGTGGAGGCCAAACTTTGCCCAAAGTGACAGAGTTGCCTCCTGCAGTGAGTGAGGGTCTCCTTCCCCCCACCCCCCACCTGTCAAATGGACCTTTGCAGCTGCCACAATCTGATGGCTGCAAAACATCCATTTGAACTGGGAGTGTTTCCCCCAGTATGGGAAACAGTCCCAGTTGTTTGCAAAATCCCACCCCTCCTAAAATGTCATGTTAATCAGGTCTGTAAATGACCTGAAATACCTTAATGATTACTTTAAGTGGCACCCCACCGGCTTTAATTGCCGGCGGGAGTCCCACATGCGGGGGCTGCGCGCGCATGTCTGCGCTTCACTGGGGAACCCGGAAGTGGGTGGGTTGGAGCCGGGCTCCAGACCCGCCCCGGGAATCCCCGATTTTCGCAGCCCCCCCGCCACGAACGCACCCGCTCGGGGGGGTGAAAATCGGGCCTATTATGTCCACTCTATTGAAAGATTCATTAATATTGGGTAGGGGATGCACTGGATCTTTGCTGTAGTCCTCCGATTTATTGATTCATTAATATTGATCACTCATTTTCTAACATTCGGCCATATCTATGGAGATAGTCACCACTATCTGTCAGGACGCTTCTGGTTCCTATCCAGCAACAAGTTTGGATTTATATTTTGCTACATTACAACAGTGACTAGACTTCAAAAGTACTTAATTGTCTGTAAAGCACTTTGGGACATCCTGAGGTTGTGAAAGGTGCTATATAAATGCAAGTTCTTTGTTTCTAATGTCAGACTAAAGATCCATCTGCATGACTGTACCATTCGGTTGTTGCATGGTGTATGCCCTTGATGTTTAACATGACTTGAGCTCGCATGCCTTCTAATGTGATTTTGGTCTCATGAGCCTCTGCTAATTTTTGACAATCTAAATTACTTAAGTTCACCTGGTTAATTGGTTCTCGAAGTGTATCAAGTGGGGAAACTTTAGCTCTCTCACACACAGTGATGTAGCTCAGGTTCATGGGCAGATTGCAGATGAAATTTAATGCAGAGAAGTGTGAAGTGATGCACTTTGGGAGGAAGAATGAGGAGAGGCAATATAAACAAAATGGTACAATTTTAAAAGGGGTGCAGGAACAGTGAGACCTGGGGGTTCACATACACAAATCTTTGAAGATGGCAGGACAAGTCAATAAAGCTTTTAAAAAAGCATACAGGATCCTTGGTTTTATAAATAGAGATACAGAGTGCAATAGCAGGGAAGTTATGCTAAACCTTTATAAATCACTGGTTAGGTCTCAACTGGGGTATTGTGTCCAATTCTGGGCACCACACTTTGGGAAGGATGTCAAGGCCTTGGAGAGGGTGCAGAGGAGATTTATCAGCATGATACGGATTAGATTAAAAGATAGTATTAGACTAAAAGAAGAAGCGTACAATGTTAAGGATAGTGATAGATTAAAAGAAGAGGTTTACAATGTTGCCAAAAAGAATAGTAAGCCTGAGGATTGGAAGGGTTTAAGAAATCAGCAAAGGATGACCAAGAAATTGATAAAGAGTCAAGAAAATTGAATATGAGAATAAACTAGCAAGAAATATAAAAACAAATTGTAAGAACTTCTACAAGCATGTAAAAAGGAAGAAATAAGCAAAAGTAAACGAGGATCACTTGGAAGTGCAGACAGGAGAAATTATAATGGGAAATAAGGAAATGACAGAGACGTTAAAAAAATATTTTGTATCTGTCTTCACAGTAGAAGACACAAAAACATACCAGAAATAGTGGGGAACCAAGGGTTTAATGAGATGAGGAACTTAAAGTAATTAAGATTAGTAAAGAAAAAGTACTGGAGAAACTAATGGGACTAAAAGCCGACAAATCCCCTGGACCTGATGGCCTACATCCTAGGGATTTAAAAGAGGTGGCTGCAGAGATAGTGGGTGCATTGGTTTTGATCTTCCAGAATTCCCTAGATTCTAGAACGGTCCCTGTGGATTCGAAGGTGGCAAATGTAACCTTGCTATTCAAGAAAGGAGGGAGAGAGAAAACAGGGAACTATAGGCCAGGTTGACATCAGTCGTAGGGAAAATGCTAGAACTAGGGAGCATAGTCACAGGATAAGGGGTGGGCCATTCAAGACTGAGATGAAGAGGAATTTCTTCACTCAGAGGGTTGTGAATCTTTGGGATTCTCTACCCCAGAGGGCTGTGGATGCTCTGTCGTTGAGTGATGAGATCGATAGGTATTTGGACACTAAGGGAATCAAGGGATATGGGGATAGGGTAGGAAAGTGGAGTTGAGGTAGACGATCAGCCATGATCTGATTGAATGGTGGAGCAGGCTCGAGGGGCCATATGGCTTACTCCTGCTCCTATTTCTTATGTTTTTCTGATTTTATGTTTTTATGCTACCTGGGATGAGGGACTTTAGTTATATGGAGAGACTAGTGAAGCTGGGATTGTTATCCTTAAAGCAGAGAAGGTTCAGGGGAGATTTAATAGAGGTGTTCAAAATTATGAGGGGCTTTGGTAGAGTAAATAAGGAGAAATTGTTACCACTGGTGGGTGATCGGTAACCAGAGGACACAGGTTTAAGATAATTGGCAAAAGAACCAGAGGAGAGATGAAGAGAATTTTTTTTACACAGTGAGTTGTAATGATCTGCAATGCACTGCCTGAAAGGGTGGCGGAAGCAGATTCAATAGTAACTTTCAAAAGGGAATTGGATAAATACTTGAAAAGAAAAAAATTGCAGTTTTCTGGATCTGGGGTCATTATATATTCAATGGGGTGGGGGGGGGCAGTGGATGTGGGCTCCCCGTGGGATTCCTGCCAGCAAGCCCACCAACCACCCCAGGGCAATGAAGGTGGTGTTTAGCACCAAAAGAGAACAAATGACACCTGAAAGGAGCCACTTGGCCCAGAAGATTGGTCTAAGTCATCAACTGAAAGCCTTGGCCGAGCCCTGGACTATCAACAGGTAAGGCATGGTGGCAATTGGAGAGGAAGCTGTAACAAGGCCCACTCCCTCCATTTAATGCATGTGGAGCCATTCCCCCCACTACCCCAGGCCAAGGCAATGGTTCACAAGAGGCAGGGGTGGGCAGGGGGGTGAAGGAGCAGACAATTGTGGTCCCAGCAGGGCTGGAGAGAAATCAAGGTCGAGGCAGTCAGGTGGTGGTAGGCTTCCTTGCCCAAGTTCACCCCTTTTTTTGCCACTATGTCATCCAATTTCAGGCAGGATAGCAGAGGAAAATAAAGGCCTAACACTCTTTCTGGGAGCACCATTACTAAGTTCAAGTGGAGACAGGGATGTTAGAGTTTTTACAACGTATTGGTTTGGGTACTAGGGGTCACTGCAAGACTCCTATCCCTGACACCAGAATAGGTGTGTCATTGGGCATTCCTTTATATTTGGCATAAGAGGAGGAAGACAACAAGGACTTGCATGAAGGTCTCCTCGATGCCAGGCTGCACAGGCACCACAGGCAACACAGGCAGAGGTGGGCCCTTCCCTGCTGGCTACATTTACTGCCCCGCAGGAGTTACCTGGACCGTACAGAAGAGCCAAGCTTGGGAATGCACACCCTTCTCCATGTGATCACTGGGCTTGTACTAGTCATCTTCCACATGGCTAGGTTTCCCAATGTCCAGGGAGTGACTGATGGCACACACGTAGGCATTTGTGCTGCTCTGCAGGATGCCACCAATATGAATAGGAAAGGCTTCTACACTGTCAATGTACAGCTTGTATGAGACCATTGCAAGATTCCATGGCAGCACACACAATACCTTCATTCCCAGACAGTCGACAGGACTCCAGTGTTTTGCAGGCACTAATTGAAGGGTTGGCTATTGGGAGACCAGACATACCCATTGTTGACCTGGCTCATGACCCCTGTATTAAAAATACATAGAGTAAATGAAAGTTTGATATAAAATCAGCTGCATGCAGGCTGAAAAAGAAAGGTTGTTAAATTACACTTTGTTAAAGTCCACACAAAGAAGGACAGATCACCATAGCAACTTGAAGAACCCGGCTCCAGACCGGCTAGAGATTGGCTGGAGAGAACTGCTTAACTTTACTATATCAGAGACACTGAAAGAAGACAAATAGAGTGTCAATCAATCCTGGGATTGTATTTGAAGATGTCTATTATTGGCAAAAAAAGGTGTGGTTCAAAAATTAAAGGGACTTTAAAGGCCTGATCAGGCAAAAGTAGCATGCATGACTGCTCCACCTCGCCTTTCGCTTCCTGATGGCTCCACTTCACCTCCTCTCTACACCACTTTTTACCTGGATGCAGGCTTACAGATTGCCTCTGGAACAGCTGACCTGACTACAAGAGAAAACAATGTGATATACCCGGAATCTTCTTGCCAAGTCTGAGCCAATCATGAGTACGTAAACTTTCGTTAAGGGATTAACCTTTTGTTTTCCAAAAGAGGTATGCATTCTGGGGAGCCAGAAGGTGTTTTCTTGTTCTTGTTAAAGCAATTCTAAATAATGCATGAAACTAAGATGTTGTTTAATTCTAATGTCGATTTTTCTAGTGTATAGTTAATGATTGCTCTCTTTATAAAGCCGTGGTTTATGTCTGAAGTTTCTTTAGGAAAAAGAGCCCATTAAGTTAAATATAAAATGAAACCTTGTGGAGATAAAAAGGCATTTCCCCAAATTAAAATATAAAATCACTTTGCGCCTTTTGTCCCTACACCCCTAAAAATCCCACCCCCAGAGTAAGCACAGCCTCCACCATATTTATCATAGAGAGCATGATAGATGTGCTCATACAGTGGTTTTGGTGCCTGGGCAACTCTGGGAGCATCCTGCTGTATCAGTTGGTCAAAGTGTCCAGGATCGCTGTTGTTTACTGTATGCTGCAGAACTTGGCTACCGATGGAGGCATGGACCTGGAGGAGCAACAGCAAAGTCCCTTCAGAAATCCAACAGGCACCAATTCAGCCAAGGAACTCATCACTGCAAAACCAACAGGCACCAATTCAGCCAAGGAACTCATCACTGCAAAACCAACAGGCACCAATTCAGCCAAGGAACTCATCACTGCAAAACCAACAGGCACCAATTCAGCCAAGGAACTCATCGCTGCAAAACCAACAGGCACCAATTCAGCCAAGGAACTCATCGCTGCAAAACCAACAGGCACCAATTCAGCCAAGGAACTCATCGCTGCAAAACCAACAGGCACCAATTCAGCCAAGGAACTCATCAGTCCAAAACCAACAGGCACCAATTCAGCCAAGGAGCTCATCAATCCAAAACCAACAGGCACCAATTCAGCCAGAGAATTTGCTCCTCCAAAGCTAGCGGACAGCAAGTCAGGACACCTAAAGGCAATTGCAGACCTGTACGACCAGCAGCAACACCTAAAGTTACTCTCACGCTGCTGATATTGCTGAGCTGGAATCAACCGGAATCTGAAGAGGGATCCAGGGAAACTGTTGATTTTGCTCAGCTGGCATCAAATAGCTGGTGTTGCTGTGAGCTGGGATCAGCTTGCCGCTGGCTGGGAAGAGGATGCTGTGCTACTGGGCTGGAATCAGTCTCATGATATTGCTGGTGTGCCTGGGCTACAAGGTACTGTTGGTTTTGCAGCTGGATTAGGATCAACTTGCTGGTGTTTCTGGGATCATAAAAGTTGCTGGAGTTGCTGGGCTGGGGTCAGTCTCCCAATGGTGGTGGTCTGGCAGCAACCAGCTTGTGATGGGATTAGCTGGCCTAGTAACTCATGCTTATGCAGCTGGACTATATTGTAACACATTGAAACATGACAGAAGTGAACCTATATTGTAGAACCATAGAAGTTTACAGCATTGGGCAAATCATTTCTACCAGCTTTTTGCTAGAGCAATCTAAAACTAATCACACTGCTGCACTCTTCCCATCCCTTGAATCTTTCCCTGCTTCAAATAATGATTCATTTCTCCCTTAAAAGTTGCAAGTGTTCCCTGTGATAAAGCATTCCAATGCTCTAGTAACACTCTGAATAAAAAAACTCTTGTAACCTCTCTGCACTCTCTTAGAGACAATTTTAAATTGTTGGCCCTTCATCACTGGTACCCCAACCGGAGGAACTAATCTTGCTCTATTCACTCTATCAAAACCTTTCATAATTTTAAAATCGCAATTAAATTACCTCGTAGCCTTCTGCGCAAATAGTCTTGGCATCATAAGTCTTGTTTTATAAATATAGTTATAGGCAGAGAACCTATATCCAGCACTGTCTGGTGTAATGCATCGATATACCACAGCAGTGAACCTGTACCCTGCACTGCATGGTCATAGAATTATAGAAAAAGTACAGCATGGAAGGAGACCATTCAGCCCATCGAGTCCGCGCCAGCTCTATGCAGGAGCAATCCAGCTAGTCCTACTCCCCCGCCCTATCCCCATATCCCTGCAATTTTTTTCTTTTAAGTACTTATCCAGTTCCCTTTTGAAGGTCATGATTGAATCTGCCTCCACCACCCCCTCGGGCAGTGCATTCCAGATCCTAACCACTCGCTGTGTAAAAAAGATTTTCCTCATGTCACCTTTGATTCTTTTGCCAATCACCTTAAATCTATGTCCTCTGGTTCTTGACCCTTCTGCCAATGGGAACAGATTCTCTCTACTCTGTCCCGACCCAGCATGATTTTGAATACCTCTATCAAATCTCCTCGCAACCGTCTCTGTTCCAAGGAGAACAACCCCAGCTTCTCCAGTCTATCCATGTAACTAAAGTCCCTCATCCCTGTAATCATTCTAGTAAATCTCTGCTGCACCCTTTCTAAGGCCTTCACATCTTTCCTAAAGTGCGATGCCCAGAATGGGACACAATACTCCAGTTGTTTCCGAAACAGTGTTTTATAAAGGTTCATCATGACTTCCTTACTTTTGTATTCTATGCCTCCATTTATAAAGCCCAGGGTCCCGTATGCTTTTTTAAACATTTTCTCAACCTGCCCTGCCACCATCAACAATTTGTGGACATATACCCCCAGATCTCTCGGTTCCTGTACCCCTTTTAGAGTTGTGCCCTCTAGTTTATATTGTCTCTCCTCGTTCTTCCTACCGAAATGTATCACTTCGCATTTTTCTGCGTTAAATTTCATCTGCCACGTGTCCGCCCATGTCACCAGCCTGTCTATATCCTCTTGAAGTCTATCACTATCCTCCTCACTGTTTACTACCCTTCCAAGTTTTGTGTCATCTGCAAATTTGGAAATTGTGCCCTGTACACCCAAGCCAAAGTCATTAATATATGTCAAGAAAAGCAGTGGTCCCAGCACCGACCCCTAGGGAAGACCACTGTACACTTTCCAGTTTGAAAAACAACCATTCACCACTACTCTCTGTTTCCTGTCCCTTAGTCAGTTCTGTATCCATGTTGCTACTGCCCCCTTTATTCCATGGGCCGCAATCTTGATGATAAGCCTACTGTGCGACACTTTTCAAACGCCTTTCGAAAGTCCATATACACCACGTCAACTGCATTGCCCTCATCGGCGGCTCACCACCATTTTCTCAAGGGCGATTGGGGATGGACAATAAATGCTGGCCTTGCCAGTGATGCCCACATCCCATGAACGAATAAAAACAAAATCTACCCTCTCTGTTCCCTCATCAAAAAACTCTATCAGGTTAGTTAAACACGATTTGCCTTTAACAAATCCGTGCTGGCTTTCCCTAATCAATCCACACTCGTCCAAGTGACTGTTAATTCTGTCCCGGATTATCGTTTCTCAAAGTTTTCCCACCACCGAGGTTAAACTGACTGGCCTATAGTTGCTGGGTTTATCCTTACACCCTTCTTTGAACAAGGGTGTAACATTTGCAATTCTCCAGTCCTCTGGCATCACCCCCTCCCCGTATCTAAGGATGTTTGGAAGATTATGGCCAGTACCTCCGCAATTTCCACCCGTACTTCCGTCAGCAACCTAGGATGCATCCCAACTGGACCGGGTGACTTATCTACTTTAAGTGCAGCTAGCCTTTCATGTACCTCTATATCAATTTTTAGCCCATCCAGTATCTCAGCTTCCTTTACTGAGACTCTAGCAGCATCTTCTTCCTTGGTAAAGACAAATGCAAAGTACTCATTTAGTACCTCGGCCATCCCCTCTGCCTCCATGAATAGTTCTCCTTTATGGTCCCTAATCAGCCCCACCCCTCCTCTTACTAGCTGTTTACTGTTTACTTGCCAATAGAAGACTTTTCGATTCCCTTTCATGTTGGCCGCCAGTCTATTCACATACTCTCTGCCCCTCGTATTTCCTTTTTCACTTCCCCTGGTTCTCACTTGTGTTATCAACCTGTCATCTGTCATACGCCCCTTTTTTCCATTTCATCTCACTCCCTATCTCTTTTGTCATCCAGGGAGCTCTGGCTTTAGTTGCCCTACCTTTCTGCCTCGTGGGAATGTGCCTACACTGTACCCGAACTATCTTCTCTTCAAAGGCCACCCACTGTTCAATTACAGTTTTGCCTGCCAATCTTTGATTCCAATTTACCCAGGCCAGATCTGTTCTCATCCCATTGAAATTGGCCCTCCTCCAATTGAGTATTTTTACTTTAGAGTGGTCTGTGTCCTTTTCCATAGCTATTCTAAACCTTATGATACTATAATCGCTGCTTCCTAAATGTTCCTCCACTGACACTTGCTCCACTTGGCCCACCTCATTCCCTGGAACCAAGTCCAGCAATGCATCCTTCCTCGTTGGGCCGGAAACGTATTGGTTAAGAAAGTTATCCTGAACACATTAAAAAAATTCCTCCCCCTCTTTGCCCCTTATATTATTATTGTTATCCCACTCTATATTGAAGTCCCCAGTTATCATTACTCTATAGCTTTTGCATCTCTCTGTAATTGCCCTGCAAATTTACTCCTCTATATCCTTCCCACTAGTTGGAGGCCTATAGAATACATCCAGTAGTGTAATGGCACCTCTTTTATTTCTGAACTCTAATCAAATAGATTCTGTCCTTGACCCCTCCAGGACATCCTCTCTCTCCAGTACTGCAATATTCTCCTTAATCAATACTGTCACCCCCCCCCACCCTTTATTTCCTTCCCTATCTTTCCTGAACATCTTGTATCCAGGAATATTTAGTACCCAATCCTGCCCTTTTTTGAGCCAGGTCTCCATTATCACCACAACATCATATTCCCATGTGGCTATTTGCACCTGCAGCTCACCAACCTTGTTTACCACGCTTTGTGCGTTTACACACATGAACTGCAAACCAGTCTTTGACTTTTTTGTACTCTTTCTTAGTCTGATCCCACCTAATACTGTACTATTACTTGCTATAGTGCTATCTTTCTCTCCCAATCCTTTGTGCCCCTTGTTTCTCCTTTCCAATGCTACATCCTGGTGCCCATCCCCCTGCCAAATTAGTTTAAACCCCCCCCCCACAGTACTAGTGAACCTCCCCGCGAGGACATTGGTCCCAGCTCTGTTGAGCTGCAACCCGTCCGGCCTGTACAGGTCCCACCTTCCCCAGAACTGGACCCAATGCCCCAGGGATCTAAAGCCCTCTCTCCTGCACCATCTCTCCAGCCACGCATTCATCTGCTCTATCCTCCTATTTCTATACTCACTAGCGCGTGGCACCGGGAGTAATCTGGAGATTACTACCTTTGAGGTCCTGTTTCTTAATCTCTTTCCTAACTCCTTGAAATCTGCCTGCAGGACCTCATGCCTCTTTCTACCTATGTCGTTGGTACCGATGTGGACCACGACCTCTGGCTGTTCACCCTCCCCCCCCCAGAATGTTTTGCAGCCGCTCAGTGACATCCTTGACCCTGGCACCAGGGAGGCAACATACCATCCTGGAATCATGCCTGCGGCCGCTGAAACACCTGTCTGCTCCACTAACAATAGAATCCTCTATCAATATTGCTCTCCTGACCTATCTCCTCCCCCCTGTACAGCTGAACCATCCACGGTGCTGTGGACTTGGCTCTGGCTGCACTCCCCAGAGGAACCGTCTCCCTCACCAGTATTCAGAACCATATACATTGATATAACACAGTAGTGAACCTATATCCTGCACTGTATGGTGTAATGCATTGATATACCACAGCAGTGAACCTATATACTGGAATATACATTAATATACCACAGCAATTAACCTATACCCTGTCTAGTTTAATGCATTAATATACCACAACAGTGAACCTATAACCTGCACTGCCAGGTTTAATGCATTGATATACCACAGCAGTGAACCTATATCCTGCACTGCCTGGTGTAACACATTGACACACAGTCACATTGTACCATTTTGTTTGATAGGTGATTCTGGTTGAAAATGCCAAACACAAATTTCATGTAGAAATATGTTGTAGTGCCATATATCTTAGAACCTAAATGAAATAGAGAGATAGAATGTGCGTATTCTACTCCACCCAAAGTATTGTGCTGTTTTTCTTGCTATTAGATTATGTAAAATTTCTGTTTTGCAATGTGCAAAATTAAAAATAACTCTCAAAGGGTTTTGACTCTTGATCAGATATTTTGTGAGTGCAGCAGAAATCTTTCTTTCTAAGCACTGATACAACTTGCGACTGCCATTTTTGAGGAAAATGCTGACTTGTTGAAACAAGTCGAGGCTTGTTAGTTTCTTATTTTTCAGAGGATTAAGTTGCTGAACTGTGTCTCTGAAGCTTTGCTGCAAATTATTTCTCTGATTGGATACCCAAGTGATGTATTTTTAATGGGGGAATAAACCACTTAAGTTCATTTGCTTTTGTCAGAACACGTCTCGTGTATCTGCAGCCAGTTGCAGGAATAGGATTGGCCTTTTATTTTCCTTTAATGAGCAGTTTTTTCTTTGCTGAGATGGAACATCTCGTAAATTGGGGGAGGGGAGCGAAAGCCAAGATATACAATGGATAAAAGCTGACAATCCATTCACGTCTGGTGTATGGCTCGTGCATGTTTCAGTGCGCATCTGTCTGCTGTAAACTGGGTAAGTTGTATGCCTGCCATAGTGGAAAGTACAATAGAAGTACAACTTGTAAGTGATGTCTCTTTGGGTTCAAGGTGGCTCCAAGATGACAAGCCTGGCAATGGGGGCTCAGGATCAATGTATCCCTCCGCGGCAGATTTGGTAATCTGATAACTGAGGCCAGACGGTCCGCAGGGCTCTAAGGACGTTGTTAATGCTTGACCAGCCGGTCTAGCTCACTAATGGATCCTGGAGTGATAGATCTGTCACTCGGGGGTTGGGGGGGGCATTATTCTTCCCACTCAGCTCCATATAAACCTGCCAGCCAATGCCCCAATGAGTACTATGGCCCTAGCTGGACAAGCAGTGGGAAGCAGCTCTGATAAACTCCATGGTGCTATTTGGAACCCTGTGTACCTTGGGGATCCCAAAGCCTTGCCTTTGCCACCTATGCTTTGTGGGCTCGGGTAAGTGGGATGTGTCCCTAAGGATAGAGAGAGTACACTCTGCATAAGCCAAACAGAATGCTTCTATGTGGGTATAGATTTCTCAGTTGGTTGATCTAGAGACTCTTAAACATGGTAATGGGCTTCCACGCGTCTCAGACCAATGATGATTACAATTTGTGTGGTGGAGTAACGTTTTTTTTAACAGATTGTAAAGCTGCTATATAAGTGGTGCATGTCTCCTTTACAATTGTATGAGAAATCTAGGACATATATATAGCTTTATATGTTGTATAATGTGATGGCAGCAAAACACAATTTTTATTGCTCTACAATACTATTATATTACAAAAACCACACAAGCTGCAACATAGAGAGGGAAAATAGATTGGAACGGAATGTATACTTTACATTCTATTACATACTATCTAATACATACTATGCAATCTAGAAATAAAAAATAATTTTAAAATGCTCATTAGAATAATGACTTAATCATGCAGAGACTTGAGCACAAAATCAAGGCTGACACTTCAGTGCAGTACTGAGGGAGTGCTGCACTGTCGGAGGTGCAGTCTTTCGGATGAGACATTAAACCAAAGCCCTGTCTAGCCTCTCAGGTGGACTCAAAAGATGCCATGGCACTATTCAAAGAGCAGGGTAGTTCTCCCGGTGTTTTGAACAATAGTCATCCCTCAACTAACATCACTAAAACAGATTATCTGGTCGTTATCACATTATGTTTGTGGGACGTGCAGTGCGCAAATTGGCTGCCGCGTTTCCTGCATTACAACAGTGAGTACACTTCAAAAAAGTACTTAATTGGCTGTAAAGCACTTTGGGACGCCCTGTGGTTGTGAAAGGCACTCTATAAATGCACTCTTTTTCTTTATTACAGTATAGTCCCACAATCAGAAGCAAATGTAACTGTGCAGTTATTTTGTTAACGGTTCTTTTCATATTTTATTCATTTTTTCTAAACTTAACTCGATCTTATATGTATAAGTGTGCGTATAAAGGCTCAATAAATTTTGTATCGGAATTTACTTTAAAAAAACAAGTGACATTCAGGTGAATTGTATGTTAATTATACCTCAGACCGACAGTCTGGAGAACTAGTTCACATTTGCAATTCACAGATACCAATTTTTCAAAGTTGGCAAAGGTAAGATTTTTGGGGGTGAGCAACTTCAAATGGCTAAAAGTGACTTATAATGTGCAGAGTGACTGCATTCATGTTAAATGGTTCTGGAAAGATCTATCTGTGTAAGACAGAGCATGAAGGGAAACTGTTCTGAAAGAGGTAATGGGATTTTAAGTTGATGGGGTAGAAATTGGACCTCATTGTGTCAGTTTTACGGGGATAAAATAGGCCCAATTTTGGGGATCAACATCCTGTGCCCCAAGGACGCCTGGAAAACATCCGACCTGAAATTGGGTCGGGCCATTTTTCAGGTGGCCGCCACCATTAGGTCCCATATGTATAAAATTGGTCAGTGATGAGCGGGGCAGGAGTCAGGCCTAAACAATGGACGGCAACAAAAGATGAGGTTTTTTTTAACAAAATAATTTTAAGATACATTCCTGTGGAGCGAGGAGGAACATGAGTGCTGTCAACCCATGATCAACTCCGCTCCCCCCCCCCCACTGCCGATCTTCCTTCTCCCCTCTCCCGGAACTTACCTGAGGGGTGCTGCCCATGAGGCAGACGGCACAAAATTCAACCCAGTAGAAGGGTGAGCTGCCTGTGGAGGATCAACAGGTGCCGACTGCTCGCACAGATTATTTACTTGAGGCCCGAGGCTCAATTTTGGGAGGCCTTGCACCTTTTGGTCCGGGTGTACTTTGCAGCTGCGCCCGAAACTAGGCACCGATGAATTTCCACCCCGTGGTGGTAGGGATAGATGCTGGGAAAAAAGGAGTAAATGGATGCTTGTCGGAGTAGCAACAGGTAGTCGTGCCCCTGTGTGACCTCTCATTCTTATATGTGTTGGGTATGTATATATATGTGTCTATATAGATAGATAGACCATATGACCATAACAGATAGGAGCCGGAGTAGGCCATTCGGCCCCTCGAGCCTGCTCCGCCATTCAATGAGATCATGGTTGATCTGATTTTTATCTCAACTCCACTTTCCTGCCTTTTCCCCATATCCTTCAACTCCCTTGCTGATCTAACTCAGCCTTGAATGTATTCAATGACTCAGCCTCCACAGCTTTTTGAGGTAAAGAATTCCAAAGATTCACGACCCTCTAGGAGAAGAAATTCCTCCTCATTTCCGTCTTAAACAGGTGACCCCTTATTCTGAGACTTTGCCCCATATAGATAGATAGATATAGCAGATTTGGACACAGAGAGAATAATATAAACATTTCTTAACAACATCAAATTAGTGGGCATGCCAAACTTGAGGAAAAATCCAAGAGAAAACAAGAGGACAGAGACAGGTTAGGGAAGTAGATTGGTTGGGGAAATAGATTAGGTGATTGGGCTGGTTAGGGGAGCAGGCAGGTTAGGGGAGTGGGCATGTAATATGATTGGGTAAGTTAGGTGAATGGGCAGGTTAGGGGTGTGGGCAGGTTAGGGGAGTGGACAAGTTAGGTGATTGAGCAGATTAAGAGAGTGAGTATGTTTGGAGAGTGTTTCTTTTGGGCAGTTATATTATGATGCTGTGCAAATGAGGATAATATGTCAATGGTATATTTTCCTCATATATACCCTTAGCAATGCTGAGCATAAGAACCTGACGTCCAGCATTGGTCAGGGCTCAAGCAGGGAATTTAAAAGGGTGATTTCCCTACCTGCAGTTGATCTCAGAGCTCGCGACTCCAGTTCAGAAAACAGTGGGCCAGAATTTGTTGGAGCGGGGCATCTCACCGGGTGCCCCGTGAGTTGTTTTTTTTCCCTCATCCTTCAGCTCGAAAGCTTTTTGCGCCGCAAATTGCTGGAAGTGCGAGCTGATAACAGGGTCAATGGGACATCTGGGACCTTGGTGAACTATGGGACCAAAAGTCTATCTCCTTATCCAAAGAAATTTAAGGGTAGAGAAAAGAACAATGGAGAAGGAAATAAGGTGAATTAGAGTCAAATTAGATACAGAAAGAAAAATAAAGAGAGGCAAAGAAAGGTTGGATTAAGAGACCGAGAAAAAAGAGACAGAAAGGAAAAGTAAGAAAAGAATTAAAATTGTAAAATTTTTAATATTAAAAACTTCCAGGAACAATTTACCACCTGCGAGAGTGAGACTCCACAGTTTCAATTGTTCCCTTTCTGAGCCTCCGGGATTGAGTGGCATTGCAGGAACATAAATCTTGTTATTAAAAGGGTCCTTACATCGTTAAACAGCAGGCCTAACTTTCTGTGGTGAGTTTAATTTGTATTTACACCGCAAATGCAGCAATTTCTTGGGGAGGTTGATGGGCGAGCTCCCGTTTTCACGAGGGTAACGGTGGAGCGGTGGAAATCGTCCAGCAATTTGTGGCGATTCGCAACTCACGGGATATCTCTTCCTCGCCACAAATTGCTGGATTTTTTACACACTAATAATGGCGGGCGCCGTGAACTCACCATTATTTTTCCAGCAAATTCTGGGCCATCGTAATCACAATATAGGGCAGTTTTTAAAATTCTTTTAAAATGTTCAGGTGCACCGCTGTCCCAATTACGCTGTAACCAGGTGCTACAGGGTCTCCCCCACCCAACCCCCCACACACCTAAGGTGGGCGCCCATTAATTTATGAGCATCCACTCAAAATATTGAAATAGCAATAGGCAAAAGTCCCACCCTGCCATACTCATGGCGACAGAATAGGACGAGAGGAAATTTTGGACCTATATCTCTTGTAATTATACTAGTTGGTCAGCCATTCCCAGGTTGTCAGTTGCTTAGGATGTTTGTTCCAGCAACTGCGAATGATGTGTCGTTGCTGGAAAGTAATGCAGCTATCAGGGACACTACTCAACATATCGACAGTAATTACTCTGCATTCTAAACTCCTTATTGTTCAACAAGAACAAACTGCAGATATTACTGACCAGACCATAATGTGTAATTCTCTACAACTTGTAGAAACATTAAATTATCTTAACTCTGTGTGTGCTGTGACCAACAAGAAAGAATCCAATAATTCAAGAAGGACAAAACTGCTTAATTTTTGTCATGCTCAGGACATTTAGAGTATGATGTTAACTGGTCTTACGAGTTAATGCCTCAGCTTAGTACTTTCCATCTAACTGAGTGTGATGATGCCAAGAGATCATCAGCAACTTTCCTATCAAAGAACGCAGCTGTGCCCTGTCAGGACCCAATGTACCTTTATCAATCAGTACATCTCCTGCCCAGCTGAATACTATCAAGAACTGGCCACACACGAGACAAATGTTCTTGATAGTATTTGGCCGGATAGAAGATTTATATGTATATACTGGTTGATAAAAGTACATGCAGTACTAACAAGGCAGTATGTTTATAAATTATTGGAACATACTTCATGTGCCTTTATTTCTACCCTTTTTTGTCTCCAGCTCTACCCCCTTGTGCCCATAGTTCTAATCCTTGTACCTCTAGCAGTATCCTTTGTGCCTCTAGCTCTACTCCTTGTGCCTCTATCTCGACCCTTGTACCTCTAGCTCTAGTCCTTGTGACTCTAGCCCTACTCCTTGTGCCTCTATCTCTACGCTCTATACCTCTAGCTCTACCCTTTGTGCCTCTAGCTCTACTCTTTGTGCCTCTAGCTCTACCCCTGTACCTCTAGCTCTAGTCCTTGTACTTCTAGCCCTACTCTTTGTGCCTCTATCTCTACTCTCTGAACCTCTAGCTCTACCCTTTGTGCCTCTAGCCCTACTCCTTGTGCCTCTAGCTCTACCCTTTGTGCCTCTAGCTCTACCCTTTGTGCCTCTAGCTCTACTCCTTGTGCCTCTATTTCGTCCCCTGTGCCTCTAGCTCTAGTCCTTGTGCCTCTAGCTCTACTCTTTGTGCCTCTATCTCTACCCCTGTACCTCTAGCTCTAGTCCTTGTGCCTCTAGCTCTACCCTTTGTGCCTCTAGCCCTACTCCTTGTGCCTCTATCTCGACCCTCTGTACCTCTAGCTCTACCCTTTGTGCCTCTAGCTCTATCTTTTTTACCTCTAGCTTTACTCCTTGTGCCTCTAGCTCTAGTCCTTGTGCCTTTACCTCTACTCCTTGTACTTCTTGAGCTCCTTCCACTGCCTAGCTTTCCATCTACACTGGAGACAGGGATGACTTAGATAACACAATAGAGAGCCATATATCCAAGTTTGCCGATGACACAAACATTGGTGGCATAGTAAGTAGTGTAGATGGGAGCATAAAATCACAAAGAGACAGTGACTGGGCAAAACTGTGGCAGATGGATTTCAACACAGGTAAGTGTAAGGGCATCTATTATGGACCAAAAAAGGATAGATCTGAGTATTTTTTAAATGGTGAAAAGCTAGGAACAGTGGAGGTCCAAAGAGATATAGGGGTCCACATACACAGATCACTAAAATGTAGTAGTCAGGTACAAAAAATAATCAAAAAGGCTAGAGGGCTAGAATATGAGGGAGGAAGTTTTGCTACAGCTATACAAAGCCCTGTTTAGATCACATATGGAGTACTGTGTACAGATCTGGGCACCGCACCTTAGAAAGGATATAATAGCCTTGGAAGGAGTGCAGCGCAGATTGACCAGAATGTTACCAGGGTTCCAAGAGTTAAATTATGAGGAGAGATTACATAAACTAGGCTTATATTCATAGGAATATTGAAGATTAAGAGGTGATTTGATTGAGGTTTTTAGGATTTTGAAATGAATTGATAGGGTAAATAAAGAGATAGGAAGTCACTGGACCAGCCACATAAATACTATGGCTACAAGAGAAGGTCAGAGACTGGGTATTCTGCGGCAAGTGACTCACTTCCTGACTCCCCAAAGCCTTTCCACCATCTACAAGGCACAAGTCAGGAGTGTGATGGAATACTCTCCACTTACCTGGATAAGTGCAGCTCCAGCAACACTCAACACCATCCAGGACAAAGCAACCCACTTGATTGGCACCCCATCCACCACCCTAAACATTCACTCCCTTCACCACCAGCGTACCGTGGCTGCAGTGTGTACCATCTACAGGATGCACTGCAGCAACTCGCCAAGGCTTCTTCGACAGCACCTCCCAAACCTGCGACCTCTACCACCTAGAAGGACGAAGGCAGCAGGCACATGGGAACAACACCACCTGCACGTTCCCCTCCAAGTCACACACCATCCCGACTTGGAAATATATTTCCGTTCCTTCATTGTCGCTGGGTCAAAATCCTGGAATTCCCTATCTAACAGCACTGTGGGAGAACCTTCACCACACGGACTGCAGCGGTTCAAGAAGGTGGATCACCACCACCTTCTCAAGGGCAATTAGGGATGGGCAATAAATGCCGGCCTCGCCAGCAACGCCTACATCTCATGAATGAATAAAAAAAAACTTCTTCTACCGGTGGGGGAGTCTGGGACAAGGGGACATAACCTTAAAATCAGAGCCAGCCCATTCGGAAGAGAAATTAGGAAACACTTCTTCATGCAAAGGGTGGTAGAAGTGTGGAACTCTCTCCCACAAAAAGCAATAGATGCTAGCTCAATTAATCATTTTAAATCGGAGATCAATAGATTTTTGCTAGCCAAGGATATTAAGGGATATGGAGCCAAGGCGGGTGGATGGAATTAGGATATAGATCAGCCATGATCTCATTGAATGGCGTAACAGGCTCGAGGGGCTGAATGGCCTACTCCTGTTCCTATGAAGTATAGCTGACACAGGCAGCCATCCAGTACATCACCCACACTGCCATTCTTCTTGGTGTCAGCCTAGACAACAAACGTCAGCAGGCTATTTTACCATGGAGGGCACAGCAGCTGAAACCCATCCTTTCCTCACCTGAAGGCTAAACACTTGCACTTTCCAGAGGGGATCGCCAGACACAATCAGAAGTGCAAGTCCTTTCTGAAATTTCCCCTTCCCAGACCAAGAACACTGAGCTCAAAAGGCACAAAAGTATTAGAATTGCTCTCCCAGCTGAGATCAGATCCCTCAGCAGAGACCAAGGACTGAGCCTTGGGACTTTCTGCTCAGTAAGCCTTGCGACCAAATCATGTGGTGCTTCTACCCACGAACCGTTGGGGGAACTGCACCATTTTTCTGTTTGAGGCAGTAACATAGGAATAGGAGTAGGCCATTCAGCCCCTTGGGCCTGCTTCGACATTCCACTAGATCATGGCTGATCTGCACCTCAACTCCATTTTCCCGCCTTTGCTCCATATCCCTCGATAACCCTACCTAACAAAAATCTATCTATCTTAGTCTTGAAAGCTCCAATTGTCCCAGCATCCACAGCAATTTGGGGGATAGAGTTCCTGATTTCTACTAGTCTTTGCATGAAAAAGTGCCTCCTGATTTTGCACCTAAATGGCCTAGCTCTAATTTTAAGATTATGTCCCCGAGTTCTTGATTCTCCCACCAGAGGAATTAGTTTCTCCGTATTTACCCTACCGAATCCTTTTAACATTTTAAATACCTCAATCAGATCGCCCCCTCAATCTTTTCTACTCAAGGGAATACAAGACAAGTTTATGCAACCTGTCCTCATAATTTCACCCTTTTAGCCCTGATGAAATCCTAGTGAATCTGTGCTGTACCCCCTCCAAGGCCAATGTATCCTTCCTGAGGTGCAGTGCCCAAAACTGAATGCAGTACTCCAGATGGAGTACTGCTTTATACAACTAGAGCATAACTTCCTCTTTGTATTCCAGCCCCCTTGAGATAAAGGCTTTCCATTAGCCTTTTAGAAGGAGAGAAGGATTTGGGACTGGAACAGAGGCCCAGAATTTCCAATTCACTATACTTTTATCAAAGGCTAGCTTTTAAGCTAATTAGAGTGAGGGCTTATTTGCAGTTTTACTTAAATAATTCAGGGAAGCGAGTCTGACACGATCACTAAGTGGAGAAATAGAAGGAGCTGAATGATTGAAGTCACTGGCAGTTCACGGACCTGATTTCACCAAAAATGAGCTCTTTTGTTGGTAGCACGTAGGGAGGAGTTAGCTCTTAGACAGCTAGCAGGTCGAGGGAAATATATTTAAAGGCCAATTTTTCAGCAAATTTTCAGACCAGGCAAGGAAGATTAGTCTATTTCAAGATGGATGTCACCAGGTCAACACAAAAGCAAAAGATTGTGGATGCTGGAAATCTGAAATAAAAACAGAAAATGCTGGAAATACTCAGCAGGTCAGGCAGCATCTGTGGCGAGAGAAACAGAGTTAACATTTCAGGTCGAAGACCTTTCATCAGAATATCAAAATATGGTAGAAGCTGATGATCAAGGAGACCCCAGTTCCGACCCTCCCCTCCCACATTTGCAGGGGAGTAAATTCATCAAACGCCCTGGAAAGGTTAATTTAAAATCATATTTATACTAGTAGTGGTAAAACAAAAATATTTACTGGTAGGCTGTTGAATTCTGAATTTATCCCTTGTGTGGAGGGACCTGCAAAACGTGCTGATGTGTCACTCCTTCCCTTACTATGTGACAAATTCTGCGTCAAACACCTAACCATAAAACACTCTCTATTAAACAACAAATGTATGTTCATTTACCTTAAGCAATATTTTGGATTGAAGTTAGCGATATCTGACCATTTATGTAGAAGAAAGGCTGAATGTTATTATTTCATCTCAAGACTAAAGGTGGCCATTTTGAAATTGTTTTGTTTAGCTACTAATTGACAATGGGCACCACCGCCAGTGCCAGCCAGCAAGCTGCATCAGCAGTCCAAGCACGATGTGACAGGGATGTCAAACTGTCTGGAGCTGACAATCATTCTGAAGATATCAACACTGCGGCAGGCATGGCAAAATCCATCATCAACAACAAAGTGGCACGTGTTGTGATCACGTGAGTAACTGCCGTTGGGTATGGCTCTATTGAGGCGATGGTTATAGGTACGTAGGAAGATAGGAACAAGAGTAGGCTAGTTAGTCCCTCGAGCCTGTTCCACCATTCAATGAGGTCATGGCTGATCTGTGACCTAACTCCACATACCCATCTTAGCTCCATATCCCTTAATACCTTTGGTTAACAAAAATCTATCAATCTCAGATTTAAAATTAACAATTGAGCTAGCATCAACTGCTGTTTGCGGAAGAAAGTTCCAAACTTCTACCACCCTTTGTGTGTAGAAGTGTTTCCTAACTTCACTCCTGAAAGTCCTGGCTCTAGTTCTTAGGCTATGTTCCCTAGTCCTAGACTCCCCAACCAGCAGAAATAGTTTCCCTTTATCTACCCTATCAGTTCCTCCTAATATCTTGAAATCTGAGATCAAATTACTCCTTAATCTTCTAAATTCCAGGGAATACAGCCCTAGTTTGTGTAATCTCTCCTCATAGTTTAACCCTTGGGGTCCAGGTATCATTCTAGTAAATCTACGCTGCACTCCCTCCAAGGCCCATATCTCCTTCCTAAAGTACGGTGCCTGGAATTGAACACAATTCTCCAGGTGTGGTCTAACCAGGGCTTTGTAAAGCTGTAGCATAACTTCTACTCCCTTGTATTCTAGTCCTCTAGATATTAAAGGCCAGCATTCCATTAGCCTTTTTGATTATTTTCTGTACCTGTCAATGACATTTTAATGATCTATGTACATGGACCCCTAAGTCTCTTTGGACCTCCACTGTTTTGAGCTTTTCACCATTTAGAAAGTACTCTGATCTATCCTTTTTAGGTCCAAAGTGGATGACCTCATACTTGCCTACATTGAAATCCATTTGCCACAGTTTTGCCCATTCACTTAATCTATTAATATCTATCTGTAATTTTATATTTCCATCTACACTGCTTACAATGCAGCCTTCCTTTGTGTCATCAGCAAACTTGGATATGTGGCTCTCTATCCTGTCATCCAAGTCATTAATAAATACAGTGAATAGTTGAGGCCCCAACACAGATCCCTGTGGGACACCACTAGTCACATCCTGCCAATTTGAGTACCTGCCCATTATCCCTACTCTGTCTCCTGCCGCTCAGCCAATTTCCTAACCAGCTCAATAATTTGCCCTCAATTCCATGAGCTTCAAATTTAGCTAACAGTCTCTTATGAGGGACTTTATCGAATGCCTTCTGGAAGTCCATATAAATAACATCCATAGACATTCCCCTGTCCACTACTTTAGTCACCTCTTCAAAAAATTCAATCAGGTTCGTCAGGCATGACCTACCGTTTACAAATCCATGCTGGCTCGCTCTGATCAGCTGAAAATTTACAAGGTGTTCAGTCACTCTATCCTTAATTATGGACACTAATAATTTCCTGACAACAGATATTAGGCGAACGGGTCCATAATTCCCTGGTTTCTTAAATAGTGGAGTAACATGCAATTTTCCAACCTAAAGGAATGGTTCCTGAATTGAGAGAACTTTGAAAGATTATAGTTAGGGCTTCTGCAATGTTCTCACCTACTTCCTTTAAACCCTGGGATGGAAACCATCTGGTCCTAGGGATTTGTCACTTTTTAGTGCCATTATTTTCTTCATTACTGTTAATTTGCTTATTAATTATGGTGAGTCCCCGTCCCTGATTCAAAATGAGTTTCCTTGGGGTGTCCAGCATGCTAAACTTTTCCTCTACTGTAAATACTGAAGCAAAGTAATTATTTAACATGTCCACCATTTCCTTATTTTCATTTACAATATCACCATTAGCAGTTTTTAAGGGGCCCACATTGCTCTTGATCACCCTCTTTTTCTTAATATAATTGTAAAAAATTTTTGTGTTGATTTTGATATCCCTTGCAAGTTTCTTTTTATATGTCCTTTTTGCAGCTCTTACTATCTGTTTTGTCACCCTTTGCTGTTCTTTGTGTCTCTCCCAGTCACTAGGATCTGTGCTATTTTTTGCATTTTTGTATGCTTTTTCTTTTAGTTTTATGTTGTCCCTGACCTCTTTTGTCGTCCATGGCTATTTTTTTTGGAAAGTAGAGCTCTTGCCCCTTAGTGGTATAAACTGGTTCTGTATCACGTTAAATTCTTTTTTGAACACCTCCCACTGATCTTCTGTCGTTTTGCCCGCTAACAGATTTGCCCAGTTTATTGTGGACAGTCTCTGTGTCATCCCTATATCAACACAGTTTGGGGTAAATTAGCATAGTATGGGGTAAATTAACAAAATCTGAGGTAAATTAACACAGTTTGGGGTAAATTAACAATGGGTAGGATTAATACATTAGGGGGTACATTAGCACAGTTTGGGGTATATTATCACAGTATGGGGTAAATCAACACAGTATAGGGTACATTAACACAGTTTGGGGTAAATTAACACAGCATGAGGTTAATTAACAAAGTATGGTGTAAATTAACACCGTATGGGATAGATTAACACTGTATGGGGTGGATTAACACAGTATAGGGCAGATTAATACAGTATGGGGAAATCAACACAGTTTGGGGTAAATTGACACAGTCTGAGGTAAATTAACACAGTATGGGGTAAATTACCATAATATAAGGTAAATTAACAGAGTATGTGGTAAATTAACACCATATGAGGTAAATTAACATAGTATGGGTAGGATCAATACAGTATGGGGTACATTAATACGTTAGGGGTTACATTAGCATGGTATAGGCTGGATTACCATGGTATAGGGTAAATTAGCACTGATTGTACTATATTAGCAGAAATGAAAATACACTAGATTAATACAGTATGAGTAAAATTAACATATTATTGGCTAGATTAGTACTGTATAGGCTAGCTGAACATGTTATGAACTAGTTTAATACAGTATGGATTAGATTAACATATGAGCTAGATTAACATAATATCACTAACGTTTTCTATACCCTTACTCTGGGATAAATACCTTTAATCCCTGGTGATTTATTTATTTTGAACCTATTTAGCCTGTTCAAGACTTTCGCTCATTCATAAGGCAGTATTTGATTTTACTTGGGATCTCTTTGTCTGGAGAGGGCATGCTGCTCTTGTGAATACTTTTGCCTTCAATAGCAACAGTGAAGCACTTTAGGAGGTCTGAAGGATATAATGAAGTGTTGTTATAAATGGGAATTATTTCTTATTGTGCTTATCAAGGTGAGTGATATCAGTGCTGGGAAAGAAAAATATTTTGGCTTTTGTCGTTCATTATCAACATCAAGTGCTCTTTAGACCAGCTGCGTCACTAGTGATGTGCACGCACTGGAACTTGTGGGCCCCGATATTAAGGTGGAGGCGGGATGGCAGCAGGGGGTGATTGGGCGCATGGGTAACCCGACTAATAAAAAATGTCCGTTTCGCACGCGATCGCGATTCAATTGGTGCCATTTAACATGGCTTCCAGGTTTGCCGTCCGAAAGCTGCGCAGCGGGCGGACTGCGCTCCCACATCACACGCTGTCAGCTGGAGGAGCTCTATTTAAAGGGACAGTCCTCTAATGGCTTTTCCAGGAGCAAACACCCACACAGCACAATGGAGCAGCACAGGGGCAAGGCTGCTCCAAGATTCAACGATGCCTCACTCCAGGTGCTACTGGATGGGGCGAGGAGGAGGAGGGATCTGTTTTACCCGGCGGACGGGAGGAAGTGGCCTGCCTCTGCCACCAAGAAGGCCTGGCTCAAGGTGGCAGAGGAGGTCACCAGTAGCAGCAACATATCCCGCACCTGGATCCAGTGTAGGAAGCGTTTCAATGACCTAACTAGGTCAGCCAAAGTGAGTACACTTACTGATTCTCCTACACTCCGTCTTCCACATCACCACCCCCACCCCCAACTCATTCTGCACTGCCAACACTACTCTATCACATTGCTCCTCACACCCACTTAAGGCTCATCCTCAACTTACCTGCAGTTCCTCAGCAATTCCTCACCTCCCCATTACTCACCCCACCACTACCACTCAACCCAATCCTCATACAATGTCATGGCTCTGTATCATACTCACCCTCTGATGCATCTCTTTCAGTCAGCCTCACTCAAACCAATGCATTCATCGGTTGGCCACGTCACCATCACTCACTCACACGTCTGTACTTTCTCCCCTTATAGGAGAAGAGAGCTTAGAATGCATGGGAGAGGGTGAGGACCGGAGAGGGGCCACAACAAATCGTCGTCCTTATAGACGCCGAGCAGGAGGCTGTGGAACTGAGCCGAACCCACGAGTGCCTGTCCGTCAGGAACGCCGAGACTGGCACCCCACAAACATCTGGTGATAGAACTTTAACATTCAGCACACAAAATATGAATTGATGTTAACATGCCTTGCCATCTTCAGCACCTCAGTATGCTCATTGCAACATGACACATCTGTGATGATGCTTAATATTGCCTTCTGTTCTCATACAGGGCCTTCAGCTACCGCTGTGACGGCTGAAGGCGATTCCTCAGAGGACCTGCCAGCCTCTGAGGGGGCACCATCACATCATAGTGAGCCATCCACCAGCGCAGATACACACACCTCGGTGGATTCTAGTCCTCAGTTAGTTGGGTTGGAATCTGGTGAGTCACCACACACATATGTGAGCACGAGCAGACACTTGTGGCAGGGGCAGCTGCGGAGAGTCCGCATCAGTGGGAGCAAACTCTCCAGGCTCTGCTCAGCTGGATGCAGATGCTGAACCCTGGGGGCTATCCATTAAAAGGAGAATGATCGAGGGGCAACAGCACATTTGCGAGGTGCTGGAACAGGTGCCACGCGCACTTTCCACAATAGCGCAGAGGATGGAGGAGTCCAACTCCTGCATGAGTGAAATGGTGGCACAGTTACGGGAGGGAACCTCTGAGATGGTGTCACATGGATGTGAGCAACTCTCTAAGATAGTGTCACAGGGACATGAGGGAATCTCTGAAATGGTGTCACAGGGACGTGAGGGAATCTCTGAGATAGTGTCACAGGGATGTGAGCAACTCTATGAGATACTGTCATGGGTAAATGTGGGAATGTCTGCAATGGAGAGAAGGCTAGCCTTCATTGAGCTTTAAGCACGGCTCACAAATGAGTCCATTCAGGCCCTGACAACGACCGTTCGGACTCAGGGTGAACAACATTCTGCTGCCTTAAACAGGCAGGCAGATACACTAGCACTGGCCTTACAATGCTTCACACATGTCCTCCAAACTGCTGTCCAGCAGAGTGGCCCGGGGAGGGATGATGGTGAAAGGGGACATGGAAGTGGGGACGCCACTCAAAGCGCTCCCACGTCTCACCCGTTGCCTCTCTCTCAACCTGTACCTGCAATGCTGCCTCCTGTCCAGGTGGCCGAGTCTGCCCCTCCGCAGGTGCACGTGGAGCAGTCTTTGGAGAGGCCCTCACGGACATCAAAACCCAGAGGGCGTAGGCCCAAACCATCCAAGCGGTCAGGGCATGAACAAGAGCAACCTGCCACTACCTCTGCTGCAGCCACAGGGGAAGCACTACATAGAAGTAGTCAGAAGATAAAAGCGAAGGTTTTGTAAGCACGAAGGCGATACACAAGGGTGTTTGACGGTTAGTCATGTTTTTTATTTATATTAGCTTTTTGTTAAACTCACATTAAATATTATTATTGTCACCACCACTGCCACATCTTGGCCATTCTTGACTGGCTTTTGTAATAAGGCCCTTTCATGAGCTTCACCATGAACGGCGACACTTGATGCCACCCATTGGGTCACTTTACAATGGGTGTATGTGTAGCTGCAGGACTGTTTTGTGCAGGGAGGGGCGGTGGAGGGGGGGGAGCTGGTGTGGGCGCTGCTCTATCCAGGTGGTGTGAGGACTGGACTCTTCACACTGTCTGATGTTAGGAGAACCGTTCACATATCAGTGTCATCCTGGCCTCACGAGCAGCCAGGTGAGCAGCTGCTCTGCCCATGGGTTCCTCCTGCTCCTCCTCCTCCACTTCACCTCCGCCTCCTCCTCCTCAATGTGGGTGCCAGATGTGGATGGGGCCTCCTGAAGCGGCACCCCTCTCTGTTGTGCCCTGCTGTGCCACCTCCCCCAGAACGATCGAGGCACCTGAAGCGCATCTTGAGCAGCCCTATAGCATGCTCAATTGTAGACCTGGTAGCGATGTGGCTGTCGTTATATCGACGCTGTTGCTCGGTGATGGGGTTCCTCAGAGGTGTCATGAGCCATGTGTGCAGGGGATATCCCTTGTCCCCGAGGAGCCAGCCCATATGGGTGTTCGGTGCGTGGAAGAGGGGCGGGATGTTGAATTCCCAGAGGATGAAGGAATCATGGCAGCTGCCAGGGAATCTGGCACACACGTGAAGGAATCTTTTGCGATGGTCACAGATGAGCTGAGTGTTGATGGAGTGATAGCCCTTCCTGTTGTTGAACAGTCCTGGCTCGTGTGGAGGTGCTTGTATTGCTATATGGGTGCAATCGATTGCACCCTGCACCCGTGGGAAGCCAGCCACAGCGTGGAATCCCACTGCCCTCTCCGTCTGGCTGAGGTCGTCCATGGGGAAGTTGACATACTGCGAGGCCCTGCAAAACAAGCTGTCGGTGACCTGCCTTATCCACTTTTGTCCAGACGACTGAGAGACCCTGGCGATGTCCCCGGTGGTACCCTGGAATGATCCGGAAGCGAAGAAGTTGAGGGCAGTGGTGACTTTGACAGTGACAGGTAAGGAGATGCTGCTCGGCCCAGCCTGGAGCAGCTCGACATGAAGGAGGCTGCAGATGTCTGCGACTACCTGGCGACTGACTCTGAGCTTCAGTATGCACTGCTCCTCAGAGAGGTCCAGGAAGCTGAGCCTCAATCAGTAGACCCTCTGGTGAGGGGAGTGCCTTCTGCGACGTCCCTCTCTTTGTTGTTACCCTCCGTGCTCTTGTGCAGGTGCCTGGGGCGCAGCCCTGTGTTGTGGAGCTCCAAGTGATGGAGGTGGACGCCGTGCCTGGCGAGGCTGGTGATGTTGCTCGTCCTCAGATGTAGTGGTGAATGCAGCCATGGCGCCCCCCCCATCCTGACGGTGTGAGTTTGAGGGGTTTTGCAAAGTAGTTAAATATGTTTGAACAGAAGAATTTTGAGTGGAAAGTAAGAATTTTCAGTGAAAACACAAAGATCTTGCAGCCAAAACTTTGTCTGAAAGAACTGAGTGCCCTGCTCCCCGTCTGTCAAATAAGAATTTGAATGTCTCACTGGCTGCTGGCTGAAACACATCTGTTGCAACATGGAGTGTTTCCCACAGCACGGGAAACACGCTGAGGATGCTTCAAAATTGCACCCCGCCTCAAAGCGGAGAAAATGAAGTAATTCAACTACTTAAACTATCTAAACAACAGTGTAAAGTATCATCCCGCCGGCTTTAATTGCCGGTGGGACTTCCGCATTCGGGAGGCCCACACGCATCCAGACACATCAGTGGGGAACCCGGAAGTCTGCAGGTTGGAGCTGGGTTCTGAACCTGATCAGGATCTCCCCGATTTTCGGAGTCCCCCCTACGCACCCGTAATTTCCCGGAAAAATTGAGCCCGTAATGTCTGTCCCATGTCAGCAGCATAAATAATGTGACTGATAAAGGTTCAGTTGGCTCTGTTATCATGGATTTGTCACATTGATGAATTTACTGCAATTCTACATAGCAGTTTGTAATGAGATAAAGTTTCATGTTACAACTGAAAGTGGTAATGGCACTGGGCAGTAGGATTTCCCTCTGGGGCCTCCCGTTGGATAAGCCAACAGGCACAATAGAAAGAAAGAACTTGCATTTATATAGTGCCCTTCACGATCTCCGGGTGTCCCAAAATACTTTACAGCCAATTAATTACTTTATTGAAGTGTAGCTACTGTTGTAATGTAGGAAATGTGGCAGCCAAATTGCACACAGCAAGGTCTTACAAACAGCAATGTGGTAATGACCAGATCATCTGTTTTTTGGTGATATTGTTTAAATAATATCAGTATGAGGTAAATTAACATATTAGCGACATTAACGTGTATTTATTAACAACTCAGATGACAGAAAAGAGGACCGCATATACAAGTTTGCCGATGATACAAAGATAGGCAGTGTAGATGGAAGCATAAAATTACAGAGAGATATTAATAGGTTAAGCGAATGGGCAAAACTGTGGCAAATGGATTTCAATGTAGGCAAATGTGAGGTCATCCACTTTGGACCTAAAAAGGATAGATCTGAGTACTTTCTAAATGGTGACAAGCTTGAAACAGTGGTGGTCCAAAGAAACTTAGGGGTCCATGTATATAGATCATTAAAATGTCATGGACAGGTACAGAAAATAATCAAAAAAGCTAATGGAATGTTGGCCTTTGTATCTAGAGGACTAGAATACAAGGGGATAGAAGTTATGCTACAGCTATATAAAGCCATGGTTAGACAGCACCTGGAGTACTGTGTTCAGTTCTGGGCACCGCACCTTAGGAATGTGGGCTTTGGAGGGAGTGCAGTGTAGATTTACTAGAATGATATCTGGACTCCAAGGGTTAAATTATGAGGAGAGATTACACATACTAGGGTTGTAGTCCCTGGAATTGAGAAGATTAAGGGGTGATTTGATCTAAGATTTCAAGATATTAAGGGGAACTGATAGGGTAGATAAAGAGAAACTATTTCCGCTGGTTGGGGAGTCAAGGACTAGGGGACATAGCCTAAAAATTGGAGCCAGGACTTTCAGGAATGAAGTTAGGAAACACTTCTATGCACAAAGGGTGGTAAAAGTTTGGAACTCTCTTCTGCAAACGGCAGTTGATGCTAGCTCAATTGTTAATTTTAAATCTGAGATTGATAGATTTTTGTGAACCAAAGGTATTAAGGGATATGGGGCTAAGGTGGGTATGTGGAGTTAGGTCACAGATCAGTCATGATCTCATTGAATGGCAGAACAGGCTTGTGGGGCTAAATATCCTACTCCTGTTCCTGAGAGGCCTTCAGCTGCATTCCTGGCTGTCACGATCAGCTGCTTCTCTTCAATCACAGGCCTAGTACAACAACTTTCCCCCTGAGCTTGCTAACTTATACAGCTGAATTCTCATTATCCTCTGCTTGTTTCCAAGGTACAATTTGAAGGAAGAATTTCAAGTTCACGATGATTTTCACAAGGCCCATTACATCATTGGCAGTATGAATGACAGTTTACCTGAGCACTACCTTGTACAGGTAAGTAATTGGGTCTTTTCTGAAGGATGTGTTTGTACAGTTTGAACATCTATTACTTGCAGAAGAGTAAAGATATATTAGTAACAATTAGTGTATTATGCTGCAAGCAGACTGCAAATGTATCAATCTGAGGTATGTCAACAAATAGGCATTATCCACTAAATAGTACATTTATAATGTGTTCATACTGGGAAAAGATATCCTGCTGTGTTTGGTCTGTAGACAGATCATCTCCGTCGGCAGCATTAGTAAACATCCTTAGTGATTTATTATTCATTTCTCCCATTGCGTTACGAACAAAATGGTACATGAAGTTGCACGGAGTAGCTTTAAAAACATTTAAAGCTATCATTTCCAAAAATACCAAATACATTGGGATTAAAAAAACAACAATATTGTAAAGATTGTGAAGCATGCTGGAGATTCAGAAGACCCGGGCGACTCTTCCCTCAGTCAGATGGCATGGTTAAGTATTTCAAATAAATTATGGAAAATACTCTGAAAGTTTGTAAGGGACAAAATCAACCAGAACACTGACAGCTTCTTCGTGAAAGTAGTTAGTAGATTTGAGCTTGAGCCCTACCTGCTGTTCTCTCCTCCCCACTGTTTTCTCAGCCATGTCCCAACATGTCTATCTTATAAAAGTAACTGTTCCTGTCTCTCCGTACCAAAAGGATTAAACCTAAATGTTAACTCATCCTTCTGTTTCAAGAGCTGACTGACCTGCTATGCATTTTCTGTTTTTATTTTAGATTTCCAACATTCATTGTTTACATTTTACTTTTTTTAAACTCACTTTCTATGACGTGTGGATTTGTGCTCAATTCCTTTCACATGCCATCTTCAACACTGCAGCTACTGGGTCAGACTCTTATACTAGTGCTTGTTTAGTTTGGATTCTGAGAGATCGGCTCCTGCGAGCAGGCTCCCTGTGTTTACAGAGTTAGATCCAGCTCCCATATCCTAGCGGCAGAATCCGAGAGCCAGTTTTTCATGAATTACATTCCCAGCTGCAGGAAATGACTTACTGTGGGGAATTCCACTATTGTTACTCAGCCACTTCCAAAGATGCCTTAAGTAAGTTACACATGATAATTCCCCATTGAGCTCATTAGTATTACTATTGAATGTAGAAATGGAAATTCAGAAGCTGAACTCTATGTTTAATTGTTTCTAGAATTACAAAGGAGATAAAAATCCTTTCATGACAACGATGCATTGATTTATTAGGAACTGTTTGCAAAGCTCTCCAGTGAATGACGTCTGTTGGTAATACAATATTTGACTATATGTCCTTTCAGGGGAAATACTTCATGGTCAAAGATCTCAACAACAAAATTGATACCCTTCTTACCATGAGTAATTATGGGGCACCAAACTTTCGCCAGACTCACCTTGGCTATCCAGTGTTTGGCATGGGGCAGCCAACAATGAATGGCTTCTGCAAAATACTACAAAGACTGAAGGAGGAAGGACATCAGGTGAGAAATGTGTTCACTGCTGGCTGTGCTGACCAGTGATTCTCTCTCATGTGTGACTAGCACATTAGTTGGTGCAGCAGTGCTAGACTGAAATGAGCAGAGTCATAAAAGTTGAGGATGGTGGTATGTTGGCTGCCATTGGCAGTGCCATGGTTGCAGGTTGGCTGAAGAAGATGGCCAGCAGATGGCTTAGCTCTGTCAACTATCTCCTCAACATCTGTCTTATGTAGCAGTATGTCCACTTTCCCACCCTTGAAACTGAGGTCTGGGTGCTGTAGCTCCATCATTTGCCCACAGAAACCATTCGCTATCTCAACACGTTGGCTTTCCTTTTAGTTCATTTTTGCCTGATAATTCTCCCCTCCCTCTCCCCCACACCAAGCCTTGGAAAAAAGGCTGAAAATATTTTAAAAGCCTTTATAAAGACTGAAACAATATTTGCCCCAATATGCAGCCACTTACCTTTAAATGGTACCGTTCCTTTAAAGTTGAACTGCAGCCCTTTAAGGGCTGAATGCCAACCAGATTTTTCACATCCTCCACTAGGTCAGGTTCTAACATAAGGCCAAAGCTGCACTGGGAGTTCATGCTAATTAGTCAATTGAGAATACCCTGCAAAATTGTGCATTCATTTTTTGGATCGTTTTTAACAAGTGGGCAGTGAAGATTCACTACAGAGGAGTACAATGAAGAAAAAAATGTGTGGTGTACTTAATGTGGAATTGGGCAGGTAGGCCCAACTGTTGACAAAGTTATTCTCCAGATTTTGTGGAGCTGGAATATTTTAGAGTTTTTTAAGTTCACACTGACAGTGAATGGATCTCATTGTAGCCTCGAACTTTAGCTTGTGGCTCCACCATTGGCGGCCATGCCTTCAGCTGCCTAGGCCCTAAGTTCTGGAATTCCCTCCCTAAACCACTCCACCAGCCACCTCTCTCTTCCTTTAAGATGCTCCTTTAAAACCTATCACTTTGATCAAGTTTTTGATCATGTGTCCTGATATTTCCTTATGCGGCTCGGTGTCAAATTTTATTTGATAACGCTCCTGTGAAGCGCCTTGGGACGTCTTACTACGTTAAAGGTGCTATATAAATGCAAGTTGTTGTTGTTTTACCTATAGTGGTGTCTTCTATACTTTACTCCTAGTAGCAGTCATCACAGGTGGAAGCAGCTCTTCTCAATTACAGACTTTCAATCTGGTAATGAAGTGTCAAGGAGCACAGCATCCCAAATTGTTCTGTTGGAGGCTTTGTGGAGTGGCCTGAGCTCCACTTACGGCCGTTGTCAGTCTCTATTTAAGTCACTGATGATCAGTGTCTGCTCATGGCTGCCAATAATAAACTGGCTGAGACCTCAGGGGTTTGTAAGATGGTGATTCCTTTGCAGCAACTCATTGAACTTTTTGGTTGCAAGCTCTTTTTTTTGGTAGCCCAGTTATGTCAAACGGTTGCTTTCCAGTCTTGCTTGGTTTTTGAATAATTAAATAATGTTAAAAATTTCTGACCATGACTCCAGGCACCATGACATCTGTTAAATGCGGAAGCATGTTCCTTGGACCATTTTAGAATTTCACCATCAGCAAAGCTCGTCTGCTTCCTAAAATATGTTTAAACCACTCCATGGCCTTGTCCTTCCATATCTCTGCAACCTCATCCAGAACTACAAATCTCCCCCAAACTCACTGACTCTAGCTTCTTGCCTCACCATGGGCCTAAACCCTATGTTCTAGAATTCCCTCCCTACACCCCCTGCTTCCTTTAAGACCCTCCTTAAAACCCACCTCTTTGACCAAGATTTTGGTCACCCCTCTTACTACCTCTATCTTTGGCTCTTTTTTATGCCATAGTGACGCGTTTGGAACGTCTTTTTATGTATAAATGCAGGTTGCTGTTGCTACCATTGCTGTTGTTCTTCTCCTCCTTCTCTTCATTAAAATTTATCCCCTTCCAGTTTTCCAAACCTAACCACCAGCAGAAACAATGCTCAGCTCATTCGCAAAGTTCAACGAGCCCATTCACAATGATGAATGTGCAGGATTTTGAGTTCATAGAATCATAGAAGTTTACAACATGGAAACAGGCCCTTCGGCCCAACATGTCCATGTCGCCCAGTTTATACCACTATGCTAGTCCCAATTGCCTGCACTTGGCCCATATCCCTCTATACCCATCTTACCCATGTAACTGTCCAAATGCTTTTTAATAGAAGTTGTATTTGATTGATTGAATGAATGAATTTACCACTGGCAGAATTATGAATATACCAAAAATATAAGACATCTGTGTCATCACTTTGGCTAACAATTGGTGGATTCCTCGTCTGTTTGCTGTCAAAAGTCTCTAAAAACTACCAAGAAGGAAGTCTGCTAATGTGACTGGGCCACCCAAGAATAATGGCTTGTTCCACTCTTGAGATAACAAATGTATTTCAGAGAGGAAGGATGCAACTCAATGTTCTGCATAACATTTGTCTAAAATGTCCCTTCTCTCCACCACTAATCAGTAATATTGAGAAATTGCCCTCAGCATTAGTTTATGAGTGTCATGCAGGTCATTGGGTATAGACTCTCACTGTGTGCCACACAAAATCCAAAGAATGAAACTGTTTCCACTGGCAGGAGGGTCGGTAACAAGAGGGCACAGATTTAAGGTAATTGGCAAAAGAACCAGAGGGGAGATGAGGAGAAATTCTCTTACGCAGCGAGTTGTTATGATCTGGAATGCACTGACTGAAAGGGCGGTGGAAGCAGATTCAATAGTAACTTTCAAAAGGGAATTGGACATATACTTGAAAAGGAAAAATTTGCAGGGCTATTGGGAAAGAGCAGGGAAGTGGGACATAAGAACATAAGACAAAAGAAATAAGAGCAGGAGTAGGCCATACGGCCCCTCGAGCCTGCTCTGCCATTCAATAAGATCAAAGCTGATCTTCGACCTCAACTCCACTTTCCCGCCTGATCCCCACATCCCTTGATTCCCTTAGAGTCCAAAAATTTATCGATCTCAGTCTTGAATATACTTAACGACTGAGCATCCACTGCTCTCTGGGTTAGAGAATTCCAAAGATTCACAGCCCTCTGAGTGAAGAAATTTCTCCTCATCACAGTCCTAAATGTCCGACTCCTTACCCTGAGTCTATGCCCCCTAGTTCTAGACTCTCCAGCCAGGGGAAATAACCTCTCAGCAGCCACCCTGTCAAGCCCTCTCAGAATCTTGTATGTTTCAATGAGATCACCTCTCATTCTTCTAAACTCCAGAGACTATAGGCCCGTTCTACTCAATCCCTCCTCATATGACAACTTCTCATCCCAGGAACCAATCTAGTGAATCTTCGTTGCACCACCTCTAAGGCAAGTATATCCTTCCTTAGATAAGGAGCCCAAAACTGTACACAATACTCCAGGTGTGGTCTCACCAAAGCCCTGTACAATTGCAGCAAGACTTCCTTACTCTTGTACTCCAACCCCCTTACAATAAAGGCCAACATAGCATTTGCCTTCCTAATTGCTTGCTGTACCTGCATGTTAACTTTCTGTGTTTCATGTACAAGGACACCCAAATCCCTCTGAACACCAACATTTAATAGTTTCACACCATTTAAAAAATATTCTTTTTTTCTATTCTTCCTACCAAAGTGAATAACCTCACATTATACTTCGTCTGCTACCTTCTTGCCCACTCACTTAACCTGTCTATATCCCTTTGCAGACTCTTTGGGGTAAATTTTATGGGTTGGGGATGCGTGGGAAGGTAAAAATTGTAAAAATGTAAAACCCGACCCTAACCTGCCCACTTCTGGTTTTAACGGAGGCGGGTCGAGGGGCAGGTGACCAACCCATTTTCAGGAGGCGGGTCAGTCAGTGAAATCTTTTAAGGGGGCTGCGGCCCTCCGTTTTAATAGGTTTTTAAAAAATGTTTAATTCCTGGGGGCCAGAATTCCTGGGCTGTTAGCTTCACGCCACTTAAGAGGAGGCGAGAAGGCCCAGCTCAGCAGGTAAGTGCCTTTATTGCACAGCTTTTGGGCCTGGAGGAGCAGGAGTGCTTCCTCCAGACTCAGCAAGCCTACCTGCCGCGATCCCACAGGCGCGATTGGCCGACCCCCTCCCCATGTCCGATGCCCCCCACCCTGATCTCCGACCACTCCCCCGCGATCTCCGACCCACCCTACAATCTCCGACCCCCCCCATGACTGAGCCCCTGATAATCCCCCCAATGACCGCCAACCCCGATGATTCCCTCTGATGACCAACCCCCTGATGACCGAACCCCCGATGCCCCCCGACGACCCCCAGCCCCTTCCCCCCGATGACCTGCCGATTCCAACCCCCCCCTCCCCACCGGATGACCGACCCCCTACCCCCGCTCCGATCTAAGACTTACTCTGCTGGCGCCCGGTCCCTGCTGCTCTCCTGTCTGACTGATGGCCAGCCTCTCAATCTCGCTGGCCCGTTGGGTGGGAATCCTGCTGAAAAAAATGAAAGACAACCTTACGTCAAAATCGTAACGACGTCTAGGAAACCCGTACTTCTGGGTTTCCTGTCAGGAACTCCCCCCCCTGCCACCGCCCTCTTCCCAGCTCCCAGTTAAAATTTACCCCTTTGTGTCCTCCTCACAGCTTACTTTCCCACCTAGCTTTGTATCGTCAGCAAACTTGGATACATTACACTCGGTCCCTTCATCTATGTCATTAATATAGATTGTAAATAGCTGAGGCCCAAGCACTGATCCTTGCGGCACCCCACTAGTTACAGCCTGCCAACCTGAAAACTAATTGGATAGCTCTTTCAAAGAGCCCACACAGGCACAATGAGCCGAATGAGCTTATGCCCATTTCACGGAATAAAATGTAAAATTTGCCGTGCTGGGGATTGAATGTAAAATTATTTTGCCAAAAGCTCCAGAGTATTATTGAAAATTCTTTATGTGGGATATTTTTGGAAGAATGTTCTTTAATATTTGAAAATATAGAAAATTTTGATCATTTTTACGATTCATCTAAAAGCCTGTTTCCACTCCCCCCCCAAACCACAAAGGAAATCATTTGCTTCAACGTGCGAGAGGAGCCTGTCATTTTGTTCCACCAAGATGACGATTTTATTCCTTACACCCCACGTGATCACAACAACCTGCAGGAAAATCTCTACAATCTGGCTCCAAGAGATCAGGTGGAAAAACTGGAATTAATCATTAAAAAGGAGGTATGTGACTTTCCAAAGTTTTATAAATGACTAATATCTGTTAGATATGTTGAGTATTGCACTTATCTAAAGGTTTATTTAATACTTGTTTACCTGTAAAGTACAGCTTTTAAAGTCTATGCCAGAACAGTAAGGAGCCTCGTCTGCTACCAGCACTATCTGACTTGGTGGCCAGATTCCTCCCAGCACGACGTGCGACTGCAGTGCACGAGAAAGGACTCCATGTTTGGTCGCAGAGATCTCTGCTGTTCCAACTGAGATGAAGTGGGGCACAGTGTGGGCGATTGTTGATCAAGGCAATGATCTGAGCCCCAGATGGGAAGACCGAACCTGATCATGAAGTATGAGATTACTAGATGTGCAACGACACCTGATGCAAGGAATATTACAGCATTGCTACACTCAGTCTCACTGAATGGGTAGCCCACCTAAGGATTTGGTGATACATTGTGTGCTCTAACACTAGTGCAATCACACCTGGTGTGAAACATCCGATACTTAGAGGGTAGGGAACCTGTATTCACTGGATCAGTTAATGTACCGCTGGCTGAGGTTTGGCTAGAATACCACAAGTAGTTAAGGAAGTAGGAATGTCTGTCCTCGTACTGTTTGAGATTCAGACGGTCTGAAAGATGGGTACATTATGACCATTATTGTTCATGAGGAGAAAGCGTGACTGATGACTCAAAGTCAGGCAAAAGTGGGGGAGCTGAAGCAGATGAAAGTTGTGTCACCATCAGCCAAAGCAGCGAGCTCAGCCCACACAGCACCAAAGGCCAGGTCCTGGGTTGAGGAGAGTCCAGCTACCACAGTGACACCTGGCTGCATAAGAGCATGCAAGGCGGCCAAGGTTTTTCCTGAACATTATCTCAGAAGAGGCAATTAACCATGGGAACCTGGGTATCCTGATTGCCAGGAACTAACAGAGCTCAGCTGACTGACCCTACATTAGAGTGAATTACCTGGGGCACCAGGGTGAATCAGTGAGTTGGTATGATTATCAGGGCGGACTTTTGGTCTGACATTACAAATCAAAACCCGTTGAGAAACAGGAACAAGAAGAGTTCTAACAGAGAGCCATAATGCAGGATTACCAAAAAGATTTACTGATGGTAGGCCATGACACCCCCCTTGCAGGACATTGGGGGAAAATGCACAAAGGACAGATCGTTGATGCACCTTCATTGCCCTAGTGCATCTCAGGACATGGCTGAATTTAGGAGGGTGTGTGATCGGTGGTCTTGATAAACTGGGGGATTGCAACAAAGCAAATTTGAAGAGCCAGCCCATTATTAGGGAACCTTTCACAAAGTGAGAGTGGATATAATAGATCTCATGCTTCATGTGAGTCATTTGGAGAATGCTACATATTAATCATGGTAGATTGTATGTCTAGATATCCAGATGCTCCCACCTCAATGGATGCTGACATTGTGTCCGATGCATTGTGAGAAACGTTCACTTAAGTCAGGTTCCCAGAAGAGATTTTGAATGCCTAGAGGTTAGTTTTATGTCCCAACTAGTCATTCGCTTGTGGCAATAGTGGCAAATAACCAACATCATCCTCAGATAAATGGGCTGCTAGAAAGGCTTAATGGTAAATTGACTCACATACTGTGTGTGTATACGCTGAACGGAACCTGAAGGACTGGGCTAAAACATTGTCACATTTAATGTTTGCCTGCAGAGAGGTACCAGTAGAATCTAATGTTCACTGTTTGAATTGCCATACAGATACAGAGCGTATGGCCTGTTAATGCCGATCAGGTAAGCATGGCCAAAGAAGTTGTGAGGACAGAAATAGAATAGTGTATGTTCCCAGATGGCCTGACTAGGTTGGTTAAAGAGAATCTAGAATGTATGCACAACTAGAGTAAAGCTAGTGTAACCACAATGTCTGGCGCTGGGGGTACCAAGGGTGGGCCAGAGTGTTTGGGCTCTGCTGTAACAAATTACAAGTCCAATGGACGGGTGTGTGTGCACAATGATGGAAAGATGCAATCAGGTTACATAGAAACATAGAAAATAGGAGCTGGAGTAGGTCATTTGGACCTTCGAGCCTGCTCCGCCATTCAGTATGATCATGGCTGATCCTCTTATCTCAATACCATATTCCCACTCTCTCCCCGTACCCCTTGATGCCTTTTGTGTCTAGAAATCTATCTAGCTCCTTCTTAAATATATTCAGTGATTTGGCCTCCACAGTCTTCTGTGTTAGAGAATTCCACAGGTTCACCACCCTCTGAGTGAAGAAATTTCTCCTCATCTCAGTCCTAAATGTCCTATCCTGCATCTTGAAACTATGACCCTTCGTTCTGGACCCCCCAGCCAGGGGAAATGTCCTCCCTGCATCCAGTCTGTCTAGCCCTGTCAGAATTTTATATGTTTTAATGAGATCCCCTCTCATTCTTCTAAACTCGAGTGAATACAGGCCGAGTCGACCCAATCTCTCCTCATACGACAGTCCTGCCATCCCAGGAATCAGTCTGGTGAACCTTCGCTCTATGGCAAGTATATCCTTTCTTAGGTAAGGAGACTAAAACTGCACATAATACTCCAGGTGTGGTCTCACCAAGGCTCTGTATAACTGCAGTAAGACATCCTTGCTCCTGTACTCAAATCCTCTTGCAATGAAGGCCAACATACCATTTGCCTTCCTAACTGCTTGCTGCACCTGCATGTTTGCTTTCAGTGACTGGTGTACAAGGACACCCAGGTCCCTTTGTACATCAACATGTCCCAATCTATCACCATTCAAATAATACTCTGCCTTTCTGTTTTTCCTTCCGAAGTGGATAACTTTGCATTTATCCACATTATACTGCATCTGCCATGTATTTGCCCACTCACTCAACTTGTCTAAATCGCCTTGAAGCCTCTTTGCATCCTCCACACAACTCACGATCCCACTTAGTTTTGTGTCGTCAGCAAACTTGGAAATATTTCATTTGGTTCCCTCATCCAAATCATTGATATATATTGTGAATAGATGGGGCCCAAGCACTAGTCACTGCCTGCCACCCTAGATACTCTCTGTTTCCTGTCCGTTAGCCAATTTTCAATCCATGCCAGGATATTACCCTCAATCCCATGTGCTTTAATTTTGCACACTAACATCCAGGACAACATCCAGGCTTGGGCTGATAAGTGGCAAGTAACATTCGCGCCAGACAAGTGCCAGGCAATGACCATCTCCAACAAGAGAAAGTCTAACCACCTCCCCTTGACATTCAACGGCATTACCATTGCCGAATCCCCCACCATCAACATCCTGGGGATCACCAGTGAGCAAAAACTTAACTGGACCAGCCATATAAATACTGTGGCTACAAAAGCAGGTCAGAGGCTGGGTATTCTGCGACGAGTGACTCACCTCCTGACTCCCCAAAGCCTTTCCACCATCTACAAGGCACAAGTCAGGAGTGTGATGGAATACTCTCCACTTGCCTGGATGAGTGCAGCTCCAACAACACTCAACACTCAAGAAGCTCGACACCATCCAGGACAAAGCAGCCCGCTTGATTGGCACCCCATCCACCGCCTAAATATTCACTCCCTTCACCACCGGCGCACTGTGGCTGCAGTGTGTACCATCCACAGAATGGACAGCAGCAACTCGCCAAGGCTTCTTCGACAGCATCTCCCAAACCAGCGATCTCCACCAACAAGAAGGACAAGGGAAGCAGGCACATAGGAACAACACCACCTGCACGTTCCCCTCCAAGTCACACACCATCCCGACTTGGAAATATATTGCTGTCCCTTCATCGTTGCTGGGTCAAAATCCTGGAACTCCCTACCTAACAGCACTGTTGTAAACAATTTTACAACACCAAGTTATAGTCCAGCAATTTTATTTTAAATTCACAAGCTTTCGGAGGCTACCTCCTTCCTCAGCAGAACGATGTGGAAATGAAATCCTCGAAATGAAGTCGCATTTATAATTCACAGAACAATGCTTGGTGATTACAGACAGTTTTTTCAACTGCCCGTCACCAAGCATTGTTCTGTGAATTATAAATGCGACTTCATTTCGAGGATTTCATTTCCACATCGTTCACCTGAGGAAGGAGGTAGCCTCCGAAAGCTTGTGAATTTAAAATAAAATTGCTGGACTATAACTTGGTGTTGTAAAATTGTTTACAATTGTCAACCCCAGTCCATCACCGGCATCTCCACATCATAACAGCACTGTGGGAGAACCTTCACCACACGGACTACAGCGGTTCAAGAAGGCGGCTCACCACCACCTTCTCAAGGGCAATTAGTAATGGGCAATAAATGCCGGCCTCGCCAGTGACGCCCACATCCCATGAATGAATAAAAAAAACCTCTTATGTGGGACTTTATCAAAGGCCTTCTGAAAATCCAAATAAACCACATCCACTGGTTCTCCCTTATCTATTCTACGAGTTACAGCCTCACAAAACTCCAGTAGGTTTGTCAAACATGATTTCCCTTTCATAAATCCATGTTGACTTTGTCTAATCCCGTTGATATTTTCTAAGTGTCCTGTTATCACATCCTTTACAATAGACTCTAGCATTTTCCCTACTACTGATGTTAGGCTAACCGATCTGTCGTTCCCTATTTTCTCTCTCCCTCCTTTTTTAAATAGTGGGGTTACATTTGCCACCCTCCAATCTGCAGGAACTGTTCCATAATGTATAGAATTTTGGAAGATGACAACTAATGCATTCACTATTTCCATGGCTACCTCTTTTAGTACTCTGGGATGCAGATTATCAGGCCCTGGGGATTTAATCAGCTTTGTCAGTGCACTCTTTTGTTGGTACGCTCTGTCCCTTCCTGACACAATCTGGTTATCCTTACCCTAATCACTTTCCTGCACTGCTTCTTTGTCTTTTCTCTTTAGCATTCTAGATTTCTCTCCACTGGGACCTTCCCCCCACTTATTTAGTTTAAAGCCCCATCTACCTCCCTAGTTATTCGATTCGCTAGAACTCTGGTCCCAGCATGGTTCAGGTGTCGTCCGTCCCAACGGAACAGCTCTCTCTTTCCCCAGTACTGCTGCCAGTGCCCCACGAATCGAAACCCACTTCTCCCACACCAATCTTTGAGTCACGCATTCATCTCTCTGATCCTATTGACCCTGTGCCAATTTGCTCTTGGCTCAGGTAATAATCCAGAGATTATTACCTTTGTGGTTCTGCTTTTTAGTTTAGTCCCTAGCTGCTCAAACTCTCTCAGCAGAACCTTTTTCTTAGTCCTACCTATGTCGTTGGTACCTATGTGGACCACGACAACTGGATCCTCCCCCTCCCACTCCGAGTACTTCTCCAGCCCGGAGGAGATAGCCTTAACCCTGGCACCGGGTAGGCAACATAGCCTTCAGGACTCATGCTCCTGGCTGCAGAGAACAGTGTCTATCCCCCTGTCGCCTACTACAACCACCTTCCTTTTTACTCCCACCATTTGAACGGCTTCCTGTACCATGGTACCGTGGTCAGTTTGCTCGTCCTCCTCACAGTCCCCGCACTTGTCCACAATGGTTGCAATGCTACCTCCTGGATCCCCATACCTGCCTCACTCTCAGTCACACCCCCCTGTCCCTGACCACGTGTCAATTCTAAAGTATTCAATCTAAGGGGCGTCGCTGCCTCCTGGAGCAAAAGGTCCAGGTAACTTTCTCCCTTCCTGATGTCTCGCAATGTCCGCAGCTCGGACTCCAGCTCCTCAACTCGGAGCCGAAATTCCTCAAGCCGCAGACACTTACTGCAGATGTAGTCGCCCTGGACAAAGATGTCCACAAGCTCCCACATATTGCAGCAGCAACACATCTCCTGTTCTCCCATTATTTTATTTATTTAATTAATTAATTTTGTCTTAATCAACTTATTTACCTCATTTAATTTATTAGATTAATTAAATTAAGTTTAGTTTTTAAAATTTAGTTATATGCTATATGTTAACTTAAAACTTAGCCCACAGTCACTACCAATCACTTACCTGTCTCACCTGTGACGTCAGACTGCATTTTTCTCTTGTTGTTGCAGGTCTGCTGCTGCTTTTATCCCTGTTCTCGGTCTGCTGCTGCTCAGGTCCACCGCCGCTGCTCTGCGGAAAAAGTTAGAAAAAGCAAGGCAAAGCAGAACCTCCTTCCCCCACTTCACCGAAGTCCCACTTACCAAACTCTCAAGTTGATCACTCTGTGCCCACTGCACTCAGTACCAGTTGTACTCACATGCCCCTGTATTTCTACTGTTTGTGACCCAGATGAGTCAGCCCTGCTCTGCTACTGTTTTAGGAACCAGTTTAATCTAGCTAACCAATTAACTAACTACAGCAGCTCTCCAGTAGGAGAGTTTGCTTGTTTGTCTCTGCTTAAGCCTGAAAGAAACTTAAAAATTTAAAATTTAAAATTGAACTTAAACAGTTGATCTTACTTAAAAGTTAATAGCAATTAACACTAGATTTTAAAAGAGACTAACCCTTAAACGCCCACACTTACCAAACTCTCCAGTTGTTCACTCCGTGCCCGCTGCACTCGGAGCCAGTTGCACTCACAGGTCCCTGTATTTCACAGGCCCCTGTATAGTAGTTGATTACTTAGTCGATATACCCAATTGACCACTGGGTCTACTATGGATATGTTAAAACCTTACCTCACCTATAAGGTGGTAGTGACCTTGTGCATCATGACTACCCTGGAGGAGGACTCTGTGTTACTACAGGAAGACCACTCCATAACACATGCTTCACAATCATTTGCACCAACTCAATGCCCAAATAAACAAAGTATATGCCTTATTGACTCTACAAAGTTCCACCAATATGTGTATGAATGAAATTTTGTGGTGGAGAGTGATCATAACCCCTTGAGATAATTTTGAAAAAAGCCACTTCCTGAAACCTTGCCAAGACTACAGAGTATGCTACTTAAGTTGCAAAAGTAGAGTTGACAGTAGAATACAAGAAAGGTACAGAATTCCATGTGGCTGATGTACTAAGTTAAAACTACCTGCCTGAAACCGATGGCATCCAAATTAACAGTGTGTGATATCCTGTGTCCCGATTTCACCATCAAGTCTCGGTGAGATGATAAAAGAAACTGAGAAAGCTCAATCATTGCACAAGTTGAAATCCCCAACTGTGGGAAAATTTGCAGGCTGAAAATCTAAAGATGTCGGTGAGCTGCAGCAGCATTTGGGACTAATATGATGATTAGAATACAAAAGCAATCATAGAATCATACAGCACAGAAGGAAGCCATTCAGCCCATTGTGCCTGTGATGACTCTTTGATGACTCTCCTCATCTCCTCTCTGCTTCTTTTGGCAATTACCTTAAATCGTGTCCTCTGGTTGCCGACCCTCCTGCCACTGGAAACAGTTTCTCCTTTTTTAATCTATGAAAACCCCTCATGATTTTGAACACCTCTATTAAATCTCCCCTTAATCTTCTCTGCTCTAAGGAATGTGGGTAGTTGGGGATGGAATTTGGTGCAGGACCTGGTTATGGTACCTGGTTTTAGTGGGCATACAATACATCAATCCACAAATAGATGGGCATACAATACATCAATCCACAAATAGATGGGCATACAATACATCAATCCACAAATAGATGGGCATACAATACATCAATCCACAAATAGATGGGCATACAATACATCAATCCACAAATAGATGGGCATACAATACATCAATCCACAAATAGATGGGCATACAATACATCAATCCACAAATAGATGGGCATACAATACATCAATCCACAAATAGATGGGCATACAATACATCAATCCACAAATAGATGGGCATACAATACATCAATCCACAAATAGATGGGCATACAATACATCAATCCACAAATAGATGGGCATACAATACATCAATCCACAAATAGATGGGCATACAATACATCAATCCACAAATAGATGGGCATACAATACATCAATCCACAAATAGATGGGCATACAATACATCAATCCACAAATAGATGGGCATACAATACATCAATCCACAAATAGATGGGCATACAATACATCAATCCACAAATAGATGGGCATACAATACATCAATCCACAAATAGATGGGCACATTATGATGCCATGCAAGTGAAGGAAATATGTTAGCATGGTCCATCCTGTAGAGGAAAATATGATCTGAAGTAATCTTTCCTTTTCTGTTATATTTAGCTGCTGGATTTTGCTGCTTTGAGCAACAAAACCTATTTTGTATACTATGGCACCGAGCAATTTGTTGCCGAGGCTTTCCCGAAGACAATTGAGAGTGAAGAAGATGTTCGTGTCTTAGAAGAGGTCTATAGATATCACATCTTTACGATGCCGTCCTTCAGGTGCTTTTATTAATTTGAATTTTGGAAGCAATGGTTGGGTTCCTTAGTGTTCGTAGCCAGGAAATTACTATCCGTGTACTTTTTGGGGATTAACTGTGGGTCACTAAAGGGTGAATTTGAAAGGCGCGGGCAGAGCCTTGCCAATTAAGAGGGCAGTTTGTAGAATCAGGTATGAAGCTTAGTGATTCACATTTTGTGGCACAGAAAAGCCAACAGACCCCAGTCTCATTTAACCTTTGACTTTGATGGAAATAAGTCCCGTACAATATCTCACGTGTTTGATGCGGCTGTTGTAGAAATTTGGAACTCTCCCCCTCAAAAGGTTTTGGATGCTGGGAAAATTGGACTTTCCAAGACTGAGATTGATAGATTTTTGTTAGGTAAAGGTATCATGAGATAGCTCCAGAACTAGCCGCGCCTCTAGCCAAACTGTTCCAGTACAACTACAACACTGGCATCTACCCGACAATGTGGAAAATTGCCCAGGTATGTCCTGTCCACAAAAAGCAGGACAAAACCAATCTGGCAAATTACCGCCCCATCAGTCTATTCTCAATCATCAGCAAAGTGATGGAAGGTGTCGTCGACAGTGCTATCAAGCGGCACTTACTTACCAATAACCTGCTCACCGATGCTCAGTTTGGGTTCCGCCAGGACCTCTCGGCTCCAGACCTCATTACAGCGTTGGTCCAAACATGGACAAAAGAGCTGAATTCTAGAGATAAGAGTGACTGCCCTTGACATCAAGGCAACATTTGACCGAGTGTGGCACCAAGGAGCCCTAGTAAAACTGAAGTCAATCGGAATGAGGGGGAAAACTCTCCAGTGGCTGAAGTCATACCTAGCACAAAGGAAGATGGTAGTGGTTGTTGGAGGCCAATCATCTCAGCCCCGGGACATTGCTGCAGGAGTTCCTCAGGGCAGTGTCCTAGGCCCAACATCTTCAACTGCTTCATCAATGACTTTCCCTCCATCATAAGGTCAGAAATGGGGATGTTCGATGATGATTGCACAGTGTTCAGTTCCATTCGCAACCCCTTAGATAATGAAGCAGTCCGTGCCCGAATGCAGCAAGGCCTGGACAACATCCAGGTTTGGGTTGATTAAGTGGCAAGTAACATTCGTGCCAGACAAGTGCCAGGCAATGACCATCTCCAACGAGAGAGAGTTTATCAACCTCCCCTTGACATTCAATGGCATTACCATCGCCGAATCCCCTACCATCAACATCCTGTGGGTCACCATTGACCAGAAACTCGACTGGACCTGCCACATAAATACTGTGGTTACAAGAGCAGGTCAGAGGCTGGGTATTCTGTGGCGAGTGACTCCCCTCTTGACTCCCCAAAGCCTTTCCACCATCTACAAGGCACAAGTCAGGAGTGTGATAGAATACTCTCCACTTGCCTGGATGAGTGCAGCTCTAACAACATTCAAGAAGCTCGACACCATCCAGGACAAAGCAGCCTGTTTGATTGGCACCCCATGCACCACCGTAAACATTCACTCCCTTTACCACCGGCATACCCTGGCTGCAGTGTGTACCATCCACAGGATGCACTGCAGCAATTCGCCAAAGCTTCTTCAACAGCACCTCCCAAACCCACGACCTCTACCGCCTAGAAGGACAAGGGCAGCAGGCACACGGGAACAACACCACCTGCACGTTCCCCTCCAAGTCACACACCATCCCGACTTGGAAACAGATCACCGTTCCTTCATCGTCGCTGGGTCAAAATCCTGCAACACCCTACCTAACAGCAGTCTAGGAGAACCTTCACCACACAGACTGCAGCGGTTCAAGAAGGCAGCTCACCACCACCTTCTCAAGGGCAATCAGGGGTGGGCAATGAATGCCGGCCTCGCCAGCGACGCCCACATCCCATGAACGAATAAAAAAAATGATATGGAATAAAGGCGTTGGAGTTGAGGTAGAGATCATACATGATCTAACTGAATGGCAGAGCAGGCCCAAGGGTTTGGATGGCCTACTCTCATTCCTAATGTTCCTCTGTTCCTCCTCCATAGCACCGCTCACCATATTAAAACAACTGCAGGAGGGAAGTGATCTCTGGCCTCTGAGGCTTGAGAGTAGATTCTAGGAGTTTGTGTTCTTGGTGTGGAGCTTCATGGGATGGGAACATATATTGGGAATTCAGACAGGCAGGAATTTCCATCCATTCATTTTAATCTGTCCCTTCTCAAATGAGCTGTCATGACTACGTTGAAATAATGTGGAGATGCCGGTGATGGAATGGGGTTGACAATTGTAAACAATTTTACAACACCAAGTTATAGTCCAGCAATTTTATTTTAAATTCACAAGCTTTCGGAGGCTTCCTCCTTCGTCAGGTGAACGATGTGAAAATGACATTTCGAGGATTTCATTTTCACATCGTTCACCTGACGAAGGAGGAAGCCTCCGAAAGCTTGTGAATTTAAAATAAAATTGCTGGACTATAACTTGGTGTTGTAAAATTGTTTACAAACGTTGAAATAAAGTGGAGCTGTTTCTCCCTATAACTGGATTGTGAATGTCAAGAAAATAAAGAAAGATAGAACTTGCATTTATATAGCATCTTTCACCACATGTGGACGTCCCAAAATGCTTTACAGCTCTTCACTGTTGAGAATTCCTTGTTGAATATTTGGCCTGAGAGATTATTATTTCACTTACTGCTTGGGTCCAACAGTTAGAACTGATTCACCTTGCCCTGTTTTGCAACCTCGTAACTGCGTCCCCTCTCCCCTTCCCCAGTGCCTTGCACAGGACTTTCAGGCCCTATTACGCCACCTTATTTACCTTGGATAAAAGTGTTTGTAAGTGCAGGAGTCGCAGCATTGCCCAGCACTGCTTACAATTTTATTCTCAACCATGCAAATTATAACATATTACTTGCTGGTGTCAGTTTGGCTCAGTTGGTAGCACTCTCGCCTCTGAGTAAGGAAGTGGTGGGTTCAAGCTCCATTCCAGGACTTAAGCACCTATTCTAGGCTGGCCCTCCAGTGTGGAGAGTCCTGCATTGTGCCATCTTTTGGATGAGGTGTTGAACCAGGCCCCAGTGGTTCAGGTGGATGGTAAAGATCCCAGGGAACTACCAGAAGAGTAGGGGGTTCTCCTGGTAGCCCGGCCAACATCACTAAAAACAGATTCATTGATCAGTCATCTCATTGCTGTTTTGGGGATCTTGCTGTGTACAAAATGGCAGGCATTTTTCTAGCATAACAACAGTCACAGTAATACAATATGAAATGCTTTAAAACATAATGAACGCAACTTTTTTATTGCATATAAACAAAACACAACAATGCAGCTAAGTGGATTAATAACCTGCTATGCATACTGTTTCTCAGATATAAACGGTTACCGTTGCCTGTTGATACCACTCTGGAAGAAGCAGACTTTGATGCATTCATTAGTACAGTCAGGGTAAGTCAGAGTATTTAATGAGGGGTATGAGAGATGTGATCAAATAAATTATGGTTTCTCCAAGTTTCATCAGGCCTGATGCCAGGCATGAAGAGATTAAAGAGCTCTAGATGTCTCAGGTGCAAAGAAATTAAAACCCCACCAGATGTTGCAGGCTGAAAGATTAAACCCCACCGGATGTCCCAGGCTCAAAGATATGAAACCCAACCAGATGTTCCTGGCTCAACGAGAATAAAACACTGCCAGATGTTTCAGGCTGAAAGAGATTAAAATGCCACCAGATGTTCCAGGCTGAAAGAGATTAAAATGTGTGAGGCAAAGGAGGAGATTGCGGGGGCTCTAACACATATATTCAGAACCTCTCTGGCCACAGGGGATGTGCCAGAGGACTGGAGAACCGCTAATGTAGTACCATTATTCAAGAAGGGGAGTAGGGAAAAACCGGGGAACTACAGGCCAGTGAGCCTAACATCAGTGGTAGGAAAATTATTGGAAAAAATTCTGAAGGACAAAATTAGTCTCCACTTGGAGAAGCAAGGATTAATCAGGGATAGTCAACATGGCTTTGTCAAGGGAAGATCATGTCTGACTAATTTGATTGAATTTTTTGAGGGGGTGACTAGGCGTGTGGATGAGGGTAACGCAGTGGATGTGGTATACATGGATTTCAGTAAGGCCTTCGATAAAGTCTCGCACAGGAGACTGGTCAAGAAGGTACGAGCCCATGGAGTCCAGGGTGCCTTGGCACTTTGGATACAAAACTGGCTTAGTGGCAGAAGGCAGAGGGTGATGGTCGAAGGTTGTTTTTGTGACTGGAAGCCTGTGGCCAGTGGGGTACCACAGGGATCGGTGCAGGGGCCCTTGCTGTTTGTGGTCTACATTAACGACTTGGATATGAATGTAAAAGGTATGATCAGTAAGTTCGCTGATGATACAAAAATTGGTAGGGTGGTAAATAGCGAGGAGGATAGCCTCAGTCTGCAGGACGATGTAGATGGGTTGGTCAGATGGGCGGAACAGTGGCAAATGGAATTTAACCCGGAAAAGTGCGAGGTGATGCACTTTGGAGGGACTAACAAGGCAAGGGAATACACAATGAATGGGAAGACCCTAGGCAAGACAGAGGGTCAGAGGGATCTTGGTGTGCAAGTTCACAGATCCCTGAAGGCGGCGGAACAGGTAGATATGGTGGTAAAGAAGGCATATGGGATACTTGCCTTTATTAGCCGAGGCATAGAATATAAGAGCAAGGAGGTTATGATGGAGCTGTATAAATCACTGGTTAGGCCACAGCTGGAGTACTGTGTGCAGTTCTGGTCGCCGCACTACAGGAAGGATGTGATCGCTTTGGAGAGGGTGCAGAGGAGATTCACCAGGATGTTACCAGGGCTGGAGCGCTTCAGCTATGAAGAGAGACTGGGAAGATTGGGTTTGTTTTCCTTGGAGCAGAGGAGGCTGAGGGGGGACATGATTGAGGTGTACAAAATTATGAGGGGCATAGATAGGATGGATACTAAGGAGCTTTTTCCCTTCGTTGAGGGTTCTATAACAAGGGGGCATAGATTCAAGGTAAAAGGCGGGAGGTTTAGAGGGGATTTGAGAAAGAACTTTTTCACCCAGAGGGTGGTTGGAGTCTGGAACTCACTGCCTGAAAGGGTTGTGGAGGCAGGAACCCTCACAACATTCAAGAAGCATTTGGATGAGCACTTGAAATGCCATAGCATACAGGGCTACGGACCAAATGCTGGAATATGGGATTAGATTAGATTGGGCTTGATGGCCGGCGCGGACACGATGGGCTGAAGGGCCTCTATCCTTGCTGTATAACTCTATGTTCCAGGCTCAAAGGGATTAAAACCCCACCAGATGTTCCTGGCTCAAATATATTAAAACCCCACCGATGTTACAGGCTGAAAAATTAAAACCTCACCAGATGTTGCAGGCTGAAAGATTAAACCCCACCAGATGTTCCAGGCTCAAAGAAATTAAAACCCCACCAGATGTTGCAGGCAGAAAGGGATTAAAAAGCTGCCAGATGTTCCAGGTTGAAAGAGATTAAAATTGGGTTCATTACTTGAAAAGTGTTTACCTCCCAGAAGTGAATCTCTGAAGATTTTCTTTTTGAAAAATACCAAGTGTATTTCTGATTATTTTCCATATAAACTTTGGGGTTGATTTTAAACCACCCCGCCTGGCGAGAATGGGGTGGTGGGGCTTTAAAATGTAGCATCGTGCTTCCCACCCCATTCCCGCTGCAAACGCGCTGGCCACCATTTTAACTGCTCACTGCAGTTTGGTGGCTGAGGCACCCACCTCATAACTTTATGCAAATAGGGTCATATTACATCAATGGGAGCACGAATGCATTTTAACCTGTGCCTGAGCCGGGAAGTCAATGCGACAGCTGTCTGGAAGGATGAAGAGACCATCCTAGGTAAGTGAAAAGTTTTCCTTTGTTGGGCCGGGATGAGCAGGCCTGCTCCTCTGATCCCCACAAGGAATGTCGTGGCCTCACCAGCCTCAGACTTCCCCCATACTCCTCCTGCAAAAACCTCCCAAAACCTCCTGCCCGTGACTGCTTGCCAATGAGCCTATATAGAATCATAGGGGGTAATTCTGATTTTGGGCGAAAGTGTAAAATGGTCGATATCGATTCAGCCGCCCGTTATACACCTCTCCCCATTTTCATTTCCATTGAAATCAATGATTCCATGTTTATGGAAGCAGATTCAATAGTAGCTTTCAAAAGGGAATTGGATATATACTTTAAAAGGAAAAATTTGCAGGGCTATGGGAAAACAACGGAACTAATTGGATAGTTCTTTCCAAGAGCCGGCACAGGCATGATGGGCTGAATGGCCTCCTGTGCTGTAAGGTTCTATGATTCTATGATAATTGAAGTGCTACCGCATTTATTTTAAATGGGTTCAATACTGCACTAAAACTTCATAGAAACATGTTAAGTGTTTGGACAATAATATTGCCTTTGCTCATTTCTACCCTTTTGTCTATTCCTTAGTATGATGTCCTTTGTTACAGATGACTAACAGAAACTAACTTATCTCAGTTTGAATTAACAGGTAGCCCCTTGAAGTTTGACCCTTCATTTAGGAAACGGGTATTCAACCCATCAACTTTGCCATATCATTGGAACATCAGGTGAATTAGTTAATTTGACAGTTCTGGTGTCTGCCTTGTTCTGTCTTAATTGATGTTTTCATTTTCCAGGAGTGCCCAAGCGTCATCTTCAGGGACAGTATCAAGCCACCTCCTGCCCTACTCTTTAACTGTCAAACAGGAGTAGGACGCTCCAATCTTGGAATGATAATAGGTGCTCTATTGATAGCTCACAGAACAGCATTTCCTCAGACGGAAAGGTAAGGCATTTAAGACGGGCTGGCACTGAACAAAATAACTGAAACATGAAGTTCTACTGTTTCTGTTCATTCTTATCAAAGAGCACACAGTTTTACACATGTCTTAGAACCTCATTAACCTAAGTTAACAAAATGATAATAAATGCAGAGATTTGGTCACACTCTTTTAGTTACAGGGGAGGTCTTACCCCAAATATGACATTGCTACCCACAGGAGAGGCTTGGTCCACGGTTACCAGACCTTTGACAGAATTTGAACATCACTTGAGTTTGCAGTATTGTCCTACAAAAACCAATTGCGACACTTTTTTTGAAACATCTTAACAAGCATTCTGAGAGTACCGTGCAATTCAGATATGTTAACGATTAAGTGGAAGAATAAGGTGAAACGATTTATCGTGTGTACCGTTTATCACTCCCTCCTTTGCTGGAATCCAATAATTCTAGTAAACTGTTGAGAAACTGAGAATTGTGGGTTTTGTGTGTCGCATATTTCTGTCCTACCTCAACATCCATTCCCCCCTCGCCCCACCATGTCTTTCAGTTCCCCCAAGTCTGATCTCCTGTGCATGTGCATTTGGAGACAGGCCTCCCAGCCTCTCTGGAACTCCCTCCCTAAATCCCTCTGCTTTCTACTTCTCTCCTCATCTGTCCCCTGTGTATTGGGTGAAGGGCATCAGCCAGACTGAGACAGAGGACCTATCCCCTCTCTACTGGGCTTGCTCTTTGGATGGACAGTTAAGTAAACTGGTCAATGATTTGCCATTAGCTGCTCATAATTATGCAGCATTCTTTAGGTGCCATGGCCAGATACATCCCAGCCAGGTGGAGAACACAAGCCTAAAACTCTGATTAAGCCCAGATGGGAAAGGGGCAGATCAGCCCACGATGGGACTGGAAAATGGGATGCCCCCCCCAATTTTAACTCCGGGCAGGTTTTGGTCGGGTGGGTGGCGAGGTGAGTTGAAAACTCAGCCGCTGCTGCAGAAATCAGGCCTGGGCTATTTTAATTCCTGGGCCTCATTAACGTGTCACCAGTCCACTTCCCTCCTGTTCCAGGTGGGAAATGGATGGGAAACGGCTGCTATCATCTGGATAATCAGGAGGCCCATGGTCATCCATGGAGGGTCTCGCAGGAGGAAAGGGGTGGGAGACGGGGCAGGGAGGCCTAAACTTCCCTGTGGTGCCTGGAGGAGCACCAAAGGGAAGTAAACAACTTACCCATTAGGCCTCTTTATCTTCCCGACTTTCTGCAGTTTAGTGGGAAAGCCACAACGACTTCTCTGCTCAAGTATGAGTTAAAATTGCAGTTGGGGCCCAATGACGCCATCAGACCCCAATCTACATATTTAAAGAAGGACCCCATTGGCTTTGGTCGGGTGGCTTAGCCGCCCATCCAGAAGCCTGCGTAAAAATCCTGGTCAGCGGGATGGTGGGTAAGTAATGTTAGTGATTTTAACTGCCCATCTGCCCAGTTTCTGCCAGGTAGGTAGGATTAAAATCGCCCACCCCATGTTTCTTTTTCTGCCTTTTCCCAGTGGGTGGAGGGGCCACGGGCAAATCTTCTCCCTGGCCGGGGGGGGGGAAGTTCCCATGCAACCTTGGGAATTCCACCGTTTACACCCTTAAAAGACTGCTGCAGAACTCTCGCAGACCTCAGACCTTGCCAGAAGTAAGGTAATCGTTCATGGAGGAGATCAAATACCTTAATTTAAACACTAATTTAAGACTTCTTTTGTTTTCAGCTTGGGAAAGGCCATGGGGTCCTCTTGGAGGAGCATCTGTCTTCTGGCCTTGTAGGCATGATGTGCCCATCCCAATCGTGCTTGTCACCCTGTCTCCACAATTTGCACCTCCACCCGCAAAGCGTGCGCATTAGGATTAGGCAGTGGCTTAAGTGTTGCTCTATCTGGAAGGCCGCCTGGTATTGGGGGAGGAAAAGAGTTAGGACGTGCCATGACTTTGCTCCTGCCCCAACTTGCGATTTAAGCCCATTTTTGAATACAGGCACATAGAAAGGTTTGTACAGAGTGTTTGGCCTGTAGCACTCTTAGCTGGGGTGCATCAAATCCAGGTAGCAGATATTCACGGGCTGCAGCGTGCCGTAAAAGGGAAAGTTGTGTTCGTGATAGTAAAGGGACAGGTTGGGCTCAATTTTACGGGGAAATTGTGGGTCCATTGGGGGCGGGGAGCTCCGAAAATCACGGAAATCCCGTTTGGGTTTGGAAGCCGATTCTAACCCGCTGACTTCCGAGTTCCCCATGGATGCACCTGTGTGCACGCGGGCATCCTGAAACCGGAAGTCCCACCGGCAATTAAAGCCAGTGGGACGACAGCTAAAGAGTCAAATGTACCTCATTGAGGTACTTAAGGCACTTTACTTGTGACAGATGACATGGTTATAATGATTTTTAACTTACCTGGGCGGCTTGCCCACCGCTTCTGATTCTTCCACTCTCCCCCCCCCACCCCCCGATCTTCCCCTCTCCCCCCGATCTTCCCCTCTCCCCCCGATCTTCCCCTCTACCCCTCCGATTTTCCCCTCTCCCCCCAATCCTCCCCTTCCCCCCTGATCTTCCCTTCTTCACCTCGATCTTCCCCTCTCCTCCGATCTTCCCCTCTACCCCCTCCCCCCCTGATCTTCCATTCTCCCCCACTGCCCGGTCTTCCAGTCCAGGCTGGCTGCCGGGCGTGAAACCCGGAGAGCACGTTAATCATCATCAATCACCATGCGATCGGTCGGAAATGGTAAGTTTTGTTAATGCGGGTTTGCCATGTGCACCTTCAACCCCCCTCCCCCCCCCCCCCCCCGCTGCCAGCCCACCAACATTCCAAAATTGAGCCCATTATCGGTCATTTATCTAATTTGATGTTTGTGGATACTGTCTGCAAAACAACAGTGACTGCAATTGAAAAATAATTCTTTGGCCTTGAAGAACTTTAGGACATCCTGAGTACGTGAAAGGTACTATATACAAACGCAAGCGCTATCTTTCTGCACTTAATTGTTCACAAAGGCACAGTGGAGACCGATGGGCAGCATTGCTCCCTTTGATGCTGAAGAGATCCTCCACAATATTGCCCAAGGAGAATTGTCTTGTGATTTTAATTTCATTGTTAATAACTAACAATGTGTGCTTTTAGACCTTTTCAAAGGGCAGACTTTGTAAACTGTTGACATATGGTTAAATATTAAGGAGTGATTGATAATTAGTTGCATTGTTATAAACTTAGATTTGAAAATACAAGAGTTTCTGGTCAAGAATGTCACTGTCCGATCATTGAAAGCTATGCCACTTCCTTTCCAAATGGTAGGAGAATTGTTGAAGAGGTCAGTACACGTTATTCTCTGTATTCTTATTATTTTGTGTGAGGTAATCTCGTATTTGTCCTATCTACACGAATGTGACATTTTATGATGAATCTACTTTCCCTTACTTCGGGAGTGTCTGACTGTCAGCTCACCTCTTAACCTTCTCACCTCTAGTGAAAAAAGTCCTAAGGTCGTTCTTTATAACTTCATCCTTGGTAACATCCTAGTGTATCTATATTGCACCTTTTCCATTGCTTCTATATCCTTCCTACAATAGGATGCCCAAACCTCCATTGCAATCTAAGTTCTTGTATATGTTCCACATACCTCCTTGCTTTTGTATTCTATGCCTCTAGATTTAAAACCAAATATTCTGTTGGCATTTTTCGGAGCTTTACCTGGCACTGATGCCCTTAATGACCTGTGTAACTGCAAAGCAAGATCCTTCTATATATCCCAGAATAGAGATACTGGGGCTTTCTGGCTTTTGGATAACTGTCTATTCAAATTTAAAAAGGAACTGTCACCCATGTACAAACTGAACCAATCAGAAAGAAGTTTGAATTATAGGAAAGAAAGAATTTGCATTTATATAGCAGCTTTCACATCCTCAGCTTGTCACAAAGAACTTCACAGCCAATAAAGTATAATCAATACGAGGATACATGGCAGCTAATTTGAACACAGCAAGATCCCACTAACGGCAGTGAGGTATCTGACCAAATAATCTGGCATTGGTTGTGGGATGAATGTAGACTAGGATACTGGGAGAATTTTCCTGCTCTTCTTCGAATAGTGCTATGGGATCTTTTATACCCACCTGAGAGGGAAGAATGAGCTTCAGTTTAATATTTCACCTGAAAGACAGTACATCTGACAGTGCAGCACTGAAGTGTCAGCCGAGATTATGTCAGTCACTGGAATGGGGCTTGAACCCACAACCTTCTGATTCAGTGGCAAGAGTGCTACCACTGAACCAAGGTTCTCACTTATTCCTGTGTCGCCCCTCTAATTGGTAAAATGTGGAACAATGTATTAAAATAAGCTTGGTACATGGTTCTGAACTGCAGTTGGTTTTTAAGCTATTTATGTACCTTGACTGGATTTAACTGGACAACTACCAACTTAAGACGAAAAAAATACTCAATTTTTCTCACAGTCAGTGATATGGTAATGAGATGGTAGAAAATTTAAGCTGATCGCAAACACAGTAAACAAATAAGTTTACAGAGTTTAGTTGGAATGCAAAATTCTCTGCCGCAAATCCACTTTCTGGTGTATTCCTGTCTTGTATATTTAAGGCCAAAATTTGGAGGGTCCAATATTACTCTCATATACCTGGGAAATGCTTGGTTACAGAAAAGAAAAAGGCACAGACCTATCAAGTAGGGTTTCTGCTGCCTGTTAGTTGCTCTGGGACATCTGGGCTTCCACAAAGAGGCGGATCAGGTTTTGTGCCTACGACATGCATAGAACCAGGGCAAACCTGCTGTACTTTCTTCTCCATGTGATGGAAGGGTGCCCATTTTACAGCTGCTTGAAAAGCTAGCATTAGGCCTTACACATGGGTTCCTCTTAGAATGGAGGGTCTAAGAGACCAAGCAGCAACACAAGAGAGATTGGAAAAGGTCTCTTCCAGCGCCCCACCGACTGAACTTCTACTCCATGTCCACACTCCCAGTAAATCTTTAGTCCTGGAGGACCTCTGGTTGCTGTTGGAGATCAGAAAGCCCTGAGGCTGGCAGCTCCAACTATGTTCCTGCCCCCGTTTCCCAGTGCAAGGCCCTGCCGGGGGACTGGTCTGTGTTGAGAGTGTGGCCAGGCCATGCAAATGACCTGGCCCACCAAATTTGGGCTCTCGGGGGCCTGGACAGGCACAGTGCAGTTTGGGTGCACTGAAGTTGTCCAGCACCAGGGAAAAGTGGGGGCAGAACTCTGGGGTTGCAGTCTCTTGATTATCTGCCAATTAACATTATACACTAGGGTGGGGGAGATGGGGACTGAGGGGGAGAGCCCTCCTTCAATTTAGTAGACAATGGAAGTTCCACTGTGAATACAATGTAATAACTGTAAAAGAGCATCTGGTTTAAATTTGCAGGTGGATAGCATTGTGAATATTTATTCAGAAATGCACGATTTGAAGGAAACCATTTACCTTTACAAAGGTAAAGTGCAAAAGCTCTCAGAGGAGCGTCGGAGCCAGGTACAGCTGACATTCAATTTGCTACACTTCAACTGACCTTTTCTTTATAAGTTGAAACAAGTAAATCCGTTTTTGTTTAGAGATGGGATTCTAGGCCAATTCTCAGTGAGTTGGTAAGTATCGAGGATTATAGCTGCAGAAGACTTCAAGTATTGGAGACCTCAAGATATCTAACAAACAAAACAATTATTACAATTAAACTGGACAATTAATTAAATAAAAAGGGGGAAGTTTAACCCCCCCCCGGGCGGAACAAATGGGCCAACTGCCAGTGAGGTGCTGCGAGGGGTCTAGTCCATTTTAATGCCCGAGCCTCATTGAAATGCAGCAGGTGAGGTGCCCACCCAAAACGGGTGTCCAAAGGTAGTTCACTACCTTCCAATTCTCATGAAGGGGTTCACACCTGAAACGTCAATTTGTCCATTCTCTCCACAGATGCTGCTGAGTATTTCCAACATTTTCTGTTTTTTTTTCAGATTTTGCTTTAGTATCTCTTTCACCGAGTCTTTTGGTCAGTCCTAATATCTCCTCCCTTGTGATGTGCCTTGGGATGTTTTTCTACATTAAAGGTGCTTGTAACAGAGTGAGCGAGGGACGATATGTAAACCATACAATGATGAGAGCTCGGTATCCGAGATAGGGATGCAACGTTAAGAAGTTATATAAAAGGTGTTCTAGCTTTAAGAAATCGTTGACCTTAATTGGTTTTAATGACTCCCAGCGTGTAAGAATAAAAGGCTGGGAACTGGTTCAGTTGGGAGAGAAGAGTTAGGCTGGAAAGTAATACCTATCACTGTCTTGTTCATCGCTGCAAGTAAAGACCCCACGTGGGTGAATAAACCTCACTTATTTTAGGATCTAGTCTGCGTGGGTTCTGGGCCTGCATCAGTTTGTTACAGTGCTATATAAATGCGAGTTGTTTATAAGGATACTGGTGTTGATGATAGGCTACTGATAAGAACGGTATTGTTTCCACTGAATAAAAAGCAATAAACTCATTTACATATTGGAAAAGGGCCACAATTTATGTCTTCATATTCAATGCTGGAATAACAACAGAGAGCTCATGAATTTGCATCATGCTGTATTAGACAGTAATCGCAACATGGGAAAATACAGCACCAGAAAAGACTGCAGTCCATCTGGCTGATTCCGAAAACTACTCCCTCTCAATCGCCCGCTCCCTCAAATATCTATCCAATTCTCCTTTAAACTTTTCCACACTGTCTGCCTCCGTGGCCAGTCCATTCCAGCATTCACTGCCTTCTGTGTAAAATAGTTAAATCTAAACTCTCTGCATCCCTGCTCTAAGTTTGTTGCCTGGTTCTACAGTTTGTTGCAATCTCCAACATATTGGGAGTCAATGAATCTTTTCCCTTAAAAATTATGAAAACTTGAATAAAAATACACCTGAATCTTTGCTTCTCCAGAGTAAAGAAAGATTCCCAGGCTCTCCGAGCTCTCCTCATAGCTCACATGCTTTCATTTAGGTATGTCAGAAAGGTAGCGAATTTCTTGAGTGTGTTCAGGATAACTTTCTGCAACAATATGTCCCAGAACCAACAAGGAGGTAGGCCATATTAGATTTAATAATGAGTAATGAGGCAGATTTAGTTAGCAGCCCAATGGCGTGTGAACATTTATTTAATAGCGATCATAATATGATCGAGTTCAATGTTGCGTTTAAAAGGGAGAAACCTGTATCAGCTACTAAGATTCTAAAGTTAGGTAAGGCCAGGATGAGACAGAGACTGTCCACAGTAAATTGGACAAATCTATTAATGGATAAAATGACAGAAGATCAGTGGGAAGTGTTCAAAAAAGAATTTAACGTGATACAGAACCAGTTTATACCCCTAAGGGGCAAGAGCTCTACTTTCCAAAAAAATAGCCATGGACAACAAAAGAGGTAAGGGACAACATAAAACTAAAAGAAAAAGCATACAAAAATGCAAAAAATAGCATGGATCCTGGTGACTGGGAGAGATACAAACAATGGTGACAAAACAGATAGTATGAGCTACAAATAGGGAATATGAAAACAAACTTGCAAGGGATATCAAAATCAACACAAAAATTTTTTACAATTATATTAGGAAATAGAGGGTGATCAAGATCAATGTGGGCCCCTTAAAAACTGATAATGATGATAATGTAAATAAAAATAATAAAAATAAGGAAATGGTGGACATGTTAAATAATTACTTTGCATCAGTATTTACAGTAGAGGAAGAGGATAGCAGGCCGGATATCCTAAGGAAACTAATTTTGAATCAGGGAGGGGGACTCACCATAATTAATGTAAGCAAATTAACAGTAATGAAGAAAATAATGCATAAAGAGTGACAAATCCCCAGGACCAGATGGTTTTCATCCCAGGGTAGATGAAAACATTGCAGAAGCCCTAACTATATTCATCCAAAGTTCTCGTGATTCGGGAACCGTTCCTTTAGGTTGGAAAATTGCACATGTCACTTTGCTATTTAAGAAAGGTGAGAGAGGGAAACCAGGGAAATATAGATCAGTTAGCCTAGCATCTGTTGCCGGGAAATTACTAGAGTCTAATCAAGGATAGAATGACTGAACACCTTGTAAATTTTCAGCTGATCAGAGAGAGCCAGCATGGATTGGTAAAGGGTAGGTCATGATTGACAAACCTGATTGAATTTTTTGAAGAGGTGACTAAAGTAGTGGACAGGGGAATGTCTATGGATGTTGTTTATATGGACTTCCAGAAGGCTTTCGATAAAGTCCTTCATAAGAGACTGTTTGCTAAATTTGAAGCTCATAGAATTAAGGGCAAATTATTGACCTGTTTGGAAATTGGCTGAGCGGCAGGAGACAGATGGTAGAGATAATGGGCAGGTACTTAAATTGGCAGAATGTGACTAGTGGTGTCCCACAGGGATCAGTATTGGAGCCTCAACTATTCATTGTATTTATTAACGATAGAAAGCCACATATCCAAGTTTGACATGACACAAAGGTAGGCAGCATTGTAAGCAGTTTAGATAGAAACATAAAATTACAGAGAGATATTAATAGATTAAGTGAATGGGCAAAACTGTGGCAAATGGATTTCAATGTAAACAAGTATGAGGTCATCCACTTTGGACCTAAAAAGGATAGCTCAGAGTACTTTTGAAATTGAGAAAAGCTCAAAACAGTGGAGGTCCAAAGAGACTTAAGGGTCTGTGTACATAGATCATTAAAATGTCATGGAGAGACACAGTTAATATTCAAAAAGGCTAATGGAATGCTGGCCTTTCTATCTAGAGGACTGGAATACAAGGGGGTAGAAGTTATGCTACGGCTATACAAAGCCCTGGTTAGACCACACCTGGAGTACTGTGTTCAGTTCTGGGCACCGCATCTTAGGAAGGATATATTGGCTTTGGTGGGAATGCAGCGTAGATTTACTAGAATGATACCTAGATTCCAAGGGTTCACAGAATCATAGCATCATATGATGGTTACAGCACAGAAGGAGGCCATTTGACCCATCAAACCCGTGCCAGCTTTTTGTAAGAGCAATCCAGTTAGTCCCATTCCCCTGCTCTTTTCCCATAGCCCTGCGAATTTTTTTCCTTTATGTATTTATCTAATTCCTTTTTGAAAGCCATGATTGAATTTGCTTCCACCGCCCTTTCAGGCAGCGCATTCCAGATCATAACTACTCGCTGCGTAAAAAAGATTTTCCTAATGTCGCCTTTGGTTCTTTTGGCAATCACCTTAAATCTGTGCCCTCTGGTTCTCGGCCCTTCCGCCAATTTCTCATTATTTACTTCATCTGAACCCTTCATGATTTTGAACACTTCTATCAAATCTCCTTTTAACCTTCTCTGCTCTAAGGAGAACATCTCCAGCTTCTCCAGTCTATCCATATAACTAAAGTCCCTCACCTTGAACCATTCTAGTAAATCTTTTCTGCACCCTGTCTAAGGCCTTCACATTCTTCCTAAAGTGCAGTGCCCAGAATTGGATACAATACACCAGTTATGGCTGAACCAGTGTTTTATAAAGGTTCCACATAACTTCCTTGCTTTTGTACTCTATGCCTCTATTTATAAAGCCCAGGATCCCGCATGCTTTTTTAACCGCTTTCTCAACCTGTCCTGCCACCTTCAAAGATTTGTGCACATATACCCTCGGGTCTCTCTGTTCCTGCATCCACTTTTGAATTGTACCATTTAGTTTAGATTGCCTCTCCTCGTTCTGCCTGCCAAAATGTATCACTTTGTACTTCTCTGCATTAAATTTCATCTGCTCTGTGTCCGCCCACTCCGCCAGCCTGTCTATGTCCTCTTGAAGTCTATCACTATCCTCCTCACTGTTTACTACATTTCCAAGTTTTGTGTCATCTGCAAATTTTGAAATGGTGCCCTGTACACCCAAGTCCAAGTCATTAATATATATATCAAAAAAAGTAGCGATCCTAGTGCTGACCCCTGGGGAACACCACTGTATACCTTCCTCCAGTCCGAAAAACAACCATTCACGACTACTCTCTGTTTCCTGTCACTTAGCCAATTTCATATCCATGTTACCATTGCCCCTTTTATTCCATGGGCTTCAATTTTGCTGACAAGCCTATTATGTGGCACTTTTGAAAGTCCATATACACAACATCAACCACATTGCCCCCATCAATCCTTTCTGTTACCTCATCAAAAAGCTCAATCAAGTTAGTTAAACATGATTTGCCTTTAACAAATCCGTGCTGTCTTTCCTTTATTAATCCACACTTGACCAAGTGACTATTAATTCTGTCCCGAATTATCATTTCTAAAAGCTTCCCCACCACCGAGGTTAAACTGAATGGCCTGTAGTTGTTGGGTTTATCCTTACACCCTTTTTGAAATGTTACAAGGGTGTAACATTTGCAATTCTCCAGTCCTCTGGCATCACCTCCATATCTAAGGAGGATTGGAAGATTATGGCCAGCACCTCTGCAATTTCCATCCTTACTTCCCTCAGAAACTAGGATGCATCCCATCCGGACCGGGTGACTTATCTACTTTAAGTATAGCCAGCCTTTCTAGTACCTTCTCTTTATCAATTTTTAGCCCATCCAGTATCTGAACTACCTTCTTGTTTACTGTGACTTTGGCAGCATCTTCTTCCTTGGTAAAGACAGATGCAATGTACTCATTTAGTACCTCAGCCATGCCCTCAGCCTCCATATGTAGATGTCCTTTTTGGTCCTTAATTGGCCCCACCCATCCTCTTACTACCCGTTTACTGTTTATATGCCTATAGAAGACTTTTGGATTCTCATACTCTCTCTTTGCCCCTCTATTTCCTTTTTCACTTCTCCTCTGTACTTTCTATATTCAGTCTGGTTCTCAACCTGTATTATAAACCTGACATCAATAATATGCCCCCCTTTTCTGCATCATCTTACTTTCTTTTGTCATTCAAAGAGCTTTGGCTTTGCTTGCCCTACCTTTCTCCCTCATGGGAATACCTATACTGTAACCAAACCATCTCCTCTTTAATGGCCGCCCATTGTTCGATTACCATTTTACCTGCCAATCTTTGATTCCAATTTACCCGGGCCAGATCTGTTCTCTACCCACTGAAATTGGCCCTTCTCCAATTAAGTATTTTTACTCTAGATTGCTCCTTGTCCTTTTCCATAACTAATCTAAACCTTATGATACTATGATCGCTGTTCCCTAAATGTTCCCCCACTGACACTTGCTCCACTTAACCCACTTCATTCCCCAGAACCAGATCCTTGTTGGGCTGGACACATATTGATCAAGAAAATTCTCCTGAACACACTTCAGAAATCCTTCCCCCTCTTTGCCCTTTCTATTATTGCTCTCCCAGTCTATATTAAGATAGTTGAAGTCCCCCATTATCGCTCCTCTATAGTTCTTGCATCTCTCTGTAATTGCCCTGGAAATTTGCTCTTCTGTATCCTTCCCACTAATTGGTGGTCTATAGAATGCACCCAGTAGTGTAATGGCACCTCTATTGCTTCTTAACTCTAACCAAATAGATTCTGTCCTTGACCCCTCATCCTGCCCTTTTTTGAGTCAGGTCTCCATTACTGCCACTACATTATATTCCTATATGGCTATTTGCACCTGTAGCTCACCAAGCTTATTTACCGTGCTTCATGCATTTACACAGATGCACTCTAAACCTATCTTAGACCTTGTCATATTCTCTCTTAGTCTGATCCCACCTAATACTGTACTATTTCTTGCTCTAGTGCTATCTGTCTCACCCAATCCTTTGTGCACCTTGTTTCTCTTCTCTAATGCTACATCCTGGTGCCCATCCCCCTGCCAAATTAATTTAAACCCTCCCCCACACCACTAGTGAACCTCCCCGTGAGGACATTGGTCCCAGCTCTGTTGAGGTGCAATCCGTCTGTCTTGAACAGGTCTCTCCTGCCCCAGAACTGGTCTCAATGCCCCAAGAACCTGAAGCCCTCCATCTTGCACCATGTCTCTAGCCATGCATTAACCTGCCTTATCTTTCTATTTCTGTGCTCACTAGCGCATGGCACTGGGAATAATCCAGAGATTACTACCTTTAAGGTCCTGCTTTTTAACTTCCTCCCTAGCTCCTGAAACTCTGACCACAGGACCTCATCCCTTTTCTTTCCTATGTCGTTGGTACCCACATGGACCATGACTTCTGGCTGTTCCCCTTCCTCCCGCAGAATGTTCTGCACCCTCTCCGTGATGTTAAATGACGAGTAGAGATTACACAAACTAGGGTTGTATTCCCTGGAATTTAGAAGATTAAGGGGTGATTTGATCCAAGTTTACAAGATATTAAGGGGAACTAATAGATAGAGAGAAACTATTTCCACAGGTTGGGAACTAGGGGACATAGTCTAAAAATTAGAGCCAGGACTTTCAGGAGTGAAGTTAGGAAACACTTCTACACGCAAAGGATGGTAGAAGTTTGGAACTCTCTTCCACAAACGCCATTTGATGCTAGTTGAATTGTTAATTTTAAATCTGAGATTGATAGATTTTTGTTAACTACAGGTATTAAGGGATATTGGGCTAAGGCGGGGATGTGGAGATAGGTCACAGATCTCATTAAAAGGAGGAACAGGCTCGAGGGGCTAAATGGCCTACTCCTGCTCCTATGTTCCTATCAATTTATCTGTCCCTAGTGCGTCAGCATTGGCTCAGTGGTAGCGCTATCGCCATTGAGTCAGCAGGTTGTGTGATCATGTTCCACTCCAGAGATATAATCTAGGCTGATACTTTAATGCAGTATCGAGGGAGTGCTGCATTGTCGGAGGTGCCGTCTTTCAGGTGAGATGTTAAACCAAGGCCTCATCTGCCTTCTCAGGTGGATGTAAACGATCCCAAGGCACTATTCAATGAACAGCAGGGGAGTTCTCCTGGTGTCATGGCCAATATTTATCCCTGAACCAACAACGCTATCTGGTCATTGTCTCATTGCTGTTAGTGGGACCTTGCTGTGTGCAAATTGACTGTCGGGTTTCCCCTCATTACAACAGTGATTATACTTCAAAAGTACTTCATTGGCTGTGAAGCACTTTGGGATATCCTGAGGTCGTGGCAGGCATTGGATGAATGCAAGTTCTTTCTTTCTTTATCTGTCATTTCAAGATCTTTATTGTTTCTCACATTCTCCCTCTCTTCGTGCTTCTGAAGCCATGCTATCTATGTTCAGCAGTTTAAGGGTAGACCAGTCTGTGAGTATTACTGCTAATAGGCTCAAGGAGCTGAATGGCCTACTCCTGTTCCCATGTTCCTAATCTTTCATTAGTCTTGGATCTGAGCTCCTTCTTTGCTAAAATAAAAACAGAAAATGCTGGAAACACTCAGCAGGTCCTGCAGCATCTGTGGAGAGAGGAAGGCAGGGTTAACTTTTGCAGCATCTGCAGTATTTTACTATTTTTTTCTCCTTCTCTGCTAATCCTGACCTTTGAATTTCCTAGGGCTGTAGTTATTCAGCCCCCAGATAACTTGAATTTGTTCTTTAAATGTGAACAAGAAATTGCAGCAAAACTCTGGGGGTTCAATGCAAATCTGATTCTGTATTTTTAGTATTCATATAGAAGAATGTGAGCACTAATTCTTTCTACAGTAATGTTGGGACATTATTTGTAAGATTCATTGCTTTGTATGTGCTTGGTCTGGCAGATGGGGCTACTGCATTGAAGAAATTTGTGTTAAAATCAGAAAGATGCTCTCAAGAGTAAATTGTGAAAACTGTTCAAAACCATTTAATCATGTTGTGTAATTTTGACAAAATCACCTTTTAATATAGTTTTTTGGAAGAATTGTCTTGCACTATTTTAGGGAATCAATCCGAGGGAAAACTTGATCAGAAAAACCTTCCAGATCCTTCAGAGGTATTTTTACCTCATTGCTTTCAACAGCTACCTCCATGAACAGGTCAGAAACTAACATTTATGTGCAGCTCAGTATGCATTGAAACATTATAGCATAGATTACATTGGTACAAAATTGAGCGTCCAAATTAATTCACGAGCAAAAAGACATAGAGGGAATTGTCCTCTGCAATCTTGCCCGATATTGGGTGGGATTAGGGTGGAGAATGACGGAAAACTGGGTTGGTGAGACAATTTTCAAATCACTCATTTTAAATGTTAGGATAATCATACGTGTTGTACATCCAAAATTCCGGTATGTGCCCCTGACGGACGAGGCTCCCTTTTGGGAGCAAGAAAGAAAGAACTTGCATATAGAGTGCCCGTCATGACCTTAGGATGTCCCAAAGCGCTTTGCAACCAATGAAGCATTTTTGAAGTGTAGTCACTGCTGTAATGTAGGAAGTGAGGCAGCCAATTTGCACACAGCAAGGTCCCAAATACAGCGATGAGATAATGACTAGATAATCTGTGTTAATAATGTTAGATGAAGAATAAGTATTGGCCAGGACACCATGGAGAACTCCACTGCTCTTCTTTGAACAGTGGGATGGGATCTTTTACGTTTACCTGAGAGGACAGATGGGGCCTTGGTTCAACGTCTCATCTGAAAGACGGCACCTCCGGCAGTGCAGCACTCCCTCAGTACTGCACTGAAGTCAGGGTTATGTGCTCAAGTCTCTAAATTAAGCCTGGAACCCACAACCTTGGACTCAGAGGCGAGCGTGCTACTACTAAGCCAAGGCTAACACCTTGGAGAACAAAGTTATTACTGGATATAAAAAGATACTAAACCATTGTGAAATCTTCAGCTTTTGTAAATATTTTTATGTGAAGTGCTTTTATTTATTTCCAGTATCCATTGGCTTTCTCAGTCATGTTCAGTACTTGGATGCGACGGAAACCTTTCTTCTACAGGCTACTGAGTGCAATGTCCAGGCTTGAGATGAAGACTCCTGCTAATCTCATCAGCAACAACCTTTGTGTTCTAGTAAGTCAGTCGCATTCATTGAAATTTGAATGGCTGTTTTCAAGTCAGTCTAATTCAGTGAGTGTGATACATTCTGCATATGAGTGTGAGGAGGTTATGGAGATACATAACAACACTATTTTTATATGTGTACATGTGCTGCATTTGTGCACTGTATGTATGTGCTGTGTATATATATTAATGACTTGGACTTGGGTGTACAAGGCACATTTTCCAAATTTGCAGATGACACGAAACTTGGAAGGGTACTGAACAGTGAGGAGGATAGACTTCAAGAGGATATAGACAAGCTGGTGGCACGGGGGGACAGCTGAAATTTAACGCAGAAAAATGCAAAGTGATATATTTCGGTAGGAAGAACGAGGAGAGGCAATATAAATTAAAGGGCACAACTCTAAAAGGGGTACAGGAACAGAGAGATCTGGGGGTATATGTGCACAAATCATTGAAGGTTGCAGGGCAAGTTGAGAAAGCGATTAAAAAAGCATACGGGACCCTGGGCTTTATAAATAGAGGCATGGAGTACAAAAGCAAGGAAGTCATGATGAAACTATATAAAAAACTGGTTCAGCCACAACTGGAGTATTGTGTCCAGTTCTGGGCGCTGCACTTTAGGAAAGATGTGAAGGCTTTACAGAGGGTGCAGAAGAGATTTACTGGAATGATTCCAGGGATGAGGGACTTTAGTTATGTGGATGGACTGGAGAAGCTGGGGCTGTTCTCCTTGGAACAGAGAAGGTTGAGAGGAGATTTGATAGAGGTATTCAAAATCATGAAGGGTCTAGACAGAGTAGATAGAGAGAAACTGTTCCCATTGGCAGAAGGGTCAAGAATCAGACGGCATAGATTTAAGGTGATTGGCAAAAGAACCAAAGGTGACATGAGGAAAAACTTTTTTACACAGCGAATGGTTGGGATCTGAAATGCACTGCCCGAGGGGGTGGTGGAGGCAGATTCAATCATGGCTTTCAAAAGGGAACTGGATAAGTACTTATAAGTAAAATATTTGCAGGGCTACGGGGATAGGGCGGGGGAGTGAGACTAGCTGGATTGCTCTTGTATAGAGCTGGTGTGGACTCGATGGGCCGAATGGCCTCCTTCTGTGCTGTAACCTTTCTATGATTCTATGTATATATGCTGTGTGTATATATTGTGTGTATGTATTGTGTGTATGTGCTATGTTTGTGCTGACTATTTTTCATCTACATACTGCTGCTCGGCACCATCATCCGAAGACACAACATCAGATTTCACATGTACACTGACAACACCCAGCTCCACCTCACCACCACCTCTCTCGACCCCTCCATTGCATCTGATTTGTCAGCTGCTTGTCCGACATTTCCTCCAATTAAATATTGGGAAGACTGAAGCTATTGTCTTTGGGCCCTGCCACAAACTCCATTCCCTAGCCACCGACTCCATCCCTCGCCCTGGCCACTCTGATACTAAACCAGATTGTATGCGACTTCTGCATCCTATCTGACCCTGAGCTGAGCTTCTGACCCCATATCCTGTCTATCACCAAATCAGCCTACTTCCACCTCTGTAATAATGCCCGACTTTGACCCTGCCTCAACTCATTTGCTGCTGAAACCTTCATCCATGCCTTTGTTACTTCCAGACTTGACTATTCCAATGTTCTCCTGGCTGGCCTCCCATCTTCTACCCTCCGTAAACTTCAGTTCTTCCAAAACTCTGTTGCCCATATCCTAACTTGCACCACGTCCTGTTCACCCATCACCCCGGGTACTCGCTGACCTACATTGGCTCCTGGTCCAGCAATGCCTCGAATTTAAAATTCTCATCCTTGTGTTTAAATCCCTCCATAGCCTCACCCCTCCCTATCTCTGTAACCTCCTGCAGCCCTACAACCTTCTGAGATCTCTGTGCTCCTCCAATTCTGGCCACTTGTCCGTCCTGATTCCCTTCGCCCCACCAATGGTGGCCGTGCCTTCAGCTATCTCGGTACTAAACTCTGGAATTCCCTCCTTAACATCTCCTCTTCTCTACCTCTCCTCCTTCAAAGATGTTCCTTAAAAACTACCTCTGCGACCACCTGACCTAATATCTCCTTGTGTAGCTCGGTGTCAGATTTTGTTTAATAACTCTCCTGTGAAGCGTCATGGGATGTTTTACTACGTTAAAGACACTATATAAAGGCAAGTTGTTTTTGTTGTTTGACTGTATGCGCAGTGGAAATGCACTGTATATACATGTGTGAGTAGAATTCCATTAGCAATAGATTTAATACTGAAGCCTAAGTGTAGATTTTCTAAGCCCTCACCCACTGCCAGTGCACCCACCATTTTCCGATATGCGCTGGTGGGTGACAGGCGACGACTCGAAAAGTCTATCCTATAAACCTACTGACAAAACCTGAAAAACAATTGCCTTCCAAAAGGTCTGCAGGATTCCAGCACATGAAAAAACTTAATCAACCCTTCAATCTATGATTTAACTGTTCCTGTTCACCGCCTGTTTATTGCACAGGAATAAACCTGGATTCAGGAATAACCGCACTCAACAATAACAAGTGCTGAATGAACACTGACCATATTGTCCCCTTGGATTTGAAAGCTCAATTTAATTTCAACCCCTTTACATCAGCAAATGAACTCTCTGCTTGTGACCTGCAGCTTGCCGATGAGTCCATGGACCTTGATGAAATGAGCAGCCTAAAACAGATGAAAGTGGCAAACTACAGAAAAGTTTCCAAAATGCCAGTTTGTGGAATGGCACAACCAAGTCCAGAGGTCAGCAATGTCATTTATTTCATTATGTACACATCCATATTTAATAGAACTGCCTCAATTATACTAATAGGCAGCTCCTATATCCACTATCAGACAGTTCTTCTGACTAGTGGTCGGCAGTTCCTGTATAAACTGTATACTCAGTTGGGCAGTATCTCTATGTACTATTGGATGCTCTTTTAAATATTGGTTTATGGGATATATAAAGTGGAGGGTAGGTCTATATACTGGTAGGTAGATGCCCCATATACTGAGGGCAACTCCTCTAAATATCAGTCTGCAGTTCAGATTTGATATTTACTGGTTGATGTCTCCTCTTTTTACTAATGGGCAGTTCCTTTAAGTACTATTCAGCAGCTTTCATAGAAGGTAAAGCTCAGGAGGAGGCCATTTGGCCCATCGTGCCTGTGCCAGCTCTTTGAAAGAGCTGTCCAATTAGTCCCACTCCCCTGCTCTTTCCCCATAGCCCTGGAAATTTTCTCCCTTCATGTATTTATCTAATTCCCTTTGAAAGTTACTACTGAAACTGCTTCCACCACCTTTTCAGACAGTGCATTTCAGATCATAACAACTCGCTTCGTAAAAAAATGTTTCCTCATGTCGCCTATGATTCTTTTGCTGATCACCTTAAATCTGTGTCCTCTGGTTACTGACCCTTCTGCCATTGGAAACAGTTTCTCCTTATTTACTCTATCGAAACCATTCATGATCTTGAACACCTCTATCAAATCTCCCGTTAACCTTCTTCGTTCTAAGGAAAACAATCCCAGCTTCTCCAGTCTCTCCACATAACTGAAGTCGATCATCCCTGGTACCATTCTAGTAAATCACTTCTGCATCCTCTCTAAGGCCTTGACATCCTTCCTAAAGTGTGGTGCCCAGAATTAAACACAGTACTCCAGCTGAGGCCTAACCAGTGTTTTATAAAGGTTTAGCATAACCTTCTTGCTTTTGTACTCTATGCCTCTATTAATAAAGCCCAAGATCCCATATGCTTTTTTAACAGTCTTCTCAACTTGTCCTGTCACCTTCAAAGATTTGTGTGTAGCACCCCCAGGTCTCTCTGTTCCTGCACCCCCTTTAACATTGTACCATTTAGTTTATATTGCTTCTCCTCATTCTTCCTACCAAAATGCATCACTTCACACTTTTCTGCGTTAAATTTCATCTGTCACATGTCTGTGCATTTCACCAGTCTGTCTATGTCCTCCTGAAGTCTGTTACTATTCTCCACATTGTTTACTACATTTCCGAGTTTCTTGTCATCTGTAAACTTTGAAATTATGTCCTGTATACCCAAGTCCAGGTAATTAATATATATCAAAAAGAGCAGTGGTCCTCATACTGACCCTTGGGGAACACCACTGTATACTTCCCTCCAGTCTGAAAAACAACCGTTCACCACTACTTTCTGCTTTCTGTCCCCTAACCAGCTTTGTATCCATGCTGCCACTGTCCCTTTAATCCCATGCACTTTAATTTTGCTAACAAGTCTATTATGTGGCACTTTATCAAATGCTTTTTCAAAGTCCATATACACAACTTCCACCGCACTATCCTCATCAACCCTCTCCATTACTTCATCAAAGAAATCAATCAAGTTAGTCAAGCACGATTTTCCTTTAACAAATCCATGCTGACTTTCATTTATTAACCCATTCTTTTCCAAGTGCCAGTTAATTTTGTCCCGGATTATTGTCTCTAAAAGTTTCCCCACCACTGACGTTAGGCTGACTGGCCTGTAATTGCCAGGTTTATCCCTCTCCCCTTTTTTGAACAGGGGTGAGACATTTTCAATTCTCAAGTCCTCTATTTGCTTATATACTGATTGAAATCTCCTCTAAATACTGGCGACTGTCTCCTTTATATACTGGAGAACAGCTCTTCTATGCTCCAGTGTGTAGTGCCCTCTATATACTGGTGGACAGTTCCTTTATACCAATGGGTTGTGCCTGCTATACACTGGAGGATGGTTCCTCTACACACCAGTGGATAGTGTCCTCTATACACTGGTGGACAGTTCCTCTACACCGGTGGGTAGTGCTCTCTATACACTGGAGGATAGCTCCTCTACACACCAGTGGGTAGTACCCTCTATATATTGGTGGACAGTTCCTCAACACACGTGTGGGCAGCTCATCTAAATATTGGTCAGCAGATATGCACTGTATGTACTGGTGGGCATTTGTTTCTGGGAGATTACTAACTGAATGCAATTCTGCAAATATCCAACTCACGAGAAAAGCTGAGGCAGTTTTGGTAAGATGGAGCACTAGGGTAACCTGAGACCTGAAAACAAAACCATTTTGATCGCAGGGACTGGTGCATATTCTGTCCTACCTGACAGATGATTGCAGGAAGTTTACCAGAGTTTTATGTCTCAATCTGCGAGAGGAAGCAGTGCTGGAAGGAGATGGACAAATCTACTCTCTCAGGGAGCTCAACAACCTCCAACGGGAGATCATCATCCCTGCTGCAACGGTGGAGCAACTGGAGGTACATGCCCTTTGTTTCTAGTTACTAAGTAAATGGTTTTTAATACTGATTCCTCCAAATGTACTTTGGCCATATCGAGGCTTTGCTGATCATAAACAGCGTTCAGATACAAGCTAGATTTGCTTATATTTGGTGTTGGTTTGAATTCCGTTCCACGTGTTTATTAACAACTGGCTACCTTTCTCATAACTGAGTCCCTCGAACACCAGTGATCCACCTTGTGATTCTTTTCTGCACCATTTTCCAGGTTTGGATGTTTGCACAGTGCTTCAGTCACCAGAACTTAATGCAGCAATCAAGGTGTGGCCTGACCAGGTCACAACACAGCACAACCGTCTGATGATGCCTATAGCACTATAGCCCTATTTCTCTGACTCACAGTCACCACTATCGAGGCTCTGTACCAGCAGTAAAATCATAGAATCTTACAGCACAGAAGGAGGCTGCTCGGCCCACCGAGCCTGTGCTGGCTCAGAGAGCTATCCAACTATTGCCACTCCCCTGCTCTTTCCCAATAGCCCCGCAAATTTTTCCTTTTCAAGTATATATCCAATTCCCTTTTGACAGTGACTAATGAATCTGCTTCCACCACCCTTTCAGGCAGTGCATTCCAGATCACAACAGTTTGCTGCATAAAAAAAAATTCTCCTAATCTCCCCTCTGATTCTTTTGCCAATTATCTTAAATCTGTGCCCTCTCGTTCATCAATCCTCCCACCAGTGGAAACAGTTTCTCCTTGTTTACTCTACCAAAACCCCTCATAATTTTGAATACCTCTATTAAATCTCCCCTTAACCTTCTCTCTCCAGGAGAACAATCCCAGCTTCTCTAGTCTCTCCACAGAGTCTCACGAAATTACACCTCTTCTCTACTGATTGGACAGTGTGACTTGGCATCCTCTTTACGTTGTTAACTGCTGCTTTCCAATGACTGGACATGGTCAGAATTGAGTCTATCACCACAGGTCTTTTTCGGTATCTCCTTTGGTTAATTCAACACCGTTCATCACTAACTTGGTCCCTCATTTTTTTCTTCCAATGGGTAAGTTCATCTGCCATAGTTCTGCCCACTTGCAAATTTTGACTGTGTCCTTCTGTAGTTCTTTGGCTGCATCATCCGACTCAACTGCCCTTCCCCCAATTTAAGTCCTAATTTCACAATCCTGGCAAAATTGGGACTGTGCACGCTCAATGTGTGGACACAACCACGCTGGCAGTTTGGTTGCCAGGCAACACCAAATTTTGCAATGGAAGGTCCTTAATTTGAATTGACTTGAAGTGTAAGAAAAATTTGCCCAGACGGTTTGGACGTAAAACCATCGTTGCGCGTCGGCCGGTTTCCACGACGAGCGGACGAACTGCAACGATGCTTTTAGGCCCGGGCGGCAACTTGAAAATCTACTCCTGTATTTTGTGATTTGGGTATCGAAGAGGGAATCTGTTGTCTCTGACGTTCACGAATAGCTCTATATAAGGAGTTGTCCTCTGCCTCATGGTAAGCTGACAATTCAAGTTTAGCTCCTTTCTCTTCTGTGTGATACAGGAAGTTGAGACTGCCTCCAAAATGGACGTGCTGAGCTCCAAGAACGCCATAGAGACATGGCACAAGGAAATAAAACATATGAAACAGTTCAGCTCATGCATGACTCTGCAGGAGGTTTATAGCCAGATGGCCATGCAGTATCCCCAGCTGCAGTACCAACGTATTCCTATCACAGACTGCGCAGCTCCCACAGAAGAGGTACATTTGTGTAATTTATCCAGATATGTTGCTTTGCATTCTGTTTATAGTTGTTACCCTTCATTGTCCCAAACAGGGCAAATAAGAAAGATCTTGCATTTATAGATCGTTTCTCACAACCTCAAAATGCTTCACAGCCAATCAAGTACTTTTGAAGTGTAGTCACTGTTGTAATGTAGGAAACGCTGCAGCCAATTTGCACACAGCAAGGTCCCACAAACAGCAATGAGAGAATGACCAGATCAACTACTTTTTAATGACTTTGATTGAGGTATAAATATTGGTCAGAACTCCCCTGCTTTTCTTCAAATTGTGCCATGGGATCTTTTACATCCACCTGAGAGGGAACATGGGGCTTCGGTTTAACATCCCATCCAAAAGGTGGCACCTCTGACAGTGCAGCACTCCCTCAGCACTGCATTGAAGTGTCAGCCTAGATTATGTGTTCAGGTCTGTAGAATTGGGCTTGACCCCACAACCCGCAGAGGCCGACTTTTGGGTGAAGGAGAGGGTGCGTTGGGGGGTTTGAAAATGCCAAGCGGGTTTGGAGCCCTAGTGCGGGAGTCCCACCAGCAATTAAAGCCGGCGGGATGATAATTTGCATAGTTTCTCCGAAAGTTGAGGTACTTGAACTACTTGATTGACCAGACATTTTGGCAGGGGTGCGATTTTGAAGGATCCTCAGCGTGTTTCCCGTGCTGTGGAAAACACTCCCTGTTGCAACAGACGTGTTTCAGCCAGCAGCAAGTGGGAGATGCAAAGGATTATTTGACAGGTGGGGAGAAAACCTCATTTATTGCAGCAGGGCACTCTGTCACTTCAGACAATGTTTTGGCTGCAAGACCTTTGTGTTTTCACTCAAAATTCTTACTTTCCACCCAAAACTCTGCTCTGCAAACATATTTAACTATTTTGCGGACCACCTCAAGCTCACACAGTCAGGATGGGGGGCGCCATGGCTGCATGCACCACTTCATCCGAGGACAAGCAACATCACCAGCCTCACCAGGCACGGCGTCCACCTCCATTACGTGGAACTCTACAACACGGTGCTGTGCTACAGGCACCTACACAAGAGCACGGAGGGCAACAACAGAGAGAGCGACGTCGCAGGAGGCACTACCCTCGCCACAGGGTCTACAGACCAAGGCTCAGCTTCCTGGACCTCTCTCTGAGGAGCAGTGCATACAGAGGCTCAGAGTCAGTCGCTAAGTAGTTGCAGACATCTGCAGCCTCCTTCATGCCGAGCTGCTCCCGGCTGGGCCGAGCAGCATCTCCTTACCTGTCGCTGTCAAAGTCACCACTGCCCTCAACTACTTCACCTACGGATCATTCCAGGGTGCCACGGGGGACATCGCTGGAGTCTCTCAGTCGTCTGCACACAAGTGCATAAGGCAGGACACCTACGGCTTGTTTTGCAAGGCCTCGCACTATGTTAACTTCCCCATGGATGACCTCGGCCAGACGGAGAGGGCAGTGGGATTCCACGCTGTGGCTGGCTTCCCACGGGTGCCCATATAGCAATATGAGCACCTCCACATGAGCCAGGACTGTTCATCAACAGGAAGGGGTATCACTCCATCAATACTCAGCTCACCTGTGACCACCGCAAGAGATTCCTTCACATGTGTGCCAGATTCCTTGGCAGTTTCCACGATTCATTCACCCCCAAGGAGTCCAACATCCCGCCCCTCTTCCACGCACTGAACACCCGTAAGGGCTGGCTCCTCGGGGACAAAGGATATCTCCTGCACACGTGGCTCGTGACACCTCTGAGGAAACCCACCACTGAGCAACGATGTGGCTGTCGTTATAACGACAGCCACATCGCCACCAGGTCTACAATTGAGCATGCTATAGGGCTGCTCAAGATGTGCTTCAGGTGCCTTGATCGTTCTGAGGGAGCGTTTCAATATGCACCAGAGTGGGACGCATTATAGTCATGTGTTGTGCCCTGCACAGCATGGTTCAACAGAGAGGGGTGCCGCTTCAGGAGGCCCCATCCACATCTGCCACCCACATTGAGGAGGAGGAGGAGGAGGAGATGGAGGAGCAGGAGGAACCCATGGGTAGAGCAGCGGCTCACCTGGTTGCTCATGAGGCCAGAGAGTCACTGATATGTGAACGGTTCTCCTAACATTAGACAGTGTGAAGAGTCCAGTCCTCACCACCTGGACTCAGGAGCGGCCAGACCAGCCTCGCCCCCACTCCCTGCACAGAACAGTCCTGCAACTACACATACGCCAACTGTAGAGTGACTCAATGAGTGGCATCAAGTGTGGGTGTTCATGGTGAACCTCATGAAAGGGCCTTATTACAGAAGCCAGTCAAGCATGGCCAAGACATGGCAGTAGTGGTGACAATAATAATATTTAATGTGAGTTGAACAAAAAGCAAACATAAATAAAAAACATGACCAACCGTCAAACACCCTTGTGCATTACCTTCGTGCTTACAAAACCTTCGCCTTTCGCTTCCTACTACTCCTACATGGTGCTTCCCCTGTGGCTGCGGCAGAGGTAGTGGCAGGTTGCTCTTGTTCTTGCCCTCTCTGATTAGATGCTTTGGGCCTACGCCCTCTGGGTCTCGGTGCCCATGAGGGCCCCTCCAAAGACTGCTCCACCTGCACCTGTGCAGGGGCAGACTCAGCCACCCGGAGAGGAGGCAGCATTGCAGGTACTGGTTGAGAGGGGGGCAACGGGTGAGACGTGGGGGCGCTTTGAGTGGCGTACCCACTTCCATGTCCCCTTTCACCATCATCCCTCCCCTGGGCCAGGCCCACACCACTCCTACACTCTGCTGGACCACAGTTTGGGGGACATATGTGAAGCCTTGCAAGGCCAGTGCTAGTGTATCTGTCTGCCTGTTTAAGGTGGCAGAATGTTGTTCAGCCTGAGTCCGAACGGCCGTTGTCAGGGCTTGAATGGACTCATTTGTGAGCCGTGCTTGAAGCTCCATGGAGGCTAGCCTTCCCTGCATCGCAGACATTCCCGCACTTACCCGCGACACTATCTCAGAGATGCCCTCACGTCCCTGTAACAGTATCTCAGAGACCCCCTCCTGTACCTGTGCCACCATTCCACTAATGCAGGAGATGAACTCCTTCATTCTCTGCGCGATTGTGGAGAGTGCGCGTGGCACCTGTTCCAGCACCTCGCAAATGTGCTGCTGCCCCTCTATCCTTATAAAGGATGGCCTCCAGGGTTCAGCATCTGTGTCCAGCTGAGCAGAGCCTGGAGAGGAGTGCTCCCACCAATGTGGAATCTCCACAGCTGCCCTTGCCACCAGTGTCTGCTCATGCTCACAAGTGTGGTGACTCACCAGGCGCAACTAACTGAGTACTAGGACCCACCGAGGTGTGAGTATCTGCGCTGGTGGATGGCTCACTCAGATGTGACAGTGCACCCTCAGAAGCCGGCAGGTCCTCTGAGGAATCGCCCTCTGCCGTCACAGCGGTCGCTGAAGGCCCTGTAAGAGAACAGAAGGCAATATTAAGCATCATCACAGATGTGTCAGGTTGCGATGAGCGTACTGGGGTGCTAAAGATGGCAAGGCATGTTAACATCATTTCATATTGTGTGTGCTGAATGTTAAAGTTCTGTCACCAGATGTTTGTCGGGTGCCAGTCTCGGCGTCCCCAACGGACAGGTGCTCGAGGGTTTGGCTCAGCTCCACAGCCTCCTGCTCCGCGTCTGTGAGGACGACAATCTGTTGCGGCCCCCCTCCGGTCCTCGCCCTCTCCCGTACATTCTGGGTTCTCTACTTCTATAAGGAGATAAAGTACAGACGCGTGAGTGAGTGATGGCGACGTAGCCAACTGATGAATGCATTGGTTTGGGTGCGGCTGACCATGAAAGAGATGCATCAGAGGGTGAGTATGAGACAAAGCCATAACATTGTATGAGGATTGGGTTGAGTGGTAGTGGTGGGGTGAGTAATGGGGAGGTGAGGAAATGTTGAGGGAGTGCAGGTAAGTTGAGGATGAGCTTTGAGTGGGTGTAAGGAGTGATGTGATAGAATAGTGTTGGCAGTGCAGAATAAGTTGGGGGGTGGGGGCGGTGATGTGGAAGACGGAGTGTAGGAGAATGAGTAAGTGTACTCACTTTGGCTGACCTACTTAAGTCATTGAAGCGCTTCCTGCACTGGATCCAGGTGCGGGAGATGTTGGTGGTGCTGGTGACCTCCTCTATCACCTCGAGTCAGGCCTTCTTGGTGGCAGAGGCAGGCCACTTCCTCCCGTCCGCCGAGTAGAAGACATCCCTCCTCCTCCTCACCCCATCCAGTAGCACCTGGAGTGAGGCATCACTAAATGTAGGAGCAGCCTTGCCCCTGTGCTGCTCCATTGTGCTGTGTGGGTGTTTGCTCCAGGAGCAGCCATTGGAGCACTGCCCCTTTAAGTAGAGCTCCTCCAGCTGACAGCCTATGATGCGGGTGCGCAGTCCGCCCGCTGCGCAGCTTTCGGACGGCAATCCTGGAAGCCACGATAAGTGGCTCCAATTGACCCGCGATTGCATGGGGAACGGACAGATTTTATTGGGCGGGTTACCCACGCACCCAATCGCCCCCCACTCCCATCCCGCCTCCCCGCTAATATCGGGGCCTCTGACTCAGAGGCAATAGTTCTACCACTGAGGCAAGGCTGACAGCTTCTTTCAACAACTTCTTGATGGAACAGCACGACAGTTGTATCTGGCCAGGTTTTGCTGTAGCAAGACATCGAAAGGCGTCTGCCCCTGCACCTTTCAGCTCAAAAAACTTTGCCCACTAAGTGCAAGCTGAAAGTGTGAGCTGATAATGGTGCAGTGAGGGAAACAGGGCATCTGGGACCTGAGTGAACAGGGCAAGCAATGGGGTATCTCCTTAATCAATGAGATTTAAGTATGGGGAAATAAACAATGGAAGGACTGAGAAGGAGGATGAATTAAAGAGGGTGAAATCAACGTCAAATTAGGTGCAGAAAGAGAAAAAAAAGAGGGAAAGAAAGAATGGATTAAGAGAGAGAGAAAAAAGAGACATGAAAGGAAGAGAAAAAAATTTAAAATTTAAAATTTGACATTTTTAAAATCTCTTAAAACAATTCACAACCTGAAGGAATGAGACTCCATACTATAATCGTTAATTTTCAGTGCCGAAGGGGTTGGTTGGCAGTCGTCGACACTTACAATGTCGTTAAAAGGGTATTTACGCGACTAATTACTCGCCCTGAATATCTGCGGCAGGTTTAGTTTGTATCTACCGTGTAAATACAGCAACTTTACGATATTCAATGCATGTCAATGGTGAGGCAGACAGCGAAATGCCATTTTCATGAAGCTAAAGGTGGAGCGACGCAACTCGGACAGCAACTTTTGAATATTTGCATTTAACCGCAGATCTGCCCCTCACCTGAAGTTGCTGTACCACTTACGTATAAATAACAGCAGGTGCCATTAGCCTCACTGTTATTTTGACAGAAAAATCTGGCCCATGAGGTGGTGCTGCTTGTCACTCCTGCTGTGCCATTCTTTTGCCAAAATTTCTTCTGACATGACAAATTTCTATGTGTGAAACCTTCCCTTTAAATGGTAACTACAGCCCTTTAAGAGCTACCGCTGTTCAGGAAAACATGCTCTCAACATTGAGTAAAAGCAGGCCCAATACAAACCAGCAGCTTGCCATAAATAAATAATTAGGTCTATCCCATAATATTCAGTAAGGTCAGCCATTATTAATACATGCGAGCTAAAATCTCGCAGTACTCTGGTCCCATCAACGTAGGGCTAGGACTAGATAGTCAGTCCTACTGCTTTTTGTTCTTGGACCAATCCACCAGATTGAATAGTGATCTTACCATCCATTAAGCTATAGAAGAGTTTGTTGTCAGCAAGAATTAGTCTCTGCTCAGCCAATTTCTCTCTGGCTGGCGGACATTTAAGGCCCGGTTCTAGCCCTGCCCACCCGGCAGAAACTGGTCAGGTGGGCAGTTAAAATCAGGGGAGCGACTTACCCTTCCAATTCTGCTGCCATCACGCAGGATGCCATTTTAACCTGCTTGAAATATGCAGATTGGGGCCCGACTGCAATTTTAACTCCAGGGTCTGTGCGGGGAAGTGCTCCTTGGGCCCCACAAGGAAACCTTGGGCCTCCCTGGCCTCTCCCAAACCCCCTCCTAAGCATTTACCTGATTGTTGAGATCCTTCGGGTCCCTGGTAGCGGCCTTTTGCCGCTCGAAATCCCGCTCACGCCCACTGGCCATCTGGGGCTTCCCATCGGATTTGGGTGGGAGACTGAGGGGGTGTCCATGCAAATGAGGCCTCGTGAGTTAAATTTTCGCCTTCCTCATGCCGAACGGTTTCCCATCTGCCTCAGCCCCCTATCCGCATGACTCCCTCTGGGAATTAAAATCTGGGCTTGAGTACGTCAAATGTCCTTCCTGTTCCGCACGAACCCTGAAATGAAACAAAATATAGAATTGCATTTGATTATCAGTCTGATATTTTGCTTTTTTTGTATTCACAGGATTTCGATGTCTTCCTCAAGGTTGTGTGCTTGAATTTAACCATAGATCAAAACTCAGCCATTATCCTAAACTGTCACAATGGCAAAGAAAGAACTACAGCTGGTATGGTCATCTGCCTGCTTCTGACCTGGCACATTAAAGTGAGTTAAACAGTGCACTTTTAGATTTGTCTGTTTGAGATATATATTTCACATTTTTTTAGATTATTATTTGGAAGTAGAAAAGGCCATCAATGTGATACAAAACCTACATCTCAGTGCATCTGGATGTTCATTGGCCTCTATCTGATAACGTTTTCATTAAGAATTTTCTATAGTTTAAAAAACCGTGAAGAAGCAATGTACATAAACATAGAAGCAGGAGATAACCAAGCATGGTAATTTATTGTGAGGCTGTTCTACCATTGAGAGGCAGAAAATCAGGGACAAAATTGCTGTAAAATGTTCTTGATTACAGTAACTCCTGGTCTTGCAAAATTAAGGCTTTTGTATTCACTTGTTTTGCTTTAAATACTCTTGTTTTTGCTAACAATGTTAAGATTGTGTTGACGCTATTGAGAGCTTGGATTGAACTGTCTCCATTACACTAGCAGTCTATGATGTGTCACATTCATTTACATTTGTTAGCATATATTAGAATAAATAAAGGACATTTTTTGGGGCAGTAAATTTGAAAAGTGACAATTAGCTCTGATTGGGTGTCTTAGCTTCTGAGCTGTCAGCTGTAGCTCAGTGGTAGCTCTCTTGCCTGGGAGTCAGAATATCGTGGGTTCAAGCCCCAATCCAGAGATTTGACCATATAATCCAGGCTGACACTTCAGTGCAGTGTTGAGGGAGGTGCTGCATTTTTTTTGGAGGAGCCGTCTTTTGAATGAGAAGTTGAATCGAGGCCCCGTTTGCCCTCTCAAATAGAAGTAAAAGATCCCATGACATCATTCAAGGAAGAGCAGTGGCGTTCTCCCCAGAGTCCTGACTAATATTTATCCCTCAACCAATATCACTAAAACAGATTATCTGATCTGCTGTTTTTGGGAGCTTGCTGTGCACAAATTCTCTGCCGCATTTCCTGTTTTACAACAGTGACTACGTTTCAAAAGTACTTCATTGGCTGTAAAGTGCTTTGGGACGTTTTGAGGTTGTGAAAGGCGCTATATAAATGCAGGTTCTTCTTCTTAACTTAGCACAAGTAGTAAGGCCACTGTATTTGCAGGCATTGTCTTTGCAGTCATGTGACCTGTTGTTGCCAGGATTGTATCTAAAGGGCTTTAATGGAAACGAGTCAGATGATCAACCCAATTATGGCTTCATGAACTTTATGTTGTTGAAGGACAGGGTGAAGCTAATGGAAAAGGAAATGGGCAAAAGGAATTTCGTGGAGCCAGCTGCCTGCTATTGCTCTCTGCACTGTGTGTTAATCAATGAGCCTTAGAAATGACAATACAGAGGGAGGCCATTTGGCCCATTCTGTTGGTGCTGGAGCTTACTCTTCAATTTGAGCTACCAACTCTTTTCCCTTATGGTTTACATACTCTCTTTTCAAATACATACCTAATTGCCTTTTAAATTATGTTATAGTCTCTGTCAGCATCCACTTGTGGTAAAACATTCCATGTTTGATAAACCCTCTGTGTAAAAACGTTTCTTCTAACTTCTCCCTTTACTTTTCTACCAATAATCTTCAATCAGATTACCAGCCCAATTGTGGCTTTCATGGACTTTATGTTGTGACCGATTTGCCACCCGTTGGAAATAATCTTTCAATATTTGCCCTCTATTTAATCTTATTCTTTCAAACGTTAATTTTTTTTATGTAGACTGTATTTGAAAAATGTGTGTCCATGATATTTTACATTTTTGTTTAATCTGAGATAACCTCAAATTAGATGACCTCTCTCCATAGGGGTTTCCCGAGCCTTTTGTGGAGGATATGGTAAGCATACCAGATGCCAAGTACACAAAGGGTGAGTTTGAGGTAAGAAACTGCAGTATTTATGAATACGATTGCTCAGATGATTGTAAACCTCTATTAGGAATGAATTTTCATTGGATGGGCTGACTGCAAGGAATGTTGTTGTGATTTTCCGATATGTGTAGGTGGCTCACTGTCAGTTGCTCACCGCTGGTGACTACTTGGAAAATTTAGGCTGTAGAGGTTTAAATAAAGATTACCTAAGATTAGAATTAACTGCTGCTGATATTAATGGGTGGATACTAATAACATCCTTTCTTACTTTAATGGAGGTGTTGACTCATTTAAAAAACAAACCAGTTAATGCCTGCGCTAAAATACAACAAGAACAACAACGTACATTTATATAGCGCCTTTAACATACTAAAACATCCCAAGGTGCTTCACAGGAGACATTGACACCAAGCCACATAAAAAATTGACACCAAGCCCCAAAGGAGATATGAGGACAGGTGACCAAAAGCTTGGTCAAAGGAGTAGGTTTTAAGGAGCGTCTTAAAGGAGGAGAGAAAGGTAGAGAGGCAGAGAGGTTTAGGGAGGGAATTCCACAGCAGCTGAAGGCACAGCCGCCGATGGTGGGGGTGAAGGAAATCGGCGATGCATAAAAGGCCAGAATTGGAGGAACGCAGAATTCATAGAGAGTTGTAGGGCTGGAGGAGGTTACAGAGATAGGGAGGGGTGAGGCCGTGATAGGATTTGAACACAAGGATGAGAATTTTAAATGTGATGGGTGAACGGGACTTGGTGTGAGTTAGGATATGGGTACCAGAGTTTTGGATGAGTTGAAGTTTATGGCGGGTGGAAGATGGGAGGCCAGTCAGGAGACCAATGGAATAGTTGAGTCTGGAGGTAACAAAGGCATGGATGAAGGTTTGAGCAGCAGATGAACTGATGCAAGCGTGGAGAGTGATATTATGGAGGTGGAAGTAGGCAGACTTGGTGATGGAGATGATATGGGGTCCGTAGCTCATGGTTATGGTTAAGGTTGAGAACAGTTTGGTTTAGCCTCAGACAGCGGCCAGGGAGGGGGTGGAATCGGCTGCTAAGGAACGGATTTTGTGGCAGAGACCGAAGACAATGGCTTCGGTCTTCCCAATATTTAACTAGAGGAAATTTCTGCTCAACCATTACTGGATGTTGGACAAGCAGCATGACAAGTCAAAGGCAGTGGAGGTGAAAGATGGGGTGATGAGTTAGACCCAGGTGGAATCTGACGCTGTGTTTATGGATGATGTCACCAAGGGGCAAGCATGAAGATGAGAAATAGGAGGGGGCCAAGGATAGATCCTTCGGGGACTGCAGAGGCAACGGTGTGGGAATGGAAAGAGAAGCCTTTGCAGGAGATCCTCTGGCTACGACTGAATAGATAAGAATGGAACCAGGCTTTGGCAGTCCCACTCAGCTGGACAACGGAGGAGAGGCGTTGGAGGAGGATGGTGTGGCCAACCACGTCAAAGGCTGCAGACAAGTCGAGAAGGAATAGTGCACCTTGGTCACAGTCATTTGTGACTTTGATAAGGGCGTTTCAGTGCTGTGGCACACTTGATGCTCTAAGCATGTGTCTGGTTTGTAGGGGAATACCTTTAAAGGCATAAGATTGAGTATATAGGACAAATATGCAAGTTTAGGTTAAAAAGGCTTGATCCTAAATCAAAAGTCAAGAGGAAAAAGGACCTCTATAAATCAAGGAGGGAGAAAATAGGAACAGAAGTAGGCCATTCAGCCCCTCAAGCCTGCTCCACCATTCAATTACATCATGTAGATCTGTACCTCATCTCCATTTACCCACCTTAACTCCATATCCCTCATTACCCTTATCTAACAAAAATTTATCGATCTCAGTCTTGAAAAATCCAATTGTCCCAGTGTCCAGGGTCTTTTGGGGGAAGAGAACTCCAGATTTCTACTACCCCATATGCAAAAAAGTGCTTCTTGATTTCCCTCCTAAAGATCCACCCCTCATTCCTCTAAAAGGGGAAGGGGTTGATTGGAATGAATATAGGAACATGCAGATACATGTTTAAAAGTATGATCCGAGGGGCAAAGAAAGACTTAGAAGAAAGCATAGCTGCTGAGGCTAATCGAAACAGGAGCTGTCATCTCGGAGGATGCAACATACAATTTGTCGTGAGACAGCTGTGAATGAAGTAATAACTGGACACAAAGGAAATTACAGCAGTCTGATCCAACTGGGTTCACTTGTTCTCTAGTTATTGTTATAGATTTCAAGGAGCCATTTTAATCAATGAGGCACCTCAAAGCTGGGTAAAACGTGTGTCTCGTCTATTCTTGTGTAGGCTCATGACAACACAATTACAATGTAAATACTTGTTACTAGAATCACATCATCATTTGGAAGTTCTAACATGAGTAACAATGTAAAATATAGAATGAGGAGTCATGTGAGCCTCAAAAACAAAAAATAACTTTGAAAGTACGAGCTCCACAGGCTGAATGGCCTCCCCATTTCTACTTATCCTTGTGAACGGGTTTTGTGCAAGCTGAGGCTAGCTGATATTTTACGATCGGGTCAACATTAGATTAAAAAGGGGTCATATTCCGAGTACACATTAGAGGAAACTATGTCCCTCATGATCGCACATCTGAAAATCACGAACAGCGTCCCCATGATTTGCTGACTTGGGTACAGAGGGCAGGCGAAGTTTGTCGTTGGTACACAGTCAGAAAATTATCCCCTCAGCTTCATTTTGTTGTACCTCCATCTATTTCTTCCTCAGGCCATTCTTAACCTGATTCGTATTCTTCCAAATGGTGATGAGATGAAGAAGGAAGTGGACAGAGCTCTCGATGCAGTGAGTGATTCAATGACTCCCATGATGCATCACCTAAGAGAGATCATTATCAACACCTACAAGAAGGTAACACTTCACCTTAACATTTATATATTCAAAAGGGGCTTTGTTACTCACTATCAACAGTTAATTAATATGATTTGTGTGCCTTTACTTTTCATTTTCTACAATGTTGACAGTTTATTCGATGCACTACTGCCCCATTAACACTGGTGATGCGGCAGGCTCCATTTCAAAAGGGGCCTACGACTGTGTGTCCAAAGTGTCCGCCTGTTTCAGGCGAGAGGCCCCTTTTAATATGGAAATCAGTGGTCGTAAAATATTGGGGGCCTCTACGCCACTGGACTAGATGGCCACCCAAAAGTCATAATAGACTCCACTGTGACAACATTTTTCCTGGTTAGCTATAGTTGGAGTAAAAGCAGAATTATTGATTGGTGATTTTGCACAGAAAGGGAGTAATGTCCAACATATTTTGTATACATTTATGCACAACCAGAGAGAACAGGATTAAACCAGCAGTATAGGCAATACAGAGTAAAAGATCCATTCTCCAGAATTCAAAGCTTCAATGTTATATTTTCATTCTAACAATCCAGGCTCTATCCCAACATTTTTAAGTTGTGTTCACATCAAGAGGCAGTTTCCATAAGGAGATGCACATTTTCTATAAACTAAAGCTTATATATATATATATATATATATATATGTCATGAGTGGACAGGGTGTTGCAGAACTAAGAATGACCCTTTTATTGTGGTATTATACACCAGAGACCAAGAGACTACAGGATGGCCTCCACACTCTCCTGTCCAGTCCAAAAATGCCACACTGCCAGATGGTTACAACTAATAGTCACATTTATTTACAGTAAGTTACTTACACAGAGGTAGAAAAAGACAAGAAACTAATACAACAATTGACTTGTTATAAAACAGTTCATTTATTGTACAAGAGCGAGCCAGAAAACTTGGATTTTCAGCAGTGTTTGACTGAGTCTTTGATGAGATCTTACGTGAGAGATGCCTCCGCAAAGAGCCCTTGGCTTTCTTTATTTCAAAATATATTTTATTTCATAAAACTTAGGGATACACACAGTTCAATGTAGATATCACAATTATAATTCAAAACATACAATACAGATCATATACAATACAATTCCATTATTACAAGTCAAAACACAGTATATATCTTTTAATACATGGGGTGAACACTAAGTTGGGGTGGCCTTTTCCCATAGAACCTTTGTGTAGGCCGCACCTCGCTTCAGTGTGTCCCGCAGCATGTACTCTTGGACCTTGGAGTGTGCCAGTCGGCATCACTTGATCATAGACAGCTCTTTCAGCTGGGAGACCAACAGGTTTTGGGTGGACCAAAGGGCCACCTTCACCAAGCTGACAGTCTTCCAGCAGCAGTTGATATCTGTCTCGGTGTGTGAACCGGAGAACAGCCCGTAGAGCGCACAGCGTCCTGTGTTACCGAACTGTTGGGGATGAACCGGGACAGATACCAACGCATCTCTCTCCACACTTTCTGTGTGAAGGGGCAAGTCAACCAGGAGGTGAACAACGGTCTTGTCCCCACTGCAGCCTCGAGGGCAGCTCGCGGTGGCGCTGAGACGCAATGCATGTAGGAGAGACTGCACTGGGAAGGCCCGTCTCATGACCATCCAAGCTACATCCTGGTGCCTGTTGGTCAGTTCCGTCGACAACACATTCTGCCAAATGGCTTCTGGTCGGGGAACTGCCTGATCGGATTCACTCACTCCATTCCCTGCAGGACCCCCAGAACGTTCTATGCCGACCACTGTCTGATGGCCTTGTGGTCAAAAGGGTTCCTCTTCAGGAACTTTTCCACCTGGTACAGGTGGTGGGGTACGGTCTAACTGGATGGGAAATCCTGCGTCTGCTTGGCCAGTGTGGACAGACCCAACCTTGCTTCACGTGGAGTATGCAGTGTGAAGCAGGGAACTGAGAGTCGTGGGGTTGTTTCTCATTATATGTCTTTCTTTGATGTTGAAGCAGACTCGTTTGAAGATTGAACAGATTCTTCTCAATGGTCAGGCAATTTAGAAATTAACCATTTTATAAAACTGAAGTAAATAGTGGCCATTGGTGGTTCATTTGCTTTTGCCACCTGGTAATCCCTAGACACTTGTGTATTGGCTACACCCAGTCCCAAATTCAAAAGTACTGTCTTAAAGATACAGCTAACTAAAGCTATAAGGTTATATAAAAGATGTAAAACAGAAATTTTCCCTATTTAATGCATGATGAAACTTTGCTCCCATCGCAACTGGGGCAGATGGGGCGGGAAATGGGCAGAATTAGGTCACAACAAGTCTTCGTCCTGAAGACAGATATGGAGGAATTTCCTCTGGGGTAGGGTTGGGTGATTGTTTCATCTGCCACTTAGAAGCCTGATGTCACAAAAGGAAAAGAGGCTGTAGTAACAGCATCTTCTGCTGGAATTCCTGCTGCTCCCTCTTCCTCTGCTTCAAACATACTGGAAGCTGTCAAGGTACTGACTGGTTCAGTGGACCAGTGTATGAGGGGCTCACAGGAGTGTTCCTGGCCAGGGCCATGGAGTGCAGAGAAGAAAAATCTGCCACAGTGAAACCAGCCAATGCTGTGGTACAGCAAGCAACAAAGCAAATAGAGTTCTTAACTATATAGCAAGTACAAGTCAGAGAGAGTCATGCTTCAACTGCACAACACTTTGAGTACTGTGTCCAGTCTTGGCCATCGAGACACAGGGAGATATTCAAGGCCTGAAGGCGGTGCTGAGAAGAGCTACGAGATTGGTTCAAATGATCCATTGGCATCTTTAAAAGGAACTGAATCCATTTCAGTTGAGGAGGAGGACTGAAGGTCAGAGCAGTACGAAAATGTCAGCCTTGGCTCAATGGTAGCACTCTGGATGGAGCAGGATTGCTGGGCTTTATGGACTTTGTGCTGTAGATTTTCTTACGTTGTTATCAAAGAGACTGGAGGAAGGTGGGCTTTTCACCTTTGAAAGAAGGTGACTGACAGGTGACCCTACAGAGGTATATAAAAAAGAAAGACTTGCATTTACATAACACCTTTCACAACCTCAGGGCATCCTAACGCACTTTACAGCCAATGAAGTACTTTTTTTTGAAGTGTAGTCACTTTTGTAATGTAGGATTATAGTCAAAGATAGTCAACAGTGTATAAAAGATAAATCCAGAACAGCACCTCAAAGTAAATCATGAAAGTAGGACAAGGGGACACAGTAAAACTAGTAAAAGACAAATTTTGACTGATATCAGGAAGTTCTCCTTCACACAAAGAATGATCAACACATGGACTGGACTTCTGGGGAGGGTATAGGAACAAAAACCCTGGAAACATTCTGATGCTATTAAGTGGGGGGGGGGGGCTGAAGTGTGTGTGTGTGTGTGGGGGGGTCTTTCTTGGTGGATAGGCTTAGATGGGCTGAATGGGCTTTTTCATCTTGTGATCTTGTAACTCGGCAGGTATCTCCAGCTTTCCCACATGTGAAGAGTACAGATTGCGATAAAGAACTCATAGTCTCCTTTCACAATACAGAGGATTATCTGCCCTATTTCATTCACTTTGAACTTCTTGCTGTTTAGTTTTTGCTGAGTCTTATGAATACTGAACAAATTATTTGTGAATCTCACTCACTGATGCAGGGAGCTTGCTGGAAGTTGCCAGGTGCTACTGGGGATTTCAATGTTGCCTTTGTAGTCACCCAGTTTACACTGTGATGACCATCTGGCTTGCAAGCATTCTCCTTAATTGGTATATATATGAACCGCCTGAACTTGATTGTGAAAGGAATCCTCACAAAAGTTACATAAAGCATTTCACAATTCAATGTTCCCAGCTGTGAAGTCGATTCAACAATGCAAGAGGCCTAATGGATTAGAGGAATCACGTGATCATCCCAGGGTGAAAGTCTGGGAAAAATGTTAGATATGCACTACATAAGGTTATATTGGGGATATATTTACATTGAGTTAGTCAACTGGAAGTCCAGTTGCACTTTAACCCTTAACCTTAGAATGCATCTTCCTAAAGTGGGAAAGACATTTTGCTTTATTTTTTGATATGATTAAATCAGGCAGCAACTGGGTTAAGATTAAGAAGAGGCCTATAAATTGATCTCATCACCATATTTTAAGCAAATATAAACATAAATATAAAGGAACACCCATTAGTCTACAAATAGTAAAATGAGAAATGTACAATCCCAAAAGGGCCTTTTCCCCTCAAAAAGCTAGTTAAATACTCTTTGTTGATATTGTTGGCAGGTCATTGAAAAACTATGGTAGGTGCATACGATTTTGCAATAAACAATTTTGTGCAAACAATTTAATTATCGGGAATGACAGTAAACAAGCCTTAACTATACACCTATAAAAATGATCTTTTAACTCTTCTCAAGCAGTTAAACATCAGCTGGTATAAGATGACTTGCATTTATATAGCACCTTTCATGACTCAGGATGTCCCAAAGTGCTTTATAGCCAATGAAGTACTTTTTGAAATGTAGTTACTGTTGTAATATAATAGCCAGATAATCTGATTCAGTGATGTTGGTAGAGGGACAAATATTGGCTAGAACACTGGGGATTACTCGAATAGTGTCATGGAATTTTTTACCTCGACCTGAGTGGACAGAGGGGCATCGGTTTAACCTCTCATCCGAAAGACAGTACCTCAGACAGGGCAGCACTCCCTCAGTACTGCAATGAAATGTCGGCCTAGACGATGTGCTCAAGTCTCTGAAGTGGGACTTGAACCCGTGACCTTCTGAGAGGCTACCAACTGCGCCACAGCTATCAAATAAAGGTTCAGTAATCCAGCTGTAGAGTGTGTAATGGCTGAACAAAGTAAGGAAATCCTTATTTATCCACAAGACCCTGCACATAGTAAGAATTCCAGTTTAACCACAAATGGGTAACTGGGTGGCTAGTTTCTGGGTAGGTAACTTTTATCTGGATATAAGTACCATTGAATGGTGACAGATTGTTTCCACTGATTGGCGAATCAGAAAAAAAGAGGTTTAGGCTGAGAATTGTCATTCGAAGAATGATGAGGAATGTTAGAAGAAATTTTTCACACAGGGTTATCAGATTAGGGAATGATTTACCTCAAGCAACATCAGGCAAGAGTGACAATGCATGCAATACCACCTCTTAAAAACCTCCGGTGAAGTTACAGCAGCGGAATGGGAGCAGTTCCAAGGAATTTCCCGGCCTGTGTGTCCGCTTGGCCCATTGGTTATGCTCTTGCCTCTGATTCAGAAGGTTGTGTCAAGCCTCACTCCAGAACTTGAGTACATAATATAGGCTGGCAGTCCATGCAATACAGAGTGAGTATTGCATTGTTGGAGGTGCCACCTTTCGGATGAGACCCCGTCTGTCTTTTCAGGTGGACCTAGAATCTCATGGCTCTATTTGAAAAAGAATGTGGCGTTCTCCTGGTGTCTTGGCCAACATTCATCACAACCAAAACCACCAGAACTGATTAACTGGCTGTTTGTGAGATCTTATTGTACATAAATTGGCAGCTACATTTGACATAATGGCAGAGACCAGACCTCAAAAAGTCATTCATTGGCTGTGAAGTGCTTGTACTGCATGATATCATAAGCTTTGCTGAAATCTAAACATATCACATCTACAGAGTTTGTGCTTTCAACAACATAGGAATTGCTAGACGAGAAAAGGCCAAGGTCCATCCAGTTTGCCTTCTGCCATCCTATTAGTCGCATTTTTAAAAATTCATTCATGGGATGTGGGCATCGCTGGCGAGGCCGGCATTTATTGCCTATCACTAATTGTCCTTGAGAAGGTGGTGAGCCGCCTTCTTGAACCGCTGCAGTCCGTGTAGTGAAGGTTCTCCCACAGTGCTGTTAGGAAGGAAGTTCCAGGATTTTGACCCAGCGACGATGAAGGAATGGCGATGTATTTCGAAGTCGGGATGGTGTGTGACTTGGAGGGGAACGTGCAGGTGGTGTTGTTCCCATGTACCTGCTGCTCTTGTCCTTCTAGGTGGTAGAGGTCGCGGGTTTGGGAGGTGCTGTCGAAGAAGCCTTGGCAAGTTGCTGGAATGCATCCTGTGGATGGTACACACTGCAGCCACTGTGCACCGATGGTGAAGGGAGTGAATGTTTAGGGTGGTGGATGTGGTGCCAATCAAGCGGGCTGCTTTGTCCTGGATGGTGTTGAGCTTCTTGTGTTGTTGGAGCTGCATTCATCCAGGCAAGTGGAGAGTAATCCATCACACTCCTGACATGTGCCTTGTAGATGGTGGAAAGGCTTTGGGGAGTAAGGAGATGAGTCACTCGCCACAGAATACCCAGCCTCTGACCTGCTCTTGTAGCCACAGTATTTATATGGCTGGTCCAGTTAAGTTTCTGGTCAATGGTGACCCCCAGGATGTTGATGGTGGGGGATTCGGCGATAGTAATGCCGTTGAATGTCAAGGGGAGGTGGGTAGGCTCTCTCTTGTTGGAGATGGTCATTGCCTGGTACTTGTCTGGCGCGAATGTTACTTGCCACTTATGAGCCCAAGCCTCGATGATGTCCAGGTCTTGCTGCATGCGGGCACGGACTGAGAGGTTGTGAAGGGAACTGAACACTGTGCAATCATCAGCGGACATCCCCATTTCTGACCTTATGGTGGAGGGAAGGTCATTGATGAAGCAGCTGAAGATGGTTGGACCTAGGACACTGCCCTGAGGAACTCCTGCAGCAATGCCCTGGGGCTGAGATGATTGGCCTCCAATAACCACTATCATTTTCCTTTGTGCTAGGTATGACTCCAGCCACTGGAGAGTTTTCCCCGATTCCCATTGACTTCAATTTTACTAGGGCTCCTTGGTGCCACACTCGGTCAAATGCTGCCTTGATGTCAAGGGCAGTCACTCTTACCTCACCTCTGGAATTCATCTCTTTTGTCCATGTTTGGACCAAGGCTGTAATGAGGTCTGGAGCAGAGTGGTCCTGGCGGAACCCAAACTGAGCATCGGTGAGCAGGTTATTGGTGAGTAAGTGCCGCTTGTTGGAACTGTCAACGACACTTTCCATCACTTTGCTGATGATTGAGAGTAGACTGATGAGGCGGTAATTGGCCGGATTGGATTTGTCCTGCTTTTTGTGGACAGGACATACCTGGGCAATTTTCCACATTGTCGGGTAGATGCCAGTGTTGTAGCTGTACTGGAATAGCTTGGCTAGAGGCGCAGCTAGTTCTGGAGCACACGTCTTCAGCACTAAAGCCGGGATGCTGTCGGGGCCCATAGCCTTTGCTGTATCCAGTGCACTCAGCCGTTTCTTGATATCATGTGGAGTAAATTGAATTGGCTGAAGACTGGCTTCTGTGATGGTGGGGATATCGGGAGGAGGCCGAGAAGGATCATCCACTCGGCACTTCTGACTGAAGATGGTTGCAACCACTTCAGCCTTGTCTTTTGCACTCATGTGCTGGACTCCACCATCATTGAGGATGGGGATGTTTACAGAGCCACCTCCTCCTCCTGTTAGTTGTTTAATTGTCCACCACCATTCACGACTGGATGTGGCAGGACTGCAGAGCTTTGATCTGATCCGTTGGCTGTGGAATCACTTAGCTCTGTCTATAGCATGTTGCTTCAGCTGTTCAGCATGCATGTAATCCTGAGTTGTAGCTTCACCAGGTTGGCACCTCATTTTTAGGTACACCTGGTGCTGGTCCTGGCATGCTCTTCTACTCTCCTCATTGAACCAGGGTTGATCCCCTGGATTGTTGGTAATGGTAGAGTGAGGAATATGCTGGGCCATGAGGTTACAGATTGTGCTGGAATACAATTCTGCTGCTGCTGATGGCCCACAGCGCCTCATGGATGCCCAGTTTTGAGCTGCTAGATCTGTTCTGAATCTATCCCATTTAGCACGGTGATAGTGCCACACAACACGTTGGATGGTGTCCTCAGTGCGAAGACGGTACTTCGTCACCACGAGGACTGTACGGTGGTCACTCCTACCAAGACGGTCATGGACAGATGCATAATACAAGGATAATGGAGTTGTTGACTAATCATAGCAATCAATCTCTATCAGTCAGTCTGCAACAGACCCAGATACGAGGCGAGGAAAACCAGAATGAAGGAGAGCTTTGGGAACCATAGGTCCAAAGTCACCTGTTCCTCCCAAGCATGTTACACTTATCACATGTCATGTCACATGTCAGGTGTCTCATTTCCTCCAAGAGCAGTAGTAAATACATTATGCCAGATTTCCCTTGCATAAATTAATGCTGATCCCTCTTATCTAACTGCACCAATCTAGGTCTTTATAATCCATTCTTTCATCATGTCTTCTAATACTTTACCCACAATGAATGTTGGACTCATTGGCTTATAGTCGCCCAAGACATACCCATGTCCACTTTTTCAAGATTGGAGTCATGATAAATACTTCTCAGTCTTGAGCCCCTACACCTGTTCTAATAATTCCCAAAAGATAGTGAAAAGGAAGCTCAGACTGCTGCCATCTTGGCACCGGGCTTCAGCATGTCCTGTGGCTTGCAAAGCACCCCTATTGATAGGGGCTTTGAGATCATCTCATCACTCCTGCACTCTGTTCTTGCGCAGATCAGTGGAAGTGCTGAGGTGCAGTCCTGAGAGAATAGCATTGGCTCCATGGGATAGGCAGATGCTGTCCTCTCAGGATTTGAGTACAGGAACAGGGATGTCTTACTGCAGTTGTACAGGGCCTTGGTGAGAACACATCTGGAGTATTGTGTGCAGTTTTGGTCTCCTTATCTGAGGAAGGATGTCCTTGCAATGGGGGGAGTGCAACGAAGGTTTACCAGACTGATTCCTGGGATGGCAGGACTGACGTATGAGGAGAGATTGGGTCGACTAGGCCTATATTCACTAGAGTGTAGAAGAATGAGAGGTGATCTCATCAAAACATATAAAATTCTAACAGGACTAGACAGACTAGATGCAGGGAGGATGTTCCCGATGGATGGGGAATCCATAACCAGGGGTCACAGTCTCAGGATACGGGGTATGCCATTTAGAACCGAGATGAGGAGAAATTTCTTCACTCAGAGGGTGGTGAACCTGTGGAATTCTCTACCACAGAAGGCAGTGGAGGCCAAGTCATTAGATGTATTCAAGAAGGAGATAGATATATTTCTTAATGCTAATGGGATCAAGGGATATGGGGAAAAAGCAAGAGCAGGGTACTGAGTTAGACGATCAGCCATAATCATTTTGAATGGCGGAGCAGGCCCGAAGGGCTGAATGGCCTACTCTTGCTCCTATTTTCTATGATTCTATGATTCTGCTACAATCTCAACCAGTCTCCTTGTTAGTACCAGACAGTTTTCTGGGCCAGACTGCCCTGCCCGCCGTTGAGATACTGCAGTCTGCAGCTGGGCCTTTTACAGCCAGAGCACATGAGATCGCCCACCATGACCATCTGAAGAGTCCTCAATGGAAGTTCAGCAGCTTTCCACTCCCTTTGCTGTAGCCACTGGGGATGCACCTCACAGGAGCACTAGAGTAGGTAAGCGAGCACAGTAGACAGGCACTAGAACTTTGCACAAGGGTGATTTTTAGTTCTTTATTTTCAGTATAAGCAATTGTCAAATGAAGAGTGATGAAGTATGTTATTGTAGTGAATATATTTTTTCTTTTGGTCGTGATATTCTTAGTCATGTAAGAGCAATGCCCATGAAGTTGGACTGTATGAAGGCATTGAGATGGTGGTTTTGAGGACTGGGTTAAGGTGGATGGAAGGGCTATTGGTGCATTGGGGAGGGTAGGGAACATTCATGAGAATTTTATCAATGAGTTACTGCCTGAGAGCTCTGATAGCTGGCAGCATTGCTGGGCCTTACTCTTCCTCTGCAGCCTCAGCTTCCTGATCCCTTTCTTCCTCTCCCTCAACTTCTTTCTGCTCTTATGGCTCCAACCCTTGCCCCCTTCCTAAGGGGGAGTTGTGCAGCATACAATGACATATCGTGACATTCGCTCCAAGCTATAATGAAATACACCTACAGATCTGTCAAGGCATCAGAACCTTTGCTTGTGGAGCCTGATGATTTGCTCCATGGGAGCCCTGGTTCTTCCTTAACTCTCATTGAATGCATGCTGTCCATCTGTGTCCACGATCCTGACAGGAGTCATGAGCCAGGCATTCAGGGGATAACATTGTTCCCAAGCAGCCAGACGGTCTGGGTATTGAGGATTGGCACAGGATGAAGGCACCATGACTAAAGCCAGGATACCAGGCACAGATCTGCATAATTGGATGCCTATGGTCACAGACAAGTTGCACGTTTAAATACTGGAATCCCTTCCTGTTGTAATAGAGGGCTCGGTCTTGTACGGGAGCCGCTGGGCTACATGGGTGCAGTCGATGATCTCTTGCACCTGGGGAAATCCAGCAACTCTTGCAATGCCAATTGCTCTCTCCTCCTGCTTGGCAGCCTCCATTGGGAAGGTGATGAATATCCTATTGCCTAGCAAACAGTGCATCTGTGATCTCCCTGATTGCAGTGTGTACAGCAAACTGAGACATGGTACTGATGTCACATGAAGGATGTTGGAATGAGTCCGGTGCATAAAAGTTCAGGGTTACAGTGACTTTCACTGTCATAGGCAGTGCTGTGGATGTTCGGGTGCTGGCCTGTAACTCTTGGTTGAGCAGGTGGCAGAGCTCAGTCACTGCCTCCCTGGAGAACTGGTGCCGCCTGACGCACTGTTCCTCTGTAAAGGTGAGGTAGGAAATCCGGTTCCTGTACACCCTCGTGTTGTAAGGCCTCCTCTGCCCTTCCCCCCCCCCCATCGCCCTCCTCTAAAGCCTGTGCATATCTTTGCTGCTGCTGCCACCCTTGCCCCTCGTGTTGGAGCCCAAGGCAGACCAAACAGAATACCCATGTGTAAGATCAACCGAGTAGATTAATCCACATTATATAGGCTCAGATGCTAGAAATAAATCAACTTGTTGGTTTTACTAATATCGTCAGAAAGCACAAGCAATTGTACATCTATACTAGATCTATCTAGATTGATTCCTGGAATGAGAGGGTTGTCCTATGATGAGAGATTGAGTAGAATGGGTCTATATTCTCTGGCGTTTAGAAGAATGAGAAGTTATCTCATTGAAACATATAAGATTCTGAGGGGCTTGACAGGGTAGATTCTGAGAGGCTGTTTCCCCTGGCTAGGGGCATGGTCTCAGGATAAGGGGTCAGCCATTTAAGACTGAGATGAGGAGGAATTTCTTCACCCAGAGTTGTGAATCTTTGGAATTCTCTACCCCAGAGGGCTGTGGATGTCGTTGAATATATTCAAGGCTGAGATCGATAGATTTTTGGACTCTAGGGGAATCAAGGGATATGGGGATCGGGCGGGAAGGTGGAGTTAAGGTCGAAGTTCAGCCATGATCTTAATGAATGATGGAGCAGGTGTGAGGGGCTGCATGGCCTACTCCTGCTCCTATTTCTTATGCTCTTATACTTACAAGTAGCCAGCCATCAGGCGCTGTGAACTATAAACCAATACAGCTAGTTCTCAGCACAGAGTACCAAAGAATTACTGAAAGTGAGCCTATTTATACACCTGGAAGGACAATGGCAAATTACTTTTCTGAAGCCATCAATTCTGAGATTATTGTCATGTGACCTTTATGTGTCATATGCTACTATACCAGTAGATAACAATATCACACTACAATGCACTCCATTCTCACTGGAATGTGGGTGACGTTTATGTCAAAGATAACACAATTTTGCATGGTTATAAACATTGCACCTTACCAGAACAACAACAATTAAAACCTAGACCTGTTGGCTTCAAACTAACTGTAAATCTTACACAAATCCTTTGATGCTTCTTAAATTGCATTAACCTGACACCTCCTGCTTATTTAGCATTCCCCTATGGAATCCTAACAACCTAATCTACACCATGTGTTTGCCTCTATCACAGAGAATACATTCTCATAATACAAAGATATTAATACTGACCTGTATTGTTAAGCTATTTTTCCTATTACACACTATCCTACCTCATGTTCCAACAATGTTGGGCAGGTAATCCTTTGATAGAGTGTAGGACCCCCTAAAAATCACTTTCCGAGTTCAGCTCAGTGAAACAGCAACCAAAAATACCATCAAAAATCAGCAAAACACTCTAGCAATCTATCAATTGCAAACACTTACCTTAATAGAGGTGAGTATCCCTTTAAATTGCCCTTCTGCAACAACTGTTAAGGCAATTACTTCCTGGTTGCAGTTAAGACCCAGTGAATTAGGTGCTACTATGCATGGATTTAGCAAACGGGTCCTTATTCTGGTGTAAGACCCTCATCTTTAAATCAAGGCAGCAGTCAGGGCCGCCCAAAAAAAATCTCAGGACCAATTTAGCAGTGATCCCGTTTCACGCCTGAAAAACAGGCGCAACGATGTAGAATTTAGACCCCATTGTGTCCAGTTTTGGGGGCCTTATTTTAAGAAGGATATCAAAGCTGTGGAGAGAGTGCAGAAGGGATTCACTCACGTGTTACCAGAGATGGGAGACTCTCGTTATGAGGAGAGATGAGAGAAATCAGGGTATTTTCATTAGAACAAAGGTTAAGAGGAGATAAATTAGAGCTATTCAAAATTATGAAAGGTTTTGATGAAGTAAATTGCGAAAAGCTGGCCAGTGAGTCAGTACCTAGATGGCATTGGACAAAATTAGGAGATGTTTTTGGTTTAAAATTGGTGTAGTTCTGGCATAGGGGACAGAATTTGGGCCATAAGTCAGAGAGTTACACCCCTTCTAAAACACATAGTAAGGCCCCAATTTTAACTTCCCACCCGCCTGGCGGTCACTTACCCCCTCTGATCCCGCTGCCTACCCCCATGTCTCAATTGGGCCCCAATCTGCAATAGTCGTCGGAGGCCTGAGGAGGCAGTGGCAGCTACCCTATCAGGCCAAACCTGTTGGATGCTGGTCGTGGGCCAGAAGAGGCCCAGGCAGGTAAGTTTTTCAGTTTTATTTTAGATTTCCTTGTGGGCTAGGAGGAACTGCTCCTCTGAGCCTCACAAGGAAATCTGAAATCAAATCTAAAATTGCTCCGGGTTCACCCCCTCCCCCGATCGTGTCCAGAGACCCACCACTCACCATTTACCTGACTTCCGGGGACTGGTCCCCGCCTGTTGTCGAATTCCAGCTCCCGCCCGCCGGCAGGTATTGGATCTGGCCGGGTCTGGATGAGGTCAGAGAAAATTTATGGTAATGAGGTCCGGCCATTAAGTGGGGGGGGTTGTGAAGATATGGAATGAATGATAAAGGCATGGGATAATTGTCTGCTCAATACAAAATCCGTAATAGCTTTTAAAAGGTAAATAGTTGAGAGAGAAAAATTTACCAAGCTATGAGGAATGGGACTAATTGGATAGCTCTTTTAGAGTGCCAGCACCAGTGCAATGGGCTGAATGGCCTCCTTCTGTGCTGTAAAATTTTATGGGGGTTGAATTTACACTGGTGTTTTTGGCGTTCTTCTGGGGTTTCCCTGGCTTCTCTGCCAAAGTTATGGCGGATGAGTGGGAGAATCCCAATAACCATGATGACATCAAATTCAAGTGACATGTTGGTGTTCTTGCCATGCAGTGACGCACTTTGACATTTAAAAAAATTAATTCTCGGGATGTGGACGTCGCTGGCGAGGATGCCATTTATTGCCCATCTCTAGTTGCCCTGGGAAGGTGTATAGCAGTTTGATACTGTTGCGTGACTTTCTAGGCCAATTCAGAGTCAGTCATGTTGGTGTGAGACTAGAGTCACAAATAGGCCAGACCAGATTTTTATTTCCAGATTTTTTTTAAAACTGAATTCAAATTCTCAAACTGCCATGGTGAGATCTGAACTCATGTTCTCTGGATTGTTAAGGTGTCAGCCTTGGCTCAGTGGTAGCACTCTTGTCTCCACGTGAGAACGGTGTGAGTTCAAGTCCCACTCCAGAGACTTGAGCACATAATCCAAGCTGCCCTCTCAGGTGGACGTAACATGGGTCTATTTGAAGAAGAGCAGTGAAGTTCTCCCTGGTGTCCTGGCCAATATTTATCCCTCAACCAACATCACCAAAACAGATTATCTAGTCATTATCACATTGCTGTTTGTGGGATCTTGCTGTGTGCAAAATTGGCTGCCGTATTTCCTACATTGCAACAGTTTCAAAAGTACTTCATTGGCTGTAAAGCACTTAGGGGCATCCTGAGGTCCTGAAAGCCGCCATATAAATTCAAGTTCTTTCTTTCTTTCCTTCCTTCTTTTTATTTGTCCAGGCCTCTGAATTACTAGTCCAGTAACATAACCCGCCACATTACCATACATGAACTGTGACATTCAATCTGAGTGCCAAACTAATCAAAAAGGTTTAGCAAACGCCTTTAGTTAAAGAGAAATAGCTGGAAAAACACAGTTAGCATCTATACAGAGAAAAGATAGATTATGATGTTTCGAGTATGTTCCCTTCCTCAGAATAGCAGCATTTCAAATTTCCAGTATTTACAGTTTTTTTTTCTTTTTATTTGCACTTTTACTTAAAGGCTGCCCTGTTGAATCAAGAAGCAGTTTTCTGGCCAACTGCTGAATGAAATATTTTGCTTCAGTTTACAAGAGTAACTTGTATTATCAAGCACCCTGTATAATCTTTGAGTGTCACCGTACTTTATATTCTGAATCATCCCTATAATTTATAGTGACCTTAAGACTATTTCTCTGAATGAGGCCCTGTACTTCAGCTGTTTTTTATGAGGCACAGTGGTTTACTTTGGATCTGCACTCACTGAAGTCAGCAAATGTTTTCACACATGAAAATTAATCCAACAGATGTTGACTATGTTGATAACAGTCAATGGTTCAGTTGTGATGAGAACTTCCTGTGATGTAGGAATCAAAAGTGTGTTTGGTGCAGTTAAAAGATTGAGATTTGAAAGCAGAAAACATGCTTTTTTTAAGAAGAGATCAGCAAACTCTCTGAAGTTCATTTATAGTTGAATCAGCTCCATTAATTTTCAACACCAAAGATAGGCCTCAAGCCTTCACTACACTTCCACAACTATTGCTATATGAAGCCCATGTCTCTGGTGACTAGTGTTGCAATGAATACAAATCCTGGGCTGGATCTTCCAGCTGATAATACCTGGAGCACTGCTACCACCAGGAGCATTAAACCGCTAGTAACTCCCACAGTTGAGGTTTCACAAAGCTGAGCTCCAGTCAAAATGGTCTTGGCGAGCTCCATAATCCACAATCACATTCTCTCATAATTCACCGCTAGGTAACAACTCATCCATCATCAAACACAGCCCTCAAATCAGCTCAATGTTCTCAGGTGAGCACAATCATTACAGTTAATCCAAATGTGCCAAAGTGTTCTCCTGAAGTACCATTGGGCAGATCTGAACAGTGACTTTGCAAAAATCTATATTTATGTTCACTTCTTACAAATCTACCGTGTCAGCTTTGGCTCAGTGGCTGCACTCTTGCCTCTGAGTCAGAAGATTGAAGGTTCACGGCCCACTCCAGAGACGTGAGCACGTAAGCCAAGCTGACATTTCATTGCAGTATTGAGGGAGGGCTACGCTGTTAGAGGTGCCGTCTTTTGGATGGGGCGTTAAACTGAGGGCCTGTCGGCCCTCTCAGGTGGACATAAAAGATTCCATGGCACTAGTCATAGAAGAACAGGGGGGTGTTCCTGGTGTCCTGGCTAACATTTAACTCTCAATCAACATAACTAAAGCACATTATCTAGTCATTATCTTGTTGTTGTTTGTGGGACCTTGCTACGTGCTAATTGACTGCGACGTTTCCTACTTTATAACAGTGACTACACTTCAAAAGTACTTAATTGGCTGTAAAGCTCTTTGGGATGTCCTGAGGTTGTGAAAGCTGCTATATAAATACAAGTTTGTAATTTATTTATTTCTTCCTTTTCTTTCTTTCTTGCTTGTAAACACTTAAAAAAATCATGCTAAACAGAAGATATGTAGTAGGGTCTAATTTACTGTTCCTTCATAATCTCACATCCAACTACCCGGAAGGGGGCAGGAGGGGAGACAGTTTGTGGTATTGCTCAAAGACCAACCTATTAATTACATCTGTTAAATCCATGATCCATATTTCATTGTTTCTTTAATGGTATGCCATTAAGACAAGGCAAGACAGAAACAGATGTTCAGCAAAAACAGACTTTCAACCAGTAAAAACAACAATGGGTATAAAATGCAGCAATTAGACTTATGTGGTATCTGGGGCAGAATAGATTTGAATAAGCTTATCTGAAATTCATTATGCACAAAAACCATGAATTTTCATCATGTTGGATTTTCTGTTATGGTGCATTTCACCTCTTATAGGAACATGCTGTTGAATTGGTATGCACTGTAATTGTAAAGGAATGATGCACAGTCCAAGCGCACAGAGATTATTATGGGTTTTGTGTTAGATTTGCTATTAATTTACTTTCATTCAAAGGATACAAGCCCTTGTGCGGTGGTTTTAGGAAAAAATCTCATTCCCCTATTTGAAACCATATAATTTCCCTGCCCACTGCTTACAGTACGGATATTGTGCTCTGTTTTGGTTACCCGGTGGCCAAAAATAGCTCCCTTACTTTGGAGATCTTATTGAAAATTCTTTATCTCAAAAACAAAAACAAAATCTTAGAATTGTGCAATACTCCAAAATACAAGGTTTTACAGAGGGATCAAGTCCATTCAGACTTTCTAAATGTTCTTTCTTTTCCTCCTCCTCTTCCACATAATTTTCTCGCTTTCTTTCAACCACATACACTGGTTTGGAAACGCAAGTTAGAACTATGTGGATTGTGGGTTAACATAGCACGGGTTGGAGTAGTGGCTGTACAGAAATGTTCATTTGCAAATCAAACCTTCCTTTCTTGTGCTGGATGTCCAACTGCAGCTCTCCTACACCCCAGTCAAACCCAGTATCGTTGGGTGAAGCTGATCTGAATGTCACAAATTATCCTCCCTTTTATATTACTTCCCATTTTCAACATGTGCCTCGTACAGCTTATAAATATCCAACCAGCAGCATCCACATCCGTACATGCTAACCATCAACTTTTTAAGATGAGATCATTGTTTTAACCCGTTAAATGCGTTAGCTTGGTAGTTGTTTGCAAAAAAAAATAGTTTTTTTTACAGGAATTGGAGGTTGTCAACATAAGCCAATCAGATCAGTTGGAATGTAGGATTGCTGGTTGTCAATGTAGCCAATCAGATGAGTTGGAATGTAGGATTGGAGGTTGTCAGAACCAATCAAATTATTTGGAGAGCAGAACTGGAGCCTGTCAGAACTTCCAACCAAGATATTCCTTTCTCTTCCTGTTGTTCACACACTCATTTGAGGCAGGGAGGTTTTAAGATGAGCTTATGGTTGCTGAGAGTTGCAGTTACATGTATTTATTTTGTGTTTGTCCCCAGAGAAGTAAGTTGCAAAATGGAGTTTAAAAAAAACTATCTGAGCAATGCCCAGCTGTTACTTTATGTGAATGTTTATTTTCTTCAAGACTAGTTGCACCATAGAAACATAGAAACATAGAAAATAGGAGCAAGAGTAGGCCATTCGGCCCCTCGGGCCTGCTCCGCCATTCAAAATGATCATGGCTGATCGTCTAACTCAGTATCCTGTTCCCGCTTTTTCCCCATATCCCTTGATCCCTTTAGCATTAAGAAATATATCTATCTCCTTCTTGAATATATTTAATGACTTGGCCTCCATTGCCTTCTGTGATAGAGAATTCCACAGGTTCACCACCCTCTGAGTGAAGAAATTTCTCCTCATTTCAGTTCTAAATGGCATACCCCGTATCCTGAGACTGTGACCCCTGGTTCTGGATTCCCCAGCCATCGGGAACCTCCTCCCTGCATCTAATCTGTCTAGTCCTGTTAGAATTTTATATGTTTTGATGAAATCACCTCTCGTTCTTCTAACTCTAGTAAATATAGGCCGAGTCGACCCAATCTCTCCTCATACGTCAGTCCTGCCATCCCAGGAATCAGTCTGGTAAACTTTTGTTGCACTCCCTCCATTGCAAGGACATCTTTCCTCAGATAAGACCAAAACTGCACACAATACTCCAGATGTGGTCTCACTAAGGCCCTGTATAACTGCAGTAAGACATCCCTGCTCCTGTACTCAAATCCTCTTGCAATGAAGGCAAACATACCATTCGCCTTCCTAACTGCTTGCTGCGCCTGAATGCTCGCTTTCAGTGACTGGTGTACAAGGACACCCAGGTCTCGTTGCACCTCCCCTTTTCCCAATCTATGACCATTCAGATAATAATCTGCCTTTCTGTTTTTACAACCAACGTGGATAACCTCACATTTATCCACGTTATACTGCATCTGCCATGTTCTTGCCCACTCACCCAACTTGTCTAACTCACATTGGAGCCTCTTTGCATCCTCCTCACAGCTCACATTCAACCCCAGCTTTGTGTCATCTGCAAACTTGGAAATGTTACGTTTAGTTCCTTCATCCAAATCATTGATATATATAGTGAATAGCTGGGGCCCAAGCACTGATCTCTGCCGTACCCCACTAGTCACTGCCTGCCACCTGGAAAAAGACCTGTTTATTCCTACTCTCTGTTTCCTGTCTGGCAACCAATTCCCAATCCCACGTGCTTTAATTTTGCACACTAACCTCTTATGTGGGACCTTATCAAAAGTCATCTGAAAATCCAAATACACCACATCTACTGGTTCTCCCCTATCTATTCAACTAGTTACATCCTCAAAAAACTCCGGTAGATTTGTTAAGCATGATTTCCCTTTCATAAACCCATGCTGACTTTGTCCAATCACATTAATGCCCTCCAAGTGTTCTATTATCACATCTTTTATAATAGACTCTAGCATTTTCCCACGACTCATGTTAGACTAACTAGTCTGTAATTCTCTGTTTTTTCTCTCCCTCCTTTTTTAAATAGTGGGGTTACATTTGCCACCCTCCAATCTGTAGGAACTGTTCCAGAGTCTACAGAATTTTGGAAGATGATCACCAATGCATCCACTATTTCCAGGGCCACTTCCTTTAGTACTCTGGGATGTAGATTATCAGGCCCTGGGGATTTGTCAGCCTTTAGCCCCATTAATTTCCCTAGCACTATTATTTTTTTTACTAATACTGGTTTCCTTCAGTTCCTCCCTCTCACTAGACCCTTGGTTCCCTAACATTTCTGGGAGGTTATTTGTATCCTCCTTTGTGAAGACAGAACCAAAGTATGTGTTTAATTGTTCTGCCATTTCTTTGTTCCCCATTATAATTTCCCCCATTTCTTACTGTAAGGGACCGACATTTGTCTTCACTAATCTTTTTCTCTTGACATATTTATAGAAGCTTTTACAGTCAGTTTTTATGTTCCCTGCTAGTTTACTCTCATACTCTATTTTTCCCCTCTTAATCAATCTCTTTGTTCTCCTTTGCTGAATTCTGAACTACTCCCAATCCTCAGGCTTGCTGCTTTTTCTGGCAATTGTATATGTCTCCCCTTTGGATCTAATACTATCCCTAATTTCTTTTGTAAGCCACGGTTGAACCGCCTTTCCTGTTTTATTTTTGTGCCAGACAGGAATGAATAATTGTTGTAATTCCTACACACGTTCTTTAAATATTAGCCATTGCCTATCCACCGTCATCCCTTTTAGTAAAGTTCCCCAATCTATCATAGCCAACTCGCACTTAATACTTTCGTAATTTCCTTTATTTAGATTCAGGACCTTAGTTTTGGATTCAACTACTTCACTCTCCATCTTAATGAGAAATTCTATCATGTTACGGTCACTCTTCCCTAAGGGACCCTGCACAACAAGATTGTTAATCCTTTCTCATTGCACAATACCCAGTCTAGGATCGCCTGTTCTCCAGTTGGTTCCTCAACGTATTGGTCTAGAAAACCATCACGTACACACTCCAGGAATTCCTCCCCCACAGTATTATTGCTAATTTGGTTTGACCAATCTATATGTAGATTAAAGTCACTGATGATTATCGTTGTACCCTTCTTGCATGCGTCTCTAATTTCCTGTTTAATGCCCTCCCCTACATCTCCACTACTGTTTGGGGGCCTGGAGACAACCCCCACCAACGTTTTCTGCCCCTTGGTGTTTCTTAGCTCCACCCATAAAGATCCCACATCGTGGTTCTCCGAGCCAATATCCTTCCTCACTATTGCATTGATTTCCTCCTTTACTAACAATGCTACCCCACCTCCTTTCCCTTTTTGCCTGTCCTTCCTAAATATTGCATACCCCTGGATGTTCAGTTCCCATCCTTGGTCACCCTGCAGTCATGACTCCGTAATCGCAACTATATCATAACCATTAATATCTATCTGCGCTGTTAATTCATCTAGCTTATTGCGAATGCTCCGCGCATTAAGACGCAATTCCTTTAGACTTGTCTTTTAAGATTGCTAGTCATCTTAGTTTTATTTTGCACTATGACCCTATTTGTTTCTCACCCTTCTCTGCCTTCCACTATTGCTTCTTCCCTTTCTGTCTTTTGTTTCTATCCTTGTTTCCCCCTCCTCTGTCTCCCTGCTCAGGTTCCCATCCCCCTGCCATTCTAGTTTCAACCTTCCCCAACAGCACTAGCAAACACCCCCGCGAGGACATCAGTCCCGGTCCTGCTCGGGTGTAACCCGTCACGCTTGTACAGGTCCCACCTTCCCCAGAACCGGTCCCAATGTCCCAGAAATCTAAATCCCTCCCTCCTACACCATCCCTGCAGCCACGCATTCATCTGGTCTATTCTCCTGTTCCTATACTCACTAGCACGTGGCACTGGTAGTAATCCTGAGATCCTGCTTTTTAATTTATCTCCTAACTCCTTAAATTCACCTTGTAGGACCTCATCCCTTTTTTTACCTATGTCATTGGTACCGATATGGACCACGACTACTGGCTGTTCACCCTCCCCCTCCAGAATGCCCTGCAGCCGCTCCGTGACATCCTTGACCCTAGCACCAGGGAGGCAACATACCATCCTGGAGTCACGTTTGCGGCTGCAGAAAAGCCTATCTGTTCCCCTTACAGCTGAATCCCCTATCAATATAGCCCTGCCACTCTTCTTCCTCCCCTCCTGTGCAGCTGAGCCATCCATGGTGCCAAGAACTTGGCTCTTGCTGCTTTCCTCTGATAAGCCATCTCCCCCAACAGTATCCAAAGAGGTATATCTGTTTGAGAGGGAGATGGCCCCAGGGGACTCCTGCTCCACCTACCTAGTCCTTTTACTCAGCCTGGCGGTCACCCATTTCCCTTCTGCCTGAGTAATCTTTACCATGACTTTGTTGAGATAAGGAGGATGTTTCCTTGTTTTATTTGAGCAGTCCTGCCACTACTCTTGTGCATGTGCCATGATTTGGAAACAAAATAGGGAGTGGGGTTGCAGTGGTATTGGGTTTAACTTAATTTTTAAAAAAAATCAAAGAAATTCTCCTATTTAAGATTGTATTTCAGAGCACACTACCATGATGTGGGCTGTTGGCTTTCTTTATGTGTGAGTGCAATGCCTGGTTATGAAAGTTGTTTCCAATTTGTTTATGTGTGTACGGTGGAGGGCCCTTTGTTACCACGGAGTAACCGGAAGAGATGCCATGACATCCATGTTCGAGTGGTCAACATCCAGGGGGAAATTTGAGGAGTGACATTAATGCTGAATGAAAGTATAATAGATTGCAAACCCCAGACTGTAGGCAGTCAGTCAGGTGGACCTGCCAGTGTATAATTCAGCTCCCGTTGTCTGTTCCTACAAACCATGTTTTCGTGAACTTTAATTATAGCTGTAGGCCCAGAAATCTGGGGGTTTGGGTGCATAGATGGCGCAGGGTACATTCCCTGCACTTGAATGATGAGGCCTGAGGCTCTCCCGATATTGGGCCTCATGTCTTATTTGAATGGAACCGGCGAGGTGACGAGAGCCTGCCGGCAAAGAGTAAACATTCAGTCCACATCTAGATCACAGTAGCCCTCAGGTAAGTGGCTTGGGTTTGGGAATCGCGGGGGCAGAGGATCGCGGAACTGGGGATCTTGGGCCCTAGAATCGGGTGGCTCAGGCAATGGCATTGCGGGGGCTGAGGATCAGGTGGTCAGGTCTGGGAATTGCGGGGCTAGGGATCAGGGCAGCCAGGATTTGCGGGAGTCGGGGCTCGATGAGGGGAGGGGGACAATACCTAGGCTTGGTTTCCCTGAGCCTCAGGACAAACCAATCTTGGAAGGGGGACCTCAAACAAACATTGGGCCCCTTATTTGCATAATCAAAGGGGCTAATGCCTGTTTTAGACGTGGGTAATGGACGAATAATTTTTGTCCTCACCCAATATAGCAGGCAGAGCACTTCTGGCTGGAAATGTGCACATATTGAGGCCTTAGTAGTCCGGGTAGCGCCTGAAAATGGGTGCAATAAGGACCAATTTCTAGGCTGTAATGTGTAATGATTTTTAAAAAAATATTACAGAAAATAAACCTTTTTGACAAATTGCTGTTGATGATAATAGCAGATGAACCGTAACACATTCTTTTTATTATTCATCCATCCACAATATTAACGAAGGGCCTCAATCCATTTATTTTAACTTTACCCTGGAGAGCTGTATTTAAGTCCTTACAATTGCTCTTATTTTTCGTATTTAAAATATCTGTAACCCTTCCAGGAGAAAACTATTTTTGGCTTATAGTAGGCTCCAAAATACTGGCAAAAGGCATCAAATAAAATGTCAACATTTTAAATCTTATGGGGTGGTTGTGTACCGCCAGACTCTCCTGGAAAATAAACTTCATATCATTGGCAGTCACACATGCCCATTCAAAATTTATTACTGGTACAAACTGTGCTGTAAGGCCCTGAAATTGAGATGATTCCCACTTCACCACTGGATGTGCAGTGGGCCAGGCCTTCTTTTTGCCCTATGGCCCCAACATTAGATGTTGATGGGGTCAGCTGATTTAAATATTATTGGGGTGGGGCAAAGACATGAGTACTGCGAGCAATTGATACCCTAAGTTCAGGAAGCCTAGAAAATTTGTGGGGAGAGCAGGGGGTAAGGGGCAGAGTGGAGGAATGTGTTGCCAAGTATTTAAAGCTGGACTGCCCTTAAAGGGGAAACCAGCAGGCAGAAGGATCTGGAAATGGCTCAAGTCAAAGGATTGAAGAAAAGAAAAACAAACTTAACGAAATTAGGCAGCGGTGGGATGCCATTGCGGTTGTTGGTGATAAGATACCAGCAAATCTATCACCAAGAACCATGTGGACAGAAGTGGCACAGGCAGTGAGTGGCAACTCCCCAACCTGCAGGGTGAATTTATGGAGGGCGTACAAGGGCTCCCAAGTACTGAGAGCGCACCGGAGAAAGCCCCTCGATCTATCTCGGTACCTGAACCTCCCCTTCAGCATGCCTCTAACCTGTTCAATTTTAATTTGAGTGCAGATGTGAGCCTCATTGTGGCTTTCCTGGTGGTCTTTCGCAATGGCGTTAGCAGCCACAATCATATTGGATACCCCTTGTCTCCCAAAAGCCAGCCCATGCTTTGCCTGTGATTCAAAAACATTGCGACACTGGACTGCTGGAGGATAAATGAATGATGGTAGCCCCCTACATACTGAGCATTGGTGTGAAATTAGTACATATAATTGTGCATTAATTGGGAATTATGGGATTGAAATGCCTTTTGATTCACAAAATGGTGTTACTCCAACTTCTTGTGCTCAATTACTTGTGCTCTATCTTTGGCAGAAACCCCATTGACGTGGTTGATTTTCTGCTGGTGCTATGGAGGCCAAGGAGATTCCCTGAGCATGCCTCAATTTATAAAGCCCAAAATTATTTTGGCTTCTTTTTATGCCTTTATCCACCTGCACATGGACTTTCAGGAAATGACGTATTTAAATCCCTAACTCTCTCATACCCTTTAGTTTCTTTTCATTGAGTATATACTCCCAATCACTGCTTTTCCTCCCTAAGTATATGATCCTACACTTCTGCAAATTAAATTGCATCTGCCACCTGCCTGACCATTCTGCTAACCTGTTTATGTCTTCCTGAAGACTTTAACAGTCCCCCTTGCTGTCCCAAACCCCTCTACTTTTATCTTGTCGGTAAATTTCAATATTTTGCTCCCTATGATCAAGTTAAAATCCACCATAGATCAAGAATAAAAGTGGACCCAGCCTTGACTCCTGGAGCACACCACTTCTACCCTTCTCCAGTCTAAACAACACCCATTTATTTCCTGCCCATGAACCAACTTTCCACCCATACTGCTCCATTTCCCTCTTATACGATGCACCTGAATTTTTGTAACATGCCTTTTGTGAGACCCCCGGTTGAATACCTTCCAAAAATCTATAATTACCACATCTATTGGAGTCCCTTCATCTATCCAGTCTGTCATTTCTTAAAAAAAAAATACATTTGTCAAACACAACTTGCCTTTAACGAATCCATGCCGGCTGTCCTTGACTCCCCCACATATTTCTAAATCTTGAATTGTAGATTTTAATTATTTGCCCACTAGTGACATTAGACTAACTCACCTATAATTATCTGTTTTATCCTTCTCTCTCTTCTTGAACAAAAGTGTCGCACTGGCTACACAACTTAGCTATCTAACGAGGATTGAAAACTTATGGTCAGAGCCTCTGCTGTCTCCTCTCTGACTTCCCTCAGTGCATGCCATCAAGGTCCAGTGCCTCATACACCTTGAGTTCTGCTAATGTTTTCTGATGGAATTCCGTTTAGGGTCATAAGAATTGCTAGACGATAAAGAGCAACATCCATTTAGTTCGCCTTCTACCGTCCTGGTGGCCGCATGATACAAGGATAATGGAATTATTGACTGACCATAGCAATCAATCGCTTTAATTTAGTCTACAACAGACCCAGACATGATGCAAGGAAAGCCCCCAGTGGTGGAGAGCTTTGGGAATCGTAGGTCCAAAGTCACCAGTTCCTCCCAAGCATGTTACACTCACCACATCATGTCTCAAATTACTCATATACTGTATTCCAAAATGTTATTTTCTGAACAAAATCTATCTAATTTGCATTTGAATGAATCAATACTAACTCAATAGTTTCCTACAGTTATCTATAATAGTTGTTTCACATTCCACTCTAGTACTCCTATATTCTCACTTCCACTTTCACTTGTAAAAATGGGCTAAAAATATTTCTCTAATATCTTTGCCATATGTTCACAACTAAAAGTATTTACTCTTCAGCAGTCCTACACCCTTTTAACTAATCTTTTACTTTTAATAAAAGCCTTTATTTTGTTATCTGGTAGCCCTTTTCTTTACCATTTTAACCCTTCTAATCTCTCTTTTCACCTCCATGCTACACTTTCTATATTCCGCACGGTTTTTTTTAGAATTGTTATCTTTAATTTTATCATCACTCTCTTTTTATGTTTCAGTTTAGTTTTAATCTCTTTTTGTTATATGTGGAACACTATTCTTTCTTACCAATACTAGCCAGTGTTCAGAAGTATTCACCAATACTACAATATTCACTAGTATTCATCAACACTCATCAATAATCTCCAAGAAAGAACAAAAGAAAGAAAGAAAGAACTTTCACAACCTCAGGATACGCCAAAGCAACAAAGTATTTTTGAAACATAGCCATTGTTGGAATGTAGGGAAACACAGCGGCCAAATTCCACACACCAAGGTCCCACAAACAGCAATGGGATACATGACCAGATAATCTGTTTTTTTTAGCAATGATGGTTGAGGGATAAATGTCAGACAGGACGAGGAACTCCCTTACTCCCTTACTCTTCTTCAAATAGTCCACCTGAGAGAGCAGTTTAACATCTCAACTGAAAGACGGCTCACCAACATTTGTCAATATTTGCCAGTACACACCGATACCTATCAGTACTTGTCAATACTAACCAATACTCACCTGTATTTCTCAACACTCGCCAAGCCAGGCAGAAAATTATTTTTGTATGGGCAGAATGGACCAAAATGAGAAAACAGCATTTTACCAACTGCAACAGTGTGATAGAGCAGCATACTCTCGATTGGTGGGAAGTTAAACCACCCAATCAGAGTTCAACGGGAAAAATCAAGGATCAGTGCCTTAACGAACAGGAAATGAACCTCTTGTCTTGACATTAGATGGCGATAATCCAGATGGGGATTATCGCCATCTAGTGTGGAATCTAATAGGGAAATTATAAAATAATGGCACAGAATATAGACTGATAACTCAGAAATGGGTTTTATCACTGGGAAAGTACTGTCAAGGAGGGTTGCAATTGTTTGCATGGGAGCACGTTTCCTGGTCCCAAATCCACATGGCAGTAAACAGGGTTGGGAGAAAATCACGCCAAAATCTTCACCATCCAAAGGACTTAAAAGCAGGACTGAAAATTTTTTAACAAGGAAAAGGTGACCGTCAGCTGCCAGGTAAGGGGAACGGGTGGCCACATAAAGCATTTGCAAATCTTAGTTTACAATAAGACTTGGAAAGCACACCAAGTCCCGCTCTGAGTGAAAAAAAGGCTGCGATTAGACTGCTCTACTGCTATAAATCTCATGGCCTAAAAATATGGACAGTAAATGAAATGAAATGAACAGTCAGAGATTGATTTATTGATGTAATGGTGATATGTGAGAGGAACACATTTATTTATCTACCTGTAGGGGTAAGAAAATCATAATTGGTTTACTTACTTTCCACCACCCAATCAAAAGAGACTTACTGCATTGTCTCTAAGGAGATCTCTTACAAACCTTTTAACAAATTCTTTAAATGAAAATGTACAACCTCCCCATGCTCCAGCACCCTCTTGCGACATTGTAAATTCTAAATCACTGTAAGCAACTCTGTAAGAGAGGTGTCACGAGTACGAGGTTGAATATTGATTCTGCGACATGTATTAATACGCATCATCATCTTTTCAATTCATTATTTGCTATCTTTATTTCAGTCAAAAGGGGCAAAGGACAAAGATATTGCTGAAAGCTTACACTTACGTAGCTTGCAGTACCTGGAGAGGTACTTTTACCTTATTCTTTTTGACACCTATCTACACCTGGAGAAACCAGGAAAATGGGAAAGATCTTTCAAAGAATGGATGGCTGAGGTATGAGATCAAGGTTGAGCACTGTTTGTTTTCTGTTTAATCTTAAAGCCAGAATTGGGTGTTTTATTTTTGTTAAATGGTATTAAAATCTTGTGACCCTAGTTTCAAAATGGCGATGTTTAGTTCAAAATGTGACATTTGTGGGTTTTTTTTATTCGTTCATGGGATGTGGGCGTCACTGGCGAGGCCGGCATTTATTGCCCATCCCTAATTGTCCTTGAGTAGCACTACACAAGTTGATAATCTATTTGGTGTAATTTTGAACTAACAATGATAAATGTAAAACCTCTGGTTCTTGGAAATAAACCCCCTCCAAAAATGTGGGAAATGATCTGTCTTTGCATCTGTCTTTACCAAGGAAGAAGATGCTGCCACAGTCTCAGTAAAGGAAGATATAGTTGAGATACTGGATGGGCTAAAAATAGATAAAGAGGAGGTACATGAAAGGCTAGCTGTACTTAAAGTAGATAAGTCGCCCGGTCCGGATGGGATGCATCCTAGGTTACTGAGAGAAGGGTGGAAATTGCGGAGGTACTGGCCATGATCTTCCAAACATCCGTAAATACGGGGATGGTGCCAGAGCACTGGAGAATTGCAAATGTTACACCCTTGTTCAAAAAAGGGTGTAAGGATAAACCCAGCAACTATAGGCCAATCAGTTTAACCTCGGTGGTGGGGAAACTTTTAGAAACGATAATCCGGGACAGAATTAACAGTCACTTGGACGAGAGGACTTGGATTAGGGAAAGCCAGCACGGATTTGTTAAAGGCAAATCGTGTTTAACTAACCTGATAGAGCTTTTTGTTGAGGTAACAGAGAGAGTAGATGAGGGCAATGCAGCTGATGTGGTGTATATGGACTTTCAAAAGGCATTTGATAAAGTGCTGCACGGTAGGCTTATCATCAAGATTGCGGCCCATGGTGTAAAGGGGGCAGCAGCAACATGGATACAGAATTGGCTAAGTGACAGGAAACAGAGGGTAGTGGTGAACGGTTGTTTTTCGGACTGGAGGGAGGTGTACAGTGGTGTTCCTCACGGGTCATTGCTGGGACCACTGCTTTTCTTGATATATATTAGTGACTTGAACTTGGGTGTACAGGGCACAATTTCAAAATTTGCAGATGACACAAAACTTGGAAGTGTAGTAAACAGTGAGGAGGATAGTGGTAGACTTCAAGAGGATATAGGCAGGCTGGTGGCATGAGCGGACACGTGGCAGATGAAATTTAACGCAGAAAAATGTGAAGTGATACATTTCGGTGGGAAGAATGAGGAGAGGCAATATAAACTGGAGGGCACAACTCTAAAAGGTGTATAGGAACAGTGAGATCTGGGGGTATATGTGCACAAATCGTTGAAGGTGGAAGGGCAGGTTGAGAAAGCGATTAAAAACGCATACGGGATCCTGGGCTTTATAAATAGAGACTTAGAGTACAAAAGCAAGGAAGTCATGATGAACCTTTATAAAACACTGGTTCGGCAACAACTAGAGTATTGTGTCCAGTTCTGGGCACTGCACTTTAGGAAAGATGTGAAGGCCTTAGAAAGGATGCAGAAGAGATTTACTAGAATGATTCCAGGGATGAGGGGCTTTAGTTACGTGGATGGACTGGAGAAGCTGGGGTTGTTCTCCTTGGAACAGAGACAGTTGCGGGGAGATTTGATAGAGGTATTCAAAATCATGAAGGGTCTAGACAGAGTAGATAGAGAGAAACTGTTCCCATTGGCGGAAGGGTCAAGGACCAGAGGACATAGATTTAAGGTGATTGGCAAAAGAACCAAAGGTGACATGAGGAAAAACTTTTTTACACAGCGATTGGTTAGGATCTGGAATGCACTGCCCGAGGGGGTGGCGGAGGCAGATTCAATCATGGCCTTCAAAAGGGAACTGGATAAGTACTTGAAAGGAAAAAATTTGCAGGGCTATGGAGAAAGGGCAGGGGAGTGGGACTAGCTGGATTGCTCTTGCATAGAGCCAGCGTGGACTCAATGGGCCGAATGGCCTCCTTCCGTGCTGTAACCTGTCTATGATTCTATGATTCTACATGGAGAAGCCAGAAGAGGTAAAAATTCCATTCATTGGTGTTGCTGTTCTGGCAAAGTTTGATTTATGATCTAGCCAAATCCACCTACTATTCCAGGATCATCCTGTACAGCAAGGACAATTGAAGGTTGATTTCCTCCACAGCTAACTGCCTTCTCAAACCTCTTTCACCTCCACCCTCATCTCCAACACCAAGAACAAAGAACTCATGGATTTCTTCATCTGTAAGATTGAGGCCATTATGCAGCTGCCTTTGCTGTTACCTCACTTTCCTCTCCTTCCCTGCACCTGAACTAACCCCCAGTCCCCCATCCACTTTCGTTCTGATCCCCAGTCACTCTGTAGTTTCTCTTCCCATCTCCCCTCTGTAACCTCTTCTCGCTAATTACCTCCATGACAGCCACTTCATGGCTCCTATGCTAGCTGACAGTGTGAAATTTGGCCAAGACACTTGGAGAACTCCCAGCCCTTCTTCAAATAGTGCCATGTGATCTTGTACATGTACCTCAGTGGAAAGACAGTGATGTCTCATCAGAAAGCAACCCTCTGACACTGCAGCACTCCTTCAGTGCAACATTGAAGTACCAGCCTAGTTGTGGGGGCGATTTTCATTCTTACTGCCAATTTTAGTTCTAAACCTGCTTTTACGTGCAGTCCGATTTTCGGGCTGAGGTGAATCCTGGTGGAAACAGCTCATATCTGAAACAGGCAGGAGTCTCATGAATGCATGCAACTTGGGGTCAGGTCATTTCAACGCCAGTGTCATTTTACACCCTCGCTACCTAACTTAATGGTATCAACTGTGGCTCAGTGGTAGCACTCTCACCTCTAAGTCAGAAGGTGGTGGGTTCAAGTCTCACTCAAGAGACTTGAGCCCAAAATCAAAGCTGACACTCCAGCGCAGTACTGAGGGAATGCTGCACAGTCGGAGGCTCTGCCTTTTGGATGAGATGTTACACCGAGGCCCCGTCTGCCCTCTCAGGTGGATGTAAAAGATCCCATGGCACTATATGAAGAGCAGGGGCGTTCTCCCTGGTGTCCTGGCCAATATTTGTCCCTCAACCAAGCAACACTAAAAAACAGATGATCTAGTCATTTCATTGCTGTTTGTGGGACTTAGCGTGCATAGAGTGCAGGGTTCAATCCCTGTGCCTGAATGACGAGACCCGAGTGCAGCCAATACTGGGTCTCATGCCTTATCTACAACCAGGCGGGGAGCTGCTAAGAGCTCGAAGGTGAGGCGAGATTGAAGATCAGGCCGCTGCTCACAACCCAGCGGGCCTCAGGTAAGTGAGTAAGGGAGGGCGTCTGGGAAGGAAGTGCGACCCGGAAGGGGGGACGACCGGGAAGACGGGTAGAGGTGGCGATTGGAGCGGGGGAGCGGTTGCGTTGGCTGGCCAAATTTCTAGACCAGTGAGTTTGGTACAATTGAAAATTCACTAAAATTAAGTTGACGTCCCCCCTCCCTCTCCCAGTGGCAGGTGGTCAGCTGGATCCTCCATGGGGAAATACAGATACGGTAATTATTAGACCAGGGGCAAACAAAGGATGTTTTGTTGGTTGCAAACCTCTGTCTAAAACTGTGATTATGATATATTAACCAGAGTTCGTGACATGGCTTTGAACTGTAAGCAAAGGCCAGGAGCACCACATCACGCAATGCTACAGCAGCACCTGTTATTCACTCACAGGCTTTGCCTTCAGGCTTAAAACCTTGGCTCACTTCTAGCTAGTAGATTAACATGTCAGTATAATACGTGCAACGGTTTATAGAAAGTTAAGTATGAGTATACAGAAATATTTTAGAAAGAAAGCTGATTATAAACAGATTTTACAATTAATTGTGTTATACCCAGCTGAAGTCTTGTTCAGTAAATCTTTTAACACCACACCGAACTTTTCACTACCTCCACCAAACGATTTTGAAACATTTTGCCACACATCTGTGGAAAACTCCATATTATAAATAGCACATGCTACTGGGTATTTCACTGTGTTCTTGACGTAGCTGTGAGACAAAACATTAACTTCTATCTGAGTGGATAGGAAAGTTATGTAAGTTGTATAGTATGCTTTGCAGGGTGTGCCTTCAATGGAACCAATTCTCTCTTGAATGTTTCGAACTATTTTTGTTGTTCATTCTCGGGATGCAGGCATCGCTGGCAAGGCCAGCATTTATTGCCTATCCCTAGTGGTCCTTGAGAACGTGGTGGTGAGCCGCCTTCTTGCATCACTGCATTGTAGCTTCCTAGGCCACTTCTGAGGGCAGTTAATAGTCAACCATTATTGGCCAGATTGGGCATGGATGGCAGGTTTCCTTCCCTACAGGACATTAGTGAACCAGCTGGATTTATATGACAGTTTTATAAAAAATTTCAGATATTTTTTAAAACTGAATTCAAATTCTCAAACTGCCATGGTGGGATTTAAACTCACATTTTCTGAATTATTATTAGTCAAGGTTCTGTGGGTGATGGAGTCATAGGGCAGCAAACCGAAATACTGTCAGTAACAGAAATAGTGATGCCAGAGAAATATTTCATCTCCTGAGTGAGGAAACCCTAACCCTAACCCTCTGAGACACCCACTGATCTTGGTAAGTGAACCACTAACCACTAACCTGAACCCCCTATCCCTAACCCTTAACGCTAACTCCCGAACCCTAACCACTAACCTTTAACTCTAACCCTAACCCCTAACCCAAACCCCGAACCTTAACATACGAACATATGGAATTGACGGGCAGGAAAAGACCAGCTGGTCCTTCAAGCCTGCCTCACACCATCGTGGCTAAACACTTCTTCCCACCACCCCACCTCACACCCACCCCCACAGCCATGTAATCTCCTGGGAGAGGCAAAAAAACGGGAAGAAACCCCGGGGCAATAAAGGAATAAATACTCTGAAAAATTCCTCTCCGACCCCCTTAGGCGATTGAAACCAGTCCAGGAGATCACATAGAACAAGTGTTGTCTATAAAGACACTTACCTTCTATATGATCCGATCTCTGCCCCAGTCAGGAACCAGTCCAGCTCCCTCTTGAAGGCAGAGAGTCAGCACCCACCACACCAGCCGGCAATGTATTCCAGAGGCTCACAATTCTCTGGGAAAAGAAGAACCATCTAACATCCAGTTTATTCCTACTCTTCCATAGTTTAAACTCAGGTCCCCTGGTCCTCCTCAATCTGTTAAACTGGAATAATCTATCAATGGGGATGCTATCCAGCCCTTTCATTATTTTATGTACATCTATCAGGTCACCTCTAAGTCTACGCTGCTCTAAAGTAAATAGATCAAGGTCCTTGAGCCTTTCTGAGTAGCTGAGGTTCTTTAAGCTAAGATTCATTCTTGTAGCTCTCCTCTGGACCTTTTCCAAGGCCACAATACCACCCACCATGGGGTGGGGGGGCGTGGGGGACCAAAACTGGGCAAAGAACTCTAGATGCGGTCTGACCAGCGACCTGTATAGTGTCAAAATGGAGTCCTTTGATTTATAATGAATTGTTCTATTAATACAACCTAATACCTTGTTAGTTTTAGCTACAGATTCTCTACATTAGTCATGAACCTTTAGTGATCTGTGCACAGTAACACTAAAATATTTTTCTCTCAACCTCTTTCAGTATTGTTCCCTGCAAATGATACGTACACTCTGTGTTGGGCCTACTAGAATGCATGTCACTACATTTATCTAAATTAAACGCCATTTGCCATTGTGTGGCCCATTCCCCCAGCACATCTAAATCTTTTTGGATTTGATTGCACTCCTCTACTGTCTTAACTATTGCACAGATTTTGGTGGCATCTGCAAACTTACTTATCATACTCCCAACACCACTGTCCAGGTCATTAACAAAGACTATGAAGAGTAGCAGGCCTAGGACCGATCCCTGGGAGCCACCACTAGTAACATGTCTCCAAGCTGAACCACGTCCGTTAACTACAACTTTTTCGCTGTGGGATTGAAGCCAATTCCTAATCAAGCATATCAAATTCCTTCTAAAACCTAGTGTGAGTTACCTTATCAAAGGCTTTCTTCCACTACCCTGGTGGCTTCCTCAAAAAACTCTATGAAATTTGTTACACACACCCTATTTTTTCAGGACCCATGTTGTGAATTTCTAATGGCCCCTTCCCTTTCCCAGTGATCATAAAGGGCATCTCTTATAATCCCTTCTAGCATCTTTCCAATAATCGATGTTAGGCTAATAGGCCTGTAGTTCCCTCACTCTGATTTGTCCCCTTTTTTAAAAATAGGAACTACATGAGCTAGCTTTCAGTCTAAGGAAAGTATCCCTGACTCTATTGAACTATTGCAGATACAGGCAAGGGGCTTACCGAGCACCTGTCCCATCTCTTTAATCACCCTTGGATGGATATTATCTGGACCTGGAGCCCTATCAATTTTGAGCTTCCCTAATCTATCCAAGGTGACCTTACTATCTAATTTAATATTAATAATGCTATTCAATACTGAGCATCCCTCACCTGGAACATAAGCATCACCTACAGGAGTATAGACTGAAGCAAAATAGTCATTTAGCAACTCTGCCATAACCTGAGAATCAATTGGAATCTGTCCTACTTTGGTGGTCTTATACAGTCCTTAATGGTCTTCTGACTTCTGATATACTTAACCCCTAACTCTAACCACTAACCACTAAACCTAATTCTAACCACTAACACTAACCCTAATACCCTACTCCTAACCACAATCCTTAACCCTAACTCCTAGTCCCAACCCTAAATCACACATTGCCAATAATGTGATACAGGGACGGATGTGGTGTCAATAGTCATTCCAATAAATATTTGGAGCAGAGGAAGATACATGGGTATCCGGAGAGAGCAGGCGATTGGGATTAGGTTTGAATTGCTCTAGCAAACAGCCAACACCGACATGATCGGCCAAATGGCTTCCTTTTGTGCTATAAACTTCTATGGTTCTAAAAGGCTAACTTTGCCCTTACTCCTAAAATTGTTCTGTGTATAGACCGGTCCATCCCATTCAATGATATTTTTTTTCTACTTGTTAAGTTCTTGTTAAGCAGCAGTTAGCAGGATATGTGCAAATTAGACCAGGTGCTACTTGATTTGTGCATTGTTTAAAATTTTGAAACTGGGCTGAAAGCATCAAATGAGCAGTAGCAAAGTTCAGAGATGCATAAACTTGGCTTGCATTCCCTTGAGTTTAGAAGATTGAGGGGTGATCTGATCGAGGTGCTTAAAATGTTAAAAAGATTCAATAGGGTAGATACAGATAAACTATTTTCTCTGGTGAGGGAATCAAGAATGAGGGGACATAATCTTAAAATTAGAGTCAGGCCATTCAGGAGTGAAATCAGGAAGCACTTTTTCACACAAAGGGTAGTAGAAATCTGGAACTCACTCCCTCAAAAGGTTGTGGATGCTGGGACAAACGGAGCTTTGAAAACTGAAATCGATAGATTTTTGTTAGGTAAATCGAGAGATTTGGAGCTAAGTCGGTTAAATGGAGTTAAAGAATGAAATAAAGAAAGAAGGAACTTGCATTTATATAGTGCCTTTCATGACCTCAGGATGTCCCAAAGTGCTTCATAGTCAATGAAGTACTTTTGAAGTGTAGTCACTGATCTAATTTAAGAAACACACAGCCAATCTGTGCACAGCAAGCTCCCACAAAAAGCAATGAGGTAATGATCAGATAAACTGTTTCAGTGATGTTGGTTGAAGAATACATATTGGCTAAGACACCAGGGAGAACTCCCCTGCACTTCTTTGAAATAGTGCTGTGGGATCTTTTACATCCACCTGAAAGGGCAAACAGGGCCTTGGTTTAACATCTCATCTGAAAGACGGCACACGACAACAGTGCAACACTCCCTCAGTACTGCATTGGAATACCAGCCTAGATTTCATACTCAAGTCCCTGGACTGGAGCTTGAATCCACAACCTTCTGACTCAGAGGCGAAAATGCTGCACATTTGCACAGCTGGCACCAAGGTACAGGTCAGTCATGATCTAATTGAATGGCGGAGCAGGCTTGAGGGGTTGAATGAGCTACTCCTGTTCCTATGTTCCCATGTGTAAGATGTTCCTATGAGAGGGACAGCAGGAGCCCATGGCCTAAGTGTTTCATCAGGACTCACCATTATGCAATGCAACTTTTTTTTTATTCGTTCATGGGATGTGGGCGTCGCTGGCGAGGCCGGCATTTATTGCCCAGCCCTAATTGCCCTTGAAAAGGTGGTGGTGAGCCGCCTTCTTGAACCGCTGCAGTCCGTGTGGTGAAGGTTCTCCCACAGTGCAGTTAAATGTGCTGTTAGGAAGAGAGTTCCAGGATTTTGACCCAGCGACGATGACGGAATGGCGATATATTTCCAAGTCAGGATGGTGTGTGACTTGGAGGGGGACGTGCAGGTGGTGTTGTTCCCATGTACCTGCTGCTCTTGTCCTTCTAGGTGGTAGAGGTCGCGGCTTTGGGAGGTGCTGTCGAAGAAGCCTTGGCGAGTTGCTGCAGTGCATCCTGTGGATGGTACACACTGCAGCCACAGTGCGCCGGTGGTGAAGGGAGTGAATGTTTAGGGTGGTGGATGTGGTGCCAATCAAGCGGGCTGCTTTGTCCTGGATGGTGTTGAGCTTCTTGAGTGTTGTTGGAGCTACATTCATCCAGGCAAGTGGAGAGTAATCCATCACACTCCTGACATGTGCCTTGTAGATGGTGTAAAGGCTTTGGGGAGTCAGGAGGTGGGTCACTTGCCACAGAATACCCAGCCTCTGACCTGCTCTTGTAGCTACAGTATTTCTATGGCTGGTCCAGTTAAGTTTCTGGTCAATGGTGACCCCTAGGATGTTGATGGTGGGGGATTCGGCGATGGTAATGCCATTGAATATCAAGGGGAGGTGGTTAGACTTTCTCTTGTTGGAGATGGTCATTGCCTGGCACTTATCTGGCGCGAATGTTACTTGCCACTTATGAGCCCAAGCCTGGATACTGTCCAGGTCTTGCTGCATGCGGGCTCGGACTGCTTCGTTATCTGAGGGGTTATGAATGGAACTGAACACTGTGCAGTAATCTGCGAACATCCCCATTTCTGACCTTATGATGGAGAGAAGGTCATTGATGAAGCAGCTGAAGATGGTTGGGCCTAGGACACTAGGAGTGTAGCTAGCAGTCTAAAGTTTGTACACGTCCCAGCTGATCCTTGCATCCTGCAAATCCTCCTAGATAGACATACTATGAGTCAAAATGATAATTAAATCATTAAAGAATTATATTTATATTAAAAAGTGTAACTTTTGCAGTCCCTTGGCTTTCATTTCCACTTTTAAACCCCTGGCATTGTCGTCCCAAACTTCATACAAACCACACACCCACAGCGATCCAGGAAACACACTGGCAGACAAAGAAGTTTCAAATTCCATACATTTTAAAATAATTTGTAACTTTACCTCTGAGTCCAAACACTGGTGCATTTCCCCCAACATGCAACACTCACTTCATGTAAGGTGTCAGCCATGGCTCAGTTGGTAGCACTCTTGCCTCTGAGTTGGAAGGTTGTGGGTTCAAGTCCCACTCCAGGGACTTGCATATAAGAGGAACACTGGCCAACTTGCTTCAAATGTTTAACATCTGAAATGATCATCCACAGGATTACACTCAATTTGGTGCCATATCAGGCCCACAAGTCCCATGTAATGGCTGTTAGAGGACTCAAAGGAGCTCTGAATGACAATAAGAGGAGATAGGCTGCTTCCTGTCTATTGTGATGGGACTAATTACAAAGCTATACTGTGCTGACCCCAACTCTAAAAAAGCAAGCAGTATTCTCACATTTGATGAAGATGCAGAAGCTAAACACTGAGGTTGCTATGTCCCCTTCAATGTATTGGAAGAGCTATATGGCAGTACCAAGGATAACCCTGTGAAGGATCCAGTTATAGATGTGATGTCCTTCTGCCACACAAAGGCACAGTCAGCAATGTGGACTGTGGATCCTATATCTTCTGGGGCCAGTGGTGTGCTGGTCTTCATCAGATATGTTACAGTTTCCACCTTCTGCTTTACAAAACTGATATGGCCTTGGAGCAAAAGCAAGCTGGATTTAAGAATTGTATGTTTTTTTTAATTCATTCATGGGATGTGGGCGTCGCTGGTGAGACCAGCATTTATTGCCCATCATTAATTGCCCTTGAGAAGGTGGTGGTGAACCGTCTTCTTGAACCACTGCAGTCAGTGTGGTGAAGGTTCTCCCACAGTGCTGTTAGGTAGGGAGTTCCAGGATTTTGACCCAGCAACGATGAAGGAACAGCAATATATTTGCAAGTCGGGATGGTGTGTGAATTGGAGTGGAACGTGCAGGACAGAGGGGTCAAAGGTAAGTTTTTTCATGTTTAACTATAAAAATTAAATTTGTTTTCACATCTCCAGACCTCATTTCAGCCTTGGTCTGCAGTGACACTTCAGTATGGTGTTGACGGGGTGCTGAATTGTTGGAAATGCTGTATTTCGGATGAGATGACCTGGCCAATATTTATCCCTCAACCTACATCTCTAAAGCAGATTAACTGGTTAGCTCTCTGATCGCTGGTTGTGAAAGACTGCTGTGCTGGTTCGTGTCGAGCTTCTTGAGTGTAGTTGGAGCTGCACTCATCCAGGCAAGTGGAGAGTGTTCCATCACACTCCCGACTTGTGCCTTGTAGATGGCTTTGGGGAGTCAGAAGTGAGTCACTCGCGCGGAATATCCAGCCTCTGACCTGCTCTTGTAGCCACAGTATTCATGTGGCTGGTCCAGTTAGGTTTCTGGTCACTGGTGACCCCCAGGATGCAGATGGTGGGGGATTCGGCGATGGTAATGCCGTTGAATGTCAAGGCGAGGTGGTTAGAGATGGAGATGGTCATTGCCTGGCACTTGTCTGGTGCAAGTGTCACTTGTCACATATCAGCCCAAGCCTGCATGTTGTCCAGGTCTTGCTGCATGCAGGCACGGACTGCTTCATTATCTGAGGGGTTGCGAATGGAACTGAACACTGTTCAATCATCAGCGAACATCCTCATTTCTGACCTTATGATGGAGGGAAGGTCATTGATGAAGCAGCTGAAGATGGTTGGGCCTAGAACACTGCCCTGAGGAACTCCTGCAGCAATGTCCTGGGGCTGAGATGATTGACCTCCAATAACCACTACCATCTTCCTTTGTGCTAGGTATGACTCCAGCCACTGGAGAGTTTTCCCCCTGATTTCCATTGACTTCAATTTTACTCTGGCTCCTTGGTGCCACACTTGGTCAAATGCTGCCTTGATTTCAAGGGCAGTCACCCTCACCTCTAGAATTCAGTTCTTTTGTCCATGTTTGGACCAAGGCTGTAATGAGGTCTGGAGATGTGAAAGCAAATTTAATTTTTATAGTTAAACATGAAAAAACTTACCTTTGACCCCTCTGTCCTTGCAAACTGCTAACCCATTTCCAACCTCCCTTTCCTCTCCAAAGTTCGTGAACATGTTGACGCCTCCCAAATCCGTGCCCACCTTTTCTCCAACTCCATGTTTGAACCTCTCCAATCAAGTTTCGACCCCTGCCAGAGCACTGAAACAGCCCTAATCAAAGACACAAATAACACCCACTCTGGCTGTAACCATGGTGCACCATCCCTCCTCATCCTTCTTGATCTATTTGCAGCCTTTGACATGGTTTACCACACCATCCTCCTCCAACACTTCCCCTCTATTGCCCAGCTGAGTGGCACTGCCCTCGTCTGGTTCCATTCTTATCTATTCAGTCATAGTCAGAGAATCTACTCCAGTGACTTCTCTTCCCGCCCCCGGACTAGGGAATCTATCCTTAGCCTCCTATTTCTCATCTACATGCTGCCCCTCGTCGACATCATCCAACAATGTGACGTCAGGCTCCGCATGCACGCTGACGACACCCAGCTCGACTTCACCATCACCTCTCTCGACACCTCCACTGCTTCTGTGTTGTCTGACTGCTTTTCCAACATCCAGTCCTGGATGAGTCGCAATTTCGTTCAATTAAACATTGAGAAGACTAAAGCCATTGTCTTTGGCCCCACCACAAACTTCATTCCCTCGCCACCGATTCCATTCCCCTCCCTGGCCACTGTCTGAGGCTGAACCAGACTGTTCGCAACCTTGGCGACCTATCTGACCATGAGCTGAACTTCTGACCCCATATCCTCTCCATCACAAAGTTCGCGTACTTCCACTTGATAACATCGCCTGTCTCCACCCCTGCCTCAGCTCATCTGCTGCTGAAACCCTCATTCATGTTTTATTACCTCCAGCCTCGACTATTACAATGCTTTCCTGGCCGGCCTCCCATCTTCCACCCTCAATAAACTTGAACCAATTCAGAGACTTGAGCACAGAATCTGCAGTGACACTTCAGTACGGTGTTGACGGGGTGCTGAATTGTTGGAAATGCTGTATTTCGGATGAGATGTTAAACCTGCTGACCTGGCCAATATTTATCCCTCAACCCGCATCTCTAAAGCAGATTAACTGGTTAGCTCTCTGATCGCTGGTTGTGAAAGACTGCTGTGCGCAATTCAGCTTGCTCTGATTGCCTACAAGGCTACAGTAACTACACTTCACAAACAATTCAGCAGCTGTGAAGCTCTTTGGGATGTCCTGAGGATACGAAAGATGCAATATAAATGCAAGTTCTTTCTTTCATTGCTGTTCGTGGGTCCCCACTGTGTGCATATTGGCTGCCACATTTGCCTACCAAACAACAGTGAGTGCATTTCAAAAGTACTTCAAATTGGCTTTCAGTGTAATATGTGGAGGTAATGCAGAATGAACTAATGCAGAATTTTCAATAGACTACACATTGCTATCACTGTATGCTTCAAGTTTGATGAATGAATTCTGATTGAATTTCTTGGAGTGACTGAGAGGCCCATTGTGAGATTTGATGTGTGTGGGTTTGGTTACTGCTGGAGCCTGTTAGTTTAAAGGCTTTGCGTGTGCTCAGTGCAGTTCCTTCAGTTTTAGGAACCTCAGGGTGCTCTAAAACGAAAATGATTCAGTTGAAGCCAGTTCATACATTTTACATATTAAAAACACCAACCAACCTCAGAGATCCTTCAAAGTCACGGGTATATTTTGAAAGAACATGACAACCTTCACTGTACAGTCAGTCAGATCTCTAAGTTCATGGTTATTTTGTGATGAGTGAAAGCACGAAGGTCCTAAAGTTCCAGGGGCTGAAGAGGTAGCAGAGCAGAATCAACACCCACGGGGGAGGGGCTAGGATTTGGGGTGGAACCTTGTTCCACAGGATTCCACCTCGTGTATGTGCAGCATTTCTGGTTTCGTTTTATAATATAAACGTACATGAGTAAGAAGAACTTGCATTTATATAGTGCCTTTTGCATCCTTATCACATCCCAAAACCATTTCTTTTAAAGTGTGGTCATTGCTGTAATGTAGAGAAATGGAGCAGCCAATTTGCACACTGCAAGGTCCCACAAACAGCAATGAGATAAATGACCAGATCATCTGTTTTGGTGGCATTGGTTGAGGGATAAATATTGTCCAGGGCTGAGGGAAAATACCCCAGTTCTTCTGTAAATAGTGGCATGGGATTTTTTTATGTCCACCTGAGAGGGCAATCGGGACATTGGTTTAACACTTCATCCAAAAGATGGCATCTCCGACAGTGCAGCACTCCCTCAGTACTGCACTAAAGTGCCAGCCTAGATTGTGTGCTCAAAGTCTCTGGAGTGGGGCTTGAACCCTCAAGCTTCTGACTCAAAGGTGAGGGTGCTATCACAGAGCCAAGGCTGACACCAAGAAGGAGATCCTTTTTGGGTGATAATCAATATGTTGTAGTGGTCACCAAAACTGAATGTACTGCATCTTTAAGAAATCCGGAATGATTAATTTCTTGGCAGAAAACAAATCTGTTCAACACTGCTCATTTATGATCAGGCCCGATTTCAGACAGTCTGCTTTCAGGAAAATTTACCCTGGCAACCAGTGAAAGAGAGGCTAGGTGAATTTGCACTGCTAAAGTAAAGAAACATATTTTGCCGTCTAATTTTTCCTGGGTTTAGACAACTATTTCAGAAGCAGTTTATTTGCACTACTGTATATCACTTTCATCAGTGACAAAGGACACTTATATACAGAGCAGCAGTCCTCCCACAAACATCTGGGAGCCACTGGGAGCTCAATTCATACATTTCAGGGCCTCTCAGTATTATATATCAGTCTCTCATTTTACAAACTCTGAAGACCAGCTAGAAACATCATTGCAGCTGAAAGAAGATTAGTGTCCGTGACCTGCACACGCGGAAGTACGTTTCATTTCATTCTTTGCCTTTCAACAATGAATATTTTGCCAGGTTTATAATGGAGTAGGCCTGTGACTTAGAAAACTTGTCAGGTTTGGTGTTTCTCTGGGCTGTCAGCTGCTATTTACCTAATGTCGGGGATGTTTGCAGAAGCTCTCGAAATATCATCGCAGAATGGAGCTTGTTATTTTTTGATGCGGAAAGTATTGTGTAACCTTCATTCTGTTTGGGAAAAGCTGGAGTTACTTCATATTTAGTTGGTACGTGCACTCCATCTGCGTGACATCAGAGCAATTTGCACTGCCGTGAGACATAAGCCAGTCCCCGAGACAGAGTGAGCTCTGTCATTAAACTGATCTGGGTACAAAAACTAAAGCTTGGATGTGAAAAATAAATGAAATATTAGTTTGATCATCATTCCAGGAAATCAACAGGGAAGATGACGGTGGATCACCCTCCCGGAAGTAGAGGTAACGGCTCTGAGGTGCCCCCATGAAAGGAGAAGCCTTTGTAAGTGGCCTCCTTTTCCCCGCAGTTGATCCTAGACCCTGCCGAAGGCCTCTGTCTCAGCTGAGGCCTTCAGTGGTGCATCTCTTGTAATCTTTGGGGTGCTTCTGCCCCCTTTAAGGGCCCAACTGCAGTACTGCTAGGATTCTTCTCCCTTGCGCTGTTGGGCTCCCTTGTGATGAACACAAATCCCTGCATACTTAATGAGCCCCAGCCCAGGAAGGTGGGTCGGAGCTGGGGTGAATATTGAGGGACAGGCTGAAATTCCACTCTAACGAGGAGACCCACTGCCCCTCATAATTCTATTGCCTGTAATTCCCTGATTTGTTCCTTACAGGTGGCGGCTCCAGCAGGTGTCTTTGAAATCTTGGACAAACTGGGATTCTCGGAGTTTGACGATCCAGTATCCACCCCAATGTGCAGGATGCGTGACAGGTGGCAACAACAGCGAGGATATAAGGTCCCTGCCTTTGGGGATATCATTGGATAATTTGGAAATAAGCAACGTAACCATCGACCTTTTTACCTTTTAAAGTGTGAATATCTTTCAGCTGCAATACACAAAATTTCTGCCTACTTTTAGTACAGGAAATTATGAATTAAATTCCGACAGTGTGGAGAGAGATGAAGCAGTTGTTAATTCAAGTTAGTTAAGTGAACAAGCTCAAAAGTTGTAGCGTTGTAGTTTCCTCCACACTTGCGCCCAAATACACCTGTATTCTGGTGCAATCCAATTACATAGCTTAAAAGATCACGGAATTTGGGGCATAAATGAGTTACCTGCTTAACTGCAATACACTCAAGGCTCCTCGATCTTTTACATCTGTCCATCAAACCCTCCGTCCGAACGAATCTCTGCCCACAAAGCTGGCTTTGACCCCAACTCTCAAATGCAAATATCCTCTAATTGCTTTTGTTCGGGAGCCTCTCAACATTGTGACCATTGTGGAGTTTTTCAGGTGCAGCAGGAAAGAAAGTCATTTTTCTGGTCTTTCAATTGCAATTTTTTGAGTGTTTTTTTCTTCAGTTTTCCTCACTGAGACCAGCTCTGTATTTTCTGTTTCTTGAATGGATTTTTATGGCATAAGTATAAGTCACATTAAAAATTGAAGAACTTTCCCAATTGCAGGGTCTTAAACATGCTGTGCCTGATGTGCATGAATGATGATTAAATGAGTTCAAACTTAAATTTTAAGACTCAAACAACAAACATATGGTGTGGGTTCGGCGTTTCCATGGTGTTCAATTGTTTATGCTGATTTATGCCCATTTTAAGTTTGGGTGTATTCTAATGAGATTGGAAGGATATTTGGGCATGATGTTGGCAGAATGGGTGTGACATTGGGTGCATTTTCGGGCCTAACTTTCGGTTTACGCCCAAAGAGGAAACTCTAGGCTGTAATATTTTCTGATTTGGGCACAGATGTACAACGGTCTAACCAATGTTTTTAATTTACTTTCACCTCGCATCCACTATATGTCTGTGTCCTGGGATATATTTTGCCAAATGTATCCCATCATTCTTTTACATCCAATTAAATGCCCTGAAATGAGGTTGATGGATAATGACGTATGAACGGTCAACACATGTGGAATTACTTGCTTCGCTATTTTAGCAATGGCATCATCCGTTTAAAATAAGTGGGTAACATCTCTGCTAAAATAATGGAGACACTCGTCCCAGAAAAACATGTTAAGGTTTGTGCAGTATTAAAAGACAATAATATATCGCACAATTATGTTACTGATTCAGGGCAATCACAGAAGAGCCGGGGAGAGAGGGAGGGAGAGAAGGAGGTTTAGACAGATAGGGAGGAAGAGAAAGAGGGAGAGGGAGGAGGGAGGGAGAGATAGACACAGAGAGGGAGGGAGTAAAATGCAGGGGGAAAGAGAGGGAGGGAGAAACAGAGGGGAGAGACAGAGATGGGGAAAGAGGGAGGGAGAGAGAGGGGAAAAGACAGGGAGGGAGTGAGTGAGGGAGGGAGAGACAGAGAGAGGGGGAAAGAGGGAGGGGGAAAGAGAAAGCAGAAGAAAACATAAGCTAGTGTAAAAAGACTCTAGTATCAAAGAATCGCAAGGTGATGTGCTGATAAAACTGCATTTCTACTTTTCTGAATTATATTTAATGTTTCTCAAATAGTATATTCAGAAACATAATCTTAGACACTGAACAATCAGTAGCAGCATTTATATTTTTACATTTTGTATTTTTATCTTTTGTAAATCATTATTTTCTTTATTTTGTAAGCACCACTTTTCCTCTTTCGAGAATACGGGTGATTAACTTGTAAGCAACACTAGGAGGAGTGCGATCCTATTCTGTTTGAAGTGACCTGTGTTAACACACACTCTGAATTTTGCTATTTGTGGAAAAATGCTTCACATCGGGTCTAAGCCTAAAGACATTAAATTAAGTGATGCATTACTAAAAACAGCCTTAGGTAACCCGTCAAAAGGCTTGAAATGTGTACAGCAGTCAGGCAGTTTAGTAGTGGAGAATGTTAGAATCAGCACAGGTCAAAATTAGTTTTAAATGACATCTAAATGTAACTCCATGTGAGTTATGCAATGTTTTTCAACTCAGATGTATCAGATGCACCAAGAAGTGTACAAGAGATGCTTCCTGCTGCTGCTTTAGTTAGATCCACCTTATCCATTAGTGTATTGGCAAGATTACCGGGAGCCAAGTGCGAAGCATCCTGGCTCCCCCCATTCCTGTTGACAGGTCTACCACTCCAGGTCCCATTACGGAGCCAGATTGGCTGGGAAATATTATCAGTGCCATGGGGCACTGCAAACATGCCTGCTCCAAATCTCGGGTTAGAGGAGCCACTACAGAGGGTTGACTTGTTCCTGAACTTCTGTCACTAAGTGTCTCATCTTGGAGCCACCTGAACCCCACTTACCTTTCTCCCAAAGGGGATGGTCACGAATGCCTGTGTCCATGATGCATTATCCCTCCTTGACCTCTCAGCATCTTCAGCACAGTCTATCACACCATCTGCTTCCAGCAACTTGCTTGTCCAGCTTGGTGGGACTGCCCTCACGTGGCTCCACTCTTATCTATCTGGTTGTAGCCAAAGCATGTGTAGCAATGGCTTCTCTTCCCAACCCTGCACTATCACCTCCACAGTCCCCAAGGAACCATGCCCCAGCCCCCCACCCCCTCTTCACCTACATGCCCTTGGAAACACTAGGAGAAGTAACTATAGATTGGGCACAATGGGAGTCAATGATATGATGATGTGATTACATTCATGGCTGTATTTAAGTTGCATACTAAATGTAAGGCAATGGTAATATTTGAGACTCAAAGCACCTCTGTTAGCACCAGACCCACAAGACTGGTTTAGAAATTGAGAGATTGAATGACCGCACAAAACTCACTGTGGGGTGTCAGTTGTTATTTACTTTGTATATATAGTTTACATAGTGTTCTCTGCTAGGTATAAGAGACAAAGGGGAAAGGGTAATAAACATAAGGCCTTAAGAGTCTGATACTGTGGCAACAGTAGGTTAAATTAGCAACATTATACTGCACAATATTAGCCTACTAGGCAATACACGGTGAACTATTGGGCTACTGGGAAATACACTTTGCACTATTGGGCTACTGGGAAATACACTGTGCACGATTGGGTTACTGGGAAATACACTGTGTACTGTTAGGTTGCTGGGAAATACACTGTGCACTATTGGGCTACTGGGAAATACACTGTGCACTATTGGGCTACTGGGAAATACACTGTGCACTATTGGGCTACTGGGAAATACACTGTGCACTATTGGGCTACTGGAAAATACACTGTGCACTATTGGGCTACTGGGAAATACATTGTGCACTATTGGGTTACTGGGAAATACACTGTGAACTATTGGGCTACTGGGAAATACATTGTGCACTATTGGGCTACTGGGAAATACACTGTGCACTATTGGGTTACTGGGAAATACACTGTGCACTGTTAGGTTACTGGGAAATACACTGTGCACTGTTAGGTTACTGGGAAATACACTGTGCACTATTGGATTACTGGGAAATACACTGTGTACTGTTAGGTTACTGGGAAATACACTGTGCACTATTGGATTACTGGGAAATACACTGTGTACTGTTAGGTTACTGGGAAATACACTGTGCACTATTAGGGTACTGGGAAAAACAGTGGGGGGAAAATTGGATAGGGGTCGTTTTTGGCCATAGGTAGCGTGATGTGTTATTACCCTGCGCCCAATGACCCCCGCGCAGGCAGGACGCAAGTTTCAGCCGGCCCGAGGACTCACCTGCAATCAACGTTCCATTCCAGGCCTTGCATGTGGAATCAATGCAATTCACACTTTCCACCAGCAGGGGGAGATCAATCTGTTAAAGGGAGGACGTTTCTTAGAAATCTCTTAAAGGTAGCTGGTACCTATTATTTGCTAAAAATAACAGTTTACTGTCTGCACGGAGTCTGAACGGAGATCAGACATTGCACACGTAAAACACAGATGCAGGTCCCATTCCTAAATTTACACACTGATGAGTTATGTTAAAACATTGAATAAAGGTTGCACACTACTAAATCCCACATCCTCCAATCTGCACGCCAGACCTCACCAATCTGCCGGTCTGAGTTTGTACCAGGCCTGCGAGAGTGCATGCACCAAGGTTCTCTGCTGATGCACTAGAGGCCTTGGTGCAAGAGGTGGACAAAAGGAGGGACATCCTATATCCGCAGGGGGTTGGGTGGGGGCGGGGGGCAAGAGGCCCTCCAAACATATATCCAAAAGGCAGTGGGAGGCAGCGGGGGACGAAGTCAATTCCAGGCTCACAGCATCATGAACATGGATGCGGCTCAGGAAGAAGTTCAATGCTTTTGCATGAGTGGTCAAGGTGAGTGAGGTCAACTGTCAAGTGGCTTCTCCTACCAACTGCACCATGCATTACCACCCCCCATCACCCCCATACCAACAAACACACTCCATCAGTACTCAACTCTTCCAACCAGATGCTTTCTCTCACCCTTACACATTACCACTGTTTCCAGCTGCCCACCCACAATTCACAGGCCACACACACTGGCAGCTATTCAACCATGACAGGCATATCACCCAGACACACGTCCTGCTTTCTTGCAGGAGAAGGTGGCGCATATCAGGAGGCAGCAAGTGGCAGTGGCATTTAGCCCCTTGAGCCTGTTCCACCATTCAATGAGATCATGGCGGACCTGTGACCTAACTCCATATACCCGCCTTAGCCCCATATCCCTTAATACCCTTGATTCACAGAAATCAATCAATCTCAGATTTAACATTCACAAGTGAGCTAGCATCAACTGCTATCTTCAAAAGTCTTCCACCCTTTGCGGGCATTTCCTAATTTCACTCCTGCACATCCTGGCTCTAAATGTTAGGCTATGTCCCCGTGTCCTAGTATTCAAGTCTAGGAGACCTCAAAAAACAGTTACAAATGTCTCGGCAGCCAGAAGCAATAATCCAGCCACTAACCTGTAAATCCTGCAAGGTCCCTTTAAATAGTGCTGGTGGGGCTCTTCCAGGCACTCTATTACACATTCAGATGGTCGGGGTTAAGAATGTGCGTTGAGTTAAGTGTTAAGTCCCCAAAATGGTGGCTATCACTTTAAATCAGCGTTGCACCTGATTGAAGCCATTTTCTCCCTACTTTATATGATTCCAGCGTTCGTTATCTGTGCCTGCGTTAACTCCTATACCAAATGGCATCTGGCGCACATCACGCTGGAAACGTGCATGTGCATCCAAGACGCCATCTTGGATAACGGAGAGGCTGTGTAGCGCTACATGGCCCTATTTAGTGCCCACTGTACATTATTAGGTTACTGGGAAATATACAGTGCACTATTCAGTTACTGGGACATATAATGTGCACTATTAGGTTACTGGGAAATACACTGTGCACTATTCAGTTACTGGGAAATACACTGTGCACTATTAGGTTACTGGGAAATACACTGTGCACTATTAGGTTACTGGGAAATACACTGTGCACTATTCAGTTACTGGGAAATACACTGTGCACTATTAGGTTACTGGGAAATACACTGTGCACTATTCAGTTACTGGGAAATACACTGTGCACTATTAGGTTACTGGGAAATATGCTGTGCACTATTCAGTTACTGGGAAATACACTGTGCACTATTAGGTTACTGGGAAATATGCTGTGCACTATTAGGTTACTGGGAAATACACTGTGCACTATTAGGTTACTGGGAAATACACTGTGCACTATTCAGTTACTGGGAAATACACTGTGCACTATTAGGTTACTGGGAAATACACTGTGCACTATTAGGTTACTGGGAAATACACTGTGCACTATTAGGTTACTGGGAAATATGCTGTGCACTATTCAGTTACTGGGAAATACACTGTGCACCATTCAGTTACTGGGAAATACACTGTGCACTATTAGGTTACTGGGAAATACACTGTGCACTATTCAGTTACTGGGAAATACACTGTGCACTATTAGGTTACTGGGAAATATGCTGTGCACTATTAGGTTACTGGGAAATACACTGTGCACTATTAGGTTACTGGGAAATACACTGTGCACTATTCAGTTACTGGGAAATACACTGTGCACTATTAGGTTACTGGGAAATACACTGTGCACTATTCAGTTACTGGGAAATACACTGTGCACTATTAGGTTACTGGGAAATATGCTGTGCACTATTCAGTTACTGGGAAATACACTGTCTTGTTAGGATTATGCTTTAATCAAGCTTTCAATTAAAAAAAAATCAATAAATCACATAATTGAAGTTCATAGTACAACACATATCATGTTCACTGTGGCCAACTTTTCTGTTGAGATTTATGTTTGGGTATTTGAAGTGAACAACCCAAGGACGGAGCTTGGCTAAAATCTTCAAACATATTTCCTCCCTTTCAAATGGCCTAAAAGTTGTTGCAAATTTCCACCAGTCTGGCAAAGTATCAAACACCTGGGTCATTGTAAAGGTTATTGGCCTAAAATATGTCAGGGCTTGACTGCAAAGTAAAATGGTTGGGAGTGCAATGGAAAGGAAAAAAAATCGGGCACGGCCTGGAAACACCAAGGCGTAGAAATTTGTCCGTGCTGGCCTGTCTATGCAAAGGGCTCTACTCCTGTTTCAGGCATGGGCCCTGGACACATATTCTTTTCCCTATACCAATATGGCAGGTAGTGTACTTCCGGGTCAAAATGAGCGCATGCTTCCTGCCCGCCATATTGGGCCTAAAAAACAGATGCGGAGCATCGAATATCTAAGCCCAGGTCTAATCTCAGAAGAGCAGCCAATAAGAATTTCCGCTGAGGCCTGGGGCAGGCAGAAGTTCCGACTGCCCCATATGAGGCCCATCACATCGCAAGAAGGTGGGGCTGAGGATGGCTTCCCCTGTCGTATTTCTCACAGCTACTGCCTTCTTTGTGCCAAAGTGATTTGGACACCAGCAAGAAGTGAGGCCGCAGTGGCCTCCAGGCCAGGGTCATGACCTGGAAGTGCACTGCAGATTTCTGAGGCTCCATTTTATATTGGCCCTCTTAGAAAAGGGGCCACTTAACATCCATCAATAACCTTTGAAGCTAGGCCTGCCGGCTGTTCAACAATGCTTCTTCAAAGTGCTACCTTTTACTATCCATTCCCCCATCTGGGCCATCCAAGATGTGTCCATACTAGCCCAGGTGCCCATTGGAATTATTCAAATTAGCTGACCTCTGCCCTGATACTCCTGCAGAGTTAACAGCAGAGGTCATGGACACAGTGGGAATCCTGCTCCGCCATACGTTATGATGGCAGAGTGGGTCCAAGGGTTTTCAGCCCCTAAGTAATAAACAAAGAACATTGCACTGATCGCAGTACATTATATAGAATTACATAGAATGTACAGCACAGAAACAGGCCATTCAGCCCAACAGGTCCATGCCAGTGTTTATGCTCCACACGCGCCTCGTCTCTCCCTACTTCATCTGACCTTATCAGCACATCCTTCTATTCCTTTCTCCCTCATGTGTTTATCTAGCTTCCCCTTAAATGCATCTATGCTAGTCACCTCAACTATTCCTTGTGGTAGCAAGTTCCGCATTCTAACCACAATCTGGGTAAAGAGGTTTCTCCTAAATTCCCTATTGGATTTATTAGTGACTATCTTATATTTATGGCCCCTAGTTCTGGTCTCCCCCGCAAGTGCAATCATCTTCTCTATGTCTACACTATCAAATCCTTCCATAATCTTAAAGGCCTCTAGCAGGTCACCCCTCAGTCTTCTCTTTTCTGAGAAAAGAGCCCCAGCCTGCTCAATCTTTTCTGATAGATATAACCTCGCAGTTCTGGTATCATCCTAGCAAATCTTTATCGCACCTTCTCCAGTGCCTCTATATCCTTTTTATAATATGGAGACCAGAACAGTTCATAATACTCCAAATGTGTTCTACCCAAGGTTTTATACAAGTTTAACATAACTTCTCCGGTTTTTAATTCTATACCTCTAGAAATGAACCCCAGTGCTTGGTTTGCTTTTTTTTATGGCCTTATTAACCTGCGTCACTACTTTTAGTGATTTGTGTATCGGTACCCCCGAATCCCTCTGCTCCTCTACCCCATTTAGACTGTAAGGGGGAAAAATTGGATATGGGCTGTTTTTGGGCATAGGTAGCGTGATGTGCTAGTACCCCGCGCCCAATGGCCCCTGTGCAGGCAGGTCGCAAGTTTCGGCCAGCCCGAGGTCTCACCTGCAATCAGCATTTCATACCAGGCCTTGCAAGTGGAATCAATGCAATTCACACTTTCCACCACCAGAGGGAGCTCAATCTCTTAAAGGGAGGATGTTTCTTAGAAATCTCTTAAAGGTAGCTGGTACCTGTTATTTGCTGAAAATAACAGTCTACTGTCTGCACGGAGTCTGAACGGAGATCAGACATCGCACACATAAAACACAGATGCAGGTCCCATCCCTATGTTTACACACTGATGAGTTATGTTAAAACATTGAATAAAGGTTGAACACTACTAAATCCCACATCCTCCAATCTACATGCCAGACCTCACCAATCTGCCGATCTGAGTTGGTACCAGGCCTGCGAGAGTGCATGCACCAAGGTTCTCTGCTGATGCACTAGAGGCCCTGGTGCAAGATGTGGACAGAAGGAGGGACATCCTATATCCGGGGTGGGGGGTGGGGAAGGCGGGAGAGCGGCAAGAGACCTGCCAGACATATATCCAAAAGGCAGTGGGAGGCAGCAGGGGACGAAGTCAATGCCAGGCGCACAGCATCATGAACATGGATGCAGTGCAGGAAGAAGTTCAATGCTTTGACATGAGTTGTCAAAGTGAGTGAGGTCAACTGTCAAGTGGTGTCTCCTACCAACTGCACCACGCACTACACCCCCATCACCCACATACTAATAAACTCTTTCCATCAGTACTCAACTCTTCCAACCAAATGCTTCCTCTCACCCTTACACATTACCACTGTTGCAAGCCACCCACCCACAACTCACAGGCCACACACACTGGCAGGTATTCAACCATGACAGGCACATCACCCAGACACACGTCCCGCTTTTTTGCAGGAGAAGGTGCCACATATTAGGAGGCAGCAAGTGGCAGTTGCATTTAGCCCCTCGAGCCTGTTCCACCATTCAATGCGATCATGCTGGACCTGTGACCTAACTCCATATACCCGCCTTAGCCCCATATCCCTTAATACCCTTGGTTCACAGAAATCTATTAATCTCAGATTTAACATTCACAAGTGAGCTAGCATCAACTGCTGTTTGCAGAAAGGCGTTCCAAACGTCTCCCACCCTTTGCATGTAGAAGCATTTCCTAACTTCACTCCTGCACGTCCTGGATCTAAATGTTAGGCTATGTCCCAGGGTCCTAGTATTCAAGTGTAGGAGACCTCCAAAAACAGTTGTAAATGTCTGGGTAGCCAGAAGCAATAATCTAGCCACCAACCTGTAAATCCTGCAAGGTCCCTTTCAAATAGCGCTGGTAGGGGGTCCTCAAGGCACTCTAAGGCATGTTCAGATGGTCGGGGTTAAGACAGTGCGTTGAGTTGAGCGTTAAGTCCCAAAATGGTGTCTATTACTTTAAATCAGCGTTGCACACTGATTTTCTCCCTGCTTTACAAGATTCCAGCGTTCGTTATCTGCGCCTGCACTAGCTCCTATATCAAGATGGCGTCCAGCACACGTCACACTGGAAACGTCATGCGCAGCCAAGACGCCACCTTGGATGCCAGAGATGCGGTGTAGCGCCGACACAACGGGCGCTATACGGCCCAATTTAGCGCCCTTATTATCCAAGCAGTGTGTGGCGCCTTCTTCGTCCTACCAAAATGTAACAGCTCACACTTATCTGTATTCAAATTCATTTGCCAATTACATGCCCATCCTGCAAGTTTATTAATGTTTTCCTGTATTTTATCGCAGTCCTCCTCAGTATTCACTATACCCCCCAATTTGGTGTCATCTAGAAATTTTGAAATTGTACTTATGATTCCCGAGTCCAAATTGTTTATGTAAATGGTCGAACAACAGTGGTCCCAGCACCAATCCTTGTGGAACACCACTTCTTACCTTTTGCCAGTCTGAGGAACTACCATTAACACCTACTCTCTGTTTTCTGTTTTGTAGCCAATATGCTATCCATTCTGCTCCTTGTTCCCTGATTCCACATGCTCTGACCTTAGTCATGAATCTACAATACAGTATCTTATCGAAGGCCTTTTGGAAATCCAAATATATTACATCTACTACATTACCCTTGTCTACACTTCCTGTTATTTCTTCAAAGAATTCAATAAGGTTGGTCAAGCATTGACCCTTCCTTTTGAAATCTGTACTGGGTTTATTTCTGGAGGGGGCAAGATCTATAATTGCTGAACTTTGTAGGTGTAAATTCAGTGCTTCATTGCCAGACGTGCCATATTCAGCAAAGATGTTAAACCGAAGCCTCAACTGCCTGTACAGGTGGTCCCCATGGCGATGATGCTTCGGGATTGGCCCCATTACTCGTGTTCCTTTGTTTTAATACAATAGAAAGTTGTATTCTGCAGATGTATGTTTTTTTCTCACATGCAATATAATGGCTCATGGTATTGTACCACGTGCATTACCTGGAGGTAAATTGGTATACTTGCAATTAAATTTAAAATGGTGATTTACTGCAATGCCTTGCTGGAATGGTATACTGGCTTTCTAGCAGTGGGACCTACTGGGTTCCAGTGTCTTGACACCTGAGGGGAAATTTCTCAATGGCCTATCTTATGGTGCGAGCATTCAAAATAATGTAGTTAACCCTGCATTAAATTAATGCTGGAAGGAATTGCAGAGTACCAATCAAACCCACACATCATGTACGATCCACTCTACAAGTGGCTTCTAGTTAGCCCATCTAATCTCCTGAGGCAAATTTTCTTCCTATCTCCAAAGGTAAATGAAGCAAAACTCCTGAATACCTGTCCAATCTAACATCCACCATCATTCATCACTGACCTTTCTTACTGTGATACATCCACACTCCCAGTAGGTCAGGAACCATCATTCCACAATAGAGACCTATGTTTCAGTTTGGCCTACACAAGTACAAGGAAGTTTCCAATCAAGTTAGTTAATAATGGGGAAACATAATAAGAATTTGGTACAAAATTCAAGAAATTTCTGTTTTTTATTGTTCTTGGAATGTGAGTGATACTGGCAAGGCAGAATTTGTTACCCATCCCCTAATTACCCTCAGAGCATTAAGAGTCAATCATGTAATGTGGGATTAGAGTCACATGTAGGGTAGATCAGACCAGGTAGGGGTGGCAGGCTCCCTTCCCTGAAGGACATTAGTGAACCAGTTGGGTTTCTATGACAGTCCAGCAGTTTTAATGGTCATTTTCTGGTGCTAGCTCACAAATTAGCAGATTCATTGAATTAATTTCCACATGGTGGGATTTGAACTCATGGGGCCCGATTTTACCAGGGGTGCGGGTTCTCGGCGGGTGGGTGAAATTAGTGGGTTTCCCGCGCGATCGTAGCAGGCAACACACTAATTGGAGCCACTTAACTGCACCTCCGGGTTCCACGCTGCTGATCTGCGCGTCGGGCAGGCTGCGCATGCGCAGTACGATCTGTCAGCTGGAGGCGCTCTATTTAAAGGGGCAGTCCTCCACTGACAGATGCTGCAACAAATTTGAAAACTTACAGCATGGAGCAGCCCAGGGGGAAGGCTGCTCCCAGTTTAATGATGCCTCACCCCAGGTATCAATACATGGGGTGAGGAGGAGGGGGAGGACAGAGATCTTCCACCCGGCGGGCGGGAGGAAGCGGCCTGCCTCTGCCACCAAGAAGGCCTGGCTCGAGGTGGCAGAGGAGGTCACCAGCGCCACCAACGTATCGCCCACCTGCATACAGTGCAGGAGGCGCTCCAATGACATCAGTAGGTCAGCCACAGTGAGAACACGTAGTCTTTCCCCTACACACCGTCTGCCACAACACTGCCCCCACCCCACATCTCCTTCGGCACTGCCAACACTACTCTGTCACATCACCCCTCATACCCACTCAAACCCCATCCCCATCTTACCTGCACCTACTCACCTCGCGAGTACTCACCCCGCCACTACCACGCAACCCAACCCTCATACAATCTCATGGCTCTATCCCATACTCACCCTCTCGTGCATCTCTCTCACGGCCAGCCTCACTCAACCTGCCACCATCTGTGCTGCAGCCACAGGGCATGCATCACATATGTGCAGTAGGCAGCGTAAGGCAAACGTGCCGTGAGCATGAAGGGGATGCACAAGGGTGTCTGAGGGTTTGTCATGGGTGTTACCTATATTGAATATCAGAACAACTCACAGCACACATTATATTGGCACCACTACTGTCATGTCTTCGCGAATCCTGTCTGTTTTGCGCAATAATGCCCGCTCCTGTGTATCACTATGCGGACCCACCACTGATGCCACCCATTGTCACCGCAGAGTGGGTGTGGGTGTTTTTGCAGTGCTCTTCTGCGCAGACGACTGAGAGACATCGGCGATGTCCCCGGTTGCAGCCTGGAAGGATGCAGAGGAGAAGTTGTTGAGGGCAGTGGTGACGTTGACAGCGACAGGTAGGAGGATGGTGCATGGGCCAGCCAGGAGCAGCTCGGCATGAAAGAGGCTGCAGATGTCCACGGCTACATGGCGAGTGACCCTGAGCCTCCGTGTGCACTGCTGCTCAGAGAGGTCCAGGAGGCTGAGCCTCGGTCTGTGGAACGTGTGGCGAGGGTAGTGCCCTCTGCGACGCGTCTCTCTCTGCAGTAGCCCTCCCTCCTGCTGTACAGGTGGATGTGTCACAGCACTCTGTTGTGGAGCTCCACGTGTCAAAGGTGGACAGGGTGGATGGCGAGGCTGGTGATGCTGTTCGCCCTCCGAGGAGGTCATGACTGCAGCTACGGCAGCCCCCATCCGCAAGATGTACATCTGAGGGGGTCCGCAAGGTAGGCACATGTCTCCGGACCCCGGGGTGAGTGTGCAGGTTGGTGACTTTGACCGTCAGGAGGGGGGTGGTGGAGGCGAAACTTTGTCCCAAGTGACAGAGCGGCCTCCTGCAATGGGTGAGGGTCTCCCCCCCCCCCCCACACCTGTCAAATGGACCTTTGCAGCTGCCACAGGCTGACAGCTCAACACGTCCATTCGACCTGGGAGTGTTTCCCCCAGTGTGTGAAACAGTCCCATGTTTATCCAAAATCACACACAGTCCCTTAATCAGGTCAGTTAATGACCTGAACAAGCAAAGTAAATACTCTCAAGTGGCATCCCGCTGGCTTTAATTGCCTGCGGGATTCCCACCAGCGGGGGCTGCGCGCGCACGCCGACGCGTCAGCGTGGAACCCGGAAGTGGGCGGGATCGAGGCGCGATCCGGTCCCGCTGCTCCATTTCGGGATTTTCGAGGCCCCCCCGCCGAGAACGCACCCGAGAGCGGGTGCTAAAATCGGCCCCATGACCTCCGGATTGCTGGTCTAATGCTATAGCCCCTAGGTTACCAGACCCTCGTTAGCCTATCTGGGTTCCCATTCTTTCCATTGATTTATTCCCACGCAGTTGAGCCAGGGAGCCAGGAAAAAAATATTGGAGTCATTCTAGTCTGGATCCTGACTTTAATTTATTGACTGCTTAGAATGATTCAGTTTTATGGACAACGACAATATACATTTCTATAGCACCCATTACTCACAGAGTGACTTCCCAGAGCTTTACAAGATAGTAGAGTAAGAGTGGTCATGAAGCAAGAAGAGATGGAAAAGAGAGGCGGGGATAGGGGGTAAAGGCACAATTGATATAAGGGTCATAAAGAGGCTTTTAAATGCAGGGAGGAAGATGACAAAGAGGAGATATTAAGAGAGTTTCATAGGTTGGGACATAGTGGCTGAATCAGTTGCTGCCAATGGCTGGAGGAGATTGGAAGGAATGAGACCATGGATAGATTTAAAGGCAAGGACGAAGATCTTGAAATCAATTTGTTGGGGCAGAGGGCCAGTGGAGCTTGGTGAGGATGGGAGTTGTGGGCCTGAGGGCCTTTGAGTAGCGAGGTAATGGGCCTCAACTTTCTGGATGAGTTCCATTTTGGGGAAGCTGGAAGAGGGGAAACCAGGCAAGGAGAAATCCTTGCACCGAGGTGATAATGTTGTGGACATATTTCCTTATACATGTAACAGACCCATCAATGGTAGTATTGGCTATACATTAGAAAATAGTAAGTTGTGGCTGATTGATTGCTGGCAACTAGAGGAAATTGGAGGGAGGGAGAAAATAACCTAGGTGCACCAGGATTTTGTGTGCTATAGGAGAAAGCCTCCAAGCTTTATGGATTGGGGGACGCATGTGAGGGAGAATCCCATTCATTTTGCAGTTTCTTCCATAATTGAACTTTTCATTGCACCTTGAACATAATGTTCATTGCAATTATTCTGCTGCTCTGTTTGCGGCTGGATTCTTCACACTGGTACATATGGGAAACATAATTAACTTGAACAAAAACAAAAAGTGAGCTATTAAAAATTCATTTTAAAAAACATCTTTATGTAGAGCTAGTACAGCTACAACACTGGCATCTACCCAACAAGGTAAAAAATTGCCCAGGTACGTCCTGTCCACAAAAAGCAGGACAAATCCAATCCGGCCAATTACCACCCCATCAGTCTACTCTCAATCATTAGCAAAGCGATGGAAGGTGTCGTCGACAGTGCTATCAAGCGGCACTTACTCACCAATAACCTGCTCACCGATACTCAGTCTGGGTTCTGCCAGGACCACTCGGCTCCAGACCTCATTACAGCCTTGGTCCAAACATGGACAAAAGAGCTGAATTCCGGAGGTGAGGTAGGAGTGATTGCCCTTGGCATCAAGGCAGCATTTGACCGAGTGTGGCACCAAGGAGCCCTACTAAAATTGAAGTCAATGGGAATCAGGGGGAAAACTCTCCAGTGGCTTGAGTCATACCTAGCACAAAGGAAGATGGTAGTAGTTGTTGGAGGCCAATCATCTCAGCCCCTGGACATTGCTGCAGGAGTTTCTCAGGGCAATGTCCTGGGCCCAACCATCTTCAGCTGACCTTCCCTCCATCATAAAGTCAGAAATGGGCATGTTCGCTGATGATTGCATAGTGTTTAGTTCCATTCGCAACCCCACAGATAATGAAGCAGTCCGTGCTCGCATGCAGCAAGACCAGGACAACATCCAGGCTTGGGCTGATAAGTGGCAAGTAACATTCGCGCCAGATAAGTGCCAGGCAATGACCATCTCCAACAAGAGAGAGTCTAACAACCTCCCCTTGACATTTAGCAGTATTACCATCGCCGAATTCCCCACCATCAACATCCTGGGGGTCACCATTGACCAGAAACTTAACTGGACCAGCCACATAAATACTGTGGCTACAAGAGCAGGTCAGAGGCTGGGTATTCTGCGGCGAGTGACTCACCTCCTGACTCCCCAAGGCCTTTCCACCATCTACAAGGCACAAGTCAGGAGTTTGTTGGAATACTTTCCACATGCCTGGATGAGTGCAACTCCAACAACACTCAAGAAGCTCGACACCATCCAGGACAAAGCAGCCCGCTTGATTGGCACCCCATCCACCACCTTAAACATTCACTCCCTCCACTACCGGCACACCGTGGCTGCAGTGTATAACATCTACAAGATGCACTGCAGCAATTCGCCAAGTTTTCTTCGACAGCACCTCCCAAACCCGCGACCTCGACCACCTAGAAGAACCAGGGCAGCAGGCTCATGGGAACACCACCATCTGCACGTTCCCCTCCAAGTCACAAACCATCCTGACTTGGAAATATATCGCCATTCCTTCGTCATTACTGGGTCAAAATCATGGAACTCCCTACCTAACAGCACTGTGGGAGAACCTTCACCACACGGACTGCAGCCGTTCAAGAAGGCGGCTCACTATCACCTTCTCAAGGGCAATTAGGGATGGGCAATAAATGCTGGCCTTGCCAGCGACGCCCGCATCCCATGAATGAATTAAAAAAAAGAGCTCTTTCAGGTTCCAAGTTAAGACTGATTAATATAGAGGACATCTAATTAGCACTGATCAGTTGTAGTTGGATTAAATTCAAATACTTGGAAGAAATCATTTTACTGCAGAGATATTCTAAATAATATATAAGTTCTCAAATTAAAGATAATTTCAGGAACAATTTAGCATTTGGGTTGCACTGAAACCAGAACCTTTATTACAGGCCATTCAACCTACATCACTCTATTGCTCCTGCAGTTTTCTGTGGTTCAAATAACTCTACAAACCCCACTCCCTATTCATACCTTGCTCCTTTTACACACCTGCTCCCTTAGGGGAAGTTTGGCTTGGTAGGCAAGGGGAAGGGAGGAATGCAGCAGAGGCAGCTGAACGGATGGCCTCAATCTTAATGACAAAGAATTCCTTGAGCTCCTCGCACCTGTTGTTGGAGGTGAGGGAGCAGGGGAGAGAGGTTTTAGGAGACGGTTGGTAGTGGAGAAAAGATTCTGCGGGTTATTTTTGCGTTCCAGAATGATCCTGGAGTAGTGAGCAGTTTTGGGCTCGATAATGCTTGATGTGGTCCAGCCAGATCTGGGGATGAATGGCTAAACCAATTTTGCCCCATAAATGGTCAAATCCGCATCCCTTCGACTTAAGGGAGTGAAGATGGGGGGCGTACCAGGGGAAACAACTAGGGTGGGAGAGAGTAAGGGTTTTACCGGGGACTAGGGCATCAATGGCAGAGCTGAGGCTGTGATTAAGCAGATCGAAAGCTGCAAAAGTATCGTGGTGAACAAACAGCCAAAGACTAGACATTTGGTAGTTTGAAAGTGCCATTGTATGTGACTTGGGGGGAGTTCTTTCCAGGGATGGACACAGCAGGAAGCAAGGTTAGAAGAGGGATTTGAGTGGTGAGGGATACAAGGAAGTGATCATAGATGGCCTTGTTAGTGATTGAAACGATGGGAATAGAGAGACCCTCTACACTGGGGAGACCAAACACAGATTTTGTGGATATCTCACTGCTAAAGAACTATTCACAAGTTCTTTAGTCTCTTTTGTCTTTAATGCTTCTTTCTATTATCTGACCAAGATGGTTTTTCACATTATCTAACAATCTTCTATTTCCCTTTCACTGACCAACTTCCTCTCTGTGCTTGGAGTATCTTTTAAGTTTGTTTTTTCTCTCCTCCTTCTCCCTTTTTTCTAATTCTACCAACACGCTTGCTTCTTCCATTTTGCAGTGTTCATGATGGGGCCCTGCCCAAAATATTGTCTTAATGTTCTCTCTACAGGGTGCTGACAGACCTGTGTTTTGAGAATTTTTTTGTTCTTGTTTAAGATTTCATGCATTTGCAGTAATTTGCTTTCCATGTGAACTTTTCCAGCATGTGATCTTGCCAGTCAAATGTTATTTATTTTCAGTAAGTACAATAAAATGCTATTCTATTCAGTTGATTTTGTTTTAACTTCAGGTCAAAATGAATGGGATAAAAATGTATTCTGGGATAATAGTGCATTCCGGCACACTCATGTTAACACGTTTCATCAGGGTGGAAATGGACTCACATGGTACATGAAAGTGTGGAGATCATTTCCTCCCCCAGTGGAGGATCAAAGTGCAGGAAGACAGTGATGGGGCTGAAATCTCATTCTTGCCATTGTATGCTGAGCCAGCAGGAAGCATGCTTACAGTTGCGAGAGGTGACATGGACTGGATTGGAAATTTGTGGAAACCAGATCTTAGTTTTTATGGACTCAGATATAGCGCACGGCTCATTAAAATCCAAATTTCTTAGAAGAAAGTTTCTATCTCTGATAGCTTCAGTGAAAATAGTCAGTGTTGTAAAACAGAATGAGAGGCAAAAAGACCAAAGACATGCATGGTCTCAGAGTCCCTCAGGCTGTTAGAGACATGTCCAGCTCAATCAAGTGCAAAGCCTCCTTTGTTCTTCCAATGATAATCCTCAGCCTATGGTCCCATGTTACTAATTCACCAACCCAGGGAAACAATCTTTCATTATTTGCCCTCTCAAAACCTCTATTCAATCCTCTCAACTCTCTCTGTGAAAAAGGCCCCAATTTCTTGAGTCTATCTTCATAACTATAAGCTCTAATTTCTGGTATCATTCTAGTGAATCTTCACTCTACCTTTTCCACAGTTCTAATAATCTTTTATAGTGGGATGTCCAAAATTGCAGTTATTAATTCCTGTTTCCAAAATTGATGCGACAGACAAACTGCTGTCAAGTGAATTCTAAACCCAATTCCAAACAGTAATGTGAAAAGTAGGAATGTTACAAATGATGAATCTATGACTAAAGGTAGACAGTGAATGTTTGTGTTCACTTTTTCTCAATAAGATAGCTGGTGAATGTCACCACTTTAGTGTTTATACATAGACGAAGGCAAGTACTAAAGCAGGTGGAGAAAGATAGAGATCAGGGCATTTTAGTGCATAGATCTTTAAAGGTCCATGACCAATGCCGTGAATTGATAGCGAGAGTGAACAGGATGTTGGGGTGTATTTATAGGACAATTGACTATAAGACTAAGCATACAGTTTTGTCCTTGTATAAGGCTTTTGTTAGGCCTCACTGTGTCCAGTTTTGGTCTCCTTGCATCATGGGTGATATTGAGGCTTTGCAAAGGGTGCAGAGGAGGGCCACTAGATTAGTTTCCAATTTGGAGCATTTTAATTATCAAGGTAGGCTCAAAGAGCTGGGATTCTGCACTTTAGAGAAGCATGGATTTAGGGATGATTTGATTGAGGTTTATAAGATAATTATGGAAATAGATTGTGTTTGTTTAGCCAGCTTGTTTCAACTAAATAGGTTAGCGAGGACCAGGAGTTATGTAGGGCCATAATTAGGTTGGATGTCAGGAGGTGGTTCTTTTCCCAGAGAATAGTGGGTTTGTGGAACAGGCTGCCAGCTCGTGCAGTGAACACTGATTTGCTGAAATCGTTCAAGCGAGAGCCAGACCTGTTTCTGGCTGGAGCAGAGATCACCTCATACAAGAGGTAGGTAATGTATGGGTTTTTATCTGTTTTCTCGCCTCTTCCAGGAGATTACATGGCTTTCGGGTCGGGTGGGGTGGGGAGTGTATATATTGTGATGCACAAGGCACCGCAGTTGTGTGGGGCAGGCTGGATGGACCAGAAGGTCTTTTCCTGTCTGTCATTGTTTGTATGTAGTATGATGCATTGACAATGCAATTACACATTCACATTGTGCTGCAAATAATTTTAAATATAGTTTTAAAATATATTAAAATATGGATATAATAAGAATGAGCACTACAGATCATACTTCAGCATAGAGTGGTAACTCTGAACTAGAGTCTTGCAGCAAGCTGTTCCTGATACGTCCTCCCCCTTTCAAACTGAAACTGGATGATGTCACCCATCAGTCCTGCCTTTGGTGCTTCTAATGTACTGTACGCCTGCGGAGGATTCAGATTCTGAAAAGCCGGTTTCCTTACAGCTCGCTGTTTGCTAACTGCTCAGCTGCTGTAAGGAAAGCAGCCATGTCAGCTGTAGGTCAGTGGTCACGCTGCTCGCCTCTGAGTTAAAAGGCTGTGGGTTCAAGTCCCACTCCAGACACTTGAGCACATAATCTAAGCTGACACTGTTGGAGGTGCTATCTTTCAGATGAGTCATTAAACCAAGATACCCACCCTCTTAGGTGGGTGTAAAAGATCTCATGGTACTATTCAAAGAGAGGTGGAGTTTTTGCAGTGTTCTGGCCAATATTTATCCCCATCCAACAAATGATCTGGTCATTTATCTCATTGCTGTTTGTGGGACCTTGCTGTGTGCAAATTGGCTGCTGTTTCCTACATTACAGCAGTGACTACACTTCAAAAGTACGTCATTGGGTATCAAGTGCTTTGGGATGTCCCGAGGTCGTGAAATAAATGCAAGTTCTTTCTTTCTTTCTGCCCTGGAAAAATGGCCACTTCTTACACTGTCTTCCATCTCGGGCTTGCACTGGGCCCCATCAATTCCCCAACACCACTAGTCCCACCCCCGCTCCACTCTCATCCCACCCGACTGCACAGCTACTGGTACTCCACGGCCATTCATTTTATTTAAACAGTCGACAGGGTCAGGCTCATAAAAGTTTAGCACTGACAAAGTCCTGCTCCACCACTGTTATGGTGGTGGATCGGGATCGCAGATCTTCAGCCCCCTCAAAGAATAAGGATTTTCTTTCTCAGAAGCTTGCTGACCCACTGCATATTTCCAACCTTTTCTATTTTTAGCTCCGATTTCTGGCATTTGCTCTTATTGTTTGTATATCTTCGAGATCCCTGACACAGAGTAAAATATCGAGTGGAGGCATTCCAATCACTGTAAGAATTTTAAAAATGAAATGTAGGCTGTACAAATTTGTACGATTTTAGTAAAGCTCAGATTTATTTGACAACATTTAATCTAATGTCAATCTACTTCACTGCAGTCTGATTTACAGCAGAAACAGAGGAGCAAAGCTAACCGTAAATTAGAAATCGGATTAAATATTGTTTGATTGATAGTTTCAACAAGGTTTTTGAAAAACTTCACTGCACATTCCAAACTGTTTTCCCCAATGGACTCACTAGTGATTGTTTAATTGAAGGTCACTGGCAGGTCAGAGATTTGAACTGTTAGCCCTTTTTTGGTTCCTTCTCTTCCCCCCCCCCCCTTATTGCCAGACTTTGTTTACATCTACATTTAGTTCAACCACTCAAAAGCCCTTCAAGCAAACATTGTTCCTTATTGTGTATTAATTAAACTCCTGTGTATAACAGGCGCAGGATAAGGCCTTCCCTCTTTCATTTTATATTCACCATTTTAGGAAAATAAGTTTCTTCCCCCAACCTCCCCTCCTGTACCAGCAAATGTTCTACATTTAATAACTTGTTAACAGCTGAAAATCATAGAACGATAGTGTTCCCTGTTAGTACAGTGCCTCATTGCTGTGCTGGGTTCTTCCCTGTGTCTCGTCCCTGGCTCCACTTCTCTCCCCCATTTTCTATATCTTCTCTGTTTTATGTCTCCACTGGGACAGAATGTCCACAGGCTTCTGTCGATCTCCTAGCAGAGAACCCCCGCAGAAATTCCAGACGCTTGTCAGATCCCACGGCACTATTTGAAGAGCAGGGGAATTCTCCCTGGTGTCCTGGCCAACATTTATCCCTCAACCAACTCCTTAAACAGATGATCTGGTCATTTATTTCATTGCTGTTTGTGGGAGCTTGCTGTGCACAAATTGGCTGTTGCATTTCCCTACATTACAACAGGGACTACACTTCTAAAGTAATTCATTGGCTGTGAAGCATTTTGGGGTGTCCTGAGGTTGTGAAAGGTGCTGTATAGATGCAAGTCTGTCCTTCCTTCCTTTCTTTCTTTCTTCGACTCCTGCAACAAAGACTGGCTGAGTATTTCTGAAGATTGCCTGGATCTACTGATAATATCATAATCCTCAGGTTCAAGCTAATCTGAGACCAGCAGCACAAGTACATTCATAGCACTCCAGCAAAGTTGATACCAGCCCAACAGCATAAGTAGGAGGGTCCAAGCAGTGCCAGGAGCAGGCTAATTCCAGTTTAGCTGCAACACCAGCAGGCTGATGCCAATTGACAAAAAAATCAGCAGGCTAACTATCGTTAAGGGTAGCCTGGATCCTCTCATAATGTCAGTCTTCAGGCTCAGCAGCAGCATTAGGCACATACCAGTCCAGGAACACAAGCAGATGATCCCAGCCTAGGAACACCAGCAGGCCGATCCCATCTCAATAGGCTTATATTTGCTTATTCTAGACCCTTCCAATCACTGGAAGCAGTCTGTGTCTCTGTACTCTATTCCATCCCTTCATAATTTTAAACACTTCTACCAAATCACCCCCTAATCTCCTCTGTTGCAATGAAAACAGTCCCAATTTTTCAAATCCTTCTTCATGTTTATATTTCCTTATACCAGGGAGCATCCTTGTGAGTCTGTGTTGTACCCTCTCTGTTGCCTCAACATAATTTCTATAACGTGGTGCCCAAAATTGCACATAGTACTGCAACTGTGGTCTTATTAATATTTTTCTATAGATTCTCCATTGTATCCAGAATTTTATATTCTATCCCTCTTGCCACAAAACCCAGTATTACATTGTGCCACGGTTACAACGGTGCCCTCCAGTACTGACCATACCAGAGTCTGCAGGGTTGGTGGGAGGGCACATAATGGGGCAACTGCTGCTATGGGCACATTGCTTATGCCCATCTTCCCCATGATAAACTCTTCCATCTGCCTGCTAATGCCTAGTGCCCTCCCCCAACCCTGATCATGTCCTCCTTGGCCCTCTGAGTAAGGGAGAACATTTGTTAAAAATGGTTCTTTTCTTCAGAACTACTTCCCTGATCTGGGCTCCACCTCACATCAGCCCATTTGGAAGCCAGTTCACCTCACCTCACTGGGCTTACTGACCTCCATAGATGTGCCAGGTACCAACCAAGCCATTGGAGTAGGATCTCCCGGCCTAGCGAGTCCATGCCTTGGCTTGGCCTCTTGACAACATTTACCTTGTAATTGGTTGTGGGGGTAGGGGGGAGTTCCACATGTTGCAAGGCAAATCAGAAGCCCTCGGAAACAAGAGACCTGGCACAACTGAATATCTGTCTGATTTTCTGGCCTTGATTTGTATTGTCCAACGTGGGTTAGAAAATCTCAACTAAAACTCTACTCTTGACAGAAAAGCTATTGGCAGATTTAGTGAATGTGGATCAAATAGAATTTGTTAATTGAAAGCCTTCATCTTAATAAGTACCTAAATATTTCTTTGGGTAGCACCAGGTCAGGCAAGGCCAGGAAATCAACTAGGGAGCTGGTTGTCGTCACACCATGGACTTTCTGCCGGAAGTGATAGGACCCTTGACTACATCCGTCCCAATATCGGTGGGTATATTTAAATGACATGGCAATGATAGAGGCCTGTTTTCCCATAGACGGCAAATAACAAGCAATTCGTTGGACTGTCTTGGCAATTGGAAAGTGCCTCACAGCCGTGGAAGGTCTTTGATCCTGTTTTCTGACTGAACAACAAGGAACAACCCATGCACTGGGACACAAGCTGACATACTGGCTTTTTGAAACAGGATGCTACGCAGAAAACTTTAAAGAGAGGATTTTCGTGGAGATTAAGAGTTCTGAAATGCTGGAGGAACAGTTAGAAGTCACTTCATTTAAGTCAAGTAAGACGACCCCCCCTTGATTCAGGGAAACATAGTATTTTCTTTATTTTGTATCATTACGTGAAGATCAGTTGTGCTGTTTGAATTGAGTCCAATCAAAACTGCCACCCTGTGTGTTCACTTACTGAGAAACAAAGCAGTTTATTGATTTGTATCAGACTTCATCTCATGAAACGTTTGCTCAGTCTGTCTTCGGAGAGATTTCAGAAACATTTTGCGGAAGAACATAAGAAATAGGAGCAGGAGTAGGCCACACGGCCCCTCGAGCCTGCTCCGCCATTCAATCAGATCATGGCTGATCTTCGTCCTCAACTCCATTTTCCCGCCCGCTCCCCATATCCCTTGATTCCCCTAGAGTCCAAAAATCTATCCATCTCAGCCTTGAATATATTCAATGACTCAGCATCTACAGCCCTCTGGGGTAGGGAATTCTAAAGATTCACAACCCTCTGCGTGAAGAAATTCCTCCTCATCTCAGTCTTGAATGGTCGACCCCTAGTTCTAGATTCTTTAGCCAGGGGAAACTATCTCTCAGCATCTACCCTGTCAAACCCCCTCATAATTTTATACGTTTCAATGAGATCACCTCTCATTCTTCTAAACTCCAGAGAGTATAGGCTCATTCTACTCAATGGAAGACATGAATAAACAATCCAGATCACAAGAGAATGCTATTGTTACATCCCTACGCTACTAAGCAGCTAGAGATAGGGCATTATGAGTCAATTCCTATAAAAGTAAGACAGTCAGACGTCTTATGGGAGTGACTGGTGCCACTGAACCTGTGACGATATCTACGGCAGACCCAAGTTTGTAACCGGAGTGGTGGACATGATGTTTTACAAAGGGCTAGGAGTTTGGGTTTGACAAATATGCTTAGATTCTTAAAGTCTGTATTTGTCCAGGCAAAGGGACAGTCTTTTTGTATTTACACTGGAATTTCCTGAGCAACAGTTATGCCCTCCGCTTACAGTATTGAGCTTGTAGTCTCATAAGCTGCCCAAATGTTTTGAATGTTCTGGAAGATGTTGGGAACAAAACCATGGACTGGTGACATACAGCAGAATGCCATTCGCATAGAGGGATATTTTGTGCTTCACTACACTGGCCAGCAATTTATAATTGCAGTTAGAAACATAGGAGTAGGAGTAGGCCATTCAGCCCCTTGAGCCTGTTCCGCCATTCAATTAGATCATGGCTGATCTGTATCTTAACTCCATCTACTCGCCCTGGTTCTATATCCCTTAATTAACCTTACCTAACAAAAATCTATCAATCTTAGTTTGAAATTTTCAATTGACCCAGCATCCACAGTCTTTTGGGAGAGACAGTTCTAAATTTCCACTGCCCTTTTTGTGAAGAAGTGGCTTCCTGACATCACCCGTGATCGGCCTAGCTCTAATTTTAAGGTTATGCCCCTCCTGTTCTGGACTAACCCACCAGAGGAAATAGGCTGGATAGAGAGAAACTATCAACTCCTTTAATCATCTTAAACACCTCAATTAGATCACCCCTTAATCTTCTATACTCAAGGGAATACAAACCTAGTCTGTACAACCTGTCCTCATAATTTAACCCTTTTAGCCCTGGTATGATTCTGATGAATTTGCGCTGCACCCCCTCCAAGGCCAATATAGCCTTCCTGAGGTGTGGTGCCCAGAACTAAACGCAGTACTTCAGATGTGGTCCAACCAGAGCTTTATGTAACTGTAGCATAACTTTCACTCCTTTGTATTCCAGCCCCCTTGGGATAAAGTTGGGTTGGGATATGGGCCTGTGTGAAATACAGAGATTGGGAACCTTGTCCTTATTACATACGAGGGTGATTGTGGCTGGTTTGAATGATTCCAGGAGAGTGTCTTCCATCACCAGTATATGGTAGAACAGCTTTGTCAGCATGAGGTCAGGTCAGGAAGTAGGGTTCTGTAGAACATATCTGGTCCTGGGGCTTTGGACTATGGAAGCCAGTATTGGGGCATCTTATGCCTTCTTGCTTTCCTTTCACCTTCAGGCTTGTCCCAGCTGAGTAACACCAGCAAAACCCATTCACCCCACCATTAACGCATCCTGAATCTAACCCAGGAACGTCTAATCCCAGTTTAGCAACAATGTCACCAGGATTCTTGTCGAATGGCAATATCAAGCTGATCAGAACTCAGCAGAAACACCAGGATGTGGATCGTATCCAAACAGCAACACCAGCATCCTGATCCCAGCAGAGTGAATAGATGAGCAGGCTATTCCATGCCAAGCAATACCAGCAGGTTGATCCAAGCCTTTAGCTGCACCAGCAGGCTGAAGCCAAATGAGTGGCTTCAACATCAGCATCCTGATCCCAACTCAGCTAAACATCAGCAGTAATACTCCAGTTCAGCAATACCTGCAAGTTTATCCCACATGAGTCCTAGGCCAGCTTCACCAGTGGCCTGGTCCCCATCCAGGAATACCACAGTCTGATCCCAGTTCAGCTACACCACCACCACCATACTCCTAGCCCAACAGCAGAAACATCAACAGGCTGGCAAGACCTTATCATAGCTGAGCAACACCAGTAAGCTGAACTTAGCACAACAGCAGAGGCAGGCTGAACAACATTGAGGGCTGCCTAGATCTATTGATGACATCAGGCTCAGCAGCAACATTATGCTGGCCCAGTGATGGAAGGTGTCATCGACAGTGCTATCAAGCGGCACTTACTCACCAATAACCTGCTCACCGATGCTCAGTTTGGGTTCCGCCAGGACCACTCTGATCCAGATCTCATTACAGCCTTGGTCCAAACATGGACAAAAGAGCTGAATTCCAGAGGTGGGGTGAGAGTGACTGCCCTTGACATCAAGGCAGCATTTGACTGAGTGTGGCACCAAGGAGCCCTAGTAAAATTGAAGTCAATGGGAATCAGGGGGAAAACTCTCCAGTGGCTGGAGTCATACCTAGCACAAAGGAAGATGGTAGTGGTTGTTGGAGGCAAATCATCTCAGCCACAGGAAATTGTTGCAGGAGTTCCTCAGGGCAGTGTCCTAGGCCCAACCATCTTCAGCTGCTTCATCAATGATCTTCCATCCATCATAAGGTCAGAAATGGGGATGTTTGCTGATGATTGCACAGTGTTCAGTTCCATTCGCAGCCCCTCAGATAATGAAGCAATCCGAGCCCGCATGCAGCAAGACCTGGACAACATCCAGGCTTGGGCTGATAAGTGGCAAGTAACATTCGTGCCAGACGAGTGCCAGACAATGACCATCTCCAACAAGAGAGTCTAACCACCTCCCCTTGACATTCAACGGCATTACCATTGCGAAATCCCCCACCATCAACATCCTGGGGGTCACCATTGACCAGAAACTTAACTGGACCAGCCACATAAATACTGTGGCTACAAGAGCAGGCCAGAGGCTGGGTATTCTGCAGCAAGTGACTCACCTCCTGACTCCCCAAAGCCTTTCCACCATCTACAAGGCACAAGTCAGGAGTGTGATGGAATACTCTCCACTTGCCTGGATGAGTGTAGCTCCAACAACACTCAAGAAGCTCAACACCATCCAGGACAAAGCAGCCCGCTTGATTGGCACCCCATCCACCACCCTAAACATTCACTCCCTTCACCACCGGCGCACTGTGGCTGCAGTGTGCACCATCCACAGGATGCACTGCAGCAACTCGCCAAGGCTTCTTCGACAGCACCTCCCAAACCCGCGACCTCTACCACCTAGAAGGACAAGGGCAGCAGGCGCATGGGAACAACACCACCTGCACGTTCCCCTCCAAGTCACACACCATCCCGACTTGGAAATATATCGCCGTTCCTTCATTGTCGCTGGGTCAAAATCCTGGAACTCCCTTCCTAACAGCACTGTGGGAGAACCGTCACCACACGGACTGCAGCGGTTCAAGAAGGCGGCTCACCACCACCTTCTCGAGGGCAATTAGGGATGGGCAATAAATGCCGGCCTTGCCAGCGACGCCCACATCCCGTGAACGAATAAAAAAAAAAAAAAAAATATCAGCAGGCCAATTCAGCCCAGCAGCAAGAAAGGCTGAACACAACCAAGAAGCACCAACTATTTATCTGAGCCCAGCAACACCAGCAGGTTAATTCTAGGGGTACACTAGTGAAGTGATTATGTTACTGGACTTATGATCCACAGAACACCAGTTGAAATCCCCCCATGGCAGTTTGAGAATTTGAATTTAGTTGGAAATAAAAAGCTGGTATCAGTAGAAGTGACCATGAAGCTATCGGATTGTTGAAAAAACCCAACTGGTTCATTAATGTCCTTTACCCGAACTGGCCTAGGTGTGACTCCAGTCCCACACCAACATGGTTGACTCCTAACTGCCCTCTGAATTAGCCTAGCAAGCCAGCCAGTAGTATCAAACAGAAGAAGGGCAACTAGAGATGGACAATAACGCTGGCCTAGTCAGTGACATCCCGAAAATAAATTTTTAAAAAATGGTTAATTTTAAGCGAGCTGCAATACCAGCACACAGTTTGCTGCCCATCAAAACCGGGAGGCTGATCCTAGCCTAGCAGCAACACCAGTAGCTTCATACCAGGCCAGTAAAGTCAACAGGTGAATATTATTGAACAAAAGCAAAATCTGTGGACGCTGGAAATCTGAAATTAAAACAGAAAATGTTGGAAATGCTCAGCAGGTCAAGCAGCATCTGTGGAGAGAGAAACAGTTAACATTTCAGGTCAATGACCTTTCATCAGAACTGGAAGAAGTTAAAGATTTAACAGTTTATAGGCATGTACAGGGCCAGGGGAAAAAAGGGAGGGAGGAAAGAACGAAAGGGAAGGTCTGATATAGGGTGGAGGGCAGGAGTGATTAAATTATAAAAGAGATGATGGTGCAAGGCAAAAGGAGGTGGTACTAGGACAAGAAAGAAAATAAAGATGGGTCCAGAGGGTGTAAATGGTTACAGCAGAACCATTACCAGTATCTGCTGTTCGAGAAAATGGGAGCAATGGTTATGATCTGAAGTTGTTTAATTCAATCTTACGACTAGAAGACTGTAAAGTGTCCAATTGAAAGATGAGGTGCTGTTCCTCGAGCTTGTGTTGAGCTCCATTGGAATAGTGTAGAAAGGCCAAGGACAGAGAGGTCAGAGTGGAATGGAGAATTAAAGCGACCAGAAACTCAGGGTCATGCTTGTGCATTGAATGGAGGTGTTCTGTAAAGCGATCACCCAATCTGCATTTGGTTTCCCCAATGTAGAGGAGACCGCATTGGAAGACATATTGGAAGCACTGGTGTGGTATCAACAGAACAAATGCGACGGAGACTGAGAAACTGGGAGAAAGGAATAGAGTTCTTGCAGGAAGTGGGATGGGAGGAAGTGTAATCAAGATAGCTGTGGGAGTCGGTGGGCTTATAGTAGATATTGGTTGATAACCTATCCCCAGAAATGGAGATAGAGAAGTCGAGAAAGGGAAGGGAAAAGTTGGTGATGGACCATGTGAAGGCAAAGGAAGGGTGGAAATTGAAAGTAAAGTTGATGAAATTTTCCAGTTCGGCGCGAGAGCAGGAAGCAGCACCGATACGGTCATCAATGTACTGGAAAAAGAGGTGAGGGAGGGGACCCAGGCTGGACTGAAACAAAGAATGTTCCACATATCCCACGAAAAGGCAGGCATGGCTAAGTTCCCATAGTGACACCTTTTTATTTGGAGGAAGTGAATGGAATTAAAGGAGAAGTTGTTCAATGTAAGAACAAGTTCAGCCAGGCAGTGGAGAGTGGTGGTGGATGGGGACTGGTTGGGCCTTTGTTTAACGAAGAAACGGAGGGCCCACAGGCAGTCCTGGTAGGAGATGGAGGTGTAGAAGGACTGAATGTCTCTGGTGAAAAGGAGATGGCCAGGAAACTGGAAACGGTTAAAGTGGCAGAGGGCATTGGTAGAGTCGCGAATGTAGGTCAGAAGAGACTGGACATGGAGAGAGAAAATAGAGTTGAGATAGGAAGAAATAAGTTCCGTGGGGCAGTAACAGGCTGAAACAATGGGTCTACCAGGACAGTCCTGTTTGTGGATCTTGGGAAGGAGGTAGATATGGGCTGTGTGGGGTTGGAGGACCATGAGGTTGGAGGCCGCAGCAGAGATGAGGTCAGTGACGGTCTGAGAAATGATGGCTTGATGTTCAGCGGTGGGGTCATGGTCCAGGGAGAGGTAGGAGGAGATGTCAGAGTTGACGATCAGCCTCCGCAAGTTCGAGATTTATTTGCCAAACAACAGCGCTGCCCTTGTCAGCAGGTTTAATGACAATGTTGGGTTGATCCTGGGAGAACGGAGTGCTGCAAGTTCAGAGGGAAGTAGATTTAGAATGAGCACGGGGAGTAGAAAAATTGACCAATGTCACACCGGCAGTTCTGTAACCTCTTAGCCCAGCATATTCCTCACTCTACCATTACCAACAAGCCAGGGGATCAACCCTGGTTCAATGAGGAGTGTAGAAGAGCATGCCAGGAGCAGGACCAGGCGTACCTAAAAATGAGGTGCCAACCTGGTGAAGATACAACACAGGACTACATGTGTGCTAAACAGCAGAAGCAACATGCTATAGACAGAGCTAAGCGATTCCACAACCAATGGATCAGATAAAAGCTCTGCAGTCCTGCCACATCCAGTCATGAAAGGTGGTGGACAATTAAACAACTAACGGGAGGAGGAGGCTCTGTAAACATCCCCATCCTCAATGATGGCAGAATCCAGCACGTGAGTGCAAAAGACAAAGCTGAAGTGTTTGCAACTATCTTCAGCCAGTAGTGCCAAGTGGATGATCCATCTCGGCCTCCTCCTGATACCCCACCATCACAGAAGCCAGTCTTCAGCCAATTCGATTCACTCCATGTGATATCAAGAAACTGCTTAATGCACAGGATTCAATAAAGATTTGTGCTCCAGAACTAGCCATGCCTCTAGCCAAACTGTTCCAGTACAGCTACAACACTGGCATCTACCCGATAATGTGGAAAATTGCCCAGGTATGTCCTGTCCACAAAAAACAGGACAAATCCAATCCAGCCAATTACCACCCCATCAGTCTACTCTCAATCATCAGCAAAGTGATGGAAGGTGTCGTTGACAGTGCTATCAAGCGACACTTACTCACCAATAACCTGCTCACCGATGCTCAATTTGGGTTCCGCCAGGACCACTCTGATCCAGATCTCATTACAGCCTTGGTCCAAACATGGACAAAAGAGCTGAATTCCAGAGGTGGGGTGAGAGTGACTGCCCTTGACATCAAGGCAGCATTTGACTGAGTGTGGCACCAAGGAGCCCTAGTAAAATTGAAGTCAATGGGAATCAGGGGGAAAACTCTCCAGTGGCTGGAGTCATACCTAGCACAAAGGAAGATGGTAGTGGTTGTTGGAGGCAAATCATCTCAGCCACAGGAAATTGTTGCAGGAGTTCCTCAGGGCAGTGTCCTAGGCCCAACCATCTTCAGCTGCTTCATCAATGATCTTCCATCCATCATAAGGTCAGAAATGGGGATGTTTGCTGATGATTGCACAGTGTTCAGTTCCATTCGCAGCCCCTCAGATAATGAAGCAATCCGAGCCCGCATGCAGCAAGACCTGGACAACATCCAGGCTTGGGCTGATAAGTGGCAAGTAACATTCGTGCCAGACGAGTGCCAGACAATGACCATCTCCAACAAGAGAGTCTAACCACCTCCCCTTGACATTCAACGGCATTACCATTGCGAAATCCCCCACCATCAACATCCTGGGGGTCACCATTGACCAGAAACTTAACTGGACCAGCCATATAAATACTGTGGCTGCAAGAGCAGGCCAGAGGCTGGGTATTCTGCAGCAAGTGACTCACCTCCTGACTCCCCAAAGCCTTTCCACCATCTACAAGGCACAAGTCAGGAGTGTGATGGAATACTCTCCACTTGCCTGGATGAGTGTAGCTCCAACAACACTCAAGAAGCTCAACACCATCCAGGACAAAGCAGGCCGCTTGATTGGCACCCCATCCACCACCCTAAACATTCACTCCTTCACCACCGGCATACCGTGGCTGCAGTGTGTACCATCCACAGGATGCACTGCAGCAACTTGCCACGGCTCCTTCGACAGCACCTCCCAAACCTGCGGCCTCTACCACCTAGAAGGACAAGAGCAGCAGGCACATGGGAACAACACCACCTGCACCTTCCCCTCCAAGTGACACGCCATCCTGACTTGGAAATATATTGCCGATCCTTCATCGTCGTTGGGTCAAAATCCTGGATCTCCTTACCAAACAGCACTTTGGGAGAACCTTCACCACACGGACTGCAGCGGTTCAAGAAGGCAGCTCACCACCACCTTCTGAAAGGCAATTAGGGATGGGCAATAAATGCTGGCCTTGCCAGCGACGCCCAATCCCATGAATGAATAAAAAAAAGTCCTTAATGAAAACATTAGGAGAGGGTAAGAGGCCAGAGCGAAAGGTCAGAGGTAAGTGAATGGGAAGAAGGATCATAGAAGTTTACAACATGGAAACAGGCCCTTCGGCCCAACATGTCCATGTCGCCCAGTTTATACCACTAAGCTAGTCCCAATTGCTTGCACTTGGCCCATATCCCTCTATACCCATCTTACCCATGTAACTGTCCAAATGCTTTTTAAAAGACAAAATTGTACCCGCCTCTACTACTGCCTCTGGCAGCTCGTTCCAGATACTCACCACCCTTTTGAGTGAAAAAATTGCCCCTCTGGACCCTTTTGTATCTCTCCCCTCTCACCTTAAATCTATGCCCCCTCGTTATAGACTCCCCTACCTTTGGGAAAAGATTTTGACTATCTACCTTATCTATGCCCCTCATTATTTTATAGACCTCTATAAGATCACCCCTTAACCTCCTACTCTCCAGGGAAAAAAGTCTCAGTCTATCTAACCTCTCCCTATAAGTCAAACCATCAAGTCCTGGTAGCATCCTAGTAAATCTTTTCTGCACTTTTTCTAGTTTAATAATGTCCTTTCTATAATAGGGTGACCAGAACTGTACACAGTATTCCAAGTGTGGCCTTACTAATGTTTTGGCTTGCAGTTCCCCCCCTCCACCCGATGGAGTGGTAAGGCATCACTCTGAAATCCAGTCCGGTCCATGAGATGGGCACCCAGAAGCGCTGGTGCTGGGTGCCCATATTTAAATGAGATTTGGGACAGAGTTACGACGAGACCATTCGGGTGGAAGACTCCCTGTTGCACAACCAGCAATGCAACGGCAACAGTGGGATTTCTGGTCAACTATCTCCCACACCTTCTTAAAAAAAAAGCAAGGACTTTTTTAATGAATGGATGGGGATGAGTGGGAAGGGTTTTAATGGCGAAGACTTAGGCCCCTAACTTGCCACTCTCAGTAACCTCTGTATCTAGCACAAATTTAATAATGAAAGTATTCGAGAGCAATCATTCTTTTCATGAAATTAAGTTTTTATGCCTTAAAAAATGTCACAGGATTATTCCTGAACATTCAATTCTTTTCCATAGAACGATAGCATCTTGCAGCACAGAAGGTGGCCATTCGGCCCATCGTGCCTGCACCAGCTCTTTAAAAGGGCTATCCAATTAGTCCCATTCTTTCCCTTTAGCTCTGCAAATTTTTCCTTTGCAAGTACATTGAAAGTTACTATTGAATCTGCTTTCACCCATTGTATTCCCATAATGTATTGAGGCCACACCAAACCCGTGACCTCTGCCACCTAGAAGAACAAGAGCAGAAGGCACATGGGAACAACACCACCTGCATGTTCCCCTCCTAGTCACACACCATCCCGACTTGGAAATATATCGCCGTTCCTTCATCGTCGCTGGGTCAAAATCCTGCAACTCCCTTCCGAACAGCACAGTGGGAGAATCTTCACCACACGGACTGCAGCGGTTCAAGGTGGCTCACCACCACCTTCTCAAGGGCAATTAGGGATGGGCAATAAATGCCGGCCTCGCCAGCGACGCCCACATCCCATGAACGAATAAAAAAAAGTGCTTCAGATCTGTCCCAATTTACAAACCCTAACTCAATATGTCAATTTACTTTATTTTTGTCAGTTTAAGTGATATGATGGAAGAAAGACAGGTCCACAGCAGGGCTAATTTTACATGTCAGCCATGGCTCAGTGGTAGCAAAGCTTGCCCCTGAGTTAGAATAGTGTGGGTTCAAGCCCCACTCCAGAGATTTGAGCACATAAGCCAGGCTGACACTTCAGTGCAGTACTAAGGGAGTGCTTCACTGTCAGAGATGCCATCTTTTGGATAAGACATTAAACTAAGTCTGCCCTCTCAGGTGCACATAAAAGATCCCAGGGCACTATTTTGAAGAAAAGCAGGGGAGTTCCCCTGGTGTCCTGGCCCATATTTATGCCTCCATAAACATCAGGAAAACAGATTATCTGGTCATTATCACATTTCTGGGACCTTGCTGTGTGCAAATTGGCTACCTCCTTTCCTACATTACAAATGACTACACTTCGAAAAAGTACTTCATTGAGTGGGGTTGTAAAGAGCTTTAGGACGTCCTGAGGTCGTGAAAGGCGCTATATAAATGCAAGTTCTTTCTTACCTAACTTATCGCTGCAGTCCGTTCTGCTTAGGTTTACTGTTTTAAGAGAACTTTCCCAGTTGCTATGGGGGGCGGTTCTTTCCAAGTGCAGCGTTATGAACAGCCAGCAGCGATCTTTATCCATCTTCTCTGTGAATAAAGTCTCCTGCCTTTTTGGCAGCTCGGTGCGAGCATGTGGTTACACTCTGGGCGCTGACGTCAAGGTTCTGCTGGTGGTTTGGAGTTTATTACCCGGGGACGGAGGGCAGAGCCTGGGCTGTGAGCGGCAGGAGCCAGCGTCTGGAGCAGTGTGTGGGAGAGACTTTCTCAACATCCCTGGAGCTCCCTGCAAACACAACTTCAACATCGTCAGCCCCTCACACAGCAGCCCCGAAACCCGCAGTGTCACCAAACACCACAGGATCGCTTTTAAAACCGTTTTAATATCAAGATAGAGGTTAATCGACGCGGTGATGGTTCTCCTGTCACTATGGTTCGTAGCTGGGACATTAGTGGTGAGCTTGACTGCAGCGCTACGTGTAAGTTACTTGCATCTTTTGGGGGTCTTTGATTGCAGAGTTCGGAGCTGTTCAGGGTCACCGTTTAAAGAGGTCTGGGATATTTCATGCAACATTTTTTCAGATGTGGGAGTACGCAGAGTTCTGAGAAACTTAGTATAATATATTAAGAGATCTGTGACATATAGTGCAACCATTTCAGCTTTCTGGAATATTCAGCGTTTTTAAAGAGATCTGACGTGTTCAGAGTAACAGTTTAAAAGTTCTGGGCTGTACAGGGTAAGAAACTAAAAGTTCTGGGGTATTCCGGGTAACAGTTAAAGGTTGCTGTGGTATTCAGTGTAACAATTTAAAAGCTTTGGAGTATTCAGGGTAACTGTTAAAACTTCTCAGGTATTCAGGGGAACAGTTTAAAAGTTCTGGAGTATTCATAAGAACTTTTAAACTGTTACAATGAATATTCAAGAACTTTTAAACTGTTACAGAGTATTCAGAGTAACAATTTAAAAGTTCGGGAGTATTCTGTGTAACAATTTAAAAGTTCTAGGGTATTCAGGGTAACAATTTAAACGTTCTGTGATTTTCATTGACCCAGAACTTTTAAATTGTTACAATCAGGGAGACAATGTAAAAGTACTGGGATATTCAGGGTAACAATTCAAAAGTTCTGGGGTATTCACAGTAACAGTTTAAAAGTTCTGGAGTATTCAGGGTAAGAGCTTAAAAGTTCTGGGGCATTCAGGGCAACAAATTGAAACTTCTGGAGTATTCAGGTTAAGAGTTTTAAAGTTTTGGAGTATTCATTCTAAAAATTTTAAAGTTCGGGAGTATTCAGAGTAACAATTTATAGGTTCTGGGGTATTCAGGATAGCAATTTAAAAGTTCTGGGGCATTCAGTATAACAGTTTAAAAGTTCTGGGGCATTTCAGTGGAACAATTTAAAAGTTCTGGGGTATTCAGGATAGCAATTTAAAAGTTCTGGGGCATTTCAGTGGAACAATTTAAAAGTTCTGGGGTATTCAATGGAACAATTTAAAAGTACTGGGGTATTAAGTGGAACAATTTAAAAGTTTTGGGGCATTCAGTATAACAGTTTGAAAGTTCTGGAGTATTCCGAGTAACAATTTTAAAGTTCTGGAGTATTCAGGGTAACAGTCTAAAAGTTCAGGGGTATTCAGGAACAATTTAAAAGTTCTGGGGTATTCAGGATAGCAATTTAAAAGTTCTGGGGCATTTCAGTGGAACAATTTAAAAGTTCTGGGGTATTCAATGGAACAATTTAAAAGTTCTGGGGCATTTCAGTGGAACAATTTAAAAGTTCTGGGGTATTCAATGGAACAATTTAAAAGTACTGGGGTATTAAGTGGAACAATTTAAAAGTTTTGGGGCATTCAGTATAACAGTTTGAAAGTTCTGGAGTATTCCGAGTAACAATTTTAAAGTTCTGGAGTATTCAGGGTAACAGTCTAAAAGTTCAGGGGTATTCAGGAACAATTTAAAAGTTCTGGGGTATTCAGTATAACTATTTAAAAGTTTTAGGTCAATCAGGGTAACAATTCAAACGTTCTGGGGTATTCAGGGTAATAATTCAAACATTCTGGGGTATTCAGGGTAATAATTCAAATGTTCTGGGGTATTCAGGGTAATAATTCAAACGTTCTGGGGTATTCAGGGTAATAATTCAAACATTCTGGGGTATTCAGGGTAATAATTCAAACGTTCTGGGGTATTCAGGGTAATAATTCAAACGTTCTGGGGTATTCAGGGTAATAATTCAAACGTTCTGGGGTATTCAGGGTAATAATTCAAACGTTCTGGGGTATTCAGGGTAATAATTCAAACGTTCTGGGTATTCAGGGTAATAATTCAAACGTTCTGGGGTATTCAGGGTAATAATTCAAACGTTCTGGGGTATTCAGGGTAATAATTCAAACATTCTGGGGTATTCAGGGTAAAAATTTAAAAGTTATGGAATATTCAGGGTAACAATTTTTAAGGTTCTGGGGTATTCAGTGTAACAATTTAAATGATCTGGGGTATTCAGAGCACCAAATTAAAAGTTCTGGGGTTGTCAGTGGTACAATTTCAAAGTTTTGGGGCATTCAGGGTAACAAATTAAAAGCAATGTAGTATTCAGGTTAGCAATTTAAAAGGTCCTGGATTATTCTGAGTAACAATTTAAATGTTCTGAAGTATTCAGGGTAACAGTTCAAAAGTTCTGGGGTATTCAAGGTAACAGTTTAAAGGTTCTGGAGTATTCCGGTTAATAGTTCAAAAGTTCTGGAGTATTCAGGGTAACAGTTCAATAGTTCTGGGGTATTCAGGGTAACAATGTAAAAGCTTTGGAGCATTCAGTGTATCATTTAAAAGTTCTGGAGTTTCACTAACAATTTAAAAGTTCTGGAGTATCTAGTGAAACAATTTAAAAGATCTGTGATATCCAGAGCAACAAGTTAAAAGATCTGGGGTATTCAGTGGGACAATTTAAAAGTTCTGGAGTATTCAGGGTAACAATTTAAAGGTTCTGGGGTATTCAGTGGGACAATTTAAAAGTTCTGGAGTATTCAGGGTAACAATTTAAAAGTTCTGGGATATTCAGGGTAACAGTTTAAAAGTTCTGGGGTATTTAGTGTAACAATTTAAAAGTTTTAGGTCAATCAGGGTAACACTGTAAAAGCACTGGCGTATTCAGGGTAATAATTCAAACGTTCTGGGGTATTCAGGGTAATAATTCAAAAGATCTGAGATAGTCAGAGTGTGGAGATGCCGGTGATGGACTGAGGTGGACAAATGTAAGGACTTGCACAACACCAGGTTATAGTCCAACAGTTTTATTTTAAATCACAAGCTTTCGGAGCTTACCTCCTTCGTCACCTGACGAAGGAGGTAAGCTCCGATAGTCAGAGTAACATGTTAAAAGTTCTGGGGTATTCAGGATAATAGTTCAAAAGTTCTGGGGTATTCAGGGTAACAGTTTAAAGATTCTGGGGTATTCAGGGTAACATTTTAAAAGTTCTGGGGTATTCAGGGTGACAGCTCAAAGGTTCTGGGTATTCAGGGTAACAGTTCAAAAGTTCTGGGGTATTCAGTGGAACAATGCAAAAGTTCTGGGATATTCAGGGTAACAATTTAAAAGTTCTGAATATTCAGTGCATCAATTTAAAAGTTCTGGAGTTTCACTGTAACAAGTTAAAAGTTCTAGAGTATTCAGTGTAACAATTTAAAAGATCTGGGATATTCAGAGTAACAAGTTAAAAGTTCTGGGGTATTCAGTGGAACAATTTAAAAGTTTTGGGGAATTCAGGGTAACAATTTAAAAGTTCTGCGTTATTCAGGTTAACAGTTTAAAAGTTCTGGAGTAGTCACTGTAAGAATTTAAAATTCTGGGGTATTTGGTGTATCAATTTAAAAGTCCTGGAGTATTCAGTTTTAGAAGTTCTGCAGTATTCAGTGTATCAATTTAAAAGTTCTAAAACTTTTAACGGTTTAAAAGTTCTGGGTATACAGGGTAACAGTTTCAAAGGCCTTGGGAATCAGGGTATCTGTGTCAGTAACTAACTTGAGGCGGTAACTAACGTAGTAGATAAGGGAATGTCTATGGATGTTATTTATATGGACTTCTAGAAGGCAGTCGACAAAGTTCCACATAAGAGACTGTTAACAAAAATGAGAGCGCAAGGAATTGGAGGCAAGCTATTCACATGGATGGGGAATTAGTTAGGAGGTAGGAGACAGAGAGTAAGAATAATGGGTATCTACTCCATTTGGCAGGATGTGACTAGTGGTGTGCCCCATCGATTCTGTACTGGGGCCACTGATTTTCACTATATTTATAAATTATTTAGATGAAGGAGTAGAGAGTCATATATTCAAATTTGCTGATGACACTAAGTTAGATAGCACAGTATATCGTGTAGATGGGAGTAGAAAGTTGCAAAGGGACATTGATAGATTAAGTGAGAGGGCAAAACTGTGGCAGATGGAGTTCAATGTGGGGAAGTGTAAGGTCATGCACTTTGGATTTAAAAAAGATAAAGCAGAGTATATCCGAAATGGTGAGAAGCTAGGAAATGTGAAGGAGCAGACATATTTAGGGGTCCAAGTACCGAAATCACTTAGAAGTTGGACAGGTACAAAAAATAATTAAAAAGGCTGATGGAATGCTAGCCTTTATCTCAAGGTGGTCGGAATACAAAGGGGCGGATGTTTTGCTACAGTTATATAAAGCTCTGGTTAGACCCCATTTAGAGTACTGCATTCAGCTCTGGGTACCACACCTCAGGAAGGATATATTGGCCTTGGAGGGAGTGGAGCTCAGATTCACCAGAATCATACCGGGGCTAAAAGGGTTAAATTATGAACCCAGGTTGTATAGACTAGACTTGTATTCCCTTGAGTATAGAAGATTAAGGGGTGATCTAATTGAGGAGTTTAAGATGATTAAAGGAGTTGATAGGGTAGATAGAGAGAAAGTATTTCCTCTGGTGGGAGAGTACAGAACAAGGGGGCATAACCTTATAATTAGAGCTAGGCCGTTCACGGGTGAAGTCAGGAAGCACTTCTTCACACAAAGAGTAGTGGAAATCTGGAACTCTCTCCCCCAAAAAGCTGTTTTTGTTAGGCAAGGGCACTAAGGGATATGGAACCAAGGCAGGTAAATAGAGTTAAGATACAGATCAGCCATGTTCTAATTGAATGGCAGAAATTAATGTTACATTTTCAGATTTCTTGGGAACTCCTGCTAACAGTTTCAGAGATTTGCGGTTTTCAGGGTAACAATTTGAGAGCTCTGGTTAACAGTTTCAGAGTTCTGAGATATTCAGGGTAAGAGTTTCAGACTTGTGGGGTATTTGGCTTCGGAGGAAAAATTTTTGTGTGAATCTGAAATGAGGTTAGAGGTGATGCCCTCAGCTTTATATCAGAAGTTTTTATATGAAGTTTGTGTTTTTTTAAAATAGTGTAGATTTTTAGTTTGTCTCTGATATTAATTCTGGTGTTTGTTTTTTTTCATTCCTGCAGGCTGGATCTGAAGTAACTGAGAGCGGAGGTAGGTGTGTTATCATTTCATTGCCACTTTTCCTGATGAATCTGGAAGTTCAGGAGTAAATAAAGAGGAACATTTGACAGCACCATTTAATAAAAGTCCATGGGCAAACTTTGCTGCATGTGGGATATTTGGGAGAGTGATTGATGGAGAGGAGTGATTGATGGAGAGGAGTGATTGATGGAGAGGAGTGATTGATGGATGGAGAGGAGTGACTGATGGATGGAGAGGAGTGACTGATGGATGGAGAGGAGTGACTGATGGATGGAGAGGAGTGACTGATGGATGGAGAGGAGTGACTGATGGATGGAGAGGAGTGACTGATGGATGGAGAGGAGTGACTGATGGATGGAGAGGAGTGACTGATGGATGGAGAGGAGTGACTGATGGATGGAGAGGAGTGACTGATGGATGGAGAGGAGTGACTGATGGATGGAGAGGAGTGACTGATGGATGGAGAGGAGTGACTGATGGATGGAGAGGAGTGACTGATGGATGGAGAGGAGTGACTGATGGATGGAGAGGAGTGACTGATGGATGGAGAGGAGTGACTGATGGATGGAGAGGAGTGACTGATGGATGGAGAGGAGTGACTGATGGATGGAGAGGAGTGACTGATGGATGGAGAGGAGTGACTGATGGATGGAGAGGAGTGACTGATGGATGGAGAGGAGTGACTGATGGATGGAGAGGAGTGACTGATGGATGGAGAGGAGTGACTGATGGATGGAGAGGAGTGACTGATGGATGGAGAGGAGTGACTGATGGATGGAGAGGAGTGACTGATGGATGGAGAGGAGTGACTGATGGATGGAGAGGAGTGACTGATGGATGGAGAGGAGTGACTGATGGATGGAGAGGAGTGACTGATGGATGGAGAGGAGTGACTGATGGATGGAGAGGAGTGACTGATGGATGGAGAGGAGTGACTGATGGATGGAGAGGAGTGACTGATGGATGGAGAGGAGTGACTGATGGATGGAGAGGAGTGACTGATGGATGGAGAGGAGTGACTGATGGATGGAGAGGAGTGACTGATGGATGGAGAGGAGTGACTGATGGATGGAGAGGAGGGACTGATGGATGGAGAGGAGGGACTGATGGATGGAGAGGAGGGACTGATGGATGGAGAGGAGTGACTGATGGATGGAGAGGAGTGACTGATGGATGGAGAGGAGGGACTGATGGATGGAGAGGGGGATGATTGATTAACAGGAGAGAGTGATTGATGGAGAGGGGGATGATTGATTAACAGGAGAGAGTGATTGATGGAGAGGGGGATGATTGATTAACAGGAGAGAGTGATTGATGGAGAGGGGGATGATTGATTAACAGGAGAGAGTGATTGATGGAGAGGGGGATGATTGATTAACAGGAGAGAGTGATTGATGAATAGGAGTGGTTGAAGGATGGGAGTGATTGATGGATGGGATTAACAGTCTCTGTGTTTAACAGATTACTTGGTGTTTGTGGAGTTTGCTGATTTTTCTCCCTCTGTATATTTTGCAGCCATTTTGCAGAGATTCGCTGCTCTGGGCCAGGAGTTCGGGCTGGTGACACCGCTCAGGACAGACTCCCAGGGCCGCTTTGTGTCTCACCTGGTGTCGGGCTCTGGGGTTAGGAGGAAACGGCAGAGCGGCCCCGAGCCCCAGTCCGTGGTCCCCGGGGAGGAGGAGTCTGAGTCCCGCACTCTCTTCTTCAATGTCACCACCTTTGGCCGGAGCTGGCAGCTGAGATTGGAGCCCAACCTCCGACTGGTGGCCCCGGGAGCCACGCTGGAGTGGCAGCAGGATGGGCAGAGCCGCATGGAGCCGCTGGGCGGGGATTGCGTTTACTCCGGGGGCATCAGCCACATCCCCGGGGCCTCGGTGGCCATCAGCAACTGCGATGGACTGGTAAGGAATTAGTGGCTCCTCTCTTACTAAAATCCCGGGGGGTGGGGCCTCGGGGTGTGTGGTGTTGAGCGAGAGGTCACGGGGGAGGGGTGTCGAGGGGAGAGGTATTGCGTGGGTGGCCTTAGGAGGGGTATCGTGATGTGAGGTCTTGGGAGAGTGTGCCTCAGAGGAGGGGTATTGGCGTCTCAGAGGAAGGGGAAGGGGTATTTGGGGGATGATCTCGGGACTGGTCTCAGGAGCGATATTGGGAGGAGAGGTATCAGGGCAGAGGTCTCAGGGGAAGGGTCTTGGGTGGGTTTTGGGGTAAGAGTCTTAGGGGAGAGGTGTAAGCAGCAAGTGGTCTCAGGAGGAGGGGTATCGAAGTTTGGACTATGAGGAGTAGGGTTCTGGGGGAGGTGGATTGGGGAAGAGCTATGAGGGGTAGGGGTCTCAAGGGGCAGACTATTTAAAGTACAATGAGAGAAGTTTCTTGAGAGGAGAATTAGGGGCATTTGGAAGAGTGTTGGGGAATTTTGAGGGGAAGGGTGTCAAGGCAGGTGAACTGGGGAGGGTAATAAGGAAGAGTATCAGGAGGGGCTATTGATGAGAGTAATAGGAAGGAAAGAGTATCAGCTGAGGAAAATGGGGAAACTATTGGGGTAGGGAATGGGGAGCAGGATATTAAGGAGAGGGGATTGGTGGGGAGGGGGTATCAGGGAGGCATATTGAGCGTGGTGGAATTGTATGATGTATGGTATCCAGCCAGGAGGGAGAGATATTCAGTCAGGGCATAGAAGTAAAGGGGTTCTCAGATAGGGGATGGGGAAATTAGCTGGAGCTTGCAAGAGTGGGAATTTAATTAGGGTTTTTTTTATTATTCATTCATGGGATGTGGGCATCGTTGGCCAGGCCAGCATTTATTGCCCATCCCTAATTGCCCTTGAGAAGGTGGCAGTGAGTCGCCTTCTTGAACTGTTGCAATCCGTGTGGTGAAGGTTCTCCCACAGTGCTGTTAGGAAGGGAGTTCCAGGATTTTGACCCAACGACCAAGGAACGGCGATATATTTCCAAGTCAGGATGGTGTGTTACTTGGAGTGGAATGTGCAGGTGGTGTTGTTCCCATGAGCCTGCTGCCCTTGTCCTTCTAGGTGGTAGAGGTTGCGGGTTTGGGAGGCGCCGTCGAAGAAGCCTTGGCAAGTTGCTGCAGTGCATCTTGTAGATGGTACACACTGCAGCCACGGTGCGCTGGTGATGAAGGGAGTGAATGTTTAGTGTGGTGGATGGGGTGCCAATCAAGCGGGCTGTTTTGTCCTGGACGGTGTCGAGCTTCTTGAGAGTTGTTGGAGCTGCACTCATCCACTTCTGACTTGTGCCTTGTAGATGGTGGAAAGGCTTTGGGGAGTAAGGAGGTGAGTCACTCGCCACAGAATACCCAGCCTCTGACCTGCTCTTATAGCCCCAGTATTTATGTGGCTGGTCCAGTTAAGTTTCTGGTCAATGGTGACCCCCTAGGATGTTGATCGTGGGGAATTTGGCGATGGTAATGCCGTTCAATGTCAAGGGGAGGTGGTTAGACTCTCTCTTGTTGGAGATGGTCATTGCCTGGCACTTGTCTGGCACGAATGTTACTTGCCACTTATCAGCCCAAGCCTGAAAGCTGTCCGGGTCTTGCTGCACGTAGGCATGGACTGCTTCATTATCTGAGGGGTTGCGAATGGAACTGAACACTGTGCAAGCATTAGCGAACATCCCCACTTCTAACATTATGATGGAGGGAAGGTCATTGATGAAGCAGCTGAAGATGGTTTAGCCTAGGACACTGCCCTGAGGAACTCCTGCAGCGATGTCACGGGGCTGAGATGATTGGCCTCCAACAACCACTACCATCGTCCTTTGCGCTAGGTATGACTCCAGCCACTGGAGAGTTTTCCCCCTGATTTCCATTGACTTCAATTTTACTAGTGCTCCTTAATGCCACACGGTCAAATGCTGCCTTGATGTCAAGGGCAGTCACTCTCATCTCACCTCTGGAATTCAGCTCTTTTGTCCATGTTTGGACCAAGGCTGTAATGAGGCCTGGAGCCAAGTGGTGCTTGTGGAATCCAAACTGAGCATTGGTGAGCAGGTTATTGGTGAGTCAGAGGATAAAAGCCTGACGATGGGAGTTGGAGGTGAGAGGGGTGATCTAATCATGGATTGCAGGGTGAGGGCAATTAGCTAGGGTGTTACATTGAATTAACTATATACATGTAGGGATTTATATGTGGAGGAGTAGTCGGAGGTAAACTGAGCATGTTGTATTCAGTTAGAGGTTACATGGGCAACATCAGAGGTCCAGTCAGAGACAACCTAGTGTTAAGACTGGTTGGGGAGGGTTCAGGTTTTTTTTATAGAATGTATTCTTGCTTTGCATTAATGATTGTTCACTTAGAGTATTGTGCTAATGGTAGTTCTTTGCTTGTATGCAATGGGTTAACAGCGTAACGATCAGCTAGTATTCCAGAATAAAGTTGGATTTGGCATTAAGTCTTTAATGAACAATTGCAGTCAAAGTACACAATTAGAAAGCTGAGCCAGGACTGAGTCTTCTGACGCATACAGTCCTATCAAATTTGATCGGTAGTGGACCAGGATATTTTCATTTGCAGATGTAAATTCAATCAGTATTGACCCATGGAATAACAGTCTACCGTGTTACTGAATCCTCCATTATCTTAAGGCTGTATGAATAGATACAAAGTAAGGATACATTTTCTGTCCAGTGAAATCGTTCCCATTGGTGGGCTTCAAGCATGTTGGGCATGGAAAGGTCACAGTGATACATTTCGATCCAATTGCACATCACACAATTTCCTGGGGGAGGGGCCTTTCACTTAGACATGTAGTGCAATCATATCCAAACCCACTCACGTAGAATTCCATGATGCTAATGCCTGATTCACCCAGTGTACTCATCCTGCCCATATAATGCAGCTTTAAGGACCAGTCATTGCCAGAAGTGCTTTCTTAAAGTTGAACTATTTGAATTTCGAGTGCTGCAACCAAAATTGTAAAAATGGGTATCATATTCGGTGTTCCTCTCTCTGAGTTTTTTGGAGGCTAAAGAAAAGGTTGAATGAAGGATGCCAGGGAGGACCACCTGCACAGGAGGCAGTCTGCCTCGCCTGCCATTATCCACCTAGTCACATTTACAGACCCAACTAGAGATACCTGGAACTGTCAGAAGATGGCCATCTTGACAGGTTCATATTGTCCAAGTGATGGAGTTGTGCCATCTGCTGCAAGCTGACTTGCAGACAACCTCCACCATAGGGATAGCACTGCCAGTGGCAGTCAAAGGCAAAACTGCCTTCAACTGGATCCTTCTATACTGCCACAGGAATAAAACAAAAGTGCACTGTGTAAAACACATTGTATACACTGTATAAAATGCACTGTACACACTGTGTTAAAATGCAATGTATCAAAACGCAGTGTATCAAGATGCAGTGTATAAAACACTACTAAAACGCACTGTATAAAACGCACTATATAAAACACACTGTATAAAAACACACTGCATAAAAACGGCGCTGTGTATAAAAACGCTGTATATAAAAACACAGTATATAAAACCGCACTGTATAAAACACACTGCATAAAACACCCTGTATAAAAACAGTTTATAAGACACACTGTGTAAAAAAACTACTGAAACACACTGTATAAAAACCATACTGTATAAAATCCGCACTGTATAAAAACACACTGTACAAAAACTGTATAAAACACAATATAAAAACACAATAAAAACGCAGTACATAAAAGTACAATGTATAAAACACACTGCATAAAACACAGTATATAAGAACACATTGTATAAAAGCACATTGTAAAAAACAGTGCATATACACCACACTGTATGAAAACACTCTGTATGAAAACGCAGTATATAAAAAAACACAGTATTAAAAACTGTATAAAAATGCTGTATATAAAAACACACTGTATAAAAACACTGTATAAAAGCACTGTATAAAAATGCTGTATATAAAAACACAATGTATTAAAAATGCACTGTATAAATAGACTCTTTAAAAACACACTCTTTGAACACACTGTATAAAGCCTACAGGGGAGGGAGGGGTGGAATCTGGAAGGAATATCAGAAAATACAAAAGTTGGTTATCAAAGGTATTAGGAATGCAAAGAGGGCAGAAAGAAAGAACTCACATTTATAAAGTGCCTTTCGTGACCTCAGGACATCCCAAAGCGCTTCGCAGCCAATGAAATACTGTTGAAGTGTGGTCACTGTTGTCTTGTAGGGAAACGCAGCAGCCAATTACACACAGCAAAGTCTCACAAACAATAATGAGATAAATGACCAGATAATCTGGTGTTGGTTGAGGGATAAATGTTGACCAGGAGACTCGGGAGAACACCTGCGCTCTTCAAACAGTCTACCTGAGAGGGCAAGAGTCCAAGAATATAGCAATGGATGTTAAGCATAATATTAAAACTGTTTTTTCAGTACCACAATAGTTAAAGAGTGGCTAAGGAAATGTTAAATCTTTAAAAGAGAAAAGTAGTGGAATAATTGAAGATGAAGGAAAATGGTTCAATTACTTAATGGTTATTTTCCATCAGTATTTAGTAGTTTTTTTGAAATTATTGTGCAAAACAGATATTATAAAATATTCTGAAATCAGTCAGGAAGGACTGGACAAATTAAAAGGACTGAAAAGGAATAAATCCCCTGGGCCAGTTGACCTATCCGAGGGTGCTGAATGAGACCAGGGAGAAACTTGTAGGGCACTGGGGACAGTAATGAAAGATTCATTGATTACTGACAGGATTCCATTGGATTGGAAACAAGCAAACCTGGAACTTGTACATAAAAAGGTGATAATTATGATACAGGTAACTATAGGGTCATTAACGGTACAAAGGTACTGGATAAAATAATGGAAATACTCAGGAGCAAGTTGGAGCAATACCTGTAAACAATAACAACAACTTGCATTTATATAACATTTTAAAATAGAAAAATATCCCAAGGTGCTTGACGGAAGCTAAAATTGACCCAAGCCAAAGAAGGATATATTAGGACAGGTGATTAAAAGCTTCGTCAAAGAGGTTGGTTTTAAGAAGGGTTCTAATTCCATCCATCGTGGATGGAACCTGTTTCTGCTGGGTCTCCGCCTCCTGAGTTGGCATTTCCGTCACGGTCTGGGTCCTCTCAGGTGTGTATTCGCTGATCATTCTGGGGGCTCAGGAGCATTTATTACAGTGAGGATGATCGATGTTGGAGTGCCCAAAACCCAGGACACCCAGGGTATTTAGCAATTAGATTAAAGTATACCTATTGTCATATGAGACTGGCATATCTGCGTCCCTTTGGAATTTGCAGTCTTCTGTGACTTTAAGGAGTAAGTGATCGGGTTGAAAAAGAGCTTTTGGGGGGTTACTTGTTTTTCTTTTCTCACCTGGATCAAGCTGATTTTGCCTCTGAAAGCCTGAGGGCCAGTGAGACCAACAGGAATTTTTCCATCCTAAAAGGCAAGAGATTCTGAGATATAGTTATGGCATTTCCAATGAACATTCCCATCGTGCAATTTTACTGGTTGAGGCGGAGCAGTACAGAAGGGTAGGACGGCATTCAAGGAGGATGAACCTTCAGGAGGTGTGTAGTGGTATATCACAGAGGTCAGTGTGAGACAGGGGGAGGTGTGGAGTGATGCACTACAGGGGGTCAGTGTGAGACAGGGGGAGGTGTGGAGTGATGCACTACAGAGGGTCAGTGTGAGACAGGGGGAGGTGTGGAGTGATGCACTACAGGGGGTCAGTGTGAGACAGGGGGAGGTGTGGAGTGATGCACTACAGAGGGTCAGTGTGAGACAGGGGGAGGTGTGGAGTGATGCACTACAGGGGGTCAGTGTGAGACAGGGGGAGGTGTGGAGTGATGCACTACAGGGGGTCAGTGTGAGACAGGGGGAGGTGTGGAGTGATGTACTACAGGGGGTCAGTGTGAGGCTGGAGAAGGTGTGGAGTGATGCACTACAGGAGTCAGTGTGACACTGGGGAAGGTGTGGAGTGATGTACTACAGGGGTCAGTGTGTGAGACTGGGGGAGGTGTGGAGTGATGTACTACAGGGGTCAGTGTGAGACGGGGGAGGTGTGGAGTGATGTACGACAGGGGTCAGTGTGAGACAGGGGGAGGTGTGGAGTGATGTACTACAGGGGGTCAGTGTGAGACGGGGGAGGTGTGGAGTGATGCACTACAGGGGTCAGTGTGAGACGGGGGAGGTGTGGAGTGATGTACTACAGGGGTCAGTGTGAGACGGGGGAGGTGTGGAGTGATGTACTACAGGGGTCAGTGTGAGACAGGGGGAGATGTGGAGTGATGTACTACAGGGGTCAGTGTGAGACTGGGGGTGGTGTGTAGTGATGCACTACAGGGGTCAGTGTGAGACGGGGGAGGTGTGGAGTGATGTACTACAGGGGTCAGTGTGAGACTGGGGAGGTGTGTAGTGATGCACTACAGGGGGTCAGTGTGAGATGGGGGAGGTGTGGAGTGATGCACTACAGGGGTCAGTGTGAGACAGGGGGAGATGTGGAGTGATGTACTACAGGGGTCAGTGTGAGACAGGGGGAGATGTGGAGTGATGTACTACAGGGGTCAGTGTGAGACTGGGGGTGGTGTGTAGTGATGCACTACAGGGGTCAGTGTGAGACGGGGGAGGTGTGGAGTGATGTACTACAGGGGTCAGTGTGAGACTGGGGAGGTGTGTAGTGATGCACTACAGGGGTCAGTGTGAGACGGGGAGGTGCGGAGTGATGCACTACAGGGGGTCAGTGTGAGACGGGGAGGTGCGGAGTGATGTGCTACTGGGGGAGGTGTGTAGTGATGCACTACAGGGGTCAGTGTGAGATGGGGGAGATGTGGAGTGATGTACTACAGGGGTCAGTGTGAGACGGGGGAGGTGTGGAGTGATGTACTACAGGGGTCAGTGTGAGACAGGGGAGGTGTGTAGTGATGCACTACAGGGGTCAGTGTGAGACTGGGGGAGGTGTGGAGTGATGCACTACAGGGGTCAGTGTGAGACTGGGGGAGGTGTGGAGTGATGCACTACAGGGGTCAGTGTGAGACTGGGGGAGGTGTGGAGTGATGCACTACAGGGGTCAGTGTGAGACTGGGGGAGGTGTGGAGTGATGCACTACAGGGGGTCAGTGTGAGACTGGGGGAGGTGTGGAGTGATGTACTACAGGGGGTCAGTGTGAGACAGGGGGAGGTGTGGAGTGATGCACTACAGGGGTCAGTGTGAGACTGGGGGAGGTGTGGAGTGATGCACTACAGGGGTCAGTGTGAGACTGGGGGAGGTGTGGAGTGATGCACTACAAGGATTAGTGTGAGACTGGGGGAGGTGTGGAGTGATGCACTACAGGGGTCAGTGTGAGACTGGGGGAGGTGTGGAGTGATGCACTACAGGGGTCAGTGTGAGACTGGGGGAGGTGTGGAGTGATGCACTACAGGGGGTCAGTGTGAGACAGGGGAGGTGTGGAGTGATGCACTACAGGGGTCAGTGTGAGACTGGGGGAGGTGTGGAGTGGTGTACTACAGGGGTCAGTGTGAGACTGGGGGAGGTGTGGAGTGGTGGGAGAGGTGTAGTGGTGTACTACAGGAGTCAGTGTTGGAGTGGTGGGAGGGGTGTAGTGGTGTACTACAGGAGTCCGTGTTGGAGTGGTGGGAGAGGTGTAGTGGTGTACTACACGAGTCCATGTTGGAGTGGTGGGAGAGGTGTAGTGGTGTACTACAGGAGTCCGTGTTGGAGTGGTGGGAGAGGTGTAGTGGTGTACTACAGGAGTCAGTGTTGGAGTGGTGGGAGGGGTGTAGTGGTGTACTACAGGAGTCAGTGTTGGAGTAGTAGGAGGGGTGTAGTGGTGTACTACAGGAGTCCGTGTTGGAGTGGTGGGAGAGGTGTAGTGGTGTACTACAGGAGTCAGTGTTGGAGTGGTGGGAGGGGTGTAGTGGTGTACTACAGGAGTCAGTGTTGGAGTGGTGGGAGAGGTGTAGTGGTGTACTACAGGAGTCAGTGTTGGAGTGGTGGGAGGGGTGTAGTGGTGTACTACAGGAGTCAGTGTTGGAGTGGTGGGAGGGGTGTAGTGGTGTACTACAGGAGTCAGTGTTGGAGTGGTGGGTGAGGTGTAGTGGTGTACTACAGGAGTCCGTGTTGGAGTGGTGGGAGAGGTGTAGTGGTGTACTACAGGGGTCAGTGTTGGAGTGGTGGGAGAGGTGTAGTGGTGTACTACAGGAGTCCGTGTTGGAGTGGTGGGAGAGGTGTAGTGGTGTACTACAGGAGTCAGTGTTGGAGTGGTGGGAGAGGTGTAGTGGTGTACTACAGGGGTCAGTGTTGGAGTGGTGGGAGGGGTGTAGTGGTGTACTACAGGGGTCCGTGTTGGAGTGGTGGGAGAGGTGTAGTGGTGTACTACAGGAGTCCGTGTTGGAGTGGTGGGAGAGGTGTAGTGGTGTACTACAGGAGTCCGTGTTGGAGTGGTGGGAGAGGTGTAGTGGTGTACTACACGAGTCCATGTTGGAGTGGTGGGAGAGGTGTAGTGGTGTACTACAGGAGTCAGTGTTGGAGTGGTGGGAGAGGTGTAGTGGTGTACTACAGGAGTCCGTGTTGGAGTGGTGGGAGGGGTGTAGTGGTGTACTACAGGAGTCCGTGTTGGAGTGGTGGGAGAGGTGTAGTGGTTTTTTATTCATTCATGGGATGTGGGCATCGCTGGCAAGGCCAGCATTTGTTGCCCATCCCTAATTGCCCTTGTGAAGATGGTGGTGAGCCGCCTTCTTAAACCGCTGCAGTGCGTGTGGTGAAGGTTCTCCCACAGTGCTGGGTGTACTGTGGTGCACTAGAGAAATCATTATCGGTGCTAGGCTGGGTGTGTTGAATGTCGGGCTCGGTGAGCTGAAATACTAGAGGCTGGATGGGCTACGTGGGCTTTTCTCATTCTTGATGTTTTCTTTTGTCAATGAGCTGTTTAGTTGTAGTATAATAACAGAGAGCTAAGTCCTGTATTCCAAGCAGGGAATCTGCACTCATAGGGCGGCTGGGAGAAAGGGCTGCAACATAGTGTCCACATTTCTCTAACCTGTGCTTCCTGACAGTGTTGCTCCCTGCTAGGAGTGTGGGTTTGTGGGGTTGGCCATTAGGACCGATGTAATGGGTTACTTAAACAACAGTTGTTGCTGTTGTCGTTTCTAAAACTTTGTTTATATAATGAAGATAGAGGGGGACCCTTAAATTCACTCATCGAAGACCAATATGGGACTTGTTCACTGTGAATCGGGCTGGAAAGTGGAGTTGAGGTCAAAGATCAGCCATGATCTGATTGAATGGTGGAGCAGGCTCGAGGGACCGTACGGCCTACTCCTGCTCCTATTTCTTATGTTCTTATGAATGGACAGTTTACAGATTTGCGGCACGGGGGATTGCAAGTGGGGATTTAAGTAAAGCCAATGAGGACAGCCTGCGATCCCGGGGACATATTTTAGGATTGTTGAAAATATTCCTGTGAAGCTGTGGTTGGCGCCACACCCTGTCACCTCCCAGCCTACTTATAATTTCCATTCCACCCTAATTTTTTTGCTTAGACACAATGCGTTAGAGAGCGCTGCGCCGATGGCCAGAGGGCAACCGAGGCCTGCACGTTCCCTCTGGAGTTTTGTGGCCTCTCGTGGTTCCATTTCGCCGAGACCTGCTGTTAACATTATTTTAATAAAACGGCAGTCCTGCGTTTTAGTGGAAACCCGAGGAACTTTAAACAGGCTACATTCTTCAGATCAAATTCCCTAGCTTGTAAACCGAGCGGCCGCATCATGACTGGAAACGCAGTGTGGGCGCACGCTGGTCCATTCTGCGCTCCGCAGTCTGGTTTGGCAGGAGCCGCTCCATGGCTCAGAGTGACATTTAAGGGGGCAGAGGCTGCCAGGCTTCACTGCTGGCACGGAGCCTCGCCAGATGCAAGGACGGGTCGGAGACGGGTACAGCGGCCCCGATTCTGTGCCTCCTGCGACACGTCACACCAGCAGCGGAGCCTCGCAATTTCTGTGCCGTGGAGGTGGGTGAATGTGCCTAGTTGCTCATTTGGCAGTTAAACGGGATTAACAGTCAGTGGTAGACTGACTAAGGGAGAACTTCAACCTGGAGACACTTTGAAATGTCTGTCTCTACTTATTTTTCATTCGTTATCACTGTTTGTAGAAGAAAGAAAGGACTTGTATTTATGGTACGTCTCTCGGGAAGAGCTTAAGTACTTCATTTACAATGCACTTCATTTGAAGTGTCCTCACTCTTGCTAAGCTTCTGATATTTTAACGCAAGGCCGTAAACTGGATCCTGGGATACATGGAGAATAAAATTAAATGCAGATGCCTCAGCCCATCTGGTGCTGAAAGCCTCATCTAAGCTTTTGTAACTTCTAGACTTGACTATTCCAATGCTTTCCTGGTCAGCCTCCCATTTACCACCCTCCATAAACTTGAGCTCATCTAAAACTCTGCTGCCCGTATCCTAACTCGCACCAAGTCCTGTTCACCCATCACCCCTGTGCTCGCTGACCTACCATTAGCTCCCGGTCCACCAACACCTTGAATTTAAAATTCTCATAATTGTGTTAAAATCCCTCCATGGCATCACCCCTTTCTATCTCTGTGACCTCTGCCAGCCCTACAACCCTCCGAGATGTCTACACTCCTCCAATTCTGGCCTCTTGTGCATCCCCAACATCTAATGCCCCACCATTGGCAGCGGTGCCTTCAGCTGTCTAGGCCCAAGTACTGGAATTCCCTCCTTAAACTTCTCTGTCTCTACCTCTCTCCTTTAAGACGCTCGTTAAAACCTACCTCTTTGACCACCTGGTCACCTGTTCTTCTTTGGCTCAGTGCCAATTATTTTCTGATTGCGCTCCTGTGAAGCATCTTGGGATGTTTTACTATGTTAAAAATGCTATATAAATGCAAGTTGTTTTAAATGCTGGGAATTTTCCTGAGGGCTTCACCCGATCGACGGCCGTACCTTTGGTGGACGATCGGTGGAATCCCCGGATACACCACGTGAACAGGATTTCTGCCGAAGTTATGGCAACCAATCATGAGAAGCCCTAAGGAAATTCCCGGTGATAGAATCTGTAGGTTTGCATGGAATTAATAATGCATTGGTGTACTTGTATCCTTAACAGTAGCTCAGATCAACATTGACACAACCACTGCAAAGAATAATACCAGAATATCTCCTCCAGTGACTCATTGAGAGACTCTGGTAACTAGGTAAACCATATTGCCACATGGCCGGCAAATAGGAACATTAGGAACAGGAGTAGGCCATTCTGCCCCTTGGGCCTGCGCTGCCATTCAGATAGATCATGACTGACCTGCACGTCAACTCCATTTTCCTTCCTTTGCTTCATAATCCCTTGATACCCTTACCTAACGAAAATCTATCAATCTCAGTCTTGAGAGCTCCAATTGTCCCAGCATCCGCAGCCTTTGGGGTAGAGAATTCCAGATATCTACTACCCTTTGTGTGAAAAAGTGCTTCCTCAATTCGCTCCTAAATGGCCTAGCCCTAATTTTAAGATCATGTGCACTTGTTCCCCCAAACACAGTTTCGATTGTCTTCCTCCTATCTTATAAGTGCTAGGCTTGTATTTTGAGTTAGCTGATCTCAGCAAGGGGGGTGGTATGAACACTATAACTTGCCTCGGTGCTATTGGGCTAGGGTGGGACAAATCGGCTAGGACAAGATTAGGCATACTGTGATGCTCCTGCAGTTGAATAGCTCCATAATTCATTGCCAAGGCTCACGCAAACAATTGCTCCTTGGTTACCGTATGCCAGAAAGGATCAACAGCTTCAGGAGGGGAGGGCGAGTGGGAAGAAAATTGGCAAAGAAAATTTCCAGTGCATTGAAAGGTGAGCATGCTGTCAGTGGCACTTCAATATAAAATATAGAACAATACAAGAAAGTTAAAACCCCAAAACAATGTTATATTTCAGTGTTAAAACTCTTAGGTCACTGTCATTTTGAAAGAATTGAAAAAAAATGATGGAGAAAGGAAGACAGTATTTTTGAAGTATAGTTGTAACATAGGAAATGTGGCCGCCAATTTACGCACAGCAAGGTCCCACAAACAGCAACGTAATAATGGCCAGATAATTTGTTTTTTAGAGATGTTGGTTGAGGGATAAATATTGGCCAGAACACTAGGAGAAATCCCCTGTTCTTCTTTGAAATGGAGTCATGAGATTTTTTTCATCCACCTGAGAGGGCAGATGGGGCCCCGGTTTAACGTCTAATCCAAAAAACAGCACTACCTCACTCCTGCACTGGAGTATCAAACTAGATTATGTGCTTAGGTCTCTGGAGTGGCTTGAACTCACAACCTTCTGACTCAGAGGCGAGAGTGCTAACACCGAGCAATGAGCCAGTTGTTCTGCCTAGCTATTAACTTATGTTACTTCCCCATCCCCAAGTGCTGTGTGTACTGTTGAAAACATGAATGTTTTTGAGAGGTTGGACTCACTTAGCTCACTGTGGATCTTGTTCAGAGTACAACAGCATTTAATTAAAGACAAATCATTACTACTTGAGTTAATTTTTGAGAATCCAGGCCACGAATTGTAATATTATATTTTCAAATATAAATCCCTTTGGCACACTGAATCAGCCAGCACTTTGTTTCATTGGCCTAGAAATTCAGCCATGAAGTGCCCATTTTTCGGGTGCTGAACGGCCTCCTAAGTCTCCGATATGGCGGGTGCGAAGCCCACGTACATTGCGAGCCGAAGGTGCGTCGCCCGCCATATTGGAAAGGCTGAAAGATCGGCGTGCAGTGCCCATGCTTGAAACAGGCATTGGGCCCTTTGCAAATGCAAATAAATGGCCTGTATGCCTGTATGAGGCCCCCTTTGCAAGATTGGTTTGCCCTGGTTTGTCCCTAAAGGGACCGTTGCAGGCTGTAACCAACAAGGTAATTAAAAAAAATATACTTACTTGAATGTGGAGGTCAGGCACTGCTACCCCCCAACCCGATTGCCCCCCATCCTGACCCGATCACCCCCCCTTCCTGGTTGCCCCATTTCATCACTTACCTAAGGGTCGTTGTTGGCGTCTCTGCGGTCCAATCGTCAATCCTGCTTTGCCCGCGAGCTGCCTGTTATTGTCCACACCTTGCTGGCTCGATGGTAATGAGGCTCGAGGCTCAATATTGGGTGCGCCTTGGCCCTCACCATGCAGATGCAGGGATTGATCCTTGCGCCCTCCGACTGCCCAAATTTCTAGACTATTATTTCATACAAATTTAGCGGATTCGACATACTGGGCAGATATAAATCAATGTGTCACTGCAAAGCACGATTAATGTCTGGTGTAGTCTCCTATTGAGGTAAATTATTATATATTTAATTTGTTATCATCACCTCTACTGTGTCAAAAAATGCTTGTAAACAATTTTACAACACCAAGTTATAGTCCAGCAATTTTATTTTAAATTCACAAGCTTTCGGAGGCTACCTCCTTCCTCAGGTGAACGATGTGAGACATCATTCACCTGAGGAAGGAGGTAGCCTCCGAAAGCTTGTGAATTTAAAATAAAATTGCTGGACTATAACTTGGTGTTGTAAAATTGTTTACAATTGTCAACCCCAGTCCATCACCGGCATCTCCACATCAAAAAATGCTGGCACAGCAGAGTGATTGGCTGGTATGACAATGCATTACAGAGAGATGTTATGAGGCTCTCCTCTGTGTTTAGAATGGCTGCTTGATGCAGTTAAAGGCAAATGTTTGTTGAAGTGCAAAAAACTGGATTTTCATTCATCGTATAACTAATGTGCACACTGCATCAGAGTGAAAATAATCCTTCTGCAGTTGGTTGCACTGTTGAAACTGTGCTGCACCACCTCCAAGGCCAAGATATCCGTCTGGAGGTGCGGTGCCCAAACCTGAGCACAGAACTCCAGATGGGGTCTGACCAAGGCTCGATACAACTGAAGCATAACTTCCTCCCCTTTGTACTCCAGCCCCCTTTAGATAAGGGCCAACATTCCTTTAGCCTTTTTTGGCAGTCAAACAAACAGGAGCATGGCAACCAAATCCAACCTGATGAGTCAGACGGCTCTGTAGCTTCAGCAGCTAATGTATCCAACACAGTCTAAATGGACAGAACTGCTCCTAGGGCACTCACTGGAAGTCTTAGTTGACACTGGTACACCAGTAGATGATTTAGCCAAAAACATTTCCAAGCTACTATCTACCAACAATAGACAAGACCCAGAGCCTTCTACTTTCTCAGTGACTTCAAGGGAAAGCAGTTCTGGTAGTTCTTCCTCAACTAACTTCTGAATGGAAAAGGGTAATCCAGAAGGGCAATCCAACTTATCGCTCCTGGGACAGAGCTTCACATGATGGGACTTCACACCAATAATTTGGGTGTTGGAGCTAAACGGTAACAGTTACCGCAAGATGTCTGTCACGGTATTATTAAATTTGTGATTGCGGAAAGCTATGTGGGCAAGTCACAAGGGGAAGGAGTTGATCTTTAGAGAGACTTGGACAATTGTGTAGAAGGGCTGACATATAGCAGATGAAGACCAATTTTCTGATGCTGGCAATATTAGCAAGCACATTGCTTGGGAGGGATTAGGAGGGCTGACAAATGCAAAGCCCTAAACCTTGAGCTGGGTTGCGGTAGGAGATTCTCTCTGCTGTTGAGTGAAAGAGAGAAAGAAAGGACTTGTGTTTATATAGTGATCATCACGACCTCAGGCAATCCAAAGGCACTTTACAGCCAATAAAGTACTTTTGAAGTGTAGTCACTGTTATAATGTAGGAATCGTGGCAGCTGATTCTGTGCACAGCACAAACAACAGTGACCAGATAATGTTTTGTGGTGATGTTGGTTGAAGGATAAATATTGGCCAGGACATCGGGGAAAACTGCTCTCCTCTCCTTCGGATAGTATGTTCACCTTGGTTTAACATCTCATCCAAAAGACGGCACCTCTGACAATGCACTTCCTCAGAACAAGGGTTCCAAAAAGTATTTCAAATATTTTAATGTTGCGATTTCCCGAGGATTGCCCATGAATTGAGCAGGTGTTGATCGCTATAAAATGTGCTTAATGGAGGAGACACTTCCAGGCCTTGACGGTTCGTTTTGTAAAGGTGTTGGCCCAGAATTTGCTGGAGCGCGTGCGGCATCTTGCAGCGTGCCCGGTTTGTTAGATTTTTTTCCTCACCCTTAAGCTCAAAAATATTTTGCGCCGCGAATTGCTGGAAGTGTGAGCTGATAATGGTGCGTCAAGGGCAACGGGGCACCTGACACCTTGGTGAACAACGGGACCAACAGTCTGTCTCGTTAACCAATGAGATTTAAGGATAGAGAAAGAAACAGAGAGGATGACGGAGAAGGAAATAGGGTGAATTAGTGTCAAATTAAGTACAGAAAGAGAATTAAAGAGAGGGATAGAAAGATTGGATTAAGAGAGAGAAGAGACAGAAAGGAAAAGTAAGAAAATTTAAAAATGTTTAAATTTTAAAAACCTCTAAGAACAATTTACTACCTGCAGGAATGAATCTCCACAGTTTCAATTGTTCCCACTGGGCCGGAGAGATTGAGTGTCATTGCAGAACATGAATCTTGTCATTAAAAGGGTCCTTGCATCATTAGGCACCAACCCTAACTTTCTGAGATGAGTTTAATTCGTTTTAACAGTGCAAATGCAGCAATTTCGCGAGGCTAATGGCGGAGTGGCACAAATCGTCCAGCAGTTTGTGGCGATTCGCAACTCACGGGGTATATCTTGCTGTGTTATTTACACACTAATAATTTGTAGACCCCACCCCAGCTACTTGGACATATCAGAAGTTTGCCTTCACTGATAATGCTTCATCAGGGAAACAGCCTCCATATAGGGCACCTCCTGCTTTCTGACTTGCAAACTATGTCAAGGGCAGGTATGGCTCTGCTCTGTGATGTTAAAAGTGACCATAGCCATGACCTTACATATGACTTGCTCTTTTGAAGGGTCCTTGAGTGAGATAGACCAAGTCAGCCACTCTGCAGAGCACCTATACTTTCAGCGGGTCATTGATCGTCTTCCTTACCTGCAGTGTAATGGTGCACACAGCAGATCACTAATCCCATGTCTATAGTGTACTGGTGCACACAGCAGATCACTAACCCCATGTCTATAGTGTACTGGTGCACACAGCAGATCACTAACCCCATGTCTATAGTGCACTGGTGCACACAGCAGATCACTAACCCCATGTCTATAGTGTACTGGTGCACACAGCAGATCACTAATCCCATGTCTATAGTGTACTGATGTACACAGCAGATCACTGATCCCATGTCTGTAGTGTGCTGATGTACACAGCACGTCACTGATTCCATGTCTATAGTGTACTGATATATACAGCACGTCACTGATCCCATGTCTATAGTGTACTGATGTACACAGCACGTCACTGATCCCATGTCTATAGTGTACTGATGTACACAGCACGTCACTGATCCCATGTCTGTAGTGTACTGATGTATACAGCACGTCACTGATCCCATGTCTGTAGTGTACTGATGTATACAGCAGGCCACTATTCTCATGTTTGCAGTGTTCTGGTATGTACAGCAGACCACTGATCCCATGTCTGCAGTGTAATGATGTATACAGTAGGTCACTGATCCCATGTTTGCACTGTACATAGGAATATAGGAACAGTTGTAGACCATTCAGCCCATCGAGCCTGTTCCGCCATTCAGTGAGATCATAGCTGATCTGATTCTTAACTCCATCTACCCGCCTTGGCTCCAGATCCCTTAATACCCTTGGTTACCAAAAATCGATTGATCTCAGATTTAAAATTATTAACTGAGCTAGCATCTACTGCTTTTTGTGGGAGACAGTTCCATACTTCCAGCACCCTTTGCGTGATTAAGTGTTTCCTAACTTCTTTCCTGAATGGCCTGGTTCTGATTTTAAGCCTTGTTCTAGACTCCCCCACCAGTGGAAAAAGTTTCTCTCTATCCACTCAATCAATTCCTTTCAAAATCCTTAAAACCTCAATTAAATCACCCCTTAACTTTCAATATTCCAGGGAATACAAACCTAGTTTATGTAATCTCTCCTCATAATTTAATCCTGGGAGCCCTGGTAACGTTCTGGTCAATCGGCGCTGCGCTCTTTCCAAGGCCAATATATCCTTTCTGGTGTATACAGCAGGTCACTCTAATCCCATGTCTTCAGTGTACTGATGTATACAGCAGGTCACTGATCACTTGTCTGCAGTGAACTGGTTAATGCATTAGTTCACTGATCCCTTGTTTTCAATGCAAATCAGCAGGCTAATGATCCTTTGTTTGCCATGGAAAATGAGTTCATAGCTTTCCAACAGAAAGCATCCATCAGTAGGAGAGGGTGCTGAATTTATTCAGGGTTTCCCAAGAGAGCACGGCCTCATCAACATAACCTACACGGCCATCGCTAGCAGGGTCTTACCAGCACTAGTTCCTCTTCACCTGTACTATTGGCCTCATCATGCTACCTTCTATAGCTCACTACCTGCTTTTTCTGGGATAAATGTCTCTGTGTCTCTGGTGTATGCAAACTTCTGTGAGAATGATGCAGGAGGCTGTGAGGTGCACCCTTTTTTAGGGCCCCTGGAAGTGGTGACAGGCTGTTGTTCCAGACCTAATGGGAGGAAAAGAGTAGATGTTAGAATGCTGGCTCCTAGACACACCTTCAAACAGAGTTTGCATTGCAAAATACTGCATGTTTGCTACTGTGAGAATGAGCAAGAAATAACAGCAGGATGGCACCCGGCCTGAGCATGTGTGAGAAAGGGGACTGGACATCAGAGCAGGATGGCACCCGTTCTGAGTATGTGTGAGAAAGGGGACTGGACATCAGAGCAGGATGGCACCCGTTCTGAGCATGTGTGAGAAAGGGGACTGGACATCAGAGCTGGATGGCACCCGTTCTGAGCATGTGTGAGAAAGGGGACAGGACATCAGAGCAGGATGACACCTGGCCTGAGCTCGAGGGAGGCCTGCACCTTAACTTCTTCCTCCTTGCTCTGATGTGACGGGATATTTCTGGTGATCTCTTCCATAGGGACTATGATTTGTGAGCTTTTCTCCAGAGACCTTGAATTATGTGCCATATTGTTATAGAAGCAGAAAACTAGTCTTGCGATTGCAATGAAGGAGCACGTGCACAGTGAAGACGTGTGCCCAACCTGCAGGCTAGCCTGTGTGTCAGTAAGTGATCATACATCATGCAGCTAGGTTGTGTAACCATGATAGGAGATGTGAAACCCCTGGAAGGTGTGAGCGTGCCAAGGTTTTCAACATTGCCTTATGAATGTGTGCCCTTCTGAGGTATGGGTATGGGCACAGTTCAAAATGTGTACTGATGAAATCACTGCAAATTTCAGCAATAGTTAGTACTTAATTAATCAGAAGTGATATTTATTTCAATTTCTCTGTGAGCAGATGCCAGGTCTTTACTCAGCATTTAATTCCTCTCTGTTTCACTACCTTGGTATGCCACTTGCCATCTACATTAACGCCTTGCTTCAGTTCTATGCTATTCATTAACTGAGGGAGTCAAGCCAGTGGCTGGCATTTGTAGCATTCTGCAAGGCAGCTGAGAAAAGCTGGAAGTGATGTTTCTGGCACACCTCAGTTGTTACTAGCTATATATTCCCAGACTCCCTCCAGACCAAAACAAGTATGAAAATGGTATAAATTTACAAACAACACAACAAAACCTTGAAGCAATTCTTGGCATTACTAATATCTGGAAACCTGCATTGGGCAGGGTTTTCTAAACTACAACTCTACAGATAAGGCCCTCATCAAGCGCTGTTGGAGTTCTTTCATGGTGCATCAAGTGTTTAAATACCCAAAGTTGTGAATAACCAACAGATGCTTATAAGAAGCCCCACGCCTCAGTTGTAGCACTTTTGCTTCTGAGTTAGAAGGTTGTGGGTTCAAGTCCTACTCCAGATACTTGGGCACAAAATCTAGGCTGACGTTTTAGAGCAGATCCCATGGAAGCTTGCTGTGCACAAATTGGCTGCTGTGTTTCCTACATTACAACAGTGTCTACACTTCAAAAAAAAGTACTTAATTGACTGTAAAGCGCTTTGGGCACTGTATAAATGCACGTTCTTTCTTTGACCTTTACCTATGTTTTTGCTGCCCTCTTCCATTTTGACAAAGGGTCTCAGCCTGAATTATTAACCTGCTCTTTCTCTTTAGATGCTGAGGTATCTGCTGTGTACTTCCAGCATTTCCTGCTTTCGTCATCATGGGTACTTGTTTCCATGAGGATCAATCAATAGAAATGGAAGTTTCACATTCGAGGAAATAGTTGCTAGGGCAGAGCACTTCCTTTTGGAACACATAGACACAACAGGTTTTCATCTGTCACGTCTGCGGTTGCAGTCTCCTTCAAATAGAACACCTGCACATCTGCACATAGATGACTGGTTGTTCAGAGCTGTCTGATGAGACTCTTCGATGACTGTTATCCAGCTGCTACTTGCTGCTTTATTGGAGATGGAATTTCTTTACTGGAAATCCTGACTAGAGCACTCACAGGATCCTGTGTTCATAGACACTCAAAGAATCATAGAAATCTCCGCACAGGAGACAGCTTGGACAATTGTGCTTGTGTCAGCTCCAAGGAAATATAAACCAGGTTCCCTCACCAGTGAGCGTAACTTCAGTGGAAGATAGAAAGAAAGAACTCAGGACGTCCCAGCGCGATTTACAGCTAATTAAGTACTTTTGAAGTGTAGTGATATTGTAATGTAGGAAACACGGCAGCCAATTTGCACACATCAAGGACTCATAAAAAGCATTGAGATAATGACCAAATAATATGTTTTAATTATTTTGATTGTGGGATAAATATTGGCCAGGACAACCGGGAAAAACTCTTTTGCTGTTCTTCGAAATAGTGCCATGGGATCTTTTACATCCACTTGAGAGGACGGACAGGGCCTCGGTTTAACGTCTCATCTGAAGGATGGCAGCTCCGACAGTGAAGCACTCCCTCAGTACAGAATTGGAATATCAGCCTAGATTATGTGCTCAAGCCTCTGGAGTGGGACTTGAATCCACAACCCTCTGATTCAGATACAGGAGGTGCCTTATGGTCAGTATCTGCTTCCTGCTCTGTCATTGATTCTGGATCCTCCTGCTTCTCCTCCGTGGTTACGCCTCTTTGTATAAAAAGGTTGTAGAGTTTGCAGCAGATGGCAATGATCTCGGAGATCTGCAGGTGGCTGTACTGTATGATCCCCCTGATCTGTCCAAAAAATGGTAGCACTGCTCAATAATGATGGTTGCCCAGGCCTTTTATCTTGCTTTTGTACAAAAATGATGGTCAGGAAAAGACCAGCTGGTCCATCGAGCCTGCCCCACACAGTCATGATGCTAGGAACTGGTCCACCTCTCTTTCTAAGGTATGCAGCAAATCAGCATTCACTGCATGAGCTCGCAGTTTGTTCTATAAGTCTACTATCCTCTGGAAAAAGAAGGACCCCCTGACCTAGCTCTACCCTTGCATAACTGATACGCATGACCACTGGCCCTCCGTGATCTATCTATTTGAAATAACCTGTCAATATGAACACAGTCTAGTCCCTTAATTCTCTTAAATACCTCTACCAGACCACTCCGGAGTCTACACATCTCTAGAATACATAGACCTAGCTTTTTAATCCTATCCAGGTAACTGAGGTGTTTAAAGCTGGGTATCCATCTTGTGCCCCTCCTCTGAACCTTTTCCAAAGTCTCTATGTCATCCACCATGTGAGGGGACTAAAACTCTAAACTGTATTCTAAATGAGGCCTAACCAAGGTCTTGTACAAGGACAAAATGGTGTGTTTTGTTTTATACTGAATAATTCTGGCAATGTAAATAAACCCTATTAGCTTTGGCTATCATTTCACGGCATTGGTCGTGGACTTTAGGAAAATTGTGTACTGTAACAAAAAGATCTTTTTCTCTTTCAGTCCCATACCCTGTAGTGTGTAAGTATACCTGGTGTTGGTCTTGCCCACATGCATAACATCACATTTATCTAAGGTAATTCCACCTTCCAAACGCGCGCCCATTCCACCATTGCATCAAGATCCTTTCGCCATAGTTTTTTCTCATCCTCAGTCCTAACACTTGTAAAGGTGTAAATAGTTTCCTAAAGAGCCTTGGACTCCAAGGAGCCACCACTGTCTTCAAAATAGTCTGGCACAGTTCATTGGTGCGGAATGAAAGTTTTGTGCTGCTGCTTGGGAAGGGCATTGATCTGCATGATAGGTCCTCTATCTCTCAGCTCCAGAGCCATTCTGTAGGGTTGAAACGATGCATTGCATGAAGACTGCAATTTTGTGGGCTTCCCTTTAAGAAGCAATAATACCTGAATTAATGAGCAGTAAATAGTAAGGCCTGGAGTTTCCTCCTTTGGGCATAACCCGGAAGTTAGACCGGAAAATGTGCCCAATGTTGCGCCCATTTTACCCATGTCAAGTCACACCCAAATATCCTCCTAATCTCAATGGAATATGCCCGAACGTGAAATGAATGTAAATCAGCGTAAATAATCGGGGCCCAAGGAAAGCTGAACCCATACTATATATTTTTTCTTTAAGAGTGAAAATTTAAATTTCAACTCATTTCACCATCATTAATGCACATCAGGCACAGCATGTTTAAGAACCTGCAATTGGGGAAGCTTTTCAATTTCTAATGCGACTGATACTGAAGCCATAAAAATCCATTCAAAGAAACAGATAATACAGGGTAGGATAAATTGAAGAAAAAACCCTCAAAAAATTGCAATTAAAAGACCAGAAGAACAACTTTTTTTCCTGCTGCGTCTGAAAATCCGGTCACAATGTTGAAAGACCCTCAAACCATCGCAATTGGAGGATATTCGCATTTGAGAGTTGGGGGTGACCAATTTTGTGGGCGGAGATTCATTTGGACAGAGGGTTTGATGGACAGATGTAAAAGATTGAGGAGCCTTGGGCGTATTGTAGTTCCGTGTGTCTCTATGGCAGTCCCTCAGGGTTGAGAATGACTTGCTGGAAGATGCCTGTGCGTGGATTCTTTTAACATGGGGTGGTCATTGCACACCAACCACCACACTGTCCCAGAGGAGCAAAGTCTTGGCCCAATGGCAGGGAAATCCGAGACAATTGGAGACCAGGCTCTGCTGTAGGATGGGGACAGAGCAGCACTGCACTGGAGTGTCAGCCTAGATTTTTGTGCTCAAGTCTCTGGAGGTGGGACTTGAACCCACAACCTTCTGTTAGTCAGAGGTGAGAGTGCTACCCACTGAGCCATGGCTACACCAAGTTCTGCGTAAAACTCATTGACATCTAAAATTACATGATCGTTTAAGCCGGGTATTTGGTTTGCACCCAGGATACACATCTCTCTGGGTCAGATGTGAAGAAATCTCCAGGCCCTAATATGCAGTGTAGATTTTCGAACACTGCCAACTCAAAACTATTCCTCACAGGGGACAATGGTTTGGATGATGCAAAGTGCCAGACCCCCTCAAATTGCTGCCCTTTATTGCATAAGTGCTGCCGGTGTAATGCTTTTTGTCAGCCATGGCTCAGTGGTAACACTCTTGCCTCTGAGCTACTCCAGAGACTTGAGCACAAAGCGTAGACTGATACTTCGGTGTGGTACTGAGGGAGTGCTGCACCACCAGAGGTGCCACCTTTTGGATGAGATGTTAAACTGAGGCCCTGACTGCCCTCTCAGGTGGACGTAAAAGATCCCATGGCACTATTTTGAAGAAGAGCTTGGGAGTTCTCCCTGGTGTCCAGGCCAATATTTATCCCTCAACCATCATCACTATGGCACCTGGCTGTAGCCGGGGAGCGGAGAGGAGGTGGGGGGAGAGACCGTGGGTCGGCGGGGGGTGGGGGTGGTGGTGGATACATTGCGGGGGGAGGGGCGGTGAGGTGCTTGGATAGATCGGGAGGGGCCGTGGATAGATTAGGGGAGGGCGGAGAGATTGGGGTGGGGGGGCCGTGGATAGATCAAGGGGGGTGGCGATCGTGGTCATTATCACATTGCTGTTTGTGGGAGCTTACTGTGTGCAAATTGGCTGCTACGTTTCTACATTACAATAGTGACTACAATTCAAACGTACTTCATTATCTGTAATGTGCTTTTGGATGTCCTGAGGTTGTGAAAGGCGTTATGTAAATGTAAGTTCTTTTTATACTTTCAGCAGTTAAGTGTTTATAAAATTCCCTCTTAATTCACTTCGGTAGCCACTTGCAGTAATGCCTTCATTTTCAGACAATCTTGGGAGTCTTCCATATTCCACGCAGATTTCTGATGTCATGTGCAGAGGTTCAGTCTCTTCGGCCCCGATATTTACGGGGAGGCAGGGAGGGAGCAGGGGGTTGGGGGGGGGTGGGGAGGTGTAGCGGGCGGGAAACCTGGAATATGGGTCCTGCTGAATTTAACCACAGGACCTGATTTAAATTTTTTGACTCTGTTTCCCGGCCGACCAGATCGAGAGGCTGACTGGCTATTGGTCGGGAAGGTCTATGGCACCTGGCTGTAGCCGGGGAGCGGAGAGGAGGGGGTTGAGAGACCGTGGGTCGGCGGGGACATCGAAGGGGGTGGGGTAGATACATTGAGGGGGGAGGGGCGGTGGGCCGCTTGATAGATCGGGAGGGGCCGTGGATAGATTGGGGGAGGGCGGAGAGATTGGGGTGGAGGGGCCGTGGATAGATCAAGGGGGGTGGCGATCGTGGTGCCGATCGCGAGGAGGGGTTCTGATCATGGGGGTTCAATTGTGGGGAGGGAAGCAGGTTTGCTTAGTGGGTAAGGGAAGCACCCCTGCTATTCCTGGCCCACACGCAGTGCTGGAAAGGCACTTACCTGCCGGATCCGGCCGTTCTCACCTCCCCCTTCAGCTGCCAGGCTTTCCGAACCCTGGGAAACCTGGCCCACAGCCATTAAATTTAAAAGTCAGTTTAAATTTGAGGCACGTAGCCTCATTAACATATTTAAATAACTGACCCGCCTCCGGAGAGCAGCTTGGATGCCCGTTCCCCAACCCACCTCCGTTAAAACCGAAAGTTGGAGGCGGGTTGGGGTCGGTTTCCCACTTCTGAATTTTTAGCACCTCTTCTGCCCCTCTTCCACCCGTTAAAATTCTCCCCTTTGTCTCTATTGGGAGGCCTCAGCAGACCATTCGTTGAGCAGTCTGGGAGGAATAGCTGTCGTCTTCTCCACAATACATAACAAGAAGCACTTTTCGTGACCACTCCAGCTCGATTTCCTCTGCCTTGTTTTGTTTATATTACAGAGTTACTTCAAGGAGTAATTCTGCTGTGGTGCCCCTTGCTTCTGACGTTTATATTGCCAAATGGATTCAGCAGCAGCCGCAAAAGGAGAGAAATAGATGATCCTGGGGAAACTTGTGCATGTGCGATTGTTTTTAAGCTTGCTGTCTTACCTTCTCCAATGACTGGGAAGCCCATCAAGCACACACTGCTTTGGCTGTTTGTTTGTTAAGGGGGTTGAGGTGCTTACATGCTGCCAACGACCAAAAAAAAAGCTGTCTCCATCTCTAACGGGAAGACCCTTTGAATTTATTCAAAGCCAAGACAGCTGCTGATCGCTCCACCGCCCTCCCCCCTCCCCAACAAGGAGGACACCCGCCCGGGTTCCCGCCACATTTACCTTCTTTCTTCCTGTCGCTCCTCAAGATTGCCTGGTAAACCATGGTGATTGGCCCAGCAAAGCGGTAGGAATCTTGGCTTGTATTCCCTTCAGTTTAGAAGGTTCAGGGATGATGTAATCGAGGTGTTTAAAATGCTAAAGGGATTCAATCAGGTCGATACAGAGAAACTACTTTCTCTGTTGGGGGAATCCAGAACAAGTGGGCACAATCTTCAAATTAGAGCTAGGACATTTGGTAGTGGATGAACATTTTTCACTACTAGTTATAGAACTCTGTGACCTTGAGGAAATCTTCTAGGAACACAGTGTTTTACTGCTGAGAAGAAGAAACCAGATTTTTGGTGCTTTATCAGGTCATTGATCCCATTAATTCGAGAATAGCTCCAGTATTAATCCTATCTAGATCAGAAATGATTTCTATATATGTTCATGGAGTGGCCATCATAGACCTCCACCTCTCCCATCAGGAAGATTCTTTTGGGGGGGTGGGGGAGGGTAGAGAGAGAGAGAAACCTTTTCATCTCCTGTTTTGTGAATGGAGTTTGATATAGTTATTCCTGTATGGTTCTGGATTTGGTTTGGTCTTTCACAAAGTCATGTATCTTCCTTTTGAGTCAATACAGACTTGAGACCTTAAACTTCACACTTGGAAAATAGCTTTACTGGCTGTCGGGAGGGGGTGGGTGGGGTGGGTGACTGGTGCTGATGAACTTCTGCCTTAGTGACTGATCAAACTTACTTTATCAATTCTTAGACTTGATTCCTCCAGAGACAATTTCTGATCGCACACGATTACTGTTCTTTCTTTATCCATGGAAACATAGATCCCACCGTGTTGATCGAAACAAACTGTAGCTCATAGAGTTTCAGAATTTTGTTGATTGATAAAAATCAATCAGTTTTGTACCCTTTAGATTGCCTGCTCTTGGAACTCCAGTTTCCAAACATGGGCTTGCAGGTGAATGTGTCCAACACTATTACCATCCAGCAAGGAGGAAGCAGTCGGGAATGATTAAGCATAATTCCATGTAGACAACTGTGTCTTTAGGCAACATCAAGGTTGATTTAGAGAGCACGTGTACAGCAATTATTTGTTCTTTTTCTAAACAAGTATTACTTGGATCCTTCTGTTAAAAATCACTTATGTATCAGTCAATCTGTTGACTGAAGGTGCCTTATCCATTTTAAGAAGTCTCTCCTTCACAATAGGTACTCAGCCAGATCTGTGAGGGCAGACAGGAGTCTTGGTTTAACATCTCATATGAAAGCTCCAACAGTGAAGCTCTCCCTCTGAAGTGACACCCGAGTTTATGTGCAAAAGTTCTGGAGTGGGGCTTAAACCCATGACCTTCTGACTCAGAGCCAAGAGTGCTACCAGTGAGCCAAGGCTGTCAGCCAAGGTAGCTCAGGGACCAAAAAACAGTTCTGGATGGTAGGAAGGGTACAGAATGATTGTGCTTTTAAATTGAGTGAGATGACCCACTAAAGCATGCTACTCGCATGCGTGTTCCTTATTTTTAGAGTAGCAGAGATTACACGGATTCTACTAAGTGTCTTGTCACACTCAGCATGCTGTATGTTTTGCCTAAGCTGGAATAAGGTAGCTTACAGATCAAGCTGAACGTTGTCTTGCCTTCGGAGAGACCGAAGTAGTGTAGGGGTGTAAGACAAAGAGATCCAGTTCACAAAACACAAGGGAGTTTCGTTGTTACACTCGTGGTCCTGCTACTGTGTTAGTCGATATAGGGCAGTGGGAGTCAACCTCCACAAGAAGCCGGTGACTAGACCGGCTAGGGGAGTGACTGATGCCAGTGAACCTGAGTAGATATCTATGGCAGACCCGAATTTGTAACAACCAGTATAGGTTATCCTTCTCTCAGCACCAGATTCTCTGCCTTTATTGGGCCAATTTTAATTGTGGCTGCCCAGTGTCGACGGAGTGGAAGTGGCCTGAAAATGGGGTCAGGTCACTTTCCACCTGGTTTACGTTGGCACTCTGACTGCCGCCATCTTGGTAGGGGCCTTTAGATGGGCGGCCGGAATGCCCGCCTGTTTCAGGCTGGAGGCCACTTTTAATATGCAAATTGGGGTCTCATGATACCCAATTCCAATCCCGGACCGCCGGACCCGATCCGACCTCTGACCCGATTCCAGACCCCAGGCCTCGACCCGATCCCCGGCCCTGATCCCGGAACCCTGGGCCCGACCGATTCGACTCCTGACCCGCACCCTGGCCCCAAACCCCGGACCCACTTACCTGAGGGCCACTGCGATGCTAACAGCGGCCTGATCTTGCAGTCCTTTTTGCCGGTTCCATTATAATGAGGCTTGATGTCGGGAGCACCACGGGCCTCCCCATTCTGGTGCAGGGTATGTGCCCTGCGCCCCCCCACCGTACGTCCAAAAATGGGCTACTTTTTCTGTTCATAAGAAATAATTAGCATTTTGTCTAGGTGAATATAGGTAGCTTTAAGGAACTGTGATCAATATGTGTTATTTGAAATACATAATAGCAGGAAAAGTATTTGAGTATTTTGAAATTATTCTACAGATTGCAACTACTTAGCTTTCAGAAATGCCGGAGCGTTAAATCTCTTGAAGATGAAATAAATTAATGGTTCAACAAGACATTTTTCACCTCTGCTGCTCGTATCCTAAACTGCTCCAAGTCCCGCTCATCCATCACTCCTGTGGTCGCTGACTTATATTGACTCCCGGTCCACCAACGCTCTGAGACGTTTTCCTATGTTAAAGGCACTATATAAATGCAAGTTGTTGTTATTATTGTATGGGGCTTGGTGACATTTTTTCCCCCCTCAATTTCATTTGTCTCTGGACTACAGCTGTCGTATGTGAAAGGTGCTCAGTTCAGGCTGTCGGCAGTGTCTGTTGTCAACTGCCAGGAAGCAAGTGAGAGCTGCTCAGTGTTTTACTTACCCCTGTGAGCAGATGCCAGGTCTTTACTCAGTGTCTTTCTCTAGCACTAGAGCTGAGATTGGGAATCTGGCAGAATGGGGTGTTGGAGGCTGTATCTCACTGCATTACCTTTAACACTGCTTTTTCGAACATATATTTCTAACATTTTCTTAGCCATATATGGGTAGGAGTAAAGTTGAACATCCAAGATAATCACATAATCATAACAGTGCTGTTTTAGTCTGTAAAGTCAGTATGCAAGGTTGAGGATTAAAGTTATTGGACCGTGACTATGTGCAGTTGTTACAGAGGTGAAAGATGCATTTCCATTTTTTTCCCTTTTCCTATAAATCACACGGCCTTCTGTGTTTGAAGGTTTCCGTCTGCTGCTCTGTGGTGGGATTCAGCAGGTCACCCCAGAGAAAGTCAAGCGCAGGTTCTGCTTAAACACGGCTCCTACCGACACCCGAGATGGTGAAAGGTGCCAGTGTTTAAGTTGAACCTGTTTTTCAACGCAGCTCCACTTTGTTAATAAATGTACATTTATACCAGCTCCTTAAAACGTTTGGACTCAACGGCCCGTCTCTGAAAGTTGGCCCCTCTGGCTGAATCCCACATGTTTATCTTGGCAGGGCTGCAGTGTCTGGTTGGCTGACACTGATTCTGGGATATTAAAGCTGATGGAACACAGAGCTCTTGATCCTTTTCAGGACGACTTTATATTTGGGTAAAAGTCCCTGTGCCGTCTTGGGCACCTGTGATTCCTCGAAAACATTTTACAAGCGCTGTGAAAGTGATCTGATTGAGCTCTGAGGAAAGAATTGCAGCAGGAGTTAAATACTAGTGTTTGTAATTACCAATCATGAACGTCTTTACTAATTGCATTCATAATTTTATACAGCAAAAAATGATGTTGTATAAATCAGCTTTAATATTCAATAGTAACTTTCAAAAGGGAATTGGATATATACTTGAAAAGGAAAACATTTACGGGGCTATGGGGAAAGAGCGGAGGATAGGGATTAATTGAATAGCTCTTACAAAGAGCTGGCGCAGGGATGATGGACCGGATGGCCGCCTTCTGCGCTGTATGATTCAATGATTCTGTGTTATAATTTTGTTTAGCTCCTCAGTCTCGAGCATTAGGTATATCTCCACAAGATAAGTTTTTTGGCAGTTTGATCCGGGATTGTACAGTTGCTCACAGTCTTCTTCCAGAATGTTTGGCAAGGTTTTGCTTCTTTCTGTAACCCTTTAGCACAATACCAAATTACAGGTACGATACCTAGATGGAGGACTCGGCAAGTTGTTAACTAAACAACAGTGGTAAACTTCCAGGTTAATTTAAAAGGAGTATTTCCCACTTTAACCTGGAGGACTCTGGCTGTCAGTAATTTGTTTGAAAAGGTCATTCTTTCTGTGAGGTTTCCAGACTGGTTGAGTTGTTCTTTAAGATTTTGATGGGATATTCATTAAAACAAACATCAGGATTCTAGCTATGATGCCATTCCTTTCCTTGCACCGTTCGGTTGGTAGATTTTACAAAAGGTAGCAGTCCTATGACAGTAGCATGTTCCTGAGATCCTGTGCTCCCAATAGGGAACCACACTTGCGATAGTGCCACAGCTCTCCATTCCCAGTATGGCGACTCGCTAAATGGGACCAACGGTCACAGAATCAGTCCCTCTTGATCTCCACTCCTGTTGTGGAGTCTCACTAGACGGGAGTGTGGATCACTGGATCGTCCCAATAGTGTTAGAATCCTATCTTTACTCCCATTGTGGAGTCTCTCTAGACAGGAGGGTGGATCACTGGATCGTCCCGATAGCGTTAGAACCCTATCTCCACTCCCGTTGTGGAATCTCTCTAGACGGGAGTGTGGATCACTGAATCGTCCCGATAGCGTTAGAACCCTATCTCCACTCCCATTGTGGAGTCTCCCTAGACGGGAGTGTAGATCACTGAATCGTCCCGATAGTGTTAGAACCCTATCTCCACTCCCATTGTGGAGTCTCCCTAGACGGGAGTGTAGATCACTGAATCGTCCCGATAGTGTTAGAACCCTATCTCCACTCCCATTGTGGACTGGATCGTCCCGATTGTGTTAGAACCCTATCTCCACTCCCATTGTGGACTGGATCGTCCCGATTGTGTTAGAACCCTATCTCCACTCCCATTGTGGACTGGATCGTCCCGATTGTGTTAGAACCCTATCTCCACTCCCATTGTGGACTGGATCGTCCCGATTGTGTTAGAACCCTATCTCCACTCCCATTGTGGACTGGATCGTCCCGATTGTGTTAGAACCCTATCTCCACTCCCATTGTGGACTGGATCGTCCCGATTGTGTTAGAACCCTATCTCCACTCCCATTGTGGACTGGATCGTCCCGATAGTGTTAGAACCCTATCTCCACTCCCATTGTGGACTGGATCGTCCCGATTGTGTTAGAACCCTATCTCCACTCCCATTGTGGAGTCTCCCTAGACGGGAGTGTAGATCACTGGATCGTCCCGATAGTGTTAGAACCCTATCTCCACTCCCATTGTGGACTGGATCGTCCCGATTGTGTTAGAACCCTATCTCCACTCCCATTGTGGAGTCTCCCTAGACGGGAGTGTAGATCACTGGATCGTCCCGATAGTGTTAGAACCCTATCTCCACTCCCATTGTGGACTGGATCGTCCCGATAGTGTTAGAACCCTATCTCCACTCCCATTGTGGACTGGATCGTCCCGATAGTGTTAGAACCCTATCTCCACTCCCATTGTGGACTGGATCGTCCCGATTGTGTTAGAACCCTATCTCCACTCCCATTGTGGAGTCTCCCTAGACGGGAGTGTAGATCACTGGATCGTTCCGATAGCGTTAGAACCCTATCTCCACTCCCATTGTGGACTGGATCGTCCCGATAGTGTTAGAACCCTATCTCCACTCCCATTGTGGACTGGATCGTCCCGATAGTGTTAGAACCCTATCTCCACTCCCATTGTGGAGTCTCCCTAGACGGGAGTGTAGATCACTGAATCGTCCCGATAGCGTTAGAACCCTATCTCCACTCCCGTTGTGGAATCTCTCTAGACGGGAGTGTGGATCACTGAATCGTCCCGATAGCGTTAGAACCCTATCTCCACTCCCATTGTGGAGTCTCCCTAGACGGGAGTGTAGATCACTGAATCGTCCCGATAGTGTTAGAACCCTATCTCCACTCCCATTGTGGAGTCTCCCTAGACGGGAGTGTAGATCACTGAATCGTCCCGATAGTGTTAGAACCCTATCTCCACTCCCATTGTGGACTGGATCGTCCCGATAGTGTTAGAACCCTATCTTTACTCCCGTTGTGGAGTCTCCCTAGACGGGAGTGTGGATCACTGGATTGTCCCGATAGTGTTAGAACCCTATCTCCACTCCCGTTGTGGAGTCTCCCTAGACGGGAGAGTGGATCACTGGATCGGCTGTATACTTTTATAGCCCCAATCCTGATCCATGCTTCCATCCAGTGAGACTCGAAGCATTAGAATGGAGCCTCACAAAATGACGCCGATGCGATTGTTATGACCAGAGTGCTGGGCTGTAAAACATTTCTTCTAATGAAAACTGGAATGGACTGAATCAATGATTTAATTGCCAGGAATTTCCTTGAAGCTTCTCCTGCTCTGCTGCCGGATGGTTGACGGAAATCCCATTTAGAGCGAGAGAAACCCATGGAAAATTCCAGGACGTTATATTTACTGTAACCCATTCCTATCGATATTGAAACCATCTCGCCTAAACAGCATAGCCACAGACTCAAAACAAGTTGCCTGTACCATTCGTCTGAAGCCTGACAAACCCAGATTCTCCTTGAGCCCAATCGATTAAGTAAAAAGGCCATCTTCAGCGATGCTACTAGACTTAAACATCCACTCCCTCCACCATTGGTGTATTGTGATGTAGCGTGTACTATCTACAGGATGCATTGCAGCAAATCGCCAAGGCTCCTTCGGCAGCACCTCCCAAACCCGTGCCCTGTACCACCTAGAAGGACAAGGGCAGCAGGTGCTTGGGAACACCATCACCTCCAAGTTCCTCTCCAAGTCACACACCATCCATCCCGAATTGGACATATATCGTCGTTGGTTTACTGTTGCTGGGTCAAAATCCTGGAACTCCTTACCTAACAGCACTGTGGGAGAACCTTCACCACATGGCTGCAGCGGTTCAAGAAGAAGGCTCAGCACCACCTTCTCAAGGGCAACTAGGGATGGGCAATAAATGTCGGCCTTGTCAGCGACACTCACATCTCGGGCATGAATTAAAAAAAGCTTGTTCTGCTACAGTTATTCTACAGGAAATGATCGAGGGATCATGCTGTAACGTAGCGACTGCAGCGAGTGAACTCAATCATGTCAGTGAAGAAATGGCCAACTTTGACATTTAGATGCATAGGAAATACCTTGTGCATGCAGAAATGATTCTGATCAAAGGGGAATTTTCAAAGCAAGTGAAATGAACCATGACAGTAATTCATTAAACTGTTGACATAAAATTAATGGAGTGTGTGCAGGAAAAAAGCAAGTTCTAAACCTTGATGACCAAATCCGTTTTTAAAAAGAAAACGATGAGAAATTTTCCACTGGTGGCACCTGTGGTACCCAGGGTGGGGGAGGGGATAGTTGAGAAATTCAGGGCTGAGCCATTGCCTGAATGGCGCACCAGAGTGTTGGTGGAGATGAATCTGCGCTGGGGCAGAGGGAGTGCTTGTCATGACCTGCTGCAGTGTATCAGGGTCTGTGATGCCCCTTGCTCTGATCTCAACTTGGGAAGAGCCTCTATAAGGGAAAAGGAACAAGGTGCGCAATGCATCCCTCGAGCAATATCTTTAAAACGAAGTAAGACCACAGTAATTTGTGCATTGTACACCTGCATAGCAATTGTAGCCCCTACAATGAGGATTAAAAAAGTGACTGTAGGAGGAATTAATAATGATAAAAGAAGGATATTTGCTCGGTTGGTGCCAGGCTTGGTTTACTGGTAGCACTCTTAACTCTCAGTCTGAAGATCGTGGGTTCAAGCCTTACTCCAGAAAGTTGAGCACATAATCTAGGCTAACACTCTAGTGCAGTACTGAGGGAGTGCTGCACTGTCGGAGGTGCCGTCTTTCAGGTGAGATGTTAAACTGAGGTGCTGTCGACCCTTTCCGATCGACACAAAAGATCCCACGGCATTATTCAAAGAATATTACTGGAGTTCTCCTGGTGTCCTGCTCAAGGTTCATTGGTCAACCAACAGCGAAAACAAATGATCTGATCATTTATTTCATCAATGTTTGTGGGATCTTGCTGTGTGCAATTTTGGCTGCCGTATTTCCTATATTACAACAGTGACTACACTTCAAAAGTACTTAATTGGCTGTAAAACATTTTGGGACGTCCTGAGGTTTTGAAAGGTGCTATACAAATGCAAGTTCCTTCTTTTTCTTTTCTTTTGACGGCACTATGCCTCCAAGCTCTCCCTTGCAAGTCCCTTCCACAGATTCATGGCTGAAAAGGGTGAGGGCCATTTTTCACAGTGTTTGAGATGTGTTAGGAATGGTTGGCCACGTGTCTGTCCTGGTCCCCTCTCAGTGATTACATGCAGCTTTAGCATATAAGCAGAACACATTTAGGAAGATGTTAGCAACCAGCTGAGCACTCCAAAATAAAACCCCTGTGCCCAGTCCACTTCCCTTCTGGGGCCAGAAATGCGCAAATCAGCTGCCTTGCTGTTTTTGCTGGCAGCGCTCTATGCGAGCAGAACTTTGAAGTTCCTGAGTGCCCTTCAGCTTCTGATATATGAAGGAGCATTACAAAAAACCTCAGTGGTGGAAGTGGAATCCATAATAGTTTTCAAAAGAGAAGTCAATTGATATTTGAAAAAGAAGGATTTAAAAGAGTATGGGAAAAGGGTGGGAGAATGGAGCTAAGTTGATAGATTTTGCAGAGAGCTGGCACAGGCCTGATGGGCTGAATATAACATTTGATGTCTGAAATTCTGAGAGTCCTAGCCTGACGGCGGAATTGCAATGGATTGGAATTCCCGTCCATCCGCAGCCAAGGGTATGGACCCCATCCGAAATAATGGGGATAGAGTCTTTTCCTTAATTGGGGTTTGTGGCCCACGCCTCTATGGGCACATCAGATGCACCCGGCCCGACTATTGGCTGGAAAATCGGAGTGGCCCCATCTCAATCTGCTGACGGGGTCCAAGGCACTAACAGGGCCTAAGAGAAAATGCGAATTTATTTTTCAAACTCCGCTCAGGGATCGATTACCTTTGCCAGCAAACCTCTTTAGGAATGCCCAGTTAACTCTCACCTGATGTAGGTCCCGCTGCATCAATTGGTTGGAATTCCTAGGGCATCCCGGGACCATCCCCACCCATGGCACACCCCCACAGCAGTGCTTTAATGTAGGGGGCAGTCGGAAAAGTCACCGGCTGCCTCTTATCTGGAATTCGGGGCAGATTTTACATGGGTGCCCCCAAATTGCGGGCTGTCCACCTGCTCTACATCCTCCCTGACCCATAGAATTTTGAGTCCCGTAATTTTATGATTCCCTGTATTCTCTGTACCTTCCATCTGTGTTCTTTTGGCAGTCACACCCCTAGCTCTGGTTTCAGTGCCATGTTAAAGTGAGCTTTGAGCCCTCATGGTGCATTGCTCAACCTTTTTTATTGACATGTACACTTGAGGTGCTCTTAGGCCTCATCCAGAATTTTGCCTAAGATTGTGTCAAAATTTCATCCACCATAAATAATGAAAATACCAAGATTCTACTGTCTACCACTCAATGGGGTCAATTTTTAACTTTTGGGCCTCCCTCCCATGCCGGGTCCGAAGAAGCTGGAGCCAATTTAAATAGAACCGGCAGGCTGCCCGCCCCAAATGGGCGACCCGAGACAGCTTGCTGATTTCGGGCCAACGCAATATCGGGCGGTCCAGAGGTCATCTGGCCTCCTGTAACCTTATAGGAGGGTTGGTCATGATTGCAGGGGGGGAGGGGAAGGGAAGCCTGGGGTGACAGCAGCCCAGATTATTTTTGTCGGTCCTTGGTGAACACTCCTGCTCCTCCTGGTCCCACAAAAATACTTTAAAATCTACCTTTCTTGGTTCTTTTCGGCTGTACCATCAATGAAACTGATCGAAGTGTGCACAACCCAGTTTGGTCTCAAAATGCAGTCGAGGCCCTTGGACTCCGCATATTAAAAAGGCCTACTGCCTAAAACAGGCTGGCACTTCAGCCGGCCAGTGGCAGGCCCCGTGAAAAATGGCGGCGGACGGTGCAACGCCGTTAAAGGGGCGGTAAGTCTAACGGCCCTATTTTGTGGCTGTTGACACCGTGTAAAGCCCGATTTGGCCAAGTTAAAATCGGTCCTCACCTCTTAGAAGTTAATTGCAGATTTAACGACAGCAATCAGAGAACATAAATGGAAATTAGTGAAAAGCAAATTTAAAATATGTGTATCTATATCATGAAGAAGTTCCTTCCTTAAAGAATGATAAATGTTTGTAATGGTCTCCTAGCAAGATAGAAGAACACACAAGTGTATGGGGAGAAGGAGCTTTTTCACTGAAGTTGTGGAGGATGTGCGGGAGAACCCACATATAAATTCACGTTCTCTATGTTTTTAATTCTATGAACATTGGTGGTGTTCAACATAATTGGATGCTGTGATGGGAGCATAAAGGCACTAGGGAGATGCGCATTGGCAGGTAAGTTAAGGTTCTGGAGGGAAGAGCTTCAATTGGAGAGCTAGGATACTAGAGGGATGGACTTCAATCGAAGGGTTAGGGTACAAGAGGGATGGACTTCAATCGAAGGGTTAGGGTACAAGAGGGATGGACTTCAATCGAAGGGTTAGGGTACAAGAGGGATGGGCTTCAATCGAAGGGTTAGGGTACAAGAGGGATGGACTTCAATCGAAGGGTTAGGGTACAAGAGGGATGGACTTCAATCGAAGGGTTAGGGTACAAGAGGGATGGACTTCAATCGAAGGGTTAGGGTACAAGAGGGATGGACTTCAATCGAAGGGTTAGGGTACAAGAGGGATGAGCTTCAACTGGAGAGTTAGGATACTTGAAGGATTCAAAATTCTCTAGATTCTGGAACAGTCCCAGTGGACTGGAAGGTAGCAAATGTTACCCCGCTATTCAAGAAGGGAGGGAAAGAGAAAACAGCGAACCACAGGCCAGTTAACCTGACATCGGTCATCGGGAAAATGATGGAATCCATTATTAAGGAAGTGGTATCAGGGCACTTAGAAAATCATAATATGATTAGGCAGAGTCAACACGGTTTTATGAAAGGGAAATCATGTTTAACAAATTTATTAAAGTTTTTTGGGGATATAACTAGCAGGGTAGATAAAGGGGAACCAGTGGATGTAGAATATTTGGATTTTCAAAAGGCATTCGATAAAGCGCCATATAAAAGATTGTTACACAAGGTGAGGACTCATGGGGTTGGGGGTAATATATTAGCATGGATAGAGGATTGATTAAAGGACAGAAAACAGAGAGTAGGGATAAATGGGTTATTCTCAGGTTGGCAGGCTGTAACTAATGGGGTGCCGCAAGGATCGGTGCTTGGGCCTCAGTTATTTACAATCTATATTAATGTCTTATATGAAGGGTCTGAGTGTAATATATCCAAGTTTGCTGATGATACAAAACTAGGTTGGAAAGTAAGCTGTGAGGAGGACACAAGGAGTCTGCAAAGGGATTTAGACAGATTAAATGAGCGGGCAAGAAGGTGGCAGATGGAGTATAATGTGGGGAAATGTGAGGTTATTCACTTTGGTAAGAAGAATAGAAAAACAGAATATTTTTTAAATGGTGAGAAACTATAAAATGTTGGTGTTCAGAGAGACTTGGGTGTCCTCGTACAAGAAACACAAAAAAGTTAGTATGCAGGTACAGCAAGCAATTAGGAAGGCAAATGGCATGTTGGCCTTTATTGCAAGGGGATTACAGCACAAGAGTAAGGAAGTCTTACTACAGTTGTGCAGGGCTTTGGTAAGACCTCACCTGGAGTACTGCATACAGTTATGGTCTCCTTATCTAAGGAAGGATATACTGCCTTGGAGGCAGTACAACGAAGGTTCACTAGATTAATTCCTATGAAGAGAGGTTGAGTGGAATGGGCCTATACTCTCTGGAGTTTGGAAGAATGAGAGGTGATCGCATTGAAACATGTAAGATTCTAAGGGGGCTTGACAGGGTAGATGCTGAGAGATTGTTTCGCCTGGCTGGAGAGTTTAGAACTAGGGGGCATAGTCGCAGGATAAGGGGTCGGCCATTCAAGACTGAGATGAGGAGGGTCTTTGGATCTTTGGAATTCTCCATCCCAGAGGACTGTGGATGCTGAGTCATTGAATATATTCAAGGCTGAGATGGATAGATTTTTGGACTCTAGGGGAATCAAGGGATTTGGGGATCAGGCGGGAAAGTGGAGTTGAGGTCGAAGATCAGCCATGATCTGATTGAATGGCGGAGCAGGCTCAAGGGACTGTATGGGCTATTCCTGCTCCTATTTCTTATGTTCTTAAGGATAAACTGCAGCATAGGTGGTGGGCCAGCTGTGCTGGATGAAGATATTAATAAAAAAGTCAAAATGTCTAGTTGCCATTTTCCCAACTCTGCGAGGCAACCAGCCTATGAAATGACAAAAGGCCCCATTTCCAGTACACAAGTGTGCCTGCTACCTGTGGACATTTGTAGTATTGATGGCAAGAGAAGCAAAACTGGTGGGAATTCTGGCAGATGACATCATTTGCCAGGCCCACTCTTTCTATGACATTTACACTCCCCGCCCACCCCGCCCCCCCCAGAAAGTAGAAATTTCAGGAGTGGAGTATCAAATACTTTCGAGAACACTGTGGTTTGCGATCTTCTGACTGCATGGAAGTGTCATCTTTGGAATGCGTCGGCTCAGAACTGAATATGTAGATTGTTCCTAGAGTGAAATTGCATGTAGCTGACTACATTCAGAGGTCAGCAAGACATTTCACCAGCTTTCTCTTCTTATTAGTTTTACCTGTGATTATTCACCCCTCTCCGTAGATTAAATAAATTGGGGAGATTGTAAACGGTCTTGTTGGGAGAAGTGGGTTCAATGGGTCAAATGGCTTTTTCTCAATCTCTACTCAAGGACTGTCCATCATCTAACACAATGGCTGTTGTCTTTGAGTGCCTTTCTGGTACAACGGAAAATTAAATTCCTATTTTATAGCAATTTTTTGTCGAAAATTCAGACTCAGTGTTGTGAAATTATGGTGCAGTACATTAATAAAATAATTCTCCGACCTTGAAATTCCTCTGTGCATTATTTCATGGAATCATAGAATCTTACAGCACAGAAAGACGCCATTTGGCCATCGTGCCTCTTTGAAAGAGCTATCCAATTCGTCCCACCCCCCCTGCTCTTTCCCCATAGCCCTGCAAATTTTTTATTTTCTAGTCTAGATCCAATTCTCTTTTAAAAGTTATTATTGAATTTGCTTCCTCCACCCTTTCAGGCAGTGCATTGCAGATCAACTCGCTGCATAAAAAAAATTCTCCTCATCGCCCTTCTTTTGCCAATTATCTTAAATCTGTGCCCTTTGGTTACCAACCCACTGTACAGTGCAAACATTTTCTTCTTATTTACTCTATCAAAACTCCTCATAATTAGAGGAACCAACCCATATATGTTGAAGCGATTAACACCTCCACTAAAAGAGTTGAGAGAGCAAGTTCATGTGTGTTTTGAAGCTGGTATCTCACAGGAGCCCTGTCTTTAAATCTTCCTATGCCAGTTACTCAAATTTCTCATTTTTAAATTGGTGAATAAATTCTCCCAGGAAAAAAAACCTGAAGATTTGTGAGTATTTTTTAACCAAAGAAAGTTTGCAGATGTTTTGAGATTGGAGTGAATTTGCTTTTGAAAAGTAATAATTGGGTTGAGTGCATTTATGTACTTTGAATTTTTTTACTCTCCCCCTTAGAAAACCTGTTTTGGACTTGTTTGTAACCTAGTTTTGACTCTCTCATCAGGCTGGCATTATCCGAACAGATCAGGAGGAATATTTTATTGAACCACTAGAAAAAGGCAAACAAGCAGAGGAAGAGGAGAAGGGTCGAGTTCATGTGGTGTACCGCAGGTCAGCTGTCCAGCACTCAAAGCCTGAAACCCTCGGTGACATTCATCAAACAGGTGGGTGTGTGATCTAGTCCTTGGAATAGCATTAGTTCAATGTGTTTGTTCATCGGAAAACAAATAGCGGGCAGACGATGAGACCAGAAACAAGCTTTCTTTACTTATTTTACCAAAAGGAGGAGTCTGTGGCTTGAGGTTGTTAAAAAATGTCTACAAAACATTTTTTTGCAAAATGGGGAGTGCATCTGACGCCAACAGCATGGTAATAAAAGAATTTTTCCGTTTCATGTTTTTTTCCATTAAATACACAGCTAAACAAGTGTTTTCTCGTGTTGATAGAAAGCCTCAAGTTTTATTGTTGTCATGTGACTGAATTGTAAAATGTTTCTCAAATAAGAAGCCTGACATTGGGATCTCTTGGCAAATTAAACTGTATAAAGATGAACAGCTCACTGAGTTTTGCATACCGATGGGAAGGGCATTTATAGGATGGCTGTTCATGGCATAGATATTCATGGGGTGGACATTCATGGGATGGCTGTTCCTGGGATAGATATTCATGGGGTGGACATTCATGGGATGGCTGTTCCTGGGATAGATATTCATGGGGTGGACATTCATGGGATGGCTGTTCCTGGGATAGATATTCATGGGGTGGACATTCGTGGGATGGCTGTTCCTGGGATAGATATTCATGGGGTGGACATTCATGGGATGGCTGTTCCTGGGATAGATATTCATGGGGTGGACATTCATGGGATGGTTGTTCCTGGGATAGATATTCATGGGGTGGACATTCGTGGGATGGTTGTTCCTGGGATAGATATTCATGGGGTGGACATTCGTGGGATGGCTGTTCCTGGGATAGATATTCATGGGGTGGACATTCATGGGATGGCTGTTCCTGGGATAGATATTCATGGGGTGGACATTCGTGGGATGGCTGTTCCTGGGATAGATATTCATGGGGTGGGCATTCATGGGATGGCTGTTCCTGGGATAGATATTCATGGGGTGGACATTCGTGGGATGGCTGTTCCTGGGATAGATATTCATGGGGTGGACATTCATGGGATGGTTGTTCCTGGGATAGATATTCATGGGGTGGACATTCGTGGGATGGCTGTTCCTGGGATAGATATTCATGGGGTGGACATTCATGGGCTGGCTGTTCCTGGGATAGATATTCATGGGGTGGACATTCATGGGCTGGCTGTTCCTGGGATAGATATTCATGGGGTGGACATTCATGGGCTGGTTGTTCCTGGGATAGATATTCATGGGGTGGACATTCATGGGCTGGCTGTTCCTGGGATAGATATTCATGGGGTGGACATTCATGGGCTGGCTGTTCCTGGGATAGATATTCATGGGGTGGACATTCATAGGATAAATGTTCATGGAATGGGCACACATAAGATGTGCGCACGAAGCATAGGTGTTCATAGGATGGATGTTCATGGGAAAGACGTTTAAAGGATGGGTGTTAATGAGATGGTCATTCAAGGTATGAATGTTTATGGGACAGGCAATCACGGGATGGGCATTCATAGGATGGGTGTTGACTGGAGGGCACTCCTGAGATGGGCATTAATGGCATGGGCACACATGGGATGGACACACACAGGATTGGCATTAATGGGATGCATGTTCTTGTGATTAATATTCCTGGGATGAGTGCTCACAGGAAGGACATTCATGGGATGGGTTTCCACAGGAGGGATATTCATTGAATCCGCATTCATGGGAGGACTACTCATGGGTTGGGTGTTCGTGGGATGTGCACTTATGAGATTGTCGTACTGCTACTCATGGGTTGGGCATTCATGGGATGTGTGTTCATGCCTGCAGTTCGTGACATAGTGAAATTTCTGATCTCAGTCGTACTTTCAGTCTGTATGTCAATTACAAGCCAGGGACTTTTCCATCAGAAGATGAAAAAGATCCGTTATCCTGGGCTTACAAGTAGCTGTCTAAAGGGACATATTTGCTAGAGAGCTGAGCTCTTAGCTGGGAAAGCCTGTGATGTGAGGTGAATAGAATTGCGGAGAAAAACAAATGTTTTGTTGTGCTGATAGAAAACCCAAGTTGTGTTGCGCCTACTTGTAAGCCAACTCTTGGTTGACTTGGCCTCCGTGCATTTACATTTTTACTCAGAGTGAAAATGCTGAGACTACTTCCGAGCAGCAGATGAGCATCATTTTGCAATCTTGTTTACATTGTACAGCAGGCATTGCGAGATTCTGGCAGCACAGAGCCTCATTAGATGAGAGCCTCATTAGGGTTTCATTTCCCAATTGTAGTGAACGATGCATTTGGCCACTATGACCTTCTGTTGGATATATTTACAATCACTGAACTGCATGCTGATTTCACTTGTTAGTTTTTGCTAAGAACCAGATATGTTGATATTGGCAGCTCAGAATAATGGCTGGCAGCAGAGCATGTTTCATAAGGATCGATCTACAAAGAGAGGTGCTTTATTGAAAAGAAATGAAATTTCAACTATAGCAAGAGTGAGTATAGCAACAGAAGGAAATAAGGAATGATACAACAATTATAGAAAGGGGATAAGAAATGATATAACAGATATAGAAAGATTTTATATAAGGAATTATACCGCAGCTATTGAAAGGGTGGAGATAGTAGCAATTGGGGAGAAGAATGATTTAGCACTTATCAAAAGGGTGGGAATAGCGGCAGAAGGGGATAATTTGAAATAATTTGGACAGTAAGGGGGCAAATTACTCATTGCAACTGGTATAGTTGAGCAGGTGGATGGGAAACTGTTTGGGGAGATAAGGAAATTGTAGAACATTGTACTGTACTAACCGTGGGAGATTTCAACATCGGGGAGATTGAATGGGGAGATCAGGGCCAATCTGAAGAGAGGCAATGAGATGACAGACAAATTCATTGAGGCAGTTTCCTCAAGCAACATTCAAAGATGGTTACTGATTTTGGAGAAGAATTTTTTGTCAATATTAATTGGGAAACCAGATTTATAAATGGATCAGAAGGAAAATAGAAAGGATACAGGATGGAGAAAAAAAGTATTCTGTTTTAAAAAAGGAGTGACACAGCAAGATCTAGACACAGAGTGTTAACAAGGAGGTTAGAAGGAACATACTTTGAGGATAAAGAGAAATCCCAGAATCAGTAAGAGGGACCCAAGGAACTTTTCAACTGTGTTAATAGTAGAAAGAACGTCAAAGTACAGGTGGGTCTATCAAAGGCTAAATTGGGTCCAGATATTCCAGATGATCAACATAGAGCAGATATATTGAATGGATTCTTCGCATCAGGTTTCACAAAGTACTGTAGACAAATTCCAGTAATAGTAAATCCATTTCACATATAGAAGTTAATATACAATATGCTATGCAGAAATTAGATGAATTAAATATCCACACAGCTATCTTCATTCCATCTCTCAGTCTCCACTCCATCTCTCAGTCTCCACTCCATTCCAATCTCTCAGTCTCCATTCCATTCCATCTCTCGGTCTCCACTCCACTCTCTCGGTCTCCACTCCACTCTCATGGTCTCCACACTGCCTCGCGGTCTCCATTCCACTCTGCCTCGCAGGTCTCCATTCCACTCTGCCTCGCGGTCTCCATTCCACTCTGCCTCGCGGTCTCCATTCCACTCTGCCTCGCGGTCTCCATTCCACTCTGCCTCGCGGTCTCCATTCCACTCTGCCTCGCGGTCTCCATTCCACTCTGCCTCGCGGTCTCCATTCCACTCTGCCCCGCGGTCTCCATTCCACTCTGCCCCGCGGTCTCCATTCCACTCTGCCCCGCGGTCTCCATTCCACTCTGCCCCGCGGTCTCCATTCCACTCTGCCTCGCGGTCTCCAATCCACTCTGCCTCGCGGTCTCCATTCCACTCTGCCTCGCGGTCTCCATTCCACTCTGTCTCGCAGGTCTCCATTCCACTCTGTCTCGCAGTCTCCATTACATTCTGCCTTTTAACTTTCAATTTCAAAAGCCTGACTGACTATCTGTGTTTCTGCCTCTGTGTTTTATCTCCCTTCTGTTGGTATAGAAAGGAGTCAGAGCCTTTACAGCACAATGGGCATGAAGTGATTATTGAGTGTTGAGATAGGCTATCAAATTGCTTATTATTTACAGTCTATGGGGAAACAACATCAAAACTAGCTCATTAACATATTAATTACCTCAGTCATCTCAGAGCTTTTTTTTGACTTGAACAAATACGCTATGCTTTCAAGCACTACATAAAGAAAGAAAAGAAAGACTAGCATTTATAGATCACCTTTTACAACCTCAGGAAGTCCCAAAATGCTTTACCGCCAATTAAGTACTTTTGAAGCGAAGTCACTGTTATAATGTAGGAAACATGGCACAGCAAGATCCCACAAACAGCAATGAAATAAATGACCAGATAATCCGTTTTAGGTGTTGCTGAGGGATAAATGTTGGCCAAGACACCTGGAGAACTCCCCTGCTCTTCTGTAAATAGTGCCTTGGGATCCTTTACGCGCACCTGAGGGGGCAGATGGGGCCTCGGTTTAACATCTCATCCGAACGATGGCATCTCCGACGGTGCAATACTCCCTCAGTACTGCACAGAAGTGCCATCCGAGATAACATGCTTAAGTCTCTGGAGTGGGACTTGAATCCGAAACCTTTTAACTCAGAGACAGGAATGCTACCACTGAGGCATAGGAACATTGGAACAGGAATAGACCATTCAGCCCCTTGAGCCTGTTCCGTCATTCAGTGAGATCATGGCTGATCTGTATCCTAACTCCATTTACCCGCCTTGGCTCCATATCCCTTAATACTCTTAGCTAGCAAAAATCTATCAATCTCAGATTTAAACTGATTAATTGAGCTAGCATCTACTGCTTTTTGTGGGAGAGAGTTCCGCCCTTTTGTGGTTGACATGGCTGACACCGAATTAAAAGTAACTATTTTTCAAAATCTTTGTGGAAAAATGGATAAAAGATCCCGAAGCGTAACAGTTCTTTATTTACAATCACTATGTTCTGTTGCTACTGTTGACGATGTTGTGCCATACAAATGGAATAGTTGTTCCAACAGAAGCAGATGCCTCTGTCACAGGTTGAATCCATTCTCTTACAGTTCTGGATACCCGGCTGGAGGGGTAACATATAAACTGTTGCTTTGACATGCAACAACTGCAATTTGAATAAGGAAGGTGCACTGTTCTACTGAAAGGTGAAAATACTGAAAGCAGGATGGTGTGTACACTGGAAGACCACCCACATCACTGTCTGCTCCACTGCTCTAATTGCATCTGTGTTCTAAAAACTTCTCAAATTACAGACTTTTTGTGGTCCTTTGTCCCTCTGTTAGATTCCCAGCAATGGTATGACTTGTACCATGGAACTCTTGCAGTGTAGCATGTGTTACAAACCTCTCTATAATATAGTGGTGGCAGTATAAAGGAAAACCTCTTAGTAAGTGACCCCCTTTCTGAAAACTCTGTGACCTGAAGGGATTGTTCCCGTCACCAGTATACTATTTTGCAGCAGGAACTTTGCAAGAAAAAAGTAATGCTGTCCAGAAATTTTACACAAAAGTATTTTGCTTGTTGGCGTAATTCCAAAAAACAATTACAGAGCAGCCAGAAATACATGTACAAAGTTGCTGAAGGAAGGAACTTTTTTTTTACTGAATGTGCAGATTAACTTCAGTGAAAGAGTGCTCCACATTTTAAAGGGTTTGAAATGAGGGTAGAATTTGTAACACTTCAGAGGTTTGTTTAACAGTGGAATGTTTTTAGCACATTTTGAATAAGATGTTGCTTTCACTAGCCCCGATTTTAACTCTGGGCGAGTTCGGGGTGCAGGGAGCACGGAAAAACACGTCAGAGAGTTAAGCATGAGACTCGGACCATTTTAACTGGCGGGCCTCGTTTGAATTGTTCTGGAACTGTCTCCTGCCCAGAGCCAGTGAGAATCATGTCAACGCCAGCGGGCAGGAGCTGGAACAGGAGCCAGATGCCGCCGGGGACCCAAGGGAACAGTCCCTGACATAACTTTGAGTGCTGGGGAAGGGAGGGTGTGATTTCCAAACAGATGCCAGTGCTGGGTGGGAGGCAGAAGGCCGGGGGCTCCTCCTAGCCTAGCCCACAAGGAATCCTCGCTGAAATTATTTAAAAAAAACTTACCTTGGTCTCTTTTTGACATCCCGCTGCCTCCTGCCAGAAATCGCTGGTGGCTTTGACACTATGCGTGCCTCACGATTTTTTGAGTTAAAGTCTCGTTGAGGCACTGATGACATTATCAGCCCATGACTTTTGAATGTTAAGTAGGCCCCCGTCTGCTGGGAACTGGCTGTCCTACTGAACAATTTTCTTGCTGAATTAAAATGGCAATGGGCAGGAATATGATGCAAACCCTCCCAACTGCCATTTTAACTGCTCACCCGCCCCATTTGGGTCGGGCGGGCTCGGTTAAAATTGGGCCTACTGTTTCTATATCAGTCACCAAAATGTTAGCTTTAATATAAGATAGTCACTAATAAATCCCATAGGGAATTCAGGAGAAGCTTCTTTACCCAAAGAGTGGTAAGAATGTGGAACGCACTAACACAAGGAATAGTTGAGGTGAATAGCGTAGGTGCATTTAAGGAGAAGCTAGATAAGCACATTAGAGAGAAAGGAATATAAGGGTATGCTGATAGGGTTAGATGAAGAGGGGTGGGAGGAGGTTCATGTGAAACATAAATGGCACCACAGACCAGTTGGGCCAAATGGCCTGTTTCTGTGCTGCAGAATCTATATAATAGGTTCGGGGTGATTTTAACCCAGAAACTGGGCCAGTAGGCAGTTAAAATACCCCGGGTAACTTACTCAGTGGAAATTCACCCAAATCCCACTGACTGTAATTTTACTCAGGCTTCCAGGCGGACGGCCAAGCTGCCCGCCCAAAGCTGGCAGAGTCCTTCTTTTAAAAATGCAGATCGGGACCAGACTGTGATTTTATCTCAGGCTTGAGTGGGGAAGTTGCTGTTGTTTTCCCGCCAGCCTGAAGAGAGTCAGGACTTGTTGGGAAGATGAAGAGGCCCAAACAGGTAAGTTTTTTACTTTCCATTGTGAGGCCAGGAGGAACAGTGTTATAAATTGGCTAGCCCGGTGGTGAAGAATAGAATACAAGAGTCTAGTCTTCAGTTGTTTCCAAACTTTTATTCACAGAGCTCCACATTACACCCACACCACACACTAGTTCAGCTCTCTTACAAATGGATACAAGAGAGTTCCCAATTGATACGCACCATCTGAATACTATTAACACTAATTGATAGAAATTACATGGATTCAATTAACGAGCACCCCATCCGGATTCCTCCCGCAAGTCCCCGCCGAACCCGTCGTGCCCACACCTATCCTCATTCTTGTAGATGGCCAAGGGCCGCCTGTTTTTCTGCAGACTGGCAGCCACTTTCCGCCCCCCTTCCCGCTGTGCCATGAAGGAAGTGGACCAGCAGCATGTTAATGAGGCCCAGGAGTTAAAATAGCCTGGCTTTCAAATTTTCTCCAGCCAGTGCGTCTCGCACTCGTATCCCGTCCAAAACCCGCTCAGAGTTAAAATCAACCCCTCATTTTTAGATGGCGCAAGATGTCATTTGTAGAGTGAGTCAGAATGACTTTCTGATCAAACACATGGATTACAAATTCCATAAATCTCTCATCATAGGCTGATGAATCTCAGATGCTCTGAGATCTTAAAGGTTTATGTGTCTCAGGAGCTGTGTTCGCACTCTGATTATGATGCCGGAGCGAAACAGTTTGTCTTTACACTGATATTGCAGTTACTGTGTAAATGCAGCCTTAATCCAACATCAGACTCGACCTGAGACTGGAAGGAAGTGAATAAGACTGCCTGGAGGAGGTCGTCTCACTGTTTTGCTTTGGAATCAGTTCAGGCCTTGGCACCCGATTTACACTCCAAATTTAACATCAATGTGAAACAGTTTCGGCTTGGCACTGACACTTCACTTGTGAAAGTTGAATGAACCCCGAACTGTTAGGAGATTGTAGAAATATACCCTCAAAATACAATTTCAAATATGTTTTTTAAAATCCTTAACTCTTTCTTGCCCTCTCTTCCCTTTCTTTTCTATTCACTAGCGAATCGACATCTTGTGTGGAAGCTTTACTAAGATAGTTGTGATGGGATGAGGATTCAGCACAGGAGTGGGACATATTTTGCCAGTAGCAGAAGTATGGTAGAGGGCAATGAATGGGTCTGAGGGAGTTAGAAAGCCAGTAATGCCCATTGTGGCAGAAAAATTCCACTTTACACAACTGGACCTATCCAGTTACTCCAAATTAAATACTTCCTCCAAAACCGAGCAACACTCCACAAATCCCAACCCACATCTAATCACTTAGAATTACTCCTGCCCAATTCCCAAATGACTAGAAATGCATCACCAACATGCACACTGCATTCACCTCCGCATTGGAAGACCCCACAGAGAGTGTAAAGACGATCCAAAGGGGACCAGATAACAGAGAAAGAATGGAAGAAAGTTAGCAGATAATCCCTCGCAAATGCTACATGCAGCAAAATGCAAGGTCAACTCAAAATTTGACATAATTTTCTCATTAATTTACCAATTCTCTATTTTTTTAAAATCACTGATTCATTTAACATATGTAAGGAGTCGCACAACACCAGGTTATAGTCCAACAGCTTAATTTGAAATCACAAGCTTTCGGAGCTTTGCTCCTTCGTCAGGTGAAGTCACTTCACCTGACGAAGGAGGAAAGCTCCGAAAGCTTGTGATTTCAAATAAAGCTGCTGGACTATAACCTGGTGTTGTACGACTCCTTACATTTGTCCACCCCAGTCCATCACCGGCATCTCCACATCATTTAACATACTTTCTTCCATGGATCCACAGTCCATTTTAAGAGTGGGGGGGTGGGGAGGTAACCTTACAAAGACTTTGACTTTGATTTGCTGAAAACTGGCTCAGAAGCTGTTTTATCATGCAATTAAGTGCCACAAATTAATGAATGACCTTGGTGACTCTATGTCAGGAACCAGGTTAATTGTTGGTGCATTTTTATCCATCAAACCCAGGAGGGATCAGAATGGACAAATTGGGGTAGAAATTTGCCTTGGGGGAAAAAAATCAGGCGGAGTATAAAACGGGCGGCCGATTCACTAACACCCGTTTTGCGTTAGCGCCCAAGACAGATTTCTATCCCATTATTTCAGCTACGGCCCAAGCAACCCGATTACGCCCAGATAGCATGGCTATGGCACAGTAGAGGTTAAAGCTCAACTTGATTTAATTAACGTAGAAATGTAATTTTGTTTGAAGAAAATGAATTTGTCTGTGGATTCTCATTGAATAGTTTTGAAGACATGAATTATTCATATATTTCAGCAATTCAGGAAAAAAGAAAAAGAAAGACTTGCATTTATATAGCACCTTAGGATGTCCCAATGCACTTTACAGCCAACAAAGTACCTTTGAAGTGTAGTCACTGCTATAATGTAGGAAATGCGGCAGCCAATTTGCAAACAGCAAGGTCCCACAAACGGCAATATGATAATGACCAGATAATCTGTTTTAATGTTGTTGGTTTAGGGATAAATATTGGCAATGACACTGGGAGAACTCCCCTGCTCTTCTTCAAATAGTGCCATGGGATCTTTTAAGTCCACCTGAGAGGGTTGACCAGGCCTCAGTATAACATCTCATCTGATGGACGGCACCTCCAGCAGTGCAGCACTCCCTCTGTACTGCACTCAAATGTGAGCCTAGATTTTTTGTTCAAGTCTCTGGAGTGGGAATTGAACTCACAACTTTCTGAGATGAGAGGCGAGAGTGCTACCACTGAGCTGATACCTATTTGTTTCAGGAACACTCTGAAAACTCTGTGAATATTAAGACAAATTAAAATGCTTCCACTATGCATGTAGATATAGCCACAACAATGTCTGTGGGAAATACATAAGTAATCAATGCACAGCTGTTGCATGACTACATTAGGAACTAATATGTGCAATACATTCACCGTGATTGTGCAAATAGCTTTCAGTTATTTATTTTGTTCTAGAGATGTGGGTAATGTTAGCAAGGCAACCTTTATTGCTCATTGCTATTTGCCCTGGGAAGGTGGTACTGAGCTACCTTCTCGATGTAGCATTGTTTGCACATATGAGTGACTTGCAGAAGGCACTAAGAGCCAACTATGTAGAGTCACACATAGTCCAGAGCGCATAAGGGTGGCAGATTCCCTCCCCCGAAGCACATTAGTGAACCAGTTGGGTTCGTACAACAATCCAGCAGCTTTCATTATCATTTTTCCACATGCGAGTCCACAAATTTTCTTTTCATGGTGGGATCTGAACTCACAACCTCTGGTTGCTGCGTCAGTACCATAACTACTGTATTACCCTACTGTGATCATACAAAGAGTATTTCCATGTGTGTTAACAAAAAAAATCAGAAACCTTCCCGTTGTTGCAAAAGTTCCTGAACTTATGAGGTAATCTATTTATACCAACAGCCCTGAAGGGATTCTGAGGTCATTATTATACTGTAGGACAATTTAATGATATGAAGCAACTACATTAAGAGTTTAAGAAAACCCACAGCTAGTAAAGTCATTTGGCCCATCAATCCTGCTGTATCCAGAGTCCATATTTGATTATTGTATCATTCAGCCCATGAACCCTGCTCCATCTAGTGTTCTTGTTGGATTACGGCATAGTTCAGCCCATCTGTTGCACTCCATCCATGTCCGTGTTGGATGATTACATCATTCGGTCCATCAGTCCTGCTTCATCCAGAGTCCTTGTCTAATTTTCGTATCATGGATTCTCCTCCTGTCACACCACCACCTATTGATTCCCTAGTTTAACTGCAGAAAAAGGTTTCAGAAAAGAGTGTGTTATTATCTCTCAATTTCCTTTCCCAACAGATATTAATCCAACTCCTTTTATCAAGGAATTAGTTGACCCCGAATTAACTACTTTTTCTGGGACTCTATTCCACATCCATTATCCTGCAGTGAAAATGTTTTTACTGACATCTAATCTTGTTTGAGGCTTCTGAATTTTTCTCCTGCATTGCCTGTCCTACTGTCCAAGTAAAAGTTAGTTTACTTTAATATCATCCGTACCTTTCATTATTTCATTGTGCCATGTCTCCTCTCAGACTTTTCCCTCATGAAAATAAATGTAATTACTTGAACCACTCTTCATTACTTAGTCCCTGAAGACCTGGAATCACCCTGGTCACTTTTCTCTGAACACAGTCGGTTAACCTTCTCTGCTCTAAGGAGAACGATCCCAGTTTCTCCAGTCTCTCCACATAACTGAAGTCCCGCATCCCTGATATCAATCAGTTGGTTTGCAAAGTGACTGAAATTCTATATCCTTTTTCAGGTAGGATGATGGAAACTGTGTGCTATACTCCAGACCTTGCCTCACCATTGATCTGTACGTTGTCACTATCACTTGTTCTGATATTTCAGCTTATCTACATAATTGCTCCAAGTTTCTCTGAAGATAACCAAACTCCACGTTGCTTGTTACCGGCCCACAAAGCTTTATGTCATCACCAAATTTAATAATACTACTGCAGACACTCTGCCCCAGAACAGATTCCTGTGGAACTCCACGGGTGTCTTTTGCCAGACTAAGCATTTTCTGTTCATCAGCCTCTGTCTTCTGTTACCAAACCAATTTTAAATCCCTCCAGATAATATTCCAGCACTTTAACCTTCTCTACCAGTTTCACAAGAGGACCTTTTTTGAACTGCTTAAACTACAGCTACAGGCTTACCGTTGTGCAACAGCTTACCACGTCCTTAAAGAATTTCAGTCAGTTTGCAAAACATTTTAGAGCAGAGAAGGTTATGGGAAGATCTAATAGAAGTGTTCAAAGTGATAGGTTTTGATGGAGTAAGTAAGGAGAAACTGTTTCCATTAACAGGAGGGTCAGTAACAAGAGGACACAGATTTAAGATAAATGGAAAAAGAACGTGAGGGGAGATGAGGAGAAATAGTTTTATACAGTGAGTTGTTATGATTTGGAATGCACTGCCTGAAAGGGTGGTGGAAGCAGATTCAATGGTAACTTTCAAAATGAAATTGGATATGTACTTGAAAAGGAAAAATCTGGAGGGATATGGGGAAAGAGCAGGGGAGTGGGACTAATTGGATACCTCTTTCAAAGAGCCAGCACAGGCGCACTTGGCCAAATGGCCTCCTTCTATGCTGTGTGACTCTATGATTCTATAAGTGCTAGATTGATGGCTCTGATGGTGCACTGGTTATGGTATTGGACAGGTAGCCTAGATATCATGAACTCAAATCCGACCATGGTAATAAAATTGAATTGAATTGATCAGATCATGAAAATCCAGATAATGTCGTGTAGGAAAGGAATGCTGCTGACATGTGATTCAATTTCCACACTAGGTGGTTCTCTCTCAATGCCCTCTGAAGTAGCCGAGCAAACCACTCAGTTGTAAATCTATTGCTACAATGGTTCAAGAAGCAGGGTCACCACCACCCTCTCAGGGCAACCAGGATGAAGCAACAAATATAACCTTGCCAGCACTGTCCCCATCCCGAGAAGAAATAATTTTTAAAAACTTCTGAAACAATGCTGACTGCTCCCTGTGATACCTCTGCTCTTTAAATGTTCATTTATAGTATCCTCTGGAATGCTCTCAATTATTTCCCCATTGGATGTTAGGCTAACTGACTGTAACTACCAGCTTTGTGCCTTACACTTTTGTTCAACATTGGAACTAAATTTACCATCCTCCAGTATGGAGTTTGAAAAACATCAATCAAAGCATCACTGATTCCTTACTTCCTCCTTTAATTCCTTAAGGATTCTGAAATGTCTCTCATTTGGCCTAGGAGCCCTGTGGATATGTAATTATTCTAGTTTCTGTATAAAACGTTGTATACGAACATTCATACGTACTGTGGATTACTTAGCCTCATTTACTGTGACTGGGTAGTTGTCTGCAGACCTCCTTTGTGATTTTGATGACTGCTCTTTTTTGTGCTCTTGTTTCCTGTTTTTCCACTCTTAATGTTTGTCTTCTGCAACTATAATCCCTTCATAGTTCGAGATTGGAAAAGGGAGGACAGGCTGGATATTTTTGATACCCACTGTTAGTGTCATGTTCTATCTTGTTGTATTATAGCACAAAAAAATGCAACTTAAAGCTCTGTTTACTCAGCTCCAATATTGTGCCTTAATTTCAGTCTTGGAGGAACCCCCCTCATCTACCTGTACTGTACCAAAACCCTCCACCTGTACTGTACCAAAACCCTCCACCTGTACTGTACCAAAACCCTCCACCTGTACTGTACCAAATCCCCTCCACCTCTACTGTACCAAACCCCCTCCACCTCTACTGTACCAAACCCCCTCCACCTCTACTGTACCAAACCCCCTCCACCTCTACTGTACCAAACCCCCTCCACCTCCACTCTACCAAACCCCCTCCACCACTACTGTACCAAACCAGAACTAGCCGCGCCTCTAGCCAAACTGTTCCAGTACAGTTACAACACTGGCATCTACCCGACAATGTGGAAAATTGCCCGGGTATATTCTGTCCACAAAAAGCAGGACAAATCAAATCCGGCCAATTACCGCCCCATCAGCAAAGTGATGGACGGTGATGGACGGTGTCGTCGACAGTGCTATCAAGCGGCACTTACTCACTAATAACCTGCTCACCGATGCTCAGTTTGGGTTCCGCCAGGACCACTTGGCTCCTGACCTCATTGCAGCTTTGGTCCAAACATGGACAAAAGAGCTGAATTCCAGAGGTGAGGTGAGAGTGACTGCCCTTGATATCAAGGCAGCATTTGACCGAGTGTGGCACCAAGGAGCCCTAGTAAAATTTAAGTCAATAGGAATCAGGGGAAAAACTATCCAGTGGCTGGAATCATACCTAGCAGAAAGGAAGATGGTAGTGGTTGTTGGAGGCCAATCATCTCAGCCCCAGGACATTGCTGCAGGAGTTCCTCAGGGCAGTGTCCTAGGCCCAACCATCTTCAGCTGCTTCATCAATGACCTTCCCTCCATCATAAGGTCAGAAATGGGGATGTTCGCTGATAATCGCACAGTGTTCAATTCCATTTGCAACCCCTCAAATAATGAAGCAGTCGGAGGCCGCATGCAGCAAGACCTGAACAACATCCAGGCTTGGGCTGATAAGTGGCAAGTAACATTCGCGCCAGACAAGAGCCAGGCAATGACCATCTCCAACAAGAGAGAGTCTAACCATCTCCCCTTGACATTCAACGGCATTACCGTCGCCGAATCCCCCACCATCAACATCCTGGGGGTCACCGTTGAGAAAAACTTAACAGGACCAGCCATATAAATACTGTGGCTACAAGAGCAGGTCAGAGGCTGGGTATTCTGCGGCGAGTGACTCACCTCCTGACTCCCCAAACCCCCTCCCCCTCTACTGTACCAAACCCCCTCCCCCACTACTGTACCAAACCCCCTCCCCCTCTACTGTACCAAACCCCCTCCCCCACTACTGTACCAAACCCCCTCCCCCTCTACTGTACCAAACCCCCTCCCCCTCTACTGTACCAAACCCCCTCCACATCTACTGTACCAAACCCCCTCCCCCTCTACTGTACCAAACCCCCTCCCCCTCTACTGTACCAAACCCCCTCCCCCTCTACTGTACCAAACCCCCTCCCCCTCTACTGTACCAAACCCCCTCCACATCTACTGTACCAAACCCCCTCCCCCTCTACTGTACCAAACCCCCTCCACATCTACTGTACCAAACCCCCTCCCCCTCTACTGTACCAAACCCCCTCCCCCTCTACTGTACCGAACCCCCTCCCCCTCTACTGTACCAAACCACCTCCCCCTCTACTGTACCAAACCCCCTCCACATCTACTGTACCAAACCCCCTCCCCCTCTACTGTACCAAACCCCCTCCCCCTCTACTGTACCAAACCCCCTCCACCTCTACTGTACCAAAGCCCCTCCACCTCTACTGTACCAAACCCCCTCCCCCTCTACTGTACCAAACCCCCTCCCCCTCTACTGTACCAAACCCCTTCCACCTCTACTGTACCAAACCCCCTCCACCTCTACTGTACCAAACCCCCTCCACCTCTACTGTACCAAACCCCCTCCCCCTCTACTCTACCAAACCCCCTTCACCTCTACTCTACCAAACCCCCTCCCCCTTTACCGTAATGAACCCCCTCCCCCTCTACAGTACCGAACCCCCCTCTACTGTACCAAACCCCTTCCACCTCTACTGTACCAAACCCCCTCCCCCTCTACTGTACGAACCCCCCGCCATCTCTACTGTACCAAACCCCTTCTACCTCTACTGTACCAAACCCCCTCCACCTCTACTGTACCAAACCCCCTCCCCCTCTACTGTACCAAACCCCTTCTACCTCTACTGTACCAAACCCCCTCCACCTCTACTGTACCAAACCCCTTCTACCTCTACTGTACCAAACCCCCTCCACCTCTACTGTACCAAACCCCTTCTACCTCTACTGTACCAAACCCCTTCTACCTCTACTGTACCAAACCCCTTCTACCTCTACTGTACCAAACCCCCTCCACCTCTACTGTACCAAACCCCTTCTACCTCTACTGTACCAAACCCCCTCCACCTCTACTGTACCAAACCCCTTCTACCTCTACTGTACCAAACCCCTTCTACCTCTACTGTACCAAACCCCTTCTACCTCTAATGTACCAAACCCCCTCCCCCTCTACTGTACAAAACCCCCTCCAACTGTACTTTACCAGACCCATTAAAATATTATCCATCCCTTCTCTGGGACATTGTTTTAAAAGCAGTTCAGACCAATGGGATGAAAGTCTACTCTCTGTTGGCAATAAGGATCTTACCTGAGATTCGTTTGAACAGCTATATCCCAGTTCCTGGTAGGAGTGGGTTTATAGCACAAATTTTACAATCTCACTCAAAGACCAAAAGATGGCTGGGGTAGGAGGTGGAAAACTGTGCACTGATACACATAAGGGTGAAATTCTAAGGTTGGGTATTAGATATACAGAGCCACACTGTATATATTAGTGGGTATGGTAGCATAGTGGTTATGTTACTAGCCTAGTAATCCTAGTAGGCCTAAACTAATTAATCTGGAGTCATGAGTTCAGATCCTGCCATGCAGCTGGGGCATTTAAATTCAATTAATAAAATAAAAAAAAATCTAGAATAAAAGAAACTAGTATCAGTAATGGGGCCATGAAGCTACCAGATTGTCGTAAAAACTCGTCTGGTTCACCGATGCCCTTTACGGAAGGAAATCTGCCGTCCTTACCCAGTCTGGCCTATATGTGACTCCAGAACTACTGCAAGGTGGTTGATTCTTAATCACCCTCTGAAATGGCCCAGCAAGCCACTCAGTTGTACAAAAAATCATAATAAGAATAAAACTGGACGGACGACATGATACAAGGCAAACCAAGCCCAGTTGACTCTGCAAAGTCCTCCTCATTAACATTTGGGGACATGTGTCAAAATTGGGAGAGCTGTCCCACAGACTAGTCAAGCAACAGCCTAAAATAGCCATACTCACAGAATCATACCTTTCAGCCAACGTCCCAGACTCCTCCATCACCATCCCTGGGTATATCCTGTCCCAATGGCAAGACAGACCCACCAGAGGTGGCGGTACAATGATGTACAGTCAGGAGGGAGTGGCACTGGGAGTCCTCAACATTGACTCCAGATCTCATGGCATCAGGTCAAACATGGGCAAAGAAATCTCCCGCTGATTACCATCTACCGCCCTCCCTCAGCTGACGAATCAGTCCTCCTCCATGTTGAGCACCACTTGGAGGAAGCACTGAGGGTAGCAAGAGCACAGAATGTACTCTTGGTGGGAGACTTCAATGTCCATCACCCAAGTATTGGCTCGGTAGCACCACTACTGACCGAGCTGGCCGAGTTATGAAGGACATAACTGCCAGACTGGGCCTGTGGCAGGCAGTGAGCGAAACAACATGAGCGAAAAAACTACTTGACCTCGTCCTACCAATCTACCTGTCACAGATGCATCTGTCCATGAAAGTATTGGTACGAGTGACCACAGCACAGTCCTTGTGGAGATGAAGTCCCGACTTCATACTGAGGACACCATCCAATGTGTTGTGTGGCACTATCACTGTGCTAAATGGGATATATTCAGAACAGATGTAGCAGCTCAAAACTGGGCATCCATGAGGCGCTGTGGGCCATCAGCAGCAGCAGAATTGTATTCCAGCACAATCTGTAGCCTCATGGCCTGGCATATTCCTCAATCTACCATTACCAACAAGCCAGGGGATCAATGAGGAGTGTAGAAGAGCCTGCCAGGAGCAGCACCAGGTGTACCTAAAAATGAGGTGCCAACCTGGTGAAGCTACAACTCAGGACTACATGCATGCTAAACAGCAGAAGCAACATGCTATAGACAGAGCTAAGTGATTCCACAACCAACGGATCAGATCAAAGCTCTGCAGTCCTGCCACATCTAGTCATCAATGGTGATGGACAATTAAACAACTAATGGGAGGAGGAGGCTCTGCAAACATCCCCATCCTCAATGATGGCGGAGTCCAGCACGTGAGTGCAAAAGATAAGGCTGAAGCGTTTGCAACCATCTTCAGTCAGAAGTGCCGAGTGAATGATCCATCTCGGCCTCCTCCCGATATCCCCACCATCACAGAAGCCAGTCTTCAGCCAATTCGATTCACTCCACGTGATATCAAGAAACGGCTGAGTGCATTGGATACAGCAAAGGGTATGGGTCCCGACAACATCCCAGCTGTAGTGCTGAAGATGTGTGCTCCAGAACTAGCCGCGCCTCTAGCCAAACTATTCCAGTACAGCTACAACACTGGCATCTACCCGACAATGTGGAAAATTGCCCAGGTATGTCCTGTCCACAAAAAGCAGGACAAATACAATCCGGCCAATTACCGCCCTATCAGTCAACTTTCAATCATCAGCAAAGTGATGGAAAGTGTCGTCGACAGTGCTATCAAGCGGCACTTACTCACTAATAACCTGCTCACGGATGCTCAGGTTGGATTCTGCCAGGACCACTTGGCTCTGGACCTCATTACAGCCTTGGTCCAAACATGGACAAAAGAACTGAATTCCGGAGGTGAGTTGAGAGTGACTGCCCTTGACATCAAGGCAACATTTGACCGAGTGTGGCACCGAGGAGCCCTAGTACAATTGAAGTCAATGGGAATCGGGGGGAAAACTCTCCAGTGGCTGGAGTCATACCTAGCAGAAAGGAAGATGGTAGTGGTTGTTGGAGGCCAATCATCTCAGCCCCAGGACATTGCTGCAGGAGTTCCTCAGGGTAGTGTCCTAGGCCCAACCATCTTCAACTGCTTCATCAATGACCTTCGCTCCATCATAACGTCAGAAGTGGGGATGTTCGCTGATGATTGCACAGTGTTCAGTTCCATTCACAACCCTTAAGATAATGAAGCAGTCTGTGCCCGCATGCAGCAAGACCTGAACAACATCCAGGCTTGGGCCGATAAGTGGCAAGTAACATTCGTGCCAGACAAGAGAGAGTCTAACCACCTCCCCTTGACATTCAATGACATTACCATCGTCGAATCCCCAACCACCAACATCCTGGGGGTCACCATTGACCAGAAACTTAACTGGACCAGCCACATAAATACTGTGGCTACAAGAGCAGGTCAGAGGCTAGTTATTCTGCAGCGAGTGACTCACCTCCTGACTCCCCAAAGCCTTTGCACCGTCTACAAGGCACAAGTCAAAAATGTGATGGAATACCCTCCACTTGCCTGGATGAGTGCAGCTCCAACAACACTCCAAGAGCTTGACACCATCCAGGATAAAGCAGCCTGCTTGATTGGCACCCCATCCACCACTCTAAACATTCATTCCCTTCACCAGCGTCGCACAGTGGCTGCAGTGTGTACCACCTACAGGATGCCCTGTAGCAACTCGCCAAGGCTTCTTCGACAGCACTCCCAAACCCGAGACCTCTGCCACCTAGAAGGACAAGAGCAGCAGGCACATGGGAACAACATCACCTGCACGTTCCCTTCCAAGCCACACACTATCCCGACTTGGAAATATATCTCCGTTCCTTCATTGTCGCTGGGTCAAGATCCTGGAACTCCCTTCATAACAGCAGTGTGGGAGTACCTTCACCATATGGACTGCAGCGGTTCAAGAAGGCAGCTCACTACCAGCTTCTCAAGGACAATTAGGGATGGCCAATAAATGCTGGCCTTGCCAGCGATGCCCACATCCCATGAACGAATAAAAAAAAAGGGTGCCATGCTCGAAAAATATTGTCCTTCTTTGCACTGACATTACTTGCTCATGAAAAATTACTTTCCTCAGTCTTTAAATGTTTTAAATTGCTATCTGAGCATGGATCAGCTACTCAAGGGCCCAAGAACACATATATTTAAATTAACGTGTATGTGTTCAGCTGCTGTCAAGGTAATTGGCAGCTATTTCTGCTGAGTTTTTGTTCCGCTACAATGACCTGGATCCACCATTCATTTCTTGAGGTAAAAGTGACAGAGTTTTGCTGGTGACTAACGTACTTGCACAGCAGTTACAACAGAATATGGGGTCAGCCTCAGTGTGATGAATAGCTGCTTGTTGAGACTAGGAATTATTTACATGTTATATCAGCAAGCTGAATGGATAACTAACTAACATAGATTTAACAGTGTGTGTTGTTATGGTAAGATTATTCATCTGTTGTACATTTTTTCCATGAATGCTTCACCATTCACTACTCTAAGGTTTTATTTATATGTGATTGTGGTTGGTTAATAGGACAGCCTCTGGGACAGTGTGTGTGTGTGTGTGTGTGTGTGTGTACACGTTTATTTGTGCTAAATATGAGGAGTTGTGTTGTTTGTAAGGATTTTGGATATTGGGTCAAACTCCATTTTACTCTTTTAAGCTACTGAACGATTCAACATAAAGGGTTAACCAGTCTCTTTAAGGATTTGGACATTCGCTTGGATAGTACATTTACAGTACATTTGAAAGCAAGGGTTAACTTGCCATGGACATAGAATCATTGAATGGTTACAGCATGGAAGGAGGCCATTCGGCCTATCGAGTCCGTGCCAGCTCTCTGCAAGAGCAATTCAGCTAGTCCAACTCCCCCGCCCTATCCCCATAGCCCTGCAAATTATTTCCTTTCACGTACTTATCCAATTTCCTTTTGTAGTATAAATGCACAATTGGAAAACAGCAAAGTGCAGACCATTTAAACTGAACAGTTGGACATCAGTTTAACACTGCAGGAACAATATAGTACAGAAAGCGTAGACAGGCTGAGACTTCCAATAACAACTGATAAGGAGAAGCTTCCAGTAGCTTCCAGAAGGTTTTCAATGTCAACAACAACTCCGAAGGACAAAGAACTGATAGGACACCTGGCTTCACGTAGAGGGGAGGATATAAGCGGTTCATACGGTCCATGAGTGGTTCAACCAGCCGTCCATCTTAACGCTGTGGACAAATTGGGCCTACAAATTGAGGTTCACAACTATTTGCAAAAGCATATAAAGATAAGACATCATCGCAGTCAAAACAACAGACAACAGACAACATCGGAGAAGCTGGAAGAAGCTTCAAGGATTAACGACGCAGCATGAGCTCCTCTGAGGCTTTGTTTCTGAACTTTGACAAAAAAGATTTTGATTCTGAGCTTTGACCAAACCATTTTGTCTCTAAACTTTGATGAAAAGGCAAACCTCGATGAGCAGAACCTCGTCACAGCACTCAACACATCTCTCAATGACGCACCTGTTACTGCAGCAATTGACACCCTACTTCTAGACCTAGACGGCTACTTTGATCCATCAGGTTGTATATGCTACTTGTTCGCTTTGCTTTGTGCCTGCTCATGTGCTGTTTTAAATCATTAAGTGTTGCGAACCCCACTTGTATCATCGGGTAGATTAATCCTTGTATTGGTTGAGTTGCTTTACGCTTGCTATGTGCTTCTTTTAAATCACTGAATAAAGAATCACTTTGATTCACAAAACTACTGCGTCAGGTGGCTTTCTTTGTCTGAACTATCGTCTAGGTCCATGAACCTATGGGAAAGACCCTAAATTCCCCACATGTTCTTCAGCCATATCTAGCCAATAAGCTTTTTGGGATGTTTTGTTTAATAGGGTTTTTTTTAGTAAACCCTGTCTGCTTGGGGCTTGAGGGGATGTGAGTGTCTACTTTTTGGGGGAGAGTCTGAACTTTCTTTAGGATTGTGCATCCACATGTACTATTTGGGTGACTGGCTGGGAATTAGATAGGCAGACAAAAAACATTTCTAAATAGGCTGAAGTGTCCATTTTCCTTTTTAATATTTTCTACTTTTATAAGTACAATGCTGCAAAATAACATTTTGTTTATGTCATGAAAAAGGGTTAATGATGTAGATGTATTAAATTTAACTAAACTAGTCCCTCGTGTTGCCAATTTACGAATGCCAGCTGTCAGGAGGACCCTTGCTTGACCGGGCTGCATATGGGGAAGTCTGGTGGTGTTTATTAGGAAATGGGCTGTGAGATTTCTTCCAGGTAGCCAGATGCATTATACAGAAGAGATCAAGTTACTATAACATTACAGTTTGCACTGTGTTTTCATTTCCTTGTGGTAACTAGAATCAGTGACTGAAAGTGGGATTTGTCAAAATGAGGGGACTAACGCCCGCCTCAGGCCCCTGTGATCCTGCTCCTGTAACCTTTCATATTGCCAACTGGTATGATTAGGGAAAGAAAGAAGAAGGAACTTGCATTTATATAGTGCCTTTCACATCCCAAAGCGCTTTACAGGTAATGAGATACTTTTTTGAAATGTAGTCACTGTTGCAATGTAGGAAATGCTGCAGCCAATTTGCACACAGCAAGGTCCCACAAACAGCAATGAGTTATCTGACCAGATAATTTGTTTATGGTGGAAGGATAAATATTGGCCAGGACACCAGGGAGAACTCCCTTGCTCTACTTCAAATAGTGCTGTGCAATCTTTTACATCTTTTACATCCACCTGAGAGGGACAGACAGGGCATCAGCTGCTGGTCTCTGCTGATTTTAAAGTGTTCCGATAGTCTGATTGTGGATGGATTTCAGAAGCACTTGGTTATATCTGCATAAAAAAGGTCAAATGATCAAATATTTGCTTCAAGTCCCAGCAATGCAGTGGACAGGTTACAGCAAATGGGATCACAAAGTTTCTGATTGGTAATCTAGTATCTTACAACCACTTAATGCTTCTGATGGTTTTACCAACATGACCTAATAGCAAATACTTATAAAAAGCATTGCATCACTCTTTCAGGATAGTGCCCGATATTCAACGACAGTAAGAGGGTAGGACTAGTGCATCTCCAAAAAAAAAGGCTTAAACTCATCAGTGAAAAGTGCCAAGAGACCAGATTGCAGCAGAGAGTGGGTGTGGAACCTGTATCTATGGCCAGGCGTGCTATCAGATGCTTGTACTGGGGATTAATTAAAGAAGAAATAACTTTTCGATCTCCCAGAGCTGATTGTTCAGTGTCAGTGTGAACAGAATCAAAATGGTGCCAGTTGAAGGTGGAATATCCAGTACTGGAGTGGGTGTGAGATACTACTGCTAAAAGAGGCTGAGCAAGTGAAGGAAGTATGCAAACATCTTTCAGAGTACAAATCGGAGCGGGGGGTCGGGGGGGAAGATTTCCTCTGGTTGATAGGTGTTAGCAACATTGAAAATGTAACAGATTTCTTCCGATCTCTGTTTGTAGCAGAATTGTAATTGCGTTATTTTATGAAAAGCTTTCACAATCTCGCCAGATAGTATCAAGCAGGAAGTCGTCCCACATCAATTAGAGGAATTCTTCCCTCCCTTCTCACGATTCAACAACTCTGTATGACAGTTGTCTCCAGCTCTCAAGCAGCCTCAGAAAGGAAACTTCAGAGAAAGATTCCAAATACAAATTTCACATTTTAGGGGATGTATTATAATCTTACATAGGGGCGTTACTTCTAGCACTTTTATTTAAAGCAAGATTACATCTTTAATAAAAAAATACTGGCTATTTAATTTCTTTTTAATTAGTTGTAAACTATCAGAAACCTTGCAGTAATGGTGTTACAATCACTAATCACAGTTATGAAGTCCCTTGTTCATTGATATAGAGCACACTGATAGGCACTACCAATGCAATCATTATCCATACAGAATATATATGTATTCCTGCATTACACAGTGAATACAATTCAAAAGTACTTCATTGGCTGTAAAGCGCTTTTGGTCATCCTGAGCATGAGAAAGCCTTCTTTATGTACTTAAAAAAATTGTTTATTCATTCTCAAGATATCGGCATCGCTGGCAAAGCCAGTATTTATTGTCTATCCCTAGTTGCCCTGAGAAGATAGTGGTGGGCCTTCTTCTTGAACTACTGCAGTAGCATTTTTTTTGATACAACTGACTGGCTTGTTAGGCCACTGCAGATGGCAGTTAAGAGTCTAATGACGTCACATAGGCCAGCCCGCGAAGGACGGCAGGTTTCCTTCCCTAAAGGACATTAGTGAACCAGTTGGATTTTTACGACAGCTTCACGGTCACTTTCACTGATATCACTTTTTTATTTCTAGATCTTTTAAACTGAATTTAAGGCATATGATTGTTCTTTTCTTTCCCTTCCATGTGCGCATCTTTCCCATTTCCTTTTAATTGCTAATCCCATTTCACATTTTTGTTTCCCCCCTCTCTGTGTCCCTTCTCTCTGCTGTGCCCTTTACTCATTCTGAGCCCACCTGATACTTGTGCTGTCAAATTTTTTCACCTCAATTGCAGCATTTTCTGCTGAAACCCAAACTACTTTTTTGAAATTTTGGAGAATAGGCAGATGTTTTGGAATTTCCTCTTCGTTAGTAAGAGTGGAATACCTCATCACTAGAAAACAAGATTTCTCTATAATTAGTACTTTTCTCAGCCTTCGAGTATTTCAGCTACATCTCTGTAACTATCCATTTCTCTCTGTCTAATATTATATAATATATTAAAAGTTTTACCTATGCTTGTACTTCCTGTGTTTACAGGAGGGTCACGTCACACATGCATTAGTTTATGTAATACAGATTAGGTAAGTGTAGATTTTATTATATGTGTGACTGTTTGCTAATTTGATGTTGTAGCTGGGGGCATTCGTCTTACCTCTGTCGGTTAATATTAATAGTTTTATTACGGTCGGATGACTTCGCTGCCTAATTCTGGAAGAGAGAGAGATATCTACTTTCCACAGTGTAATATTTGACTTACAGTAAGCAATGCCATGAGAGATATGCTATTATATCTTTTATATGGCTCTCCCACTGATTCAGAAAAGAAAAACATTTAAATAAAATTGATATCTATATCTTACTAAATATCTTGTGCCTGTGCACAATTCCTGACAATAGAACTTTACTTCTTGTTGTCAATCTTTTCGTCAAACTTTTGTCAGCAAATTGCCATTATAAATTCATATGTTCACAGTTATAACGTAAGCCTCCTATGTAAACATCACACTGTAATTGCACAATCAGACCATTGGGTGGCAGAATTCTACGTTTTCCCGACAAATAGCTCAAACTACTTTCTGAAAGTTTTTTTCGATGAAAATTTTTGATGCTCCATTTTTTCTGAGTAATTGAAATTTCTAATGTTCAAAATAAGGATTCAAACAAAATTTTTAAAAATTCAAAAAATATTTTTCGGTCTGTCTATATCTACTTTAAAAATCTTACATTTATGTTCACTTTCTGTCTACTAAACTTGCTGTCACTTTTTTGTCACCAATTTTGTGGCAACTTCTTCCCATCGCACATCCAGATTTATAATGGAATCACCTATGTGAACTTGTTACCCTGTAATTGCACCACATGGCTATTGAGTGACTTCTCCAGAAATCACACAAAACGCTTTCCGAAAATCTTTTTATTTGAGGGGACCTTTGGCCTCCTGCTGCCTACTCTTGGTGGGACTGCGTGGGGAGGGAGCGGTGTAGGGTAGATGAAGGATTAAGGGTGAGATGGGTGGGGGTGGATCAAGGGGGAGGGGAGGATACAGGGGCTGAGCAGGTAGTTCAAAGGGAAGGGGGTGGGGTAGTGATGGGAGTGGGCGATGATTGGAAGGGGAGGGTAGGGGATGCAATGGGCGTCAGAGCATAGGGGAAGCATGAAGGATGGGCGAGGGAAGGGAGCTGCTGTGGGCCATAGTATCCCCGTAGCCCCCGCCCCAAATGCAGCCTGCAGCCATTGCTGGCTCTTTTCCCTGCCACATCACCCACCACCTCTCACCTCTCACCTGAAAGGAAAGAAGAAAAAGGCAGAGATAAACAGAAGAGGATGGAGAGAGAAACAAAAAGAAGAGTTAGGGAGAGAGAAGCAGAAAAGAAAAAGAAAGAGACAGAAGCAGAAGAGGAGACACAGAGAGAGAAACAGCAACACAAAGACAGCAGAGACAGTTAGGAGATAGATGATATTCAATTTACCATATGCAGTGCCACAGGAGGCCGACTGGTATGTTAAGTAAATAACAACAATAAGAGCACCAACTTGAATTTAGATTGCACTTTTAACCTAGTAAAACATCCCAAGATGCTTCACAGGAGTGTAATCAGACAAAAATTGACACCGAGCCAAAGAAGGAGACATTAGGACCAAAAGCTTGGCCAAAGAGGTAGGTTTTAAGGAGGAGAGAGATGTGGAGAAGCAGAGAGGTTTAGGAAGGGAGATTCCAGCGCTTAGAGCTTAGACGGCTAGGGCACGGCTGCCAATGATGGTGTGAAGGAAGGGGGTGATTGACAAGAGGCCAGAGTTGGAGGAATGCAGAGTTCTCGGAGGGTTGTAGGGCAGGAGGAGGTTACAGAGATAGGGAAGGGCGAAGCAATGGAGGGATGTGAACACAAGGATGAGAATTTTAAAATTGAAGCATTGGTGGACTGGGTGCCAGTGTAGGTCAGCAAGCACAGGGGCGATGGGTGAACGGGAATTGGTGCAAGGTAGGATATGGATAGCAGAGTTTAGGATGAGCTTATATTTATGGAGGGTAGATGATGGGAGGCCGGCCAGGTGAGCATTGGAACAGTCTAGTCTGGAGGTAAGAAAGGTATGGATGAGGGAATTGCCGCTAATGCTACCTGTCGTAATCTGATGCCATCTGGAGGCAACAAATGGGTCCAGTCAATCATAAGATGAATATAAAAATTGGCTGACTTCAAGCACTTATCAGAATAATTCATAGGTCACTCATGTCTCTTATTTGATCATAATATGGACACGACTGCACCAACGAGCAAGTCTTGAAAATAGGAAATTTGTGCTTTTGTGCAAAAGCCAAATGAGGCTGGGCTAGTGCTGCTTCTGGAAATTCAATATTTACCTTTGAAGTCTGAAGCTAAGTAGATAGAATTGATCTAGAGACTCAAATGATATCAGCGATACACCGTTCATAGCATACTTTGTGTGATTTTCCTTCTGTTTGTGTGTGGCAATCAGAATTGCAGCTGCTTGAGAACAGAAGGAAGTTACCTACGGTATTGAACTCACATAATTATGTGCATGCTTTCAGAGGTCCAAGGGGAACCCTGGGCTTTCTGAAACTTGGCAGGACATAGGACTGCTCCTTGTTTCACCTTAACAAAAAGTAAAAGCTTCTGTGATTCATTAAATTCAGGTCACATTTCCATGGCAACATTTTATCCTGGCCAACTAGTAATGCTACATTGTTGAGTATAAATGCCTGTTCCTGCTTTGTCGTCAATCAGTCATAGTTTACCTTCCTTGACAACGATGATGCTGTTGTGGCATCCCTTGTGAAAAATCTTGACCAATTCAAGATTACGACAATAGAGATCTTGACTGACTGAAAGGAAATGCTTTGGGTTGTAAAGCAAATGGTCGTCTTAGCTTTCTTGGGCATGTATTTTAGATTTTTTAATTGTATTTTTGTAAATTGCTTCTAAATCTTGATGGGCAAATTCAGCAACACTGCAACTCCTGGAATGGAGGGTGAGTCCGAGCTAAGGGTATGGCAACATGGTGCTGATTGTTTACCGTCGAGTGAGGTTCTGCTCAGGAAGTGCAGATTTTGTTAAACTTTCCCAAATGTAACCTGAAGGAACTTATTATTACAATAAAGTTGAACAAAATTCGATGGAAGCCACAACGAGGTGAGCATTCCACCGTTCAGTGTTACGAGCAACGACTGAGAATCCTAAAGAAAGTGTTTATAATTTTGCGACAAATGGCGACCAGAGGGAATCTGTATGAACATGTTTATTATCTCACGAGATAGTGACCAGAGGGAATCTGTATCAACACATTTCCCAACTCACTACGCCCAGTGACCAGAGGGAATCTGTATGAACATGTTTATCATTTCACTACACAGTGACCATAGGGAATCTGTATCAACACATTTACCATCTCACAACTGTCAGTGACCAGAGGGAATCTGTGTGAACACATTTCCCATATCACTATACACAGTGATCAGAGGGAATTTGTATCAACAATATAATCATCTTACTACACACAGTGACCAAAGGGAATCTATATGAATAATTTTATCATCTTACCTGTGGGAATCTGTTTCAACACGTTTCCCATCTCACTAAAGTTTATCTAAAGTTTCCCATTTTACCACATCTTACGACACATAGTGACGTGTGGAAATTTGTATTAACAATTTTCCTTTTTTATTCGTTCATGGGATGTGGGCGTCGCTGGCAAGGGACAAGGCCAGCTTTTATTGCCCATCCCTAATTGCCCTTGAGAAGGTGGTGGTGAGCCGCCTTCTTGAACTGCTGCAGTCCGTGTGGTGAAGGTTCTCCCACAGTGCTGTTAGGAAGGGAATTCCAGAATTTTGACTCAACGACGATGAAGGAACGGTGATATATTTCCAAATCGGGATGGTGTGTGACTTGGAGGGGAATGTGCAGGTGGTGGTCCCATGTGCCTGCTGCCCTTGTCCTTCTAGGTGGTAGAGGTTGCGGGTTTGGGAGGTGCCGTTGAAGAAGCCTTGGTGAGTTGCTGCAGTGCATCCTGTGGATGGTACACACTGCAGCCACGGTGCACCGGTGGTGGAGGGAGTGAATGTTTAGGGTGGTGGATGTGGTGCCAATCAAGCGGGCTGCTTTGTCCTGGATGGTGTCGAGCTTCTTGAGTGTTGGAGCGGCAAAAATCCAGGCAAGTGGAGAGTATTCCATCACACTCCTGATTTGTGCCTTATAGATGATGGAAAGGCTTTGGGGAGTCAGGAGGTGAGTCACTCGCTGCAGAATAACCAGCCTCTGACCTGCTCTTGTAGCCATAGTATTTATGTGGCTGATCCAGTTAAGTTTCTGGTGAATGGTGACCCCCCAGGATGTTGATGGTGGGAGATTCGGCGATGGTAATGCCGTTGAATGTCAAGGGGAGGTGGTTAGACTCTCTCTTGTTGGAGATGGTCATTGCCGGGCACTTGTCTGGCGCGAATGTTATTTGCCACTTATGAGCCCAAGCCTGGATGTTGTCCAGGTCATGCTGCATGCGGGCACGGACTGGTTCATTACCAGAGAGGTTGCGAATGGAATTGAACACTGTGCAATCGTCAGCAAACATCCCCATTCCTGACTTTATGATGGAGGGAAAGTCATTGATGAAGCAGCTGAAGATGGTTTGGCCTAGGACACTGCCTTGAGGAACTCCTGCAGCAATGTCCTGAGGCTGAGATGATTGGTCTCCAACAACCACTACCATCTTCCTTTGTGCTAGGTATGACTCCAGCCACTGGAAAGTTTTCCTCCTGATTCCCATTGATTTCAATTTTACTAGGGCTCCTTGATGCCACACTCGGTCAAATGCTGCCTTGATGTCAAGGGCAGTCGCTCTCACCTCACCTCTGGAATTCAGCTCTTTTGTCTGTGTTTGAACCAAGGCCGTAATGAGGCCTGGAGCCGAATGGTCCTGGCGGAACCCTAACTGAGCATCGGTGAGCAGGTTATTGGTGAGTAAGTGCCGCTTGATAGCATTGTAAACAACACCTTCCATCACTTTGCTGATGGTTGAGAGTGGATTGATGGGGCGGCAATTGGCCGGATTTGGATTTGTGCTGCTTTTTGTGGACAGGACATACCTGGACAATTTTCCACATTATCGGGTAGATGCCAGTGTTGTAGCTGTACTGGAACAGCTTGGCTAGAGGCTCGGCTGGTTCTGGAGCACAAGTCTTCAGCACTGCAGCCGAGATGTTGTTGGTGCCCATAGCCTTTGCTGTATCCAGTGCACTCAGCCGTTTCTTGATATCACGTGGAGTGAATCGAATTGGCTGAAGACTGGCTCCTGTGATAGTGAGGATATCGGGAGACGGCCGAGATGGATCATCCACTTGGCACTTCTGGCTGAAGATGGTTGCAAACGCTTCAGCTTTGTCTTTTGCACTCACATGCTGGACTCTGCCATTTGAGGATGGGGTGTTTGCAGAGCCTCCTCCTCCCGTTAGTTGTTTAATTGTCCACCACCATTCACGACTGGATGTGGCAGGAGCTTTGATCTGATCCGTTGTTTGTGGAATCGCTTAGCTCTGTCTATAGCATGTTGCTTCCGCTGTTTAGCGTGCATGTAGTCCTGTGTTGTGGCTTCACCAGGTTGGCAACTCATTTTTAGGCATGCCTGGTGCTGCTCCTGGCAGGTTCTTCTACACTCCTCATTGAACCAGAGTTGATCCCCTGGCTTGTTGATAATGGTGGAGTGAGGAATATGCCAGGCCATGAGGTTACAGATTGTACTGGAATACAATTGTGCTGCTGATGGCCCACAGCGCCTCATGGATGCCCAGTTTTGAGCTGCTAAATCTGTTCTGAATCTATCCCATTTAGCACGGTGGTGGGGTCATACATCACGTTGGATGGTGTCCTCGGTGTGAAGACGGGGCTTCATCTCCACAAGGAATTGTGTGGTGGTCACTCCTACCAATACTGTTATGGACAGATGCATCTGTGACAGGTAGATTGGTGAGGACGAGGTCAAGTAGGTTTTTTGCTCGTGTTGGTTCGCTCACCAAATGCCGCAGGCCCAGTCTCGCAGCTATGTCTTTCAGGACTTGGCCAGCTCGGTCAGTAGTTGTGCTACCGAGCCACTTTTGGTGATGGACATTGAAGTCCTCCACCTAGAGTACATTTTGTGCCCTTGCTACCCTCAGTGCTTCCTCCAAGTGCTGCTCAACATGGAGGAGGACTGATTCATCTGCTGAGGGAGGACGGTAGGTGGTAATCAGCAGGAGGTTTCCTTGCCCATGTTTGACCTGATGCCATAAGATTTCATGGGATCTGGAGTCAATATTGAGGACTCCCAGGGCCACACGCCTCCTGGCTATATATCACTGTATCGCCATCTCTGGTGGGTCCGTCCTGCCAGTGGGACAGGACATAGGGATGGTGATGGAAGAGCTGGGACGTTGGCTAAAAGGTTATAATTCTGAGAGTATGGCAATGTCAATTTTGGCACAAGTCCCCAGATGTTAGTGAGGAGGACTTTGCAGGGTCGACTGGGCTTGGTTTGCCTTTGTCGTGTCTGGTGCCTAGTGGTCCGCTCGGTTTTATTCTTATTATGACTTTCTGTGGCGAGATTGTACAACTGAGTGGCTTGCTAGGCCATTTCCGAGGGCTATTAAGAATCAAACAGATTGCTGTGGGTCTGGAGTCACATATAGGCCAGACCGAGTAAGGACGGCAGGTTTGCTTCCCTAAAGGGCATTAGTGAACCAGATGGGTTTGTTACAGCAATCCAGTAGTTTCATGGCCACCATTACTGATACTAGTTTTTCTATTCCAGATTTTATTTAATTAATTGAATTTAAATTCCCCAGCTACCGTGGTGGGATTTGAACTCATGACTCTGGATTATTAGTCTAAGCCTTTGGATTACTAGTCCAGTAACATAACCACTATGCTACCGTACCCTCGTAAAAACAAGTTACAAATTGTATGAACAACTTTATCATCTTACCTGTGGGAATTTGTATCAACACGTTTACCATCTCACTACACACAGTGACCAGAGGGAAACTGTATTAACACATTTCCCATGTCTGTCCCATGTTGTTGCAGTCTAACTGCGGTAAAAAGCAGAAACTGCTCCCTCTGTCCAGGACCACCTGTGAGAAATGCGGTTGCAGATCTACTAATCTTTATTAGTTCACTTATTACAATTTGCCTTGGAGAGACTGTGAACTTACAAATAGTTGGGTTATTAGTCCATTTCCATAACCACCAGGCTATGATTCCCTCAATCCAGTAGTCCAAAGTTAGGGGTCTTTCTCCCATTTGAGTTTGCAGCTTTCTATTGTTTGTTGCCTTGTCATGTAAGCAGAGAAGTAGTGCTGAGATGTTAGAAGTTTGAAGAGCATCTAGAGTGACATACAAGTGTTCACCCTGCATTCCAGCTGGTGTGTGAGCACATGAACATGCATCATACAGGTAAGGTTATGTTCTGACTTGTTTTTGAGGTCACCTTTGTAAATGGTAAGGTGAAAACAAGTCCACTTTGAAGTATCTATAATAAAGTATGCCTTGCTGCCGTATGTGCACACATGTAAAGAATGGAAAGAGCTGTTTTGTGAGGGCTCAGCACACAGCCTGAGTCATCGTTTAGCATAGTGACAGTAAACGCTTTGTGCATCTCCTTGGTATGGTGAAATACTGCCGAGACATAGCTTGGCTGACTTCCTGAGGCCATTAACCTTTATTTCTCAACTGCTCCCATATCCTTTGACTGTCTTAGTATTTACGGTATCTGCCAGCCCTGTTCTCCTAAGAGCTGACCACCCAGTATATCCTCTGCTTGAAATAATAGACACTATGAAATGCCAGACAATGAAGGCATCATGGCTGGTTCCAGTTTCTTTTCATTAGCTATCATCTGAACAGCAATTGGACCTGTAATTCCACGTTGCCATTTGCCCCAATCTTGCGCTGCTGAGCTGGAACTTCCATCCACCGATCCACTCCACGCAGACCTTGCCGTTAAAGTGCAGCCTTTAAAAAGCCAAAAATGGTTGAAGATTTCGGCAGTAGGCTGGGGAGCAGTAGGGTTAGTCGTATTGTCAGAGGTACCATCTTTCGGATGAGATATTCAACCGAGGCCCCGTCTGCCCTCTCAGGTGAACGTAAAAGATCTCATGGCACTATTCGAAGATGAGCAGGGGAGTTCTCCCGGTGACCTGGCCAATATGTGTCCCTCAAACAACACCTAAAATAGATGATCTGGTCATAACCTCATTGCTGTTGGACCTTGCTATGGGCAAAGTGGCTGCTGCTTTTCCTACATTACACTTCAAAAGTACTTTGTTGGCTCCAAAATGCTTTGGGACGTCCTGAGGTCGCGAAAGGCGCTTTATAAATGCGAGCCTTTCTCCAAAATGTTTTCAAGACTGTCAGGAGCCATCTTCTGCAGTAACCTATTTCATTTGTGACATTTTTAAAGAATGTCTTCAAGTGCAGGAACAGGCAGAAAGAAGCACCCACAGAAGGGAGCAAGACATTAGAAAGAGGATGAAAGGAAGAGTACAACATTTTAATTGCCAGGGGTTTCCTTGGAGCTGCTCCTGCACCACTGGCCTAACTTCGCGGGAAATGTGGCGGAAACCCTGTTTATGTGCAATGAAGTTTCCGACGGTGGCGGACCGGGCTCCGAGGAAATTCCTAACCAACGAGGCTGACCTACAGGCAAACCTGGCTGAAATGCAGCAAGAGAAAGACTACTGGGTGCCCTTGGGAGAAAACCTCAGAAAACTGTCTCATGTGGATAGTTCTAATTTGCATTTGAATGAATCAATACTAACCTCTTCCCAATATCAACTGCTTCCACCATCTCACGAGGGATCCTGTTCAATAGATTGACCACTTATTCACTGAAATATTGTTAATTGTGGAGGGAGGTGACAGCAACAATGTGCACCACCTCTCTCATCCCACGGCTGCAGACCAGTGCCGGAAAAAGCTCAGTGACCTACTGAGGGCAGACAAGGTGACACGCTGACCATTGCCCCGTTTCTTCCTTGGGCTTCATGCCCATTCCCTAGTTGCCCTTGAGAAGGTGGTGGTGAGCCTTCTTCTTGAACCGCTGAAGTCCATGTAGTGAAGGTCCTCCCACAATATTGTTAGATAGCGAGTTCCAGGATTTTGACGCAGCGACAATGAAGGAATGGTGACATATGTCCAAGTTGGGATGGTTGACTTGGAGAGGAACTTGGAGGTGATGGTGTTCCCTTGCACCTGCTGCCCTTGTCCTCCTACGTGGCAGAGGACGTGGGTTTAGGAGGTGCTGTCGAAGAATGCTACTTCAGTAGGAGGAACAATTGTAGTGTCATGCTACTGTTCTTCAGTGGAGATCCCATGACTCACCTGTAGTGAATGCCCTTGGCATCTGCATGGCTGGCTGCTTCTGTATCTTACCTGCCTCTTCTGCAGTCCTCTGAGGAGGCCAGATGGACGGGGTGGATGGGTTCTTAACCTGAGAGGAGAAGTCCTCCTCCTGTATACACCTATTGTTGGTTGCCCCTTGTTGTCCAAGGATCTATATGATCAATGCAGACCTTTGCCCTCCACTAAAAAGTGTGAAGCTTGCTACTAAAATATTCTGCCTAGGTTCTGTGGACCAGAAGTGAGAACTTGTTGGAAATTGGAGCCCAAGGTCTCTACAGTGCAGTACAGTATTGGCAAGCAAAGCGGCATCAGCGCTTGTGTCCTACGTCCTTGTCGTTGACCCCACAGGATGCCCTGGAGTTCCCACTTGCTACATTGGTGGTCTTCAGGTTCCCCAAACCCTTTCACAAGTCTACACAGATGTTAGAGCAGCACTGCTGCATGTTCTCTGCTCTCCCATACAGGAAACTCTGAAGGCTCTCAAAGAATTGCATGAAGAGTTTCTGTTGATTTATTGGTGTAGTTTAGTATACAATTGCTTAAGGGAGGAAACCAAGGATCCTGCAGCAGCTGCCTACCAGTCCCCAGCCCTCGCTTCCTCTGTTTGTTGTTCATCTATTGCCACCTCTATTTGTTCCTCCTCACTAATGTTCACCCGGTGTGCCCTCTAATCTAATTCTCCTGAAGTGGATGTTTTTGTGCAAGGTCCCGCATGTTTGACGAGGTGGGGTGTCATGGAGCTGCTTCCTGCTCCTTCCTGATGTCAGCATCCATGTCTTGGGAGACCCCTATCCATAGGAAAATGAATCAGTTGTGTGGCCAATAGCTGTGCACTTAGTAACAAGGCATAAACTGTCCCTTGCTGCAGAGAGGCAAATGTCGCAGCCTCTTAGTCACTGAGCTGGCCCAATAGAATCCAGCAGTGTTGGCCGACTATGTAACCAGCACAGATGCACCTGCTCATTGGGAGCAGCCCATTTTTGGGGCCAAATGCGTATTCCTCCTTAATCAGTCCATTTTTCTGCCGCTACAACTTCTTCCTAATAGGGTGTGATCTTTATGCACAGTGGGGTCTTCTTGTACTATTGTCGAGATGGGGTGTGTTCTTCATGCAGTCAGATTCTCTTGTACTGTTATACAGATAGGGTGCATTCTTTGTGTATGGTGTACTTTTGTTGGTGTACTTCTAAAGCTATGGACCAGTGTTGGTCCATAGCTTTAGAAGGTCCAGAATACATATTTCAAAGCATGTTTGATCTGTACCTGTCTGAGGTTGCACGGGACACATTGCAAATGCCTATCTATGAGAGCTGGCATCTGAGAGTGAACACATGGCTTATCTTTATTTTAAGGTTTTTGCTTCCCTAACCCAGTTCAACTGCATCCGAGAACTTTTGAACTGATACTTGATTCTTTCTGAAATGCCCAGTGTAAAAGCAAATTAGTTTACTTCCTGTCAGTGGGAAAATAAGGAAAGTGAGTTTTTTTTGTTTCTTTTCTGTTTTTCAATTTTCCCTAAAGAGCCACAAGCTTTTTTTGCCGTTTATGTTTCCATGACATTGTCTTTGTTCCAGGTGGGAAACGTGCAGGACCACTGCATGATTTTGGAGTTGCTTGTAGTTGCTAGGGAATGCAGGCTGTGGAACACAAGGAGAGACAATGGGATGACTGTGGGTTGCTGTGAGACTGTAGGGATTTCCCAGAGCAACTGCTAGTCACAGTCACTGCAGGATGGGTGGTAGATTAAAACTAATATAAGTTTGGTTTCCAAGCTCTCAGTTGTGCAAATTAAAAGCCTTGTAATAAATATGAATTACAACATGTGATTTGCGTAACATATACACTTAGCACCATTTACTGCAGAAAACTGAGATAACTTTGGAAATCAAAACCAGAACATGTTCAGGTTGCAGTCCAGTTATGTGCCTATTGTGCTTAAAAGCAAATCGACGTGTTGAGGGGAAAATTCTTATCTCATGAAAAAGCAGTGAATTATTACACTCTCAGATTGTCTCAAAGCACTTCACAACCTGTTGAAGTGTAGTCACTTTTTGATTGACGGAGGATAGTTGGCCAGGATACTAGGAGAACTTCCCTGCTCTTCTTCAAATAGTGCCATGGGATCTTTTACATCCATCTAAACAGACAGATGGGGTCTTCGTTTAACATCTCATCCAAAAGGACGGCACCTCCGACAATGCAACATTCCCTCAGTATTGCAGTTAAGGCTGTGTAAATATCCCCATCCTCAATGATGCCAGAGTCCAGCACATGAGTGCAAAAGACAAGGCTGAAGCGTTTACAACCATCTTCAGCCAGAAGTGCCGAGTGGATGATCCATCTCGGCCTCCTCCCGATATCCCCACCATTACAGACGCCAGTCTTCAGCCAATTCGATTCACTCCATGGTGATATCAAGAAACGGCTGAGTGCACTGGATACAACAAAGGCTACGGGGCCCCGACAACATCCCAGCTGTAGTGCTGAAGACTTGTGCTCCAGAACTAGCTGCGCCTCTAGCCAAACTGTTCCAGTACAGCTACAACACTGGCATTTACCTGACAAAGCAGAAAATTGTCCAGGTATGTCCTGTCCACAAAAATCAGGACAAATCCAGTCCGGCCAATTATCGCCCCATCAGTCTACTCTCAATCATCAGCAAAGTGATGGAAGGTGTCGTCGACAGTGCCATCAAGCGGCACTTACTCACCAATAACCTGCTCACCGTCGCTCAGTTTGGGTTCCGCCAGGATCTCTCAGCTCCAGACCTCATTACAGCCTTGGTCCAAACATGGACAAAAGAGCTGAATTCCACAGGTGGGGTGAGACTGACTGCCTTTGGCATCAAGGCAGCATTTGACCGAGTGTGGCACCAAGGAGCCCTAGTAAAATTGAAGTCAATGGGAATCAGGGGGAAAACTCTCCAATGGCTGGAGTCATACCTAGCACAAAGGAAGATGGGAATGGTTGTTGGAAGCCAATCATCTCAGCCCCAGGACATTGCTGCAGGAGTTCCTCAGGGCAGTGTCCTAGGCCCAACCATCTTCAGCTGCTTCATCAATGACCTTTCCTCCATCGTAAGATCAGAAATGGTGATGTTCGCTGATGATTGCACAGTGATCAGTTCCATTCGCAACCCCTCAAATAATGAAGCAGTCCGTGCCCGCATGCAGCAAGACCTGGACAACATCCAGGCTTGGGCTAATAAGTGGCAAGTAACATTCATGCCAGACAAGTGCCAAGCAATGATCATCTCCAAAAAGAGAGAGTCTTACCACCTCCCCTTGACATTCAACAGCATTACCATCGCCAAATCCCCCACCATCAACATCCTGTGGGTCACCATTGACCAGAAACTTAACTGGATCAGCCACATAAGGTCAGAGGCTGGGTATTCTGCGACGAGTGACTCACCTCCTGACTCCCCAAAGCCTTTCCACCATCTACAAGGCACACGTCAGGAGTGTGATGGAATACTCTCCACTTGCCTGGATGAGTGCAGCTCCAACAACACTCAAATAGCTCGACACCATTCAGGACAAAGCAGTCTGCTTGATTGGCATCCAATCCACCACCTTAAACATTCACTCTCTCCACCACCGGCGCACCATGGCTGCAGTGTGTACCATCCACAGGATGCACTGCAGCAACTCGCCAAGGCTTCTTCGACAGCACCTCACAAACCCACGACCTCTACCACCTATAAGGACAAGGGCAGCAGGCACATGGGAACAACACCACCTGCACATTCCCCTTCAAGTCACACACCATCCCGACTTGGAAATATATCGCCGTTCCCTCATCGTCGCTGGGTCAAAATCCTGGAACTCCCTTCCTAACGGCACTGTGGGAGAACCTTCACCACACGGACTGCAGCGGTTCAAGAAGGCGGCTCATCAGCACCTTTTCCAGGGCAATTAGCGATGGGCAATAAATGCTGGCCTTTCCAGCGACGCCCACATCCCATTTTTAAAAAATTTCAGCCTTACATTATGCGCTCATACCTTAGACTTGATCTTTAATCCTTCACGTTCTCAAGCAGAGGTAAGCTGACCGTTGTTTGAGGGTCATAGATTACAGAGAAAGCCAGGCCTTTCCCCTTTTTTCTGTTGAATAATGAATTTCACTTTCCTTAATCCAGGAAGGACACAAATTAAGATTGGCAACTGAGGCATTTCTACATCTCATAGATCCTCAGTGTTGTGACGTTGTACTTGCATTTTTGAAGATTTCTTTTGTTCGGTGGTTCTAGTGAAAGTGTAACCTCGTTCCAAAGGAGCGTTAATGATTTTGCTAGAAAGTGAACAGAGGAAATCTTAAACACATTTACAATCTCATTGCACACAAAGACCAGAGGAACTCGTACTCCCAATTTGAAAATGGTTGTGTTTGTAAACAACATGAAGACATCAGAAACCACCCCAGTATTGAAGTCAGATGTTATTATGGAATTTATATATCAGTTATACTAACATCTATGAAGAGAAAGTGCTGGAGTGGCTTACTTACATTGGAATAGTGACTATGCTAGTACGCTCCTGGCTGGCCCTCCATCTTAGACCCTCCATAAACTTGAGCTCATCCAAAACTCTGTTTCCCATATCTTAACTCACACCAAGTCCCGTTAACCCATGGCCCCTGTGCTCGCTGACCTACGTTGGCTTCTGGTCCATCAAAGACTCCATTTTAAATGCTCATTGTCATGTTCTAATCGCTCCAAGGCCTCACCTCTCCCTATCTCTGTAACCTGCTCCAGCCCTACCACCCTTCAAGATCTCTGCGTTCCTCCAACTCTGGCCTTGTGCATTCCCAACTTCCTTTGGCCCACCATTGGCAGCCATGCCTTCAACTATCTAGGCAGTAAACTCTGGAATTTCCTCCCTAAACCTCTCCGCCTCGCTACCGCTCTCTTTCTCCTCCTTTAAGATGTTCCTTAAAATCTACCTCTTTGACCAAGCTTTTAGTCACCCATCCTAATATCTCCTTCTGTGGCTCGGTGTCAATTTTAGTTTGATTATGTTCCTTGGGACATTTTACTACGTTAAAGGCGCTATATAAATGTAAGTTGTTGTTATCCATGTTAATCCTTGAGATTGAGCAGGTGGAAACACTCTATGATTAAGTAGACTGTACATGGTCTGTGGAAGGAGCAGGAATGATGGGCTGTGTGACCTTTTTATGGTCCACATTTTCTGATATCTAAGGTATATATGTAACTTCTTTTGTTAAGTGGAAATACTCCATAGTTCTTATGTTCTCATTACCCTTAGTGTTGTTTCTGGTCAGTTATTTACAGAGCTTTGCTTCATGCAGCTCTTTTCTAAAGAAGTTAATCAACAAAGCATTAACCAATGTTGCTGGAATTTTGATCCACAAATCCATTGAAGTTTTTTAGAGTCTAATCTTGCATGACACTTTGGTTAGTTTTTCACTTCTGTCCTTTAGCTCTGAACTCACTCTATTAAAGCTGCAGTTATAATGGGGGGAATTTTAACCCTCCCACCCCCCCCCCCCCAAGATGGGCAGGTCAATGTCGGGTGGGGGGTTAAATTATTAAATATGAGAAACCCAACCCCAACCCGCCGTGAACCTGCCTACTTCCGGTTTAACAGGGGCGGTTTTGGCATCGGCTGAATAACCCGTTCTTGAGAGGCGGGTCAGTAATTATAATATTTAAATGAGGTTCCGTGCCTCAGATTTTGTTGGTGATATGGAATTAACGCCTCCAGTATGGGTTTCCCAGGATTCGGGAAGCCCACAGTTAAAGGGAGGCAGGAGCTGCCAGATCCAGCATGTAAGTGCATTTCCAGCACTGCTTGTGGGCCAGGAGGAGCAGGAGTGCATTCCCTCGGCCCCTCAAGCAAACCTGCCGTGATCTTCCCCCCCCACTCCCCCCCCCACAATCTCTGGACCCCTCCCACCCTCCTCTCCACTGCACTCCGAGCCCCCCCCCGCCGCCCCCCACCCACCCACTCGACTCTGATCTTCTCGATAGCCGGGGATCATCCCGAGCGGTCCCCGGCTGCTGCCTTGTTACCACAGACTTTCCCGCCCATCAGCCGGCCAACCTTCAATCTGGCTGGCTGCCAGGTGAGAAATGGAGTAAAAAAATTCTAGCGAGGTCCGTTAAATTCGTCAGGAACTCCGCGTCCCGGCATTTCCGAGTTTCTCAACCGCTGACAGGCACCCCCACGCCCTCCCCACCTCCCCGAAAATATCGAGGCCATTGTCTCTAGATCTGTACTCACTCCTATTAAGCTGCAGTAATACTGTCTCCAGATCTGTACTCACTCCTTTAAGCTGTAGTTATACTGAAGCTAGATCTGTACTCCTATTAAGCTGTAGTTATACTGTCACCAGATCTGCACTCACTCCTATTAAGCTGCAGTTATACTGAGGGTTAAATTCGGGAGTGCCCAATTCTGGACGTCCACCCCGGCCTAGCGGTATTACCCCACACACAAATGGTGAGGTCCGAGGAGCCCCGGATATCGAGGACCTCATCACCATGAAGATGGCTCTGCGGGACGAGGTAAGTCCTGCAAGTTTGGGTCACGCACTAGGTAAGTACTTAAGCTTGGGGTTGGGAGGTCGTCGGGATCGGGGGCTTGAACTTTGAATTGGGGAGCAGGCCAGTCAGGATTGGGGGCCTAAACTTTGGATCGGGAGGCAGGCGAGTTGGGATTGGGGGCCTGAACTTTGGATCGGGGCGGGTAAGTCGGGATCAGGGACCTGAACTTTGGATCAGGGGGTAGGTGTGTTGGGATCGGAAGCCTGCCAGCTCATCTATATTTTAGTGATTTTTTTGAGAGATAAATATTGGCCAGGACACCGGGGAGAATTCCCCTGCTCTTCTTCAAAATAGTGCTACCCACTTGAAAGGACAGATGGGGCCTCGGTTCAAGTTGTCCAAAAGATGGCAACTCCGACGGTGCAACACTGAAATGTGAGTCTGGATTACGTGCTCAAGTCTCTGGAGTAGGACTTGAACCCACGACTTTCTGACTCAGAGTCAAGTGTGCTACCACTGAGCTAAGGCTGATACCAAGTGGGCCACTTGGGTGAGGTCCTGGATGGGAATCCAGCGGGAGTCGGTGTCATGAAGGTGAGAGAACTGAGGCTGCGCGTGCAATGTAGTGGTTCCTGTTATCCGTTGGCACCAAGAGTCTAAACAGTCCCAAAGGGACAAGACTTCTTGGGAATCAAAACCAGAGAGCAGGGCAGGCAAGGCTTAAGGGAGACATTCGAGTGCTAGTGGCAGCACAGAGAAGAGCCATGAGGCTGATCCCCAGTTTTGGAGGGACTCAGTTATAATGAGAGACTGGAGATTAAAGATTAAGACACAAGTAGTGCCGTTTAAAAAATACAATCATATCGTGATCATAGCCGATCATAATCTAGGCTGTTACTTTAGTGTAGTACTGAGGGATTGCTGCACTGTCGAAGGTGATGTCTTTTGGACAAAACATTAAACCAAGGCCCTATCTGCCGTTTCATGTGAACGTAAAAGATCCCACGGCACTATTTGGAGAAGAGCAGGGGAATTCTTCCCGGTGTCCTGGCCAATATTTATCCCTCAACCAACATCACTAAAACAGATCGGGCAAAATCTTGCTGGAAAACGGCATCTTGCAATGTGCGCCGTTAGTTAGACCTTTTCCTGCACCATTCAGCTTGAAAATAATTTGTGCTGTAACTTGCTGCAAGTGCGAGCTGATAACAGCAAAAGGGCCATCTGGAACTTTAGTGAATGGCAGGACCAACAATGTATCTCCCTAACCAATGAGATTTAAGGATTGAGAAAGAAACTGGAACAACGGAGAAGGAGGGTGAATTAGAATCAAATCAGGTACAGAAAGAGAAATAAAGAGAGGGAAAGAAAGATTGGATTAAGAGAGAGAAAAAAGATATAAAAGAAGAGTGAGAAAAAATTTTAAAATTTGAAATTTGAAATTTTTAAATCTCTAAGAAGAATTTACTACATACAGGAATGAGACTCAACAGTTTAAATAGTACCATTCCTGGGCCGGAGAGATTGATTGGCATTTCATCATCAATTATCTCGTCAAAAGGGTACTTACACTGTTAATTATGAGCCCAGACTTTCTGCGGTGAGTTTAATGGGCAATTAATGTGCGAATCCAGCAATTTCTTAAAAATAATGGGGAGGCTAAGGGGGAGATGCCGTTTGTGTGAAGCAAACGCCAGAGCGGCATAAATCGACCAGCAAGTTCTGGAGATTTGCAACTCACGGAGTATCTCTTAATCCCCTGAACTTGTTGGCCAATTTGCGGCATTAATAACGGCGTGCACCGTTAACATTCCGTTATTTTTCCAGGATGATTTGACCCATTATCTCATTGTTGATTGTGGGCTCTTGCTGTGAGCAAATTGGCTGCCACATTTCCCTACATTACAACAGTGACTACACTTCAAAAGTGCTTACTTGGCTGCAAAGCGCTTTGGGACGTCCTGAGGTCGTGAAAGGCGCTATATAAATTAAAGTCTTTCTTCTTTAATATGGTAATAGAATTGTGTAATGTTACTCTGCAGGTCTGAGTTCGCATGCAGAAGTATGCAGTACTAAAGAAATATAACCAATGGGCACGACATTAATGGCTATACATACTCTGGGCACCAAGACTGTATTTGCAGAATGTGGAGCAGTTTTCGTTCAGGGCAGCCTGTTGCCTTCTCCAATATCACTGTATGCTTTTCATTTCAGCTTCCCCGCTATCCCGCGTGTTCTAAGTTGCAGTTCACGTTCACCTTCTCCACCTTCCTGCTCATTCCGCTTCTCTTGTGCCATCTCCGAATGCACTCCTGGGAAGCGCCAGGCTGTGGAATTTAGTGCATGACCCCCTTAGTTGGTATTCTAAGAAGCATAAATTGACTTACCTGTGAACTCTCCATTACCTCTCCTGACACCATGTGGTAATCTTGGGGGATCTTGAAAAATGCGAGCAAATGCTGTGAGCAGTAGTGTGCACATCACAAATCCCTCCACGTTAACTCTTATTGTGCCTGTGAGGTAAACGCAATAGATGGAGGACATTTTACCTGAAAGCTGCTGCATCTCCTTTGAATTTCTCCATTGAGTGAGTCTGTGTCCAGCACAGTCAGAGTATCAGTGCACAAGTTTGTTTATCGGATTTGGGAGCTTTTGACTGATATTCATGTTTTTTGTGCTTCTGTCCTGTTTACATTCCACGCCTGTGTGGAGTATTTTGAATTACAATAGCTGCTGCAGGTGCACGAAATTTATGCAACTCCTTTGCCTTGGAGGGGGTGCAGCGCAGATTCACCAGAATGATACCGGGGATAAATAGGTTAATTTGTGAGGACAGGTTGTACAGACTAGGCTTGTATTCCCTTGAGTATAGAAGATTAAGGGGTGATCTAATTGAGGTGTTTAAGGTGGGGGAGTCCAGCACAAGGGGGCATAACCTTAAAATTAGAACCAGGCCGTTCACGGGTAATGCCAGGAAGAACTTCTTCACACAAAGGGTAGTGGAAATCTGGAACTCTCTCCCCCAAAAAGTTGTTGAGGCCAGGTCAATTGAAAATTTCAAAACTGAGATTGATTGATTTTTGTTAGGGAAGGGTTTTAAGGGTTACGGAACCAAGACGGGTAGATGGAGTTCAGATACAGATCAGCCATGAATGGCAGAACAGGCTCGAGGGGCTGAATGGCCTACTCCTGGTCCTATGTTCCTATGTTCCCCTACAGTGGCCCACGTGCAATATTATTATCGCCTCTGTTTCCTCTTATGCATAATGCAAATGGGATGAACTGAGGCAAATGAGGAGGGGGAGGGGGGAGAAACTACGGAATATAAACATGGGCCAAACTTGTTTTTTTCTGTGATGCAGGACTAAATTTAGTTTGTTTTTGTTTTAGGAGGAATAGATTGTTATTCAAACCAGTCCGACAGCATTTTTATGTTCCTCTTTACTCACTTGCTCTCCTACCCTCCAGCTTTTCACTCCTTGCCCAGTAGAGCTCCACAGCTACTTTACCTAAGTAGTCATTATTCATGTAATTCACTGTTGCCAGTGAATGTTGGCAGACTACATGACAGCAGCTGACCCTCTCCTGTCCTCACCCACTGCTCACCCTTTCAGTGGGCATCTCTGGATTACAATCAGAAACAGCAACATTGGCTGATTTTCCCTTCTAAAGCCCAGGGTGATGAGACCAATTGTGCTGCCACCTTGGCAGAGATAAGTTAACACACAGCTCAGGGGTTGAACCTGGGACCTTGCTACTCAGTATAGCTCAGTAACTCACTGGATAAACTTGCACATTTATTGTATTTTAAAAAAAGAGGCTTGAGAATTTAAGTTAGCCGAGGTAATTTAATATTAACATTTATGAAAATTTCACAACCCCTCTTTGCAAATGACTTGCATTCAGAGCAGGAAAGAGCTTTATGGAGAAGTGCAATTCCTACACATTTTCTAGTTTGTGTCTTGTTTTCAGAAATGTCATACGAGGTACATTTTTACAATCGAGAAAGCTGTAGAACAGTTTATATAGTTCTCGTACGAGTTTTTAGGAAGCTTTCGCCTTGAACTAAGCTCAATATTTTCTGTTTTCTTGTTGCCCTCTCTTTTTGTCCTAGAGTCTAGGTGGGTTGTGAAGGATTTTTTTTCTTTCTTCATCCTGGGCGCTGTGCCATACGAGCCCGCACTGTACATATATCAGCTTCATTATTTGTATTCCCAAGTGTCCCTATCAATGAAAACAGCATTAGCTGGGATTACTATGTGCCCTTTTGCACTGATAATACTTATTTTTGTGTAGAATGGAATAGCATGTTATTTGTTGGTTCCAAAGCTATTCAGCTTGAGAGAACAGTGTGTTCTCTTTGGGGAGCTGATGTGAAACCATGGGGTCGATTTTAACTCTCAGACGGTTTTTGGCAGGAAACTGTAGGAGTCAGTTACTATCCAACCCACCTGGCGGCACCATGAGGCCATGGCGATTTTAACCACCGGGCCTCAATACCATGTCGATGGTCCACTTCCCACCCATAAAAGGGAAGGTGGCTGCTGGCCTTGTGAAAATCGGGCAGTCCTTGGCTGACTACCAATGTGCAGGTAGAGGTCGAGAAGGGGGTTCCGGAGGAGAGGTCAAGCAGGAGGCAAAAGGGTTTGGGGGTAGTCCAGAGCAGGGGAGGCCTAAACTCTTGCTCCTATTGGCCCTACAAAAAACAGGACCTCTTCACGTTTGGATCCTCTTCTGACTTGCTTGAGTGCAGTGCCTTTCCCGCTTAGGCCCGAGTTAAAATTGCAGTCAGGTGCCTCAGAAGAGCAGGTTAAAATAAGGATCAGCGTGAAGCAGGCGGGAAATCAGAGTGTAAGTCACCCGGGAGATTTTAACTGCCGGTCTACCTGGCTTCCGCTGAGCGGATAGGGTTAAAACCCACCCCTTTATTTCTCACTTCCACTCTTCAATTCATAATCGGCACAATCTGCCTTTTCATAGGTTCATTGTTCTCTCATATTGCAATGGAATTGATGAAGTCTTTATGTAATGCATCAAACAGCACTGGTTTAGGACAAGGGTGTTACAGCAACAATTTGGTAAATAGGAAAGAATAAATTCAAATAAGATTCAAACATGGGCTCTGCCTTACAGAATTTGGCTCATCTGAAGTGAAATTTAAATTCTCAGCTTATACTAACTTTCAAACTGAAAAAGAAACTTCACTGTAAATCAACCAATAGAATATACAGCTCCATTCAGCAACCAGTAAAATATATCACTGGATACAGCGACCAATAAAATACATCATTGGATACAGCGACCATTAAAATACATCAATGGATACAGCAACCAGTAAAATACATCACTGGATACAGTGACCAGTAAAATACATCGCTGGATACAGTGACCATTAAAATACATCGCTGGATACAGTGACCAGTAAAATACATCACTGGATACAGCAACCAGTAAAATATATCACTGGATACAGCGATCATTAAAATACATCGCTGGATATAGCAACCAGTAAAATACATCACTGGATACAGTGACCAGTAAAATACATCACTGGATACAGCGATCATTAAAATACATCGCTGGATACAGCAACCAGTAAAATACATCACTGGATACAGTGACCATTAAAATACATCGCTGGATACAGCGATCATTAAAATACATCGCTGGATACAGCAACCAGTAAAATACATCACTGGATACAGTGACCAGTAAAATACATCACTGGATACAGTGACCAGTAAACTACATCACTGGATACAAAAAACAGGAAAATGCACTGCTGGATTCCGGCTAGAAATTGAAAATAAGTGAGATAACCCCTCCATTAAAATAGCAGATTGAGGAATGTTAAATGAATGCATTAATTGTTTGCTATTATCACCACCCAAGCTAGGGTTTTAAAAATAAATAGGGGAAATTTTCACCTTCACCCCTTGGGCATTAAACTGGCGGAGTGGAATGCTCACCCATTATAGAACCGGCCTTATTTTCATCTCCATGGAAATCAATGGATATAAAAATGGGATGGGTTCTGTAACGGGTGAGCCATCTGCCTCGCTAGATTAACACCCAAGGGATGAGGGTGAAAATTATTCCAAAGTCGTCGCTAATGCATAGCAGGATGATCAGCATCTAAAAAGGGAAAGACGGGCTAATAATTGGTTGTACCCCAGAGCACGCAAGAAAATAAATCTTGTGCCTGTGCTAATATGTTTTCAGTCATTTCTAAACTCACCACTTCTGTGCACTACACTTTTATGTAGCTCAGATTTTTCCCCTACAGTAAAAATGATGACCTGCTAGGCATAACCGCAGCTTAAATTATGCCAAGATTGTGCCCTGCTGCACTTTCAGCCTAGCTCCTTATTTTCACCTGTCAGAAGACCTAAATCCAGAGCTGTTTCTGTAAAAGACAGAAAAGATCCCATGGCGCTACTTTGAAGAAGAGCAGGGGAGTTCTCCCCAGTGTCCTTGCCAACATTTATCCCTCAACTAACAGCATTAAAACAGTTGATCTGGTCGTTTTTCTCATTGTGGGACCTTGCTGTGCGCAAATTGGCTGCCGTGTTCCTTACATTACAACAGTGACTACACTTCAAAAGTACTTCTTTGGGTGTGAAGCATTTTGGAACATTCTGAGGTTGTGAAAGGTGCTATTTACATGCGAGTTCTTTCTTTTTACTGACGACTATTCGTGGAAAAAGTATGCAGAATTGTATGTGCAAAGAGTGTGATTTATAATCAGAACACATCTGTGTGAGGCTTAGTTCAGATCAACTTACATTGTGGAATTTGGTGAGCTGGCAGGAAATACCTGAAAAAAAAATTTAAAAATTAAATGAAAAAGAATTAATAAGGCGACTGCTGTCTAAGATTTTCATTCTGTTCAGGCTTTTTTGTTTCTGCTTGATTTTGAGAAGCTGCTAATGTTCTACACCTCAATGTCCCTCTAATCTTTACTACTGCTTCTGATCCACACAATAACCAACAAGCAGAATCTTTTGCAATTGGTCGCCCACCATTTACATGTTAACGAAGCAGTGTTCCTTTCTGTTGATAAAGGGAAGAATGTTACCCACAGCTGCACAAATTGTGAGCTACGTGCAAAAAAGGGCACAGTATGAATGCCACACAACTCAAAAAGTTGTGCTTGCATTGCACATTGGTGTGGCATCTTTTGTGTGTTCACAAAGCTGCTGGCTTGCGCAGTGAATGCCAATTTGCTGAATTTCTGCAAGCGAGAGCTGGGCCTGTTTCTGGCTGGGGTGGAGATCACCTCATACAAAGGGTAGGTATTGCATAGAATTATCAGGGCCAGAGTGATCTCCTGGACTAGTTTCGATCACTTAAGGGGGTCGGAGATGAATTTTCCAAATTCCCCCCCCCCCACATTGGCCTGGATTTTTATCTGGTTTTTCGCCTCTACCAGGAAATTACATGGCTTTCAGGTGGGGTGGAGACTGTCTGTATAGTGATGCATAAGGCATTGCAGTTGTGTGGGACAGTCTTTTCCTGTCCGTCATTGTTCGTATATTCGTAACGTGTTGTAAGGTGGCATCTGTATTGCAGGATTCACTCTGGCTTATCTGGACTCACCCAACTGATGTTTCTTGATGGTGCCTTGAATGATCCAGATGTGTAGAAATCTAATATCATGGTCATCCTCACTTCCTCCACGTTATGAGCTGACACAGGTTGCTGATTCCACAAAGCACATCCTCGACATACTCTGTTTTTTCGCTGTCTCGGGTACGTGGATATCAGTAAGCATCCACCCAGGGCTGGATTGGAATAACGAGGCCCATTATTTTTAGCGCTTATTTTGAGTTGCTGAAAAAAACAAAGATGGCGGTTGAAAGCATTTTCAAAAAAGTTACAGAACGATTTGATTTGTTCAGCTTCTCCTTTTTGTTGGTAGATTTTCTAATTTTTGGTTCATTGTATCTCACTCCTGCCTCATTTGCGTAGGATTTCCGTGCTTGTGCTCCAAGTGCAAGCACTCCCCCCATGAGAAATCCCATAAAGCCCGGGGCAGTGCAAAGAGGACAGAAATCTGACATCATGGATCTCTACCGCATATTCCCATGTTTTACGCCTGGGAGCTCAATGTTCCTCAGATGCAAAACAAGAAAATCAGCCACATGCTCTTTTGTGTCTTTGAGTAGCCTCTCTCTAAAGCCTAGGATTGGATTTAATATTTTTCTCCTGTCAGCTGAATTGAGTTAACAATCATGCCTGTGCCACAGCCATGACCACGTGCAGTGTGGAGAAATCCCAGTGTGAATCTGTCTGCAAACCATGAAGCACATTTTTCCTTTGTCCACGTGTTTTTCCAAATGAGTTCAAACTAAGCTGGGCCGTGAAATTTAGAACTTTTGTGAGGTAAGATGTGACAAAGAAATGCTGCTACTTTTCCTCTCTGGGAATAATGAGGTCAGTTCAGGTGCTCCCACTGCTGTCCCTGGCTGAGGTCAGTGAAATCAGCGGAGAATGCAGATTGAGCCCGTTCTCAATGGCCCAGGACTACATCATTCAATACATTTATAAAGGCTAAACTGTGGGGCTTTCGCAGATGGTGTACGATAATTTAAAATTTGTTAGATTTGCTGTGACAATAGACTCACATGTTAATGATGGAGAAAGTTTATTTCTGTAAATGTAATTTTAAAAAATCATCACATTTTTGATAGAAATATTCCTTTTGCACTTTTGTTCCTAGAAGGAAGTGGCCTCTCTATTTGTGGCAGCACCATTTGAGGCCATTTCCTCTCTGATGTCCATCAGGAAATAGGTGCTTTAATGGGCTGATTAATATATTTTTGCTGGAACAGAAATTGCTTCACACAATAAAAAAGGGGAAGAAATGCTTCGAGGCGCAGTAGGTTGGGAGTAGGACTCATGCCGAGTTTGTAACAAGATATAGACCTGCTCCTTTTTTTATAGAAGAGTGTTGCAGTCCACAGAACGATAAAGGGTGAGCAATAAACCAAAGCTTGCCAGGAAAAGCTTGGGAAGGTGACAACATCTGTCATTGATTAGTTTATGGAATTGAATCCAGCTGTGAGGAAGGGGCGGAGTCTGGCCTACAACCAGCAATTGTTATTGCTATATTTCCAAGGTCTTCAGTCAGATCTATTTTCAAGTGTCAATAATACTGGTTGGATTTGGATTACACATCAATCTTTATTGCTGTGCATCAAGTAACCATTGCCAATGCCTTGCTAATGACTGCCATATTTTTCCACCATTCTTTCCGTTCCGCGGTTAGAAAAAGATCACGGTTAATAATGTGAAGACTGGGGCCATTAAGTAGCCTGCCCTTGAGAGTGAGAAAAATTTGAGCCTTGATTTTTGTTATTGTGAACCTCCCTCGATTTTTCGGCCTCTGCAAGATCGGGGACCATACGTAGGAGTAAATGATCTGGTTTGGTGCTGCCGGGATCCTTCACAATTAAATACGAGCTGTCAATCACAATTAGGTTTGCATGGTGCAATGACCGCCCGATAGATGTCAGCCTATTGATTCACACCCCCGCAGGACATAACCAACCACCTCACTCATAGTCTGCCCTCTTGCTGAGACATTTGTCATGGACAGATGACCATGTGATTCATGGCTGGTTGATCATCCCTAATTGTTTCTATCACCCGAGTGCATTTGGCAACAAATTATCAAGGAACACATGTTTGGTTGCGATCAACTATTTTGTACTCACTGTGTTGTATATCCTCAGCTTCTCCACGCCAAGATACAAGCATGGCAGAATTTCTCCCATCATGCAGTTGCAGCAGCCGTTTTTTAAAGTGACTACATTACTGGCAGGCTTTAAATTGCCAAGAAGAAATCGTAAAAATGAAGGATTGATTTGGCTCTGACCCATGACATCGGCTCTCCGTCTCCTTCGCACTAGAGCACCCCCCCATCACAAGTAGAGATTTATTTATTTAATGTCATTTCATGGAAATGATGTGGGAGCGACAATGTGATGCCTTCTGCATCATTTTCCTGCTGTCCTGCCAGGCTCATGTGAAGAGGATTGCCCAGAGAGAGTGGAAAATCTGAAAAGGGGCTGCTGTCAACCTCTTCAGACCTGACAGCAGCCAGAAGGACCAGAAGGCAGGAATTTTCACTGGTGCAGGCTTCTCAGACCCCTTAATCTGGGGTGCCCACTGGTACAAGACCCACCCATGCAAATGTGCTGCAGCCAGAAATGTATCCATGTTCAAGTACGTTCCAGTTGGGTGAGTTTTAAATGCACACCACCCGACTTATGCTGGGACAAGATTGGGGTGGTGGGGGGAAGGAAAATTGGCCCGAGTCTCTTATGGAATGAAACCAGACAGATTCCCGACCTGTCGCAATCACTATAATGAGTGAAAATTGCACCTTGCATATGTTTAGCTACATATTTGCTCCTCTAGTAAACTATCCTGAAACTCCTATAAGATTTGAATACAAATTACATGCCTATTGTTACAAATTCGGGTCTTGCCTTAGATATTCTCTCTGGGGTATGGTGGTGCTAGTCACTCCCGTGAGTGGTACGAATGTCTTACATTTAAGGCTGTGCCCGTACTGCCCAATTTCTAACTATACAATAATATAACCCAGGGATGGAACACTAGTACAATCCCCACCATCTACACCATCCATGCTTCACATGGGCAGCCGCCTATATCAAGCAAATGGCGCGAACCATTTGCCATTACCATAGGCGTCAATTACAAAGGTGCCATTTAGAACACATTAAATGTGCCGGCTATTTCGGGAAAATCATTAGTGCCATTGTAAGACAAAAATGTTTGCAATAGTGTATTTACACTATTAACGAGCCTGCCTCAGAATAAATTACAGGTTTTAATTCCAGGAAAGTGATTGAATCTGCCCGAAGTCTCCACTGCCTCCCATAGTTGTTAACAATGCGAACGTCTGATGGAGACATTGGACTGCTTCAATCAGTTGATTTTACCGTCCACATCCTATGGTGGGCAAATTGTGTTAGCACGAACGCGCCCGCTTTATATATATTAGGGATTGTTCCCCTTGTGATCTGAACTGGCGATTCATATCTTTTGTATGTACTCCCATGTGTACCTCTCTAATCTTTTCAAAGGTGGATTGAGAAAACTTGGTAAGATGAGGGCAGATACAAATCATTAAGCTGCATTATTTCATAGCAGGTGAACGTATAGAGCAACAGTTATGATCAGATTGTTCATTCAATCAGAACTTCTCCTTGCCTAATAATACTAAATAATGAACACACTACCCTTCCCCACATCAGTGGGTTTATTTAAGTGAAATAACTTCCTTCTGAGTCCAGTGAAATCTTGCCCTTGCAGTTTTCTGTTTAAAAACTTGCTGTCATAAGGATTTCTATCTCTGTTTTTATCTCTGTGTTCACAGCCGAGGGGAGGGCCTATGCTAGACACTCTGTCAGGTGGCCAGGACCACAACCTTCAAACACCATAGATGTGAGGTGTTTATCAATTACCAAGAAAGGCTAACCAATAGTTGATTGCTTTCAGTCTTTGGGGAAACAAATTCAATGCCTAGTCCACGAGCATTCTAATCACCTTTCATTTCAACTTGTGTGAACACACTTTGCTTTAAAAAAAACATTTAAATGCAACTCTTTTCCAAATCCTTCCTGTGGAAAAATGTTCAAAAAATTCAAAACATGACACCATATTCCTAGTGATTCATGAAACCACTAATTACATCCCCTAGCTCAGGTAGAAGGAAGAATATCCTCATCCAATTTTACTGTTTGCCCAGCTTCGGATTGTACTGAATCCTGCAGGTTCTCTGTAACCTGCCAAACAGGACAGCAATGGAAATGTTTAATCAGTGGGCAGATATGGGAATAGTACATCACCAAAGTTGCTGTTGTTGCCAGGTCAGAGCAAACTTTCTCGAGAGTTACCAGCTGTACCAGCAAGCTTCACTGTTTCTTAACCTCAGTGCAGTTCAAATGTGTTTATAAGACAAAGAGCTAGATACTTGGTAATGGTCGATGGGTGTTTTTACAACTGGAAGGCTGTTTCCAGTGGAGTCCCACAAGGCTCAGTATGAGGTCCTTAGTTTTTGTGGTATACATTAATGATTTGGACTTGAATGTGGGGGGCTTGATCAAGAAGTTTGCAGATGATACAAAAATTGGCCGTGTGGTTGATAGTGAGGAGGAAAGCTGTAGACTGCAGGAAGATATCGATGGACTAGTCAGGTGGGCAGAAAAGTGGCAAATGGAATTCAATCCGGAAAAGTGTGAGATACTTGTCTACACACAAAGGGTTGTAGAAGTTTGGAACTCTCTTCCGCAAACGGCAATTGATACTAGCTCAATTGCTAAATTTAAATCTGAGATAGATAGCTTTTTGGCAACCAAAGGTATTAAGAGATATGGGCCAAAGGCAGGTATATGGAGTTAGATCACAGATCAGCCATGATCTTATCAAATGGCGGAGCAGGCACGAGGGGCTGAATGGCCTACTCCTGTTCCTATGTTCCTATGTTTCTATGTTCCTAATGCATTTGGGGAGGGCAAACAAGACAAGGGAATACACAATAAATGGGAGGATACTGAGAGGTGTAGAGGAACAGAGGGACCTTGGAGTGCATGTCCACAGATCTCTGAAGGTAGCAGGACAGGTAGGTAAGGTGATTAAAAAGGCATATGGGATATTTTCTTTTATTAGCCAAGGCATAGAATATAAGTACAGGGAGGTCATGCTAGAACTGTATACAACATTGGTTAGGCCACAGCTTGAGTACTGCGTACAGGTCTGGTCACCATATTACAGGAAAGATGTGATTGCACTAGAGAGGGCACAGAGGAGATTTATGAGGATGTTGCCAGTGCTGGAGAATTTTAGCTATGAGAAAAGATTGGATAGGCTTGGGTTGTTTTCTTTGGAACAAAGGAAGCTGAGGGGAGATTTATTTGAGGTATATAAAATTATGACAGGACTAGATAGAGTGGATAGGGAGGACCTATTTCCCTTATCAGAGGGGTCAGTGACTGGGGGCATAGATTTAAAGTAATTGGTAGAAGGATTAGACGGGAGCTGAGGAGAAATTTTTTCACCCAGAGAGTGATGGGGGTCTGGAACTCACTGCCTGAAAGGGTGGTAGAGGCAGAAACCCTCAACTCATTTAACAAGTACTTGGATGTGCACTTGAAGTGCCGTAACCTACAGGGCTATGGACCAAGTGTGGAAAGTGGGATTAAGCTGGATAGCTCTTTTTCGGCTGGCCCGGACATGATGGCCCAAATGGCCTCCTTCTGTGCCGTAACTTTCTATGATTCTACGATTCTATGATACTTGGAGTTAAATGCTTGCTGTCCTTCAGAGGCAAGTGAGCATCCTCATGACTAGTAGTTCACGACAGTTATTGCCCAGTTCTGTTCAGAATTTAACGGCATTTAAGGTAACACATGTATTATCTGTATTTATTACATAGAGTGCATGGAATAAAGACTTGCATTTATATAGCGCCTTTCACGACCTCAGGATGTTCCAAAGCACTTTACAGCCAATGAAGTACTTTTTTGAAGTGTGAAAGTAAATTTTAACCGGGAGCCGGAAGGTGGGCGGGATGGGGGAGGGGGACTTCCTGACGGGGAACCCGGAATTCTGGTTTTCCTAGATGCCCTTACAATTTTGACGTAAGGACATCTTTCATTTTTTTAATGTAAGTTTCCCGCCTGACAGGCAAGCCTGATTGACAAGCTGGCCGGCAGTCGGACGGGAGAACAACCAGGGATTGGATGCCAGCATGTAAGTCTTAGATGGGGGGGGTGCCGTTCATCGGGGGGTGTCACGGGTCATCGGGGGGTCGGGGGTCATTGTAGGGGATTGGGTGTCATTGGGGGATCGGTCATTGGGATCGGGGGTCATCGGGGGTCAGATGTCATCGGGGGTCAGAGATCGTGGGGGTGTCGGAGATCGTAGTGGGGGTTCGGAGATCATGGTGGGGAGGTGGGGGGGGGGGGGGGTCGGTCGATCGTGTGTGTGGGATCGCGGCAGGTAAGCTTTTTGGGTCTGGAGGAAACACCCCTGCTCCTCCTGGACCACAAGCAGTGCAGTAAAAGCACCTACCTGCTGATCCTGGCCTCCTCATCTCCTCTTATGTGGTGTGAATGAGAAGGCCCAGGAATCCCGGCTCCCAGGAGTTAAAAATAAAAAAGCTGTCAAAATGGAGGACCGCAGCCTCCTTAAAAGCCTTCACAGACTGACCTGTCTCCTAAGAGCGACTTGGTCGCCCGCCCCTTGACCCGCCTCTGTGAAAACCGGAAGTGGGTGCGTTGGAAGCGGGTTGGGGTTGGGTTTTAGTTTTTTACAATTTTTACCTTCCCACCCACCCACCCACCCACCCACCCACCCACCCACCCGTTCGTGGGGTTAAAATTTACCCCGTGTTCACTGTTGTAATATAGGAGATTCAGGTTAAAGGCTCCACATCAACCTCAGACAGACTGCAGATTGTCTACCACTTTAATTCATTGTTAGTATTGTCTTAGCAGACAGTGGTCTCCAAATTTAGTGCTTAGGAAGAGTCCTTACGAAATAGCTGCATAGTACAGATTGTGGGACATAAATTGTCGCAATTGGTGATTTTACAGTTTGGTATTTGATTTGGCAATTCCTTTGGAATTTGCCCAATTGACCATCCCGGGAGAGCGACAGCTGATGGTTCTTCAGTGAGACCGCTCCCGATGAGCATGCACATGTTTCATTGACGATTATCTTTTGTCTCATTGCTCAATTCAGATATTAAGTAGCAGTTGGTTCAGTGAATGGGTTATTAGTAAGAATAACAGGGGATGGGGTTTATACAGGGTGTTTTGTGAGCACATGTGTGCGCATGCACATGTGAGTGTGAAGGTGAGGGCGTGCATGTATTTGAGCCTGTGAAGGTGTGTGTCTTTGTGTGACTGGCTGTGTATATGTGAGGGTGTATGTGCGTGTGGAGGTGTGGGGAGGAAAGGGGGCAAGAAACATCCTGCAAATAACCAGAACAGAATCATTCTGCAAACATTTAAAAGGATTTTGCAACTTTGTGAATCCTCTTACTGAAACCGTGAATTCCAGGGATGATTTCAACTACAGGAATCATTAACTTGTCAGTCTCAGAATAGAAAAATATGAGCTTTTGTGATGGAAATACAAGGGCTTGTGAGCTTTTACTGGACTCAGTATTTGAAAGTTCACTGGAGTGGAAATCCTGAGGAATTACTGACCTCTGCTCCTACTGCCGCCAGTGTATCTGGCGTTAGGCTGGGGTCAGCTGATATTAATATTCCAGCAGATGCTCACGCCAGAACGGGCACACCTTGGGCTCCTCGAGGAGACCATGGCGACTCGGAGACATGTCCCCAATACCCCACCTATCTTCTATATGTTGTAACGTCAGCCATGGTCAGGAACTCCTTCAGCTCCCTTTTACATGACTGCTGCGAATCCACAGACCCTGCACAAGTCAGCAACTTGTTTCATAGATTGACTAATCTCTGTGAAAAGACATCCAACCTGGTTCTGTTCTTATGTAGCTTGGACTTATGTCTCCTAGTCCTCCCTAATCTATCTAACTCAAATAGTCTATCCAAATGGACAAGATCTAATTCTTGCATTACTTTAAAGACATCAATCAAATCTCCTCGAAGTTTACTCTAATCACAATCACTTGGGCTTTCTCCATATCCTTTTATATTATTCCATTTCAAATACATATCCAATTCCCTTTTAAATAGTGTTAAAGGCCTGGAATTTCCTTAGAATTGTTCCTGCTCCGCCACCGTGACTTCACCTTAGGTTCGGCAGAATTCCCGTTGACGCTGATAAACGGATTTTTCGTCGAATATCTGGTGAAGTTGCAGCAGTGGAGCAAGAGCAGCTCTAAGGGCCATAGTCTCCGCCTCAACAGGAAATTCTGAAATTCTGTAAATCTGATATGTTTAGATTTCAGCGAACCTTTGATACTGTGCCATTACAAACGATTGATGTACAAAGTTAGAAGGCGTGGAATAGGAACGTTAGAAACATTCAGCCTCTCGAGCATGTTCCGCCATTCAATTAGATCATGGCTGATCTGCACCTCAACTCCATTTACCCACCTTTACTCCATATCCCATGAAACCCTTACCTAACAAAAATCTATTGATCTCAGTCTTGAATGCTCCAATTGGCTAGTGGGGGAGAGAGTTCCTAATTTCTACAACCCTTAGTGTGAAAAAGTGCTCCCTGATTTTGCTTCTGAATGGCCAAGCTTTAATTTTAAGATTATGTCCACTTATTCTTGATTAAATGGACATAATTCCTTCATATCTATCCTCCCAAATTGTTTTAACATTTTAAACACCTCAATCAGATGACCCTTCAATCCTCTCTATTTAAGGGACTATAAGCCAAGTTTATACAACCTGTCCTCATAATTTAGCCCATTAAGCCCCAATATTATGCTGGTGAATCTGTGCTGAATCCTTCCTGAGGTGTGGTGCCCAAAACTGAATGCTGTACTCCAGATGGGGTCTGAACAAGGCTGTATACAACTGAAGTACAACTTCCTCCCCTTTGCATTCCAACCCCCTTGAGATAAAGGCCAACATTCAATTATCCATTTTGATTAATTCTTGCACCTGTGCACTAGCTTTTAAAGGAGAGACAAGCTTTTGCGGTGGATTGAAATTTAACCAGAGCAGTTGTGAATGGAGCTGCATTGACATAGCAAGGTGTCACTTGAGGGGTGTCATATGGATCTGTGCTGAGTCTACTGCTGCTTATAGCGTAAATAAATTGTATGGAGTTGGGGATACAGTGGGATCTGGATAGATGGGAAGTTGGGTTAATGAGTGCATAATAGTATTTAATATGGACAAATTCAAGGTAATGAGCCTAGGGAAGGGAAGTCAACAGTGGGGCTATGAACTAATTGGCTCTAGGCTACAGGACACAACACAGGAGAGAATTGGTGGATAGCTCACTGAAGCCAACAGAACAAGGTAGTACGGGTACGGTAGCCGTATGGTTATGTTACTGGACTAGTAATCCAGATACCTGGGCTAATAATCCAGAGAATGTGAGTTCAAATCCCATCATGGCAGTTTGAATTTGAATTCAGTTAAAAAAAATCTGGAAATAAAAAGCTGGTATGGATCATGAAGCTATTGGATTGTTATAAAAACCCAACTGGTTCACTAATGTCCTTTAGGGAAGGAAACCTGCCAGTCTGGCCTTCATGTGACTCCAGTCCCACACCAGCATGGTTAACTCTAAACTGTCCTCTGACATGGCCAAGCAAGCCACTCAGTTGTAACAAACCACTACACAGTGGTTCAAGAAGAAGGTCTATCCCCACCTTCTCAGGGCAACTAGGGATGGGCAATAATTGCCATCCTTTCCAGTGATGTCCACATCCTGAGAATAATATTTTTTTAAATGGTGGCACAGAGGGAAGGAAGGCTAACCGGATCTGGGGATGATTGCAAGCCTGATAGAACACAAATCTGCTAGTACTACGTCTGGAACTGTACACAGGACCAGTGCTTTGCACAGATTCATATGTACAGTACTACAGCAAAGATATCCAGGCTTTGGAGGTAGTGCAGAAAAGGGCAACCCCATCGATACCCAGATCACATCTGAGCTATGAGGAGATGGTGAAAAGCTGGGATTATTTATTTTGAAGAAAGGCTCAGGGAAAATATAATACAAGTTTCTTAGATAAATTGAATCTCGATAGTATGTTCGAGATTACCACAAACTCTAGGCCTGGTGGCAAGTATTGAAGATAAAGCAAGAACTTCATTTTTATAGTGCCTTTCATGACCTCAGGACTTCCCAAAGCACTTTACAGCCAATGAAGCACTTTTTGAAGTGTAGTCCCTGTTGTAATGTAGGAAATGCAGCAACCAATTTGTGCATAGCAAGATCCCACAAACAGAAATGAGATAAATAACCAGATAATCTGTTTTTGTTTTTAGTGATGTTGGTTGAGGGATAAATATTGGCCTGGATACTAGGAGAACTCCCCTGCTCATCTTTGAAATAGCAGCCTGGGATCTTTATGACTACCTGAAAAGGCAGATGGGGCCCTCAGTTTAACGTTTCATCTGAAAGACGGCACCTCCAACTATGCAGCACTCCTACAGTACTGCACTTTAGTGTCAGTCTAGATGACGTGCTGAAGCCTCTGGAGTGGGTTTTGAATTCACAACCTTCTGACTCAGCGGCGACAGTGGTACAGACTGAGCCAAGGCTACCACCTATGAGAGAATGTGCACAGACAGTTTCGATTGAATTAATTTAACACACTTGACTAGTAACCTCATTTCACTGATTTGGATCAGAATTCCTGAAACATGCACAAATCTTCTTCCACTGCAGTATAATGAAAAATTTGCAGAGAAAGGGACTGACATTTTGGTCCAAAAGGAGCACTATCAAGACATGTAAGGAATTTGCGAGACTTGGACCAGCATATATTGCATCACATCTCACATTGGCAACATTTCTATTTTTATTCGTTCATGGGATATGGGCGTCGCTGGCGAGGCCGGCATTTATTGCCCATCCCTAATTGCCCTTGAGAAGGTGGTGGTGAGCCACCTTCTTGAACCGCTGCAGTCCGTGTGGTGAAGGTTCTCCCACAGTGCTCTTAGGAAGGGAGTTCCAGGATTTTGACCCAGCGACGATGAAGGAACGGCGATATATTTCCAAGTCGGGATGGTGTGTGACTTGGAGGGGAACGTGCAGGTGGTGTTGTTCCCATGTGCCTGCTGCTCTTGTCCTTCTAGGTGGTAGAGGTCGCAGGTTTGGGAGGTGCTGTCGAAGCCGTGGCGAGTTGCTGCAGTGCATCTTGTGGATGGTACACACTGCAGCCACAGTGCGCCGGTGGTGAAGGGAGTGAATGTTTAGGGTGGTGGATGGGGTGCCAATCAAGCGGGCTGCTTTGTCCTGGATGGTGTCGAGCTTCCTGAATGTTGTTGGAGCTGCACTCATCCAGGCAAGTGGAGAGTATTCCATCACACTCCTGACTTGTGCCTTGTAGATGGTGGAAAGGATTTGGGGAGTCAGGAGGTGAGTCACTCGCCACAGAATACCCAGCCTCTGACCTGCTGTTGTAGCCACACTATTTATATGGCTGGTCCAGTTAAGTTTCTGGTCATTGGTGATCCCAGGATGTTGATGGTGGGGGATTCAGTAATGGTAATGCCGTTGAATGTCAAGGGGAGGTGGTTAGACTCTCTCTTGTTGGAGATGGTCATTGCCTGGCACTTGTCTGGCGTGAATGTTACTTGCCACTTATCAGCCCAAGCCTGGATGTTGTCCAGGTCTTGCTGCATGCGGGCATGGACTGCTTCATTATCTGAGGGGTTGCGAATGGAACTGAACACTGTGCAATCATCAGCGAACATCCCCATTTCTGACCTTATGATGGAGGGAAGGTCATTGATGAAGCAGCTGAAGACACTGCCCTGAGGAACTCCTGCAGCAATGTCCTGGGGCTGAGATGATTGGCCTCCAACAACCACTACCATCTTCCTTTGTGTTAGGTATGACTCCAGCCACTGGAGAATTTTCTCCCTGATTCCCATTGACTTCAATTTTACTAGGACTCCTTGATGCCACACTCGGTCAAATGCTGCCTTGATGTCAGGGGCAGTCACTCTCACCTCACCTCTGGAATTCAGCTCTTTTGGCCATGTTTGACAGAACCCAAACTGAGCATCAGTGAGCAGGTTATTGGTGAGTAAGTGCCGCTTGATAGCACTGTCGACGACACCTTCCATCACTTTGCTGATGATTGAGAGTAGACTGGTGGGGCGGTAATTGGCCGGATTGGATTTGTCCTGCTTTTTGTGGACAGGACATACCTGGGCAATTTTCCACATTTTCGGGTAGATGCCAGTGTTGTAGCTGTAATGGAACAGCTTGGCTAGAGGTGCAGCTAGTTCTGGAGCACAAATCTTCAGCACTGCAGCCGGGATGTTGTTGGGGCCCATAGTCTTTGCTGTATCCTGTGCACTCAGCCGTTTCTTGATATCACGTGGAGTGAATCAAATTGGCTGAAGACTGGCTTCTATGATGGTGGGGATATCGGGAGGAGGCCAAGATGGATCATCCACTCGGCACTTCTCGCTGAAGATGGTTGCAAAAGCTTCAGCCTTGTCTTTTGCACTCATGTGCTGGACTCCGCCATCACTGAGGATGGGGATGTTTACAGAGCCTCCTCCTCCCGTTAGTTGTTTAATTGTCCACCACCATTCTCGACTAAATGTGGCAGGACTGCAGAGCTTTGTTCTGATCCGTTGTTTGTGGAATCGCTTAGCTCTGTGTATAGCATGTTGCTTCTGCTGTTTAGCATGCAGGTAGTTCTGTGTTGTATCTTCACCAGGTTGGCACCTCATTTTTAGGTACGCCTGGTGCTGCTCCTGGCATGCTCTTCTACACTCCTCATTGAACCAGGGTTGATCCCCTGGCTTGTTGGTAATGGTAGAGTGAGGAATATGCCAGGCCATGAGGTTACAGATTGTGCTGGAATACAATTCTGCTGCTGCTGATGGCCCACAGCGCCTCATGGATGCCCAGTTTTGAGCTGCTAGATCGGTGATAGTGCTAAATTGCAAGTCTCCTGCTAGTAGCAGCACTGACTCATACAGTTGTGCCCTGTATATTGTTAATTGTATGATTTATATCAATTAGTGTTAATTATATTCAGGTGTTGGGTATCAATTGGGAACTCTCTTGTATCCTTTTTATAGGAGAGCTTCGCTCGGGTGTGGTGTGTGTAAAGGGGAATCTCTGTGATTAAAGGTTTGGAAGCAACTGAAGACCAGGCTCTAGTATTCTATCCTTCACCACATGGCTATCCAATTTTAACTTGTATGTTCTATTTTAATTTGTTCTCAGCATATGAGCTGGCTGACTAGGCTGCATCTGACTAGGCTGCACTTACTGCCAGTCCCTAGATGCCCAGAGAAGCTGGTTGTGGGCCTGCTTCTTAAATCTGCTGTAGTCTAAATGTCATCAATGTGAGAAGTGGGCAGATTGGAGGATGGAGCCTACAGTCCTATAATCTGCAGCTATCGACTCTTGATATGAATGAAGGCCTTGTGCAATTCCAAGGCCCAAAGCGAAGAAACCTTTGAATAGTTCCTAGGTTTGGGCCTGTTCAGGTGCTGCTCTAGAGATGTCAGCCTTGGCTCAGTTGATAGCACTCTTACCTCTGAGTCCGAAGGTAGTGGGCTCAACTCCCAATGCATAGAGACTTGAGCACAATATCTAGGCTGACAATCCAGTGCAGCACTGAGGGAGTGCTGCACTGTCAGAGGTGCTGTCTTCAGATGAGATGTTAAACCGAGGTCCCATCTACCCTTTTAGGTCGACGTAAAAGATCCCACACCACTATTCAAAGAAGAGCAGGGGAGTTCTCCCCCGTGTCCTGGCCAATATTATCCCTCAACTAACATCACTAAAACAGATTATCGGGTCATTGCTGTTTGTGGGAGCTTGCTGCTTGCAAATTGGCTATCGCGTTTCCCACATTACAACAGTGACTACACTTCAAAAAAGAAAGTACTTCATTGGATGTAAAGCGCTTTGGGACATCCAGAGATCATGAAAGGCGCTATATGAATGCAAATTATTATTATAATTATTGGGTTAGCCCAGTGGTAAGATGATTAGCTTTCAGAGCTTGCCGTGCACAGATCATAGGTTGGATCCCCGCTGGAGGTGTTTACTACAATAAAATTGCAATTGGGACTATTTGGGATTAAAGCTTATTTTTAAAATAGCACAAGAGAAAGGACGATAATGTGAAAAAACTTGCAGTCATAAATTATTTTCATTTTTTCTTAGAAGGTTTATTTCCATATAGTAAATATATATTACAAACAAAAATCCTCTAAAGGAAAAGGTGGAATCCATGAACACAGAGAGCTGCGAGTTTCTGATCCAATCCCCTCAGTACAAGTTTTACTTTAAGTTTAACTTGAAGTTTCAATTGATGGTTCCAGCAGGCCTTTGACATTCCAAACTTTATTAATATTGGATAGATTAGAGGTCCTTTTGACTGTGGTACCGTAGCTCAAAGATAGCAATCTTGCCTCTGAGTCAGAAGGTTGTGGGATCAAGTTCTACTCAGTGAGGTTACCAGTCAAGTGTGCTATAGTAAAATAGTGTGTTAAACTGTCTTTGCAAGTTCTGTCATAGGTGTCAGCCGTGGCTCAGTCTGTAGCACATTCGCCTCCGAATCAGAAGGTTGTGAGTATGATTCTCACTCACGAGACTTGAGCACATAAACTAGGCTGACACTCCAGGGCAGTACTGAGGGAGCGCTGCACTTTCGGTGGCGCTGTCCTTCAGATGAGATGTTGAACCCTGCCTGCCCTCTCGGATGTACGGAAAAGTTCCTATAACACTATTTCGAAGAGGAGCAGGAGAGTCCTGGCCAATATTTATCCCTCAACCAATAACACTAAACAGATTACTTGGTCATTATCTCAATGCTTTTTGTGGGACTTTACTGTGCGCAAATTGGCTGCTGTGTTTCCTGCGTTATAACAGTGAATACACTTCAAAAGTACTGAATTGGTTGTAAAACACTTTGGGACATTCAGAGGTTATGAAAAGTGCTATAGAAATGCAACTTATTTCTTTCAATCTCCTACCGAAGTTACGCCCACTGATGGGGGAACCTGCTTTATATTTCCTTGGCTTCTTCAGCACTAATGAATGGAGAAAATACAAGGCCAGGTTTATTGATGTAGTCACCAAAGAATAAAGTGATATAAGCTACAAGGAAACAGGTTGTTCGGCCCAATATGTTCTTGTTGGTGTTTATCCTTAATAAGATTGCATATGTGTATTAAATTCCATGCTGATTCTGCATAAATGCACAACATACTTTGGGAATGCAATCGTTAATGGTAAATAACTGATGTGGCTCTAAGAATCAATTGAATGAATCATAGAATCATACAGTACAGAAGGAGGCCATTTGGCCCATCATACCTGTGCTGGCTTTTTGAAAGAGCTGCCCAATTAGTCCTACTCCCCCGCCCTTTCTCCATAGCCCTGCAAATTTTTCCTTTTCAAGTATATATCCAATTCCCTTTTGAAAGTTCCTATTGAATCTATTTCCACCACCCTTTCAGGCAGTGCATTCCAGATCATAACAACTCGCTGCATAAAAAAAATTCTCCTTATTTCACCCGCCTCTACTTCTTTTGCCAATTATCTTCAATCTGTGTCCTCTGGTTACCGACCCTCCTACCAGTGGAAACAGTTTCTCCTTATTTACTCTATCAAGACCCTTCATAATTTTGAATACCTCAATTAAATCTTTCCTTTACCTTCTCTACTCCAAGGAGAACAAACCGAGCTTGGATATTAAAAACATCAGGAGCCAACCCACCGCAATGTTCTGAGCATGATTGGTGTAAAGGTGAGTGCCGTAGGGGAGGTTGACTGTTTGCGAGCCAGCTAGGCAACTACAACCTTTAGGGCTTTAAAGCTGTAGACCCCATAATTACATTTTCCACCTCTAGGCAGGATCTAAAGAAGCTTACCAACATAAAGCCAAGAGCCATGGGTGGAGGATAGAGGTCAGTGCATACACTGCGTGCTTAAGAATATCTGTCTACAGAGAAAAAAATGAAACACCTTTAAGACGGATCACATTTCACAGGTAAGCTTCTTTCTCTCCTAGGTATACGAGGAAAGAATGGAATTATGGGTGATTGCAGCTTTAAGAGTTGTAGAGGAGAAAGAATTCAGCTAAACACTCTTACAAAAATTATCTTTGAGGATCAAAGTGTTGACTAATATTGAACAACTAATGAAAGAAGACAACTGGAACTTGTACAGTCGAACACTGGAGTAAATTACGCGAGACTCTACTCCAAACTTTCATTGATTTATTTAAGCCACTGGGAAATCAGGAAGGTCATGAATCGGCTATGCCGATTTCTGCGCCCAATTCTCAGACCTGCGCTCCCACTAAACAACACCTATCGTATCTTAATTGTTACAGATTGCTGGTTGGATGCTTGAACTTTTAATCCACTATGTCTTACAAGTATATCTTAGTAAAATTACATAGTTTTGAAAAGAGTCTAAAAGTGAGTGAGTGAATTGGCGTTGGTTCTGTTATACACTGAGTCTATTTTGCCTCTTTTCTGCTTCGCTTGAGCTGTATCCTGACAGGTGTATTTTTGTTAAATTTCTATTTTTGTAATGAATCTTTTGGTGCTTAATGCAATGAGGGAAGTCAGTGTCTATACCAGTAGGAAGGGGAAGATATTTCAATCCTAAGATCTTCTTTAAATCAATATTGTGCTATTGTTTCTAAGAAATCATGCCTAATTTATCACCTTCTCAAACTGGTTAATAAATGGTATGTCTGGTTACACCTGGAACACGTCAAAAGCCCTCCTATATCTTACTAGTTAGAACTACAACACTGTTACGAATTGAGGTCTGTTGCAGATATCGACCTGGGTTCGGTGGTGTCAGTTGCTCCCTTAAGCTGTTTGGTTACCTGCTTTTTGTTACAGAAGTTGACTCCCACTGAGCCTTTATCTACTAGAGCGGTAGTTGGGTCCAGGAAGTGTAACAATGGAATCTTCTTGTGATCTGGACCAGATCTCAGTGTCTTAAACATGTGTACTCCTTTAATGTCTCCAAAGGCGAACTGAGTTAACGCTAAGTGATGTGTCATTTGGTTTGGTTAGTAAGTTGCTTTAGATAAAACTGATAGAATACTGAATATGATAAGATTCATTCAGTGCATTTCTGTTCATGTCCTTTTACAAAAAAATTAACGAACATGAGTTCCACTAGTTCACTTCGGGGAGTCTTACCGAAACGTAAAAAGGATAGCTTGTCTCTCCACTATAACAACTAGGGAGGAAGTTATTTCCTTTCCCACAGCCATTCTTTGCCTTGACCCCTTCCACAGCCATTCTTTGCCTTGACTCCTTCCACAGCCATTCTTTGCCTTGACTCCTTCCACAGCCATTCTTTGCCTTGACCCCTTCCACAGCCATTCTTTGCCTTGACTCCTTCCACAGCCATTCTTTGCCTTGACTCCTTCCACAGCCATTCTTTGCCTTGACTCCTTTCACAGCCATTCTTTGCCTTGACCCCTTCCACAGCCATTCTTTGCCTTGACTCCTTCCACAGCCATTCTTTGCCTTGACTCCTTCCACGGCCATTCTTTGCCTTGACTCCTTCCACAGCCATTCTTTGCCTTGACTCCTTCCACGGCCATTCTTTGCCTTGACTCCTTCCACGGCCATTCTTTGCCTTGACTCCTTCCACAGCCATTCTTTGCCTTGACTCCTTTCGCAAGCCTTTCTGCGGCTCTACTGATTTCTGGAAGATAATTTCCAACTTCTCCATCTGGGCAGTAACCTGGAGGAGTGGATTGCCCACCCTTTATAGAACCCACCCGATTTTCATTTCCAAATGGCAGTTTCTACAACAGGTAGGCGATCTGTTCCGCCAGTTTATCGCCCATGCGTTGACGGTGAAAATTACCCCCTGGTGTCTGTGTTGATTTTGGTAAAAGGCCAATCGTCAAAGACTGGCAGAGGTCAAAGAAACTTGTCAACACCAAGGTGCAAGATAGCTCCTGAATGACCGGACATTAGGAGAGAGCAGGCCATTGCCTGGGAGCTCTTCAGAACAATGGCCCATGCCGCATTTTAAAACACGTCTGGACTGTCACTGGGTCAACAACTCAGCATGTGACCGTTTGGAGCAGCTAACCACTTTAGGCAAGTTTCTGCTCACAATGCTTTTTAAGACAGCTGATGTCTTGGTCCTATTCGTGGTAAAAAAAATGTCTACAGAATCCCAAACTGTGTGACCCTCCCTCAGAGAGTCAAAATACCGGAGAATTACAAGTGCTGATTTTGTGAAACTACATCCCCCCCACCCCATGAGACGCACAGGTGTGAATTTGGGTGCACGCTCCCCACGATTCTTTCGGTCTAAAGAATGGAAAATCACGGGGTGCCCAAATTTCCCATGGGTGCCTCCGCTGAGCAAGACTTCCCTCCAGAGGAGCAATTTTGTAAAGTTGGCCCCACAGTCTGAGCAGATGTACAAGGGCGAATTCCTCAACCTCGAATGGGGAAAGTGGCCCCTCACCGAAAAGCCTGTGGAATCGACTCGAGATATTTAATTGCTACCGTCGGGTAAAGTAGTCAGATTGAAAGGAGCTGCGTTCCCTCCCCCTTTTGCTTTGGAGAAGGCTGTTTACTTTCAGTGTGAGACTATTTTCCGCAAATTTCCTTGTGAGGAAGGGAAAATGCCGTCAGTATTCATTGGGCCGATAAAGTTCATTGACGGTTTCCGTGAAATGGAAGTCTCATCACATTCTCTGAAATAGTGGGAGACCTGCCAGGCGCAATGTGCTGCTCTGTGCCAAGTTAGCCAATCTCAGCCAGAGTGATGGTGGCGTCACACAACTAGACTGAGGCTCCTCTCGGTTTTAAAATGATTTCATGAACAATAAGACTCAACACACATTTTGTTTCACTTTCACAGACTCAGTGCTTCTACAGAGACTGGAACACTCCCAAATACACAATCCTTTGTCAGTCACCTGACTGTCTCTTAAAGAGGAAATGGCTGGTTCTATAAAGAGGCAGGAGCCCCTCCATAATGAGGGCACTACACTGGCTTCACTTAGAGTGGGAACAAATCAGTCACATTTCTTGACCACAGACGCTATTCAGCACCTGCCGCTATGCATTTGAATGAGGACCTTTGCGGACATACCAACTGTCACTATTTCACGCTTAAAGTTGCTGCTGCTAGGCCTTTGCTGACAGAAAACATGGGATTTAAACTCATCGCGCGGCCTAGCCACTCCCCCCCAGGTCTCCCAGAATGTTCTGAAATGTTAACTGCGTACATGTGGAACTTGTGCGCACGCAGGGCAATGCGATTGGGTGAGCCCTGTGCTGGTTCATGATCCTGCAGAGGCACCCGAAGACCGTGGATAAAACCAAAGGCAGGGTAATAATGACACTGGTTTATTTGGAATTCTGTCTTGTGCTTTCAGGTGTCAGCCATGGCTCATTGGTCGCAGTCTTGCCTCAGAGTCCGAAGGTCATGGGCTCAAGCTCCACTCCAGAGACTTGAGCACGTAATCTAGGCTGACACTTCAATGCAGCACTGAGAGAGTGCTGCACTGTCAGAGGTGCCATTTTTCGAATGAGACGTTAAACTGAGGCCCTGTCTGCCCTCTCTGGAGGATGTGAAAGATTCTGTGGTACTATTTGAAGAACAGCAGGGGAGTTCGCCCCATGTCCTGGCCAGTATTAACCAACATTATCTGGTCATTTATCACATTGCTGCTGTGGGACCTTACATGTGTAACATGGTTGCTGCGTTTCCTTCATTACAACAATGACTACGCTTCATTGTCTTTGAAGCACTTTGGGATGTCCCAAGAACTTGAAAAGTGTGATATAAATGAAAATCGTTTCTTTCTTCTTATCTGGTTTCCGAAGACGGTTAGTGATTTGTTTCTCATGAAGCTGCTCCTTGGGCCTTACACACCCTTCTTTGATTATCTAGCAACCATTTGGGACACATTTGTATAGAAAATGGGTTGCTGTGTGAGAGGTTTAAAATCCTTGCATATTAGTCCCATTCAAGCACAAACTTTCATGGAGACTAGATGTGGCCGAGACTCATTCGTCTGCTGTGCAAGTGTTGATGGAGGAAGGTGTATGAAAGTAAGTGTGTGTCAGTGAGATTTTTAGCAGCACCTTGTAAATTGAAGTAAATTGATTTGACGTAGTAAAGTTATCAACTTCATCGAATTATACAGGACAGAAGGAGGTCATTCGGCCCATTGTGCCTATTCCGGCTCTTTGAAAGAGCTTTCCAATTAGCCCCACTTCCCTGTTCTTTCCCATAGCCCTGCAGATCTCTCCTTTTCAAATATTTAATGAATTCTCTTTTGCAAGTTATTATTGAATCTGCTTCCACCAACCTTTCAGGTGGTGCATTTCAGATCATACCAACCCTCTGTAAAAAAAAATTCTCCACATCTCCCCTCTTTTTTTTGCCATTTACCTTAAATCTTTGTCTTCTGGTTATCGATCCTCCTGCCATTGGAAACCGTTTCACCTTATTTACTCTCTGAAAACTCCTGTTTTTCAGACAGGAGAAAGTTTGCTTTCAATGTACTAAAATGCTCTTGAGGGACCCTTCTTAAGTAAACAGTTAATGCTTGTAGTTGCTAAAATAGCCATGCCGTACAACTGTCATATTTGACGGTGACAGCATTTGTTGAGTTATGCCCACTTGTCAGCATTTGCTGACAAAAATCAGTGGCGAATTGTAACTTCCCACATTGCCTGGCTACTCCCCCGAGGTCTCCCTGGGATGCGGCACCAAACTCTTCTGCACATGTGGAACATATGTACAGCTCCATAAACTTAAGCTCATCCAAAACTCTGCTGCCCATATCCTAACCCGCACCAAGTTCTCTTCGCCCATCACCTCTGTTCTCGCTGACCTACATTAGCTTCCGGTCCACCAGCGCCTCGATTTTAAAATTCTCATCCTCGTGTTCCAATCCCTCCATGGCCTCGCTCCTCTCTATCTCTGTAACCTCCTCCAGTTCTACAACCCTCCGAGAACTCTGCGTTCCTCCAACTCTGGACTGGCTTGGATACCCCACTTCCTTCACCCCACTCTTGGCGGCAGTACTTTCCACTATTTAGGCCTTAAGATCTGGAATTCCCTCCCTACGCCACTCCACCTCTCTTTAAGACCCTCCTTAAAATGCACCTCTTTGACCAAGCTATTAGTCACGCCAACTAATATCTCCTTCTGTGGCTCGTGTCAATTTTTGTCTGATTGTGCTCCTGGGAGGCACATTGAAAAATTTTCTTACATTAAAGACGCTGTTGGTTTTGAGTGATCAGGTGGTTCCTGAGTTGGGTTGTCATGACATGGACCTGGTGACATGTTTCAAACCTTCAGGGCAGAAAGACCACGAAGATTAATTATGTACATGGAAGGACGAAGTGGCATAAAATGTATCTGGAGATATATCCTCTCTGATATTCCTATCTGCAGCCCTTGGGGAATGCTCAGTTCCCAGGGGCTGTGTAGAGGAAAAGGGGCTGAAGACCCATTAGGCCGAGTCTCCACCCTCTTTACATTGCCACAGGATGTCCAGGGCATCCCCAAAGAGGTGGACCTGGGCCTGCAACTGTAGGCGTGGCGCAAGAGCAGCCATGAAAATGAGGTGGGAGAGACCTCTCTGGCTTCAGGTTATTCTCTGTGTGACCATTTTTAATGGGCGCCTGAAAAAGCTGGCATCAGGTCTTGCATCTGGGACCCCCCAAGTAGCAGGGCCGAGAAGATAGGTCCTCATTTGATTTCCAGCATCCCACTGATCTGCAGGGCTCTTAGGCCGACAGTTGTGCCAGTGTTCCTGCCATCGTTTCCTGACGCAAGATTGCCTGGAGCCTGTCCACACTGGCAGCGCGACCGAGTTATGGATAGAACCTGACCCAGCAAATCCAAAGCGCTGCATCCTGCGAAGGCACTTCAGGAATCCCGCACCTATTCTGCACCTTGGAAAAGGGAGCGGGAAGGAATATCACAGCTTTACAGCAGAAACCGACAAAACATATTCTGGAGGGAGTGATGTAAAATACACTGGGGAAAGTGACATAAAATGTACTGGTGAGAGTGATATAAAATATATTGGGGAGAATGATATAAAATATAGTGGGGAGAATGATATAAAATATACTGGGGAGAATGATATAAAATATAGTGGGGAGAATGATATAAAATATACTGGGGAGAGTGATATAAAATATACTGGGGAGAGTGATATAAAATATACTGGGGAGAGTGATATAAAATATAGTGGAGAGAATGATATAAAATATAGTGGGGAGAATGATATAACATATACTGGGGAGAGTGATATAAAATATACTGGGGAGAGTGATATAAAATATAGTGGGGAGAGTGATATAAAATATACTGGGGAGAGTGATATAAAATATACTGGGGAGAGTGATATAAAATATACTGGGGAGAGGGATTTAAAATATACTGGGGAGAGTGATATAAAATATAGTGGGGAGAATGATATAAAATATACTGGGGAGAGTGATATAAAATATACTGGGGAGAGTGATTTAAAATATACTGGGGAGAGTGATATAAAATATAGTGGGGAGAATGATATAAAATATACTGGGGAGAATGATATAAAATATACTGGGGAGAGTGATATAAAATATACTGGGGAGAATGATATAAAATATACTGGGGAGAATGATATAAAATATACTGGGGAGAATGATATAAAATATACTGGGGAGAATGATATAAAATATACTGGGGAGAATGACATAAAATATACTGGGGAGAGTGATATAAAATATACTGCGGAGAATGATATAAAATATACTGGGGAGAGTGATACAAAATATACTGGGGAGAATGACATAAAATATACTGGGGAGAATGATATAAAATATACTGGAGAGAATGATATCAAATATACTGGGGAGAATGATATAAAATATACTGGAGAGAATGATATAAAATATACTGAAGAGAATGATACAAAATATACTGGGGAGAATGAAATAAAATGTACTGGGGAGAATGATATAAAATATACTGGAGAGAATGATATAAAATATACTGGAGAGAGTGATATGAAATATACTGGAGAGAGTGATATAAAATATACTGGGGAGAGTGATATAAAATATACTGGGGAGAGTGATATAAAATATACTGGGGAGAATGATATAAAATATACTGGGGAGAATGATATAAAATATACTGGGGAGAGTGATATAAAATATACTGCGGAGAATGATATAAAATATACTGGGGAGAGTGATATAAAATATACTGCGGAGAATGATATAAAATATACTGGGGAGAGTGATATAAAATATACTGCAGAGAATGATATAAAATATACTGGAGAGAGTGATATGAAATATACTGGAGAGAGTGATATAAAATATACTGGATAGAGTGATATAAAATATACTGGGGAGAGTGATATAAAATATACTGTGGAGAGTGATATAAAATATACTGGAGAGAGTGATATAAAATATACTGGGGAGAGTGATATAAAATATACTGGGGAGAGTGATATAAAATATACTGGGGAGAGTGATATAAAATATACTGGATAGAGTGATATAAAATATACTGGGGAGAGTGATATAAAATATACTGGAGAGAGTGATATAAAATATACTGGAGAGAATGATATAAAATATACTGGAGAGAGTGATATAAAATATACTGGGGAGAGTGATATAAAATATACTGGGGAGAGTGATATAAAATATACTGGGGAGAGTGATATAAAATATATTGGGGAGAATGATATAAAATATACTGGGGAGAGTGATATAAAATATACTGGAGAGAGTGATATAAAATATACTGGGGAGAGTGACATAAAATATACTGGAGAGAGTGATATGAAATATACTGGAGAGAGTGATATAAAATATACTGGGGAGAGTGATATAAAATATACTGGGGAGAGTGATATAAAATATATTGGAGAGAGTGATATAAAATATACTGGGGAGAGTGATATAAAATATATTGGGGAGAATGTTATAAAATATACTGGGGAGAGTGATATAAAATATACTGGGGAGAGTGATATAAAATATAGTGGGGAGAGTGATATAAAATATACTGGGGAGAGTGATATAAAATATACTGGGGAGAGTGATATAAAATATACTGGGGAGAGGGATTTAAAATATACTGGGGAGAGTGATATAAAATATAGTGGGGAGAATGATATAAAATATACTGGGGAGAGTGATATAAAATATACTGGGGAGAGTGATATAAAATATACTGGGGAGAGTGATATAAAATATAGTGGGGAGAATGATATAAAATATACTGGGGAGAGTGATATAAAATATACTGGGGAGAGTGATATAAAATATAGTGGGGAGAATGAAATAAAATGTACTGGGGAGAATGATATAAAATATACTGGAGAGAATGATATAAAATATACTGGAGAGAGTGATATGAAATATACTGGAGAGAGTGATATAAAATATACTGGGGAGAGTGATATAAAATATACTGGGGAGAGTGATATAAAATATACTGGGGAGAATGATATAAAATATACTGGGGAGAATGATATAAAATATACTGGGGAGAGTGATATAAAATATACTGCGGAGAATGATATAAAATATACTGGGGAGAGTGATATAAAATATACTGCGGAGAATGATATAAAATATACTGGGGAGAGTGATATAAAATATACTGCAGAGAATGATATAAAATATACTGGAGAGAGTGATATGAAATATACTGGAGAGAGTGATATAAAATATACTGGATAGAGTGATATAAAATATACTGGGGAGAGTGATATAAAATATACTGTGGAGAGTGATATAAAATATACTGGAGAGAGTGATATAAAATATACTGGGGAGAGTGATATAAAATATATTGGGGAGAATGATATAAAATATACTGGGGAGAGTGATATAAAATATACTGGGGAGAGTGATATAAAATATACTGGGGAGAGTGATATAAAATATACTGGATAGAGTGATATAAAATATACTGGGGAGAGTGATATAAAATATACTGGAGAGAGTGATATAAAATATACTGGAGAGAATGATATAAAATATACTGGAGAGAGTGATATAAAATATACTGGGGAGAGTGATATAAAATATACTGGGGAGAGTGATATAAAATATACTGGGGAGAGTGATATAAAATATATTGGGGAGAATGATATAAAATATACTGGGGAGAGTGATATAAAATATACTGGAGAGAGTGATATAAAATATACTGGGGAGAGTGACATAAAATATACTGGAGAGAGTGATATGAAATATACTGGAGAGAGTGATATAAAATATACTGGGGAGAGTGATATAAAATATACTGGGGAGAGTGATATAAAATATATTGGAGAGAGTGATATAAAATATACTGGGGAGAGTGATATAAAATATATTGGGGAGAATGTTATAAAATATACTGGGGAGAGTGATATAAAATATACTGGGGAGAGTGATATAAAATATAGTGGGGAGAGTGATATAAAATATACTGGGGAGAGTGATATAAAATATACTGGGGAGAGTGATATAAAATATACTGGGGAGAGGGATTTAAAATATACTGGGGAGAGTGATATAAAATATAGTGGGGAGAATGATATAAAATATACTGGGGAGAGTGATATAAAATATACTGGGGAGAGTGATATAAAATATACTGGGGAGAGTGATATAAAATATAGTGGGGAGAATGATATAAAATATACTGGGGAGAGTGATATAAAATATACTGGGGAGAGTGATATAAAATATAGTGGGGAGAATGATATAAAATATACTGGGGAGAGTGACATAAAATATACTGGGGAGAGTGATATAAAATATACTGGGGAGAATGATATAAAATATACTGGGGAGAGTGATATAAAATATCGTGGGGAGAGTGATATAAAATATACTGCAGAGAGTGATATGAAATATACTGGAGAGAGTGATATAAAATATACTGGGGAGAGTGATATAAAATATACTGGGGAGAGTGATATAAAATATACTGGGGAGAGTGATATAAAATATATTGGGGAGAATGATATAAAATATACTGGGGAGAGTGATATAAAATATACTGGGGAGAGTGATATAAAATATACTGGGGAGAGTGATATAAAATATACTGGGGAGAATGATATAAAATATACTGGATAGAGTGATATAAAATATACTGGGGAGAGTGATATAAAATATACTGAGGAGAATGATATAAAATATACTGGGGAGAATGATATAAAATATACTGGGGAGAATGATATAAAATATACTGGGGAGAATGATATAAAATATACTGGGGAGAGTGATATAAAATATACTGGGGAGAATGATATAAAATATACTGGGGAGAGTGATATAAAATATACTGGGGAGAATGATATAAAATATACTGGGGAGAATGATACAAAATATACTGGGGAGAATGACATAAAATATACTGGGGAGAATGATATAAAATATACTGGAGAGAATGATATTAAATATACTGGGGAGAATGATATAAAATATACTGGAGAGAATGATATAAAATATACTGGAGAGAATGATACAAAATATACTGGGGAGAATGAAATAAAATGTACTGGGGAGAATGATATAAAATATACTGGAGAGAATGATATAAAATATACTGGAGAGAGTGATATGAAATATACTGGAGAGAGTGATATAAAATATACTGGGGAGAGTGATATAAAATATACTGGAGAGAGTGATATAAAATATACTGGAGAGTGTGATATAAAATATACTGGGGAGAGTGATATAAAATATACTGGAGAGAGTGATATGAAATATACTGGAGAGAGTGATATAAAATATACTGGGGAGAGTGATATAAAATATACTGGATAGAGTGATATAAAATATACTGGGGAGAGTGATATAAAATATACTGTGGAGAGTGATATAAAATATACTGGAGAGAGTGATATAAAATATACTGGGGAGAGTGATATAAAATATACTGGGGAGAGTGATATAAAATATACTGGGGAGAGTGATATAAAATATACTGGATAGAGTGATATAAAATATACTGGGGAGAGTGATATAAAATATACTGGAGAGAGTGATATAAAATATACTGGAGAGAATGATATAAAATATACTGGAGAGAGTGATATAAAATATACTGGGGAGAGTGATATAAAATATACTGGGGAGAGTGATATAAAATATACTGGGGAGAGTGATATAAAATATATTGGGGAGAATGATATAAAATATACTGGGGAGAGTGATATAAAATATACTGGAGAGAGTGATATAAAATATACTGGGGAGAGTGACATAAAATATACTGGAGAGAGTGATATGAAATATAATGGAGAGAGTGATATAAAATATACTGGGGAGAGTGATATAAAATATACTGGGGAGAGTGATATAAAATATACTGGGGAGAGTGATATAAAATATACTGGAGAGAGTGATATAAAATATACTGGGGAGAGTGATATAAAATATATAGGGGAGAATGATATAAAATATACTGGGGAGTGTGATATAAAATATACTGGGGAGAGTGATATAAAATATAGTGGGGAGAGTGATATAAAATATACTGGGGAGAGTGATATAAAATATACTGGGGAGAGTGATATAAAATATACTGGGGAGAGGGATTTAAAATATACTGGGGAGAGTGATATAAAATATAGTGGGGAGAATGATATAAAATATACTGGGGAGAGTGATATAAAATATACTGGGGAGAGTGATTTAAAATATACTGGGGAGAGTGATATAAAATATAGTGGGGAGAATGATATAAAATATACTGGGGAGAGTGATATAAAATATACTGGGGAGAGTGATATAAAATATAGTGGGGAGAATGATATAAAATATACTGGGGAGAGTGATATAAAATATACTGGGGAGAGTGATATAAAATATACTGGGGAGAATGATATAAAATATACTGGGGAGAGTGATATAAAATATAGTGGGGAGAGTGATATAAAATATACTGCAGAGAGTGATATGAAATATACTGGAGAGAGTGATATAAAATATACTGGGGAGAGTGATATAAAATATACTGGGGAGAGTGATGTAAAATATACTGGGGAGAGTGATATAAAATATATTGGGGAGAATGATATAAAATATACTGGGGAGAGTGATATAAAATATACAGGGGAGAGTGATATAAAATATACTGGGGAGAGTGATATAAAATATACTGGGGAGAGTGATATAAAATATACTGGATAGAGTGATATAAAATATACTGGGGAGAGTGATATAAAATATACTGGAGAGAGTGATATAAAATATACTGGAGAGAATGATATAAAATATACTGGAGAGAGTGATATAAAATATACTGGGGAGAGTGATATAAAATATACTGGGGAGAGTGATATAAAATATACTGGGGAGAGTGATATAAAATATACTGGGGAGAGTGATATAAAATATACTGGGGAGAGTGACATAAAATATACTGGAGAGAGTGATATGAAATATACTGGAGAGAGTGATATAAAATATACTGCAGAGAGTGATATGAAATATACTGGAGAGAGTGATATAAAATATACTGGGGAGAGTGATATAAAATATACTGGGGAGAGTGATGTAAAATATACTGGGGAGAGTGATATAAAATATATTGGGGAGAATTATATAAAATATACTGGGGAGAGTGATATAAAATATACAGGGGAGAGTGATATAAAATATACTGGGGAGAGTGATATAAAATATACTGGGGAGAGTGATATAAAATATACTGGATAGAGTGATATAAAATATACTGGGGAGAGTGATATAAAATATACTGGAGAGAGTGATATAAAATATACTGGAGAGAATGATATAAAATATACTGGAGAGAGTGATATAAAATATACTGGGGAGAGTGATATAAAATATACTGGGGAGAGTGATATAAAATATACTGGGGAGAGTGATATAAAATATACTGGGGAGAGTGATATAAAATATACTGGGGAGAGTGACATAAAATATACTGGAGAGAGTGATATGAAATATACTGGAGAGAGTGATATAAAATATACTGGGGAGAGTGATATAAAATATACTGGGGAGAGTGATATAAAATATACTGGGGAGAGTGATATAAAATATATTGGGGAGAATGATATAAAATATACTGGGGAGAGTGATATAAAATATACTGGGGAGAGTGATATAAAATATAGTGGGGAGAGTGATATAAAATATACTGGGGAGAGTGATATAATATATACTGGGGAGAGTGATATAAAATATACTGGGGAGAGGGATTTAAAATATACTGGGGAGAGTGATATAAAATATAGTGGGGAGAATGATATAAAATATACTGGGGAGAGTGATATAAAATATACTGGGGAGAGTGATTTAAAATATACTGGGGAGAGTGATATAAAATATAGTGGGGAGAATGATATAAAATATACTGGGGAGAGTGATATAAAATATACTGGGGAGAGTGATATAAAATATAGTGGGGAGAATGATATAAAATATACTGGGGAGAGTGATATAAAATATACTGGGGAGAGTGATATAAAATATACTGGGGAGAATGATATAAAATATACTGGGGAGAGTGATATAAAATATAGTGGGGAGAGTGATATAAAATATACTGCAGAGAGTGATATGAAATATACTGGAGAGAGTGATGTAAAATATACTGGGGAGAGTGATATAAAATATACTGGGGAGAGTGATATAAAATATACTGGGGAGAGTGATATAAAATATACTGGAGAGAGTGATATAAAATATACTGGGGAGAGTGATATAAAATATATTGGGGAGAATGATATAAAATATACTGGGGAGAGTGATATAAAATATACTGGGGAGAGTGATATAAAATATAGTGGGGAGAGTGATATAAAATATACTGGGGAGAGTGATATAAAATATACTGGGGAGAGGGATTTAAAATATACTGGGGAGAGTGATATAGAATATAGTGGGGAGAATGATATAAAATATACTGGGGAGAGTAATATAAAATATACTGGGGAGAGTGATTTAAAATATACTGGGGAGAGTGATATAAAATATAGTGGGGAGAATGATATAAAATATACTGGGGAGAGTGATATAAAATATACTGGGGAGAGTGATATAAAATATAGTGGGGAGAATGATATAAAATATACTGGGGAGAATGATATAAAATATGCTGGGGAGAGTGATATAAAATATACTGGGGAGAATGATATAAAATATACTGGATAGAGTGATATAAAATATACTGGGGAGAGTGATATATAATATACTGGGGAGAATGATATAAAATATACTGGGGAGAATGATATAAAATATACTGGGGAGAATGATATAAAATATACTGGGGAGAATGATATAAAATATACTGGGGAGAGTGATATAAAATATACTGGGGAGAATGATATAAAATAGACTGGGGAGAGTGATATAAAATATACTGGGGAGAATGATACAAAATATACTGGGGAGAGTGATACAAAATATACTGGGGAGAATGTCATAAAATATACTGGGGAGAATGATATAAAATATACTGGAGAGAATGATATCAAATATACTGGGGAGAATGATATAAAATATACTGGAGAGAATGATATAAAATATACTGGAGAGAATGATACAAAATATACTGGGGAGAATGAAATAAAATGTACTGGGGAGAATGATATAAAATATACTAGAGAGAATGATATAAAATATACTGGAGAGAGTGATATGAAATATACTGGAGAGAGTGATATAAAATATACTGGGGAGAGTGATATAAAATATACTGGGGAGAGTGATATAAAATATACTGGATAGAGTGATATAAAATATACTGGGGAGAGTGATATAAAATATACTGGGGAGAGTGATATAAAATATACTGGGGAGAGTGATGTAAAATATACTGGGGAGAGTGATATAAAATATATTGGGGAGAATGATATAAAATATACTGGGGAGAGTGATATAAAATATACAGGGGAGAGTGATATAAAATATACTGGGGAGAGTGATATAAAATATACTGGGGAGAGTGATATAACATATACTGGATAGAGTGATATAAAATATACTGGGGAGAGTGATATAAAATATACTGGAGAGAGTGATATAAAATATACTGGAGAGAATGATATAAAATATACTGGAGAGAGTGATATAAAATATACTGGGGAGAGTGATATAAAATATACTGGGGAGAGTGATATAAAATATACTGGGGAGAGTGATATAAAATATACTGGGGAGAGTGACATAAAATATACTGGAGAGAGTGATATGAAATATACTGGAGAGAGTGATATAAAATATACTGGGGAGAGTGATATAAAATATACTGGGGAGAGTGATATAAAATATACTGGGGAGAGTGATATAAAATATACTGGGGAGAGTGATATAAAATATACTGGGGAGAGTGATATAAAATATACTGGGGAGAGTGATATAAAATATACTGGGGAGAGTGATATAAAATATAGTGGGGAGAATGATATAAAATATACTGGGGAGAATGATATAAAATATACTGGGGAGAGTGATATAAAATATACTGGGGAGAATGATATAAAATATACTGGATAGAGTGATATAAAATATACTGGGGAGAGTGATATATAATATACTGGGGAGAATGATATAAAATATACTGGGGAGAATGATATAAAATATACTGGGGAGAATGATATAAAATATACTGGGGAGAATGATATAAAATATACTGGGGAGAGTGATATAAAATATACTGGGGAGAATGATATAAAATAGACTGGGGAGAGTGATATAAAATATACTGGGGAGAATGATACAAAATATACTGGGGAGAGTGATACAAAATATACTGGGGAGAATGACATAAAATATACTGGGGAGAATGATATAAAATATACTGGAGAGAATGATATCAAATATACTGGGGAGAATGATATAAAATATACTGGAGAGAATGATATAAAATATACTGGAGAGAATGATACAAAATATACTGGGGAGAATGAAATAAAATGTACTGGGGAGAATGATATAAAATATACTAGAGAGAATGATATAAAATATACTGGAGAGAGTGATATGAAATATACTGGAGAGAGTGATATAAAATATACTGGGGAGAGTGATATAAAATATACTGGGGAGAGTGATATAAAATATACTGGAGAGAGTGATATGAAATATACTGGAGAGAGTGATATAAAATATACTGGGAGAGTGATATAAAATATACTGGGGAGAGTGATATAAAATATACTGGGGAGAGTGATATAAAATATACTGGGGAGAGTGATATAAAATATACTGGGGAGAGTGATATAAAATATAGTGGGGAGAATGATATAAAATATACTGGGGAGAGTGATATAAAATATACTGGGGAGAGTGATATAAAATATACTGGAGAGAGTGATATAAAAAATACTGGAAAGAATGATATAAAATGTACTGGGGAGAGTGATATAAAATATCCTGGAGAGAGTGATATAAAAAATACTGGAGAGAGTGATATTAAATATACTGGAGAGAGTGATATAAAATATACTGGGGAGAGTGATCTCAAATATCCTGGGGAGAGTGATATAAAATATACTGGAGATAGTGATATTAAATATACTGGGGAGAGTGATATAAAAATACTGGAGAGAGTGATATTAAATATACTGGAGAGAGTTACATTAAATATACTGGGGAGAGTGATATAAAATATAGTGGAGAGAGTGATATAAAAAATACTGGAGAGAATGATATAAAATATACTGGGGAGAGTGATATAAAAAATACTGGAGAGAGTGATATAAAAATACTGGAGAGAGTGATATTAAATATACTGGAGAGAGTGATATAAAATATACTGGGGAGAGTGATATAAAATATACTGGAGAGAGTGATATAAAATTTACTGGAGAGAATGATATAAAATATACTGGAGAGAGTGATATAAAATATACTGGGGAGAGTGATATAAAAAATACTGGAGAGAGTGATATTAAATATACTGGAGGGAGTGATATAAAATATACTGGGGAGAGTGATCTCAAATATACTGGGGAGAGTGATCTCAAATATACTGGGGAGAATGATATAAAATATACTTGAGAGAGTGATATAAAATATACTGGCGAGAGTGATCTCAAATATACTGGGGAGAGTGATTTCAAATATACTGGGGAGAGTGATATAAAATATACTGGAGAGAGTGATATAAAATTTACTGGAGAGAATGATATGAAATATACTGGGGAGCGTGATCTCAAATATACTGGGGAGAGTGATATTAAATATACTGGAGAGAGTGATATTAAATATACTGGAGAGAGTGATGTAAAATATACTGGGGAGAGTGATCTCAAATATACTGGGGAGAATGATCTCAAATATACTGGAGAGAGTGATATAAAAAATACTGTAGATAGTGATATTAAATATACTGGGGAGAGTGATATAAAAAATACTGGAGAGAGTGACATTAAATATACTGGAGAGAGTGATATAAAATATACTGGGGAGAGTGATCTCAAATATACTGGGGAGAGTGATATAAAATATACTGGAGAGAGTGATATAAAAAATACTGGAGAGAGTGATATTAAATATACTGGAGAGAGTGATGTTAAATATACTGGAGAGAGTGATATAAAATATACTGGGGAAAGTGATCTCAAATGTACTGGGGAGAGTGATATAAAATATACTGGAGAGAGTGATATAAAAAATATTGGAGAGAATGATTTAAAATATACTGGGGAGAGTGATATAAAATATACTGGAGAGAGTGATATAAAAAATACTGGAGAGAGTGATATTAAATATATTGGAGAGAGTGATATAAAATATACTGGGGAGAGTGATGTAAAATATACTGGAGAGAGTGATATAAAATTTACTGGAGAGAATAATATAAAATATACTGGAGAGAGTGAGATAAAATATACTGGAGAGAGTGATATAAAATATACTGGGGTTAGTGATATAAAATATACTGGGGAGAGTGATATAAAATATACTGGAGAGAATGATATAAAATATAGTGGAGAGAGTGATATAAAATATAATGGGGTGAGTGATATAAAATATACTGGGGAGAGTGATATAAAATATACTGCACAGAATGATATAAAATATACTGGAGAGAATGATATAAAATATCCTGGGGAGAGTGATATGAAATATACTGGGGAGAGTGACATAAAAAATACTGGAGAGAGTGATATAAAAAATACTGGAGAGAGTGATATAAAATATACTGGGGAGAATGATATAAAATATACTGAAGAGAGTGATATAAAATATACTGGGGAGAGTGATATAAAATATACTGGGGAGAGTGATATAAAATATACTGGGGAGAGTGATATAAAATATACTGGAGAGAGTGATATAAAAAATACTGCAGAGAGTGATATGAAATATACTGGAGACGGTGATATAAAATATACTGGAGAGAGTGATATAAAAAATACTGGAGATAGTGATATTAAATATACTGGGGAGAGTGATATCAAAAATACTGGAGAGAGTGATATTAAATATACTGGAGAGAGTGATATAAAATATACTGGGGAGAGTGATCTCAAATACACTGGGGAGAGTGATATAAAATATACTGGAGAGAGTGATATAAAAAATACTGGAGATAGTGATATTAAATATACTGGGGAGAGTGATATAAAATATACTGGGGAGAGTGATCTCAAATATACTGGGGAGAGTGATATAAAATATACTGGAGAGAGTGATATAAAAAATACTGGAGAGAATGATATAAAATGTACTGGGGAGAGTGATATAAAATATCCTGGAGAGAGTGATATAAAAAATACTGGAGAGAGTGATATTAAATATACTGGAGAGAGTGATATAAAATATACTGGGGAGAGTGATCTCAAATATCCTGGGGAGAGTGATATAAAATATACTGGAGATAGTGATATTAAATATACTGGGGAGAGTGATATAAAAATACTGGAGAGAGTGATATTAAATATACTGGAGAGAGTTACATTAAATATACTGGGGAGAGTGATATAAAATATAGTGGAGAGAGTGATATAAAATTTACTGGAGAGAATGATATAAAATATACTGGAGAGAGTGATATAAAATATACTGGAGAGAGTGATATAAAATATACTGGGGTTAGTGATATAAAATATACTGGGGTTAGTGATATAAAATATACTGGGGAGAGTGATATAAAATATACTGGAGAGAATGATATAAAATATAGTGGAGAGAGTGATATAAAATATACTGGGGTGAGTGATATAAAATATACTGGGGAGATTGTTATAAAATATACTGCACAGAATGATATAAAATATACTGGAGAGAATGATATAAAATATCCTGGGGAGAGTGATATGAAATATACTGGGGAGAGTGATCTCAAATATACTGGGGAGAGTGATATAAATTATACTGGAGAGAGGGATATAAAAAATACTGGAGAGAGTGATATAAAAAATACTGGAGAGAGTGATATAAAATATTCTGGGGAGAATGATATAAAATATACTGAAGAGAGTGATATAAAATATACTGGGGAGAGTGATATAAAATATACTGGGAAGAGTGATATAAAATATACTGGGGAGAGTGATATAAAATATACTGGAGAGAGTGATGTAAAAAATACTGGAGAGAATGATATCAAATATACTGGAGAGAGTGATATGAAATATACTGGAGACGGTGATATAAAATATACTGGAGAGAGTGATATAAAAAATACTGGAGATAGTGATATTAAATATACTGGGGAGAGTGATATCAAAAATACTGGAGAGAGTGATATTAAATATACTGGAGAGAGTGATATAAAATATACTGGGGAGAGTGATCTCAAATATACTGGGGAGAGTGATATAAAATATACTGGAGAGAGTGATATAAAAAATACTGGAGATAGTGATATTAAATATACTGGGGAGAGTGATATAAAAAATACTGGAGAGAGTGATATTAAATGTACTGGAGAGAGTGATATAAAATATACTGGGGAGAGTGATCTCAAATATACTGGGGAGAGTGATATAAAATATACTGGAGAGAGTGATATAAAAAATACTGGAGAGAGTGATATAAAAAATACTGGAGAGAATGTTATAAAATGTACTGGGGAGAGTGATATAAAATATCCTGGATAGAGTGATATCAAAAATACTGGAGAGAGTGATATTAAATATACTGGGGAGAGTGATATAAAATATACTGGAGAGAGTGATATAAAATTTACTGGAGAGAATGATATAAAATATACTGGAGAGAGTGATATAAAATATACTGGGGAGAGTGATACAAAAAAAACTGGAGAGAGTGCTATTAAATATACTGGAGAGAGTGATATAAAATATACTGGGGAGAGTGATTTCAAATATACTGGGGAGAGTGATCTCAAATATACTGGGGAGAATGATATAAAATATACTGGGGAGAGTGATATAAAATATACTGGAGAGAGTGATATAAAATATACTGGGGAGAGTGATATAAAATATACTGGAGAGAGTGATATAAAATATACTGGAGAGAATGATATAAAATATACTGGGGAGAGTGATTTCAAATATACTGGGGAGAGTGATCTCAAATATACTGGGGAGAATGATATAAAATATACTGGGGAGAGTGATATAAAATATACTGGAGAGAGTGATATAAAATATACTGAAGAGAGTGATATAAAATATACTGGGGAGAGTGATATAAAATATACTGGGAAGAGTGATATAAAATATACTGGGGAGAGTGATATAAAATATACTGGAGAGAGTGATATAAAAAATACTGGAGAGAATGATATCAAATATACTGGAGAGAGTGATATGAAATATACTGGAGACTGTGATATAAAATATACTGGAGAGAGTGATATAAAAAATACTGGAGATAGTGATATTAAATATACTGGGGAGAGTGATATCAAAAATACTGGGGAGAGTGATATAAAATATACTGGAGAGAGTGATATAAAATATACTGGATAGAGTGATATAAAATATACTGGGGAGAGTGATATAAAAAATACTGGGGAGAGTGATATAAAAAATACTGGAGAGAGTGATATAAAATATACTGGAGAGAGTGATATAAAATATACTGGGTAGAGTGTTATATAATATACTGGGGAGACTGATATGAAATACAGTGTGGAGAGTGATATAAAATATAGTGGAGATAGCTATACAATTTCTTGAAGGCTTACAAAATACACTGGAGATATTGCTTTAAAAATGACTGGAGAAAGTGGCTCCTGTTAACCCTCTGTAAGTAACCACTGCTTTTCGTGTGGGAGGGGCCAGTGGCAGTGCTCCTGAAGAACAGTGCCAGAGACCACTTGGAGTCACTTCTCTGTTGCTATTGACTTAGATTCTGGTTGAGATAGAATGGTTACAGCTCGGAAGGAGGGCATTCGGCCCATCAAGTCCGCACCGGCTCTATGCAAGAACAATCCAGCTGGTCCCACTCCCCAGCCCTATCCCTGTCGCCCTGCAATTTTCTTCCTTTCAAGTACTTATCCAGCCCCCTTTTGTAGGCCATATTTGAATCTGCCTCCACCACCCCCTCGGGCAGTGCATTCCAGATCCTAACCACTTGCTGTGTAAAAGAGTTTTTCCTCATGACACCCTTGGTTCTTTTGCCAATCACCTTAAATCTATGTCCTCTGGTCCTTGACCCCTCCACCAATTGGAAGTTTCTCTCTATCTATTCTAACTAGACCCTTCATGATTTTGAATACCTCTATCAAATCTCCTCGCAACCTTCTCTGTTTCAAGGAGAACAATCCCAGCTTCTCCAGTCTATCCTCGTAACTAAAGTCCCTCATCCCTGGAATCATTCTAGTAAATCTCTTCTGCACCCTCTCTAAGGCCTTCACATCCTACTATGGGCCTGATATTAGGAGGGAGGTGGGTTGCCAGCGGGGGGTCGACTAGACGCCTGGTTAACCCGCCCAGTAAAATTGGTGGGTTCCCCACGCGATCGTAAGTAAATTGAAGCCACTTACCTTGGCTTCTGGGTTTCGCGCTGGAAAGCTGCGCAGTGGGCGGACTGCGCACCCGCATCATAGGCTGTCAGCTGGAGGAGCCCTATTTAAAGGGGCCGTCCTCCATTAACTGATGCTGCAGAAAGGAGCCAAAATTACAGCATGGAGCAGACCAGGGGGTAGACTGCTCCCAGGTTTAATGGTGCCTCACTCCAGGTCTTACTGGATAGGGTGAGGAGGAGGGGGTGAGGACAGAGATCATCTCACCGACGGACGGGAGAAAGTGGCCTGTCTCTGCCACCACAAAGGCCTGGCTCGAGGTGGCAGAGGAGGTCACCAGCACCACCAACATATCACGCACCTGCATACAGTGCAGGAGGCGCTGCAATGACCTAAGTAGGTCAGCCGAAGTGAGTACACTTACTCATTCCCCTACACTCTGTCTGCCACATCACCACCCCCACCCCACATCTCCTTCTGCACTGTTAACACTACTCTATCACATCACCCCTCACACCCACTCAAAGCTCATCTTCATCTTACCTGACTTACTCACCTCGCCAGTACTCATCCCACCACTACCACTCAACCCAATCCTCATACAATCTCATGGCTCTATCTCATACTCACCCTCTGATGCATCTCTTTCATGGTCAGCCTCACCCAACCTGCCACTACCTGTGCTGCAGCCACAGGGCATGCATCACATCTGTGCAGTAGGAAGCATAAGGCAAACGTGTCGTGAGCATGAAGGGGATGCACAAGGGTGTTTGAGGGTTTGTCATGGTTTTTACTTATATTTGATTTCTGATTAACTCACATTACATATATTGTCACCACTACTGCCACGTCTTGGCCATTCTTGGCTGGCTTGTGCAATAATGCCCTTTCATGAGGTTCTCCATGAACACCCTTGATGCCACCCATTGGGTCACCCTACAGTGGGTGTATGTGTAGTTGCACGACTACTTTGTGCAGGTGCCTGTTGCGCAGCACTGTGTTGTGTAGCTCCACGTGGCGGAGGTGGACGGCATACCTGGCGAGGCTGGTGATGTTGCTCGTCCTCCAATGGAGTGATGAATGCAGCAATGGAACCCCCCTTCCCCCATCCTGATGGTGTGAGTGTGAGGGGGTCCACAAAGTAGGTAAATGTGTTTGGACAGCAGAGTTTAGGGTATGATTTAATAATTTGGAGTGTGGAGACAACGGTGTGGCAGGCAAAACTTTGTCTGAGGTGACAGAGTGCCCTGCTGCAATGAATGAGGGTTTACCCCACACCTGTTAAATGGACCTTTGCAGCTGCCACTGGCTGCTGGCTGCAACACGTCTGTTTAAACAGGGAGTGTTTCCCCCAGCATGGGAAACATGGGGCTCGATTTTACCGTCGGGTTTCCTGTGGGTTTCCAGCGGGGGTGGCCACGAAAATCCCGATATCCAGGCACGTGACCGGATCGTGCCACGATCCCGCCCACTTCCGGGTTCCCCGATGACGTGCGGGGGTGCGTGCGTGGCCCCCGCTGGTGGGAATCCCGCAGGCAATTAAAGCCAGCGGGATGCCACTTGAGGTTATTTATTTTGCTTGTTCAGGTCATTAACTGACCTGATTAAGGGACTGTGTGTGATTTTGGGGAAACATGGGACTGTTTCACACACTGGGGGAAACAGTCCTAGTTGAACTGGACGTGTTGCAGCCGTCAGCCTGTGGCAGCTGCAAAGGTCCATTTGACAGGTGGGGGGGGGGGGAGACCCTCACCCATTGCAGGAGGCCGCTCTGCCACTTGGGACAAAGTGTGGCCTCCACCACCCCCCTCCGGACGGTCACAGTCACCAACCTGCACACTCACCCCGGGGTCCGGAGACATGTGCCTACCTTGCGGACCCCCTCAGATGTACATATTGCGGATGGGGGCCGCCGTAGCTGCAGTCATGACCCCCTCGGAGGGCGAACAGCATCACCAGCCTCGCCATCCACGCCGTCCACCTCTGACACGTGGAGCTCCACAACAGAGTGCTGTGACACATCCACCTGTACAGCAGGAGGGAGGGCTACCGCAGAGAGAGACGCGTCGCAGAGGGCACTACCCTCGCCACAGGGTCCACAGACCGAGGCGCAGCTCCCCGGACCTCTCCGAGCAGCAGGGCACACGGAGGCGCAGATTCACTCGACATGTAGTCGTGGAGATCTGCAGGCTCTTTCATGCCGAGCTGCTCCTGGCTGGCCCCAGCACCATCTGCTTACCTGTCGCTGCCAAAGTCACCACTGCCCTCCACAACTTCTCCTCCGCATCCTTCCAGGGTGCAGCCGGGTACACCGCCGATGTCTCTCAGTTGTCTGCGCGGAAGAGCCCTGCAAATACACCTGCACCTACTCTGCAGTAACACAATGGGTGGCATCAGTGGTGGGTCCTCATAGTGATACCCAGGAGCGGGCATTATTGGACACAACAGACAGGATTCGCGGAGACATGGCAGTGGTGGTGCCAATATCATGTGTGATGTTTGTTGCTCTGAAATTCAATATAGGTAACACCCATGACAAACCCTCAGACACCCTTGTGCATCCCCTTCATGCTCACGACACGTTTGCCATACGCTGCCTACTGCACATATGTGATGCATGCCCTGTGGCTGCAGCACAGGTGGTGGCAGGTTGAGTGAGGCTGGCCATGAGGGAGATGCACGAGAGGGTGAGTATGGGATAGAGCCATGAGATTGTATGAAGATTGGGTTGCGTGTTAGTGGCGGGGTGAGTACTGGCGAGGTGAGTAGGTGCAGGTAAGATGAGGACGGGGTTTGAGTGGGTATGAGGGGTGATGTGACAGAGTAGTGTTGGCGGTGCCGAGGGAGATGTGGGGTGGGGGCAGTGTTGTGGCAGACGGAGTGTAGGGGAAAGACTACGTGTTCTCACTGTGGCTGACCTACTGCGGTCATTGGAGCGCCTCCTGCACTGTATGCAGGTGGGCGATATGTTGCTGGTGCAGGTGACCCCCTCTGCCACCTCGAGCCAGGCCTTCTTGGTGGCAGAGGCAGGCCGCTTCCTCCCACCCGCCGGGTGGAAGATCTCTGTCCTCCCCCTCCTCCTCACCCCATCTGATGATACCTGGGGTGAGGCATCATTAAACTGGGAGCAGCCTTCCCCCTGGGCTGCTCCATGCTGTAATTTGTTCCATTGGTTGCAGCATCTGTCAGTGGAGGACTGCCCCTTTAACTAGAGAGCCTCCAGCTGACAGATCGTACTGCGCATGCGCAGCCCGCCCGACGCGCAGACCAGCAGCGCGGAGCCCGGAAGAGCAGGTAAGTGGCTCCAATTAGTGGATTGCCTGCTATGATCGCGCGGGCAACCCACTAATTTCACCGAGCGTGTTGACCACGCTCCCGAAACCCAACCCGCCGGAAACCCGCAGGCCTGGTAAAATCAGGCCCATGCTCTGGGTAGTCCAAAATCTGAATCCTCCTAAAATCTCCAACTAATGAGGTCTGTAAACGACCTCAAGTACCCAGATAATGATCTTAAGTGGCATCCCGCCGGCTTTGATTGCCGGTGGGAGTCTCGCATGTGGGGGCTGCGCACGCACCGATTTGAGTCATTGGGGAACCAGGAAGTGGGCGGGTTGGAGCCCCCCCCCGCTACGAACACACCCGCTCAGCCATCCGAAAATTGACCCCTTTCTATCCTTTATGTCCCAGGCTGCAGTTCTGGTTTCTATCCACTAGAAGGGGCATCCTAATGAACCCAAAAGCTACTGAAGAATCTCGCGAGCATCGGTAGCTATTTAGTTGCTTCTGCAGCTTGTTGCAACTTGCAGGTCACTGCTTTGCACCAAATTCCTACACATTAACGCACACATTTTTTGTATGTTATCCCTGATGCATAGAATAATCTTACTCCGTACTGGTTTCCTCACATTTCCTGTGCTAAGTATAATTATGTAGCAACTTTCAACATTGCAGAAAAGGAGACTGAGGGAAGGAGATGATTCAGGTCTGTCAATAATGAAAGGAGTGGATAAGGTGGAATTAAACAGGTTATTTAACTAGAACAGTGGGGCCAGGACTAGAAGACACAAGTACAAGATTCATAAACCTCAAGCAAGACAGAGATTAGAAAAAAACATTTTTGCCCAAAAGACAGTGGATGTGGAACAGACTCTCGGAGAAGGAACCTGATTAGGGAACATTTGGCATCTCTAAAAGGAACTGAATCAATATCTGTTGAGAAGGGAGTTGAGGGTTAGACAGATATTAACAGGGCTAGGTTTTTTTTGTCCCCAGGAGAGGCCAAAGAAAGAATGAGTGTTCCTTAAAGTAGGGGATTAACAGGGGCTGGGGAAGGAAAGTCTCTTATGGAAAAATTAGATAATGGGCTCTGGATGGAGTGAGAGTGATGGTTGAATGATACAATAATCAGACACGTAGCGGGCCTGATGGGCTGAATGGCCTTGTGCTACAGAAAAACCTCATAAAACCACAATCTGGTGAGAAATAGAGCCAAAGATTTATAAATGGACAGGAATGTGAAACATCCAAATGTAATATAAATCCATCCTTTCCTGTGTATTAGTTGTGGCCTTTCAGTGTTGAGAATTCCCTTTGATAAACCGTATTGTTTATTAAAATCAAATCTGAGTTTTATAAACTATTTTACTTGCAATAAAACCTTGGCAAAATCTCCTACCAATATGAGAAATAAAAAAATAAATCCTTTCACTATGACTAAATAGTAAGTTCTTTACACAACAAATATGTTTTAGAATGCACTTGATGGGGAACTGTAAAAGCAGACAAACTATTAAAATAAGATAGCATTCTGGCATGTTATGTATAATACACATCTCTGGTTATCAGCGACCTTGAATATTGACATTATAAACTCAGGATTTATTCAGGAATAGAATTAAATTAATTTTTTTCAAAAGTTAAGTGTTTCTTTGAGTACTTTCATCTGCTTCCAAGGCAAGTACTGGGCTTTGGGATAGATTTTACAACTTAGTGCTCCTGGCGCAGAGCTTCACACAACAGGAGTGTTCACGGGGTTTGAAGGTCAGGTTTATTCCCAATATTCCCTCCTCTCCTGCGAAGCTGCGCACCATTAATTTGTAACATCATTATGACAGCATTAATTCATAACATCTACCCCCTCTGATTGTTAGGGAATGGATGTTCTTACTTATAAGTTTATAAGTTATTCCACAAGATAATAGAGTTCAAAGGCATTTATTGGCTTTCATAGGAAATAAGTATACAAGGATAACTATATTACCAATAATTACACGTACAATTAATTATAATTATTATTAATAATTACACATATTCTTAAGGTCACACTTACAATACAAGTTACCGGAGAATTCACATGTTACAGTTCTTGAGCTCGAGGGGAACGGCTGGCCAGGATAAGTTGAATTCTGAAGTATCTGTTCTAACATTCCTCTTTTTATACCTTTCACTCTGGCTATGTGACAATCCTTATGTTTCAAAGTATTACCTCATCCAATTAGCTGGACTTCAGCTTTAACAAGAATAACTCCCCTTAACTTGATTCACATTGCCTAATTTTCCAGATCTGTGGGAGGTGCCTTTTCAAGGCTAGAGCTAATAAAGACCGTTTGTTGGCTCTGCTGAATCTTTTATCAGTAAAGACTGGCCCTGCTTGTTCTGGGTCTGTGCAATTACTTGTTATCAGCGAGAGTTCTCTGACTGGAATTCCTTTGAATTTAAACTGTCCTTCTAACAGAAACTTACTGAACAGGAAAAAGCTAAAAGTTAATATTAAGAATTAACCATTTCCTTACATGATCCCAGGATGAAGTCTGGAGATCCCAGTTAGAGATAAAACTATCCATTTCTAGTATATTTGAGTGTCATTTAAAGATTTAGCAATCATTTGTTATGTAACATTTATTGGAGAGAGTGATGTAAAATATACTGGGCAGAGTCATTGATGGGCCAAGTGAAGTCTGGAGATATCCCTTAAAGATAAAACTATGCATTTCCAGTATGTTTTAGTGCCATTTGAAGATTTGGCAATTATTTGTTGTGCTCATATCTTGAACTGGATTACTTCTGATTCTTTCACAAAGATCCAGGCCCGAAAATTCCTCTTGGTTCTCACTGTTGAAGCACTGGGTCCTCACTCCCTTTTCCAGCCGACCAAATTTCCGTTCACAGTGGGAGTGAGCACATAATGGGCTCGATTTTACCAGGCCTGCGGGTTTCCGGCGGGTTGGGTTTCGGGAGCGTGGTCAACACGCTCGGTGAAATTAGTGGGTTGCCCGCGCGATCGTAGCAGGCAATCCACTAATTGGAGCCACTTACCTGCTCTTCCGGGCTCCGCGCTGCTGGTCTGCGCGTCGGGCGGGCTGCGCATGCGCAGTACGATCTGTCAGCTGGAGGCTCTCTAGTTAAAGGGGCAGTCCTCCACTGACAGATGCTGCAACCAATGGAACAAATTACAGCATGGAGCAGCCCAGGGGGAAGGCTGCTCCCAGTTTAATGATGCCTCACCCCAGGTATCATCAGATGGGGTGAGGAGGAGGAGGAGGGGGAGGACAGAGCTCTTCCACCCGGCGGGCGGGAGGAAGCGGCCTGCCTCTGCCACCAAGAAGGCCTGGCTCGAGGTGGCAGAGGAGGTCACCTGCACCACTAACATATCGCCCACCTGCATACAGTGCAGGAGGCGCTCCAATGACCGCAGTAGGTCAGCCACAGTGAGAACACGTAGTCCTTCCCCTACACTCCGTCTGCCACAACACTGCCCCCACCCCACATCTCCTTCGGCACCGCCAACACTACTCTGTCACATCACCCCTCATACCCACTCAAACCCCATCCTCATCTTACCTGCACCTACTCACCTCGCGAGTACTCACCCCGCCACTAACACGCAACCCAATCCTCATACAATCTCATGGCTCTATCCCATACTCACCCTCTCGTGTGACGATCCGGATTCTTTCCCCTCAGTCTGGTTCAGTAATAACTGAAGTCGAATACATTTTAAAGTTCAACACATCTTTAATAGCAGGGTTCTTAGTCTGCAGCATTGATTTGGACTCCTGATAGAGTCCCTCTATGCTGGCAGAGCAAGAACAAAAACATACAGAAATCCACACGTTTTTATACAATCAATAGGGGTTGGAACATACTTAACCAATCATAAGCCGGGCATAGGTTGCCATGCGAGGTTACATTATTTCCGGCCAATCATAAATAATCATGTGCTGATCATGCTGCTGTTAGACATCAAAGGGGATAACTTCCTCACTTTCCAACTTGGAATGTTCTTCCCTGTTCCTTCTGTTCCTTATCTCCCAACCTGGAATGTCTTTCAACTTTGGCTAAGCTCGTTACCAATATTGATCTGCCATAAACATGGAGACATTCAGACCAGTCCTTGACTCACATCAAAGACTCTACATTGCTAAGACCATGCAAGCCTGCTGACTACGCAAACATATGGCCCAGCAGGAGGGCCAGGCCACTTGTATCAATCTCAGTTACTAACTAATTAACCCTTTCTAACCATTTTGCATTCTGCTTCTTTGCCACGTAGGCATTTTAATATTTTACTAAAAACTGACCACGTAGGGATTCTCATTCCCCCCTTTTATCATATCATGATAACCAATTATTACGGTGCTCACCGGTTCTGCAGGTTCTGCAGCGCAGCAACATTTAAGTAAGCAATAAACTATAAGAATTATAACAATGAATATGACTAGCCCTTGAACTAGAGAAGTCCCAATAGAACACAGACATGTTTCATCAATACGCCTTTGTACTCTTATCTGTTCTCAGGAACAGACTCCTTCTAAACATCTCTCAAGTAAGCTGTGAATGTCCTTGGTCAGCTAAACCTATTCATGTTAGTTTGAAAAGGCTAACATAGTCAAATATCCTATGGTGCTTTATATTTTGTTTCCAGCCTAACTAGACTGAATGGTACCTTTCAGACCATTTTACACCTGTGAATTGGTGCCCTCCCCATTATATCCCTTAATCCAAATTCTCCCTACAATATCCCATTAGATGCTGTACCTCATCTTAACCAGGTTCCCTTCGTGTTGGCCACCAGTCCGGGTGGAAGAGAGGCAGAGCATCTGATAATCCTATCGAACTATAATTGTCTTCCCTTTTACATGCACCTTACCCCAGCGGGTGCTACTCCCAGTACCATTAAGATGTTTTCTTAGTTGAAACCACAGAGACAATGGGGACATTCTCACCCAGGCTCTGTTTTACTATCTTTGCCAAACCCTTCATCCTCTACTTACATTTATTACATGCAATGAAAATCAAGAAGCACATTACAACAAACTGCACTACGACTAATACATATGAAACTAATCTAATCCAAGGATGGATCTGTATATTCAGTCCCAAATTCCAGAGGTCATTTCACCAGGTGGTGACTTTAATTTGGTCAATGTCATGCTTAATGTTGTTATTGTCCTGTTGTAGGTTATAATAAACCTTCTGGGAGAGGCGTATCTCCATTCGCAATGCTTCCAAGTATTTAGGCAACAGGGGTGTCAGATACCCAAATGTGTCCTGATATGCTTTGAAGTCCTTTCTGACATTCTCAGAAACTTGTACGGTGGTGAGGTTATGCCGATGTATCTCTACCAGTTCCTCGGGTCCAATCCGAACCAGGACTTCAGAAATGGAGTAGAACTCTGGACTTAAAATATCACAAGTTAGATTGGCATATTTAAACGTTTTCAAATTAGTTGTAACACAGTATTCGCCCTCTCCGGCATATACCACTTAAGTGGGTTTTAGATCCGCCTCTAGGGCCTCCATGGTACAGTTAATATCCTGATTGGTACCGGTATTATTAAACCCACACTGTGCTTCTAGGCTGTGTCCAACACTATGTGGACACACAGTGACAGCATGTCTAGTAACACATCCCTTTAATTTTGTTCCAGCCAATCAGCTTAAATCTACGTCCTCTAGTTCTTGAACCCTCTGCTAGGGGAAACAGGTACTTCCTGTCTACTTTATCTGGGCCCCTCATAATCTTGTAATTTTGTATCCATCGTGCGGATATCTTCTAAATATTGTTTCTCCCAATTTTATTGTTAACTGATGGGAACCTAACCCTGAATTTTGGAAATCCAAATTACTGTGTCCCTCTTTACTTTAATTTCAGTCCTTTTGATTGATACCAGTGTTTCCTGACTGTTTCATTAATTAGTTGGTTTCTCTATGGACCATGTGTCAGTGCCTTGTTTAAAAGGATTTCTCACTCGCCTGGACCACATTAACCATTTTCCTGTTGTGCTGTTGTCAAGTAACTGAGCCTGTCTGAGACTCATTCTTCAATGTATCTTCTTCATGTATCTCCGCATACTAGCAGCATCTCATAGGAATGAGCTTAGTGTTCTTGGATATTAACTTTCTGCTGGCCAGTCTCTTCTTCCTCATGGTATTTCCGAACATTTTCCATGGCACACATCATATGTCCTGTAGGATTCAGTCCTGTAAAAGCAACTGGTTTGTTTAAAGAGTGGTTGCAATAGCTCACCAGGCCATAGGCCTTTGTAATCATGTTCTTCATCCTGATCTCCATTTCAGATGATGGCAACATACATTTGTATCTTTTATGTCCACTGTAGCCATTCTTAGGTTTTCAGGTTATCTTATCAAAAAGATCAGGGGTGTCTAGAGTGCTTATCTCCCCCTGCATGGTCCCGATGTCAGGGTAGTGGCCAGGCTTTTGAGTGTAGTTTTCTCATTATTCATTATAGGCAAGGACACAAATATCTCCACGAGAAAGCTATCAATTTACTATTCTCAACTACACTTTCCTGACTTCCACTAGATTGTATATTTATGCCAGATTGATTTTTTATCATGCCCAATTCAATGACTTTAGAGAAATTCCCATATCTCCCCACCTCGAGCATTCTGTCTCGGAAGACAACAAATAGGTTAAAACAAAACAAATCAAAATGTTTTCAAAAGAAGAGAATCAGGTTGATATCACCACGCTGTGACATTTGGTATCCGCTGATGTCTGCAGCTAAAGTCTTAAATCTTTAACACCACTGGATCGTTTCCTGCACCAAATTTCTCCAGCAAAGGTTGCACCGTAACTTTGTAACTACTCTTGGTAATCCTGCACCATCAACACTCACGTGGTCCCAAAAAAAACCAGGGTCACCTGTTTTAAAAGAAACACAGAAAATCCATTGCGGCTCTTCTTGAGAGCCCAAGTGATTAATTTGTCAAATCTTCATTTATTATTTATTTATCCAAAGGAATAATCCCTATACCCAAAACAAATTTAGAAAACAAAACAGGAGAGAGAAATTTGCCTAGTTCCACTCTCGCCCTCTCTCTGAAGCACGCAGCCTGTCTGAAATAAACACTGTCTCTCCCACATACAGATGTACGCAGGGCTGCAGACTGGAATTTCTAACTCCAAGTCCTAATCTCTGTGTTTTCAAGATGTAACCACATTAAGCAGATATCATTAGCAGCCGCCTGCTAAGATACGTTATATTCCTCTTTTATTAATTTATTAATGGTTTGGGCATGTGTTTCTAGCACTGTAGCTATCCTTTGCAAATATATGGTCAGCATTTGATCCTCAGACAATTCCTTATCTGTATTTTCATTTATCTTTTAATATATCTTTAATGCGAGACCCTAAATCTCTGACCTTTTGATCTAATGTTGTCAAATCAAATCAATGGTGTTAACAACGGAGGCAAAGGCAGTTGCTATATCGCTTATCACAGATCTTTACGTCTCCATATTTGCCTATCTCTTTTTACGATGTCCACCTCCATTCCATGTGGCTCTTTGTTTTAACACTTGAGTTAGGAGGTGTTGATCAAATTGTTGAGTTTTCTTAGCAGTCTCAATGCGAGTTATATAATTTGTGAGGGAAGGTCTCCCCTCTTTGGTCAGATCTTGTATTCTACTATTAATTTCAAATAAAATTGAATAGCCCCAGAACTTGTCAAAACTTCCTTATCATACTGTGGCAGGGTAAAACTGATAGGCGTTTAGTACCCTGTGTCAGTACATAGCTCAAGTAATGGACTTCCAATTGTCTAACCTATGCTTCCTTTTCATATGATTTGTTTTACATTCCTTTCTTATCAATTTTTCACTGTAGCATGAAAACTTATCTCAGTCAATTGTAGCCTTTGGCATTTCCGAGTAATTGGGACAATTTTACTAATATAACCTATACCAATTGTTACCTCATGTTCACCTGTGTAATGGTTAGCCTCAGACAGTTCTCAACCGACTGGGTCATTTCTATCTGTTGGAACTGGTCTTGGCATGACAGTCTGGCTTCTTGGGATGGAAGGGGTTAACATTAACTTGCTCTTGTGGTAGGAGTAACTTGATCCTTCTCCCTTTTGAGATTAAGTTCCCACCTTCAAAATTTCACTTCACACAGGTTTGACTGATTTGTTTACTTCTCACATTTGTGGATTGCTTTATACTATATTTTTGCACACTATTTTTTCACATACTTTTAGTGGATGTGATTATAATCAATGCTCCGAGCTGTTCCAGCTTTCCGACTTTTCCTATCACAATGATCCTGATAGTTTTTTAATCTATCCCATTAATTTTTAACCTCTTTTTAAACTACAGCCAATCACAAAATAAACAATCAAAATGCCAATTTTTTAAGATCCCATGTCTGGAATTTAACATGCCCACACTTTATAAGAACCAGAATTTAATAGGTCACTTAACCTCAATAACTCCAATTTTAATTCAGCAGTATCAGAATTAAACACACGACAAGACAGATACATTACACAAAGGAAGAAAACACGCAAGACACAGTAAGAAGGGGGCGTGGCCCACAACACCGACAAAAAAAACACTGATCAAGACAGGCTTTTTAAAGGGACAGTACACTTACACAACAAAACCTTTCTTTTTCGGGTCTCTGTCTTTTAAACATTTGTCTAGTCACTTAATTCTATCCATTTTTTTTTACAGTACTGTCTCCATAAAGCAATTAGTTCTTTGGCTGAGGTACCTCTGTTATTTTTCCAAATTAATTCCTGAGCCTTTTTTTGGCATCTAAGTTTTATCAATAGTTCCTGTTTATATCCAATCATCAGGAACTTAAACCCTGACTACCCTCAGTGATATTAACCACTGACCTACCGCTTACATGTTATTCCCTCAGTGATATTCGACCACTGACCTCTTCCTGCTATTTCTGTGTATTCGCCAGACTGACCTGAATCTTGTAAGGATGCCACACGAGTGTTAGCGATTGGACGATTCATCGTCAGACTGACGGATTGGAGGAAAACCGACATAGTAAATTAAGACTACTTACATCGGGGCGCCATTTCCTTCCTCCGTGTCTGAGACAATCCGCCTCTTACTCCGCGAACTCTCGGTGAACGACCGTTAAGATCCCACCGCTGCCACCAAATGATGATCCGGATTCTTTCCCCTCAGTCTGGTTCAGTAATAACTGAAGTCGAATACATTTTAAAGTTCAACACATCTTTAATAGCAGGGTTCTTAGTCTGCAGCATTGATTTGGACTCCTGATAGAGTCCCTCTATGCTGGCAGAGCAAGAACAAAAACATACAGAAATCCACACGTTTTTATACAATCAATAGGGGTTGGAACATACTTAACCAATCATAAGCCGGGCATAGGTTGCCATGCGAGGTTACATTATTTCCGGCCAATCATAAATAATCATGTGCTGATCATGCTGCTGTTAGACATCAAAGGGGATAACTTCCTCACTTTCCAACTTGGAATGTTCTTCCCTGTTCCTTCTGTTCCTTATCTCCCAACCTGGAATGTCTTTCAACTTTGGCTAAGCTCGTTACCAATATTGATCTGCCATAAACATGGAGACATTCAGACCAGTCCTTGACTCACATCAAAGACTCTACATTGCTAAGACCATGCAAGCCTGCTGACTACGCAAACATATGGCCCAGCAGGAGGGCCAGGCCACTTGTATCAATCTCAGTTACTAACTAATTAACCCTTTCTAACCATTTTGCATTCTGCTTCTTTGCCACGTAGGCATTTTAATATTTTACTAAAAACTGACCACGTAGGGATTCTCACGTGCATCTCCCTCACGGCCAGCCTCACTCAACCTGCCATCACCTGTGCTGCAGCCACAGGGCATGCATCACATATGTGCAGTAGGCAGCGTAAGGCAAACATGTCGTGAGCATGAAGGGGATGCACAAGGGTGTTTGAGGGTTTGTCATGGGTGTTACCTATATTGAATTTCAGAACAACTCACATCACACATTATATTGGCACCACCACTGCCATGTCTCCGCGAATCCTGTCTGTTTTGTGCAATAATGCCCGCTCCTGGGTATCACTATGAGGACCCACCACTGATGCCACCCATTGTGTTACTGCAGAGTAGGTGCAGGTGTATTTGCAGGGCTCTTCCGCGCAGACGACTGAGAGACATCGGCGGTGTACCCGGCTGCACCCTGGAAGGATGCGGAGGAGAAGTTGTGGAGGGCAGTGGTGACTTTGGCAGCGACAGGTAAGCAGATGGTGCTGGGGCCAGCCAGGAGCAGCTTGGCATGAAAGAGGCTGCAGTTGTCCACGACTACATGTCGAGTGAATCTGCGCCTCCGTGTGCACTGCTGCTCGGAGAGGTCTGGGGAGCTGCGCCTCGGTCTGTGGACCCTGTGGCGAGGGTAGTGCCCTCTGCGACGCATCTCTCTCTGCGGTAGCCCTCCCTCCTGCTATACAGGTGGATGTGTCACAGCACTCTGTTGTGGAGCTCCACCTGTCAGAGGTGGACGGCGTGGATGGCGAGGCTGGTGATGCTGTTCGCCCTCCGAGGGGGTCATGACTGCAGCTACGACGGCCCCCATCCGCAATATGTACATCTGAGGGGGTCCGCAAGGTAGGCACATGTCTCCGGACCCCGGGGTGAATGTGCAGGTTGGTGACTTTGACCGTCAGGAGAGGGGTGGTGGAGGCCACACTTTGTCCCAAGTGACAGAGCGGCCTCCTGCAATGGGTGAGGGTCTTCCTCCCCCCCCCCGCCACCTGTCAAATGGACCTTTGCAGCTGCCACAGGCTGACGGCTGCAACACGTCCAGTTCAACTAGGACTGTTTCCCCCAGTGTGTGAAACAGTCCCATGTTTCTCCAAAATCACACACAGTCCCTTAATCAGGTCAGTTAATGACCTGAACAAGCAAAATAAATACACTCAAGTGGCATCCCGCTGGCTTTAATTGCCTGCGGGATTCCCACCAGCGGGTGCTACGCACGCACCCCCGCACGTCATCGGGGAACCCGGAAGTGGGCGGGATCGTGGCGCGATCCAGTCACGTGCCTGGATATCGGGATTTTCGGGACCCTCCCGCTGGAAACGCACAGAAAACCCGCCGGTAAAATCGAGCCCAATATGTTTGCCCACGTATGGCCCATCATATTGTGGCAACCTTCAAATGAAAGAAATACATCATATTGCTTGCCTTTTGCAACCTGGCAATGCTTCAGTGTTTCAGTTGGGGAGCATTTGGAAAACAGTGATCACAATATCATTAGGTTTAGAGTAGTTATGGAAAAGGACAAGGAAAATCAAATGTGAAAATACTCAACTGGAGGAGGGTTAATTTCAGTGAGTTGAAATGGGATCTGGCCCAGGTGGATTGGAATCAAAGATTGGTAGCTAAAACAGTTAATGAGCAATGGGAGGCCTTCAAAGAGAAGACAGTTTGGGTATAGACTAGACACATTCCCATGAGGGGGAAAGGAAGGGCGTGCAAAGCTAGAACTCCCTGGATAACTAAGTGTATAGAGATTAAAATGAAACAGAAAAAGGAGGCTTATGATAATGTTAGGTTCATAATGCAGCAGAGAACCAAACGGAATTAAAAAAGTACAAGGGAGAACTGCAAAATGAAATAGAGGGGCAAAGACAGTGTATGAGAATAGATTCAATGGGTAACATAAAAGGGAACCCAAAAGTCTTTTTATAAACATCTCAATAGTAAAAGGTTAATCAAAGGAAGGATAGGGCTGATTAGGGACCAAAAAGGAGATCTTCTTGTGGAGGCAAAAGACATGGAGGGGATTGTTAAAGACAAATTGTGTTTGACTAACTTAAGTGAGTTCTTTGACAAAGTAACGGAGAGAATTGATGAGGGTAGTGCTGTTGATATTGTGTAAATGGACTTTTAAAAGGCGTTTGATAAAGTACCATATAATAGACTTGTTAGCAAAATTGAAGCCCGTGGGATTAAAGGGACAGTGGCTGCGTGGCTACAAAATTGGCTAAGGGACAGAAAGCAGAGAGTAGTGGTGAACGATTGTTTTTCAGATCGGAGGGAAGTGTGCAGTGGTGTCCCCCAGGGGTCAGTGTTGGGACCACTGCTCTTTTTGAAATATATTAATAATTTGGACTTGGGTATACAGGGCATAATTTCAAAGTTTGCAGGTGACACGAAACTTGAAAATGTAGTAAACAGTGAGGAGGATCGTAACAGACTTCAGGAGGACATAGACAGATTGTTGAAATGGGCAGACACATGGCAGATGAAATTTAACGCAGGGAAATGTGAAATGATGCATTTTGATAGGAAGAATGAGGAGAGGCAATATAAACTAAACTGTACAATTTTAAATGGGGTGCAGGAAGAGAGAAACCTGGGTGTGTAAGTACACAAATCTTTGAAGGTAGCAGGACAAGTTGATCAGGCTGTTAAAAAGGCATACGGGATCCTTGGCTTTATAAATAGAGGCTTAGAGTACAAAAGCAAGGAAATTATGCTAAACCTATATAAAACACTGGTTAGGCCCCAGATGGAGCATTTTGGCTAATTTTGGCTAATTCTGGGCACCACACTTTAGGAAGGATGTCAAGGCCTTGGAAAAGGTGCAGAGGGGATTTACCAGAATGGTACCGGGGTGAAAGATTTCAGTTATGTGGAGAGACTAGAGAAACTGAGGTTATTCTCCTTTGAGTAAAGAAGCTTAAGGGGAGATTTGATAGAGTTGGTTAAAGTCATGAAAGGTTTTGATAGAGTAAATAAGGAGAAACTGATTCCAGTGGCAGAAGGTCAGTAACGAGAGGACACAGATTTAAGGTAATTGGAAAAGAACCAGAGGCGACATAAGGTCATTTTTTTTACACAGCGAGTTGTTTTGATTGGAATGTGCTGCATTAAAGGGTGGTGGAAGCAGATTCAATGTTAACTTTCAAAAGGGAATTGGATAAATACTTGAAGTGGAAAAATTTGCAGGGCTATGAGGAAAGAGCAGGGGAATGGGATTAATTGGCTAGCTCTTTCAAAGAGCCAGCACAGGCATGATGGGCCGAATGGCCCCCTTCTAGGTGGTGGAGGTCGTGGGTTTTGGAGGTGCTGCCGAAGAAGCCTTGGCAAGTTGCTCCAGTGCATCCTGTAGTTCATACACACTGAAGCCACAATACGCCGGTGGTGCAGGGAATAGGTGTTTAAGGTGATGGGTGTGTTGCCGATCAAGCAGACTGCTTTGTCCTGGATGTTGTTGAGCTTCATGAGTGTTGTTGCAGCTGCATCCATCTAGGCAAGTGGAGATTATTCCATCACACCCCTGACTTGTGCCATTTAACACTGGTACAATAGGTGCTTACTGTAGCAGCTTAATCTCACTTATTTCTTTGATCCTGAAAGACCAGTGGCCTTAGTTGTATTGTATTTATTTCTGCACTACGTAAAGCCTGCTAATTGGTGGTGGTGAATTGGTTTAAAACATATTGCCCCAGATTTTGCTGGAGCGGGGCATCTCACAGCATACCCTGTTCATTAGACTTGTTCGTGCAAGTTTAGGTTTTAAAATGTTTTGCCCTGTCAGTTGTTGGAAGTGCGAGCTGATAATGAGGGCAACAGGATATCTGTGACCTTGGCGAATGACGGGACAAACTGTGTAGCTCCTTAACCTATGAGATTTAAGGACTGAGAAATAAACAGAGAAAGGACTGAGAAGGAGGGTGAATTAGAGTGGGTAAATTCAATGTCAAATCAGGTACAGAAAGAGAAATAAAGAGAGGGAAAGAAAGGTTGATTAAGAGAGAGAAAAAAGATAGAAAAGGAAAGTAAGAAAAAGCATTTTAAAATTAAAAATTTGACATTTTTTAAATCTCCAACAACAATTCACAACCTGAAGGAATGAGACTCCACCCTTTTAATTATTCACTTTCTGGCAAGAAAGGTTGATTGGCAGTCATTAATAGTTATCACATCATTAAAAGGGTGCTTGCGTTGTTAATTACTAGATTTGACTTTCTGAGGAGAGTTTAATGGGCAATTAATGTGTAAATGCAGCAACTTCATGAAACTCACGGGGAGGTTAAGGACCAGATGCTGATTTCGCTAAGCTAACAGAGGAGCGGCGTAAATCGGCCAACTTGTGCCGACTCGGAAATCGTGGGGTATCTCTTTCCCGCCACAAGTTGCTGGCCAATTTACACATTAATAACGGTGAGCAGTGTTCACACGCCGTTATTTTTTCAGCAATTTCTGGGCTTTTGTCACATGTTCTGTGATGCTGTTATCCATTTCTGCCACTAATGGCACTGTATCTCTAACCACCTTGAAAATTGGGCCACAGCAAAACTGAACATTGCATTGTTGAAAGAAAAAGTGATAGAAATGGTGAGCGCAAAATGGGTAGAACAGAAGAAAAAATAAATATCGAAGAAAAATAGAAAATATGCTATGATATGCTATGCTATGATTAGTCAACAATTCCATTATCATTGTATCATGCGACTACCAGATGGTAGAAGGCTAGTTTAATGGACCTTGGTCTTTTCTCGTTTAGCAATTCCTATGATCCTATGGTACAGTTAGGCACTGATTTTGCTGGGGTAGCTTTTCGTCTTCACTATCTGGCAGAGAAAATTCCTTGCTCATTTTAGAACCCACCGATTTTCATTCCATTGATTTCATTCTAGGTCAGGTAATCCCTTTAAAAAAGAATTGGCCTTTAAAAAGGAATTGGATCAATATCTGGTGACAAAGAGGATGTCCTCTTTTACAGCTCTTTCCTGCCTGGACTTGATGGGTTTTATGTCATTCCAAAGATGACAACTCACTCCTCCATTATCACGTGCTTTTGGTTTCTATGATTTATGGGTTTCCCATTTAGTTTTCTACAGCCGTGGAGTCAGAAGGTTGAGGATTCAAGACCCACTTCACAGACTTGAGCACATAATCTAGGCTGACACATTAATGCAGTACTCCTGCATCGTTCCCACTGGAGTCCCCCAAGGATCTATCCTTGACCCCCTCCTATTTCTCATCTACACGCTGCCCCTCGGCGACATCATCCGAAAACACGTCAGGTTCCACATGTGCGCTGACGAAACCCAGCTCCACCTCACCACCACCTCCCTTGCCCCCTCCACTGTCTCTGATTTGTCACACTGCTTGTCTGACACCCAGTACTGGATGAGCAAAAATTTCCACTATCTAAATATTGGGAAGACCCCGAAGCCATTGCCTTTGGTCCCCGCCACAAACTCTGTTCCCTAGCCACCGACTTTATCCCTCTCCCTGACCACTGTGTGAAGCTGAATTAGACCATTCGCAACCTTGCCATTCTGTTTGACCCTTAGATGAGTTCCGACCACATAGCCGCTCCATCGCCAAGACCGCCTATTTCCAGCTCCCTAACATCACCGTCTCCGTCCCTGCCTCAGCTGATCTGCTGCTGACACCCTCAACCATGCCTTTGTTACCTCTAGACTTGACTATTCCAATGCTCTCCTGGCTGGCCTCTCATCTTCCACCCTTCATAAACTTGCATCCAAAACTCTGCTGCCCATATCCTAATTTGCACCGAGACCCGTTCACCCATCACTGCTGTGCTTGCTGACCTACATTGGCTCCAGGTTTGGGAATGCCTCAATTTTAAAACTCTCATCCTTGTTTTCAAATCACTCCATGGCCTCTCCCCTCCCTATCTTTGTGATCTCCTCCAGCCCTACAACCCTTCGAGATCTCTGTGCTCCTCCAATTCTTGCCTCTTGCGCATCCCCGATTTTAATTGCTCCACCATTGGCGACCGTGCCTTCTGCTCTGGAATTGTCATCCTAAACCTCTCCAGCTCTCTCTCGTCCTTTAAGATGCTCCTTAAAACCTACCTCTTTGACCAAGCTTTGTGGTCACCTGTCCTAATATCTTCTTATGTGGCTCAGTGTCAAATTTTGTTTGATAACACTCCTGTGAAGTGCCTTGGGATGTTTTACTACATTAAAGGAGCTATATAAACGCAAGTTGTTGTTGTTGTGCTGAGGGAGTGCTGCATTGCCGAGGGTGCCATCTTTCGAATGGGACGTTAAACTGAGGCCCTGCCTGCCCCCTAGATGGATGTAAAAGATCCCATGGAACTATTTCGAAGAAGTGGGGAGTCCTGGCCAATATTTATCCCTCAACAAACATCACTAAAAAAACAGATTATTTGCTCATTATCACATTGCTATTTGTGGGACTTTGCTGTGTGCAATTTGGCTGCTTTCCTACATTACAACAGTGACTACACTTCAAAAGCACTTCATTGACTGTAAAGTGCTTTGGGACATCCTGAGGTCGTGAACGATGCTATATAAATGCAAGTTGTTTCTTTACATGTCACATGGTCATTTCAGGTTAATAAATTAATTATTGCAAATTTGGGTGGTTGACTCTCAACTGCCCTCTGAAGTGGCCTAGTAAACCACTCAGTTGTATCAAACTGTTACTTCAGAGCAACTAGGGATGGTCCACTTCCCAAGAATGAATTTTTAAAAAATTCTGTTGGCCTCTTAACATAGTCAGATTATCAGTCTAATGAGAGGAAAATTACATTTTTGTATTTGAATTGATCAAATGATCAAACACCTGTAAACTTCTACTAGGAAATTCAGACATTCCCATTTGCGTGGAACCCTGCTGCTTAATTATTTCTGAGAAAGTTTCCTTATCTTGCATGGAAATACTAAATTCCGATCTGTTTTCGGTGTAAACAACATCAGACAGTTGCTGTGACACACATATTCTGTTCATTAGTGGCATACCAGACTTGATCTAATTCTCAACACAGCTGGAACATGGAGTTGTGAAGAGATAGTATCAAATTTCAAAATCTGTTGCAATAAACCTAAATGTATAGGAACATAGGAACAGGAGCAGGCCATTCAGCCCCTCGTGCCTGCTCCGCCATTTGATAAGATCATGGCTGATCTGTGATCTAGCTCCATATACCTACCTTTGGCCCATATCCCTTAATACCTTTGGTTGCCAAAAAGCTATCTATCTCACATTTAAATTTAGCAATTGAGCTAGTATCAATTGCCGTTTGCGGAAGAGAGTTCCAAACTTCTACCACCCTTTGTGTGTAGAAATGTTTTCTAATCTCGCTCCTGAAAGGTCTGGCTCTAATTTTTGGACCGTGCCCCCTACTCGTAGAATCCCCAACCAGCGGAAATAGTTTCTCTCTATCCACTCTATCCGTTCCCCTTAATACCTTATAAACTTCGATCAGATCACTCCTTAACCTTCTAAACTCTAGAGAATACAACCCTAATTTGTGAAACCTCTCCTCGTAACTTAACCCTTGAAGTCCGAGTATCATTCTAGTAAACCTACGCTGCACTCCCTCCAAGGCCAATATGTCCTTCCGAAGGTGCGGTGCCCAGAACTGCTCACAGTACTCCAGGTGCGGTCTAACCAGGGTTTTGTATAGCTGCAGCATAACTTCTGCCCCCTTGTACTCTAGTCCTCTAGATATAAAGGCCAGCATTCCATTAGCCTTCTTGATTATTTTCTGCACCTGTTCATGACACTTCAATGATGTATGTACCTGAACCCCTAAGTCCCTTTGGACATCCACTGTTTTTAACATTTTACCATTTAGAAAGTACCCTGTTCTATCCTTTTTTGATCCAAAGTGGATGACCTCACATTTGTCTACATTGAATTCCATTTGCCACAGTTTTGCCCATTCACCTAATCTATCAATATCCCTTTGTAATTTTATGTTTCCATCTACACTGCTTACAATGCCACCAATCTTTGTGTCATCGGCAAACTTAGATATGAGACTTTCTATGCCTTCATCTAAGTCGTTAATAAATATTGTGAATAATTGAGGCCCCAAGACAGATCCCTGCGGGACTCCACTAGTCACATCCTGCTAATGTGAATACTTACCCATTACCCCAACTCTCTGTCGCCTTTCGCTCAGCCAATTTCCTAATCAAGTCCGTACTTTTCCCTCTATTCCATGGGCTTCTAACTTAGCTAACAGTCTCTTTTGTGGGACCTTATCAAATGCCTTCTGGAAGTCCATATAAATAACATCCATTGACATTCCCCTGTCCACTACTTTAGTCACCTCTTCAAAAAATTCAATCAGGTTTGTCAGGCACGACCTACCTTTCACAAATCCATGCTGGCTCCCTCTGATTAACTTAAAATTCTCGAGGTGTTCAGTCACCCTATCCTTAATTATAGACTCTAGCAATTTCCCCACAACAGATGTTAAGTTTGCAAATGTCAAAAAAGAAAATATTTCCCTCCTGAGAGGGAAATCCAAGATTAAAAGCACCAGTAAGGTTACTGTTTATTAGGATTGTAAAACGGCACCTTTTGAAGCAAGGGCTGATGTGGTTTCTGTTACTGTGCATTTATATAAAGGTGAGGTCTTTCATGATTCTTAGTGCTAAATTATCAGTTGCTTTTGTATTGGAAAGTGGACTATGTAACTGTTAATTTGTGAATGTATGTGCGTGCGTGTGTGTATATGTGTGCGTGTATATGCGTATGTGTGCGTGCCTGCGCGTGTGTGTATGCATGTGTGTGTGGGTGCACGTGTGTGTGGGTGCATGCTCGTGCATGTATGTGTGGGCACAAGCATGCACATGCATATGTGTGTGGGTGCATGCATGTGTGTGCATGTGTATTTGTGCATGCATGTGTGTGGGTGCGTGCGCATGCATCTGTGTGTGTGTATATGTGTGTATGCGTGTCCTACCTATATGGTTTAAACTCTAAAGTCAGCGTGCTTCAGGCAGGGTGAGTGTTGCCTAAATGGCTACAATATAATCATCAGTCTGAAGCATTGGCCTGTAGGGTAAATTAATAACGTGATGCAATGTAATCATCGCAAGTGATGGCCTCACATCAGCAACAGCACAGTCCCCACCTCTTATACCGTCCACATTTATCACGGTCAGCTGCCTATATTGGGCAAATGGCACAAACCATTCATCATTAGCACTGAAGTCAATTACAAAGGGGCTGCTTATAACACAGTCAGCGTGGTGACTATTTTGGGCAGTTCAATAAGCTTTTTGCACCTCGTTAAAGTGCGATTAAGTACTGCTAACTATTGACCTGAGGAACTGAGTACCTCAGTACTGCGGTGCCTCTGTTTGTATCTGGGCTTAATTGCCATTTTGTCTGAGACTTTTGAGAAGGGCACAACGCCAACGATCGGCAGTAGGTCTCCTTGGTGGTCAGCGCGGTGAACAGAGGTCCCCTTCAGGAACTATATTAGATGTGAAGTAGTGCTCTGTGGTCAGCCTGTTTCAGTCTAACAGCCAGCAGCTTAAGAACTGTGTCCTTTAAATTTTTGGGCCGGCAAAGCAAGGAACCTAGACCAGATTTAGGTATATTAGTAAATGTCTTTTAAAAGTTTAGACAGACAGAGTTTTTATTTGACACTCCAACACTTTGCACTTTTACTGTTCACTGCATATAGCGAGCAAATCACGTTAAGACCAATGAGCCCGCTATAAGTCGTGGGGACTGTACCTGTTTGTAGGAGCAACCTTTTTCAAACAAACAACTAAATATCTGCATGTATCAGCATTACTGGGTGATTGGTGCCTTTTCCCAAGAAACATCCAGTAAACGGATAATGAACCTTTTAAAGAGGGAGGGCCGTTCGATGGTACGTAGTCAGGAGGATGGCGTCAAGGTGCTCACTCATTTCATTTGTGAGGAGCTCCTAGTACCTGCTGTACTCTTAGCAAGGACTCAAACCCGTGATTGTCAGTTATCTAATGACCAACTGGTGACTGTCCTTCTTGGGAAGCAGGTAAATGGGTCTCTCTGGGTTGAATGCCTGGTGCTGGAAGATTGGAATCCATTCAACCCTCAGTGGCAGACTCGGTAGGCCGATACCTGAATCAGGCAGGTCTGCACTACTCTGGGGACAATGTTAATAATTGACCTTCAAAGTATATGTAGAGTAAGGAGAGGGTGCACTGGGACCTTGGACAATTTGCCAGTGGCAGTGGGGAGGTGGTCTCTGAGGACAGGAAAGTGGCGGATGTACTGAATGATTATTTGTGTTTACAATTGTCAACCCCAGTCCATCACCGGCATCTCCACATAATAATTGACCTGACAGCCTAGTTCACCAATGGAGGGGTGGACCTGTCGATGGGGCCTGGAATTCTCCCCACTTAAGCTCTAGATAACCCTGCAGGTCGGTGCCTTAACGGATAGGGTGATACTAACTGGACAGCAGCAACAAACTTACTGGTGTGCTGTGTGATTTTAGCTGGTTAAACCTGAGCAGGACCTGCACGCACTTGGGGGCCCCTGAGCCATGAGCTCTTGCCTAATCTGTCTGGAAGCCATGAAATGCATTAGGAGAAAGAAAGGGCATATAATGTTCTGAAATGTACTGGGAAGGAATAAGATAGGGAGAATGATAAAAGCAAGCAGAAGATATCCAAGAAACTCATAAGATATGGAAAGAGGAAACATGAGAGGAAGGTAGTGGAAAATATAAAGGGCAATAACAAAGCATTCTTTAAAGTATATGTAGAGTAAGGAGAGGGTGCACTGGGACCTTGGACAATTTGCCAGTGGCAGTGGGGAGGTGGTCTCTGAGGACAGGAAAGTGGCGGACGTACTGAATGATTCTTTGTGCTTATTTCTATCATTGAGAGGGAGAGATATTTCTGAGTTGAGGGTGCAGAATAAGGGAGAGAGCAGACTAGAAACCCTTTGTATTGCAAAAGAAGGCACACAAGGCTCCAGATTCTGAACATTTCTATCCAAGTTAGCTGAGGAGATTGCAAATCCACTCACCAATATCCTTCAAAAGTCATTGGAATCGAGAAATATCCAAATGGATTAAAAAGTAGCAAATGTAATCACAATCTTTACAAAAGGGGGCTAAGGACGAATCCTCTAATTACAAACCTGTGAACCTTTCCTTATTGTAGAGAAGTATTCAAGATATTGACGAGGAATAGCATAAGGAATTAACTAGAAGGATTAGATTGAGCTAGCATGGGTTGAGAAAGAGCAGGTTGTTTCTGACCAATTTACTGGAGTTCTTTGAGGAGATTATAGATCTGGTGGATGAGGGTGAAGCAGTGGACATTATCTACCTGGATTTCAGAATCGCATTTGGTACTGTCCTACACAACAGTGACTCAGTTGGCACATGGTCATGGGATATTTGGCAAATTATTAGGCTGGATTGATGTGCAGCTGAAAGGTAGACAGCAGAAAATGGTGGATGAAAATGGAGATGTGTCTAAGTGGTAAATGCTTGCAAGGGCCAGTACTGGGGCCTCAGTTGTTTGGAATTTTTATAAATATCCTAGAGGATGGAATATTGTCCATGATGTCTAAGATTTTGACACCAAATTGTTTGCAGTTTCCAATGGTGTTAACCTATAATCCAAATGTAAGCTAGGTCAGTGGACAGAGGTGGCAGATGAAGTTCAACATAATTATGTATAAATTTATGAGTAGAGGTAAATGTGGATCACGTTTAAATAGCAACCTGCTTGTGTTAACAGAGTGGAAAAGAGATCTGAAGGTTTGGCTGGATCAGCCATTAAAACTGTTTGATTCAGTGTTCGCAGACCGCAAAAAAACCCAAATAAAATGCTGGTGTGGGTGTGACTTACAAGATTAAGGAAATAATGCTGAAGTTGTATCTGAAGCCCTGTTCAGTATGTGGTCTCCATATTATGGGAAAGATGTAGACTTATTGGAGGCAGTCTGGAGAAGGACTACGAGCTTTGAGCTTAGAGGGCTGAGTTATGAGAAAAGATTGTCTATCCTGGGATTTTACTCTCTGGAGAAGAGAAGGATGAAGGGAGACTCGACAGAAGTCTTTATGGCAGTATAGAGAATTTGAACTCAAGAAAATTCTGTAGATTTCAAGGACTGGGGGGGATACAGTTTAAAGTTAAGGATTTTTGTAGTAAGAAAGTGATAGAACTGTGGAACAGATTATCGAGATGGGGGTGGGGGGTGGGGAGGGAAACAGAAAACCATTGCAAGGTTTTAAAAAAAAGACTGGATGAATTGTTGTAAGGAAAGGGGGTACAAAGGCTATTAATACCAGAGTAACAATAAGAAACATGATGGGAAGTTTGGATGGGTAGGCTAGATGCCCAAAACATTACTATATCACCATGAATGAAAAGAAAGTAAAAGAAAGAGACATGCATTTATATAGTGCCTTTCATGACCTCGGGATGTCCCAAAGCGCTTTACTGCCAATGACATACTTTTGAAGTGTAATCACTATTGTAATGTAGCAATGAAATAAACAACCAAGTAATCTGTTTTAGGTTTTGATGGAGAGATAAATGTTGGCCGGGACACCAGGAGAACTCCCCTGTTCTTCTTCAAATACTGCCGTGGGATTTTTTACGTGCACCTGAGAGGGCAGACAGGGCCTCGGTTTAACATCTCATCTGAAAGATGGCACCTCTGACAGTGTAGCACTCCCTCCATACTGCACTGAAGTGCCAGCCTAGATTACATGCTCAAGTCTCTGGAATGGGGCTTAAACCCACAACCTTCTAATTCAGAGGCGAGAGTGCTACCACACAGCCAAGGCAGTACACTTCAAAATGCAACAAAAAGTATCGAAAATCAAAACTTCCTGGATATCGAGCAGCTAGATCCCCCAAGAAGTAAATACTGCATCAACAGAGTTCATTTCCACCTTCAAAAAGTTTTAAATCCACCACTGTAAAAATTATATATCTGCAGCTTAATCCATGACAGGTTCACAGCCCACTGCACTCCTATTGTAACTACTTGTTTTCAGATGTCAGATATTAGGCCATTGGGTTTCACCTTTCACAGAAAACAAACTGAATTGTGGAGTCTGGTCCTGAAATACTAATAAAAATACTGAAATCCAATGTAATTAAAAAGGAATTTAACTTATTAGATTAGCTTGAAAGAGTGGCCTCGATCACAGGCCTTTGTTCAAGGCTGTTTTCAGTCGTGTGTTGTTTTTTGAGTTGTCAGCTTTTGGAGGAGGGTTAATTCAGCTTTTCCAAGTTTTGTAGGTTGGCATGTATGACTGGTAGGGTGGAAGGGAATCTTCTGTCCCATTCAAGAGTCCTTCTCCAGCTCCCCACAGATCTGATGGGACCTTTACTCCTAGAGATGTTAATATATGAGGTTTGTCTCCATGGTAATCGAATGGAACAACCCCTGTAAATCCAAAAGATTGAGACAGAATATCAGTGGTGAAGCTTCTCCGGCTGGGAGCTTTCTGTCACACCATGTTACTTAAAATCCCTTGCTGAGTCGAAGGAACTGATGCATGTATTAGACCTCTGGAAATCTGTGACTGGATCCTTGGGGTCGATATCGGGTGGAGTGCACTGGTCGGCCACCCATTCTGGCAGGGAAGAGGACCCCGCGATTTTGAGGCCCTGACCTCATTTAAATTTGGCAGACGAGTTGCGGGAGACTCCAAATAGGTGTCCCGATGCAGCTTGTCAGATTGAGACCTCAAGATTGTGCCAGGGCAACCGACAGCAGTGGCTTAGATTATTTTTGTGGGGCCTAGACTCCTGCTCTTCCAGGGCCCACAAAAGTAATAGGCACTTAACTTTAGCAGGCCTCTTCGGTTCCTTCGTTTGTGGAAATGGTGAGAATGTGCATTAGGTGCAGACTCTGACCAGCTCCAATCTAAAATGGCAATCGGGGTCAACTGGTGGGCGGTAAGGCTACCAATCCCATTTTGAGGCCATTATCGCCCGTTATCACCAGGCAAAGGCAGTGAAAATCCACCCCCTAGACACCCAGTGGAATTTCTCCAGTTCTTTCTGTGAGACATCTCCCCTTGTTCCTTTTACTTGTGGTTGCGCACTGTTGTGATGTCATCCCAGTTCTAGCAATGAAGTTAAAGTCTTAATGAGACTCAGCCATGTGATTTTCCTTATTTCATGAAGGACTTAACCTAATGTATGTTAAGGATATACCTCGGCCAATAATGAGAATGACCCTGTTGAAAGCAAGTCAAACTAGTGGGAATGAGGAATTAAAGGAAATTAGTATTAGTAAAAAAATAATGCTGGAGAAATTAATGGGACTGAAAGCCGATAAATCCCCAGGGCCTGATAATCTGCATCCCAGAGTACTAAAAAAGGTAGCCATGGAAATAATGGATGCATTAGTTGTCATCTTCCAAAATTTTATAGATTGTGGAACGGTTCCTGCAGATTGGAGGATGGCAAATATAACCCCACAATTTAAAAAAGGAGGGAGCTATAGACCGGTTAGCCTAACATCAGTAGTAGGGAAAATGCTAGAATCTATTATAAAGGATGTGATAACAGGACACTTAGAAAATATCAACGGGATTAGACAAAGTCAACATGGATTTATGAAAGGGAAATCATGTTTGACAAACCTACTGGAGTTTTGTGAGGATGTAACTGGTAGAATAGATAAGGGAGAACCAGTGAATGTGGTTTATTTGGATTTTCAGAAGGCGTTTGATAAAGTCCCACATAAGAGGTTAGTGTGCAAAATTAAAGCACATGGGATTGGTGGTAATATACTGGCATGGATTGAAAATTGGTTAACAGACAGGAAATAGAGAGTAAGAATAAATGGGTCTTTTTCGGGGTGGCAGGCAGTGACCAGTGGGGTACCGCAGGGATCAGTGCTTGGGCCCCAACTATTCACAATATATATCAATGATTTGGATGAGGGAACCAAATGGAATATTTCCAAATTTGCTGATGACACAAAACTAGGTGGGATCGTGAGTTATGAGGAGGATGCAAAAAGGCTTCAAGGCGATTTAGACAAGTTGAGTGAGTGGGCAAATACATGGGAGGTGCAGTATAATGTGGATAAATGTGAAGTTATCCACCTCGGAAGGAAAATCAGAAAGGCAGAGTATTATTTAAATGGTGATAGATTGGGGAATGTTGATGTACAAAGGGACCTGGATGTCCTTGTACACCAGTCACTGAAAGCAAACATGCAGGTGCAGCAAGCAGTGAGGAAGGCAAATGGTATGTTGGCCTTCATTGCAAGAGGATTTGAGTACAGGAGCAATGATGTCTTACTGCAGTTATACAGAGCCTTAGTGAGACCACACCTGAAGAATTGTGTACAGTTTTGGTCTCCTCACCTAAGAAAGGATATACTTGCCCTAGAGGGACTGCAGTGAAGATTCACCAGACTGATTCCTGAGATGACAGGACTGTCATATGAGGAAAGATTGGGTCGACTCGGCCTGTATTCACTCGAGTTTAGAAGAATGAGAGGGAATCTCATTGAAACATATAAAATTCTGACAGGGCTAGACAGACTGGATGCAGGGAGGATGTTTCCCCTGGCTGGGGGGTCCAGGATACGGGGTAGGACATTTAGGACTGAGATGAGGAGAAATTTCTTCACTCAGAGGGTGGTGAACCTGTAGAATTCTCTACCACAGAAGGCTGCGGAGTCCAAGTCACTGAATATATTTAAGAAGGAGCTAGATAGATTTCTAGACACAAAAGGCATCAAGGGGTATGGGGAGAGAGCAAGAATATGGTATTGAGATAGAGGATCAGCCATGATCATATTGAATGGCGCAGCAGGCTCGAATGGCAGAATGGCCTACTCCTGCTCTTATTTTCTATGTTTCTATGTTTAATTTAACTATATGGGCAAAGTGCAGAAGTCATGGAATTTGCTCGTGGAAGCCACTCAAAAATTGTCTAATTTGTTTGGCAGTCCGTGTTCCACACACAAGTCAATGGGAAAGAAAGTTGGTTCCTCTTTAAAGCAACGTGAATTAAAAGTTGTGTCATTTACATTCCCAGCATGGTGGTGTCTCTCAGGCTTTCTCTATGACGCAGTTATTGATGAGGACATATTTGGCAGAGGAGATAGTCCGGGCTTCCTGATTCAAAGCCGCTGATATTTAAGAAAAAGTTTCCAAAATTATTAAAAATTGGAATTGAGAATCCTCATTGTTTTCGGCAAATCGTCATTTCTGTAACAGGCAGCAAGTTAGTGCAGTCACTGTTGTTAGGTAGGCAAATGCGGCAATCAGTTTGCGCACAGCAAGGTTCCACAAAGAACAATAATGTAAATAAGCAGTTAATATGTTTTGGTCGTGTTTATTGGTCCAGTGATTGGGGGTCCAGAAATCGCAGGGGTGGGGGATTGGGGTGTTTGAAGGATGGAGATTGGGGGTTGAGGGAGGAAGCAGGGAGATTGGGGGCCGGGAGCGGGAGAGATTGACCTTTGGGGCCAGGAGACCGGGAGTCGAGGCCAGGACCGGGGGAGATCGAGAGTCGGGAGATCGGGTGTTGGGGCCAGGAGATTGGGGGTCGGGGCGGGAGATCGGGGGTCGGGACCAGGAGATCATGAGTCGAGGCCAGGAGGTCAGGGCCGGGAGATTGTGAGACAGGGCTGGGAGATCGGGGATCAAGGGTCGGGGCCGGGAGCAGGAAAGATTGGGAGTCGGGGCCGGGAGGTCAGGCTGGGAGATCGGGGCCTGGAGATCGTGAGACAGGGCCGGGAGATCGGGGATCGAGGGTCGGGACCGGTAGCAGGGCAGATCAGGGGTTGGGGCCAGGAGCGGGATAGATTGGGAGTCGGGGCCGGGAAATCGGAAGTCGGAGCTGGGAAATCAAGGGTTGGGGCTGGGAGCGGGTGAGATCAGGGGCCAGAAGAAGGGGAGAACAGAGGTCGGAGCTGGGAGGGCGGTTGTTGGGGCCAGGAGCGGGGTTGTTCAGAGGTCAGGAGATCTGGGGTCGGAGCTGGGAGCAGGGGAATCAGGGTTCGGGGCTGGTAATGGCAGCGATGGAGTGGGGGGGGTGCAGCATCGATTAGCTCCTTTAATGTGGGTTGGGAGGAGCACTCCTGCTCCTCCCGGATCCGCATTTAAGTAAGTTACTTACTTTTCACGGTTGGGCCTAGTAGGCGTACCCAAGGCCTGGTTTCCTTGAGTGCACTGTTGCTGGCTGCCTCAGGGCAAACCAATCCTGGAGAAGCGGGCTCAAACAGGCCCCTTATTTGCATATGCGAAGAGTCTAACGCCTGTTTCAGGCGTGGGTAAAGGACGCATATTTTTAGTTCTCACCCAATATGGCAGGCGGCGCAGTTCCAGCCAGAAATGAGCGCACGCTTCCTGTCCACCATATTGGGGCCTTAGTAGCCCGAGAAGTCCCTCAAAAGCAGGTGGTTTGCAAATCAATTTCTAGGCCAACACCTCCAACAATGCAGTACTCCCTCAGTACTGTTCAGGAATTTGAGCCTAGATTATGTGCTTAAATCCCTGGAATGGGGCTTGAACCCACAACCTTTTGACTCTAGAGGCATGAGATTTACCACTAGGCCACCAAGCTAGAAATAGCCCTATTAGTCCTAAAACTAGTGAGCTATTGTGTTCATATGGCTGGTTGTATAGGAACAATGTTCATCCTGAGTCTATAAATATTACGTTAAAAAAGTAATATTTCCTTTACTTCATTGCTGTGCTTCTCTTTTCCTTGTGACTCCTCGGTGCTGTTTTCTACTCTTTATTTTACTCCCCACTGCCAATCCAGTTGTTAGCTGGACCTGCCTAACGTAAATTGTATTCGACTTTCAATTGTCGTCTTTTTGTGGCTTACCATCACTCTGCTGTCACATCCTCAGTGCCTTTGGCTGATTGGAATGGAGTGTATGTCCCTTAGTCGTTGATACTTTGATACAGCAGAAACAGAAAGAAAAGGGATTACAGGCCAAGTAGCAATGGCTTGGTCTTGATGGCCCAGCCATGTCTGTATTGGTATAATTTCAGTGATATCTGCTATATGCTGAATAACTATCTGGAATCACTGTCCCCTGACAGCAGTAGGGATGCATAATTATGAATACTTCACAGAAGTGTGTGTGTTCAGTAGATACAGATGAGGAAGGCCATTCTTAGCTCCCCCAACTAGATAGAGCTTATAGTCCCCCGATCACAGCAGGGCCGATTCCCCGACTGGGTGCTCCCGCCCGCAACTCAATTTTCCTTGCTTCTTAGGAGGGGTGGAAATCTGGCTAATCCGGGTTCTGCTGAAAAGTAGACCGCCTCCTCCACGCACCAGAATTAAGGTGGAATTTCAGGGCTTGGGCCTTTTCGGTGCTGGCTACGCTCAGGAAATGGGGCTTCCATTAAGGTGAGATCGCTATTTTCAGGAGGGAGGATGGGTGATCACAATGTCACTGAGGCCCCTGCTACGTACAGGATTGTTGGTAAGCCTCCTAATCCCAAAAGGAGAAACGCATTCGACTTTATATTCTGAACAGTGAGCGTAAAATGGTTTTGAAGAGTACAGTATCTCCTTTGAGCCTGCCTTCATTAACCTGGCTGATAGGTGCAGCTTTTAGAAATTGAGATGGATTAATCTTCGTTCCACGTTTGTGCGATTGTCACACTGAACTGCTGAACTAATCACACTGACACTGAGGCTGAGTTGCCCAACTGCTTTGGTCTCCCATTTGGCTCTGACTGCTGAGCTTTCAAAAGAGTTCAGGCAAACTCTGATATTTGATTTAATATTACTTATAATGCTTGCCGCACTCTGCCCTGCAGGGACTCAGTAAAGTTTACCCATTCGACCAATTTGGTTCCCTTTAGTGCTGCAATGACAATGAAAGAAATGTGCCAGTTGTAATCTAACTGTGATCCATTGGTGCAATCCACTGAGCCAGCACTGGGAGGATCCCTAACGCCTCTCCCTCCCCAACCCGGTCATTATAGATTGAGGCACTATGGAGGATGGTGTCATCTGAGAAAAGTTCCTACATTACAACAGTGACTACACTTCAAAGTACTTAATTGGCTTTGAAATGCTTTGGGACATCCTGAGGCCATGAAAGGTGCTATATGAATGTAAGTCTTTGTTTCTATTCATTCTTTCTTTAATCTACAAATAGAAACAACAAAGGGAGCAGAGAGGTTGTATTAAAAATAAAACATAAAGGGAAATATACACATTAGAAAAAAGACACGCATTAAGGCGTGGGTGCAGGCATTCATAAATGAGTATGGTGAGATAATTATAAGGAATCGGCAGAATTGCTTAATTAATATGTTGCTTCGGTATTTGCAAAGGAGAGTGAAAGAAGTCTTCAAGGACTTGTGGAGGAGCAAGTGCAAGATACACCAATAGATAGATGGATTAAAAAGGAAATAGTTGTTAAAGGGCTGAGAACGCTAAGAGGTACTAAATCTCCAGATCCAGATGTTTTGAATGCTAGAATACTGAAGCAGGTCAGTGGACAGGCAGCAAAGAGAACATAGGAATTGCTGGATGAAAAAAGACCAAGATCACATGATACAATGATGATGGAGTTGTTGACCAATGAAAGAAATCAATCTCTATCAATTAGTCTGTAATAGACCAAAACACAAGGTGAGGAAAACCCCAGTGATGGAGAGCTTTGGGAACCATAGGCCCAAAGTCATCTGTTCCTCCAAAGCTACACTTACCACATATCATGTCTCAAATTACTCACACACCGGATCCCAACATGTTATTTTCTGAAAGAAACCTATCTAATTTCCATTTTAAATTAATCAGTAGTAACTGCTTCCCTCCTCTCCCTAGGGATTTACAGTGATTTTTCAGAAGTCAATTTTAAAAGGGAATAGCGCCAAAATGCTCCAGTGTGGCACATGTTATACACTTCATTCAAAAAAAAGGAAAGGGCAACTATCAACTAGTTAGCCGTATTCAGAAACATTACTGATGTCCATAGTTAGAGATAAAATAAATGAACACAAGGAGGGTTATTTAATTTTTCTTCTAGTTCGTTGTCATTACATATTAGATAGGTCGCCCACCCATATATTGTTCAAAGAATACTGTTTGCATCTGGTGAAGGAAAAACGATCACAAGGACTAAGTCCCAGCGAGAGCCTCGGTCTTCGGGTCCTGATCGAGCTTTAGGCGCTGAATCTGGGGACAGACTTTCAGTTTAGGGCTGCCGATACCATGCTGCTAGTAAGTGTAGGTGTCTGTCTGTGGGGCCCACAGAACGAAAGGGCAAGGAGGGAGTGGAATCAAGTCAATAAGAGAGGTCAGGACCATGAGAGAAAGAAAGAGAGAGAAAGAATGAAAAGGAGTTCAATCTCCTTGCAACCTGAGGTAAGAAAGAAGAAAGAAAGACTTGCATTTTTATAGTGCCCTTCACAACTTCAGGACATCCCAAAGCACTTTACAGCCAATGAAGTACTTTTGAAGTGTAGTCACTGTTGTAATGTAGGAAATGCAGCAGCCAATTTGCGCACAGCAAGCTCCCGTGAACAGCAATGTAATAATGATCAGATTATCTGTTTTTGGTGGTGTTGATTGAGGGACAAATATTGGCTGGGACACCAGGAAGAACTCCACTGCCCTTCTTCAAAATAGTACCGTGGGATCTTTTACATCCACCTGAGAGAGCAGACGGGGCCTCGGTTTAACATCTCATCCGAACGATGGCACTTCTGACAGTGCGGCACTCTCTCAGTACTGCATTGGAGTGTCAGCCTAGATTATGTGCTCAGGTCTCTGGAGTGGGACTTGAATCCACTACCTTTTAACTCTGAAGGCAAGAGGGCTACCAACTGAGCCATGGCTAACAATCCTATCTCACTTTAGGATCAGGGAACGGTTCCCTCTCCTTCTGTTAAAGGGGATGCATTACTGCATGAGAGAGAGTGTGGGAGAATGCAAAAGAATGAGTGAGTGCGTGAGAGAGGATGAGTGTGATTGTGAGAATAAGTAAATGTGAGACTGAGTGTGAGAGAGTAATTGAATATGAATAAAAGCGATGAGTTACTGAGTGAGAGGGAGTCAGTGAGTGAGAGCACGAATGAATGAATGAGCGAGTGAGGGAAAGTGTGAATGAGTAAGTAATTGAGTAAAAGACTGAGTGAAAGATTGAGAGAGTGAGTTGAGTGAGAGAGTAAGTTTATATGAGAGTAAAGAGTGAACGTGAGAGAGTTTGTTACTAAGTGAGAGTGAGTGAATATGAGAGTAACCAAGTGAGTGAGAGAATTTGAGTGAGTGAATAAGAGTGTGAGGGAGTGTGAATCAGTGAAAGAGTGAGTGTGAGTCAGTGAATGAGTGTTAGTGAACATGAGAGAGTGTGTGTCGGTGAGTGAGCGTGGGAGAATGCGTCAGTAAGTGAGTGGTACTAAGAGTAATAATCCAGGGAACATCCTGCAGCAGGCTCTGATCTCAGCGTTCGCCTTCTCACCCATTCCACTCACCCTCCTGCAGAGGCTGGGGTGGGAGAAGGAGACGATGAGTTCAGTTCTTAGAGACTGTAAGTACAACTCAACTACTGCGATATTATGCAAGACTTCATGAAAGCATGAAAAGCTCGTTTCTGACTTGTCGTACAGCTCCTATACTTAAATAACATTGGTGTATCAAGACCTTGATAATCGTTCATTGTCATTTACTCTTGTCTTAACTTTTGCTTATCATTTTGTCAACTTTTTATATTAACTATTGCAAACATGCCTTTTTAGAATTGTACATGTGCAAGTTTGACACCAGACTAAGTAGTGGTATTTAGTAGCATCATCTAGTAAAATGTAACCCCAAATCCAACCTTTGCACGGGGCCCCCACAAGGCAAACACAAACACCGCCCCTGGCTCTTGCTACTATTTGCAACTTCAAATAATATTGAATATTGTATGTGTAATTGGACAGATACATGTATTAGGCACTGTACAGTATATTCCTGGGAGGGCAATACTTTGAGTGACAGAAGGTGAGATTTAAAACTATAAGATATTGAGGAAATGGTTTGAAATAGATAACTCAAATACAATGGTTAAACGATCAATAGGAGAACTCAATGATCAAAAGTAGTTTGGACGTCTTCTGTTAGTGAACAAGTTAGAAAGACCATACAAGGTGCCCCCCCACCAAGGGCGGCTGGTTAAAGGTACTAACTGATGCAGCGACAACCAGTACCGACCAGAAGCAGGTACATGACCACTAAGTCACTTGATCATTCAATCCACGAGCAACAAGTAGAGAATGTGATTGCACTAGTTAGTTGATTAACATTGTAGAATTTTACAGCACAGAAGGAGGCCATTCGGTCCATCATGCCTGTGCCAGCTCTTTGAAAGAGCTATCCAATTAGTACCACTCCCCTGTTCTTTTCCCATAGCACTGCAATTTTTTTCCTTTTCAAGTATATATCCAATTCCCTTTTGAAATTCACTATTGAATCTGCTTCCATCACCCTTCCAAGCAGTGCATTCCACATCATAACAACTCGCTGCGTAAAAAAATGTCTCCTCCTCTCCCCTCTCGTTCTTTTGCCAATTATCTTAAATCTGTGTCCTCCGGTTACTGACCTTCCAACCAGTGGAAACAGTTTCACTCTTTGTATGAAAAAGAACTTCCTGATAGCAGTCTTAAAGTTACCTTTACTAGTTTGAGCACGTCTATTTCTACTTCTGCAGTTTAATTTGAAGTAATATTCTATACTAACTTCCTCAATACCCTTAACAATCTTATTTACCTCTATGAGGTCACCTCTCAGATGCTTCCTTTTCAGGCTGAAGAGCCCAAGTCTCTCCAGTCTTTCCTTATGACTCAGGCCCCTGACTCGGGGGATCAGCCTTGTGGCTCCTCTCTGCACTGCCTCCAGTACTTGAATGTCTCTCTTGTTTCTTGACAACTAGCAGTCTGACTAGTGCTTGATCATTATTTCCTCTGACCAATATTCTACTGTTTTGGCTATGTAGTTCAGCATCCAATTGGCTTTGTTGATTGTTGCTCTCCAGTCCATTAATTGGACGGGGTTAGCATCAAATCTACTAAGATTCCTAGGTCTCTTTCAGCTTCTTCCTTGGCTATTTGAACATGATATATACTTGTCGTCTATTTTTCCTTCCTATGTCTAGCACTTTACATTGTCTGTATTAAAGTTCAAATGCCATTTTCTTCCAACTTACATATTTTGTCCAACCCATGTCAATAAATGAGGTAAGAGACAGTATCAAGCTAAAAGAAAAGGCTTACACAAATACAAGGAAAAGTTCAAATCCAGCAGCCTGCGAGAACTATTAAAAGCAGCAAAGGGATACAAAGTAATAAGAGGTTCCAAAATGGGAATATGAGAAAAAACTTGCAAGGGATATCAAAGCTAACAGCAAAAGTTTTTACCAATATATTAAGAGAAAGAGAATGATAAAGAGGAATATAGGCAGATGCATGTGAGACTATAATGGACAATAAGAAAATGGCTGACTTAAATTAATATTTTGAATCCTATTTCACAATGGAGGGAGAGAACAAAATATCAGTGGTACAAGAAACCTAAAAGTAATTTAAAGAGAGGAACTTAATTGATTTACTATGAGTAATAAAATGATAATGGAGAAAATAACAGGACTTAAGATAGTCAAATCTCCAGGATCTGATGGTTTCCACCCAGGGTATTAAAAGAAATAGGTGAAGAAATTGCAGATATGTTATTCATAATTTTCCAAAGCTTTCTAGATTCAGGAGTTGTGCCTTTGGATTGCAAAATTATAAATGTCACTCCATTATTTAAGGAGGGAGGGAAAAACCAGGTAACTACAGACCTGTCAGTTTAACACCAGTTGTGGGGAAGTTACTGGAATCTATCATCAGACACAGAGTGACTGAGCACTTGGACGAGTACGAGCTGATCAAAGAGAACCAGCATAGATTTGTGAAGGGTAGGTTATGTCTGATTAATCTGGTTGAATTTTTTGAGGTCATTAACATTGCGGATAGAGGAGTGTCTATGGTTATTATCTATATGGACTTCCAGAAAGCATTTGATTAGGTTCTGCACAAGAGATTATTAAAAATTGGGGGTAATCTTGTAACATGGGTCAATAATTGTTTACGAGGCAAGAGACAGGGAGTAGGGATAAAGGGAATGTTCTCTGATTGTGACAAGTGGTGTTCCCCAGGGATCTGTTCTAGGGCCTCAGCTTTTCACCATATATATCAATGACTTGGATGAACTTGAATTCTAGATGAATTACTAGATTGATTCCTGGCATGAGAGGGCTGTCCTAAGAAGAGAGATTAAGTAAAATGGGCCTATACTCTCTGGAGTTTAGAAGAATGAGAGGTCATCTCAATGAAACCTATAAGTTTCTGAGGGGGCTTGACAGGGTAGATGCTGAGAAGTTGTTTCCCCTGGCTGGGGGGGTCTAGAACTATGGGACGTTGTCTCAGGATAAGGGGTCGGCCATTTAAGACTGAGATGAGGAGAAATTTCTTCACTCAGAGGGTTGTGAATCTTTGGAATTCTGTACCCCAGAAGGCTGTGGATACTGAGTTATTGAGTATATTCAAGGCTGAGTTAGATAGATTTTTGGACTCTAGGGGAACCAAGGGACATGGGGATCGGGCGGGAGAGTGGAGTTGAGGCCAATGATCAGCCATGATCTTATTGAATGGCAGAGCAGGCTCAAGGGGCCATATGGCCTACTCCTGCTCCTATTTCTTATATTTCTTATGTTTCTTTTGAAGGAATAGAGTTGTATATCCAAGTTTGCAGATGACACCAATTAGGAGGCACAATGTGTTGTGTAGATGGAAGCAGAAAGTTACAAAGGAACATAGACAGACTAAGTTAATGTGCAAAACCATGGCAGATGGAGTGTAATGTGGGAAAGCCATCCACTTTGGATCAAAGAAAAATAAATTGGAATAATAACTTAATGCTGCGAGACTAGGAGCTGTGAAGGAGCAAAAGGATTAAGGTATCCCTATACCCAAAACACTAAACACTAGTGCACAGGTACAAAGAGCAATCAAAAAGCCTAATGGAATATTGGTCTTCATCTCAAGAAGACTGGAATACAAAAGTGAAAAAGTTATGCTTCAGTTGTACAGAGCCTTAGTCAGACCCCATCTCATGTACTGTGTTCAGTTCTGGGCACCGCACCTCAGGAAGGATAAATTGACCTTGGTGGGAGTACAGCACAGATTCACCAGAATTATGCCAGGGCTTAAAGGGTTAAATTATGATGACAGATTGCATAAACTTGGCTTGTATTCTCTTGAATTTAGAAGCTTGAGCAGTGATCTACTTGAGGTGTTCAAATTGATAAAAGAATTCGCTAGGGCAGATACAGAGAAATGATTTCCTCTGGTGTGGATTTCAGAACAAGGGGGCACAATCTTAAAATTAGAGCTAGGCCATTCAGGAATGAAATCAGGAAGCACTTCTTTTCGGACAAAGGGTAATGAAAATTTTAAGACTGAGATTGCTAGATTTTTATTAGATAAGGGTATCAAGGGATATAAAACAAAGGTGGGTAAATGGAGTTGAGGTACAGATCAGCCATGATTGAATTGAATGGCGGAGCAGGCTCAAGGGGCTGAATGGCCTACTCCTGTTCCTATGCTCTGTCATTTCTGAGCCATCTCCTCCAATTCCACTGTCCCTCCTAGTTTGGTATCATGTAGAAATCTGACCACTTTGTAGTGAGCTTATATTGCTCAAAGTCACTGAATGGAGGTACAATACATATCCACTTTATAATATTTAAATGCAAGTTGCAAAACATTTGATTACATTGTTATATGTTGTCAGGATGCTTTCAAATGTACTTTGTACTAAACTAAACTACAGCCCATATTTGTTGACAGGTTCTAAGTTTGGTGGAGTTGGTGAACTGGACAACATGTATGACAACATTGGCAAGCGGTTGAATGAAACCCTGAGGCAACGTAGACATGCAAAAGATGACTACTACAACATTGAGGTGCTCTTGGGAGTGGATGACTCCGTGGTGCGGTTCCATGGGAAAGAACATGTCCAGAACTACCTCTTGACCCTAATGAATATAGTAGGTGTCTGTAGTGTGTTACAATGTTTACGAAATCTCTGAAACTAGACAAAAAATTGGGCACTCCTGTAAGCACTACAACAGCCTGCATAGCATTCAAGATCATCTTGGAAGTTGGATTTACTAGTTATCTCCTGGGATGTTAGGTGGTATTTACGACACAAGGGAATTAGTCATGATTCAGAAATCTTTTACAGGTCTTTTTCTTTTTTACAAATGGAGAACTTTTTCTGCCATTTTCAGAAGCCGTATTTAATTTTTTCCCTTAGTTAAAGGATAGGAATTCACATTATTAAATATAACTCCACAAAATATAACTCCACAATTTTGCCTTAAGTGATGGCTGGCTCAGTGGTCGCAGTCTTACCTCTAAATCAGAAAGTCATGGGTTCAAGCCCTACTCCAAAACTTAAGCACATAATCTAGACTGACATAGTGAGGGAATCCAAGTTCTTTCTTTTATAAGAGTCAGTAAATATAGTAAATTTTACAGCAACATTTTAAAATCTTTTGTGAAAGTGAGTATCATGCTTTTTCATTCTTTATCCTGCTTTGAATCACCATTTAACCATGCTTGTTTACAGGAGGAGGCCATTCAACCCGTCTTATTTGTGCTGGGTCTTTGCAAGAGCTAGGTGTCAGTTGTGTCTCAGTGGTAGCCCTCTTGCCTCTGAGTCAGAAGGTTGTGGGTTCAAGTCCCTCTCCAGAGACTTGAGCACATAATGCTAGGCTGACACTTCAGTGCTGCACTGTTGGAGGTGCCATCTCTCAGATAAGATGTTAAACCTAAGATGTCTGCCCTTGTAGGTGAACGTAAAGGATCCCAAGGTGCTTTTTGAAGAAGTTTGGGGGATCCTTCTGATGTCCCGGCCAACATTTATCCCTCAACCAATATCTAAAACAGATTATCTGGTCATTTATTTCTTTGTTGTTTGTGGGAGCTTGCTATGCACAAATTAGCTGCTGCATTTCCTACATTACAAAAAAAGTATTTAATTGGCTGTAAAGCACTTAGTGACGTCATGAGGTCATGAAAGGCGCTATATAAGTACAAGTCTTTCTTTCTGGAATGACAGGAAAGAAAGGAGAGACACAAGTGCAGGAAAAGACTGAAGTTCAGGTACCTGGGGAGAGAGATTACAAAGTTTTGCATACAGGGAGGGAGAGAGAAAACAGTTCAGAGCTATAGACATTTACAGCACACAGGACTCGTTGCTCCTGTGCCAGCTGTTTCCTAGATCAAGTCAAAACTAATCCCACTGCCCCGCTCTCTCCCCGTAGCCCTGTTTCTTCCTCTGCTTCAAATATTTATCCAGCTTTCCCTTAAAAGATACAACAATCTCTGCCTCAACTCCACACAGCAAACCATTTCATGCTTCAAGATCTGTGTAAAGAAATTTCTTCGAATCTCTTAGTGACAATTTTAAATTGATGAACCCTTGTGAATGACCCCCACCCAGAGGAAATAGTCTTTCCCTATTCAAAATCCTTCATAATTTAAAAAAACCTCTTCAACCTCCTCCAAGCCTTCTCTACTCCAGCAGAAACAGTCCCAAGATCAAGGTTGTCCAGAGAAAAGTTCACGTAAAAGAGAAAAATTCACATATGCAGGGAGAAAAAGATAAAAGTTGAGAGTTCAGTCTCATATAAAAGAGATTTCAGACACACTGAGGAGAGAGTTGTTCAAACAATTGGAGAGAGAAACATTCAGACACAAGGAGAGAGAAAAACTCAGACATGAGGAAAGAAAACTCAAATATATAGGACGATATAGTAAAGGAGAAGCACAGGCTTAACAGGAGAGAGAAACAGAGACACATAGGGAGAAGGGAGAGAAAATGGCAAAGAGAGATACAGAGGGACTTTCAGCCACAGTGATAGACACAGAACCACACAGAGGTTGAGGACTGTGACAGTGCATAGCAAGGTCAGGGACAGTGAGGAGCAATGCTTAGGTAGTGGTGGCAGTGAATGTTGAAGCTGTGAAGTAGGGGACTGCGACAGTGAGCAGCAAGGTTAGGGGCTGTTGCAATGAGCAATGAAGTAGGGACTGAAACAGTGAGCAGCAAGGTTAGGTGGCAGCAGCAGTAAGCATTCAGGTCAGGGACTGCAGCATTGGATGGTCAAGTCAGGAGCTGCAGCAGTGAGAGGCAAGGTCGGGGGCTATGGCAGTGTGCAGTGGGGCCATGTTAGTGGCAGCAGTGGGCAGCGAGTCGGGGACTGTGATAGTGAGCAGTGAGGTCAGGGACTGTGAGGTTGGGGGCTGAGGCGAGGAGCAGCGATGTTGGTGAGTACACCAGGAAATGCAAAGTTAGGGGCTGCAGCAGGGAGTAGCAAAGTCGGGGAACAGTGAGGTACTAGGAGGCAGGAAAGGCCGGGATCAGAATTAGCAGACGAAGAAGCATAAGTCCATGGGCAGGAGGAGAAGTCCAGTGAAAGAGGGAAAGGCTTCTTCAGTGAGAGAGATTAAGGACTGCGGCAGTGAGGAGCAAGGCTGAGGTATTTGCAGCAATGAGTGGTGAGCCTGGGGAGTGCGACAGTGAGCAGCAAGGTTGGAGGCTGTAGCAGTGAGCAGTGATGCGAGGCATTGCAAAGATCAGAAGTAGCAGGAAGGGAAGCATAAGACCATGGGCCAAAGAGAGAAATGGCTTCTTCAGTGAGAGAGATTCAGGGGAGGCTGGTGTGTTTATATGGAGAAGTGGAGAGAAGAGGGTGAAAGAGAGGGCAACAGAGAAAGACAACTTCAGGGATTGGTGAGAGGGAGAACTAAGTACGAGGAACAGTTTGATGGGAAGTACTCAAGGGGAAGAAGGATGCAGTCAGGAGAAGCAGCTGTGGAGGCTGGGTTAGATGCATAAGATGTACATTTTGAGACAACATGAAACATTTTTCTTCAAAGATTCCCATGCATTGCTTTCCCTCCATCTGCGTAAGTAGCCAGTACAGCTGTGAGTAAGTAGAATGTTTTCATTTTCCAGCTATAACCACGGTACAGATGAGGGGAATCAAAGCCTTTGGACCCAAAAATCCTTGGACGCACTGACGAAATGTCCTCGTATATCGGGTGTTGGAGACCTGGCGAAGATAGAAATTCAAGCGGGTCTCAGAAATGCCAGATCTCCAGCACTGAAGACTTGTAGCAGCCTATTTGTGTGGGGCCCTGTGTTGGGCAGGACATCTGTCCATCCCATACAGGGCTCCTGATGTCAGAGGAGGGGTGGCCGAAGGGTCTCCTTTTCCACGGCAGAAATTTCCTTGTCCCACGCCTCTCTTCCGCTCAGCGATCTGAGTGTCAGGAAGAACCCAGCAAACAGATGACCTTAGGGGCAGAAGTGGGGCCCCTCCAGAATCTCCAGGCTGAGGTCCTGGCCAGGGAGAACCCAGAAATGCTTTCTTGATCGGCCCTCTTAGTGACTTATAGTAAGCTCCTGTCAAAGGATGCTCCATGCTGGCTGTTGCCTTACAAAAGAGTCAACCAGATTTGATTCTGGAGAGAGAAGGGATTGAGGGATACATTGAGAAGGAATTGAGGGATACATTGAGAAGGGATTGAGAGATGGAGGGTGAATCAAGAAAGGATTGAGAGATTAAGGGATGTATTGAGAAGAGATTGAAGGATATATTGAACAGGGATTAAAGGATGTATTGAGAAGGGTTTGAATGATTAAGAGTTAAATTGAGAAGGATTGAGAGATGGAGGGATGCATTGAGAATGGATTGAGGGATACATTGAAAGGTAAATAGGTGGGGATGATCGGTCAAAAAAAGAAAGAGATGTGTTGGGCCTAGTGGCCTTTCCCAGGTGAAAATAGTTCTTATGTTCTTATGATGACTTCTTGGTGGTAGAATGTCAAGAGCGCTTTTGTAGAGGGGAGGCTGTTGCAGCCTCTGAAGCTGTCTCTCATTCTCAGCACTGATGCCTCCCTTGTTGGATAGTGCACCCAATTAGAAAACAGGTAGCTGCAGCGAGCATGGACATCTGTTCAGCCCTCCTGGCATAAAAACAGTTGGAACTGAATGCAATTCAGCACCTACCTCCAGCTTTCACTCCAAAACAGGAAGGGTTCCTGCAGATGGAAATCATCATGGTCATCTGACAGGATGGAATGTAACACAGGAAGCAGGGAATTCCCCCCTTACTGGCCAGCACATAGACACGTGAAATGATTTCCAAATCTATATTCTGTTAGTATTTTGCAATCAGCAAAAGGGCCTACTTTTTTTGGAAAATTGGAATTTTGGGATCCTGGAATGACAAGTGCAATACATATTCGAACAACAGCTTAGATTGATGACATTTTGATCTTACTATTTTTGGTTGCTAGGTACAAATCCAGACATGTTAATTAAATACAGCCTGTTTAGCACAGCATACAAGGGCTTTAGCATCTCCTCTCATGTGGTATGTTTTCAATCATCCATCTTAGATCTGACCTTGTTAAAAATAGTTACACAAAAATAGTCTTAGGATTTTTCTTTCTTTTAAGATTTTCTTTTCTAAATTGATTTTAGGCCTCAGCAGAAACTAATTGCCCTCCCCATTCTGTCTCTGCTGACCCAGCTCAATTCAAAACATTAACGCTGGGTTTATCAGCTCACATAGAAATAGTACTTAAAAGGAAACCATGAAACCTGTATAATGTTTGGTGAGTTTTTATTATCTGTCCTTCAAATGATATTGTTCAGATCCCATCTGATCTGGTCATCTTAATCACAGGAAGGATATAAATTGTATTGCTCTTCAGAGGTGCAGGAAATCTGGGCTTGTTTTCTGTAGAAAAGAGACTTTGAGGTGATCAAAGTGAGTTTTCAAGTTTATGATGAGAATTGACAAAGTTTTTCCAGGCTAATTGCTCACTATGGTGACAGGTCCAAATACCAAGGGGGCACCAGTTAAACGTGAGGTGGTTAGAAGTAGGAAAGGAATTTAATGGAATTCTAGTTCTTCAATTTTAAGTGTAACTTAGAATCATAGGCCCTGTTTTTATCCACCGGCCAGCGGGAATAATGTGTAGGAGGGGTTAAAATGTAAAAATTCTGCCTCCCGGCTCCAACTTGCCGCCTTCCTGGCCGTTTAAATTTTTACTGCCCCGAATCAGGCCATTCACGAGGCTCTGGTAAAAGGCAGACGGGGGCCTAATTAACATTCAAAAGTTGCAGCCCGATGACATTATCGGTGCTGCGACGTAAAATTAATGTATTGTCGGGAGAGAACCGCACTGTCAGTTACCCAGCAGCAGATCCAAGGCAGGAAGCGCGACTGGCCAAGGTAAGTATATAAAAGTCTGCTCCTTTTAGAACTACTTGTGCGCCAGGAGGAGCAGGAGTCCTCCCCAGCCCCGGCCTCCCCCCTGATATCACTGGAACCCCTGATCCTCAATCTCCAGCAAAGCCCTCCTTCCACTGACTGCTGAGAACCGTCCCCACGAGTTACCGGCTGCAGTCTCCTGAGGCGGTAGAATCTTACAGCACAGAAGGAGACCATTCGTACCATTGTGCCTGTGCCGGCTCTTTGAATGAGCTATCCAATTGGTCCCTCTCCCCAGCTTTTTCCCTATAGCCCTGCAAATTTTTCTTCTAATCCAATTCCCTTTCAAAAGTTACTACTGTATCTGCTTCCACTGCCGTTTCATGCAGTGCATTCCAGATCACAACAACTCACTGCATAAAAAAATTTCTCCTCATCTCCCCCTGGTTCTTTTGCCAATTATCTTAAATCTGTGTCCTCTGGTTACTGACTCATCTGCCAGTGGAAACAGTTTCTCCTTATTTACTCTATCAAAACTCCTTATAATTTTGAACACCTCTGTTAAATCACCCCTAACTTTCTCTGCTCTAAGGAGAACAAGCCCAGCTTCTCTAGTCTCTCCACAAAACTGAAGTCCCTCATCCCTGGTACCATTCTGGTAAATCTCCTCTGCACCCTCTCCATGGCCTTGACATCCTTCCTAAAGTATGGTGCCCAGTATTGGATACAATACTCCAGCTGTGGCCTAACCAGTGATTAACTTACTCACTTAAACCTTGAGGCAACTGGAGCACATTACCAGCATAAGGCATTGAAGTGTAACTGGATTCTAGGAAGAATTAGATGTTTTTCTGGAGAGATGGTTGAGGGATATGAGGAAAAGGTGTGGCTGAGCTCAATCAAAAAGGCTCGTTGGGTCTAACAGCCTCTTTTCCGAAATGTCTTGTTCTCTCATTAACAGTGAAGCAAATCTGGTTTTGAGTTGTGTACACATCAGTTCTCAGGGACCACCAAATATTTAAAGGCTGGCAGCTTTGGGTCAGCATTCAGGAACTGAAAAGAATGTAGGCATCCAGCTGACAGCGAGCAGTTCACGGGCAGACAAGATGTGGTATTAAGGAATGACATTTGTCCTAATACACAGGAGAATTCAACTTTAAATAAATCAGTATGTTGCACTGTTTCCATAACTTCCAACAAATGGCAAGCATCTGCACCTCTTTTTTTAAGCTGGAACCTGTAACTTTTATATAGCGATGAGGATTGGGAGAGACAGACAGCACTAGAGTAAGAAATAGTACAGTATTAGATGGGATCAGACTAAGAGAGAATACAAGAAGGTCTAAGATAGGTTTACAGTGCATGTATGTAAATGCACGAAGCATAGTAAACAAGGTTGGTGAGCTGCAGGCACAATTAGCCACATGGGAATATGATGTTGTGGCGATAACAGAGACCTGGCTCAAAAAAGGGCAGGATTGGATACCAAATATTCCTGGATACAAGATGTTCAGGAAAGATAGGGAAGGGAAGAAAGGAGGGGGTGTGGGAGTATTGATTAAGGAGAATATTGTAGTGCTGGAGAGAAAGGATTTCCTGGAGGGGTCAAGGACAGAATCTATTTGGTTAGAGTTAAGAAACAATAGAGGTGCCATTACACTACTGGGTGTAGTCTATAGGCCACCAACTAGTGGGAAGAATATAGAGGAGTACATTTGCAGGGAAATTACAGAGATGTGCAACTACCATAGAGTAGTGATAATGGGGGACTTCAACTATCCCAATATAGACTGGGATAGTAATAGTGTGAGGGGGAGGAATTTGTGAAGTGCGTTCAGGAAAACTTTCTTGACCAGTACCTTGCCGGCCCAATGAGGAAGGAGGCATTACTGGATCTGGTTCTGGGAAATAAGGTGGCCAAGTGGAGCAAGTGTCAGTGGGGGAACATTTAGGCAATAGCGATCATAGTATCATAAGGTTTAGATTAGCTATGGAAAAGGACAAGGACCACTCTAAAGTAAAAATACTCAATTAGAGGAGGGCCAATTTCAGTGGGATGTGAACGGATCTGGTCTGGGTAAATTGGAATCAAAAATTGGCAGGTAAAACTGTAAACGAACAATGGGCGGCCTTTAAAGAGGAGATGGTTTGGGTACAGTCTAGATGCATTCCCATGAGGGAGAAAGATAGGGCAACTAAAACCAGAGCTCCCTGGATGACAAAAGAGATAGAGAGTCAGATGAAGCAGAAAAAAGTGGCGTATGACAGATGTTAGGTTGATAATACAAGTGAGAACCAAGCTGAATATAGAAAGTTCAGAGGGGAGGCGAAAAAGGTAATAAGAGGGGCAAAGAGAGAGTATGAGAAAAGACTGGTGGCTAACATAAAAGGGAATCTAAAAGTCTCCTATAGGCATGTAAACAGTAAATGGGTAGTAAGAAGAGGGGTGGGACCGATTCGGGACCAAAAGGGAGATCTACACATGGAGACGGAGGGCATGGCTGAGGTACTAAGTGAGTACTTTGCATCTTTCTTTACCAAGGAAGAAGATGCTGCCAAAATCACAGTAAGTGAAGAGGTAGTTGATTGATAAAGAGGAGATACTAGAAAGGCTAGCTGTACTTAAAGTAGATAAGTCACCCGGTCCGGATGGGATGCATCCTAGGTTGCTGAGGGAAGCAAGGGTGGAAATTGCGGAGGTAGTGGTCATAATCTTCCAAACATCCTTAGATATGGGGGTGGTGCCAGAGGACTGGAGAATTGCAAATGTTACACCCTTGTTCAAAAAAGGTGTAAGGATAAACCCAGCAACTACAGGCCAGTCAGTTTAACCTCGATAGTGGGGAAACTTTTAGAAACGATAATCTGGGACAAAATTAACAGTCACTTGGACAAGTGTGGATTAATAAAGGAAAGACAGCACAGATTTGTTAAAGGCAAATCGTGTTTACCCAACTTGATTGAGTTTTTTGATGAGGTGACAGAGAGGGTTGATGAGGGCAGTGTCATTGATGTGATGTATATGGACTTGCAAAAGATTTGATAAAGTGTTGGGCCGAAGGGCCTGTTTCCATGTTGTAACTTCTATGATTCTATTTCCCTGGAGAGTAGGAGGTTAAGGGGTGATCTTATAGAAGTCTATAAAATAATGAGGGGCATAGATAAGGTCGATAGTCAAAATCTTTTCCCAAAGGTAGGGGAGTCTATAACGAGGGGGCACAGATTTAAGGTGAGAGGGGAGAGATACAAAAGGGTCCAGAGGGGCAATTTTTTCACTCAAAGGGTGGTGAGTGTCTGGAACGAGCTGCCAGAGGCAGTAGTAGAGGCGGGTACAATTTTGTCTTTTAAAAAGCATTTGGACAGTTACATGGGTAAGATGGGTATCGAGGGATATGGGCCAAGTGCAGGCAATTGGGACTAGCTTAGTGGTATAAACTGGGCGACATGGACATGTTGGGCCGAAGGGTCTGTTTCCATGTTGTAACTTCTATCAAAGTTAAAGCCCATGGAATAAAAGGGGCAGTGGCAGCATGGGTATGAAATTGGCTAAGTATTAGGAATCAGAGAGTAGTGGTGAATGGTTGTTTTTCAGACTGGAGGGAGGTGTACAGTGGTGTTCCCCGGGGTCGGTACTAGGACCATTGCTTTTTTTGTTATGCATTAATGACTTGGACTTGGGTGTACAGGGCACAATTTCAAAATTAGTAGATGACAAAAAATTTGGAAGGGTAGTGAACAATGAGGAGGAGAGTGATAGACCTCAAGAGGACATAGACAGGCTGGTGGAATGGGCGGACACGTGGCAGATGAAATTGAATGCAGAAAAGCGTGAAGTGATACATTTTGGCAGGAAGAATGAGGAGAGGCAATTTAAACTAAAGGGTACAATTCTAAAAAGGGTGCAGGAACAGAGAGATCTGGGAGTATATGTGCACAAACTGTTGAAGGTGGCAGAGCAGGTTGAGAAAGCAGTTAAGAAAGCATACGGGTTCCTGGACTTTATAAGTAGAGGCACAGTGTACAAAAGCAAGGAGGTTATAATGAACCTTTATAAAACACTGGTTCGGCCACAATTGGAGTATTATGTCCAGTTCTGGGCACCGCACTTTAGGAAGGCTATGAAGGCCTTAGAGAGGGTGCAGAAGAGATTTACTAGAATGATTCCAGGGATGAAGGACTTTAGTTATGTGGATAGACTGGAGAAGCTGGGGTTGTCTTCCTTAGAGCAGAGAAGGTTGAGAGGAGATTTGATAGAGGTGTTCAAAATCAAGAAGGGTCTGGATAGAGCAGATAGAGAGAAACTGTTCCCATTGGCGGAGGGGTCAAGAAACAGTGGACATAAATTTAAGATGATTGGCAAAAGGACCAAAGGCGACATGAGAAAAAACTTTTTTACACAGCGAGTGTTTGTGATCTGGAATGCACTGCCTGAGAGGGTGGTGGAGGCAGATTCAATTGTTGCTTTCAAAAGGGAATTGGATAAGTATTTGAGGGGAAAAAATTTGCAGGGCTACGGGGATAGGGCCGGGGAGCGGGACTAGCTGGATTGCTCTTGCAGAGAGCCAGCACGGACTCGATGGACCGAATGGCCTCTTTCCATGCTGTAACCATTCTATGATTCTATGTGATAATGACCAGATAGTCTGTTTTAGTGATGTTGGTTGAGGGATATTGGCCAGGACACCGGGGAGAACTCCCCTGCTGTACTTCGATTAGTGACTTAGGATCTTTTACGTTCACCTGAGAGAGCTGACGGGGCCACAGTTTAACATCTCATCTGAAAGGCGGCACCTCCCTGGGAACTGCACTGACGTGTTAGCCTAGATTTCGTGCTTTAGCCTCTGAAAGCCACAATCTTCTGGCTCAGAAGTGAGAGTGCTACCACTGAGCCACAGCTGACACCGTATAACCTCTGAACAGTAGATTTCTTGGAACAATTGAAAGTTACAGCTTCCAGCTGAAAGCCAGATGTGCAGATGCTTACCATTTGTTGAATATTACAGAAACATTCAACTCAAGTATGTTGACATCAGTGCAACGTACTTGATTCATTTAACTTGCATAGCCGGACATAACGCCATTGCATAATGCTTTTCACATACAACAACAACTTGCATTTATACAGCGCCTTTAACATAGTAAAACATCCCAAGGCGCTTCACAAGAGCATTATCAATCAAAATTTGACATCCAGCTGCATAAGGAGATACTAGGACAGGTGATCAAAAGCTTGGTCAAAGAGTTAGCTTTTAAGGAGCGTCTTAAAGTAGGAGAGAGAGGCAGAGAGGTTTAGCGATCAAAATCGAGGATGCGCAAGAGGCCAGAATTGGAGGAGCGCAGCGACCCCAGAGGGTTGTAGGGCTGGAGGAGGTTACAGAGATAGGGAGGGGCGAGGCCATGGAGGGATTTGAAAACAAGGATGAGAATTTTAAAATCGAAGCATTGCCGGACCGGGAGCCAATGTAGGTCAGCGAGACCGAATGTTTTGCTTTATGTCAAGTTTGCTGTTTGTTGCACCTAGTATACTGATTTAAACAGAAGTTGGGCCTGAGATCTCTCAGTGGCTCCGCTGATCTCTCTCTGTCTCTCCAGCGAGAGACTGTTGGAACCCCTCAGAAATGATGGTGACCCAATTGCGCTATTTCTGGGAGTTTCCTGGTTACCTAATGAGGGCCAGAACCTCCGCCCCTTACAGGATAAATGTTGGCCGGAGTGGGGCGGAGACTTCCTATGCTGGGAGTTGACATTCCTCAGGCTGTAGTAGTGACCCGGCGCATCAGTGAAGGCCGATGCGCCGAGTGAGTGGGCAAGTACCGGCCTCCGCAGAGGCCCCACCGCTGGGATCCGGGCTGGGCAAGGAAGTCCCAGAGACCAGGGGTGAGGTGCATATAACACAGTGTTCCAAAGTCAGAGGATACACAAAGTGTTGGCTGTTATGGTGCTTGTGCTTTGTTGAAGAACAGAAATGATTCCAAGCATTTAACTGCACATGAAGGTACTGAGTGAACAAAGGAGGCTCCATGGTGTATGGACAAGAAATCTGGAGGGTTTTATATACATACCCTGCATGAGTTGAATAAACACAGCATTCAGCAACTCCGTGCCTTTTGTGTGGTAAAAATAAATGCCCATGTAATGAATCAAAAGCAAAATACTGCGGATGCTAGAAATCTGAAATAATGTAAGGAATGTTTTGGTTCAGCACGGTAGCTCTCCATTGTTGCATGTTCAGAGTGCAGTACATAGTAGTGCTGCAGAATGCATAGGAGCTGCCATTATGGTAGTTGTCAAGTTATCATTTGGCAGTTGGTTGACAAATGTGCATGCAGTACATGTACATGCTGCTTAATAGCACTGAGCATTGAGAGAGAGAGAGAGTTATACAGCACGGATAGAGGCCCTTCGGCCATCAGCCCTGTCTACTCTAATCCCATATTCCAGCATTTGGTCCGTAGCCTTGTATGCTATGGCATTTCAAGTGCTCATCCAAATGCTTCTTGAATGTTGTGAGGGTTCCTGCCTCCACAACCCTTTCAGACAGTGAGTTCCAGACTCCAACCACCCTCTGGGTGAAAAAGTTCTTTCTAAAATCCCCTCTAAACCTCCCGCCTTTTACCTTGAATCTATGTCCCCTTGTTATAGAACCCTCAACGAAGGGAAAAAGCTCCTTAGTATCCATCCTATCTGTGCCCCTCATAATTTTGTACACCTCAATCATGTCCCCCCTCAGCCTCCTCTGCTCCAAGGAAAACAAACCCAATCTTCCCAGTCTCTCTTCATAGCTGAAGCGCTCCAGCCCTGGTAACATCCTGGTGAATCTCCTCTGCACCCTCTCCAAAGCGATCACATCCTTCCTGTAGTGTGGCGACCAGAACTGCACACAGTACTCCAGCTGTGGCCTAACCAGTGTTTTATACAGCTCCATCATAACCTCCTTGCTCTTATATTCTATGCCTCGGCTAATAAAGTCAAGTATCCCATATGCCTTCTTTACCACCTTATCTACCTGTTCCGCCGCCTTCAGGGATCTGTGAACTTGCACACCAAGATCCCTCTGACCCTCTGTCTTGCCTAGGGTCCTCCCATTCATTGTGTATTCCCTTGCCTTGTTAGTCCCTCCAAAGTGCATCACCTCGCACTTTTCCGGGTTAAATTCCATTTGCCACTGTTCCGCCCATCTGACCAACCCATCTATATCGTCCTGCAGACTGAGGCTATCCTCCTCACTATTTACCACCCTACCAATCTTTGTATCATCAGCGAACTTACTGATCATACCTTTTACATTCATATCCAAGTCATTAATGTAGACCACAAACAGCAAGGGACCCAGCACCGATCCCTGTGGTACCCCACTGGCCACAGGCTTCCAGTCACAAAAACAACCTTCGACCATCACCCTCTGCCTTCTGCCACTAAGCCAGTTTTGTATCCAAAGTGCCAAGGCACCCTGGATTCCATGGGCTCGTACCTTCTTGACCAGTCTCCTGTGGGGGACTTTATCGAAGGCCTTACTGAAATCCATGTATACCACATCCACTGCGTTACCCTCATCCACACGCCTAGTCACCCCCTCAAAAAATTCAATCAAATTAGTCAGACATGATCTTCCCTTGACAAAGCCATGTTGACTATCCCTGATTAATCCTTGCTTCTCCAAGTGGAGACTAATTTTGTCCTTCAGAATTTTTTCCAATAATTTTCCTACCACTGATGTTAGGCTCACTGGCCTGTAGTTCCCCGGTTTTTCCCTACTCCCCTTCTTGAATAATGGTATTACATTAGCGGTTCTCCAGTCCTCTGGCACATCCCCTGTGGCCAGAGAGGTTCTGAATATATGTGTCAGAGCCCCCGCAATCTCCTCCTTTGCCTCACACAGTAGCCTGGGATACATTTCGTCCGGGCCTGGGGATTTATCCATTTTTAGGCCTGCTAAAACCGCCAATACCTCCTCCCGCTCGATGTTAATATGTTCGAGTATATCACAGTCCCCCTGCCGTATTTCTATGTCTACATCGTCCTTCTCCATAGTGAAAACAGATGCAAAAAATTCATTTAGAACCCCTCCTACATCTGCCGGCTCCACACACAGATTGCCATTTTTGTCCCTAATGGGCCCTATTTTTTCCCTAGTCATCCTCTTACCCTTAATATACTTATAAAACATCTTAGGATTTTCCTTTATTTTGCTCGCCAGTGTTATTTCATGGCCCCTCCTTGATCTCCTAATTTCTTTTTTAAGTATCCCCCTGCACTTTTTGTACTCCTCTAGGGCTTCCTCCGTCTTTAGCCTTTTGTATCTGCCAAAAGCCCTCCTTTTTTTCCTAATCCATTCTCGTATATCCCCTGACATCCAAGGTTCCCTGGAGTTCTTGGAACCACCCTTGACCTTTACGGGAACATGTTGCCATTGTATGGTCTCAATCTCCCTTCTGAAAGACTCCCATTGCTCCGATGCGGATTTTCCTACAAGCAGCTGATCCCAGTCCATTTTGGCCAGATCCTGCCGTATCCTATTAAAATCGGCCTTCTCCCAATTTAGAACCTTTATTTCCGGCCCCTCCCTGTCCTTTTCCATGACCACCTTAAATCTCACCGAATTATGGTCACTGTCACCAAAGTGCTCACCTACTAGCACTTCTTCCACTTGGCCGGCCACATTCCCTAGAATTAGGTCCAGTACCGCCCCCTCTCTTGTAGGACTTTCTACATGCTGGCTCAAAAAGCTCTCCTGGATGCACGTTAAGAATTTTGTACCCTCTAAGCCTTTTACACTCTGAGTATCCCAGTTAATATTGGGGAAGTTGAAATCCCCCACTATTATTACCCTATTATTTGCACAATTTTCTGAGATTTGCCTACATATCTGTTCCTCTATCTCCCCCTGACTGTTTGGGGGCCGATAGTACACTCCCATCAAAGTGCTTGCCCCCTTTTTGTTTTTAAGCTCCACCCATATGGCCTCATTAGAGGAACCTGCTAATATATCATCCCTCCTTATGGCAGTAATTGATTCTTTAATTAATATTGCGACCCCCCCTCCTCTTATACCTCCCCCTCTGTCTCGCCTGAAGATTCTGTACCCCGGAATATTGAGCTGCCAGTCTTGCCCCTCCCTCAACCATGCCTCTGTGACAGCAACAATATCATACTCCCATGTGTTTATCAACACCTTCAGTTCATCCACCTTATTCACAAGACTCCTTGCATTAAAATAGATGCCATCCAGCCTTGCCCTCACATATTTGCCCTGTCTTCCAAGCTGACTTGTTTTTTTCTCTATATTTGGCTGCACATCACCCCCTATTGTAGCTCCACTCTGTATCCCATCCCCCTGCCAAGTTAGTTTAAACCCCCCCCCAACAGTGCTAGCAAACCTCCCCGCAAGGATATTTGTCCCGCTCTGGTTCAGGTGCAACCCGTCCGACTTGTACAAGTCCCACCTTCCCCAGAAGCAGGCCCAGTGATCCAGGAAACTGAAACCCTCCCTCCTGCACCAACTCTTTAGCCACGCATTCATCTGTTCTATCCTCCTATTTCTATACTCACTAGCCCGTGGCACTGGGAGTAATCCAGAGATTACAACCTTTGAGGTCCTGCTCTTTAATCTGCTACCTAGCTCCCTAAATTCTTGATGCAGGACCTCATCTCCCTTCCTACCTATGTCGTTGGTCCCAATGTGGACCACGACCTCTGCCTGCTCACCCTCCCCCTTGAGAATGCCCTGTAGCCGCTCAGTGGGAATGTTTGTTTCCAATTTAGTTGTGTAAAATTTTGTTGAGCATTTTGTCACTGCATTTCCAGTGAGGAGAAAGATTGGTTATTGTTGCATTGTGTCGTCACATTGTTGTGTTGTATTGTTCTGCTGTGTTGCACTGTTGCTACATGGTTGTGTTGCAATATTGTTGCCATTGCATTGTTGTGTTATTGCATTGTTGTGTTGCGTTGTTTCAATACTACTGCCATTGTGTTGCCACTGCATTGTTTTTTTGCATTGTTTTAAGACAGAGAGTATGGTTAAATGTCCTTCACAACTGCATGACTTTAACAGGGTGTCCCACTGGGGCTTGTGAATCCTGATCAGCCTCTTCTCAAAATGTTCCTGTGCAACTTCAAACATTTTTCCACAAACCATCAAAATCTAAAACGCGGGCAAAGTATGGAAACACCGCACTGTTTTGCTAAATAATAAATCAAATGTTGTCTGTCAAGTAGTTATTTATAATTTATTTAATGTGCATTGACCCCTACCCCACCAGTATAGTTTTACAGGCAGATACGAAGGGCTGACGATCCTATCTACAGGTCAGCTGAGGGTGATAGAACTGGCTAGTAAAAGAATAGTTAGGATATTATTAATATGGTCCACAGATTAAAGGCATCCGAGAGCTACTACAGGCTAGCACACTCTGACAGGTTCCCTCTAGAGGGCTGATGGTGCAACAGATTGTAGCTTCATTTAAAAAAAGACTACTCTGCCACCAGCAGCCTTTCCAAATGTGCCATCTGTCCCAAAGTTCACTGATCGTCACCTAATATTCCACAACTAGATATCAAGTTTCCAAAGTTTCTCAGCCGGCTTTCCTCACCGATGTTCCTCTGCCCTTTCATCACTAGCTTGGTGTCAGCCCTCTCACCTCCGAGTCAGAAGGTTGTGGGTTCAACTCCAACTCCAGAGACTTGAGCACAAAATCTAAACAGTGGATGTCCAAAGGGACTTCAGGGTTCAAGTACATAGATCATTGAAGTGTCATGAACAGGTGCAGAAAATAATCAATAAGGCTAATGGAATGCTGGCCTTTATATCTAGAGGACTGGAGTACAAGGGGGCAGAAGTTATGCTGCAACTATACAACACCCTGGTTAGACCGCACCTGGAGTACTGTGAGCAGTTCTGGGCACCGCACCTTCGGAAGGACATATTGGCCTTGGAGGGAGTGCAGCGTAGGTTTACTAGAATGATACCCGGACTTCAAGGATTAAGTTATGAGGAGAGATTACACAAATTGGGGTTGTATTCTCTAGAGTTTAGAAAGTTAAGGGGTGATCTGATCGAAGTTTGTAAACAATTTTACAACACCAAGTTATAGTCCAGCAATTTTATTTTAAATTCACAAGCTTTCGGAGGCTACCTCCTTCATCAGGTGAACGATCGTTCACCTGATGAAGGAGGTAGCCTCCGAAAGCTTGTGAATTTAAAATAAAATTGCTGGACTATAACTTGGTGTTGTAAAATTGTTTACAATTGTCAACCCCAGTCCATCACCGGCATCTCCACATCATGACTACTGATAGAAGTTTGTAAGATATTAAGGGGAACGGATAGGGTGGATAGAGAGAAACTATTTCCGCTGGTTGGGGATTCTAGGAGTAGGGGGCACAGTCTAAAAATTAGAGCCAGACCTTTCAGGAGTGAGATTAGAAAACATTTTTACACACAATGGATGGTAGAAGTTTGGAACTCTCTTCCGCAAGCGGCAATTGATACTAGCTCGATTGCTAAATTTAAATGTGAGATAGATAGCTTTTTGGCAACCAAGGGTATTAAGGGATATGGGCCAAAGGTAGGTATATGGAGCTAGATCACAGATCAGCCATGATCTTATCAAATGGCGGATCAGGCACGAGTTGGCTGAATGGCCTACTCCTGTTCCTATGTTCCTATATTCCTATATACTGAAATTCCCAGTGCAGTACTTAGTGAGTGCCACACTGTCGGAGATGCCATCTCTTGGATGAGATGTTAAACCCAGGTCCCGTCTGCCCATCTTAGCTGGATGTAAAAGATCCCATGACACTAGTTGAAGCATAGCAGGGGAGTTCTCCTGGTATCCTGGTCAATATTTATCTCTCAACCAACATTGCTAAAACAAAAACAGATTACCTAGTCATTATGATATTGTTGTTTGTGGGACCTTGCTTTGTGAAAATTAGCTGCCATGTTTCCTGCATTACATTAGTGACTACACTACACAAAATACTTCATTGGTTGTAAAGTGCTTTGCAACATCCTGAGATCATTGAAAGAAGTGGCAAGTCTTTCTTTCTTTCTTTGATCTAATTTTAAACTAGATCTCTCTCCCAATGTTATCTAGGTTTGAATCCCTGATCGAGCATCACGGATATTGAAAAATATCATGAACCTAAACATTGGCTTTGTGGCTTTTAATAATTTAATTGTTTAAAAAAAAAGTCACCCAATGACGGGGATTCCCCAGCAGCCTCGCGAGAGAGAGAGAGCAAGCTTCAAATTAGATCGAGCTGCTCTTGAAGACACCATCTGAAGAGCAGAAGAGGGAAAGGATCCACCACAATTACTAGTGTATTTTTAAAAATATTTTGTCTCTGCCCACAGGTAATGGGCCATGAGGAGAAAGAGAAGGAGTTAATCTTCATGACTCCTGCTAATAGGATCATACAAATTTTAATCGGCCATGTGTCTGCCCGCTTCACCAGTCTGTCTTTGTCCTCCTGAAGTCTGCTGCGATCATCCTCATTGTTTACTACATTTCCAAGTTTTGTGTAATCTTCAAACTTTGAAATTATGCCCCCTATACCCAAGTCCAGGTCATCAATATATATTCAAAGAAAGAAAGACTTGCATTTATATAATGCCTTTCACGACCTCAGGATGTTCCCAAAGCACTTTACAGCCAATAAGGTACTTTTGAAGTGTAGTCACTTGTAATGTAGGAAACGTAGCAGCCAATTTGCATGTGTTAAACTACTCCTGCATCTATTTGCAGATTTGAAGATCGCTTTCTTCATTGTGCACCCTGCACGCATGCTGGAGTGGACCAGTTCCTGGAGACATAAAAAAAATCACATGAAGCACAAATTTAAGATAATCACAAGAAGAATTAAAGGGGAGGTTAGAAAAAAACATTCCTTTAGGCTGGTTAGAATATGGAATTTTCTACCACAAACTGTTATTGAAGCAGAATCCATGAATTCTTTTAAAAGGAAATTAAAGAGTTACTTGAAAAAGAGGAATATTAAAGGGTATGGGAGTGAGCAGGAGAGTGGGATTAGACGGGTTGGGTCATGTGAAGGAAAACACCAAGTGCAGACTTGGGTGGAATGGCATGCTTCTCTATGGAGAATGCTGCCTTAGGTGAAAGATGTGGGCCCTACCAGAGATGGGTAGTCTTTCTTTTCCAGATTTTTAAACACAACACTGCCTTATTTCTGCATGATTTGTGCTTTGATACCAAAAGGAATGCTTTATGAACCTAAATATTCTTTTGAAGTACCAGTGGCTTTGCAAGTTATTGTAATTCCACCCAACTGTGATATATTTCAGTTTTATTGTTGTTACATTGAACTTACATTGTTTGGCTACTTTTGATGTAAAAAGAGCAAATTAGTCTTCTACGGATTATTATTTGGAGTCCTGAAAAATAATCGATAAATCACTTTCACAAACTATGTCTGCAACCTTTTGAAATATGACCCTGAGGAGAACATATGGAATTTTTTTTACCATCAGGAAGGCTGTGAACAGATGTTCACCTCAGTCAGCGTCTGCCAATACAAGAGCCTCAAAAAGGTTGCAGATGTGGCTCTATGATAATTCTGAAGATTTCTACAGTGTCAGTGAGAGTCGATAACCCTTACCAATATTAGCCAGTAAGAGCTGATATCCCTTACCAGTATGAGTCAATTAAGAAGATAACCTGTACCAATATGTCAGTGAGAACTGATAACAATATATATTTGTTGACTGTTCTTGACACACTAAATTGAAGACTTCGCCTATATTATCCTCTTCAAAATTCCTAACTCCCACTCCACTGATGAAAGTGCAACAGTGCAGGTACCAGTGACCAATTGAAGCCCATAGGATTAAAGGGGCAGTGGTAGCTTGGATGCGAAATTGGCTAACAGATAGAAAGCAGATAGTAGTGGTGAACGGTTGTTTTACAAACTGGAGTGAAGTATATCGTGATGTCGCCAGGGGTCAGTATTAGGGCTACTATACTTTCTGATATATATTAATGACCTGGACTTGTGTATAGGGGGCATAATTTCAAAGTTTGCAGATTGCACAAAACTTGGAAATGCAGTAAACAGTGAGGAGGATAGTAGGAGACTTCAGGACGACATAGACAGACTGGTAAAATGGGCAGACACATGCCAGATTAAATTTGTGTAATTCTATAAGCAGGAGTCATGAACAGTAATTCCTTCTCTTTCTCTTCGCGACCCATTACCTGCGGACAGAGACAAAATAATTTTTTAAAAGACACAGGTAACTTTGGTGGACCCTTTCCCTCTTCTGCTCTTCAGATGGTGTCTTCAAGAGCAGCTCCTCCTCAACTTGAGTGAGGAGGATAGCAGCAAACCTCAGGTGGACATAGACAGACTGGTGAAATGGGCAGACACATGGCAGATGAAATTTAATGCAGGGAAGTGTGAAGTGATGCATTTTGGATGGAAGAATGAGGAGAGGCAATATAAACTAAATGGTACAATTTAAAGGGGGTGCAGGACAGAGGAATCTATGGGTTCACATACACAAATCTTTGAAGGTGGCAAGACAAGTTGATCAGGCTGTTAAAAAAGCCTGCCTCCTTGGCTTTATAAATAGAGGCATAGAATATAAAAGCAAGGAAGTTATGCTAAACCTTAATAAATCACTGGTTAGGCCTCAGCTGGGGTGTTGTGTCCAATTCTGGGCACCATACTTTAGGAAGGATATCAAGGCCTAGGAGGGCTTGCAGAGGAGATGTACTAGAAAGGCACCAGGAATGAGGGACTTCAGGTGGAGAGATTAGAGAAGCTGGGCTTGTTCTCCTTAGAGCAGAGAAAGTTAGGGGAGATTTAATAGAGGTGTTCAAAATTATGAAGGGTTTTGATAGAGTAAATAAGAAGAAATTGTTTCCACTGGTGGGTGGGTCGGTAACCAGAGGACACCAATGTAAGATAATTGGCACAAGAAGCAGGGGGAGATGAGAAGAATTTTTTTATGCAGCGATTTATTATGATCTGGAATGCACTGCCTGAAAGGCACAATATGTGTGATACAGCACAGTACATGTTAGATATATATGATGCAGCACAGTGCGTGTTAAGTATGTATGATACAGAACGTTAAGTTTTAGATATATATCATACAGCACGTTTAGTGTTAGGTATGTATGATACAGCACAGTATTTTTTAAGTGTGTACGATACAGCATGCTAAGTGTTAGATATATATAATATTACACAATACGTGTTAGATATGTATGATACAGCACAATATGTGTTAGATATGTATGATACAGCAAAATATGTAGATAGAAACATCTTCAATCAGTACACAGGCGTTAGTTTACCCTTTTCAAGCTTCAGTAAAAGCAAACAGTCCCACAAACACTTCATTCAGTTGAATCTTCCAGGTCTTGTTTCACATGTGTATGTGATGCCAGCTGGTTCAGAAATAGAAGAATTTAAGAATGCGGAGCCAGCAACCAGACTTATACCCCGATACCCTCTGATACCTCTGAAATAACAAGGGACAGAAAACACTGGTTGGTGTAGTTTGTAGACCACCTAGCAGTAGTTATAGTGTTGGACAGAGCATGAATCAGGAAATTAGAGGAGCATATAACAAGGGTAATGCAATAATCATGGGGGACTTCAATCTTCATATAGACTGGGCAAACCAAATTGGCAAAAATAGTTTGGAGGATGAGTTCATGGCATGCATTCGAGACAGTTTTCTAGAACAATATGTCAAGGCACCAACTAGGGAACAGGTTATTTTAGATCTAGTAATGAGACAGGGTTAATTAGTAATCTTATAGTTTGGGAACCTCTGGGGATGAGTGATCATAATATGATAGAATTTCATATTGAGTTTGAGAGTGATGTAGTTAAATCGGAAACTTAAATTTAAACAAAGCCAATACTTAGGTATGAGGGGCGTGTTCGCTAAGGTAAATTGGGAAATTAGATTAAAAGATATGATGGTAGATAAGCAATGGCAAACATTTAAAGAAGAAATTCATAATTCTCAACGAATATACATACCCTTGAGGAATAAAAACTCCACAGGAAAAATGACCCAGCCATTGCTAACTAGAGAAGTTAAATATAGTATTAGATTAAGAGAAGAGGCTTACAATGTTGCCAAAAAGAGTAGTAAGCCTGAGGATTGGAAGGGTTAAACAAATCAGCAAAGGATAACCAAGAAATTGATAAAGAGGTAGAAAATTGAATATGAGAATAAACTAGCAAGAAATATAAAAACAGATTGTCAGAACTTCAACAAGTATGTAAAAAGGAAAAGATTAGCAAAAGTAAACGTGGGTCCCTTAGAGACAGAGACAGAAGAAATTATAATGGGGAATAAGGAGATGGCAGAGATATTAAACAAATATTTTGTATCTGTCTTCACAGTATAGGACACAAAAATCATACCGGAAGTAATGGGGAACCAAGGGTCTAATGAGAGCGAGAAACTTAAAGTGATTAAGATTAGTAAAGAAAAAGTACTGGAGAAATTAATGGAACTAAAAGCCAACCAATCCCCTGGACATGATGGCCTACATCCTAGGGTTTTAAAAGAGGTGGCTGCAGAGATAGTGGGTGCATTGGTTTTGATCTTCCAGAATTCCCTAGATTCTAGAACGGTCTCTGTGGATTGGAAGGTAGCAAATGTAACCCCGCTATTCCAGAAAGGAGAGAAAGAGAAAACAGGGAACTTTAGGCCAGTTAGCCTGACATCAGTAGTAGGGGAAATGCTAGAATCTGTTAAATAGGCATTTGCTAAAGAATCCCGGGCAGAGTATGCTCCGCTCACTGAATTTCAGTTTAATAGAGGAGGCCTAAAACAGGTGTTGGTCCCTTATTTACATATGCAAGAGGCCTAATGCCTGCTTAAGGTAGCTGTCAGGGACACCTGAAAAATTGGTCACTGAAGTTGGCCCTCATTGCACATGTTTTACGCCCGTAAAATGGGTACATCAAGGTCTAATATCTACCTGAGTGACCCTCTTGTATCTTTGTGGTCTTTCTCAAGTTGTATCACTTCTTCCAAATCTCACTCTAGGTCCTCCTAGTAGTTGACCCTGATTTGACCTGTCTGGCAACCTCCCGCCACCCTCTTTCGGGACAGTGCAATTTGTGGGGCCCTCCCCCTCCCCCAGCTTGAAAAAGTTCTGACTCCTGTCAGTCAGGATCACAGTATCCTGGTCCTTGGAATGGTCTTTCTTGCTTCTTTGTCATTCCATTTTACAGACTGTGCAGCTGGATGGATGAAAAATTCATAATTTACACTGGTAAGCTGGTGCAAAATAATTGGCCAATTTTACATAGAATTTTATAGCTCAGAAACAGGCCATTCGGCCCAACAGGTCTATGCTGGTGTTTATGCTCCATATGAGCCTCCTCCCACCTTATTTCATGTCACCCTATCAACATATCCTTCTGCTGCCCTGTCCTTCTGGGTGGTGGAGGTCATTGGGGAGACAGTAGTGCCACTGCCAGGGGCAACCTGGGCAAATACACGTGGCCCCGAACCAGTTAAGGGCCCCAAGTGGATCAAGTGAAAGGACGTGCAATACAGCACCGAGCACAATCAGGAGGGTTATTTAATTTTTCTATTTGTTGTTATATTTTATTAAATAGGCAGCCCATCTTTATATTGTTCAAAAAACTATTTGCCTGTGGTAAAGGTAAGAAATTCACAGGCACTTGGTCCCAGCTGCAGTAGTTAGTTCAGGCAGAGATGCCTGACAATGAAGGAATGTTTTACCAAGGAAATTGAAGCCATGGTACTCATTTTATTAGCATTAAACCAGTTCTGTTTTCTAAACATCTTGCTAAATGACCTCCGCTGTTGAGGTTAAATTGATTTTTGAATTCTCTAATTTATTTAAATTGGTCGGTTTGAGCTTCCATTTGAATATTAGTCAGATATTTGTAGCTTTCTCCTGATGCATCTTTTTTTTAAAAAAAAATTATTCATTCATGGGATGTGGGTATCACTGGCAAGGCCAGCATTTATTGCCCATCCCTAATTGCCCTTGAGAAGGTGGTGGTGAGCCGCCTCCTTGAACTGCTGCAGTCCGTGTGATGAAGGTTCTCCCACAGTGCTGTTAGGTCGGGAGTTCCAGGATTTTGACCCAACGACGATGAAGGAACGGCGATATATTTCCAAGTCGGGTTGGTGTGTGACTTGGAAGGGAACGTGCAGGTGATGAAGTTCCCATGCACCTGCTGCCCTTGTCCTTCCAGGTGGTTGAGGTCATGGGTTCGGAGGTGCTGTAGAAGAAGCCTTGGCGAGTTGCTGCAGTGCATCTTGTAGATGGTACACACTGCAGCCACAGTGCGCCGACGGTGGAGGGAGTGAATGTTTAAAGTGGTGGATGGGGTGCCAATAAGAACATAACAACATAAGAAATAGGAGCAGGAGTAGGCCACATGGCCCCTCGAGCCTGCTCCACTGTTCAATCAGATCATGGCTGATCTTTGACCTCAACTCCATTTTCCTGCCTGATCCCCATTTCCTTTGATTCCCCATGAGTCCAGAAATCTGTCTACCTTAGCCTTGAATATATTCAATGACTCAGTATCCACAGCCCTCTGGGGTAGAGAATTCTAAAGATTCACAACCCTCTGAGTGAAGCAATTCCTCCTCATCTCAGTCTTAAATGACCGACCCCTTATACTGTGACTGTGCCCCCTAGTTCTAGACTCTCCAGCCAGGGGAAACAGCCTCTCAGCATCTACCCTGTCAAACCCCCTCATAATCTTATATGTTTCAATTAGATAACCTTTCATTCTTCTAAACTCCAGAGAGTATGTGCCCATTCTTACCCAACCTCGCCTCAAAGGACAACCCTCTCATCCCAAGAATCAATCTAGTGAACCTTCGCTGCACCGCCTCTAAGGCAAGTATATCCTTCCTTAGATAAGGAGACCAAAACTGTATATAGTACTCCAGGTGAGGTCTCACCAAAGCCCTGTACTATTGTAGTAAGACTGTGGCAATCAAGCGGACTACTTTGTCCTGGATGGTGTCGAGCTTCTTGAATGTTATTGGAACTGCACTCATCCAGGCAAGTGGAGAGTATTCCATCACACTCCTGACATGTGCCTTGTAGATGATGGAGTCAAGAGGTGAGTCACTCACCACAGAATACCCAGCCTCTGACCTGCTCTTGAAGCCACAGTATTTATGTGGCTGGTCCAGTTAAGTTTCTGGTCAATGGTGACCCCCAGGATGTTGATGGTGGGAGATTCGGCGATGGTAATATCGTTGAATGTACAATTCCATCTTCATTACTAATAAAACCCTCTTTTATTCATAAAGTTAAGTGCAGATGAAGGAGGCTACTCAGCCCATCAATATCAACCTTAGGTAGAAATCTATGGTCCCACATCACCACACCTGTCTCTTTGCCTCCACTACCCTACACAGAGAACATTTCAAGCATTGACCACTCTTCCTCTGGACTTACGTTCAGCTGTTCATATCTATGTCTCCTTGTCCTGAAGTTAAGGTTTAACCTGAAATAGTGCTCAGGATTAATCTTTTCTATTCCACCAAGTAGCTTGTATACTCTCCAAGACCCCGTCATATTCACATCCTTTCAAGGAGCTGGATTTTCTTGAATCCATCCCGGGAGGTCGAACGGAACTTCTGCCTGCTGCCCCAATTCGACAGTTCCTGGGTCAGGGGTCATTAAGTATGCAGGGCTTCTCTTTGAGCTAGTTTGACACCAATCATTTAGTATGTCACCCATTTTATTCCCTGAGTACTTAAGATTTTGCATTTATGTGTATTGAATTTTGTGGCTTAGTTCTACCCATTTGCAAATATCGTCTAGGTCCTTCAGTAACTCTTTGACTGCTTTGTTAGACTCTCCTGTGCCCATGCTCCCAGTGTAGCATCATCTGCAACTCTGTCGAAATTACTTTGCATTGCTAAACCCAGGTTGTCTGTGTAAATCCAAAACCAATCGGTGCTGCAGTATATTTCCCCAGCTCGACATTACACCCCTAACTAGTACCCACTGCTCTCTCTCTCCGCTAATGTCTTACCCAACTCCAAATTTTACCTTGGATTATCTACTGCCTTAATCATGTGTACCAGCCTTTCGTGTAGTACTTTATCACAGAGCTTTCCAATGTTTACTTCTGATGTCATTACCTCAAAAAAGTCAAGGAGATTGGTCGGGCAAGATCTTCTACATCTGAAACCGTAACTGTTGCCATTTAGTAAGTTACTTTCATATAGTGACAACTTTTGATCCATTTGATAGAAAGCACCTGGAGTAAGTGGGAAGGTCCTCTTTTAATGGTGAGAACATGTCCCTTCTAATCCTTGCCATGCCTATGTAACCCACATTCCCTCTGTGTCCATTTATATGTGCATTTTGGCTGTCTTTCCGGACCTGAGCCCATTACCTTGCCTTCCCTTTTTTTTGTCTCTTGGTCCTACTCGGGCCATTCTCTCCCATCTCTTCCCCTTCATATCACCCAGTCATGCCACCTTTCATTGCTCCCTTCTTGGGTACTTTGTCCCTCCCCCAATCCCAACACTCAACCCATCACTACTCCTCTGTTTGGCATTTTAATTTTTGTTGTGATTCTTAAAGTGTGTTTGTGGCTATTTGCTGTTTTATACAGTTGATTGAGTAGGGAAACCGTTGGAGAAAGTTGTGCTGTAGGGTGAAAATTGCAGGAATCGTCATAGGATATTGCACCATTACAAACACTAGTTCAAACAATAATAGATTCTGTATTTCATGCTATAAAGATCCTATCATCATTAGTTCCCTGATTTACTGGGAACAAAGCCACAGGAGATTCATTAATTATTCAATAAAATTTTAGCTAACATATGTATTGAGTTAGCAACTCAAAAACTCCCCTCTAATTAAAAAATAGGAATCATTTAACTCGTTTACGTAGAGCGATCCAAATGATATTCATGCCTTGGGAAGCAGTGATCATAACATGATAGAATTTCACATCCAGTTTGAGAGTGAGGATCTTGGGTCTGAAACTACTGTATTAAACTTAAATAAGGGCAATTATAAAGGAATGAGGGCGGAATTGGCTAAAGTGGACTGGGTAGACAGATTAGATGGTATGATGGTGGATAAGCAGTGGCAAATATTTAAAAAGATATTTTATGACTCGCAACAAAAATATATCCCTGTGAGGAGGAAAGACTCCTCAAAAAGGGTGAACCAACCATGGCTAACTAAGGAAGTAAAGGATGGTATCAGGTTAAAAGAAAAAGCATACAACATGGCAAAGACTACTGGTAAGCCCGAAGATTGGGAAAACTTTAAAAACCGGCAAAGGATGACTAAAAGAATAACAAAGAGGGAGAAAATAAATTATGAGAGTAAACTAGCAAGAAATATAAAAACTGACAGTAAAAGCTTCTACAAGTACATAAAAAGGTAGAGGGTAGCTAATGTAAACATTGGTCCCTTAGAGGATGAGACTGGGGAAATAATAATGGAAAACAAGGAAATGGCAGAGAAATTGAACAGATATTTTATATCTGTCTTCACAGTAGAAAACACTAATAATATACCAATAATAGTAGAAAATCAAGGGGCAAAGGGAGGGAGGAACTAAAAACAATCACTATCACTAGAGAAAAAGTACTAGGTAAACTAATGTGTCTAAAGGCTGACAAGTCCCCTGGACCTGATGGCTTGCATCTGAGGGTCTTAAAGGAAGTGGCTACAGAGATAGTGGATGCATTGGTTGTAATCTTCCAGAATTCACTAGATTCTGGAAAGGTCCCAGCGGATTGGAAAACCGCAAACGTGACATCCCTATTCAAGAAGAGAGAGAGAGACAGAAAGCAAGTAACCATAGACCAGTAAGCCTAACATCTGTCACTGGGAAAATGCTAGAATCCATTATTAAGGAAGTAGTAGCAGGACATTTGGAGACTCATAATACAATCAAGGAGAGTCAACATGGTTTTATAAAGGGGAAATCATGTCTGACAAATTTATTAGAGTTCTTTGAGGAAGTAACAGGTAGGGTGGATAAAGGGGAACCAATGGATGCAGTATATTTGGATTTCCAAAAGGCATTCGATAGGTGCCACATAAAAGATTACAGCACAAGATAAGAGCTCATGGTGTTGGGGGTAATATACTGGCATGGATAGAGGATTGGCTAACAAACAGAAAACAAAGAGTCGGGATAAAAGGGTCATTTTCAAAATGGCAATCTGTAACTAGTGGGGTGCCACAGGGATCAGTGCTGGGGCCTCAACTATTTACAATATATATCAATGACTTGGATGAAGGAGCAGAGTGTCTTGTGGTCAAATTTGCTGATGATACAAAGATAGGTGGAAAAGCAAGTTGCGATGGGGACACAAAGTGTCTGCAAAGGGATATTGACAGGTTAAGCAAATGGGCAAAAATTTGGCAGATGGAATATAATGTGGGAAAATGTGAAGTCATCCACATTGGGAGGAAAAATAAAAAAGCAAAATATTATTTGAATGGAGAAATACTACAAAATGCTGCAGTACAGTGGGATCTGGGTGTCCTCGTACATGAAACACAAAAAGTCAACATACCATACAGGTGCAGCAGGTAATCCAGAAGGCAAACGGAATATTGGCCTTTATTTCTAGGGGGATGGAGTATAAAAGCAGGGAAGTCATACTACAACTGTACAGGGTGCTGGTGAGACCACACCTGGAGTACTGCGTACAGTTCTGGTGCCCTTATTTAAGGAAGTACATACTTGCATTGGAAGCAGTTCAGAGAAGGTTCACTAGGTTGATTCCAGGTATGGAAGGGTTGTCTTATGAGGAAAGATTGAACAGGTTGGGTCTATACTCATTGGAGTTTAGAAGAATGAGAGGAGATCTTATTGAAACATACAAGATTCTGAGGGGACTCGATAAGATAGATGCTGAGAGGATGTTACCCCTCATGGGGGAATCTAAAACTAGGGGGCATAGTCTCAGAATAAGGGGTCGCCCGTTTAAGAAGGAAATGAGGAGGAATTTCTTCTCCCAGAGGGTCGTGAATCTTTGGAATTCTTTACCCCAAAAAACTGTGGAGGCTGAGTCATTGAATACATTCAAGGCTGAGTTAGACAAATTTTTGATCAGCAAGGGAGTCAAAGGATATGGGGAAAGGGCGGGAAAGTGGAGTTGAGGTAAAAATCAGATCAGCCATGATCTCATTAAATGGCGGAGCAGGCTCGAGGGGCCGAATGACCTACTCCTGCTCCGATCTCTTATGATCTTATGGTCTTATGGCCTTAATGAGATCAGTTGCTTTCAGCTGAGTTTTGTATTTTGGTTTGAAATAAAGGTTTGGTTGTAGTTTCAGCAGAAGATAATAAGACAAAGAGCTCCCAGAAACAGTTGGGTACTTCACAGTTTGTAATGACTTCAATACTCTTCCTTTCCTTTCATTGTCAGGTCAATGAGATTTACCACGATAAATCGCTGGGAGCCCACGTGAATGTCGTGCTGGTACGAGTGATCATGCTGGGATATGCAAAGGTAAGATTAGAATCAAAATCGTTCACAGTCAATCACATCTTTAGAGTTTTCCATTTGCGAGTCACAAGTTGTTGCAGAAAGCAATAGTCTAGAAGGAAGGTGACAGGTGAGAAAGTGTGAGTTGACGAGCTATTTATGCAACATCTTGAGATATCATTACATTTCAAAATGGGACTTTGTGCAGCCTCCACCTTTCCTCTCTGTGTGTTGTATTCTTTTGCACATTATTTGACAGCAGGAACTTACCACGATTGGCAGATATATTTAGCAGTTGTCTTTCAGAAGAAAAAGCGCCCGCATTCACAATTAATTAAAATATACAGTCAATTCACGCTTTCTAGCCAAGTAGGAAAGGTGCTCGTGCAGTATCACTGGATGGAAAGTGACTCCTCAGATTCTTCATAGGGAATGATTGCGGGATCATTGATATTCTTCAATTGTGAAGTATCCAGGCAAGCAATGCCACTTACAGTTGTCATGGATGGTTCCTTCCCCTCCAGTCGGACACTAGGAGAAATGTGGCTAGGCTGGCATGACATTAGAACAGACTGCTGGCATGAGTTCCAACATTCTTCTTCTGTAGTCCCCTAATTAGGTCACTGTTGATGCACATCTCTTTGTGGTTGAGCACAGAATTAATCTATCTGAGGACAGAGCAGTGAAACCACTGCGATCCCTTATAGTAATGGTATTCTTTCTCCAGGATGATCGAGTCCAAAATGGTAGGTTTTCTTGGATGGTATACCCCATGTCATGATCAGAAGAAATCAGAGCTTTTTACAGGAATACCCCATGCTGATCAGGGACCTGGCCAGTGGGATTTCCACTTCAGCCAAATGCCGGTCCAGCATATTATGAATCTCAGCTTTGGAGGTTCTCATCTCTGTATTCAGTGCTTTCTCCCAACTTTGAGATAGATGTGTCCATCCTATCCAGCTTCCTTTCCGCCGGTGTTGGCCATGCATAACATTGTGCCTATGTTGCTAATGTTCAACTATGGTTTGAAGGTGGGCTCACCGTTCTGTGTGTAAACCTGTCTTTTTTTGGGGCCTCAGGCCTGTTGACCTTCTCACTGACCTCTCCAAAATACTTTCATCTGGTGATGATTGTACCTCCTGGATGCTCAGTGAGTGTTCCCATTGTGGTGATTCAGTAGGCTGTGGAGCTACACTGATTCTTTTACAGTAGTGGTGGCTGGATGTGTGTCTTCTAGTGTGGTGTGTGACGCACTTGTCCTTTGGAGTCTGGATGATCTGGATGTTCTGTGAAGTGAATTTAAGGACAGGTAATATTCAGCCTCTTATTTATCATAGGAAACATGAATGCTAAATCCCACATAATACCTGAAATATATAGAAAAAATTTATGAGCCTCAACTCCCAGCGTGGAACTTTGCTCGTGGCAAGTGCAGGTCACAAAATTGGGGCAATAATGTTAACAATTAACATCTTAATTACAATGCTTATATCTAGCAAGACTCCATTTTGGGATCAGAGTCTCACAAAATTATCCTCATTATAGAACCATAGATGATTACAGCACAGGAGGAGGCCATTAGCCGTTGGCTGCATTGCTTCTGATTCACCGCTGTGCTTGCTGCAGCATATTCTAACCAGTTCTCCACCAAATTTTTATGTAAAGTTTTGCATAAACTAGAGGATCAGGGAGCACAACGGTCTAATTTATGGCATTCGGGGCCAATATCGCCGCTGCATAAAATTCCAGGCAATTCATTTAATTTTAAGCATCCCAATATCTCAGCTGGAGTATCAGTATAACAGCTACATTTGATGTTCGAGATTACAGTACAGTCTTAGCAAGGCTAAATTCACACTTTATATTCAGCATATCGCTGGTGGGTTTAAAGTGCTTAGGTTTACTTCACAGACATCTGAAACACATCAACACTGGGCAGTGTCATGTACATCTTTCAGGAACAATGAATCTTGTGTTGTAAAGAAAGAAGATGCATTCAAGCAGCACACTAACATGTCCTCAGGACATCTCAAAATGCTTCATGGCCAATTAATTACTTTTTGAGTGAAGTCGCTGTTGTTATTACCCAAATACACCCTGCATTTTAAACGTTACACCAATAAAGTTGTTTTAGTACAGAATGACTTGACACAACATTCCAGAATGCCTGAATTTCTAATATGTGTTCCCGGCAGCGAGGCTCCCTCTCGGGAATGTGAAATCGGAAAATGACCACTCAGGTGTTACATATCCAGCTTTGAACAAATAAGTTCTTATAACATGGACATGAAAACTTAATGAGACCAAACACTCTCTGATCAGTCCATCAGCTTGATCGAAAGAGGGAATCCATCTCGAAGTTTGGAGAATGTCTGCCGTTGGGCCTACTCTCAGCAAAAATCAGACCCAAACAACTCGGAGCACCATGACCATGCCATCTTTTTAACAAGGCAAGATTTTGGTCCAGCGGGTATGCAAGGTACTGTATAAGACTACTAAGAGATATAATAAAATCAGCAATGGTTCCTTACTTCACTCAGAGGGTTGTGAATCTTTGAAATTCTCTACCCCAGAGGGCTGTGAATGCTGAGTCATTGAATATGAGATAGATAGAATTTTGGACTCAAGGGGAATCAAGGGATATGGGGATTGGGTGGGAAAGTGGAGTTGACGCCAAAGATCAGCCATGATCTTATTGAATGGCGGAGCAGGCTCGAGGGGCCATATGGCCTACTCCTGCTCCTATTTCTTATGTTCTTGTGTACTGTAAAGGGCATTCCAGTCCATTAAAAAAAATGATTCCATGGACTGCTCCATTAAAATATTCTGTGAGAAAACCAACTTTTTTCTACAATTTCATAAGCAAAACCAAATCTATACCTCCCAAGACAGGACATAGCCCATAATGACTGGACATGGTCACCCCAATGACAGGAAATGGATACCCTAATTACAGGACACGGTCCCATAATGACAGGAAATGGCCACCCTAATGACAGGAAATGGCTACCCTAATGACAGGAATTGGTCATCCTAATGACAAGACATGGCCACCATAATGACAGGACACAGTCATCCTTATGACAGGACATGGTCACCCTTATGACAGGATATGGTCATCATAATGACGGGACCTGCTATGATGATGACGGGACCTGGTCCAACAATTGGAAGACCTTGGTCATTGCAATATCAGGATGTGCTCACCACAACAACAGGACCTGGTCACCAAAATGGTGAGATCTGGTGATCATTATTGTAGGACCTGCTCACCACAATTATAAGAACTGATTCCACAGTAGCAGAACCTGGTCACCACAAGGGAAGATTTGCTAGTGACACTGGAATATGCAAACTCCAACCCCAAATCCAAAATGGGTAGGTTCACTTACGCAAAGAAGTATCCCGGAATTTGCTACATAACACCATCTTGCAAGCTCCAGCACCACTAGGACTGCAGCAGTTCAAAGAGAATCTTCTCAGGGTAACTAGTGTTGTGCAATAAATGTGACTTTGCCAGAATCACCCATATCTAGAAAATGGGAATGATATTCACCACCAGGTTTTGATGATGCTTTTCATTTCATTCACTTCCATCAGATTGTATTTAGTGCTTGACACATGCTGCTAACCACACAAATCATGATCTGTGTCATGTTCCTAGCATTGTACAGTTAGAGACATACAGTCGATTACACTGACACTGTACAGTTAGAGACAAATCCTGGTTACACTGACACTGTATAGTTAGAGACAAACCCTGGATTACACTGACACTGTATAGTTAGAGACAAACCCTGGTTACACTGACACTGTATAGTTAGAGACAAACCCTGGTTACACTGACACTGTATAGTTAGAGACAAACTCTGGATTACACTGACACTATACAGTTAGAGACAAACTCTGGATTACACTGACACTGTATAGTTAGAGACAAACCCTGGATTACACTGGCACTGTCCAGTTAGAGACGGACCCTGGTTACACTGGGACTGTATAATTAGAGACAAACCCTGGTTACACTGGGACTGTATAATTAGAGACAAACCCTGGTTACACTGGGACTGTATAATTAGAGACAGACTGTGGATTATACTGGCACTGTACAGCTAGAGACAAACTCTGGATTACACTTGCACTACAGTTAGAGACAAACCCTGGATTACATTTGCACTCTATAGTTAGAGACAAACCCTGGTTACACTGACACTGTACAATTAGAGACAAACCCTGGATTACACTGGCACTGTCCAGTTAGAGACAAACCCTGGATTACTCTGGCACTGTACAGCTAATGACAAATCCTTGATTACACTAGCACTGTACAGTTAGAGACCAACCCTGGTTACACTGGCACTGTATAGTTAGAGACAAACTGGATTACATTGACATAAGAACATAAGAAATAGGAGCAGGAGTAGGCCGTACGGCCCCTCGAGCCTGCTCTACCATTCAATAAAAGCATGGCTGATCTTCTACCTCAACTCCACTTTCCCACCCTGTCCCCATATCCCTTGATTTCCTTCGTGTCCAAAAATCTATTGATCTCAATCTTGAATACATTTAAAGATTGAGCATCCACAGCCCTCTGGGGTAGAGAATTCCTAAGATTCACAATCCTCTGAGTGAAGAAATTTTTCCTCATCTCAGTCCTAAATGGCCAACCCCTTATCTTGAGACTATGACCCCTACTTCTAGACTCTCCAGCCAGGGGAAACAACCTCTCAGCATCTACCCTGTCAAGCCCTCTAAGAATTTTATACATTTCATTGAGATCACCTCTCATTTTTCTAAACTCCAGAGAATATAGGCCCATTCTACTCAATCCCTCCTCATAGGACAACCCTCTCACACCAGGAATCAATCTAGTGAACCTTTGTTGCACCTCCTCAAAGGCAAGTATATCCTTCCTTAGGTAAGGAGACCAAAACTGTACACAGTACTCCCGGTGTGGTCTCACAGAGCCCCATATAATTGCAGCAAGGCTTCCTTACTCTTATACCCCAACACCCTTGCAATAAAGGCTGACATACCATTTGCCTTCCTAATTGCTTGCTGTACCTACCTGTTAATTTACTGTGATTCATGTACAAGGTCACCCAAATCCCTCTGACTACCAACATTTCTGAGTCTCTCACCTTTTAAAAAATATTCTGGTTTTCTATTCTTCCTATCAAAGTGGATAACTTCACATTTCCCCACATTATACTCTATCTGCCAGTTTCTTGCCCGCTCACTTAAACTGTCTATATCCCTTTGCAGCTCTTTGTGTCCTTCTCACTACTTACTTTCCCACCTAGCTTTGTATCATCAGCAAACTTAGATACATTACACTTGGTCCCCTCATCTAAGTCATTAATATAGATTGTAAACAGCTGAAGCCCAAGCACTGATCCTTGCGGCACCCCACTAGTTACAACCTGCCAACCCAAAAATGACCTGTTTATTCCTACTCTTTATTTTTCATCTGTTAAACAATCCTTAATCCATGCTAATATATTACCCCCAATCCCATGAGCCCTAATCTTGTGTAACAGCCTCTTGTGTAGCACCTTATCGAATGCCTTTTGAAAATCCAAATATACTACATTGACTGGTTCCCCTTTATCTACCCTGCTAGTTAAACCTTCAAAATATTCTAATAGATTTGGGAAACACGATTTCCTTTTCATAAAACTGTGTTGACTCTGCCTAATCATATTATGATATTCAATGTGCCCTGTTACTATGTCCTTAATAATAGATTCTAGCATTTTCCCCACGACTGATGTCAAGCTAACTGGCCTGTAGTTCCCTGTTTTCTCTCTCCCTCCTTTCTTGAAAAGTGGGATTACTTTTGCTACCTTCCAATCCATGGGTTGTACAGACAGAGACAACCCCTTGATTACACTGGCAGTGTACAATTAGAGACAAACCCTAGTTTACGCTGGCACTGTGCAATTAAAGACAAACCCTGATTACGCTGGCACTGTACAGCTGGAGACAAACCCTCGATTACAATGACACCGTACAACTAATGACAAACCTTGGGTTATACTGACACTGTACTGCTAGAGACAGACCCTGGATTATACTGGCACTGTACAGTTAGAGACAAACCCTGGATTACAGTGGGACTGTACATCGAGAGACAAACCCTCAATTACACTGACGCTGTACAATTGGAGACAAATCCAGTTTGCATTTTCCATTTATGTGAACTCATTTTCCATTCTTGTGAACTTTCCTGTCACTGTGTTTTTTAATTAACTTGGACTCATCTGTTGGTATTCTTTCATTTGATGACCTTCTGCAGGATATGCTCCAGTGACTGGCATGTGCCACCCTGTTCGCAGTTGTACCCTGAACCATGAGGACGGCTTCTCATCAGCATTTGTAGTTGCTCATGAGACAGGACATGTGTAAGTTCTAAACATCTTACTAAATGACCAAACAATTGACCAATCTTTCAGAGTTTATCTGTCAACTCTAAACCCCGTAAACTTAATAATTTCAGCTGCATTTGAAATCTATGAACACTTCTTGTTGGTTTTGTTATATGCGCAAGAGGCAAGAATTGGAGGAACGCAGAGATCTCGGTGGGTTGTAGGGCTGGAGGAGGTTACAGATATAGAGAGGGGCAAGGCCATGGTGGGATTTGAAAACAAGGATGGGAATTTTAAAATTGAGGCATTCCCAGACCTGGAGCCAATGTAGGTCAGCAAGCATAGGGGTGATGGGAAACAGGACTTGGTGCGAGTTAGAATACGGACAGCAGAGTTTTGGATGAACTCAAGTTTATGGAGGGCGGAAGATGGGAGGCCGGCCAGGAGAGCATTGGAATAGTCGAGTCTAGAAGTAACAAAAGCTTGGATGAGGGTTTCAGCAGCAGATGAGCTGAGGCAGGGGTGGAGATGGGAGGTGTTATGGAGGCAGTCTTGGTGATGGAGCGGATATGTGGTCGGAAGCTCATCTCCTGATCAAATAGGACGCCAAGGCTGCGAACAGTCTGGTTCAGCCTCAGACAGTGGCCAGGGAGAGGGATGGAGTAGGTAGTCAGGGAACTGAGTTTGCATCAATACAGCAGGATGAATTTAGCGAACCAAAAGTAGTTGAGATAAATCTCTGTCAAGTACAAATTTATTACATTTAGTTTAATTTGATTTGACCAAGTAGAACTCTAGAATATTTGACCCGTAGTGGTCAACCCATACTTAGAAGTCTAACCTGAAGTAACTCATCCTCGGCCACAGTAGTCCACGTTCCACACAGATTTTGATCATCTGTGTCTATCCTTGTCCTATAAAACCTTCAATCCTGTTCCAAAGGATTTAATCAATATCTGTCAACTGGTTTTGCTGGGTGTCTATCCCACATCCACTACTCTTTGGGGAATAATGTTCATCTAATCTCTACTTTCACTTAGAGAGCTACATTTGATGCTCTTGTGCTCTGTTCTCCAGTCACTGCTCAAATGAAATATCCTACTGGCAGTTCATTAAGCTATACCTGTCTTCAATGTAAGGAGCTGACTCATGTGCCTTCTCATTTTTGAGGTTCTTCAAATCTCTCTTCCAAACTTAGAGCCCTAAACCCTGGAACCTTTCTTTGGTCTTCTGTGAATCCAATTCTGTGGTCCAAGCATAGTTGCTCTTTCGAAAGGACTGCTTAGAGATGAAAGCAGCCATCTTATATTTGAAGGTGGGGAAATTGTGGAGGAGCTTAATAATTTTTTGCTTCAGTTTGTACAGAAGAATGTGAGAGTGAGACTGAAGGAGTACCTAAATTCTGCCAAAGGACTAGAGAGTGACAAATCTCACGTTCTCCTTGAAGAGGAAAGGATAAATCACAAAATTATAGGGCAGTTAATCTTGCCTCAGTTGTGGGTAACTTCCATCGTCAATACTACTGGATGAAATTAGTGAACACAATCAGGCATGGATTAATCAGGGATACTCAGCATGGATTTGTATAGGGCAGGTCATGCTGGATTAATTTAATTGAGTTGTTTTGGAAAATTACGACTATAGGTGTGAGGTGTGAGAATAGAAGTGAAATTCTACGGGTACAATGCAGACACGTCCCCTCAAAGAAAAAGGGTGGCACTGCTAAATTTAGAGCCCCCTGGTTGTCTAGAAGTATACGGGGCAAGATAAAGCAGAAAAAGAAAGCTTATGACTGTCACAGAAAACTAAATACTGCAGAAAGCCTAGAGGAGTATAGAAAGTACAGGGATGATGTAAAAAAGGAAATAAGGAAAGCAAAGAGAGGGCATGAAAAATTATTAGCTAATGAGGTTAAAGTAAACCCAAAGATGTTTTATCAGTACATTAAGAACAAGAGGATAGCTAAGGAAAAGGTGGGAACTATCAGGGATGATAAGGGTAACTTGTGTGTAGAAGCAGAGGATGTGGGTAGGGGTAAAAGTTGATGGATGTCTTTGCAAATGGAAATCCATTTCCAGTGATGTGCCACAGGGCTCAGTGTTGGGTCCCTTGCTGTTTGTGGTATATATTAATGATTTGGACTTGAATGTAGGGGGCATGATTGGCAAATTTGCAGACGACAAATTTGCAGAAGATATCAATGGGTTGGTGGAGTGGGCGGAAAAGTGGTAACTGGAGTTCAACCCGGAGAAGTGTGAGGTAATGCACTTAGGGAGGGCAAACATTAAAAGGGAATACGCAGTAAACGGGAATATATTGAGAAGGGTAGAGGAAGTGAGAGACCTTGGAGTGCATGTGCACAGGTCCCTGAAGGTGGCAGTACAGGTGGATAAGGTTGTGAAGAAGGCATATGGAATGCTCTCTGTTATTAGCCAAGGTATGGAATACAAAAGCAGGGATGTAATGATGGAACTGTATAAAACGCTGGTAAGGCCACAGCTGGAGTATTGTGCACAGTTCTGGTCACCACATTACTGGAAGCACGTAATTGTTCTGGAGAGAGTGCAGAGAAGATTTACAAGAATGTTGCCAGGGCTTGAAAATTGCAGCTAGGAGGAGAGATTGGATAGGCTGGGGTTGTTTTCCTTGGAGCAGAGGAGGCTGAGGGGTGACTTGATTGAGGTGTACAAAATAATTAGGGGCCTAGATAGAGTAGACAGGTAGTACCTATTTCCCCTAGTGGAGAGTTCAAGAACTAGAGGACATAGATTTAAGCTGATTGGCGGAAGGATTAGAGGGGACATGAGGAAAACCTTTTTTACCCAGAGGGTGGTGGGTGTATGGAATTCACTGCCCGAATTGGTGGTAGAGGCAGGGACCCTCAACTCTTTTAAAAAGTACCTGGACCTGCATCTAAAGTGCTGTAAGCTGCAGGGCTACGGACCGGGTGCTGGAAGGTGGGATTAGAATGGGCACCTGGTTGTTCTTCGAGCCGGTGCAGACACGATGGGCCGAATGGCCCCCTTCTGTGCTGTATCTTTTCTATGGTTCTATGGTTCTATGGTTCATTGGTGTGCTGAGATAGAGTTTGGACTGATCATGAATATGGGGTGGTGGGGAGGGGGTGGTCCAGGCAAAGGTCTCCAAAATAATCACTGCCTTCTGCATGTTGCACCAGTTAGTTGTAGAAAGAAGAGTTAGCAGGCAGCAGGAGGAAGAGGAAGCCCGGGCCAACCAATGCCAGAACAGGACAATAACAGAGAAGAAGAACAAACAGATGAAGGAGACTTACAGTCGGGAAAATGGTCCCCCAGTCACTAATAGAGAATTGCTTCAATTAAATCCTTAATCTAGCCCCTGCACAATGTTGGTGTCAGCCTTGGCTCAATGGTAGCACTCTCACCTGAGTCAGAAAGTTGTTGGTTCAAGCCCCACTCCAGAGACATGAGCACATAAAGCAGTACTGAGGGAGTGCTGCACTGTCAGAAGTGCTGCCTTTCGGATAAGTTATTAAACTGAGGCCCTGCCTGCCCTCGCAGGTGGACGTAAAAGATCCTGTGGCACTATTTGAAGATGAGCAGGGGAGTTCTTCTGGTGTCCTGGCCAACATTTATCCATCAAACCAACACCTAAAAGCAGATGATCTGGTCATTTATTTCATTGCTGTTTGTGGGACCTTGCTGTGTGCAAATTGGCTGCTGCAGTTCCTACATTACAACAGTGACCACATTTCAAAAATACTTCATTGGTTGTAAAGCGCTTTGGGACATTCTGATATTGTGAAAAGTGCTATATAAATGCAAGTTCTTTCTCTCTCTTTACCCAATTTATCAACATACCGTGATCCAATAAACATGATGCAATTAATTCTCATCTACTCTACCTTAAGTATCATGTCTACTCATCCTTCCTGCAGCTGGTCCATTAATATGGCCATTCTCAAATAACAATTTGGTGATGTCTACTTCCAGTCTGGATTCTCTCCCAAAGGTTATGTGCAGCCTTGTCCAGGAAGCACAGGACGAAACATACAGATGTTAAAATTTGGAAGAGCAGAGAGGCAGCCACCCTGTACCAGCATTTTGGACCTCTTGAGAATGTCCTTCAGCTCTAAATATCTGCATCGTTCTTTGCTGTTCCTAATTTCTGCTGGATTTCACTTGTTCTTAGTTCCTGGAAGGATTTTTTGCCACCAAATGTGCTCCCCTTTAATTACAAACAACGCCCCTTTTCAAGAGCTTCTGCCTTGCTGGGTTTCCCACCCCTGGCAATTCAATACACGCCCTGCGCTCCTTGAACCTGAACACAGTGTCTATTAAAATGACTTGAATGGGCTGAACTCGCAAAATCTGGCAAAGTCAGCCCACTTCACTTGAGTTGTGATCCTTGTCATTCTCCAGTGGTCCGGGCAGCCACTTTTCCGAGATTACACAATTGGTCCTATCACCCCAAGCCAGTTGCTAAGGTATTTATCCATCTGTTTATAGGTGTTGATCAGCTCAAGTAAGAGAGCTGGAAGTCTATTCCACACATCCACTGCTCTGTAGAGAAAGAAATTCTTTGAATTTCAAGTCTTGCTTCTCGCACCTGGGTTCTTTCTCGAGTGTGTGAGTGACATTCACTATCCTACAATGCCCTTTATTTCGTGATCTGCTTCTGGGTGCCACTTTTTCCTCTGTGCAATGCAGTAGATTCCCTTACTTGGCGTTTATGCTCAACCTTTGCTCCATTTTGAGTTCCCTGCCAACTTTATAGTCCTGCCATGAAGAGCAACCAGTGCTATGTATGGCCAAGCAGGTGGTCCTGCCGACTATTAACCATGGGTTTTAGGTTTCTCAGCAGTCTTGTATTTAAGTTCTTTTGTTTCTTAAAATTGTTATATCACCAATCTATGTGCTGTAATTGAGTGATTTGTTTCTTATGTTATATTTGTAATAGGTGTGTTTAATTTGTAAAGGGGCCAGCTTTGGCTCAGTGGTAGCATTTTTGCCTCTAGGTCAGAAGGTTGTTAGTTCAAACCCCCTCCAGAGACCTGAGCACCTAATTTAGGCTGATACCTCAATGCAGTATTGAGGGAGTGCTGCACTATCAGAGTTACTGTCTTTCGGATGAGATATTAAACCGAGGTCCCGTCTGCCCTTTCAGGTGGATGTAGAAGAAGAGCAGGGTACTTCTTCCGGTTTCCTGATCCAACATTTATCCCTCATTAAAACAGTTTAATTTATCTCAAAGGAACATAGGAACTGGAGTAGGCCATTCAACCCCTCGAGCCTGTTCCGTCATTCAGTTAGATCATGGCTGATCTGTACCTTAACTCCTTTTATCTGCTGTGGTTTCACATCCCTTAATATCCTCATCTAACAAAAATCTATCAATCCCAATATTGACATTTCAGAGTTCCAGATTTCCACTACCCTTTGTGTGAAGAAGCCCTTCCTGACATCATCCCAGATCACAGCTCTAATTTTAAGAACCTCAGCCATCTGACTCAGGGGCAAGAGTGATACCAACTGAGCCAAGAAAATAGCTGTGTTCATCGGTCAAATGGGAATGTGGGTGTTCCAATCCATCTTAACCTATTGCGGATAAAGCTCTTCTATGTGATCTAGATTTCCTTTTAAATAATATAAACTGTTCCCCTTTCTAATGAAGTTTTACTGAAACTCTTGTAGCCTGGGAATGGAACATGATGGTCAAGGAAACCGGTGTGGAGATGAAACCAGCATGGGGAGTGTTATGGCACCCTTGGTCCAGGCTGCATTTCATCGATTTCATTGGTCTCGGTGCAGCGGGCAAGAACTCAAACGATATCTTCAGTGAGTATGTCAACAGGTCAAAGAATCATTGGCCTTGTATTGTTTAAATTTATTAAAGATGAATTCTTCTAGGAAGATGGGATAGAACATATGGTGTTTGTGGGTGTGGAAGGCTACTATGGGCATTCCTGAAGAAGTATTGTTCAAATAATTTTGGATCAGCTCGCCTACAATGACCCAAAAAATGTAAACAAGACAAATGGAACTAATGTCTTGAGAATGTGCTGCTGTAACACAGGGGTGTCCAAACTGCAACCCCGAGCCCAGACAATCTGACCCTTGAACTCCAAGCAAATCAATCCAATTGGCACTTATATTTCTTATTCACTGGTTTGTTCTGTTTGACTTTTGCGGGCCCAGAGGTTTGGAAAAAAATGGATTTTTTTGCACTGTTGCCTCATTGGCAGATAAATCCCAAATCAGAACACCAATATCTGTTAGTACCAGCAGCTTGAGACATGTAAGTTAATGCAGACATGGATTTAAACTATACAGAAAAAACGGGAGATAGATAGCGAGAAAGAGAAAAGAAATACAGGGAAATGAGAGAGTGCATGAAAGTCACTTCCTGTGGCCCATGTGACAGATGCAGCTGGCCACTTTTATCCGTTTTTTTTGACACATGCAAACGCCTCAGGTCAGTGATTGCTGTCTATTGAATTCGTCTGGCTGTGAAAATGCTCTTGATACTCTGCGCTTCCAGTAGCCTTGCCCTGCTTCAGGCCTCCAGAACTTGCTAGCAGTACTTTGATTCCATTTATGTCATTTTGTTGAGGCACCAGTATAAAGAGACTTCATAACAGTTCCTATGAGTCAATCACAATGAGTCACAAAGAGCACTGTCTCCTCAAACTAATGACAAATACCTGTATCACGCGCAGGCGTTCTGTCATTTTCTAACACACGTAGTCCTTGCAACACAGCTAAGCTTTTATAATTTAAAAATTAAATTAAAAAAAACACACATAATCTTAATAACCCGTCATCAACTGAATTCAAACTGAAAGTATCTCAGGGCCCACTGATACTGTTTGTGGATCTTATAGCTCAGCTAGCAAATATACCACATGGTTTAGTAATGAGCATTTAATCCAGGAAAGTCCTTGGTTTATGCTGAATTGCCTAATCCAGGGTAGGCCGTGGTGGAGGTACTATTATTGACCCAGGCACCCGTGGACTAAAGAAGACAAAAAATCTGCTCCTGATTCCTATCTATTAACACCCATTCAAGGCCAGGGCCGAGCATATCCAGGTCCTGGCCTAACTTACGGTCATAGCAACAGAAAGGTCGCAGAAGTTATGGCAGGAGTCCACTGCAAGAGCTGTGGATTTTCAGCCCCAATGTCTTTACGCAGAAGATTGATAGAATGTGGAATTCCCTAACACAAACCATTATTGAAGCAGACTCCATACATTATTTTAAAGGGGAATTAGGTAATTGCTTGAAAAAGAGGGAACGGAAATACCCCTTTAAATCCTTCACCTGTCTTGTAGATTTAATGAATATCGTGAATGGTGGTGGTTAAGCAACTAATGGGAGGAGGAGGATCTGTAAACATCCCCATCCTCACTGATGGCGGAGTCCAGCATGTGAGTGCAAAAGACAAGGCTGAAGCGTTTGCAACCATCTTCAGCCAGAAGTGACGAGTGGATGATCCATCTCGGCCTCCTCCCGATATCCCCACCATCACAGAAGCCAGTCTTCAGCCAATTCGATTCACTCCACGTGATATCAAGAAATGGCTGAGTGCATTGGATACAGCAAAGGCTATGGGCCCCGACAACATCCTGGCTGTAGTACTGAAGTCTTGTGCTCCAGAACTAGCTGCGCCTCTAGCTAAGCTGTTCCAGTACAGCTACAACACTGGCATCTACCCGACAATGGGGAAAATTGCCTAGGTATGTCCTGTTCACAAAAAACAGGACAAATCCAATCCGGCCAATTTCCGCCTCATCAGTCTACTCTCAATCATCAGCAAAGTGATAGAAGGTGTCATCGACAGTGCTATCAAGCGACACTTACTCACCAATAACCTGCTCACCGATGCTCAGTTCGGGTTCCGCCAGGACCACATGGCTCCAGACCTCATTACAGCCTTGGTCCAAACATGGACAAAAGAGCTGAATTCCAGAGGTGAGGTGAGAGTGACTGCCCTTGACATCAAGGCAGCATTTGACCGAGTGTGACACCAAGGAGCCCTGGTAAAATTGAAGTCAATGGGAATCAGGGGGAAAACTCTCCAGTGGCTGGAGTCATACCAAGCACAAAGGAAGATAGTAATGGTTGTTGGAGGCCAATCGTCTCAGCCCCAGGACATTACTGCAGGAGTTCCTAAGGGCAGTGTCCTAGGCCCAATCATCTTCAAATGCTTCATCAATGACCTTCCCTCCATCATAAGGTCAGAAATGGAGATGTTCGCTGATGATTGCACAGTGTTCAGTTCCATTCGCAACCCCTCAAATAATGAAACAGTCCGAGCCCGCATGCAGCAAGACCTGGACAACTTCATGGCTTGGGCTGATAAGTGGCAAGTAACATTCGCGCCAGACAAATGCCATGCAATGACCATCTCCAACAAGAGAGAGTCTAACCACCTCCCCTTGACATTCAATGGCATTACCATCACTGAATCCCCCACCATCAACATCCTCGGGGGGTCACCATTGACCAGAAACTTAACTGGACCAGCCATATAAATACTGTGGCTACAAGAGCAGGTCAGAGGCTGGGTATTCTGCGGCGAGTGACTCACCTCCTGACTCCCCAAAGCCTTTTCACCATCTACAAGGCACAAGTCAGGAGTGTGATGGAATACTCTCCACTTGCCTGGATGAGTGCAGCTCCAACAACACTCAAGAAGCTCGACATCATCCAGGACAAAGCTGCCCGCTTGATTGGCACCCCATCCACCACCCTAAACATTCACTCCCTTCACCACCGGAGCACAGTGACTGCAGCAACTCGCCGAGGCTTCCTCGACAGCACCTCCCAAACTTGTGACCTCTACACCTAGAAGGACAAGAGCAGCAGGCACATGGGAACAACACCACCTGCACGTTCCCCTCCAAGTCACACACCACCCCGACTTGGAAATATATCGCCGTTCCTTCATTGTCGCTGGGTCAAAATCCTGGAACTCCCTTCCTAACAGCACTGTGGGAGAACCTTCACCACATGGACTGCAGCGGTTAATAAGGTGGCTCCCCACCAGCTTCTCAAGGGCAATTAGGGATGGGCAATAAATGCCAGCCTCGCCAGCGACCCCCACATCCCATGAACGAATAAAAAAAAATTTTAATTATGAGATTGAGCAACAGAACGGCAGCAATCAGGCAGTATTTACAGGATGACGACGATGATCTAGCCCACAGTTGTTTAATCCCTCAAATTAATTTATTTATTGGCTTTGCTTGTCTGGCAAGTTAGGAAAGTCCAAGTTCAAATTTAGTGGAGGCAATAATATTTCAGTAAGCGAGTGGTCAATCTCTGCAACAGGCTCCCTGGGGAGACGGTGGAAGCAGTTTGTATTGATTCATTCAAATGCAAATTAGATAGATTTCTTTCAGAAAATAACATTTTACAATACAGTATATGAGTAATTTGAGACATGATATGTGCTAAGTGGATCACGCTTGGGAGGAACAGGTGACTTTGAACCTACGATTCCAAAAGTTCTCCAGCACTGGGCTTTTCTTTGCCTCTTGTCTGGGTCTGTTGTGGACTAATTGATAGAGATTAATTGCAATGATTAGTCAACAACATTATCCTTGTATCATGGGACTACCAGAATGGTACAAGGCTAACTAGATGAACCTTGATATTTTTTCATCTAGCAATTCCTACAATCCTAAAGCCTATATTGCACTGACGCATAACCAGAGCTTTCAATATTAAACAGATCGTACTTATGATTTTTTTTGTCCCTGTCATCAGCCGTGCACCTGAGACATCCAATGACACAAACATAGCAGTAGTGAAACTATATAGGTTTGACCAATGGTGAAAGCTGTTTGTCATTGAGATGGGCGGTTACCACCACTGCTGGTAGCTCTGGGACAGCCTCATGTCCATAGTGTTTTCAGTGAAAGAAACCAAGAGCCAGTCAGGAATTACCAGCAGAGTCCGTGCAGCTGGGATGTACAGGCTTGCTCAGACCCAAGATATACTTTCAGGAAAGAATTCCATGATCCAGTGCTTCCAGCGGGGTGCAGCACTCACAGGGGAGCCCACCTCGGGAAACCATGGCCGAGGTGCACTCACCGTGATCACCACTGGAAATGCCAGATCGTGGAATCATCCAATCATTATAACATCCTCAGGCGTTTTATCAGAATAAACCAGGAAGTTTGAACACTTGGGACGATGATTCTAGTGAACAGATCGTAGATTCAGTCTCTTTTTCTTTCCTTCCTACAGCTCCTACGATTGTCTTATGGATGACCCATTTGAACACGATTGGCCCAAACTTCCAGAACTGCCAGGGATAAACTATTCAATGGATGAACAATGCCGATTTGATTTTGGTGTGGGCTACAAGATGTGCACAGCTGTATGTTTGCCAAAAAAAACACGTAATGACTGTAAAAGAGAATTGTTAAAGTTAGGGGGTGGTTAGCAATAAACATTGTAGCCAAAGCAGCCCTTTACAAAGAGATGGAAGCTCTCCCATGGCCAACTGCATCATGTGTTGCGAGATTAAGTTTCAAGTTTGATTCACTGTTTTATGCCGAGTCAGCTGACCTTAGCTAGGTTAGCAAATGTAAGGAATCTTACAACACCAGGTTATAGTCCAACAATTTTATTTTAAAATCACAAGCTTTCGGAGATTATCTCCGAAAGCTTGTGATTTTAAAATAAAATTGTTGGACTATAACCTGGTGTTGTAAGATTCCTTACATTTGTCCACCCCAGTCCATCACCGGCATCTCCACATCTAGGTTAGCAGTTCGGGCAACACAATTGGCCTCAGTGCGCCTGGGAAAAAAAATCAACGGGGGATGTCCATCTCCGATTGACTGGAAGTGCCCTGGTCTGAATGTTGGGCAAGGAAAGGATCAGACTCAATTCTGATGCCCCCATGACCCTGCCTTTGCCAACACTCACTGTCTCAGCTCTCAGATGAAAAATAGCTATTTCGTCGACCGCAGGGCTGTCAGTGCCTGTGGATTCCTGCCCCTTCAAGAGCCAGTGCCGTCAGGAGACGAGGGGAAAAATATTGGCAAAGAAACAGAAATAAAGAGGCCGAGCACTCAAACGTGGCCAAACACTTGAATGTTTCTCTTACAGTTTAAATCTAGTGCTTCAAACCAACATTTAAGGGCAAATTTTGCAAGGCTGCACACCCAATGCAACTAACTGAACAACTGTGATCTGGTTTGTTTCATGAAATATTATATGGTAAAGGGTAAATTCAGAGAGGGAGCTCTCCTGGGGGTTGGTGAATGGTGAGGTTGGGGGGGGGTTGCACTACTACCCTATCCCTGATCCCTGCTCACATCTAATGAGGCAATGTGCTATGATTGAGGCCTCGCTGAGTTTGCCCTTTACTTATAACGTATATTTCGTGAAACAAACCAGATCGCAGTCTCTTTCAATTAGCTGATCAGAAACAGAAGTATGTTCATCTCTAATACAAACAGAAAATGCTGGAAACACACAGCAGGTCAGGCAGCATCTGCGGTGAGAGGAAGGTAGGGTTAATGTTTCAGGTCGGTGACCCTTTGTCAGACCTGGGAGCTGTTATAGATGAACAACTTGTATGGAGGAGCACATCCAAGGAAAAAGGGACGGGGAGAAAGAAAGAGAGGTCTGTGATTAGGTATAGAACAGGAGATGATTAAATGACAGAAATGGTAATAGTGCAAGTCAAAGTCTCTCAACAATGAGAGAAATTAGAGAAATAAAGATCTATCCAAGAACCAGAAGATGTGTTAATGGTTACAGCAGAATATCAAAGGGGAAGATGGAGGGGGGATGGTGGTGAAGCACGAAATAACTGGCGGACCGGAGAAGACTCCAGTAGCTCAGGAGTGTGGTGGAAGAAAAAGGCAGATGGACACCAGAGGTGCAGACCACCCCGTCGGACATGTACCGATAGGGAAGCCCCATCCTAAGCTTCAGCCCACAACCTCCCCCATTCCTGGAGGCGCTGGTGCACCCATCCTACATAACCAGCACCTACTGTCTGAGAGAAAATGGGAGCTGTGATTAAAGTCTGAAGTTGTTGAAGTCAATGTTAAGACCGTGCTGTTCCTAGAGCTTGCGCTGAGCTTCATTGGAACAGTGTAGGAGGCCAAGGGCAGAGAGATCAGAGTGGGAGTGGGACGGACAATTAAAATGACGAGTGACCAGAAGCTCAGGATTGCACTTGCAGATAGAATGAAGGTGTTCAGCAAAGTGATTGCCCAATCTGTGTTTAGTCTCCCCCATGTAGAATAAACCGCATTATGAGCAGCGAGTACGGTGCACCAGGTTGGTGTGAATCCCAGTAGGAGTGTTCGAGACCCTGGACAATGGTGTGCGAAGAGGTGAAAGGGCAGGTGTTATGTCTCCTGCACTTGCATGGGAAGGTACCGGGGGAGGGAGAGCAGGTGTTAGGGATGATAGAAGAGTGGACCCAGGGTGTCACGGACGGAACCATCCCTTCGGAATTCTGAAAAGGGAGGAGAAGATGTGTTTGGTGGTGGGATTGCATTGGAGGTGGCGAAAATGGTGGTGGATGATTCGTCAAATGTGGATGCTGGTGGGTAGAAGGTGAGGGCAAGTGGGACTCTATCATGGATCTGGGAGGATAATGGGATGAGGGTGGAAGTATGGGAAACGGGACGGACACGGTCATGGGCTGTCTACCACGGTGGAGGGGTATGTTCATTTCTAAGTTGGGACTCAGTATATAAATGATTTCCAGTCAATAAATTTTTCTTTTTTTGCCATGCATAAAACTTTATTAAGTTTTAAAACAGAATGCAAAAAGGGGTTGATCTGTTTAAATTATTGGGCAGAGAATCAGGCACTGTGGCCTACGGTTTGCTGTGTGAGCGTCGAATGATGCCAGATCACCGTATCATTTCAACATAAACTCTTCAGGGCCTGAAATACTGGCACATAGATATGGAATGTGGACCAAATATTACTCATGTGCAGTATGCCCTCCTAATAGCATTCTGTAATGAGGGTGCTTTATATAGTTTCTGTATGAGCATGGCAGCCTGGCACACTGTGATATATTAAGAGCTATGGTACAAATTATCTGCATCAGCTGTGTATTAAGTGTTTGGGAAAATTCACTGAACCTGGGCTCCCAGCAGGGAGCTGTGCTCGGAGGGAGCAAGGTCAGCGATAGGATACAACACTGCAGTGCTTATTCTCTGACCCACGCTCCCTTCATGCTTGGTTCCGCACTGAAAGTATGTGATCAGTGAATTGATCCTATTATACATTGTATGTGGCTGCTAAATTTGAACTTTGATTGGATATATCATTGCTGCTTGCATCTCTTGCAGCAAAGACCCAGAAATTGAGTTTTGCATTTTGTAGTAAAAACGTATCCTCGTTAGGTACATATTTTTATTTGGCAAGCTGAGCTCCCAGCGTGGAGCCTTGCTAGACAGGAGAATCAGTCCTGTAGTGTTATACCACTATCTACACTACACTACACTCCAAATATGGAGCCCAGCTAGATGGGAGCCAGCATCACAAAATCAGCCCAAACTATTAGAGCCCTATCTCCACTCTAATTTAAGCATGGAACCTCACCAGACAGGAGCACTTAATTGGCCCTGTATTATTTGAGTACTGTCTGCGACCCACATCCCTGCCACGGGAATCTCCCCGCTGGGACTGGGGACTTAGAAAACGAACCCACGTATTTTCCATTATTTTTCAAAATGCGGAAACCAACAATATTTTGATTTGGAACCTTAGAGCTATAAAAAGCAGCAAACAGCTAAATGCTGAAGACCTTCTGGTAAGAAAAAGCCAATTTCATTTTCCTGTGGTTCCAGTTTCGCACCTTTGATCCATGCAAGCAGTTATGGTGCAGCCATCCTGACAACCCATTCTTCTGCAAGACAAAGAAAGGGCCTCCCTTGGATGGAACAGAATGTGGTTCTGGAAAGGTGAGTTGGCTCTGGGACACTGTTATTTCTTATGGACAAAATTAATGATATACATTATAAGCAGTCCACTGACATATTGCAGGAGTGAATGATCCTGGAGTGAATGGACAACAGAGTCAAAGTGGTCAGGAAACTGCAGTATATATCCAACTGGACCTGTGATCAGTGCAATAGGTGAGATCATTGAGGTGAAATAAAGCCCCACCAAATCAAGTGTCCTCTCTCAACGTCTGTGGAAGGTCCTCCAGAAGGGTTTAAGCAATCCTATTCTATAGTATGAATTGTCCCTCTATTCTTCATAATCATTTCCTCAAACTCACTAAGAGCTTAAGAGGTCAGATAGGCATAGAAATTTGTTGGAAGTTCCAACCATGGAAATGAGCCCCAGGAGAGCAATGGCAGGACACTGAAATCGATGATGCACATATTAACTGGTATATCCGAACTCAGTTCAAGCTGAAGCCAGTTGTTTGTTAGGAAATTACAAATGGACTAATTCAGGTCATTGTGGATCCTCAATTCAGTCATGAGCCATTGTATTTGGAGAGTTATACCTGATTAGAGACCATCTGGTGAGAATGGCTCAGTGGTAGTATTCCCACTTCTGGTTCAGAAGATTGTGGGTTCAATTCCCGTTCCAGAGACTAGAACACAAAATCGGTGCTGTCTTTTGGATGAGATATTAAACCGAGGCCCCGTCTGCTCTATCAGATGGATGTAAAAGATCCCATGGTACTGTTCAAAGAAGAGCAGGGGCATTCTCCCCAGTGTCCTGGCTAATATTTATCCCTCAACCACCATCACTAAAACAGATGACCTGGTCATTATCCCAGTGCTGTATGTGGAACCTTTTTTTTCTTTATATGAATAGTCATATCAAATTTGTGATCAATCCATCTGGAATCTATGATTCTAGTAGACAATAGCCCATCCATCCATACAATGGTTGTGTGTTTGTTGTTTCAGGTAACCAGTGCTCATTACCATCAAATCATTGTTGTCTGCAAACCAAAAGTTTCCATATCCAAATCGCAGTAACTTAGACAAGGAAAGATGGAAAAGAACATCCTTCTTCACTGACCACCCTTAACACACCATAGCAGTACAGTCTATCTTGATTGGATCTGGGGTAACCACATGCCTAGTACACAAATAAAAATGCCTTCCTGACGTTGCAGATAGATGGTGCTACACGTGGGGAGCAAAATTTGTTGAGGGACGGTCATGTCTGACTAACTTGATTGAATTTTTTGAGGAGGGTCGATGAGAGTAACGCATTTGATGTAGTGTACATGGATTTTAGGAAGGCTTTTGACAAGGTCCCACATGGCAGACTGGTCAGAAAAGTAAAAGCCCATGGGATCCAAGGGAAAGTGGCAAATTGGATCCGAGATTGCTCAGCGGCAGGAAGCAATGGGCAATGGTTGACAGGTGTTTTTGCAACTGGAAGGCTGTTTCCAGTGGGATTCCGCAAGGCTCAGTACTAGGTCCCTTGCTTTTTGTGGTATATATTAATGATTTAGACTTGAATGTGGGAGGCTTGATCAAGAAGTTTGCAGATGATGCAAAAATTGGCCGTGTGGTTGATAGTGAGGTGGAAAGCTATAGACTGCAGGAAGATATCAATGGACTGGTCAGGTGGGCAGAAAAGTGGCAAATGGAATTCAATCCAGAAAAATGTGATATAATGCATTTGGGGAGGGCAAACATAGCAAGGGAGTACACAATAAATGGGAGGATACTGAGAGGTATAGAGGAACAAAGGGACCTTGGAATGCATATCCACAGATCCCTGAAGGGAGCAGGTCAGGTAGATAAGGTGGTTAAAAAGGGATACGGGATACTTTCCTTTATTAGCCGAGGCATAGAACATAAGAGCAAGGAGGTTATGCTAGAACTGTATAAAACATTGATTAGGCCACAGTTTGAGTACTGCGTTCAGTTCTGGTCACCACATTGCAGGAAAGATGTGATTGCACTAGAGAGGGTACAGAGGAGATTTACGAGGATGTTGCCAGGGCTGGAGAATTTTAGCTATGAGAAAAGATTGGATGGGCTGGAGTTGTTTTCTTTGGAACAAAGGAGGCTGAGGGGTGATTTAATTGAGGTATATAAAATTATGACAGGACTAGATAGAGTGGATAGGGAGGACCTATTACCCATGGCGGAGGGGTCAATGACCGGGGCATAGATTTAAAGTAATTGGTAGAAGGATTAAATGGGAGCTGAGGAGAAATTTTTTCATCCAGATGGTGGTGAGGGTCTGGAATTCACTGCCTGAAAGGGTGGTAGAGGCAGAAACCCTCAACTCATTTAAAAAGTACTTGGATGTACACTTGAAGTGCCGTAACCTACAGGGCTACGGACCAAGTGCTGGAAAGTGGGATTGAGCTAGATAGCTCTTCTTCGGCCGGCATGGACATGATGGGCCGAATGGCCTCCTTCTGTGCTGTAACTTTCTATGATTCTATGAAATTGGACCTCGTTTCACCCATTTCTCAGGCTCAAAACAAGTGCCAATATCGGGCGCCCGATATACACAGGAAGTGCATCACCCACCATTTTGGATTGGGCATGCCTTAGTCGTCCCAGGCGCCTGCTTAAGGTAAACGTTGAGCCAATTGAAATCAGGATCCTTCAACTGTTTTAGGACCCTGTTGCACAATCGGTTTGTTCAAGCGCCTGATTCGCTAATTCTTAAGCCCGCACACCAGATCATGGCAGCAACAGTCGGGAGGCGGGTTGCAGAAGCGCTATTTAAAGCGATCATCACCTCCTTTAATGTAAGTCTCTGATTAGTCATTTTAGGTTGCTAGGGGGTCTTAAGGGCCCTGTTGTGGCTGCAGTAGCAGTGTTAAAAAAGTTATCTTTAGGAGGTGCAGGAGTCTTTCTGGGCTGCGCATTCAGTTACTTTTATCAGGGGTGTTCTGCTGGGTTAACCACGAGGGTTGAGGATGAGGAGCAGCAGCAGCAAGGAAGAGTACACAAACCCTGTAGGTGCTGCTAGAAGAGTGCGAAAGAGGCCCTACACCAACCCACAAAACAACACTGATTGCCCCAACCTCCCCCCGCCTCCATGCAAACAGTGGCCGGCCTTCAAGCCCCACAATTTTGACCAAAATCGGCCAGCTGCCTCTCTGCCGGTTTCGGGTGGCAACTGGCCAGCAGGATGCAAATGAGGCCTGGCGGTTAAAATAGCCCAGGCGTCAAACTGATCGTGTTGGGCGTGTTTGAGGCTCACCTCCCCCCTGTCCAAAATCCTCTCCCAGTTAAACCGCCTCCCCTAATGTCAGTGCAATAATGCACTGATGATGTAACAGTGCACTGAGTGTAATAATGCAAAACGTCATAATGCACTGACAGTCTAATACTGCACAGCTAGTGTAATAATGTGCTGCCAATGTAATAATGGACTGACAGTGTAATATTGCAGGTAGTGTAGTAATGCACTGTCAATGTAATAATGGACTGACAGTGTAATATTGCACAGTTAGTGTAGTAATGTAATGTCAATGTAATAATGCACTGACAGTAATAATGCACAGTTAATGTAATAATGCACTGACAGTGTAATAATGCAGTTAATGTACTAATGTGCTGTCAGTGTAATAATGCACTGGCAGTGCAATAATGTACAATGTAATAATGCATTGTCTAATGTAATAATGCAGTAGCTGAAATAATGTGCAATGTAATAATGCACTGACAGTGTAATAATGCACTGTTAGTGTAGTCATGTGCTGTCAATGTAATAATGCATTGTTAGTGTAATAATGCACAATGTAACAACACCCCGAGTGTAGTAATACACTCCCAATATAACAATGAATTGAGAATGTAATAATTTATAATGCAAAAATGTACTGTCAGTGTAATAATGTGCAATGAAATAATTACCTGAAAATGGTCATGGTTAGACTTTCAATAGGACAGACTCCAATGCTTAAAATGTTTAATTTGAATTATCAGTGGTGCTACCAGGGTCACTGTTTGTGGAAGACTTCAGAACAGTTAAGGACGGACGGCAAATGGGGATCATGGAGCAAACTTGGGTCCTGTTCTCGAACCTGTGGAACTGGTGTCCGATTTAGAACCCGGCAGTGCAATAACCCAGCGTAAGTGGTTTCTATAGTGATGGATGCTTTTGTTGAAACATCTCTAACGATGAATCAAGTGATGTTATTCTAGTACATGCTTTTCCCATAATACGAGAAAGTACTTGCTGAAAAATGCTGTCACATTATGATAGCTATGGTATTCGGCAGGTGAAATTGGTTAACACCAGTTGCGCAAAATTGAGCTGAAAGCGAATTGGCATCTCAATTTACATCACATTGACTTCAGTGGAGTAGAAAATCAGACGCAGTGTAGGACGGGCTCACGGTTCGCTTTTAGCTCGTTTTGAAATAGTGGCATTGACCAATTTCACCCCCCACATATCTTAATTAAACCTTTGATCTAAGGGACGGAGAAAATATGCAAATATATGGATATCAGCAGCACCAATAAAAAGAAAATCTTTAAAGAGACTGGGGAGGAATTCTGAGGGTGAATTCTCTGATCCCGCACTCCAAGAGAGCACGGGTCAGAGACCATGATGTCAGTGTAATAAAGCACTGTCGTTGTTCCATGCTCATTTCAAGTATGGCTCAATGGTAAATTTCAAAAAGGAATTGGATATATATTTAAAAAGGAAAAATTTGCAGGGTTATGGGGAAAGAGCAGGGGTGTGGGTCCATTTGGATAGCTCTTTCAAAGAGCTGGCACAGGCACGATGGGCCGAATGTCCTCCTTCTGTGCTGAAGGGCCTCTGTCTCCACCCTAGCCTCAGCTCATCTGCTGCTGAAACCCTCATCCATGCCTTTGTCACCTCTTTACTTCCAATGCTCCCCTGGCCGGTCTCCCAGCTCCCATCTAGAGAAAAAGTACTGGACAAATTAATGGGACTAAAAGCCGACAATTCCCCTGGACCTGATGGCCCTACATCATAGGGTTCCAAAAGAGGTGGCTACAGAGATAGTGGATGCATTGGTTATGATCTTCCAAAATTCTCTAGATTCTGGAACGGTCCCAGTGGACTGGAAGGTAGCAAATGTTACCCCGCTATTCAAGAAGGGAGGGAAAGAGAAAACAGGGAACTACAGTTAGTCTGACATCGATCATCGGGAAATGCTGGAATCCATTATTAAGGAAGTGGTAACAGGGCACTTAGAAAATCATAATATGGTTAGGCAGAGTCAACATGGTTTTATGAAAGGGAAATCATGTTTGACAAATTTATTAGAGTTTTTTGAGGATGTAACTAGCAATGTAGATAAAGGGGAACCAGTGGATGTAGTATATTTGGATTTTCAAAAGGCATTCGATAAGGTGCCATGTAAAAGATTGTTACACAAGGTAAGGGCTCATGAGGTTGGGGGTAATATATTAGCATGGATAGAGGATTGGTTAAAGGACAGAAAACAGAGAGTAGGGATAAACAGGTCATTCTCAGGTTAGTAGGCTGTAATTAGTGGGGTGCCGCAAGGATCAGTGCTTGGGCCTCAGTTATTTACAGTCTATATTAATGACTTAGATAGAGGGAGTGTAATGTATCCAAGTTTGCTGACGATAGAAAGCTAGGCGGGAAAGTAAGCCGTGAGGAGGACGTAATGAGGCTGCAAACGGATATGGACAGGTTAAGTGAGTGGCCAAGAAAGTGGCAGATAGAGTATAATGTGGGGAAATGTGAAGTTATTAACTTCAGTAAGAAGAATAGAAAAACAGAATATTTTTTAAATGGTGAGAAACCATTAAATGTTGGTGTTCAGAGAGACTTGGGTGTCCTCGTACAAGAAACACAAAAAGTTAGTATGCAGGTACAGCAGTCAATTAGGAAAGCAAATGGCATGTAGGCCTTTATTGCAAGGGGGTTGGAGTACAAGAGTAAGGAAGTCTTGCTACAATTGTACAAGGCTTTAGTGAGACCTCACCTGGAGTATGGCATACAGTTTTGGTCTCCTTATCTAAGGAAGGATATACTTGCCTTGGAGGCGGTACAACAAAAGTTCACTAGATTAGTTCCTGGGATGAGAGGGTTGTCCTATGAAGAGAGATTGAGTGATGGCGGAGTCCAGCACGTGAGTGCAAAAGACAAGGCTGAAGCGTTTGCAACCATCTTCAGCCAGAAGTGCCGAGTGGATGATTCATCTTGGCCTCCTCCCGATATCCCCACCATCACAGAAGCCAGTCTTCAGCCAATTCGATTCACTCCACGTGATATCAAGAAACAGCTGAATGCACTGGATACAGCAAAGGCTATGGGTCCCAACAACATCCCAGCTGTAGTGCTGAAGACTTGTGCTCCAGAACTAGCTGCGCCTCTAGCCAAGCTGTTCGAGTAAAGCTACAACACTGGCATCTACCCAACAATGTGGAAAATTGCCCAGGTATGTCCTGTCTACAAAAAGCAGGACAAATCCAATCCGGCCAATTACCGCCTCATCAGTCTACTCTCAATAATCAGCAAAGTGATGGAAGGTGTCGTCGACAGTGCTATCAAGCGGCACTTACTCATTAATAACCTGCTCACCGATGCTCAGTTTGGGTTCCGCCAGGACCACTCGGCTCCAGAATTCATTACAGCCTTGGTCCAAACATGGACAAAAGAGCTGAATTCCAGAGGTGAGGTGAGAGTGACTGCCCATGACATCAAGGCAGCATTTGACCGAGTGTGGCATCAAGGAGCCCTAGTAAAATTGAAGTCAAATGTGAATCAGGGGGAAAACTCTCCAGTGGCTGGAGTCATACCTAGCACAAAGGAAGATGGTAGTGGTTGTTGGAGGCCAATCATCTCAGCCCCAGGACATTGCTGCAGGAGTTCCTCAGGGCAGTGTCCTAGGCCCAACCATCTTCAGCTACTTCATCAATGACCTTCCCTCCACCATAAGGTCAGAAATGGGGATGTTCGCTGATGATTGCATGGTGTTCAGTTCCAATTGCACCCCCTCAAATAATGAAGCAGTCCGAGCCCGCATGCAGCAAGATCTGGACAACATCCAGGCTTGGGCTGATAAGTGGCAAGTAACATTTGCGCCAGACAAGTGCCAGGCAATGACCATCTCCAACAAGAGAGAGTCTAACCACCTCCCCTTGACAATCAACGTCATTACATTTGCCAAATCCCCCACCATCAACATCACCGTCACCATTGACCAGAAACTTAACTGGACCAGCCATATAAATACTGTGGCTGCAAGATCATGTCAGAGGCTGGGTATTCTGTGGTGAGTGACTCACCTCCTGACTCCCCAAAGCCTTTCCACCATCTACAAGGCACAAGTCAGGTGTGTGATGGAATACTCTCCACTTGCCTGGATAAGTGCAGCTCCAACAACACTCAAGAAGCTCAACACCATCCAGGACAAAGCAGCCCGCTTGATTGGCACCCCATCCACCACCCTAAACATTCATTCCCTTCACCACCAGCGCACTATGGCTGCAGTGTGTACCATCCACAGGATGCACTGCAGCAACACGCCAAGGCTTCTTCGACAGCACCTCCCAAACCTGCGACTTCTACCACCTAGAAGGACAAGAGCAGCAGGCACATGGGAACAACACCACCTGCATGTTCCCCTCCAAGTCACACACCATCCCGACTTGGAAATATATCGCCGTTCCTTCATCATCGCTGGGTCAAAATCCTGGATCTCCCTTCCTAAGAGCACTGTGGGAGAACCTTCACCACACGGACTGCAGCGGTTCAAGAAGGCGGCTCACCATCACCTTCTCGAGGGCAATTAGGGATGGGCAATAAATGCTGGCCTCGCCAGCGACGCCCACATCCCATGAATGAATAAAAAAAATGAATGGGCCTATTCTCTCTGGTGTTTAGAAGAATGAGAGGTGATCTCGTTGAAACATGTAAGATTCTGAGGGGGCTTGACAGGGTAGATGCTGAGAGTTTGTTTCCCCTGGCTGGAGAGTCTAGAACTAGGGGGCATAGTCACAGGATAAGGGGTTAGCCATTCAAGTCTGAGATGAGGAGGAATTTCTTCATGTAGAGGGTTGTGAATCTTTGGCATTCTCTATCCTAGAGGGCTGTGGATGCTGATTCATTGATTATATTCAAGGCTGAGATCGATAGATTTTTGGATTCTAGGGGAATGAAGGGATATGGGGATCCGGCGGGAAAGTGGAGTTGAGGTCGAAGATCAGCCATCATCTGATTGAATGGCGGAGCAGGCTCGAGGCGCCATATGACCTACTCCTGCTCCTGTTTCTTATGTTCTTAAGTTCTTATGGTCCACCCTCCTTAAACTTGAGCTCATCCAAAACTCTGCTGCCCATATCCTAACTTGCACCAAGTCCCGTTCACCCATCACCCCTGTGCTTGCTCACCTACATTGGCTCCCAGTCCGAGAAAGGCTCAATTTTAAAATTCTCATCCTTGTTTTCAAATCTCTCCATGGCCTCGCCCCTCCCTATCTCTGTAACCTCCTCTAGCCCTATAACCCTCCGAGATCACTGCGCTCCTCCAATTCTTGCCTTTTGCACATCCCCGATTTTAATCGCTCGATCATTGGTGGCTGACTCTTCAGCTGCCTAAGCCCTGAGCTCTGGAATTCCCTCCCTAAACCTCTCTGCCTCTCCACCTCTCTCTCCTCCTTTAACACACTCCTCAAAACCTACCTCTTTGACCAAGCTTTTGGTCACTTGTCCAAATATCTCCTTATGTGGTTTGGTGTCAATTTTTTGTCTGATTACGTTCCTGTGAAGTGCCTTGGGACGTTTTACTATGTTAAAGGCGCTATATAAATCTAAGCTATTGTAAGATTCCATGATTCTTTGGCTCTTTGCTGGCAGTGTGGGATTGACGAATTTATGCTGTGGTTTCTTAATTAATAAGTTCAGTTCATTTAAAAATAAACACATCACAGCTCCGCAATGGCCCAAATTTTTAAAGGGACTGCATTACAAGCCGGAAGCACCTTGGTTCAATTCCCACTGAATGCTGAGTTAACCAATCTCAGCTGGGGCAGTGATAAGGCAGTACATTGGTGTCAGCATCGCTGGCTAGGGTGAAGGTCCCCTAATCATTAAACAGTGATCCATGCTCCAACAGGACGAACAGGGACAGAGTTAGGTGGTGGAGCTAAATACACAGCACAGTTGGAGGGTTTTTAGAATGTTTTTTGAAACCAGGGAGAAAAGTGGCAATGCAATCACAGTGCTGTGGACAAGGTGGAAGCTGCATTGGAGAGTTGTGAAGCAACAAACGGCTGCTGAAATAGGGACAAGGATTACATTTTAATTGTGTTAGTGCTTTATTGAGGGGTGCTGCAAACTGTGTGAAGGTAGACAAAAGACTGCTTCAGGTACTCTTTCTGTACAATTACAAATTGAAACCAGTAGGTGACCTTGACTGAGTTGTATGGGACAACTATAAGGTGAGTAACTAAAGCTCCAACCAAATATTTGTGGCAAAATTGCCAATGACACACAGCCTTGTGAATGATAAACTCAAATTCTCCAGAAAGATCCCAAAAGCTAATTACGTGAAGATTCACTGATGTGATGAGCAGTATTGTATGATCTGACTGTCCTTATTTGTGTAAGATATTCGCCGTTTGACTGTTTAAAATGTAAGTAACATTATTGCATGGTTGTGACTCAGGCCTGCCAATGATGGTCAGGATTGCCCTGGTGTAAACTATGAATACCAACTGTGTAACAAAGAAGATTGCCCACGCCATTTTGAGGATTTCCGAGCACAACAGTGTCAGCAGCGCAATTCATACTATGAATATCAGAACACCAAACACCACTGGCTTCCATACGAACATCCTGACTGTAAGTTAAATACACAATATTTTTATTCACCAAGACAAGTTTCAGGTTTCAAATAGACTTGAAACATTTAAGCAACATAATCTTATTGATTTTTTTTAAGCAAAAAAAAGATGCCATCTGTACTGCCAATCCAAGGAAATGGGAAGAATTGTCTACATGAAACAGTTGATCCACGATGGCACTCTCTGTTCCTATAAAGATCCATATAGCATCTGCGTAAGAGGCGAATGTGTGGTGAGTAAAATTAACAACATGTTCCAAGCGATTACACGGAAACCCTTCACCGTCTAATCAGTGGTAATATCACATGCATTGAGCTGCTACGGAAAAGGTGATTCTGTGATCTGGTACTCCCAGTGAGGAGTCTAAGCTCATGGAGAGCACAAGTCGGAGAGTCAGTGCAACAGTGTTGTGGTCCTATCTCTGATCCAAGCATACTGGGAGTCCAGCTTCTGTGCTAAGAGCGGGTTCACAGAATCTATAAATGCAAGGATAAATCGCCTTCATTCAGTTATCCTTAAACATAGTAGGATCAGTCCAATGTTTCAAGGGAGAAGGGAAAAATCAGAGATCCTCCCTTTAAAATTCATATATCTGTTGTGATCTTACTGCAGCGTTTAACTCCATCTTGAGCTTCATGCATTAATTATTTTTCCCCACTATCATCAAGCAATTACAGACACTAGAGCTGAAAGAGTTAAAATAATTGTAAACTCCAAATCTGGTTGGTTCTGGCAGTCCTTTATCTATGCTAAAAGGTTCAAGTTTTGTGTAGTTGCAGGAATCTGCATACGGCAAGCCTTACAACTTGCTAAGAGGATACCAAAGACGAGGAGCTTTAGTTATGAAGGGAAACCAAGGAGAGAGAAGGGAGTGGTTTTCGAAAGAACGGAGATGTCTATTAGAAGATCTGATGGAGATAGTCAAAGTTATAGAAGTTTTTAAGTTAAATAAGGAAAAATTGTTTCCCATATCAACATCAAAAAAGCAAAAGGAGAGGTTAAGAGAATTTCCTTTACGCAGAGTGTTGTTAGGACATGGAATGCCCTACCAGAGCTTTGAACCCTACATATATGGAGTATAGTACCGTAGTGGTGACGCTACTAGACTAGTAATCCAGATGGCTGGACTAATAATCCGAAGAACATGAGTTTAAATCCCACCACGGCAGTTTGAGAATTTGAATTCAGTTTTTAAAAATCTCAAAATAAAAAGCTGGTATCAGTGAAAGTGACCATGAAGCTGTCGGGTTGTTGTAAAAACCCAACTGGTTAACTTTAAGGAAAGAAACCTGCTGTCTTTACCTGGTCTGGTCTTCATCACACCAACGTGGTTGACTCTTAACAGCCCACTGAAATTGCGTGGCAAACTACTCAATTGTATCAAGCAGAAGAAGTCCCACCACCACCTCTCAGGGCAGCTAGTGATGGGCAATAAATGCTGGCCAGTGACACTCATATCCCGAGAATGAATAATAGGTAGGGAGTTCAAGGATTTTGACCCAGCAAGAATGAAGGTACAGTGATATATGTCTAAGTCGGGCTGGCGTGTGACATGGAGAGGAACCTGGAGGTGATGGTGTTCCCTTGTACCTTGTCCTTGTAGGTGGTGGAAGTGGTGGGTTTGGGAGGTGCTGCTGAAGAAGCCTTGGCAAATTGCTGCAGTGCATTCTGTAGCTAGTACACAGCTACGGTGTGTCGTGATGGAGGGAGTGGATGTTTAAGCTAGTGGATGGGTTGTATCTTTACATGTCATCGTAGTGAGACAGACCTCAATTGATTAGAGGTTCCCCCCTGTTATGACGTTCAAAGACTGAATTAAAAGACTCTAAAATTGACTAAAGATTTTGGACATTTTCTAAAAAAAAATTGAGACAATTTATTGTGCTTAAGTTAAGCATTTGTATTGATTATTCTGCAGAATTTCTCTTGCTTCAACTTAATTAAAAATCATGTAAATAAATTTGATTATTAGCTTTAGCCTGAATGATTGTCTGGCAGCATGGTATATGTTTGCCTTCAGAGTGGATGGGAAAGCATGGGGAACATCTCAGGCAAACTCCTATGAAAAATAACTAGTATAAGAGTAATTGACAAGCCCATGCATTGCTGCCAACAGTCATAAAACAGGTAAAGGTGTATGTTCCACATTATAGGAGATGCAGACTTACCTACGAAAACTGCCCTTTGCTATGATGTGGAGATGCCGGTGATGGACTGGGGTGGACAAATGTAAGGAATCTTACAACACCAGGTTATAGTCCAACAATTTTATTTTAAAATCACAAGCTTTCGGAGATTATTCACTCACTCACCTGACAAAGGGGATAAGCTCCGAAAGCTTGTGATTTTAAAATAAAATTGTTGGACTATAACCTGGTGTTGTAAGATTCCTTACATTTGCCCTTTGCTATGACCAGGAGAGAGCTCAAATTATAATAAGTGGTAATACCAAAGAGAGACTGTCACTTTTGGCTTTACTGAGACTTTCTGGTCAGATCATAGTATTCAAATTCAACATATTAATATCACTTCATTCTGTAACAAATCACAATGGGCAATGAATAAAGCACCATTGTAAATGTTGGAATACAAAGGGGATGATGTGATGATTCACGTGTACCGAGTCTGGATTAGACCTCATCTGGAGTACTGCATTCAGTTTTGGGCACCGCACCTCAGGAAGGATATAGTGGCCTTGGAGGGGATGCAGTGCAGATTCACCAGAATGATACCGGGGCTTAGAGGGTTGCATAAACTTGGCTTGTATTCCCTTGAATATAGGAGATTGAGGGGTGATCTGATCGAGGTGTTTAAAATGTTGAAAGGATTTGACAGGGTAGATGCCTAACGAACTATTTTCTCTGGTGGGGGATCAAGATTACAGGGACATAATCTTAAAATTAGAGCTCGGAAGCACTTTTTCACAGAAAGGGTAGTAGAAATTTGGAACTTTCAAAAAGCTGTGGATGCTAGGACAAATGGAACTTTCAAGACTGAGATGGATAGATTTTTGTTAGGTAAGGGTATCAAGGGGTATGGAGCAAAGAGGGGGAAATGGAATTGAGGTACAGATCAGCCATGATCTAATTGAATGGCAGAGCAGGCTCGTGGGGCTGAACGGCCTACTCCTGTTCCTAATGTTCCTTTATATTACTCTATTTTAAAGCTGCACTTTACTGCTGTGTTAATTAAAGTTTTACCTCCACAGAAAGTGGGATGTGACAAAGAAATTGGTTCAAACAAAGTGGATGACAAGTGCGGAGTATGTGGTGGAGACAACTCCCACTGCAGAACAGTGAAAGGAACATTCACCAGAACACCAAAGAAACTGGGTAGGAATATTCTGATCACTGAACTATGTCAATGAAATGTGGTAGGAATATTGGGGTAGAATTTCTGGGGGGAGTCTTCCGATCCCCGACCAATCGGGATAACTCACGCAGAAGTTACTGGTGATTATAATCCACACTGATTCATGATAAAGCAACATGGTAGGAATATCCTCTAGGAATTTTCTCAGCTTTCCCAAACTTTGGCGGATGATCAACAGAAACATGGGATATGCACATAAACGAGGCTTTCCCCCGGTCCTCTGGCGGCCAATTGGGAAACCCATCGAGGAAATTTCCGGCTATTTATAATCTCCACTGATCTATCTCGGGTGGGTCACTGCACCTCGGTGGCAACAGTTCATCAAATTTATTTTTTAAATCACCTTTGGGGAGATTTCCCTCGTGCAATAAAAGCATCCTTTATACAAACATTTCATGACACATAGTGGACAGAGGAAATTCCCCCAATTGGGTGGTTGCAGAGTGAATTCCCCCACCCCATTTCGGTTGCACAGAGAGAATTTTCCTCCCCCCCCCCCCCCAAGTTACACAGAGGGAATGCCCAATCGCTGACTGCGTTGGTTGCACAGGGGGGAGTTCCCCTTCTCCAGTCACACACTAGGGTCGTCCCTGTCCCCAATTGATTCTACAAAGGGAATTTTCCTTTCTGGATTGGTTACTCATACCCATTGTAGCATTAGTGTCTTTCAGTTTTCTATTTTCTCCTGAGAACCAGATTATGGTTCTGCGGGCAGTAGCAGCTTTTCAGTACCTCACCCGGTTGACCATGGGACCGATTCAGGAGGGGAGTGGGGAGTTAACGCCGCTGGATGTAGTGATGTCAGCTCACTTAATTCATTCCCATGTGCTCCTTGTGCGTTTTCCATCAGTGCATTGAGCACTATATATGTAAGCCCATGGGCTTTGAATACGTTGCAACTTGCTATGACTGACTAGCGCTGCACAGATGGAATCTTGCCAAGGACCAGGGAGCCAGAACTGCCTCCTTTTGATGAGGAAACTTCGGACATTCTGTCGGAAGAGGTGACTCAGAGGAAGCTAGCCATATTTGGGGTTGAGGACAAAGTGTGCAGTGTGCCACGTCCATAAGTCAAAGCAACAGAAAAGGAATAAATTCTGTGTCGTGAAGAAGAGTACCAAGGTAAGATTGCCTACAGCTTGACAACTCAAATTAAATCCACGTCACAAGCGCTGAAGCCCCAACGTGGTGCAACATCAGCAATGGGGCATGGAAAGCACGGCATTACCCCTCACATAGAATCATAAAGCACAGAAGGAGGCCATTCAGCCCATCTTGCTTGTGCCGGCTCTTTGAAAGAGCTATCCAATTAGTCCCACTCTCCTGCTCTTTCTCCATAGCTCTGCATCACAGCACAGCCGTGTCTGGAGGCCCAATTAGAGGATGGGCTGCCGTCATACTTACCTGTCCCACTGAGGTAGTATCTAGAAGGAGCACACTATTAGGAAGGAGATAACACAAACTATACACTCACACCAAGGTCAAGTAAACAGTGAAGCACATTTATACGAGAAACAGAAGCAGAGAAATAAACTGGGTGTACCTTCTTTAAAACGTAGTTTGTAAATTTATTACCAGAAGCGAAATATTAATGTTGCAGGTGGTGGGATATTAGGGAGAAAGCAGTGGTGACAGGATAGACCATGTTGGTCATGGAACCACTATGTAATGAGGAAAACTATAGGACTGTTTGTGCAGGGCCACATTTATAGATGTTAACTAAAGTCCTGTCAGTCAGTGGTTGGCACACCAGTCTTCCTGGCAGCATGTCATCTTCACCTGTTTCTGCTTCCTCCTCCTCTACCAAAGCTGTAGGCTGACCTGCCTGGTCCTCTTGCTGAAGAGTTCCCCCATCTTTGGATAGCAAATTTATTGCAGGATGCAGCAGATGCTGATGGCCTCCAACACCTTCTCAAGGTTGTAGAGCAAGACCTCCAGCTAATATCCAGACAACAAAACCTCTGTTTCAGCATACCAATGTTGTATTTGGGTGGAGGCATTGAGCCTTACAATACTTTGTAGTGGCCTCTGTTCAGGGCTCCTCACTCATTTGAATAGCTTGCTTCCTCCTTGGAATATTGCTGGCGACGTGGATTGGTGCAAAATAAAGGCATTGTGGCTGCTGCTGGGGCATCGTGAAGTCACCTGCATTGTTCTATTCCTGTGATCTGACACTGATGAAATGAAAGCCTTTCCTAGTCATATATGCATGGGGTTGTTGTAGGGAGCTTGATGGCAACACGTGTACCACCAACGAGTCCCTGCACTTCAGGGAAGCGTGAAACCTGAAAAATGGGCTGTGCCTTCTCATACTATTGTTTCCTTTCTATAGGGAAAACAATACAAAACTGTCTGATTAATGTAGCAACTGTGGAAGGATCTAGTTCAAAAAAAATTCAAAATGGTGATAACCTTCACAGAAATGGGCAGGATTGTCTAACCCTGTGATAAATCTTGTCTGGAGATCAGCTTTGAGCAACTCCATGACAGCCACTTTTGTGAAGTCACACATGGTAAAGACAGATTCCCCTCCAAGTCACACACCATCCCAACTTGGAAATATATCGCCGTTCCTTCATCGTTGCTGGGTCAAAATCCTGAAGCTCCCTTCCTAACATCACTGTGGGAGTACCTTCACTACACGGACTGCAGTGGTTCAAGAAGGCGGCTCCCCACCAGCTTCTCAAGGCCAATAGGGATGGGCAATAAATGCCGGCCTCGCCAGCGACGCCCACATCCCATGAACGAATAATTTTTAAAAATCTCCCTGGACATGTGGAAGTAACTTTGCCTGGGTCTGAAGACTTGGATCTTGGGCCGAGGCAGTGGCAGGCCAGTGCTATCTAATTTAAGAACTCAAAGCATAGAACATATACTATGATTGCTACTTGATTCTGTAATGAACGTGTGGTACAGTATAAGTTAAAGCGAACCTTATATATTATAGTATAGGAGGAGGTCACCAAGGTTCAGAAATGACTGTTTTGACTGTGACTTGTGGTGACTCTGCAGCAGCTAACCACTACCCAAACTCTTTCAACAGGCAAAAAATTAAGCAAGAGATACCAAAACGAACTTGGAACCTTGGGAAAACATGTTTGCAAGTATCCAGTCTAGCCTGAGCTGGACATTTCTCACACTTTTGATTTCAGCCTTTTTTTTTCATTGACTATAATCTACCGTGTTCTAATAGCTGTTTCTGGTGTCTTTCACTGGATACATGTGTCATTAACTCTTCCTCATTCGGATCAGAGTTACTTCGTTTTACATAATGATCACATTGGTAGTCAATGAAAAGAAAACAGTCACCAATAAAACTGACAAAACCATTTTGTTTAAGGGCGAACCAGAGGAGCATTCATTTTACCCAAGGGAGCTAGAAACCTTGATATCTCTGAATCAAGGCACTCGAGAATTCTTTTTGGTAAGTAAGCACGAGGAGCAGAAGAAGGGGCATCAATGCATTCATTTTGCAACATTTGCTCATCATTCAGTCCATCCAAAACACATACATTGTTTTTCCTCCTGGGCAGAGAGGAAAATTTGACTTTGTTGTATGTGTGCAGCATGTCACAAGCCTGGTTGGCCATTTTAACCAGAATTTGCAAAATGTGCATTAGCTTATTGATGCCTACTTCAAAACAAAATTCCACTGGAACGCCTTAGTAACATCACTTTGTTTGTTTCTTTTTGCTTCTATCATTGACCTTAACACATGCAAAGGCTACTTAAAGATGTTTGACATCCCACCTGGTTCTAGACATGTGGTCATCCAAGAAGACGAGGTTTCTCCTCACATTCTTGGTAAGTGCTAACCTTGCGCTGCTTGACAAGTTTACTCAGCGAAGCAACAGATTACATTTTTAAGCACTAATCCGAATTCATTAGTTGCTGGTGCAAAGATCTCCTAACATTAACTAACATAATATTCAAAGGGTACAATGGCTCTCCTGTTAAACTGTGTAGGGCCAATTATACAAAAACCACACTGCCGATGTAGGCTGGCGAGTGCAGAGAATGGTGTCGGGAATGCAGGTGCCTGCTGTCCCACGATTTTCCATCCACGGACAGAAAATTATGGGCAGCTCACATCTAAATTCCTGTACACATTCCCAGTGGGCAAGGCCCTGCGCTAGAAGCAACTTTATAAAATTAGTCCTTCTATTGTAATAAGTGATATTTTATTATTATTAATAAGCATTACGTTTATTATCAAAGTACTTCTATGACTTGATTGTTAACAAACTATAAGAACATATCTCAAAAATAACATGTTGCTATGATGAGAGGAGATTTCTATAAGCCCATGGGTTTTGTGCTGAAATGCAAAGCTACACTTCCTCCTCCTTTCTTCTGCTGGTTTTCTCCGAAATGTGTTGACTCCTTGCTGGGGTACAGTTCCAAGGACACTACTCTGCCTGTTGTACCTTGCTCAAGTGGTTCATGTCTGAGCCTAGACGGTAAGTGTCAGCTGGTAGTTTGCCCTCAGATTGCATCACAGGCAAACCCCAACGCCACTCTCACTCAATATCCACACATGTGGGGCAACAGCTGAATAGCCCTTTCCTTCTTACCGAGGGGCGCTGAATCCAATATTACTCGTCCTACTACCAATCCAGAGATCAGCTAATTCAGCACAAAGTGAGGACCAGCCCTATGGTCTTCCTGGCACTGAACAAACAAATTGAGCCATTTGGGGAACCCTGATGCAGTGCCAAGCCAATAAACCAGATCAAAGGTCATCTCAGGTGGAGAAGTCAGGCCCGGGTTTCTGCCTTGGAGAGCTTGGGTTTGGGACAGCCAGACAGGGAGCTCGGGTTTGGGACAGTTAGACAGAGGGCACGGGTTTGGGACAGTTAGACAGAGAGCTCGGGTTTGGGACAGTCAGACAGAGGGCTCAGGTTTGGGACAGTCAGACTGAGAGCTCGGGTTTGGGACAGTCAGGCAGAGGGCTCGGGTTTGGGACAGTCAAACAGAGGGCTCGGGTTTGGGACAGTCAAACAGAGGGCTCGGGTTTGGGACAATCAGGCAGAGGGCTCGGGTTTGGGACAGTCAGACAGAGAACTCGGGTTTGGGACAGTCAGGTGGAGAACTCGGGTTTGGGACAGTCCGGCAGGGGGCTGGGGTTTGGGACAATCAGGCAGAGGGCTCGGGTTTGGGACAATCAGACAGAGAACTCGGGTTTGGGACAGTCCGGCAGAGAACTCGGGTTTGGGACAGTCAGGCAGAGGGCTCGGGTTTGGGACAGTCAGGCAGAGGGCTCGGGTTTGGGACAGTCAGGCAGAGGGCTCGGGATTGGGACAGTCCGGCGGAGAACTCGGGTTTGGGACAGTCAGGCAGAGGGCTTGGGTTTGGGACAGTCAGGCAGAGGGCTTGGGTTTGGGACAGTCAGGCAGAGGGCTCCGGTTTGGGACAGTCAGGCAGAGGCCTCAGGTTTGGGACAGTCAGGCAGAGGGCTCGGGTTTGGGACAGGCGGACAGAGGGCTCGGGTTTGGGACAGTCAGGCAGAGGGCTCAGGTTTGGGACAGTCAGGCAGAGGGCTCAGGTTTGGGACAGTCAGGCAGAGGGCTCGGGTTTGGGACAGTCAGGCAGAGGGCTCGGGTTTGGGACAGTCCGGCAGAGAACTCGGGTTTGGGACAGTCAGGCGGAGAACTCGGGTTTGGGACAGTCCGGCAGAGAACTCGGGTTTGGGACAGTCAGGCAGAGGGCTCGGGTTTGGGACAGTCAGGCAGAGGGCTCGGGTTTGGGACAGTCAGGCAGAGGGCTCGGGTTTGGGACAGTCCGGCGGAGAACTCGGGTTTGGGACAGTCAGGCAGAGGGCTCGGGTTTGGGACAGTCAGGCAGAGGGCTCGGGTTTGGGACAGTCAGGCAGAGGGCTCAGGTTTGGGACAGTCAGGCAGAGGGCTCGGGTTTGGGACAGGTGGACAGAGGGCTCGGGTTTGGGACAGTCAGGCAGAGGGCTCAGGTTTGGGACAGTCAGGCAGAGGGCTCAGGTTTGGGACAGTCAGGCAGAGGGCTCGGGTTTGGGACAGTCCGGCAGAGAACTCGGGTTTGGGACAGTCAGGCGGAGAACTCGGGTTTGGGACAGTCAGGCGGAGAACTCGGGTTTGGGACAGTCAGGCGGAGAACTCGGGTTTGGGACAGTCAGACTGAGGGCTCAGGTTTGGGACAGTCAGGCAGAGGGCTCGGGTTTGGGACAGTCCGGCAGAGAACTCGGGTTTGGGACAGTCAGGCAGAGGGCTCAGGTTTGGGACAGTCAGGCAGAGGGCTCGGGTTTGGGACAGTCAGGCAGAGGGCTCAGGTTTGGGACAGTCCAGCAGAGAACTTGGGTTTGGGACAATCAGGCAGAGGGCTCAGGTTTGGGACAGTCCGGCAGAGAACTCGGGTTTGGGACAATCAGGCAGAGGGCTCAGGTTTGGGACAATCAGGCAGAGGGCTTGGGTTTGGGACAGTCAGGCAGAGGGCTCGGGTTTGGGACAGGCGGACAGAGGGCTCGGGTTTGGGACAGTCAGGCAGAGGGCTCGGGTTTGGGACAGTCAGGCAGAGGGATCAGGTTTGGGACAATCAGGCAGAGGGCTTGGGTTTGGGACAGTCAGGCAGAGGACTCGGGTTTGGGACAGTCAGACAGAGGGCTCGGGTTTGGGACAATCAGGCAGAGAACTCGGGTTTGGGACAGTCAGGCAGAGGGCTCGGGTTTGGGACAGTCAGGCAGAGGGCTCGGGTTTGGGACAGGCGGACAGGGCTCGGGTTTGAGACAGTCAGACTGAGTGCTCGGGTTTGGGACAGTCAGACAGAGGGCACTGGTTTGGGACAGTCAGACGGAGGGCTCGGGTTTGGGACATTCAGGCAGAGGGCTCGCGATTGGGACAGTCAGACAGAGGGCTCGGATTTGAGACAATCAGACAGAGAACTCAGGTTTGGGACAGTCCGGCAGAGAACTCGGGTTTGGGACAGTCCGGCAGAAAACTTGGGTTTGGGACAGTCAGACAGAGAACTCGGGTTTGGGACAGTCCGGCAGAGAACTCGGGTTTGGGACAGTCAGACAGAGAACTCGGGTTTGGGACAGTCAGGCGGAGAACTCGGGTTTGGGACAGTCAGACAGAGGGCACTGGTTTGGGACAGTCAGGCGGAGAACTCGGGTTTGGGACAGTTGGACGGGAGAGCTCGGGTTTCGGACAGGTTTGTTCAAAGGGTGCTGCTGAGGTTTGTTCTGTAGGACTGTCAATTCTTCCAACTGTATTTTGTGCTACATATTTAGCATTGCTGTTGTATATGTAGGACACTGCAGTGTGATTACACAGCACAGCAGTAGATTACTGGAATTACTAGATTACAGTAGCAAATTGCTGGGTTTGGTGATAGATGACTGGATTTAATAGATTACTGGTAGTGGCAGTAGATTTCTGGGTTTTGTAGTAGATTATTGGGTGAAGTAGTAGCTTACTGATTCAGAAGCAAAATACTGCAGATGCTGCATATCTGACATAAAAACCGAAAATGCTGGAAATACTCAGCAAGTCAGGCAGCATCTGTGGAGAAAGAAACAGAGTTAACGTTTCAGGTTGAAGACCTTTTGTCAGAACTGGAAGAAGTTAAAGAGTTAACAGTTTTTTACAGAGCCAGGGAAAGGTGTCGGGGGAGGGGGGAGGGGTGGAAAGAACGAAAGGGAAGGTCTGTGATAGGGTGGAGGGCAAGAGTGATTAAATGATAAAAGGGATGATGTGCAAGGCAAGGAGGGTGGTAATGGGACAAGTTAAGAAGCAAAAGATCGGTCTAGAGGAATTGTAAATGGCAACAGCAGAACCACTGCTAGCACTTGCTGTCTGAAAAAATGGGAGCAGTGGTTATTGAAGTTATTGAAATCAATGTTGAGTCTGGAAAGTTGTAAAGTGCCTCATCGAAAGATGAGGTGCTGTTCCTCAAGCTTACGTTGAGCTTCATTGGAACAGTGTAAGAGGCCGAGGACAGAGAAGTCCGAGTGGGAGTGGGAGTGGGACGGGGAATTAAATTGGCAAGTGACCGGCAGGTCAGGGTCACACTTGCGGTCTGAGCGGAGGTGCTCAGCAAAGCGATCACCCAATCTGCGATTGGAGAGGAGACTGCATCGTGAGCAGCGAATACACTATACTGAAATGAAACAAGTACAAGTAAATCGCTGTTTCATTTGGAAGGAGTGTTTGGGACCCTGGATGGTGGGAAGGGAGGAGGTGAAAGGGCAGGTGTTGCACCTCCTGCGCTCGCATGGGAATGTGCTGCGGGAAGGAAAGCGGGTGTTGGGGTGATGGAAGAATGGACCAGGGTGCCGTGGAGGGAACGGTCCCTTCGGAATGCTGAAAGGGGAGGAGAGGGGAAGATGTGTTTGGTGGTGGTATCATGTTGGAGGTGGCCGAAGTGGCGGAGGATGATACATTGAATGTGGAGGCTAGTGGGGTGGAAGGTGAGGACAAGGAGGACCCTATCTTGGTTCTGGGAGGGAGGGGAAGGGGTGAGGGCAGGAGTGCGGGAAATGGGAAGGACACGGTCAAGGGCCCTGTCAACTACATTGAAGGGGAATCCTCAGTTGAGGAAAAAGGAAGACATATCGGAAGCATTGGCCTGGAAGGTGGCATCATCAGAACAGATGTGATGGAGACGGAGAAACTGTGAGAAGGGAATAGAGTCCTTACAGGAAGCGGGGTGGAAGGAAGTGTAATCTAGGTAGCTGTGGGAGTCGGTGGGCTTATAATAGATATTGGTGGACAGCCTATCCCCAGAAGTGGAGATAGAGAAGTCGAGGAAGGGAAGAGTCGGAGATGGATCATGTGAAGGCGGGGGAAGCATGGAAATTGGGAAGCAAAGTTGATGAAATGATGCTGCTGCCATTTACAACTGCGCTGGACCCATCTTTTGTTTCTTAACTTGTCCCATTATCACCCTCCTTGCCTTGCACCATCATCCCTTTTGTCATTTAGTCATTCTTTACCTCCACCCTATCACAGACCTTCCCTTTTGTTCTTTCCTCCCCTCCCCCTCCCTCTTTCTCTGGCTCTGTATTTGCTTAAAAATTGTTAACTCTTTAACTTCTTCCAGTTCTGACAAAAGGTCTTTGACCGGAAATGTTAACTCTGTTTTTTTCTCCAAGGATGGTGTCTGACTTGCTGAGTATTTCCAGCATTTTCTATTTTTATTATAGTAGGTTACTGACTTTGGTGACTGATTACTGGTAGATCACTGGGTGTAGTAAATTACAGGACATAGCAGTAGACCATTAGCTGTGGTAATAGATTACCTTAAGACTAGGTTATATTATTGACTACAGGCTGTATAATAAGTTATTGGGTTTATTAGTTGATTACTGGGTTTAAAGTATGAACTTGCATTTATATAGCACCTTTGTATCCTCAGTACATCCGAAAGTGCCTCACAGCCAATTAATTACTTTCAAAGTGCAGTCACTGTTGTTATGTAGGAGAACGCGGCAGCCAATTTGCGCACAGCAAGGTCCCAACAAAGAGCCATGAAATGAATAACCAAATAATCAGTTTTTGATGCTAATTAGTTGAGTCAAGAATGTTGGCCAGGTGAATAGTGCCTGGGATCTTTAATGTTCACCTGAAAAAAGCATACAGGACCTCGGTTTAACATCTCACCTGAAAAACAGCTGCTCTGACAGTGCAGCACTCCCTCAGTACTCACTGAAGTGCCAACCTGGAGTATGTGCTCAAATTCTGGAGTGGGACTGTAACCTATGACCTTCTGACTCAGAGGCAAGCGGAACGCCATTGAGCCAATCTGTAGTTGAAGATTATTGGGTTTAGTAATAGGTGACTGGATTCAGTAACAAGTTGTTGGTTTAGTCATTTACTTGCTGTGTAGTAGGTGACTGGGTTTACTAGGTTATTTCTCCCCCAGTTCACACCGACGCTCTACCCCCATCCTGTCCCTCCAATTCATGCTGGCACTCTCCTTCCTCCCCCCGCTAATCTTCCCCCCCCCCCCCCCCCCCCGCGCCCCTGTCCACTTCCCCAATTGACGTTAGCACTCTTACCCCCTCCTTCCAGTTCACACTGGCACTCTCTGCCCTTCCTCCAGTTTATCCCAGTGCTGTTCTCCTCCGCCCCTCAGTTTACATTAGTAGTGTGCTTTCCCCTTCACTTAGTTCACAGTCAGTCTTCCCCAACTCACTACTCCCGAGATTGGGATTTCCCACCTTCCTAGTGCAGCATCTTCCAATCTCCCAGGGCGGCAGCAGCAGCATTAGGTAGGAGTTGGGAGCGGCAACAAGAGGTGACACAGTGAGCGAAACAGAACGATTCTTTGCAAGCTTATGATTTTTGCAGATTGCACAATAAAAATGCAGCACTCCTGCTCATAACCCTTGGCTCTGCACCTATCATGCCAGCTTGGCCCAGTTGGTAAGAAGCTCACCTGAGTCAGAAGGTTGTGGGTTCAAATCCCACTCCAGGACTTAAGGATGCAACCTAGGCTGATGCTGCAGTGCAGTGCTGAAGGATTTCTGCACTGCCTTCTGGATGAGACGTTAAACCGAGTCCGCACCTGTCTCCTCAGGTGGATATAAAAGATCCCGTGGCACTATTCAAAGAAAAGAAGGGGGTATCTCGGTCAACATTCCCTCAGCCAACATATCCTGTCACTTATCTCATTTGCTGTTTGTGGATCCTTGTGTGCAAATTGGGTGCTGGGTTTGCCTACATAACAGTGTCTGCACTTGAAAGACAATTTGGCTGTGTTGTGCGTTGGTAGCCCAAGGATATGAAGGATGCTATATAAATGTAAATTCTTCTAAGTACACCACTATCAATGATATACACATTTATTAAGACAGACAGACAGATTTGCATTTATATAAAGCCTTTCATGACCTCAAGATGTCCCAAAGTGCTTTACAGTACAATTAAGTACTTTTTGAACTGTAGTTACTGTTGTAAAGTAGAAAACACGGCAGCCAATTTTCACACAGCAAGATCCCACAAACAGCAATGAGATAATGACCAGGTATCCTGCATTTTAGTGATGTTGGTTGAGGGGTAAATATTGGCCAGGGCACTGGAGAGAACTTCCCTGCTCTTCTTCGAAATAGTGCTATGGCATCTTTTATGTCCATCTGAGGTCAGACGGGGCCTCAGTTTAATGTCTCATTAGAAAGGCGGCACTTCCAACAGTTCAGCATTCCCTCAGTACTGCCTCTCCGACAGTGCAACACTCCCTTAATTCTGCACTGGAGTGTCAGCTCGGATATTGTACATAAGCCTCTGCAGTGGGACCTGAACCCACAGCCTTCTGCCTTGGCGGTGAGAGTGCTACCAACTGAGCCATAGCTGACACCTTAACAGCTATCCCTTAAAAATAGATCACACAGCTCATTTCTGACATTGCTCAAAAATAGAGCACACAGCTCACTGCCTACATTGCTCAAAAATAGAGCACACAGCTCACTACTAATATCCCTCAATTGATTTTCACCAAATACCTGCCCAACTCTCAAAATTATTGCTGTTATCAGTCTCAGTTACTTCCCATTAGTCCATTCTAAACATCCACCACCTCTCTGAAAGTTAAACCTGATCTCTCCATTCCCCACCCCTCTGCATGCAGTAGGTTTATCTGATCTGTTCATTCACCTTCCATCTGTCAGTAAGGAAATAGTGAACTAAGGCAAACACAAAGTAATGCTGTAGGAGAGAAAGGTTCAGATTCTGGGGCATTGGGTCCAGTTCTGGAACAGGAGTGGCCTTTGCAGGGTGGACGGGCTTCACCTGAAAGAGGCTAGGATCAGTGTCTCTCACTGGGAAAGTAACTAGTGCTGTAGAGCAAGGGAAAAACAAGACATTACTGTCAAAAATAAAAGTGCTTGGAATTTAAATGTCACAGGTTGATTGTATGGTCACTTTTTGCACATAACTCATTTGGTTAATATGTCAGTGATATATATGGTGTAAAGCTATAGTCAGTGATATATATGGTGTAAAACTGAGGCCCCAGAACTAATACCTGGAGAACACCACTTGTCACATCCTGCCAGAGTACATTCTCTTTATCTTTACTCTTTCTCCTACTTCCCAACCAATTACCAGCCCATTTCACAAGGATGTAAATATTGACTCTTCCAATGGCAATGCTGTTTCAATATATAATGCCCCATTTGTGTCGCTTGTCTTTGTGATGTTAATGTGCAGAGGAAAAGTTAATATTTGAGGAGAGTTTGCCCCATGGAGACAGAGGCTGGCTGTTATTTTCACTCAGTCTGTAACCACATCATGCCAGTGGCCAAAAGTAATAGCAACAATTAATTACTCAAAGTAACGGTGTGAGATTTGGAGGTTGATTTTTAGAGCCCGTGCCGCTGGGCATGCAAACTCAGAAACTCAACCCTTTGATTTATAATGAGATTTTCATTATGCATGGATAAACAATATCAACAGATAAGATTAATAACTCCTCCCTGAAGTCTTAATGTGGAGATGCCGGTGATGGACTGGGGTGGACAAATGTAAGGAGTCTTACAACAGCAGGTTATAGTCCAACAGCTTTATTTGGAATCACAAGCTTTTGGAGCTTTCCTCCTTCGTCAGGTGAGTGTAGGATTCCGTAAATGCACAGCATATATAGTCAGAGAACAATGCCCGGTGATTACAGATAATCTTTCCAACTGCCCGTTATCACACCTCGGCATAGATATAATCAAAGCAATCAAAGGAATGGATGGTGTTCAGACAGAGAAACATTACATCCCAGTCTACTGAATACACAAGCGGTCATAACACAAAGACAGAGAGAGAGAGAGAGAGAGAATGACCAGCTGTATTAAAAACAGATAACTTTTTTTTGCTGGTGGGGTCTTAGAGTTTCAGGAAGTAGAAGAATGGTAACGAGAGAGAGGAAATACTAGAGGGACTGGAATCCTTGAAAGTTGATTGAGTCACCAGGTCCAGATGGATTGTTTCCTAAGCTATTGAAGGAAGCCACCGAGGAAATAGCGGATGATCTGAGGATCATTTTCCAATCCTCACTAGATTCAGAGGAGGTACCGGAGGACTGGAAGACTGCAAACGTAGTACCATTGTTTAAAAAGGGTACGAGGGAAAGGCCGAACAATTATAGGCCGGTCAGTCTTACCTCAGTGGTGGACAAACTATTAGAATCAATACTGAGAGACTGTAAAGGCACAGTTTAATCAGGGATAGTCAGCATGGATTTGTTCAGGGAAGGTCATGCCTTACAAATCTGATTGAATTCTTTGAAGAAGTGACGAGGAGGATTGATGAGGGTAGTGCAGTGGATGTTGTCTACATGGATTTTAGTAAGGCATTTGACAAGGTCCCACATGGCAGACTAGTCAGAAAGGTAAAAGCCCATGGGATACAGGGAAATGTGGCAAATTGGATCCAAAATTGGCTCAGTGACAGGAAACAAAGAGTAAAAGTCAATGGATGTCTTTGCGAATGGAAATCCGTTTCCAGTGTTGTGCCACAGGGCTCAGTGTTGAGTCCATTGCTGTTTGTGGTATATATTAATGATTTGGACTTGAATGAAGGCGACGTGATTGGCATATTTGCAGACGACACAAAAATTGGCCGTGTAGTTGATAGTGAAGAGGATAGCTGTAGACTCCAAGAAGATATCAATGGGTTGGTGGAGTGGGCGGAAAAGTGGCAAATGGATTTCAACCCGGAGAAGTGAGAGGTAATGTACTTAGGGAGGGCAAACAGTAAAAGGGAATATGCAGTAATCGGGAATATATTGAGAAGGGTAGAGGATGTGAGAGACCTTGGAGTGCATGTGCACAGGTCCCTGAAGGTGGCAGTACAGGTAGATAAGGTTGTGAAGAAGGCATACGGAATGCTCTCCATTATTAGCCAAGGTATAGAATACAAAAGCAGGGATGTAATGATGGAACTGTATAAAACACTGGTAAGGCCACAGCTGGAGTATTGTGCGCAGTTCTGGTAACCACATTACAGGAAGGATGTAATTGCTCTGGAGAGAGTGCAGAGAAGATTTACAAGAATGTTGCCAGGGCTTGAAAATTGCAGCTGCGAGGAGAGATTGGTTAGGCTGGGGTTGTTTTCCTTGGAGCAGAGGAGGCTGAGGGGTGACTTGATTGAGGTGTACAAAATTATTAGGGGCCTAGACAGAGTAGACAGGAAGTACCTATTTCCCCTAGTGGAGAGTTCAAGAACTAGAGCACATAGATTTAAGCTGATTGGCAGAAGGATTAAAGGGGACATGAGGAAAAACTTTTTTACCCAGAGGGTGGTGGGTGTATGGAATTCACTGCCCGAATTGATGGTAGAGGCAGGGACCTTCAACTCTTTTAAAAAGTACCTGGACCTGCACCTAAAGTGCTGTAAGCTGCAGGGCTACGGACTGGGTGCTGGAAGGTGGGATTAGAATGGGCACCTGGTTGTTCTTCGAACTGGCGCGGACACGATGGGCTGAATGGCCCCCTTCTGTGCTGTATCTTTTCTATGGTTCTAATTACCAGCCCATCTCACAAGGTTACCTCCAATTCCAAGCACTTTTATTTTTGACAGCAATATCTTGTTTTTCCCTTGCTCTACAGCACTAGTTACTTTCCCAGCGAGAGACACTGATCCTAGCCACTTTCAGGTGACGCCTGTCCACCCTGCAAAGGCTACCCTAATAGTTTAAAAAGCTTATTCAGTACGTAGATGGGCCTTCGACAGTAAAAAGATTGCAGGATCATTCCCGAGTCTGCTCAGTGAGCTGATCTCTCCAGGTACTGATAAAGATGCCACAGTTTGCTTCAGTGCCCACTGGGTTGGTGAGTGGAGCATCAGTGGAGCTCTCATTCCTGATTGCTCTCCATTGATCCCTGCTGGCTATCGAATTGTCTGCTGACATTGACAAAGCTCACCTACGAAGAACGGCCGTTTGAGCAAACACAGAGGAAGCCCAGCCTTGTGAAACAATATCTCAGCATGGATTCAACACTTTCAACAGGAGAGGGGGGGAAAATGGATGACAAAAAAAAATGAAACGAGTAGAAAAGTAACAGAAAGTAAACATTGATCAAGATCTGGGTAACCTTTCCTGCATAAGTGTTAGATCATAAATATCCAGGACAAGGTTTGTCCAATGAAGCTCACCCTCCAACATCCTAACTCTCCCATCGAAGCCCACCCTCCAGTACACTAACTCTCCCATTGAAGCTCACCCTCCAACACCCTAACTCTTCTATTGAATCCCATCCCTCTATTACCCTAACTCTCCCATTGAAGCTCACCCTCCAGTACACTAACTCTCCCATCGAAGCTCACCCTCTATTACCCTAACTCCTATCAAAGCTCACCCTCTATTACCCTAACTCCTATCGAAGCTCACCCCTCTATTACCCTAACTCTCCTATTGAAGCTCACCCTCTATTACCCTAACTCTCCCATCGAAGCTCACCCCTCTATTACCCTAACTCTCCTATCGAAGCTCACCCCTCTATCACCCTAACTCTCCCATCGAAGCTCACCCTCTATCACCCTAACTCTCCTATCGAAGCCCACCCTCTATTACCCTAACTCTCCTATCGGAGCCCACCCTCTATTACCCTGACTCTCCTATCGAAGCCCACCCTCTATTACCCTAACTCTCCTATCGAAGCTCACCCTCTATTACCCTAACTCCCCCATCGAAGCTCACCCTCTATTACCCTGACTCTCCTATCGAAGCCCACCCCTCTATTACCCTAACTCTCCTATCGAAGCTCACTATTACCCTAACTCTCCTATCGAAGCTCACCCTCTATTACCCTAACTCTCCTATCGAAGCTCACCCTCTATTACCCTAACTCTCCCATCGAAGCTCACCCTCTATTACCCTAACTCTCCCATCGAAGCTCACCCTCTATTACCCTAACTCTCCTATCGAAGCTCACCCTCTATTACCCTAACTCTCCCATCGAAGCTCACCCTCTATTACCCTAACTCCCCCATCGAAGCTCACCCGTCTATTACCCTAACTCTCCTATCGAAGCCCACCCTCTATTACCCTAACTCCCCCATTGAAGCTCACCCTCTATTACCCGAACTCTCCCATCGAAGCTCACCCTCTATTACCCTAACTCTCCCATCGAAGCTCACCCTCTATTACCTTAACTCTCCTAGCGAAGCCCACCCCTCTATTACCCTAACTCTCCCATCGAAGCTCACCCTCTATTACCCTAACTCTCCCATCGAAGCCCACCCTCTATTACCCTAACTCCCCCATCGAAGCTCACCCTCTATTACCCTGACTCTCCTATCGAAGCTCACCCTCTATTACCCTAACTCTCCTATCGAAGCCCACCCTCTATTACCCTGACTCTCCTATCGAAGCCCACCCTCTATTACCCTAACTCTCCCATCGAAGCCCACCCTCTATTACCCTAACTCTCCTATCGAAGCCCACCCTCGATTACCCTAACTCTCCCATCGAAGCTCACCCTCTATTACCCTGACTCTCCTATCGAAGCTCACTATTACCCTAACTCTCCTATCGAAGCTCACCCTCTATTACCCTAACTCTCCCATCGAAGCCCACCCTCTATTACCCTAACTCTCCTATCGAAGCCCACCCTCTATTACCCTAACTCTCCTATCGAAGCCCACCCTCTATTACCCTAACTCTCCTATCGAAGCCCACTCTCTATTACCCTAACTCTCCCATCGAAGCCCACCCTCGATTACCCTAACTCTCCCATCGAAGCCCACCCTCTATTACCCTGACTCTCCTATCGAAGCTCACTATTACCCTAACTCTCCTATCAAAGCCCACCCCTCTATTACCCTAACTCTCCCATCGAAGCTCACCCTCTATTACCCTAACTCTCCCATCGAAGCCCACCCTCTATTACCCTAACTCTCCTATCGAAGCTCACCCTCGATTACCCTAACTCTCCCATCGAAGCTCACCCTCTATTACCCTAACTCTCCCATCGAAGCCCACCCTCTATTACCCTAACTCTCCTATCGAAGCTCACCCTCGATTACCCTAACTCTCCCATCGAAGCCCACCCTCTATTACCCTAACTCTCCTATCGAAGCTCACCCTCGATTACCCTAACTCTCCCATCGAAGCTCACCCTCTATTACCCTGACTCTCCCATCGAAGCTCACCGTCTATTACCCTAACTCTCCTATCGAAGCTCACCCTCTATTACCCTAACTCTCCCATCAAAGCCCACCCTCTATTACCCTAACTCTCCTATCGAAGCCCACTCTCTATTACCCTAACTCTCCCATCGAAGCCCACCCTCTATTACCCTAACTCTCCCATCGAAGCCCACCCTCTATTACCCTAACTCTCCTATCGAAGCTCACCCTCTATTACCCTAACTCCCCCATCGAAGCTCACCCTCTATTACCCTAACTCTCCTATCGAAGCTCACCCTCTATTACCCTAACTCTCCCATCAAAGCTCACCCTCTATTACCCTAACTCTCCTATCGAAGCTCACCCTCTATTACCCTAACTCTCCTATCGAAGCTCACCCTCTATTACCCTAACTCTCCCATCGAAGCTCACCCTCTATTACCCTAACTCTCCTATCGAAGCCCACCCTCTATTACCCTAACTCTCCTATCGAAGCCCACTCTCTATTACCCTAACTCTCCCATCGAAGCCCACCCTCTATTACCCTAACTCCCCCATCGAAGCTCACCCTCTATTACCCTAACTCTCCTATCGAAGCTCACCCTCTATTACCCTAACTCTCCCATCGAAGCTCACCCTCTATTACCCTAACTCTCCCATCGAAGCCCACCCTCTATTACCCTAACTCCCCCATCGAAGCTCACCCTCTATTACCCTAACTCTCCTATCGAAGCCCACCCTCTATTACCCTAACTCCCCCATCGAAGCTCACCCTCTATTACCCTAACTCTCCTATCGAAGCCCACCCTCTATTACCCTAACTCCCCCATCGAAGCTCACCTTCCATTACCTCAACTCTCCTATCGAAGCCCACCCTCTATTACCCTGACTCTCCTATCGAAGCTCACCCTCTATTACCCTAACTCTCCTATCGAAGCCCACCCTCTATTACCCTAACTCTCCCATCGAAGCTCACCCTCTATTACCCTAACTCTCCCATCGAAGCTCACCCTCTATTACCCTAACTCTCCCATCGAAGCTCACCCTCTATTACCCTAACTCTCCCATCGAAGCTCACCCTCTATTACCTTAACTCTCCCATCGAAGCTCACCCTCTATTACCCTAACTCTCCTATCGAAGCTCACCCTCTATTACCCTAACTCTCCTATCGAAGCCCACTCTCTATTACCCTAACTCTCCCATCGAAGCTCACCCCTCTATTACCCTAACTCTCCCATCGAAGCTCACCCTCTATTACCTTAACTCTCCTATCGAAGCCCACCCTCTATTACCCTAACTCTCCTATCGAAGCTCACCCTCTATTACCCTAACTCTCCTATCGAAGCTCACCCTCTATTACCCTAACTCTCCTATCGAAGCTCACCCTCTATTACCCTAACTCTCCTATCGAAGCTCACCCTCTATTACCCTAACTCTCCTATCGAAGCTCACCCTCTATTACCCTAACTCTTCTATCAAAGCTCACCCTCTATTACCCTAACTCTCCCATCAAAGCTCACCCCTCTATTACCCTAACTCTCCTATCGAAGCTCACCCTCTATTACCCTAACTCCCCCATCGAAGCTCACCCCTCTATTACCCTAACTCTCCTATCGAAGCTCACCCTCTATCACCCTAACTCTCCTATCGAAGCCCACCCCTCTATTACCCTAACTCTCCCATCGAAGCTCACCCTCTATTACCCTAACTCTCCTATCGAAGCTCACTATTACCCTAACTCTCCCATCGAAGCTCACCCTCTATTACCTTCACTCTCCTATCGAAGCCCACCCCTCTATTACCCTAACTCTCCCATCGAAGCTCACCCTCTATTACCCTAACTCTCCTATCGAAGCCCACTCTCTATTACCCTAACTCTCCCATCGAAGCTCACCCTCTATTACCCTGACTCTCCTATCGAAGCCCACCCCTCTATTACCCTAACTCTCCCATCGAAGCTCACCCTCTATTACCCTAACTCCCCCATCGAAGCTCACCCTCTATTACCCTAACTCTCCCATCGAAGCTCACCCTCTATTACCCTAACTCCCCCATCGAAGCTCACCCTCTATTACCCTAACTCTCCCATCGAAGCTCACCCTCTATTACCCTAACTCTCCCATCGAAGCCCACCCTCTATTACCCTAACTCTCCTATCAAAGCTCACCCCTCTATTACCCTAACTCTCCCATCGAAGCTCACCCTCTATTACCCTAACTCTCCCATCGAAGCTCACCCTCTATTACCCTAACTCCCCCATCGAAGCTCACCCGTCTATTACCCTAACTCTCCTATCGAAGCCCACCCTCTATTACCCTAACTCCCCCATTGAAGCTCACCCTCTATTACCCGAACTCTCCCATCGAAGCTCACCCTCTATTACCCTAACTCTCCCATCGAAGCTCACCCTCTATTACCTTAACTCTCCTAGCGAAGCCCACCCCTCTATTACCCTAACTCTCCCATCGAAGCTCACCCTCTATTACCCTAACTCTCCCATCGAAGCCCACCCTCTATTACCCTAACTCCCCCATCGAAGCTCACCCTCTATTACCCTGACTCTCCTATCGAAGCTCACCCTCTATTACCCTAACTCTCCTATCGAAGCCCACCCTCTATTACCCTGACTCTCCTATCGAAGCCCACCCTCTATTACCCTGACTCTCCTATCGAAGCCCACCCTCTATTACCCTAACTCTCCCATCGAAGCCCACCCTCTATTACCCTAACTCTCCTATCGAAGCCCACCCTCGATTACCCTAACTCTCCCATCGAAGCTCACCCTCTATTACCCTGACTCTCCTATCGAAGCTCACTATTACCCTAACTCTCCTATCGAAGCTCACCCTCTATTACCCTAACTCTCCCATCGAAGCCCACCCTCTATTACCCTAACTCTCCTATCGAAGCCCACCCTCTATTACCCTAACTCTCCTATCGAAGCCCACCCTCTATTACCCTAACTCTCCTATCGAAGCCCACTCTCTATTACCCTAACTCTCCCATCGAAGCCCACCCTCGATTACCCTAACTCTCCCATCGAAGCCCACCCTCTATTACCCTGACTCTCCTATCGAAGCTCACTATTACCCTAACTCTCCTATCAAAGCTCACCCTCGATTACCCTAACTCTCCCATCGAAGCTCACCCTCTATTACCCTGACTCTCCTATCGAAGCCCACCCCTCTATTACCCTAACTCTCCTATCGAAGCTCACCCTCTATTACCCTAACTCTCCCATCAAAGCCCACCCTCTATTACCCTAACTCTCCTATCGAAGCCCACTCTCTATTACCCTAACTCTCCCATCGAAGCCCACCCTCTATTACCCTAACTCTCCCATCGAAGCCCACCCTCTATTACCCTAACTCTCCTATCGAAGCTCACCCTCTATTACCCTAACTCTCCTATCGAAGCTCACCCTCTATTACCCTAACTCTCCCATCGAAGCTCACCCTCTATTACCCTAACTCTCCCATCGAAGCCCACCCTCTATTACCCTAACTCCCCCATCGAAGCTCACCCTCTATTACCCTAACTCTCCTATCGAAGCCCACCCTCTATTACCCTAACTCCCCCATCGAAGCTCACCCTCTATTACCCTAACTCTCCTATCGAAGCCCACCCTCTATTACCCTAACTCCCCCATCGAAGCTCACCTTCCATTACCTTAACTCTCCTATCGAAGCCCACCCTCTATTACCCTGACTCTCCTATCGAAGCTCACCCTCTATTACCCTAACTCTCCTATCGAAGCCCACCCTCTATTACCCTAACTCTCCCATCGAAGCTCACCCTCTATTACCCTAACTCTCCCATCGAAGCTCACCCTCTATTACCCTAACTCTCCCATCGAAGCTCACCCTCTATTACCTTAACTCTCCCATCGAAGCTCACCCTCTATTACCCTAACTCTCCTATCGAAGCTCACCCTCTATTACCCTAACTCTCCTATCGAAGCCCACTCTCTATTACCCTAACTCTCCTATCGAAGCCCACCCTCTATTACCCTAACTCTCCCATCGAAGCTCACCCTCTATTACCCTAACTCTCCTATCGAAGCTCACCCTCTATTACCCTAACTCTCCTATCGAAGCCCACTCTCTATTACCCTAACTCTCCTATCGAAGCTCACCCTCTATTACCCTAACTCTCCTATCGAAGCCCACCCTCTATTACCCTAACTCTCCCATCGAAGCTCACCCTCTATTACCCTAACTCTCCCATCGAAGCTCACCCTCTATTACCCTAACTCTCCCATCGAAGCTCACCCTCTATTACCTTAACTCTCCCATCGAAGCTCACCCTCTATTACCCTAACTCTCCTATCGAAGCCCACCCCTCTATTACCCTAACTCTCCCATCGAAGCTCACCCCTCTATTACCCTAACTCTCCCATCGAAGCTCACCCTCTATTACCTTAACTCTCCTATCGAAGCCCACCCTCTATTACCCTAACTCTCCTATCGAAGCTCACCCTCTATTACCCTAACTCTCCTATCGAAGCTCACCCTCTATTACCCTAACTCTCCTATCGAAGCTCACCCTCTATTACCCTAACTCTCCTATCGAAGCTCACCCTCTATTACCCTAACTCTCCTATCGAAGCTCACCCTCTATTACCCTAACTCTCCTATCGAAGCTCACCCTCTATTACCCTAACTCTTCTATCAAAGCTCACCCTCTATTACCCTAACTCCCCCATCGAAGCTCACCCCTCTATTACCCTAACTCTCCTATCGAAGCTCACCCTCTATCACCCTAACTCTCCTATCGAAGCCCACCCCTCTATTACCCTAACTCTCCCATCGAAGCTCACCCTCTATTACCATAACTCTCCCATCGAAGCTCACCCTCTATTACCCTAACTCTCCTATCGAAGCTCACTATTACCCTAACTCTCCCATCGAAGCTCACCCTCTATTACCTTCACTCTCCTATCGAAGCCCACCCCTCTATTACCCTAACTCTCCCATCGAAGCTCACCCTCTATTACCCTAACTCTCCTATCGAAGCCCACTCTCTATTACCCTAACTCTCCCATCGAAGCTCACCCTCTATTACCCTGACTCTCCTATCGAAGCCCACCCCTCTATTACCCTAACTCTCCCATCGAAGCTCACCCTCTATTACCCTAACTCCCCCATCGAAGCTCACCCTCTATTACCCTAACTCTCCCATCGAAGCTCACCCTCTATTACCCTAACTCCCCCATCGAAGCTCACCCTCTATTACCCTAACTCTCCCATCGAAGCTCACCCTCTATTACCCTAACTCTCCCATCGAAGCCCACCCTCTATTACCCTAACTCTCCTATCAAAGCTCACCCCTCTATTACCCTAACTCTCCCATCGAAGCTCACCCTCTATTACCCTAACTCCCCCATCGAAGCCCACCCTCTAATACCCTAACTCTCCCATCGAAGCTCACCCTCTATTACCCTAACTCTCCTATCAAAGCTCACCTTCTATTACCCTAACTCTTCTATCGAAGCCCACCCCTCTATTACCCTAACTCTCCTATCAAAGCTCACCTTCTATTACCCTAACTCCCCCATCGAAGCTCACCCTCTATTACCCTAACTCTCCTATCAAAGCTCACCTTCTATTACCCTAACTCCCCCATCGAAGCTCACCCTCTATTACCCTAACTCTCCTATCAAATCTCACCTTCTATTACCCTAACTCCCCCATCGAAGCTCACCTTCTATTACCCTAACTCTTCTATCGAAGCTCACCCTCTATTACCCTAACTCTCCTATCAAAGCTCACCTTCTATTACCCTAACTCTCCCATCGAAGCTCACCCTCTATTACCCTAACTCTCCTATCAAAGCTCACCCTCTATTACCCTAACTCTCCTATCGAAGCTCACCCTCTATTACCCTAACTCTCCCATCGAAGCTCACCCTCTATTACCCTAACTCCCCCATCGAAGCCCACCCTCTATTACCCTAACTCCCCCATCGAAGCTCACCCTCTATTACCCTAACTCTCCTATCGAAGCCCACCCTCTATTACGCTAACTCTCCTATCGAAGCTCACCCCTCTATTACCCTAACTCTCCCATCGAAGCTCACCCTCTATTACCCTAACTCCCCCATCGAAGCCCACCCTCTATTACCCTAACTCTCCCATCGAAGCTCATCCGTCTATTACCCTAACTCTCCCATCGAAGCTCACCCTCTATTACCCTAACTCTCCCATCGAAGCTCACCCTCTATTACCCTAACTCTCCCATCGAAGCTCACCCTCTATTACCCTAACTCTCCTATCGAAGCCCACCCTCTATTACCCTAACTCTCCTATTGAAGCTCACCCTCGATTACCCTAACTCTCCCATCGAAGCCCACCCTCTATTACCCTAACTCTCCTATCGAAGCTCACCCTCTATTACCCTAACTCTCCTATTGAAGCTCACCCTCGATTACCCTAACTCTCCCATCGAAGCCCACCCTCTATTACCCTAACTCTCCTATCGAAGCTCACCCTCTATTACCCTAACTCTCCTATCGAAGCCCACCCTCTATTACCCTAACTCTCCCATCGAAGCCCACCCTCTATTACCCTAACTCTCCTATCGAAGCTCACCCTCTATTACCCTGACTCTCCCATCGAAGCCCACCCTCTATTACCCTAACTCCCCCATCGAAGCTCACCTTCCATTACCTTAACTCTCCTATCGAAGCCCACCCTCTATTACCCTGACTCTCCTATCGAAGCTCACCCTCTATTACCCTAACTCTCCTATCGAAGCCCACTCTCTATTACCCTAACTCTCCTATCGAAGCCCACCCTCTATTACCCTAACTCTCCTATCGAAGCCCACCCCTCTATTACCCTAACTCTCCTATCGAAGCCCACCCTCTATTACCCTAACTCTCCCATCGAAGCTCACCGTCTATTACCCTAACTCTCCCATCGAAGCTCACCGTCTATTACCCTAACTCTCCTATCGAAGCTCACCCTCTATTACCCTAACTCTCCCATCGAAGCTCACCCTCTATTACCCTAACTCTCCTATCGAAGCCCACCCCTCTATTACCCTAACTCCCCCATCGAAGCTCACCCGTCTATTACCCTAACTCCCCCATCGAAGCCCACCCTCTATTACCCTAACTCTCCCATCAAAGCTCACCGTCTATTACCCTAACTCTCCCATCGAAGCCCACCCTCTATTACCCTAACTCTCCCATCAAAGCTCACCCTCTATTACCCTAACTCTCCTATCGAAGCTCACCCTCTATTACCCTAACTCTCCTATCGAAGCTCACCCTCTATTACCCTAACTCTCCTATCGAAGCCCACCCCTCTATTACCCTAACTCCCCCATCGAAGCTCACCCGTCTATTACCCTAACTCTCCTATCGAAGCTCACCCTCTATTACCCTAACTCTCCCATCGAAGCCCACCCTCTATTACCCTAACTCTCCTGTCAAAGCTCACCCTCTATTACCCTAACTCTCCCATCGAAGCTCACCCTCTATTACCCTAACTCCCCCATCGAAGCTCACCCTCTATTACCCTAACTCTCCCATCGAAGCTCACCCTCTATTACCCTAACTCTCCCATCGAAGCTCACCCTCTATTACCCTAACTCTCCCAGCGAAGCCCACCCTCTATTACCCTAACTCTCCTATCAAAGCTCACCCCTCTATTACCCTAACTCTCCCATCGAAGCTCACCCTCTATTACCCTAACTCCCCCATCGAAGCCCACCCTCTATTACCCTAACTCTCCCATCGAAGCTCACCCTCTATTACCCTAACTCTCCTATCAAAGCTCACCTTCTATTACCCTAACTCTTCTATCGAAGCCCACCCCTCTATTACCCTAACTCTCCTATCAAAGCTCACCTTCTATTACCCTAACTCTTCTATCGAAGCTCACCCTCTATTACCCTAACTCTCCTATCAAAGCTCACCTTCTATTACCCTAACTCTCCCATCGAAGCTCACCCTCTATTACCCTAACTCTCCTATCAAAGCTCACCCTCTATTACCCTAACTCTCCTATCGAAGCTCACCCTCTATTACCCTAACTCTCCCATCGAAGCTCACCCTCTATTACCCTAACTCCCCCATCGAAGCCCACCCTCTATTACCCTAACTCCCCCATCGAAGCTCACCCTCTATTACCCTAACTCTCCTATCGAAGCCCACCCTCTATTACCCTAACTCTCCTATCGAAGCCCACCCTCTATTACCCTAACTCTCCCATCGAAGCTCACCCTCTATTACCCTAACTCTCCTATCGAAGCTCACCCTCTATTACCCTAACTCTCCTATCGAAGCTCACCCTCTATTACCCTAACTCTCCTATCGAAGCCCACCCTCTATTACCCTAACTCCCCCATCGAAGCTCATCCGTCTATTACCCTAACTCTCCCATCGAAGCTCACCCTCTATTACCCTAACTCTCCCATCGAAGCTCACCCTCTATTACCCTAACTCTCCTATCGAAGCTCACCCTCTATTACCCTAACTCTCCTATCGAAGCTCACCTTCTATTACCCTAACTCTCCTATCGAAGCTCACCTTCTATTACCCTAACTCCCCCATCGAAGCTCACCCTCTATTACCCTAACTCTCCTATCAAAGCTCACCTTCTATTACCCTAACTCCCCCATCGAAGCTCACCCTCTATTACCCTAACTCTCCTATCAAAGCTCACCTTCTATTACCCTAACTCCCCCATCGAAGCTCACCTTCTATTACCCTAACTCTTCTATCGAAGCTCACCCTCTATTACCCTAACTCTCCTATCAAAGCTCACCTTCTATTACCCTAACTCTCCCATCGAAGCTCACCCTCTATTACCCTAACTCTCCTATCAAAGCTCACCTTCTATTACCCTAACTCTCCCATCGAAGCTCACCCTCTATTACCCTAACTCTCCTATCAAAGCTCACCCTCTATTACCCTAACTCTCCTATCGAAGCTCACCCTCTATTACCCTAACTCTCCCATCGAAGCTCACCCTCTATTACCCTAACTCCCCCATCGAAGCCCACCCTCTATTACCCTAACTCCCCCATCGAAGCTCACCCTCTATTACCCTAACTCTCCCATCGAAGCCCACCCTCTATTACCCTAACTCTCCTATCGAAGCTCACCCCTCTATTACCCTAACTCTCCCATCGAAGCTCACCCTCTATTACCCTAACTCCCCCATCGAAGCCCACCCTCTATTACCCTAACTCTCCTATCGAAGCCCACCCCTCTATTACCCTAACTCTCCTATCGAAGCTCACCCTCTATTACCCTAACTCTCCTATCGAAGCCCACCCTCTATTACCCTAACTCTCCTATCGAAGCTCACCCCTCTATTACCCTAACTCTCCCATCGAAGCTCACCCTCTATTACCCTAACTCTCCCATCGAAGCTCACCCCTCTATTACCCTAACTCCCCCATCGAAGCCCACCCTCTATTACCCTAACTCTCCCATCGAAGCTCATCCGTCTATTACCCTAACTCTCCCATCGAAGCTCACCCTCTATTACCCTAACTCTCCCATCGAAGCTCACCCTCTATTACCCTAACTCTCCCATCGAAGCTCACCCTCTATTACCCTAACTCTCCTATCGAAGCCCACCCTCTATTACCCTAACTCTCCTATTGAAGCTCACCCTCGATTACCCTAACTCTCCCATCGAAGCCACCCTCTATTACCCTAACTCTCCTATCGAAGCTCACCCTCTATTACCCTAACTCTCCTATTGAAGCTCACCCTCGATTACCCTAACTCTCCCATCGAAGCTCACCCTCTATTACCCTAACTCTCCTATCGAAGCTCACCCTCTATTACCCTAACTCTCCTATCGAAGCCCACCCTCTATTACCCTAACTCTCCCATCGAAGCCCACCCTCTATTACCCTAACTCTCCTATCGAAGCTCACCCTCTATTACCCTGACTCTCCCATCGAAGCTCACCCTCTATTACCCTAACTCTCCTATCGAAGCTCACCCTCTATTACCCTAACTCTCCCATCGAAGCTCACCCTCGATTACCCTAACTCTCCCATCGAAGCCCACCCTCTATTACCCTAACTCCCCCATCGAAGCTCACCCTCTATTACCCTAACTCTCCTATCGAAGCTCACCTTCCATTACCTTAACTCTCCTATCGAAGCCCACCCTCTATTACCCTGACTCTCCTATCGAAGCTCACCCTCTATTACCCTAACTCTCCTATCGAAGCCCACTCTCTCTTACCCTAACTCTCCTATCGAAGCCCACCCTCTATTACCCTAACTCTCCTATCGAAGCCCACCCCTCTATTACCCTAACTCTCCTATCGAAGCCCACCCTCTATTACCCTAACTCTCCCATCGAAGCTCACCGTCTATTACCCTAACTCTCCCATCGAAGCTCACCGTCTATTACCCTAACTCTCCTATCGAAGCTCACCCTCTATTACCCTAACTCTCCCATCGAAGCTCACCCTCTATTACCCTAACTCTCCTATCGAAGCCCACCCCTCTATTACCCTAACTCCCCCATCGAAGCTCACCCGTCTGTTACCCTAACTCCCCCATCGAAGCCCACCCTCTATTACCCTAACTCTCCCATCGAAGCTCACCGTCTATTACCCTAACTCTCCCATCGAAGCTCACCCTCTATTACCCTAACTCTCCTATCGAAGCTCACCCTCTATTACCCTAACTCTCCTATCGAAGCTCACCCTCTATTACCCTAACTCTCCTATCGAAGCCCACCCCTCTATTACCCTAACTCCCCCATCGAAGCTCACCCGTCTATTACCCTAACTCTCCTATCGAAGCTCACCCTCTATTACCCTAACTCTCCTGTCAAAGCTCACCCTCTATTACCCTAACTCTCCCATCGAAGCTCACCCTCTATTACCCTAACTCCCCCATCGAAGCTCACCCTCTATTACCCTAACTCTCCCATCGAAGCTCACCCTCTATTACCCTAACTCTCCCATCGAAGCTCACCCTCTATTACCCTAACTCTCCCATCGAAGCCCACCCTCTATTACCCTAACTCTCCTATCAAAGCTCACCCCTCTATTACCCTAACTCTCCCATCGAAGCTCACCCTCTATTACCCTAACTCCCCCATCGAAGCCCACCCTCTATTACCCTAACTCTCCCATCGAAGCTCACCCTCTATTACCCTAACTCTCCTATCAAAGCTCACCTTCTATTACCCTAACTCTTCTAACGAAGCCCACCCCTCTATTACCCTAACTCTCCTATCAAAGCTCACCTTCTATTACCCTAACTCTCCCATCGAAGCTCACCCTCTATTACCCTAACTCTCCTATCAAAGCTCGCCTTCTATTACCCTAACTCCCCCATCGAAGCTCACCCTCTATTACCCTAACTCTCCTATCGAAGCCCACCTTCTATTACCCTAACTCCCCCATCGAAGCTCACCCTCTATTATCCTAACTCTCCTATCAAAGCTCACCTTCTATTACCCTAACTCTTCTATCGAAGCTCACCCTCTATTACCCTAACTCTCCTATCAAAGCTCACCTTCTATTACCCTAACTCTCCCATCGAAGCTCACCCTCTATTACCCTAACTCTCCTATAAAAGCTCACCTTCTATTACCCTAACTCTCCCATCGAAGCTCACCCTCTATTACCCTAACTCTCCTATCAAAGCTCACCCTCTATTACCCTAACTCTCCTATCGAAGCTCACCCTCTATTACCCTAACTCTCCCATCGAAGCTCACCCTCTATTACCCTAACTCCCCCATCGAAGCCCACCCTCTATTACCCTAACTCCCCCATCGAAGCTCACCCTCTATTACCCTAACTCTCCTATCGAAGCCCACCCTCTATTACCCTAACTCTCCTATCGAAGCCCACCCTCTATTACCCTAACTCCCCCATCGAAGCTCACCCGTCTGTTACCCTAACTCCCCCATCGAAGCCCACCCTCTATTACCCTAACTCTCCCATCGAAGCTCACCGTCTATTACCCTAACTCTCCCATCGAAGCTCACCCTCTATTACCCTAACTCTCCTATCGAAGCTCACCCTCTATTACCCTAACTCTCCTATCGAAGCTCACCCTCTATTACCCTAACTCTCCTATCGAAGCCCACCCCTCTATTACCCTAACTCCCCCATCGAAGCTCACCCGTCTATTACCCTAACTCTCCTATCGAAGCTCACCCTCTATTACCCTAACTCTCCTGTCAAAGCTCACCCTCTATTACCCTAACTCTCCCATCGAAGCTCACCCTCTATTACCCTAACTCCCCCATCGAAGCTCACCCTCTATTACCCTAACTCTCCCATCGAAGCTCACCCTCTATTACCCTAACTCTCCCATCGAAGCTCACCCTCTATTACCCTAACTCTCCCATCGAAGCCCACCCTCTATTACCCTAACTCTCCTATCAAAGCTCACCCCTCTATTACCCTAACTCTCCCATCGAAGCTCACCCTCTATTACCCTAACTCCCCCATCGAAGCCCACCCTCTATTACCCTAACTCTCCCATCGAAGCTCAACCTCTATTACCCTAACTCTCCTATCAAAGCTCACCTTCTATTACCCTAACTCTTCTATCGAAGCCCACCCCTCTATTACCCTAACTCTCCTATCAAAGCTCACCTTCTATTACCCTAACTCTCCCATCGAAGCTCACCCTCTATTACCCTAACTCTCCTATCAAAGCTCACCTTCTATTACCCTAACTCCCCCATCGAAGCTCACCCTCTATTACCCTAACTCTCCTATCAAAGCTCACCTTCTATTACCCTAACTCTTCTATCGAAGCTCACCCTCTATTACCCTAACTCTCCTATCAAAGCTCACCTTCTATTACCCTAACTCTCCCATCGAAGCTCACCCTCTATTACCCTAACTCTCCTATCAAAGCTCACCTTCTATTACCCTAACTCTCCCATCGAAGCTCACCCTCTATTACCCTAACTCTCCTATCAAAGCTCACCCTCTATTACCCTAACTCTCCTATCGAAGCTCACCCTCTATTACCCTAACTCTCCCATCGAAGCTCACCCTCTATTACCCTAACTCCCCCATCGAAGCCCACCCTCTATTACCCTAACTCCCCCATCGAAGCTCACCCTCTATTACCCTAACTCTCCTATCGAAGCCCACCCTCTATTACCCTAACTCTCCTATCGAAGCCCACCCTCTATTACCCTAACTCTCCCATCGAAGCTCATCCGTCTATTACCCTAACTCTCCCATCGAAGCTCACCCTCTATTACCCTAACTCTCCCATCGAAGCTCACCCTCTATTACCCTAACTCTCCCATCGAAGCTCACCCTCTATTACCCTAACTCTCCTATCGAAGCCCACCCTCTATTACCCTAACTCTCCTATTGAAGCTCACCCTCGATTACCCTAACTCTCCCATCGAAGCCCACCCTCTATTACCCTAACTCTCCTATCGAAGCTCACCCTCTATTACCCTAACTCTCCTATTGAAGCTCACCCTCGATTACCCTAACTCTCCCATCGAAGCCCACCCTCTATTACCCTAACTCTCCTATCGAAGCTCACCCTCTATTACCCTAACTCTCCTATCGAAGCCCACCCTCTATTACCCTAACTCTCCCATCGAAGCCCACCCTCTATTACCCTAACTCTCCTATCGAAGCTCACCCTCTATTACCCTGACTCTCCCATCGAAGCCCACCCTCTATTACCCTAACTCCCCCATCGAAGCTCACCCTCTATTACCCTAACTCTCCTATCGAAGCTCACCCTCTATTACCCTAACTCTCCCATCGAAGCTCACCCTCGATTACCCTAACTCTCCCATCGAAGCCCACCCTCTATTACCCTAACTCCCCCATCGAAGCTCACCCTCTATTACCCTAACTCTCCTATCGAAGCTCACCTTCCATTACCTTAACTCTCCTATCGAAGCCCACCCTCTATTACCCTGACTCTCCTATCGAAGCTCACCCTCTATTACCCTAACTCTCCTATCGAAGCCCACTCTCTATTACCCTAACTCTCCTATCGAAGCCCACCCTCTATTACCCTAACTCTCCTATCGAAGCCCACCCCTCTATTACCCTAACTCTCCTATCGAAGCCCACCCTCTATTACCCTAACTCTCCCATCGAAGCTCACCGTCTATTACCCTAACTCTCCCATCGAAGCTCACCGTCTATTATCCTAACTCTCCTATCGAAGCTCACCCTCTATTACCCTAACTCTCCCATCGAAGCTCACCCTCTATTACCCTAACTCTCCTATCGAAGCCCACCCCTCTATTACCCTAACTCCCCCATCGAAGCTCACCCGTCTATTACCCTAACTCCCCCATCGAAGCTCACCCTCGATTACCCTAACTCTCCCATCGAAGCCCACCCTCTATTACCCTAACTCCCCCATCGAAGCTCACCCTCTATTACCCTAACTCTCCTATCGAAGCTCACCTTCCATTACCTTAACTCTCCTATCGAAGCCCACCCTCTATTACCCTGACTCTCCTATCGAAGCTCACCCTCTATTACCCTAACTCTCCTATCGAAGCCCACTCTCTATTACCCTAACTCTCCTATCGAAGCCCACCCTCTATTACCCTAACTCTCCTATCGAAGCCCACCCCTCTATTACCCTAACTCTCCTATCGAAGCCCACCCTCTATTACCCTAACTCTCCCATCGAAGCTCACCGTCTATTACCCTAACTCTCCCATCGAAGCTCACCGTCTATTATCCTAACTCTCCTATCGAAGCTCACCCTCTATTACCCTAACTCTCCCATCGAAGCTCACCCTCTATTACCCTAACTCTCCTATCGAAGCCCACCCCTCTATTACCCTAACTCCCCCATCGAAGCTCACCCGTCTATTACCCTAACTCCCCCATCGAAGCCCACCCTCTATTACCCTAACTCTCCCATCGAAGCTCACCGTCTATTACCCTAACTCTCCCATCGAAGCTCACCCTCTATTACCCTAACTCTCCTATCGAAGCCCACCCCTCTATTACCCTAACTCCCCCATCGAAGCTCACCCGTCTATTACCCTAACTCTCCTATCGAAGCTCACCCTCTATTACCCTAACTCTCCTGTCAAAGCTCACCCTCTATTACCCTAACTCTCCCATCGAAGCTCACCCTCTATTACCCTAACTCTCCCATCGAAGCTCACCCTCTATTACCCTGACTCTCCTATCAAAGCTCACCCTCTATTACCCTAACTCTCCCATCGAAGCTCACCCTCTATTACCCTAACTCTCCCATCGAAGCTCACCCTCTATTACCCTAACTCTCCTGTCAAAGCTCACCCTCTATTACCCTAACTCTCCCATCGAAGCCCACCCTCTATCACCCTAACTCTCCTTTCGAAGCTCAGTCCTTTAATATCCAAACTCTCCCATTGAAGTTCATCTCTCCAGTAACTTAACTACTATTGAAGGCTCATCTCTCTCATGGCCTACCTACTATTGAACTAATCCCTCTACTACCCTAACTGACCTTAAGCCCCTTAATTCACCCATTGAATCACATTCTTCAGGTACCCTACTCTCTTAGAGTTTCATAATTTATGACTGAGTAAAAAGGTTTTTATTATGTCTGTTTTAAGACCATTGCTCACTATATAAATGTATATTTATGTCCTCACCCTTCCTTTTCTGGCCTATTTTGAAATAATATTGAGGGAGTACCTTCTCCATCCATTTAATATTTTTATACCTTCGTATCTTTAGTTTAGTGTTTCTCAAGTCAAGCAATTTAACAAAATTCTGGCATAACTTTGTTGAGAACAGAAAATGAGATCCTGTGGTAACTTTTGTGGTATGTGTTGCTATCCATTTTTGCACACAAACATCTTCATTTTACTTCTCAGCTGTCAAGAACCAGGCTACAGGCCACTACATTCTGAATGGCAAGGGGGACGAAGCCAAGACAAAGGTTTTTATTGAAGAGGGCATAGAGTGGGAATACACCTTGAAGGATGATATCGAAACTCTTCATACAGATGGTCCTTTGCATGATGCTGTTGTGGTCCTGGTGAGCGATTCTTCTCTCATCTTATTCAGCGCTTGTACATTTTAGATGAGAGAGGATTAATTAGTAATCTTATAATAAAGGATTCTCTGGGGAAGAGTGATCATCATTTCATATTAAGTTTGAGAGTGATGTAGTTAAGTCCGAAACTAGGGTCTTTAATTTAAACAAGGGCAATTATGTAGGTACGAGGGGCGAGTTGGCTAAGGTAGATTGGGAAATTAGACTAAAAGATATGACGGTACATAAGCAATGGCAAACATTTAAAGAAATAATTCATAATTCCCAATGAATATATTCCTTGAGGAATAAAAACTCCACAGGAGAAGTGATCCAACCGTGGCTAACAAGAGATTAAAAGAAGAGGCTTACAATGTTGCCAAAAGAATAGTAAGCTTGAGGATTGGGAGGGTTTTAGAAATCAGCAAAGGATAACCAAGAAATTGATAAAGAGGGAGAAAATTAAATATGAGAGTAAACTAGCAAGAAATATAAAAACAGATTGTAAGAGCTTCTACAAGTACATAAAAAGAAAGAGATTAGTGAAAGTAAACGTGGGTCCCTTAGAGGCAGCGACAGGAGAAATTATAATGAGGAATAAGGAAATGGCAGAGACTTTAAACAAATATTTTATATCTGTCTTCATAGTAGAAAATACAAAAAACAAATAATAGTGGGGAACCAATCTAATGAGAGGGAGAGACTTAAAGTAATTAAGATTAGTAAAGAAAAAGTTTTGTAAAATTAATGGGACTAAAAGCTGACAAATCCCATGGACCTGATGGCCTACACTCTAGAGTTTTAAAAGAGGTGGCTGCAGAGATAGTGGATACATTGGTTTTGATCTTCCAGAATTCCCTAGATTCTAGAACGGTCCCCGTGGATTGTAAGTTGGCAAATCTAACCCCGCTATTCAAAAAAGGAGGGAGAGAGGCTAACTGGCCTCTAGTTCCCTGTTTTCTGACATCAGTAGTAGGGAAAATGCTAGAATATATTATTAAGGAAGTATGAACGGGGCACTTAGAAAATTGGCCCTCCTCCAATTGAGTATTTTTACTTTAGAATGGTTGATGTCCTTTTCCATAGTTATTCTAAACCTATGATACTGTGATCGCTCTTCACTAAATGTTCCCCCACTGACACTTGCTCCACTTGGCCCGTCTCATTCCCCAGAACCAAATCCAGCAATGCCGCCTTCCTCGTTGGGCTGGACACATACTGGTCAAGAAAGCTCTCCTGAACACACTTCAAAAATTCCTCCCCCTCTTTGCCCCTTATGTTATTACTATCCCAGTGTATATTGGGATCGTTGAAGTCCCCCGTTATCACTATATGGCTTTTGCACCTCTCTGTAATTTCCCTGAAAATTTGCTCCTCTATATCCACCCTACTAGTTGGTGGCCTATAGAATACACCCAGTAGTGTAATGGCATCTCCATTGTTTCTTAACTCTAACCAAATAGATTCTGTCCTTGACCCCTCCAGGACATCCTCTCTCTCCAGCAATATTCTCCTTAATCATTACTGCCACCACCCACCCCTTTCTTTCCTTCCCTATCTTTCCTGAACACCTTGTATCCAGGAATATTTTGTACCCAATCCTGCCCTTTTTTGAGCCAGGTCTTCATTATCGCACAACATCATATTCCCATGTGGCTACTTGTGTCTGCAGCTCACCAACCTTGTTTACCACGCTTCGTGCATTTACACACATGCACTGCAAACCAGTCTTAGATTTTCTTGTACTCTCCTTTAGTCTGATCACACCTAATACTGTACTATTTCTTATTCAAGTGCTATCTTTCTCTCCCAATCCTTTGTGCACCTTGTTTCTACTTTCCAACAATACATTAGGTAGCCATCCCCGTGCCAAATTAGTTTAACCCCCCCACAGCACTAGCGAAACTCCCCGCGAGGACATTGGTCCCAGCTCCATTGAGGTGCAACCCTTCTGGCCTGTACAAGTCCCACCTCCCCCAGATCTGGTCCCAATGCCCCAGGAATCTAAAGCCCTCCCGGCTGCACCATCTCTCCAGCCACGCATTCATCTGCTCTATCCTCCTATTTCTATATTCCCAAGCTCATGGCACAGGGATTAATCTAAACTACTTTAGAGGCCCTGCTTGTTAATCTCTTTCCTAACTCCTTAAAATCTGCCTGCAGGACCTCATCCCTCTTTCTACCTATGTCGTTGGTACTGATATGGACCACGACTCCTGGCTAGTCTCCCTCCCCTCCAGAATGTTCTGCAGCCGCTCAGTGACATCTTTGACTCTGGCACCAGGGAGGCAACATACCATCCTGGTATCACGTCGCAGAAACGCCTATCTTTTCCCCTAACTGTAGAATCCCCTGTCACTATTGCTCTCCTGACCTTTCTTCTCCCCCCACCCCGTACAGCTGAGCCACCCATGGTGCTGTGGTCTTGGCTGTGGCTGCACTCCCAGAGGAACCAATCAGTATTTGGAACTGAATACTGGCTAGAGAGTATGATGCCCTCAGGGCCCTCCTGCACTACCTACCTGGTTCTCTTTGTCTGTCTGCCGGTCACCAGTCCCTCTCTGCTTGCACTCTCTTAAGCTGCGGAATGACCACCTCCAGAAACGTGCTATCCATGTAGATCTCAGCCTTGCGGATGCACTGCAGTGACGCTAACTGCTGCTCAAACTCTGGAGCTCGAGCACCTCCAGCTGACGACATTTCCTGCACTTGTGGTTGTCCAGGACATGGGAAGCGTCCTGGAGTTTGCACATGGCACAAGATGTGCATTCCACGGGACTGAGGAGCCCTGCCATGCTTCTATTTATTAGATTATTAACTAAACTTAACAGAAATAAAATAAATGATACCTGAGCATAGAGGTTTAAATTATGAGGAGAGGTTCCATAAACTTAGCTTGTATTCCTTGAATACAGAAGACTGAGGGGTGATCTGATTAAGTTGTTTAAAATGTTAAAAGGATCTGATAGGGCAGATACAGGGAAACTATTTCCTCTGGTGGGGGAATCAAGAAAGAGGGGAAATGATCTTAAAATTAGAGCTAGGCCATTCAGCAGTGAAATCAGGAAGCACTTTTCACACAAAGGGTAGTAGAAACCTGGAACTCTCCCCCAAAAGGCTGTGGATGCTGGGTCAATTGGAGCTTTCAAGACTGAGATCGAAAGATTTTTGTTTAGTAAGGATAGCGAGGGATATTGAGCTAAATGGGGTAAATAGAGTTGAGGTACGAATCAGCCATGATCTAATTGAATGGCAGAGGAGGTTTGAGGGGCTGATTGGATTACTCCCGTTCCTATGTTCCTATGAGACATGAGGCGACAGGTGCAGGAAGGGATTACCTGGAGGCTGGCTACGCAAACACTCACTCTTATAATCAGGGCTCAGTGCCCACCCTGAGCGGGTTGCAGAAAGGTAAGTAGCTGCTGAACATCCACACCTCGGACTGTTGGAACCGCTGTTCATTGGGACACGGTGTGTGCGCATGTTGTGGTCGAGAATGTGGGCAATATACTCACACACTTTATGGATGAGTTTTATTGTTTGCGGTGCTACTCATGAGGAGCTCCCCATACCTGCTACCCACCTAGCCAGAGCTCAATACCTGCGCTTTTCAATTGTTAATGACCAACTAGTGGTAAGGTAAGCAATGCTCCTGATGAGATCAAGATGGGTTAATAATTGACTGCTAGCACGGATTTATTAAAGGCAAATCGTGTTTGACTAACTTGATTGAGTTCTTTGATGAAGTATCGGAGAGGGTTGACGAGGGTAGTGCGGTTGATGTGTATATGAGCTTTAAAAAGGCGTTTTTTAAAGTACCACGTATTAGACTTGTTAACAAAATTGAAGCCCATGGGATTAAAGGGGCAGTGGCAGCATAGATAGGTAATTGGTTAAGGGACAGATAGCAGAGAGTAGTGGTGAACGATTGTTTTTCGGACCTGAGGGAAGTGTGCAGTGGTGTCCCCAGGGGTCGGTATTAAGACCGCTTCTCTTTTTGATATATATTAATGACCTGGACTTGCGTATACAGGACATAATTTCAAATTATGCAGATGACAAAAAACTCAGAAATGTAGTAAACAGTGAGGAGGATAGTAACAGACTACTAGAGGACATAGACAGACTGGTGAAATGGGAAGACACATGGCAGATGAAATTTAATGCAGAGCAGTGTGAAGCGATGCATTTTGGTAGGAAGAATGAGGATAGACAATATAAATTAAATGGTACAATTTTAAAAAGGGTGCAAGAACAGAGAGGCCTGGGATGTATGTGCACAAATCTTTGAAGGTGGCAGGACAAGTTGAGAAAGCTGTTAAAAAAGCATGGGATCCTTGGCTTTATAAATAGAGGCATAGAGTACAAAAGCAAGAAAAGTTTAAGGGGAAAAGTCATAATAGGTTTTATTAGAGTAATTAAGGAGAAACTGTTTCCAATGGCAGAAGGGTCAGTAACCAAAGGGCACAGATTTAAGGTATTTGGTAAAAGAACCAGAGGCGAGATGAAGAGACTTTTTTTTAAGCACCAAATTGTTATGATCTGGAATGCACTGCCTGAAATGGTGGTGGAAGCAGATTCAATAATAATTTTCAAAAGGGAATTGGATAAATACTTGAAGGGGAAAAATTTGCAGGGCTATGGGGAAAGGGCAGGAGAATGAGATTAATTGGATAGCTCTTTCAATGAGCCAGCACAGGCACGATGGGCCAAATGGCCTCTTTCTGCGCTGTATCATTCCATTATTCAATGAAGATGGCTCCAAGATGACACGCTCGATGATGGAAGTTTGCAACCAAGTCAAACTGGGGCAGACTCAGTATATTGATAGCTGAACCATACAGGTCCAAGGTGCTCCAGGTTTACTGTTAATAATTGACCAGTCAGTCTGGCTCACTAATGGAACTTGGAGAGGTGGACCTGTCACTGGAGGCTACTTTCTTCCCACTCAGCTCCAAATAATCCAGCGAGCCTAACCCCTACCTGGTAGGGCAGTCCTGACTGGATAAGCATTGTGAAGCTCTGTGCAGTCTTGGCTCTGCTAACTTGTGCTTAAGCTCTCTGGGCAAAGCTAAGTGAGGTCCGTGCACTCTCTATCGGGCGGATCGAATCTCTACCTGTGTAGATTTCTCAATGATAAAAACAGAAAATGCTGGAAACACTCAGCAGGTCAGGCAGCATCTTTGGAGAGAGCAACAGAGTTAACATTTCAGGTCAATGACTTTTTATCAGAACTGGAAGATGTTAGAGATGAACAGCTTTTAAGCAGGGAAAAGAGGGGCAGGAAAAGAACAAATTGGAAGGTCTGTGAGAGGGTGGAGGGCAGGAGTGATTAAATGACAAAAGGGATGACAAATGGCAAGGCAAAAGGAGGTGATAATGAGACAAGCGTAGAAACAAAATATTTCCCAGTAGCTTGGTTTGGAGACTCTTAAACACAGTGATGAGTTTCCATGTGTCAGACCAAAAAAATGCCAATCGCTGGAGCTGTTCAGATGTGGCATCTTCAGCGATCCACGACACAGAGTGGTGGCTTTCTAACTCTCGCTTTTAAACCTTCTACTTATTTCAGATTATCCCTCGGAATAATAGCACAAAATCTAGTCTCACCTATAACTACATTATTCATGAGGACTCCTTGCCAACCATCAGCAATAATAATGTGCTTCCAGAGGATGTTGACGCATTTGAATGGGCTTTGAAGAGCTGGTCCCAGTGTTCCAAACCGTGCGGTGGAGGTAATTCTGTCTGAATATATAGTAAAACGTGAATATCTGCTTTACCAGGGGTTTGTACTTCGATGATATTTAACCGCAGCAAAAAAACATTTAGTGCTTGCTGTTAACCATTTAGTGCTTGCTGTTAACCATTTAGTGCTTGCTGTTAACCATTTAGTGCTTGCTGTGCTAACCACAGTGTCAGCAGTGGCACGGTGGGAAATACTCTCGCTTGAGTCAGAAGGTGAGAGTATTTCCCTTCAAAAGTAATTCATTTGGTAATGCGCTTTGGGACATCCTGGGGTCATGAAAGGTTTAATATAAATGCAAATTTTTCTTTCTTTCATGGCAGTTTGAGAATTTGAATTCAATTTTAAAAATCCGGGAAAAAAAAGCTGGTAACAATAAAAGCGACCATGAAGCTGTTAGATTGTCATAAAAATCCAACTGGTTCCCTAATGCCCATTAGGGAAGGAAAACCGCTGTCCTTACCCGGTCTGACCTATATGAGACTCTAGTCCGACACCAAAGTGTTTGACACTTCATTGCCCCCTGAAGTGGCCTAGCAAGCTACTCAGTTGTATCAAACTGCTACCCAGCGGTTCAAAAAGAGGGCCCACCACCACCTTCTCAGGGCATCTAGGGATGGGCAATAAATGTCAAACTTGGCAGCGACACTCACATCCTGAGAATGAATAAATGAGAAGGGGGTGAAGGATGCAGCAAGTTACTTTGTACAGTTGTGTGTATATATAATACAACAGTGCAAGTTGTGTCTAGCTCGGAAAAGTAACTAAACTTTTGTTATTAGGTTTTCAGTACACAAAATACGGATGCCGCAGGAAAACGGACAATAAAATGGTTCATCGTAGCTACTGTGATACAGATAAAAAGCCAAAACCCATTCGCAGAATGTGTAACCTGCAGGAATGTACACTGCCTGTGTAAGTACCAATTATTGCTACAACTAGTGAAATGATATTCTCCTTCGTACTAATGGTTCCCCTTGGCACTAATAGTTCTCTGGGCACTAATAGTTCTGCTGGGCACTAACGGTTCCCTTGGTCTAACGGTTCCCTTGGTCTAACGGTTTCCCTTGGTGCTAATGATTCTCCCTGGCACTAACGGTTCTCCCTGGCACTAACGGTTCTCCCTGGCACTAATCATTCCCCTTGGCACTAACGGTTCCCCTGGGCACTAACGGTTCTCCCTAGCACTAACGGTTCACCATGGCAATAACGCTTCCCCTTGGCACTAACAGTTCCCCTGGGCATTAACGGTTCTCCCTGACACTAACAGTTCCCCTGGGCACTAACGGTTCACCCTGGCACGAATGGTTCACCGTGGCACTAACGGTTCTCCCTAGCACTAACGGTTCACCTTGGCACCAGCAGTTCCCCTGGGCACTAACGGTTCTCCCTGGCACTAACCTTTCTCCCTGGCACTAATGGTTCCCCATGGCACTAATGGTTCCCCATGGCACTAACCTTTCTCCTTGGCACTAACCTTTCTCCCTGGCACTAATGGTTCCCCTGGGCACTATCGGTTCTCCCTGGCACTAACCTTTCTTCCTGGCACTAACCTTTCTCCCTGGCACTAATGGTTCCCCATGGCACTAACGGTTTTCCTTAGCACTAATCTTTCCCTGTGGCACTAATGGTTCTCCTTGGCACTACTGATTCCCCATGGCATTACCACTGAAGGTGGCTTCTAAAGCATTGATAATTTTCCAGTTTTTGTTGGAATGCTGTGGAGACAAAGGCCAGTGCGAAACAACTCTGAGGTTTTCAATAACTGTTCATCACTAATTAAAATTCTTTACAACCCATTTCCTCTCAAATGTGGCTGAAATCCCGCCCACAGTTGGCATGAGCCATTGGAACCGCAACAAACAAACTTCCCTTTGTGCAGTGTGACCAATACTTTGTCATAGGGCCTGAGTTCCCAGCCTTCGCTGTCTACTGCAGCAGTCAAACATCTGGCCTATACCCAGAAATTTCTGAAGGGCCGCTCCGCTGGTGGAAGAGTGGTGGAGCAGACCCTAAGCCCACACGAACGGACCCCGAGTCTGCCCAAATCAATAGGATCGTTCTAAATCCCTGGGGACAGAATCGTTTCCATGGACAGGGTGGGAGACCAATGCCTGCAAGGGAGCATCAGTTGCTGTGAGGGGTTAGGGCCATTCAGAAGAGCGCAGTGGAGCTCACGCCAGCTGTCAGCGTAGCTAGGAACTCTCCCAGACCATCCCTCTGATGTGGGAAAGAGTGGGAGGGGTGGAGGAGTGGCTTCCCTTGCTAGAGAAATTGCAGCATTGAAAAAACGGGATGGAATCCTGCCGGAATTGGGTTCCACCCCAAATTGTGGTCGCTGGAGGTCGACCTGCCTATTGATCCAAGCTGGAATTTTGGGCCCATTTCATACAACATAACGAGGAGGAGGTCCTGCTAAGAGAATATCAGAAGTTAGGAACTAAATTAAAAAGCAAGATCTCACAGGTGGTAATCTCAGGATTACTACCCGAGCCACGTGCTAATTGGCATAGGGATAAACAGACCAGGAAGGTGAACGCGTGGCTGAAAGACTGGCACCAGTACTGGGACAAGAAGGAGCTGTACCGTTGGGACAGGCGTCACCTGAACCGGAATGAGACCAGTGTCCTAGCGGAATGGATAAATAGGGCTGTCAGTGGGACTTTAAACTAGTAAGATGGGGGGGGGTGGGATCTGGGAAGATAACATAAGTCTGAAGAAAAAATAAATAGGAAATGAGAGTAAAAGTCTGACCAACTTAAGGTAACATAATCGGTCAGGGAACAAATATAATTATAAGTTCAAAATGACTCTTAAAACAAAGTGAGGGGAACAATTACTAAAAACACATTAAATTGCCTGTACAGCAAAGTACACAGCATCTGAAACAAAATGGGGGAAATGGAGGCAATATTTCATAGCGAGGAGCCAGATGAGGTAGGGATAACTGAAACATGGTTACATAAAGAACAGGACTGGCAGTTAAATATTGCAGAATGTAACATATTTAGAAAGGATAGGGAAGGAAGAAGAGGGGGTGGGGTAGCGGTACTATTTAGAGACACCATAATGGCAATAGAAAATGGGACATAGGTAACATTAAGATAGAAACAGAATCCATATGGATTTAAATAAAGGATAAGAAGGAATCGATCGTGTTAATAGTATATTCTACAGACCACCTAATAGTGGAAGGGAAGTCCAGGATAAAATATGTAGACAAATCTATGAAATGAGTAAAAAACATTGAATAATAATCATGGGAGATTTCAACTACCCCCAAATAAACTGGCAAGAAGAGGTAGGGAAAGGGGAAAAGGGAATGGAGTTTTAACAGTGTGTACAGGACTCCTTTCTTACCCAGTATGTGAGAAGCTCAACCAGAGAGGAATCACTGCTGGATCTAGTAATGGGAAATAAACCAGAACAGATAAGGGAAGTAAGTGTAGAGGAATATCTAGGCAATAGCGATCATAACATAATAAAATAATGATTGAGAAAGATATAAGTAAGACAAAGACCAAAGTAATAGATCGAAAAAGGCTAATTTTGAGGGGATGAGAATGGAACTGGGGCAGGTAAACTGGAAAAGAATTTTGGATAATATTCAAAACAGTGATCAATAGAGTTCAGGAGAAATATATTCCTCTAAAAAGCAAGAACAAACTAGCCAGTAATGAAACACCATGGATGAATAAAGAGATAAGGGTAAAATTAAAACTAAAGAGAAAGGCATACTCTAAGTACATAGATAATAAAGGAGAGGCTGACAAAAGGGAATACGAAGACATTAGGATAGAAGTCAAAAAAACAAGTAGGAAAGCAAAGAGAATCTAAAAGATTAAATTATCAAGGAATATAAAAAGAAATAGTAAAGAATTCTACAGACACATAAATAACAAAAGAAAAATCAGAATAGGGATAGGGCCACTAAGGGATGCATAGGATAAACTCACAGGTAACGTTGGTAGTAGGAAAGATGATGGAATCTTTACTCAAAGATGTAATAGAAATATATCTAGAGAATGAAAATATAATAAACAATAGTCAGGATTTCAGAAGGGAAAATCATGCTTGACCAACCTTATTGAATTTTTTGAAGAAGTAACAGAAAGAGTAGACAAGGGTAATGGAGTAGATGTAATATATTTGGAATTTCAAAAGGCCTTCAATAAGGTACCACATAGTAGACTCATGGCTAAGGTCAGAGCGTATGGAGTCAGGGAACAGGTAGCAGAATGGATAGCAAGTTGGCTGCAAAACAGAAAACAGAGATTAGGGGTTAAGGGTAGCTACACAGACTGGCAAAAGATGGGAAGTGGTGTTCCACAGGGATCGGTGCTGGGACCAATGTTGTTCACAATTTACATTAACGACTTGGATTCAAGAATCGGAAGTACAATTTCAAAATTTGCAGATGACACCAAATTTGGGGGGTGTAGTTAATACAAAGGAAGAATGTGTCAAAATGCAAGAGGACATTAATAAACTTGCAGAATGGGCATGTAATTGGCAAATGAATTTCAATATAGATAAGTGTGAGGTGGTGCATTTTGGTAGGAAGAATAAGGGGTCCACATACTACTTGGATAATAAGAGTCTAAACAGGATAAAGGAGCAAAGGGATCTGGGTTACAGATATACAAATCACTACAAGTAGCCACACAGGTTTATAAGGCCATAAAAAAGGCAAATCAAGCACCAGGGTTCATTTCTGCAGGGATAGAATTGAAAAATGAAGACATTATGTTAAACTTGTATAGGACTCTGGTTAGACCACACTTGGAGTATTGTGCACAGTTCTGGTCTGCATATTATAGAAAGAGGTTCTGGAGAAGGTGCAAAAAAGATTTCACAAGGATGATACCAGAACTGAGAGGATATCCTTATCAGGAAAGGCTGAACAGACTGGGGCTCTTTTCTCGAGAAAAGAGAAGGCTGAGGGGTGTCCTAATAGAGGTCTTTAAGGTAATGATAGGGTTTGGTAGGGTAGACGTAGAGTAAATGTTTCCACTTGTGGGGGAATCCATAACTAGAGGTCATAAATATAAAATAATCACTAATAAATTCAATAGGGAATTCAGCAGAAACTTCTTTACTCAAAGAGTGGTAAGAATGTGGAACTTGCTACCACAAGGAGTAGTTGAGGCAAATAGCATAGATGCATTTAAGGGGAAGCTAGATAAGCACATGGGGGAGAAAGGAATAGAAGGGTATCCTTATAGGGTTAGATGAAGTAGGGAGGGATGTGCTGTAGTTTCGATGTAACTCGATGTAACCCAACTGATGAGTAACTCACTGATTCCTGCTCCGAGCAAAATCCAGGTCCCAAATTCCCAGCGATCTGAAAGTATTTCTGTAGGTTTGTGGTCTGGTAGCAGTATGTAGTACTGTCACTGGTCCAAAATATCTGAGGTCATTTCTACCTCATTCTCTCTTCTGTCAGAGCCAAGATTTTAGCTTTTGTTCCTTGTTTATTTGAGGGATCATCATCCTTGTTTCATTACTCAGGAAATAGTTGGGGCATGTAATAAGGGAACAGCTATAATTATGGGGGATTTTAACTATCATATTAACTAGACAAATCAAATTGGGCAGGGCAGCCTTGAGGAAGAGTTTATTGAGTGTATTAGGGATGGATTTCGTGAGCAGTATTTAACTGATCCTACAAGGGGGCAAGCAACCTTGGACCTGGTCCTGTGTAATGAGCCAGGATTAATTAATAATGGCCTAGTTAAGGATCCCCTTGGAATGAGTGACCATAACATGGTTACATTCCATATCCAATTAGAGGGTGAGAAGGTTGGTTCTCAAACAAGCGTACTGAGCTTGAATAAAGGAGACTATGATGGTATGAGAGCGGAATTGATTAAAGTGGACTGGGAAAATAGATTAAAGGGTAAGACGGTACATGAGCAGTGGTGTTCATTTAAGGAGTTATTTTACAACTTTCAAAAAAAAATATTCCACTGAGGAAAAAAGGGTGTAAAAGAAATGACAGCCATCCGTGGCTAAGTAAAGAAATTAAGGATAGTATCCAACTAAAAGCAAGGACATATAAGGTAGCCAAACTTAGTGGGATGATAGAAGATTGGGAAGACTTCAAAAATTATGAAAATAAATTAGCAAAAATTATAAAAACAGATAGCAAGAGTTTCTATAGTTACATAAAAAGAAAAAGGGGGGCTAAGGCAAACATAGGTCCCTTAGAGGATGAGACCAGGAAATTAATGGTGGGAAACATGGAGATGGCAAAAATGCTGAACAAATATTTTGTTTCAGTCTTTACGGTAGAGGACATTAAGAATATCCCAACACTGGACAAACAGGGGCTCTAGGGGGGGGGAGGAGCTAAATACGATTAAAATCACTAAGGAATTGGTACTCAGTAAATTAATGGGACTCAAGGCGGATAAATCCCCTGGACCTGATGGCTTACATCCTAGGGTCTTGAGGGAAGTGGCAGTAGGGATTGTGGATGCTTTGGTAATAATTTTCTAAAATTCTCTGGACTCGGCAAAGGTCCCGGCAGATTGGAAAACTGCTAATGTAACACCCTTATTTAAAAAGGGTAGTAGGCAGAAGGCTGGAAATTATAGACCAGTTAGCCTAACATCTGTGGTGGGTAAAATTTTGGAGTCTATTATTGAGGAGACAGTAGCGGAACATTTGGATAAACATAATTTAATAGGACAAAGTCAGCATGGCTTTATGAAGGGGAAGTCATGTCTGACAAATTTGCTTGAGTTCTTTGAGGATATAACGTACAGGGTGGATAAAGGGGAACCAGTGGACGTAGTGTATTTAGACTTCCAGAAGGCATTCGACAAGGTGCCACATAATTATTGCTCAAGATAAAGAATCACTGGATTGGAGGTAATATTCTGGCATGGGTGGAGGATTGGTTATCTAACAGGAAGCAGAGAGTTGGGATAAATGGTTCATTCTCGGACTGGCAACCAGTAGCCAGTGGTGTTCCGCAGGGGTCGGTGCTGGGTCCCCAACTCTTTACAATCTATATTAACGATTTGGAGGAGGGGACCGAGTGTAACATATCAAAGTTTGCAGATGATACAAAGATGGGAGGGAAAGTAGAGAGTGAGGAGGATATAAAATACCTACAAGGGGATATAGAAAGGCTGGGTGAGTGGGCGGAGATTTGGCAGATGCAATACAATATTGGAAAATATGAGGTTATGCACTTTGGCAGGAAAAATCAGAGAGCAAGTTATTATCTTAATGGCGAGAAACTGGAAAGTACTGCAGTACAAAGGGATCTGGGGGTCCTAGTGCAAGAAAATCAAAAAGTTAGTATGCAGGTGCAGCAGGTGATCAAGAAGGCCAACGGAATGTTGGCTTTTATTGCTAGGGGGATAGAATATAAAAACAGGGAGGTATTGCTGCAGTTATATAAGGTATTGGTGAGACTGCACCTGGAATACTGCATACAGTTTTGTTGTCCATTCTTAAGAAACGACATACTTGCTCTCGAGGCAGTACAAAGAAGGTTCACTCGGTTAATCCTGGGGATGAGGGGGTGGACATATGAGGAGAGGTTGAGTGGATTGGGACTCTACTCATTGGAGTTCAGAAGAATGAGAGGCGATCTTATTGAAACATATAAGATTGTGAAGGGGCTTGATCGGGTGGATGCGGTAAGGATGTTCCCAAAGATGGGTGAAACTAGAACTAGGGGGCATAATCTTAGAATAAGGGGCTGCTCTTTCAAAACTGAGATGAGGAGAAACTTCTTCACTCAGAGGGTAGTAGGTCTGTGGAATTTGCTGCCCCAGGAAGCTGTGGAAGCTACATCATTAAATAAATTTAAAACAGAAATAGACAGTTTCCTAGAAGTAAAGGGAATTAGGGGTTACGGGGAGCGGGCAGGAAATTGGACATGAATTTAGATTTGAGGTTAGGATCAGATCAGCCATGATCTTATTGAATGGCGGAGCAGGCTCGAGGGGCCAATTGGCCTACTCCTGCTCCTATTTCTTATGTTCTTATATTTCTCCTTTCATTGTTCCCCTTTAACCATGTACCAACTGCAGCAGAAAAGGAAGCAGGAATTAAGCTCTCAAATCTTTGCCAATGCTGCCCAGAACTGATAACATGGCACGAGAGAGCAGCTGGCGATGACCCTCTCTGGATGTTTCTGAGCAATATGGCTGAGGTCATTACTTCTGCATTATGGAGGGTGCTAAGCACAGGCCTGCATGCCACCACTCTGTGGCTCCCTGTTGTTACTGAGTTTGCTGGAACAGCCTTTTTCTAACTCCCTTTTGCTTAACCTACAATTATTTCCACTGCAGCACCGGAAAATCTTTCTTTGAAGCATAACTGTACAGTAGTGGTGGACGACCTGATCCTTTCTTAGTGGTGCCTGTAACAGATTAGGTTGTTAAAATATATTCTGTTATGCTATTCGTGCAATCTGCATGAGTACACTGTGTGTAAATGCAGTTTGTGAGTGTGCAATGTGTGCAGATATAGTGTGTGTAAATAATGTGCACTTTGTGTGAGTTCACTTTGTGTAAATAGTGTGCAGTCTGTGAGAGTATAATGTGTAAATAGTCTGCAGTTTGTGTGAGTACAGTATGTGTGAATAGTATGCTGTCTGTGAGAGTGTAGTGTGTGTAAATAGTGTGCAGTTTGTGTGAGTACAGTGTGCAGTCTGTGAATTCAGTATGTGTGAATAGTGTGCCGTCTGTGAGAGTATAGTGTGAGTAAAAAGTGTGCAGTTTGTGTGAGTACAGTGTGCAGTCTGTGAGTTCACTGTGTTTAAATAATGTGCTGTTTGTGAGAGCATAATGTGAGTAAATAGTGTGCAATTTGTGTGAGTACAGTATGCAGATAGTGTGCAGTCTGTGTGAGTATAGTGTTCTGAATGTGTGCAGTCTGTGTGAGTACAGTCTATCTGAGTGCTGTGTGCAGATAGTGTGCGTAGTCGGTGTGCATAAATATGTCCTATGTGTGTATTTTGTAGATAAGGGAGCAGGTACCTCTTTAACCCTGACCTACACTATATAAACACATATGAGGTTAAACAAGCCTCTCTATGATTATCCAATTAATTCAGTCACTATACTGATATCAATTTATAAAATCTTCCTAAACGGACACAGACATGATGGGCCAAATGGCCTCCTTCTGTGCCGTAACTTTCTATGAATCTATGATTCTATAAACAATCACAGATATTGTCTTCAGATAATTAGCTCTCTCTAACCAGGTTTGAAAACCCTCAACGATCCAAAGTGGCTGATTGCTGCTCTCCATGTTTGTTCAGCAAAGTACTCAGTTAATGCTCGGAATATTACAATGATCTCTGCGAATTCATTTTATTTTTTTGTTGCTTCCTCCAGCTGGATAGCAGAGGAATGGGAACACTGCACGAAATCCTGTGGGAGTTCTGGGTACCAGATTCGCACTGTTCGCTGCATGCAGTTGCTGCCCAATGGAACGAACCGCTCAGTGCACAGTAAATATTGCATCGGGGAACGCTTGGAGAGCCGCCGGGCTTGTAATCGAAAACCCTGCCCGGCACAGTGGAGGACAGGACCGTGGGTAGAGGTTAGTGAGCACAAAGGCTTCATATCAATGCAACATATGTTTTAAAAAAAATCTATAGGGCTCGTTGCACGTCACAAGCCGTCCCTTTGGATCTGTTAGGAAGTTGGCTCTCATGTTGGTGGGAAATGGTATTTAAAACGAAGACATCCTTCGTACTGTAAACGATGAAGTGTTGTTCAATAAGAAATAATGACGGCTTTGCGTTTTCTCAGACCGTGCAGATGCCATATGAAAAGGAGAGCAAGGGGTGTCCCAGCAAATAGCAATTATAATAGGAGAAAAAGATAGAAAGACCTTGCATTTACATAGTGTCGTGAGGTGAGAGTGACTGCCCTTGACATCAAGGCAGCATTTGACCAAGTGTGGCACCAAGGAGCCCGAGTAAAATTGAAGTCAATGGGAATCAGGGGGAAAACTCTCCAGTGGCTGGAGTCATACCTAGCACAAAGGAAGATGGTAGTGGTTGTTGGAGGCCAATCATCTCAGCCCCAGGACATTGCTGCAGGGGTTCCACAGGGCAGTGTCCTAGGCCCAACCATCTTCAGCTGCTTCATCAATGACCTTCCCTCCATCATAAGGTCAGAAATGGGGATGTTCGCTGATGATTGCACAGTGTTCAGTTCCATTCGCAACCCCTCAGGTGCAGCCCGTGCCCACATGCAGCAAGACCTGGACAACATCCAGGCTTGGGCTGATAAATGGCAAGTAACATTCGTGCCAGACAAGTGCCAGGCAATGACCATCTCCAACAAGAGAGAGTCTAACATTCAATGGCATCACCATCATCGAATCCCCCACCATCAACATCCTGGGGGTCACCAATGACCAGAAACTTAACTGGACCAGCCACATAAATACTGTGGCTACAAGAGCAGGTCAGAGATTGGGTATTCTCCGGCGAGTGACTCACCTCCTGACTCCCCAAAGCCTTTCCACCATCTACAAGGCACAAGTCAGGAGTGTGATGGAATACTCTCCATTAGCCTGGATGAGTTCAGCTCCAACAACACTCAAGAAGCTCGACACCATCCAGGACAAAGCAGCCCACTTGATTGGCACCCCATCCACCACTCTAAACATTCACTCCCTTCACCACCGGCACACCATGGCTGCAGTGTGTACCATCTACAGGAAGCACTGCAGCAATTCGCCAAGGCTTCTTCGACAGCACCTCCCAAACCCACGACCTCTACCATCTAGAAGGACAAGAGCAGCAGGCACATGGGAACAACACCACCTGCACGTTCCCCTCCAAGTCACACTATCCCGACTTGGAAATATATCGCCGTTCCTTCATCGTCGCTGGGTCAAAATCCTGGAACTCCCTACCTAACAGCACTGTGGGAGAACCTTCACCACATGGACTACAACGGTTCAAGAAGGCGGCTCACCACCACCTTCTCAAGGGCAATTAGGGATGGGCAATAAATGCTGGCCTTGCCAGCGATGCCCACATCCCATGAACAAATTTTTTTAAATCCTCAATACGCCCCAAAGTGCTTCACCAGAAATGAACTGGGGTACAGGACTAGTGGGTACAAGTGTGTCACTGTAATAACATGGAGGAGATGGATACGGTACAGGTGGGTACAGGTCTGTCACTGTATAACACGGGAGGAGGTGGATACGGTACAGGTCGGTACAAGTCTCTCACTGTGTAATAGAGGGGAGGTGGGTACTGCACTGGTGGGTATAGCTCCATCACCCTTAAACTGGGGTACAGTACTGGTGGGTGCAGGTCTATCACTGTATAACACGGGGGACATGGGTACAGTGCAGGTGAGTACAGGTCTGCCACTGTATAACACCAGTGTATAAGCCAGAGCTCCCTGGATGACAAAAGAGATCGAGAGTAAGATGAAGCAGAAAAAAGGGGCACATGACAGATGTCAGGTTGATAACACAAGTGAGAACCAGGCTGAATATAGGAAGTTTAGAGGGGAAGTAAAAAAAGAAATAAGAGGGACAAAGAGAGAGTATGAGAATAGACTGGCGGCCAACATTGAAGGGAATCCAAAAGTTTTATATAGGCATGTAAACAGTAAACGGGTAGTAAGAAGACAGATGGGGCCGATTAGGGACCAAAAAGGAGATCTATTATTCATGGAGTGGAGATGCCGGTGATGGACTGGGGTGGACAAATGTAAGGAGTCGCACAACACCAGGTTATAGTCCAACAGCTTTATTTGAAATCACAAGCTTTCGGAGCTTTGCTCTTTCATCAGGTGAGTGAAGAGTTGCATAAAGGCACCGCATATATAGTCAGAGAACAATGCCTGGTGATTACAGATAATCTTTCTAACTGCCCTTTATCACACCTCGGCAGAGAGATAATCACAGCAATCAAAGGCGTGAATGGTGTTCAGACAGGTTAGTCAGGGAAACATTACATCCAATCAGACAGAGGTTAGTCAGGGAAACATTACATCCAATCAGACAGGTTAGTCAGGATGTAATGTTTCCCTGACTAACCTGTCTGAACACCATTCACGCCTTTGATTGCTGTGATTATCTCTCTGCCGAGGTGTGATAAAGGGCAGTTAGAAAGATTATCTGTCATCACCAGGCATTGTTCTCTGACTATATATGCGGTGCCTTTATGCAACTCTTCACTCACCTGACGAAGGAGCAAAGCTCCGAAAGCTTGTGATTTCAAATAAAGCTGTTGGACTATAACCTGGTGTTGTACGACTCCTTACAATTATTCATGGAGGCAGAGGGCATGGCCGAGGTACTAAATGGGTACTTTGCATCTGTCTTTACCAAGGAAGAAGATGCTGCCAGAGTCTCAGTAAAGGAAGATGTAGTTGAGATACTGGATAGGCTAAAGATTTATAAAGAACATAAGAACATAAGAAATTGGAGCAGGAGTAGGCCAATCGGCCCCTCGAGCCTGCTCCGCCATTCAATAAGATCATGGCTGATCTGATCCCAACCACAAATCTAAAGAACACAAGAAGTAGGAGCAGGACCCGGCCACACAGCCCCTGGGCCCTCTTCGCCACCCACAGGGCATTGACCGATCCGAACTCAGCTTCATGTCCAATTTCCTGCCCGCTCACCATAACCCCTAATTCCCTTTACTTCTAGAAAACTGTCTATTTCTGTTTTAAATTTATCTAATGATGTAGCTTCCACAGCTTCCTGGGGCAGCAAATTCCACAGACCTACCACCCTCTGAGTGAAGAAGTTTCTCCTCATCTCAGTTTTGAAAGAGCAGCCCCTTATTCTAAGATTATGCCCCCTAGTTCTAGTTTCACCCATCTTTGGGAACATCCTTACTGCATCCACCCGATCAAGCCCCTTCACAATCTTATATGTTTCAATAAGATCGCCTCTCATTCTTCTGAACTCCAATGAGTAGAGTCCCAATCTACTCAACCTCTCCTCATATGTCCGCCCCCTCATCCCCGGGATTAACCGAGTGAACCTTCTTTGTACTGCCTCGAGAGCAAGTATGTCTTTTCTTAAGTATGGAGACCAAAACTGTATGCAGTATTCCAGGTGCGGTCTCACCAATACCCTATATAACTGCAGCAATACCTCCCTGTTTTTATATTCTATCCCCCTAGCAATAAAAGCCAACATTCCGTTGGCTTTCTTGATCACCTGCTGCACCTGCATACCAACTTTTTGATTTTCTTGCACGAGGACCCCCAGATCCCTTTGTACTGCAGTACTTTCCAGTCTCTCGCCATTAAGAAAATAACTTGCTCTCTGATTTTTCCTGCCAAAGTGCATAACCTCACATTTTCCAATATTATATTGCATCTGCCAAATCTCCGCCCACTCACCCAGCCTGTCTATATCCCCCTGCAGGTTTTTTATGTCCTCCTCACTCTCTACTTTCCCTCCCATCTTTGTATCATCTGCAAATTTTGATATGTTGCACTCGGTCCCCTCCTCCAAATCGTTAATATAGATTGTAAAGAGTTGGGGACCCAGCACCGACCCCTGTGGAACACCACTGGCTACTGGTTGCCAGTCCGAAAATGAACCATTTATCCCAACTCTCTGCTTCCTGTTCGATAACCAATCCTCCTCCCATGCCAGAATGTTACCCCCAATCCCGTGATTTTTTATCTTAAGTAATAATCTTTTATGTGGCACCTTGTCAAATGCCTTCTGGAAGTCTAAATACACTATATCCACTGGTTCCCCTTTATCCACCCTGTACGTTATATCCTCAAAGAACTCAAGCAAATTTGTCAGACAAGACTTCCCCTTCATAAAGCCATGCTGACTTTGTCCTATTAAATTATGCTTATCTAAATGTTCCGTTACTGTCTCCTTAATAATAGACTCCAAAATTTTACCCACCACAGATGTTAAGCTAACTGGCCTATAATTTCCAGCCTTCTGCCTACTACCCTTTTTAAATAACGGTGTTACATTAGCAGTTTTCCAATCTGCCGGGACCTCTCCTGAGTCCAGGGAATTTTGGAAAACTATCACCAAAGCATCCACAATCCCTACTGCCACTTCCCTCAAGACCCTAGGATGGAAGCCATCAGGTCCAGGGGATTTATCCGCTTTGAGTCCCATTATTTTACTGAGTACCATCTCCTGAGTGATTTTAATCGTATTTAGCTCCTCCCCCCGTAGAGTCCCCTGTTTGTCCAGTGTTGGGATATTCTTAGTGTCCTCTACCGTAAAGACTGAAACAAAATATTTGTTCAGCATTTTTGCCATCTCCATGTTTCCCACCATTAATTTCCCGGTCTCATCCTCTAAGGGACCTACGTTTGCCTTAGCCGCCCTTTTTCTTTTTATATAACTATAGAAACTCTTGCTATCTGTTTTTATATTTTTTGCTAATTTCTTTTCATAATCTAACTTCCCTTTCTTAATCAATCCTTTAGTTACTTTTTGCTGTCTTTTGAAGAATTCCCAATCTTCTATCCTCCTACTAAGTTTGGCTACCTTATATGTCCTTGTTTTTAGTCGGATACTATCCTTGATTTCTTTACTTAGCCACGGATGGCTGTCATTTCTTTTACAACCTTTTTTCCTCAGTGGAATATATTTATTTTGAAAGTTGTAAAATAACTCCCTAAATGAACACCACTGCTCATGTACCGTCTTACCCTTTAATCTATTTTCCCAGTCCACTTTAATCAATTCCGCTCTCATACCATCATAGTCTCCTTTATTCAAGCTCAGTACGCTTGTTTGAGAATCAACCTTCTCACCCTCTAATTGGATATGGAATTCAACCATGTTGTGGTCGCTCGTTCCAAGGGGATCCTTAACTAGGACATTATTAATTAATCCTGACTCATTACACAGGACCAGGTCCAAGGTTGCCTGCCCCCTAGTAGGATCAGTTACATACTGCTCAAGAAATCCATCCCTGATGCACTCAATGAACTCGTCCTCAAGGCTGCTCTGCCCAATTTGATTTGTCCAGTTAATATGATAATTAAAATCCCCCATAATTATAGCTGTTCCCTTATTACATGCCCCGACTATTTCCTGATTAATACTTCTTCCAGCAGAGTTGCAACTATTAGGAGGCCTATATACTACGCCCACTAATGTTTTTTTCCCCTTATTATTCCTTATCTCCACCCAAACTGTTTCATTATCTTGATACTTTGTCCCAATATCATTTATCTGTATTACAGTGATTCCTTCCTTTATTAACATAGCCACCCCACCTCCCCTTCCTTCCTGCCTGTCCTTCCTGATTGTTAAATACCCTGGCATATTTAATTCCCAGTCGTTGTCACCCTGCAGCCATGTTTCTGTAATGGCCACAAGATCATACCCATACGTAGTTATTTGTGCCGTTAACTCGTCCATTTTGTTACGAATGCTACGTGCATTCAGATAAAGAACTTTCAAATCTGTTTTGTGACGCTTAGTTCCTGCTTTTTCCTTTTTTAACACTTTACCTATTACTCCATACCTTCTGTCCCTTCCTGTTACGCTTTCCTCTCTCTCCCTGCTCAGGTTCCCAACCCCCTGCCACTTTAGTTTAAACCCTCCCCAACAGCACTAGCAAACACTCCTCCTAGGACAGCGGTCCCGGCCCTGCCCAGGTGCAGACCGTCCGGTTTGTACTGGTCCCACCTCCCCCAGAACCGTTTCCAGTGTCCCAGGAATTTGAATCCCTCCCCCTTGCACCATTCCTCTAGCCACGTATTCATTTGAAATATCCTCCTATTTCTACTCTGACTAGCACGTGGCACTGGCAGCAATCCTGAGATTACTACCTTTGAGGTCCTATTTTTAAATTTACCTCCTAACTCCCTATATTCTGCTTTTAGGACCTCATCCCCTTTTTTACCTATATCGTTGGTGCCTATGTGCACCACGACAGCTGGCTGTTCGCCCTCCCCCTCCAAAATGTTCTGTAGAGGAGGTACTAGAAAGGCTAGCTGTACTTAAAGTAGCTAAGTCACCGGTCTGGATGGGATGCATCCTAGGTTGCTGAGGGAAGTAAGGGTGGAAATTGTGGAGCTCCTGGCCATAATCTTCCAAACATCCTTAGATACGGGGGTGGTGCCAGAGGACTGGAGAATTGCGAATATTACACCTTTGTTCAAAAAAGGGTGTAAGGATAATCCCAGCAACTACAGGCCAGTCAGTTTAACCTCGGTGGTGGGGAAACTTTTAGAAACGGTAATCTGGGACAGAATTAGCAGTCAGTTGGACAAGTGTGGATTGATTAGGGAAAGCCAGCATGGATTTGTTAAAGCCAAATTGTGTTTAGTTAACTTGATAGAATTTTTTCATGAGGTAAGAGAGAGGATAGGTGAGGGCAATGCAGTTGATGTGGTGTAAATGGACTTTTAAAAGGCGTTTGATAAAGTGTCACATAATAGGCTTGTCATCAAGATTGAAGCCCATGGAATAAAAGAGGCAGCAACAGCATGGATACAAAATTGGCTAAGTAACAGGAAACGGAGAGTAGTGGGGAATGGTTGTTTTACGGACTGGAGGGAGGTGTACAATGGTGTTCCCCAGGGGTCGGTACTAGGACCGCTGCTTTTCTTGATATATATTAATGACTTGGACTTGGGTGTACAGGGCATAATTTCCAAATTTGCAGATGACACAAAACTTGGAAGTGTAGTGAACAGTGAGGAGGATAGCGATAGACTTCAGGAGGATATCGACAGGCTGGTGGCATGGGCGGAGACATGGCAGATGAAATTTAACGCAGAAAAATGCGAGGTGATACATTTCGGTAGGAAGAATGAGGAGAGGCAATATAAACTAAAGGGCACAATTCTAAAAGGGGTACAGGATCAGAGAGATCTGGAGGTATAGAAATGTACACAAATCATTGAAGGTGGCAGGGCTAGTTGAGAAAGCGGTTAAAAAGCATACAGGATCCTGGGCCTTATAAATAGAGGCATAGAGTACAAAAGTAAGGACATCATGATGAACCTTTATAAAACACAGGTTCGGCCACAACTGGAGTATTGTGTCCAGTTCTGGGCATCGCACTTTAGGAAAAATGTGAAGGCGATGGGGAGAATGTAGTAGAGATTTACTAGAATGATTCCAGGGATGAGGGACTTTAGTTACCTGGATAGACTGGAGAAGCTGGGGTTGTTCTCCTTGGAACAGAGACGAATGAGAGGAGATTTGATAGAGGTATTCAAAATCATGAAGGATCTCGACAGAATAGATAGAGTGAAACTGTTCCGATTGGCAGAAGGGTCAAGAACCAGAGTAAGTAGATGTAAGGTGATTGGCCAAAGAACCAAAGGTGACATGAGGAAAAACTCTTTTACACAGTGAGTGGTTAGGATCTGGAATGCACTGCCCGAGGGGGTGGTGGAGGCAGATTCAATTGTAGCTTTTGAAAGGGAACTGGATAAATACTTGAAGAGAAAAAGTTTGCAGGGCTACAGGGATAGGGCGGGGGAGTGGGACTAGCTGGATTGCCCTTGCATAGAGCCGGCACGGACTCGATGGGCCGAATGGCCTCCTTCCATGCTGTAACCTTTCTAATATTCTATGATTCTAACACTGGGGTATAGAATTGGTGGGTACAAGTCTGTTAGTTTATAACACTAAGTTACAGTACTGGTGGGTACAGGTCTGTTACGGTATAACACGGGTAGAGTACTGGTGGGTACAGGTCTGTAACTGTGTAACACTGAGTTACAGTACTGGTGCGTACAGGCCTGTTACTGTATAACATAGGGGAGGTGGGTACAGTACAGGGTGGGCACAGGTCTGTCACTGTATAACGCTGGGATACAGTTCTGGTGGGTACAGGTCTGTCACAGTATAACACTGGGGTACAGTATTGGTGGGTACATGTCCATTACTGTGAAAGGTGCTATATAAATGCAAGCTGGTTTGTTCTTTCTTCCCCTCGTTGATTTGTATTTCTGATTCTTCACAGTGCTCCGTCACATGTGGTGAAGGAATTGAGCAAAGACAGATCATATGTCGTGCAAGTGATCAGTGTGACGGTGAGAAGCCAGAAGCTACAAGAGTCTGCAGACTTCCCCCGTGTAGTGGTATGTACCTGTGACTGTGCCCATTCGACAGGCCTAGGGTTACCAACCGTCCAGGATTATCCTGGAGTCTCCAGGAATTAAAGATTATACTCCCGGACACTGCTGCAAGCAACCCGGGAGAAAAATCATAGGGGCATAAGAAAAATTGTGGGTTTTTTTCACTTTCTTTGAGCAATTTTGTTTATTAGTTATAAAATTATTGGAAATGGGGGGGGGGGGGGGGGGAGGTGGTAAGGCTGTTTGACTGGGGCGGGGAGTTTGGAGGTCATGTGCTGAAACCTCCAGGAATACGTCCAACCAGAGTTAGTCATCCCAATCAGGCCTCAACAGCATTTAGGTGTCTTATTACTTGGTGAACTGAACTGAAATGGTTGTCAGCCTCCTAGCTCTGAAAGACTGCATTGAGCTACAGAAAATTAGCCGCATTTTGTACATTCTGGATTCAAACCTATTGCCAAGGGAGGTAAGAAATGGTGGATGATGAATTTTACAAAAACCACAAAATAAGATTTAGGGCTGATTTTCCTGCAACCTCCCTGACCTCTTGTCTTGAGTGTTGTTGTTCCTTTCCAGCACCAGGATTGAGCCTGAAAGCACAACCTTGTTACAGATCAGCTCTGGGCCCTGAGCAGTGCACAGGCTCTGCCTCGAGCAGACCCATTTACTGCCTCGTTGCCACTTACAAATGAATTTTAAAATTTGCTGATGAGATAAGGCAGTTTTAATCACTTAGTATTCAGGGAACGTTACTACATTTTGTAGCTTATTAACATATCATGAGGCAAAGGCTAAAGGCCAATGTTCCTGACCTTTGCCTCAACACAAAGTCATGATGTGGAGATGCCGGTGATGGACTGGGGTTGACAATTGTAAACAATTTTACAACACCAAGTTATAGTCCAGCAATTTTATTTTAAATTCACAAGCTTTCGGAGATTTTCTCCTTCCTCAGGTAAATGTTTCAAGATCTCCTTGAAGCCTACGCATTTATACATATTGAATAATACATGGTGTTTACAGACTGCCTCTGCAACTGCCCGTTGCCAAGGCAATCACCGTGTTCAGACAGAGAGGTGTCATCTGCAGAACCCCCGAATACACATTCAACAAAAAAACAAACAGGGAAAAAAAACAGAGAAAAAAAAAGAGAAAAAAAAACAGAGAGAGAGGCAGAAACATCCGGAAGGCAGAGAGAGCCAGCAAATGACCCATTATATTAAAAACAGATAACATTTGTTCGCTGGTGGGGTAACGTGTAGCGTGACATGAACCCAAGATCCCGGTTCAGGCCGTCCTCATGGGTGCGGAACTTGGCTATCAATTTCTGCTCGACGATTTTGCGTTGTCGTGTGTCTCGAAGGCCGCCTTGGAGTACGCTTACCCGAAGGTCGGTGGATGAATGTCCATGACTGCTGAAGTGTTCCCCGACTGGGAGGGAACCCTCCTGTTTGGCGATTGTTGCGCGGTGTCCGTTCATCCGTTGTCGCAGCGTCTGCATGGTCTCGCCAATGTACCATGCTCTGGGGCATCCTTTCCTGCAACGTATGAGGTAGACAACGTTGGCCGAGTCACAGGAGTATGAACCATGCACCTGGTGGGTGGTGTCATCTCGTGTGATGGTGGTATCTGTGTCGATGATCTGGCATGTCTTGCAGAGGTTACCGTGGCAGGGTTGTGTGGCGTCGTGGACGCTGTTCTCTTGAAAGCTGGGTAGTTTGCTGCGAACGATGGTCTGTTTGAGGTTGGGTGGCTGTTTAAAGGCGAGTAGTGGAGGTGTGGGGATGGCCATAGCGAGGTGTTTGTCCTCATTGATGACATGTTGAAGGCTGCGGAGAACATTGATGACATGTTGAAGGCTGCAAGCCCACGGACAACCTCACGATGCTCCACTTTTCCAGCTTCCACCCTAACCACGTCAAAGAGGCCATCCCCTATGGACAGGCCCTGCGAATACACAGGGTCTGCTCAGACGAGGAGGAACGCGATGGACACCTACAGACGCTGAAAGACGCCCTAGTAAGAACGGGATATGACGCTCGACTCATCGATCGACAGTTCCGACGGGCCACAGCAAAAAATCGCATAGACCTCCTCAGGAGACTAACACGGGACGCAACCAACAGAGTACCCTTTGTCGTCCAGTACTTCCCCGGAGCGGAGAAACTACGCCATGTTCTCCGCAGCCTTCAACATGTCATCAATGAGGACAAACACCTCGCTATGGCCATCCCCACACCTCCACTACTCGCCTTTAAACAGCCACCCAACCTCAAACAGACCATCGTTCGCAGCAAACTACCCAGCTTTCAAGAGAACAGCGTCCACGACGCCACACAACCCTGCCACGGTAACCTCTGCAAGACATGCCAGATCATCGACACAGATACCACCATCACACGAGATGACACCACCCACCAGGTGCATGGTTCATACTCCTGTGACTCGGCCAACGTTGTCTACCTCATACGTTGCAGGAAAGGATGCCCCAGAGCATGGTACATTGGCGAGACCATGCAGACGCTGCGACAACGGATGAACGGACACCGCGCAACAATCGCCAAACAGGAGGGTTCCCTCCCAGTCGGGGAACACTTCAGCAGTCATGGACATTCATCCACCGACCTTCGGGTAAGCGTACTCCAAGGCGGCCTTCGAGACACACGACAACGCAAAATCGTCGAGCAGAAATTGATAGCCAAGTTCCGCACCCATGAGGACGGCCTGAACCGGGATCTTGGGTTCATGTCACGCTACACGTTACCCCACCAGCGAACAAATGTTATCTGTTTTTAATATAATGGGTCATTTGCTGGCTCTCTCTGCCTTCCGGATGTTTCTGCCTCTCTCTCTGTTTTTTTTTCTCTTTTTTTTTCTCTGTTTTTTTTCCCTGTTTGTTTTTTTGTTGAATGTGTATTCGGGGGTTCTGCAGATGACACCTCTCTGTCTGAACACGGTGATTGCCTTGGCAACGGGCAGTTGCAGAGGCAGTCTGTAAACACCATGTATTATTCAATATGTATAAATGCGTAGGCTTCAAGGAGATCTTGAAACATTTACCTGAGGAAGGAGAAAATCTCCGAAAGCTTGTGAATTTAAAATAAAATTGCTGGACTATAACTTGGTGTTGTAAAATTGTTTACAATTGTCAACACAAAGTGGCAACTTTGCAAGAGGAACAAACTGTAACAGATGTAGAAAAGAAAGGACGTGTGATGCAAAGCTACTGAAGGCTGGAGGAACAAAAATTAGAAGGGCTCTTGCAGAACAAAGCCGTGGCCTTTTCAGTGCCAGTGATTGGCAGTGTAAAACCTCTGGGAATGTGAAATGGGCAAGAACATCAGAGCGCAATGCATGCAACACTCCAAAGTCTGCCAAACTAGAAGAAAGGACAGGATACGGAGGTAGATTTAATGCATTTAATAGTGTTAATAAAATTAAAAAATATTTCAATTACAATTTTAAAGACTGCCAGAGAGATGACTGTTAAAATTCACACTGCAGCATGCCTATATTTACTGGATAGCTTTCAAATCTGAGCCATTTATTACAGCTGATGGACTGTAAGCAAAAATTGAACTTAAAGGTAAAGAGTTCTCTATTTGCTTTGGTGAGTCCTTAATGCGGGGAAATCTCCTGCACAGCCATGCAGCTTTTGGTGAAGGATTCTCATCCAAAAATATAAAATATTAACATGAAATCTGCCTCTATAAGGCTCTTTTATTACGTTCAGTGCACCTTAACGAGGTGCGCACTAGTGAGTAAGCACAGCTGCTTCTCCCCAAGTAAACAGAGCATTTAAGTCACTATAACCGGCAACATTGAAATTGACCTTAATGTAAATGGATAATGGTCATCGCATTTTGGCCGATTTAAGCGACTGCCTGTTTTAAACGTGGACGTTTTAAATGGTGGGGACTGCAACTGTGTTGTTCAGCCCATGCAACAATAACCTTTCCTAATCAAATATAACTCGCCTAATCTGGATTTGTGATTTGTGACTGTGTTTGATCCCCAAAATCACAATTTGTGATCCTCCACGGAGTGTGCACACAAACTGGTGGTTGGTCGCAATGATGATGAAACAGGCTGGGGATTGGTTGTGTTGGTGATGAAGCAGGCTGGTGATTGGTTGTGGTGGTGATGAAGCAGGCTGGTGATTGGTTGTGGTGGTGATGAAGCAGGCTGGTGATTGGTTGTGGTGGTGATGAAGCAGGCTGGTGATTGGTTGTGGTGGTGATGAAGCAGACTGCTGTGCTGCGAGATCCTCAGGCTAGCTCCGTCATCGCAGCCTTCTTGGATTTTAAAAATGAAATGTATTTTCAGATTGTAGCCTCACTTATCCAAACTCAGAATGTACCTTCAGTGGTTTCAAAAATACTTCAGAGTTCCACTTGAGCCATTCTTTAACCATCACAATATGAACAAATGAAACAAACAATCACTCAGCATGCATGCATTGCAGTCTGCCTGCCTTGCTATCCCCATGACTTGCACTCTCCATTCATTGCTATCCCCATTCATTGCTATCTCCATTCATTGCTATTCCCATTCTTTGTTATCCCCATTCATTGCTATCCCCATTCATTGCTATCTCCATTCATTGCTATTCCCATTCTTTGTTATCCCCATTCATTGCTATCTCCATTCATTGCTATCCCCATTCATTGCTATCTCCATTCATTGCTATCCCCATTCATTGCTATTCCCATTCATTGCTATCTCCATTCATTGCTATCTCCATTCATTGATATCCTCATTCTTTGTTATCCCCATTCATTGATATTCCTATTCATTGCTATCCCCATTCATTGCTATCTCCATTCATTGCTATCTCCATTCATTGCTATCTCCATTCATTGATATCCCCATTCTTTGCTATTCCCATTCATTGCTATCCCCATTCATTGATATCCCCATTCATTGCTATCCCCATTCTTTGGGAATATCGATGAATGGGGATAACAAAGAATGGGGATAGCAATGAATGGAGATAGCAATGAATGGGGATTACAAAGAATGGGAATAGCAATGAATGGGAATAGCAATGAATGGGAATATCAATGAATGGGGATAACATTCATTGCTATCCCTATTCATTGCTATCCCTAGTCATTGCTATCCCCATTCATTGCTATCCCCATTCATTGCTATCCCCATTCATTGCTATCCCCATTCATTGGTATCCCCATTCATTGCTATCCCCATTCATTGCTATCCCCATTCATTGCTATCCCCATTCTTTGCTATTCCCATTCATTGCTATCCCTATTCATTGCTATCCCCATTCATTGCTATCCCCATTCATTGCTATCCCCATTCATTGCTATCCCCATTCATTGGTATCCCCATTCATTGCTATCCCCATTCATTGCTATCCCCATTCTTTGCTATTCCCATTCATTGCTATCCCCATTCATTGCTGTTCCCATTCTTTGCTATCTTCATACATTGCTATCTCCATACATTGCTTTCCCCCCATGCCTTGCTATCCCCCATGCATTGCTATCCCCATTCATTGCTATCCCCATTCATTACTATCCCTATGCATTGCTTTTCCCATTCATTACTATCCCCATGCATTATAATCCCCATCATTGCCATCCCCCATGCCCTCAATAGAGTCTATTTCCAATACTTGAGCAGTTTCCTCTTGCTGTGGGGTACACACTGTTGCAGCTGTCTACTCTCTCCTCCAATCTACTCCTGCCTGTTCAGTGCGAGATTCTCGTAAGGAAGTACAGTTTGCAGTAAATGAGAATGATACTACAGTGCCAGTATAAGTGTGCTATAGTGACAGTGATATCACAGTTTGTTTTAGATAATACTTTACAAGGTACAATACTAATTTATGACTGACTATGATGATGATACTGTAAGATCATGCAATGTGAACAGTTATTTACACACTGACCTTTTTCACTGCTTCACTGCCTTGTTACAATACATCACAAATAAGAAAATGAAGATTTCCTTTTGGTTCTGATGCTAATGATGAAATTCCCATGGTTGCTAACTTAATAAAAGCACTGCCCCTTTTAAACATAAACATAAACAAAATGAAAGCAAAGAGACGGCACAGACACAATAGGCCAGAATGGCCTCCCTCTGCGCTGTAAAGTTCTCTGGTTCTAAAATGGGAAACAAAGGAGTTTCCGACAAACCCGATAATGTCTTTATATGGCAGCGTGCACTTTCACCCCGTAGGAGATTGGGAACACAGTGTCCTGAACATAGGAACACAGGAACAGGAATAGGTCACTCAGCCTCTCGAGCCTGTTCCGCCATTCAATTAGATCATGGCTGATCTGTCTAACTCCATCTATCCGCCTTGGTTCCGTAACCCTTAATACCTTTGCTGAACAAAATTCTATCAATCTCAGTTTTGATCAGATGACCCATGGAGTGTAATTTAATGCACATTGTACAGATTTTAATTTTTGCGCTCGGGGTATTTTAGACTTCAGTTATTTTGAATAAACTGTTTAATTTTACTTCATTCACCTTGCAGATGAGCCGTGCCTGAGAGACAAGTCTATATTCTGCCAGATGGAAGTGCTTGCACGATATTGCTCCATCCCAGGCTATAACAAGCTCTGCTGTGAATCCTGTAGCAAGCGCAGTAGCACCCTGCCTCCCCCCTTCTTTACAGGCGTGGCTGAGATAGAGGATGTAATGGCTGACGCCGACCACGGGACGGGCCTCGGGATCACACCAACTCATCAGCCCGACTCCACTTCCAGAAGCAGAGGTCCACAAGGCAACAGGTTGGGTAGAGCAAAGAACACCGAGCCCAGTGCAATAACCCCAACACGTGGCAAAACAAAAGGTGTGGATTCCTCCCAGAAAAATACTCCTTCTGCAGCTGGTAGGTCTCACAGATTGGTGGCTTCGCAGCATCAGCTCCATTTAATTCAAGGCAGTGATCACAATCCTACTGCCATCAACAACAGCTCCACAGCTACCCTTTCATCAGACAGCATGGCGAAGACATCGGACAGACATGCTGCGTTACAATCTCCTGTGGTAGAGACATGAAGGAGGATGCTTCCTACATACATCAGACACTTCTGGGGATAAAATTACCATTTAAAAAGAAACTATTGTAGACATCATGGTGCGTGCAGTATTTGAAAAAGGACCTTCTGCAATTCCAGTGAATATAAACTGTCAAGTGTTTTCTTTTTCAAGAAGAGGTGACGTAGTAAGGTGCTGGCACTTTGCTCTTTGTCAATCAATTGGCCAGCATCCAATTTGTTTGGGCTCACTTAAACAAGCACCAAAGATATTCACAATGAAGAGGAAATAACCAGGTCCGCTGGTTATTGTCTTCGTAAAAGATTAAGACTACATTTTGCGCATCAGCTCATGTTTAATAAAAAAATCAAAGCCAGAAATACAAAGAGATGCTAAATTTCTTTAAGGGTTTACAGTGTTGCATTGATACGAAATGGTATACAGTAACTAAAGTCAAATGTTGCTTATTTGTCAGTGAAATAGATATTATTTAAGTCATTTGCAGCTGTTGTTGTAAATACTGTATATGCAAAAGTCAGTATTATGTTTTAAAAATACAGTTTGTTCCATGGGATTTTGTTTACCAATGTTACATAACCATTTCTAAATTTCAGTCTGTACCTGACGTTGAAAAACTGTCCTAATACATTCCACAAATCACAATGAGGAGCGACAGATATAACGATGGGGGGGGGGCGAGAATTACTGGTCCCTTTAACAGTTTAACTTGGCAGTAATTACACGCAGATCTGCCAATCCCTCTGGTGCTAGTAACAGGAAACTGCAAATCTGTAATAAGTGCTGATTTGGAATGACACAGCAGGTCAGTGAGCCCCCATGCAGAAAAAGGCCAGCATAATATTCTGATGAAAGCTTACACTCAAAACAGGACATCTGTCCGTTCTCCTTCCAGATGCCGATGGATCTGCTGTGTCTTTCCAGAATTTTCTGTTCTTGTTGCCTAACACATTAGGTAGTTTTAAATGCCCTTATAAAATCAACTGGTCCTAACCAAAAATCCAGTCACCCAGTTACAGGTTTTGAATGTAAAATGGAGTTTGATTTTCATCCCCAAGGCTAAGATGTTCCAGGGCCTACTTTCTATCACCTCATAGACTCCTTAGCCCACAGGGAAGATTTCTGCCATCAGCAGCGAATATAAAAGATCTCATTTGCGAAAGTAATCTGTTTCTCTTCTATGATCCAATCAGTCATTCATTGTCGTGCATTATTATACAGCACTCGCGTGTGTATGATTGAAAACATCAGGGCCTAGAAATTCAGCCGCCCAACTAAAATATACTTACCTGAATGTGGTGCCAGGAGGGGCAGGAGTGTCACCACTGACAGCCACCACTGTTCCCCACCCCCAAACGGCGTTGCTAGCCCCTCGGCTGCCGCCAACTCTCGATCCAAATGCCCACCCACTTGCTCCTTTTGTCCCCCCCTGAGCTGATCGTCTGCCATTCCCGATCGTCACCTAACCCGATCGCCCCCACTTCCGAGTCGCCCACTGACCTATTCAAGCCCCTTCCCAGTCGCCAGGCCCCCCCTCACCCTCCCCACCCGACCCGATCTCTCCCTTTCCAGGTCACCCACCCGACCCGATCTCTCCCTTTCCAGGTCACCCACCGACCCGATCTCTCCCTTTCCAGGTCGCCCACCAACCCGATTTCTCCCTTTCCAGGTCCCCACCGGCCCGATTTCTCCCTTTCCAGGTCACCCACCGACCTGATCTCTCCCTTTCCAGGTCGCCTACTGACCCGATCTCTCCCTTTCCAGTTTGCCCCCATGCCGGTTGGCCCCTGACTCTATAGCGCACTTTCCCAATCGCCTGCCGATCCGATCACCCTTTCCTGCTTGCCCCGTTCCTGGCCCCCTTTAACCACCTATCTGAGGGCTCTTCCAATCAGCATCACTGATGAGCTGCCTGTTGCTGTCTGCAGCTTGCCGGCTTGATGGTAATGAGGCCCAATGCCCAATTTCGGGTGCACCTCGGGCCTCACCATTCAGGCGCAGGGATTGACCCCTGCATCCCCCGTGCGCCCAAAAATGGGTGGCTCGAATTTCTAGGCCAAAATAATTATTAAAGTGATGTTCTGCCAATATCTCATGAAGTAAATTGCATCAGCGGTGACAAACTACATTTTAGCCACTGAATTGCAGATCAGTGTACAATCAAGATCATTTCTATGCTATGCCGTCTGCACGGGATACAAAACTACAATGGTTATGGGCTAATTTCTTTCCAAAATGACGATGTTGCTGTGACATGCAATATAGAATTTGGATATTCCATTAACAATTGACGAGCAACATTATTGCAAACTTAGAAAGTTACCATAAGACGGAACTGTTTTTTTAAAAAAAATGGTGAGCTGGTAGCATTAAACAAAAACATTGTAATATAAAGAAGCAAATGGGGGACAAAAAGGATAAAGATCAGCTAGTGTGAAGCAATGTCTAGTGCTCCATTATGTAATAAAAAAGGCATAGTTAGGATATAACATTTGGAAGCACATAGTGGTACACTATGGAAGATGTTTGCTATTGTCCTGCTAGTAATCAGATACTTTCCAGTCAACTCAATGCCTTTAAAGAATTGCAGCTACCTTCCTGCAAGGCTTTTGAAGGTTAATGAAGCTAGTGTTTAGTTTGTACAATGACAACCCCTGAGCCTCAGAAAGTTGCATAGAATTTATTTAAGAATCCCCCTTTTACCCCATAAATGGAAATAATATGATTTAATTTTTTTTATTTGCTTTCTTTTGTACAATAATATAGATTCCTGTTTTATTCTGAGTGTACACTACTGATGCTGTTTGTTGTATTGGGGAGCACATAGCAATAAAAGTAACACCCGAGTTTATGTCCTTTGAAGCTATTTGAATTTGTAGTGTTGATTGTGTTTCTGCCATTTCATGTTCCTACCCATTCTTTCTTCGCTATTTATCTGCCTTCTCGTTAGCACCTTGGTAGATCTGGCTCCAAGTTCTTAAACTATTGGGCATTTCAAAATCTTAATAGGGTCATTTGTTGATTATATATTAAAATCGATAAGTGAGTCACAGCATTCCATTTCAAAATGCTACATCAACTGACCCTTAATGGCATTTTTGCATTGCATTTACCTGCAATCCCTGTTATACAAATAGGCAGTGCTGTGATAGGGGTGTTCAGTTATTTGCTGATGGTAATATCGTAACCCCTGATTAAAGATTTCTTCATTTGTGAAGAGATTTTATGTGCAGGTAGGCATCTCACAGTGGTATCCAAAGTCAAATGTAGGCCTTAGCTCACTGGGAGCACTCTCATTTGGGAGTCAGAAAAGCTGTGAGTTCAAGCCCCATCCCAGAGACTTGAGCCCAAAATCTAGGCTGACACTCCAGTGCAATATTGAGGGAGAGCTGCACTGTCGGAGGTGCTGCCTTTTGGATGAGACGTTCAACTGAGGTCTCTCCACGAACACCTCTATTAAATCTCCCAGTAATTTTCTCACTTTAAGGAGAACACTCCCAGCTTCTCCAGTCTCTCCACATAACTGAAGCCCCTCATCTCTAGTAAATCTCCTCTGCACCATCTCCAAGACTTTTACATCCTTCCAATAATTTAGTGCACAGAATTGAACACAATACTCCAGATGAGGCTTAACCCCTGATTTATAAAGGTTTAGCATAACTTCTTTGCTTTTGTACTCTATGCCTCTATTTATAAAGCCCATATATATATATCACTTGTGTTACTTACTGTGTGACATCATCTTGTCCAGAACTGTAATAAGCTAGTGCCACACGAGATTCACATAATTTACACACGTTCTCCTACCTTGCTACAGCTTTGTGCCAACTCCACAATATTAAAAGTTACACCAAAATGGCATCCAATTCAATTCTGTCCAGATACATAGGGCTGAATTTTTCTCTGTGATCTCACCAGGTGGAAAATGGAGCAAAAAGGAGCGGCAAGACCCACCGCTGCCTTCTCATCCTGACCCTTATTCCCCTTTGCCCTGCTGCTGGGACCGCTGCTGGCCATCCGGTCCTGCCCACTGCATGCAAACACTGGTGGGAAGGGGAGCCTGGGTTCTTGGCCCAATTACCTCCCATCTATCCCATTTCTGAAATGTAAATCACCTGAAACCTGCCAGGAGAAGCCTGGCATAGTGCCCAATGTGGCAATAATGACCTTCTCTCTCTCCAAATAGGTCCCAAATACCCACCCAGGAGAGTGGGTCGGGGTGGTGACAAAGTTGGAGGGGTGGGCAGAATTCTGCCCTGCTTCTACCCTGCCGGAAAGAGGAAAATCCAGCCATGGGGTTCGATTTCCCTCAGCATTGGATTTAGTACCAAAATAGCACAAAGGCTGCACTTCTGCTGCCCTGGTGCCCCCCTCTCCCCCCAGCCCCAGCTCAAGTCTCCTGAGTCAAACTCCTTGCACGATTGTGGGCGGTCTCCCGATGCTATTTGCATCTTCTTTTGGAACCCTACCTCTGATTGGAAAGTAAATCAAGTACTATTGCAGCACTTAAGTGGTTGGAACAGCAGCCATTTTGAGTCTTCAGGAGAAGATGATGATGAAGAAGATGTCACAATGCCTCACATTTTAGAGGTTCTGATGGTAGAGATATTGAGAAGGCACAACAAAATTTTTGGTTCTCAGTAAAGGAAACCAGCCAAATCTACTGTCCAGGCCCAATGAAAAGAGAAAGCCAAGGCAATGAGTGCCACCTCCTGAACCTCTCAAAATGCCAATCAATGCATGAAGAAGTTTAATGACCTCACCAGGTCAGCCAACGTTAGACAGCTCCGAAACTAAGTTAAATGCATGTGTATCATTGCCATCACCTGGCCCTCCCTGTGTTGCACATCACGATTTCCAGCCCTGAAACCTCTCTCCAGACACACAAGACCCTTCACACCTTCCTCTTTACCCTACAACTGTGTGCCTTCCTCATGAAGCAGAAGACGGCTTACAATATCAGACAGAGAATTACAACTATGTGAGGACCCCCCACCCCCGTCACCCCAAAACTAATCGGCCCCGTTCCTCTTGAGAAAGAAGCCCTGAACCTGCTGGGTAGATAAATGATAGAACCAGTGGACGATGGCGAATTAGGAGGGGACGTGGGAGCTGCAGGTTTATCAAGAAAATCTAAATGTCTCACCAGTTCCTGTCAGACAACTGAAATCACTTGACAAAAATATTGTTGGCGTGTAACCTTGCAACTTGTGCACAGCTTATTTTTTCCATTTTGCAGTTCAATCACCCACACCAGCATTTCCTTTTTAGCTCCTTCTAGGAGAACACCTCACAGGATCAATTGCCGCAGGAACCGGTGCCTTCTTGCTCCTTCCGCTCCAGTCACGTTTCACTCACCCCATCATTGCTTTCACCCATCAGCCCAGTGAAACCCACTTGGGGTGGATTAATTAGTCTTAGTGACGGCAGATCACACAGTGAAGCAACAAGCACAAGCGGCATGGAGGAGCATAAAGTTTCTGACAAGGAACAAATCATAGCTGGCTGGAGGGACAGAAGATACCTGCCCTTGGCTGAGGAGCCATGGGACACTAATCTCAGAGGTCCAACATTCAAAAGAAGGATTGCCTGCAGAGCATCTAACTCACGTTAACGTAGTTTAGTTGGTGTCCATGAATCCATGAATGTGTGGCAGATGCTGGCTCAGTCAAGGAAGTCCACTAGCCACATCTGGGGCACCATGATGGATGTGTGCACAGTCCTGAGCATGGTAACTCCAGCATGACCTGTAGCAGAGCCCCCCGCCAAAGAAATGTCATTGCTGCTGGCATGACAGCTACAACTGCTGCTTTTGATACTTTAGGTGCCAGATACAAAAGGAAGATCTCTCCTGGTCTCCAAAAAATTGGGTGGGATTCAGATAAGTATCTCTGAGGGCTTCAGAGAGCTGATTGGACCCATCTGCTTTCATGTTGATCAAAGGCCATTTGGAACCCATACCCAATACTACTGGCCTAGCAGGTATGTATACGGGTGAATGCCCTCCCACCAGCTCCCTCAAATGCCTGAACATGTGGGAATAGGCAGCCAGGGCATCAGCAACCTTGCCATGGCTCAGGACATGCAGCCTTCAGCAGGTCCCTTTGGGATCTTCACGGCTCTGAGACAAGAGCCCCCTCATCCCCTATGGTTCCTTCTGGCGCCATGGCTGGAAAATATCAGTCATGTATCTCCCGACCCTAATGTCGCACTTAGGAGAAGTAGAAGGCTGGGATTGAAGGTTTATAGTCACATAGGCACCCCAGGAGAGGACACGGTACTAGGATCAGTTATTTGAATGTGTATATCAAACACTGCCACCAAAAACAATGTTTTAGAATGATTTGTTGAAAGCAGGACGGCATTCTTGTGCTAATATGGAGGGTTCGCAAAAGAGTCTCATGTGATTACTTATTGAGGAAGCAATTGTAATTTGTGACTCTGATGGAATGACTAGGAATGCAATGGGCAGAGATGCATTTTATCTGAAGTTGTCCCCTATAATTAAGGCCAGTATCTGGCAGTTTATCCTTCTGGTCCTGATCTTCTTGCAAGGACTTGTCAAGCTCATCATAGGATCATAGAATGAAACAGCACAGAAGGAGGCCATTTGGCCCATCGTGCCTGTGCTGGCTCTTTGAAAGAGCTATCCAATTAGTCCCATTGCACTGCCCTTTCCTCATAGCCCTGCAAACTTTTCGCCTTCAAGTATTTATCCAATTCCGTTTTGAAAGTTATTATTGAATCTTCTTCCTCCACACTTTTTAAGCAGTGAATTCCAAATCATAACAGCTCGCTGTGTAAAAAAAATTCTCCTCATCTCGCCTCTGGTTCTTTTGCCAATTACCTTAAATCTGTGTCCTCTGGTTACCGACCCTTCTGCCACTGGAAACAGTTTCTCATTATTTACTCGATCAAACCCCTTCATGATTTTGAACACCTCTATTAAATCTTCCCTTAACCTTCTCTGCTCTAAGGAGAGCAACCCCAGCTTCCCTAATTTCTCCATGTAATTGAAGTCCTGCATCCTAGTACCATTCTAGTAAATCTCCTCTGTATCATCTCTAAGGCATTAACATCCTACTAAAATGTAGTGCCTAGAATTGAACACAATACACCAGCTGGGGCCTAATTAGTGATTTATAAAGGTTTATCATAACTTCCTTGCTTTTGTACTCTATGCCTCTGTTTATAAAGCCAAGGATCCCATATGCTTTTTTGACAGCCTTCCCAACTTGTCCTGCCACCTTCAAAGGGTTGTTTATATACACTCCCAGGTCTCTCTGTTCCTGCACCCCCTTTAAAATTTTACCATTTAGTTTCTATTGTCATGACCCTGCTAGCTCCGGTCATCTTCCCTGTATCCCTCTGGGTCTGTTACAGCATGACCTTTTCTGACGGCTAAATTGCGGATCATGCATTAGACCACAAGAATCCTGGAGAACCTGGTGGGACCGTACTGGAGGCTTCTCCCTCCATCGATCAAGGCACTTGGAGTGAGCCTTTAGAATGTCAATGGTCTGCTCCATAGCTTTCGTTGTGCTATCCATAGCACAACATTCCTCACTGCATCTTATCTGTTCGGGGGTTATAAGGTTTTACAGAGGAGTCCTGAGCCACTGCTGTAAGCTCTTGTCCCTGAGCAGCCAACTGGACCCATAACCTGGGTTGGTGAACAATGCTGAGATTTTTGACTTTCTTAGGATGAAGGAACCATGACTGCTTCCTGGATAGCAGACGTTCAAATGAATGATGATGTTCTCAGCATCACATACGAGCTACACATTAAACGAACAAACCCCTTTTCTGTTCACATAATGCATTGGGTTCTATAAGGGTGCATGTATGGAATGTGTGTCCTGTCATCGACCGCCTGGGCCTGGAGAAATCCTTGCCCTCTGAAAAATTGTATCTCCCTTTCTTGCTGATGGGCCATATCCATTAGAAAGGAGATAAAGGGCCTGATTTTAGCAGGCCTGCGGGTTTCCGGCGGGTTGGGTTTCGGGTGCGTGGCCTTCACGCCCGGTGAAATTAGTGGGTTGCCCGCGCGATCGTAGCAGGCAATGCACTAATTGGAGCCACTTACCTGCTCTTCTGGGCTCCGCGCTGCTGGTCTGCGCGTCGGGCGGGCTGCGCATGCGCAGTACGATCTGTCAGCTGGAGGCTCTCTAGTTAAAGGGGCAGTCCTCCACTGACAGATGCTGCAACCAATGGAACAAATTACAGCATGGAGCAGCCCAGGGGGAAGGCTGCTCCCAGTTTAATGATGCCTCACCCCAGGTATCATCAGATGGGGTGAGGAGGAGGGGGAGGACAGAGATCTTCCACCCGGCGGGCGGGAGGAAGCAGCCCACCTCTGCCACCAAGAAGGCCTGGCTCAAGGTGGCAGAGGGGGTCACCTGCACCACTAACATATCGCCCACCTGCATACAGTGCAGGAGGCGCTCCAATGACCTCAGTAGGTCAGCCACAGTGAGAACACGTAGTCTTTCCCCTACACTCCATCTGCCACAACACTGCCCCCACCCCACATCTCCTTCGGCACCACCAACACTACTCTGTCACATCACCCCTCATACCCACTCAAACCCCATCTTCATCTTACCTGCACCTACTCACCTCGCCAGTACTCACCCGCCACTAACACGCAACCCAATCCTCATACAATCTCATGGCTCTATCCCATACTCACCCTCTCGTGCATCTCTCTCACGGCCAGCCTCACTCAACCTGCCACCACCTGTGCTGCAGCCACAGGGCATGCATCACATATGTGCAGTAGGCAGCGTATGGCAAACGTGTCGTGAGCATGAAGGGGATGCACAAGGGTGTCTGAGGGTTTGCCATGGGTGTTACCTATATTGAATTTCAGAGCAACAAACATCACACATTATATTGGCACCACCACTGCCATGTCTCCGCGAATCCTGTCTGTTGTGTCCAATAATGCCCGCTCCTGGGTATCACTATGAGGACCCACCACTGATGCCACCCATTGTGTTATTGCAGAGTAGGTGCAGGTGTATTTGCAGGGCTCTTCCGCGCAGACGACTGAGAGACATCGGCGGTGTACCCGGCGGCACCCTGGAAGGATGCGGAGGAGAAGTTGTGGAGGGCAGTGGTGACTTTGGCAGCGACAGGTAAGCAGATGGTGCTGGGGCCAGCCAGGAGCAGCTCGGCATGAAAGAGCCTGCAGATCTCCACGACTACATGTCGAGTGAATCTGCGCCTCCGTGTGCACTGCTGCTCGGAGAGGTCCGGGGAGCTGCGCCTCGGTCTGTGGACCCTGTGGCGAGGGTAGTGCCCTCTGCGACGCGTCTCTCTCTGCGGTAACCCTCCCTCCTGCTGTACAGGTGGATGTGTCACAGCACTCTGTTGTGGAGCTCCACGTGTCAGAGGTGGACGGCGTGGATGGCGAGGCTGGTGATGCTGTTCGCCCTCCGAGGGGGTCATGACTGCAGCTACGGCGGCCCCCATCCGCAATATGTACATCTGAGGGGGTCCGCAAGGTAGGCACATGTCTCCGGACCCCGGGGTGAATGTGCAGGTTGGTGACTTTGACCGTCCGGAGGGGGGTGGTGGAGGCCACACTTTGTCCCAAGTGACAGAGCGGCCTCCTGCAATGGGTGAAGGTCTCCCCCCCCCCACCTGTCAAATGGACCTTTGCAGCTGCCACAGGCTGACGGCTGCAACACGTCCAGTTCAACTAGGACTGTTTCCCCCAGTGTGTGAAACAGTCCCATGTTTCCCCAAAATTACACACAGTCCCTTAATCAGGTCAGTTAATGACCTGAACAAGCAAAATAAATAACCTCAAGTGGCATCCCGCTGGCTTTAATTGCCTGCGGGATTCCCACCATCGGGGGCCACGCACGCACCCCCGCACGTCATCGGGGAACCCGGAAGTGGGCGGGATCATGGCGAGATCCCGTCACGTGACTGGATATCGGGATTTTCGGTGCCCACCCGCTGGAAACCCACAGGAAACCCGACGGTAAAATCGAGCCCAAACTCTGCTTCTTTCTTAAACAGAGCATCCATTACCTGCTTTAGGCAGCAGAGAGCTGCTGATTGATTAAGACTACACATATCCCCCAATGTTGTCTGGACTGATTGTCTGGTGTAGGAATTGAGTGCTACTTTCACTTTGATTACCACAGGTAGTGTCCTGGCTCAGGCTCCAGGTCCAGGGCACAACTTTGTAATGGTCTCCCAAGAGGAAAGCCCAGCCTTCTGATGCATTGGCATCTATGCAAGTTCAGATGGGAGAGTCCAAGGCTGGAATCATGGTGCAGCGGGTATCTACAGGTTGGTGCTAACTGGTGCCTATAGGTTCCTTACCAATCTCTTCATCCTCCTCTTCAGAATCATGTTGGTAGTGAGGCTATAGCTATCAGGGTCCAGAGATGCCAAAATCCAACAGTTCCCAAAATCAAGTTCAAAAGTTTTCAGGGCAATAAACTTCCCCAGTAAATGGTTCATAGAAACAAAAAGTCCAAAGTGGTCGCATCTAGCATTTCTGGTTTGCTAGTGCTTCAATCAAACTGCAACACCACCTTTATAGTGGCATTGATTTTGAGAAGGTGGGAAGATTTGGGAGAGGAAAATTGCATGTTGCATGTTGTACACTCATTGCATAACGATTTTTATGTCGGTATGGGTGTTGAACTGGCACAAAAGGAATCTGTGAATGGATTGGATGAAAATCAAACAAATATTCTTATGTATCGAAAGAATCATAGAATCATAAAATCATAGAAAGGTTGCGCACGGCAGGAGGCCAATCAGCCCATCAAGTCCATGCCAGCTCTATGCAAGAGTTTTTTCAGCCGGCAAGGACAAGATGGGCCGAATGGCCTCCTTCTGTGCCGTAACTTTCTATGATTCTATGATTTCTATGAAGAGCAATCCAGCTAGTCCCACTCCCCTGCCCTATCCCTGTAACCCTGCATTTTTTTTCCTTTCAAGTACTTATCCAGTTCCCTTTTGAAGGCCATGATTGAATCTGCCTCCACCACCCCCTCGGGCAATGCATTCCAGATCATAACCACTCACTGTGTAAAAACGTTTTTCCTTATATCATCTTTGGTTCTTTTGCCAATCACCTTAAATCTATTTACTCTGATTCTTGACCCTTCTGCCAAAGGGAACAGTTTCTCTCTATCTACTCTCTGTAGACCCTTCATGATTTTGAATACCTCTATCAAATCTCCTCTCAACCTTCTCTGTTCCAAGGAGAACAACCCCAGCTTCTCCAGTCTATCCACGTAACTAAAGTCCCTCATCCCTGGAATCATTCTAGTAAATCTCTTCTGCACTCTCTTTAAGGCCTTCACATCTTTCCTAATGTGCGGTGCCCAGAACTGGACACAATACTCCGGTTGTGGTCTAACGAGTGTTTTATAAAGGTTTATCATGACTTCCTTGCTTTTGTACTCCATTTATAAAGCCCAAGATCCCTTCTGATTTTTAAACAGTTTCTCAACCCGCCCTGCCCCTGCAACGATTTGTGTACATATACCCCCAGATCTGTACCCCTTTTAGAATTGTGCCCTCTAGCTTATATTGCCTCTCCTCATTCTTCCTACTGAAATGTATCACCTCGCAATTATCTGCGTTAAATTTCATCTGCCACATGTCCGCCCATGCCACCAGCCTGTCTATATCCTCTTGAAGTCTATCACTATCCTCCTCACTGTTCACTACACGTCCAAGTTTTGTGTCATCTGCAAATTTAGAAATTGTGCCCTGTACACCCAAGTCCAAGTCATTAATATATATCAAGAAAAGCAGTGGTCCTCGTACCAACCCCTGGGGAACACCACTGTACACCTCCCTACAGTCTGAAAAACAACTGTTCACCACTACTCTCTGTTTCCTGTTACTTAGCCAATTCTATATCCATGCTGCTACTGCCCCTTTTATTCCATGGGCTTCAATCTTGATGACAAGTCTATTATGTGGCACTTTATCAAACGCCTTTTGAAAGTCCATATACACCATATTAACTGCATTAGCCTCATCTACCCTCTCTGTTACCTGATCAAAAAACTCTATCAATTTAGTTAAACATGATTTGCCTTTAACAAATCCGTGCTGGCTTTCCCCAATCAATCCACATTTGTCCAAATGACTGTTAATTCTGTCCCGGATTATTGTTTCTAAAATTTTCCCCACCACTGAGGCTAAACTGACTGGCCTGTAGTTGCTGGGTTTATCCTTACACCCTTTTTTGAACAAGGGTGTAACATTCGCAATTCTCCAGTCCTCTGGCACCACACCCATATCTAAGGATTTTTGAAAGATTATGGACAGTACCTCCGCAACTTCCTCCCTTACTTCCCTCAGCAACCTAGAATACATCCCATCCTGACCAGGTGACTTATCTACAGTACAGCTAACCTTTCTAGTACCTCGTCATTATCAATTTTTAGTCCATCCAGTATCTCAACTATATCTTCCTTTATTGAGACTCTGGCAGCATCTTTTTCTTTGGTAAAGACAGATGTAAAGTACTCAATTAGAACCTCAGCCATGCCCTCTGCCTCCATGAGTAGATTTCCTTTTTGGTCCCTAATTGGTCCCACCCCTCCTCTTACTACCCGTTTACTGTTTACATGCCTAGAGAAGACCTTTGGAATCCCTTTTATGTTTACCGCCAGTCTATTTTCATACTCTCTCTTTGCCCCTCGTATTTCCTTTTTCACTTTTGCTCTGCACTTTCTATATTCTGCCTGGTTCACACTTGTATTATCAACCTGACATCTGTCATACGCCCCTTTTTTCTGCTTCATCTTACTCTCTATCTTTTTTGTCAAACAGGGAGCTCTGGCTTTAGTTGCCCTACCTTTCCCCCTCGTGGGAATGTCCCTAGACTGTACCCAAACCATCTCCTGTTTAAAGGCCGCTCATTGTTCTCTAACAGTTTTGCCTGCCAATCTTTGTTTCCAATTTTCCCGGGCCAGATCTGTTCTCATCCCACTGAAATTGGCCCTCCTCCAATTGAATATTTTTACTTTAGAATGGTCCATGTCCTTTTCCGTAGCAATTCTAAACCTTATGATACTATGATCGCTGTTCCCTAAATGTTCCCCCACTGACACTTGCTCCGCTTGGCCTGCCTCATTCCCCAAAACCAAATCCAGCAATGCCTCCTTCCTCGTTGGGCTGGAAATGTAATGGTCAAGAAAGTTCTCCTGAACACACTTCAAAAATTCTTCCACCTCTTTGCCCATAATATTATTACTGTCCCAGTCTATATTAGGATCGTTGAAGTCCCCCGTTATCACTACCCTATGGCTTTTGCCCCTCTGTAATTTCCCTGCAAATCTGCTCCTCTATATCCTTCCCACTAGTTGGTGGCCTAAAGAGATCGGGGAATGAATTTGGGCATGCTGGCATTCATCCTGAAAGCATTATTGGGCAGTGGAGAGCATCAGCAGGATTGGAAGGTAGCAAACAAGATACCTCTATTTAAAATAGATAAAGATCTGACCCAGGTAACTACAGGCCCATTGGCCTAATATAATAACAGGTTAAAAATGATGGAAATAGAAGAAAGAAAGATTTGAATTTATTTAACACCTTTCATGACCTCAGGATGTCCCAAAGTGCTTTTCAGCCAATGAAGTACTTTTGAAGTGCAGTCACTGTTGTAATGTAGGAAACACAGCAGCCAATTTGCATATAGCAAGATCCCACAAACAGCAATGTTATAATGACCAGATAATCTGTCTTTCTTAGTGATGTTGGCTGAGGGATAAATATTGGCCAGGACACTAGGGAGAACTCCTCTGCTCTTGTTCGAAATAGTTCCATGGGTTCTTTTACATCCACCAGGGAGGGCAAACGGGGCCTAGGATAAACGTCTCATCTGAAAGACAACACCTCCGACATTGCAGCACTCCCTCAGCACTGCACTGGAGTGTCAGCCTAGATTTTGTACTCAAGTCTTTGAAAACAACTTGATGAAAATAATGCCCCCAAATTTCCTCTGGGGTTTTGCCAGACTCCCACGATAACTCCGACAAGAATCCAGCAGAATTTACTAGAAAATGGCAGGGGCTCAATTGGTCTTGTAAAGGGCAAAACCTTCCCCCACCCCTTAAAAGATCAATGATGTCAGGGGAGAACTCCAAGAACAAGGATTTCTATGCCGGGAATTTCCCTTCCCAGATTCAGTTGGGACCTGGCACAGGACTGGGGGCTGGCATGCCCAGTGAGATGAAAAAGACCAGCCTTTAAGTGGGTGCTAGTGGACCAAAGAGGAGATGGCTAGGGTCTCAGTGGGGGTGGGGGGGGGGGGAGGGGGCTTATCAATGTAAACTATTTAACATTGGTTGAAAAGATGTGTATCATAAGTATACAATAAATGAGAACGAATCAGCACTTGGAGATTTAGACTGCAATTATGTTGCACTTGATCCACACTGAAAGACAGAGGGACATTGATCATCCAGAAGTCATGGATCATGTCAGAACCAATGACATAGGAAAGAGTAGAATAATGATGTTACAGTGGTCTTACTGGGGTAGGAACCAAACTAAGGAGCAAGGTTCAAAGGTAGAAATCTCTAGATTACTTCTGATGTCACATACTGGGCTACCGAGGGAGGAGAGGATTAGAGATGTCAATCTGTGGTTTAAGAAATGATGCAGAAGAGAGGTTTGTAGATTCCTGGAGTATTGGGCAAATTCTGGGAAAAACAAGCGAAATGGGTGATTCTTCATTTGAACCAAAATGGCAGCAATGTTCTTGTGAAGAGAATGATTTTGATACTGGGGGAGAATTTAAACTTTAAAGGCAGGGGTAGGACACACAAGGCAGACTAAAAACTAGAAAGATTGATGAGCGTTGAAGCTCCTAAGATGTTAACTATAGATAAAGAAGACTTCAAGAGTGGCAATGGGGAGAGGGATAAGCCAGATAGCACTAGAGAGATTAGGAGGGAGTGATAATGAGATTTACCTTAGATGGGACAAAAGAGGAACAAATAAAAATTATAATAGTGAGAAAAAGAAAAGCAGTGAAGGAGAAAACATCACTGATCACAGGAACAGAAAGGGCACAAATATGGATCATGTCAATGCAAGAAGAATAAAAAATAAAATTGGGGAATTTGAAGCGACAATTCCAGTAGAAAAATATGAAATCATTGCTTTAACTGAAATGTGACTTCACCCAGGGGATAAGGGGGACTAAAGATTTGGTTTAGAACATTTTTAGAAGGGAAGGGAATGCAGAAAGGGAGGGGTGTGGGATTATTGATTAAGGAAGGGGTATCGGTATTAGAAAGGGAGGGGTACAGTATCATTGATTGGGGAAGGGGTATCGGTATTAGAAAGGGAGGGGTACAGTATCATTGATTGAGGAAGGGGTATCGGTATTAGAAAGGGAGGGGTACAGTATCATTGATTGAGGAAGGGGTATCGGTATTAGAAAGGGAGGGGTACAGTATCATTGATTGAGGAAGGGGTATCGGTATTAGAAAGGGAGGGGTACAGTATCATTGATTGAGGAAGGGGTATCGGTATTAGAAAGGGAGGGGTACAGTATCATTGATTGGGGAAGGGGTATCGGTATTAGAAAGGGAGGGGTACAGCATTATTGATTGAGGAAGGGGTATTGGTATTAGAAAGGGAGGGGTACAGTATCATTGATTGGGGATGGGGTATCGGTATTAGAAAGGGAGGGGTACAGTATCATTGATTGAGGAAGGGGTATTGGTATTAGAAAGGGAGGGGTACAGTATCATTGATTGGGGATGGGGTATCGGTATTAGAAAGGGAGGGGTACAGTATCATTGATTGAGGAAGGGGTATCGGTATTAGAAAGGGAGGGGTACAGTATCATTGATTGGGGAAGGGGTATCGGTATTAGAAAGAGAGGGGTACAGCATTATTGATTGGGGAAGGGGTATTGGTATTAGAAAGGGAGGGGTACAGTATTATTGATTGAGGAAGGGGTATTGGTATTAGAAAGGGAGGGGTACAGTATCATTGATTGAGGAAGGGGTATTGGTATTAGAAAGGGAGGGGTACAGTATCATTGATTGGGGAAGGGGTATCGGTATTAGAAAGGGAGGGGTACAGTATCATTGATTGGGGAAGGGGTATCGGTATTAGAAAGGGAGGGGTACAGTATCATTGATTGAGGAAGGGGTATCGGTATTAGAAAGGGAGGGGTACAGTATCATTGATTGGGGAAGGGGTATCGGTATTAGAAAGGGAGGGGTACAGTATCATTGATTGAGGAAGGGGTATCGGTATTAGAAAGGGAGGGGTACAGTATCATTGATTGGGGAAGGGGTATCGGTATTAGAAAGGGAGGGGTACAGTATCATTGATTGAGGAAGGGGTATCGGTATTAGAAAGGGAGGGGTACAGTATCATTGATTGGGGAAGGGGTATCGGTATTAGAAAGGGAGGGGTACAGTATCATTGATTGGGGAAGGGGTATCGGTATTAGAAAGGGAGGGGTACAGTATCATTGATTGGGGAAGGGGTATCGGTATTAGAAAGGGAGGGGTACAGTATCATTGATTGGGGAAGGGGTATCGGTATTAGAAAGGGAGGGGTACAGTATCATTGATTGAGGAAGGGTATCGGTATTAGAAAGGGAGGGGTACAGTATCATTGATTGGGGAAGGGGTATCGGTATTAGAAAGGGAGGGGTACAGTATCATTGATTGGGGATGGGGTATCGGTATTAGAAAGGGAGGGGTACAGTATCATTGATTGAGGAAGGGGTATCGGTATTAGAAAGGGAGGGGTACAGTATCATTGATTGAGGAAGGGGTATCGGTATTAGAAAGGGAGGGGTACAGTATCATTGATTGAGGAAGGGGTATCGGTATTAGAAAGGGAGGGGTACAGTATCATTGATTGAGGAAGGGGTATCGGTATTAGAAAGGGAGGGGTACAGTATCATTGATTGAGGAAGGGGTATCGGTATTAGAAAGAGAGGGGTACAGTATCATTGATTGGGGAAGGGGTATCGGTATTAGAAAGGGAGGGGTACAGTATCATTGATTGGGGAAGGGGTATCGGTATTAGAAAGAGAGGGGTACAGCATTATTGATTGGGGAAGGGGTATTGGTATTAGAAAGGGAGGGGTACAGTATCATTGATTGGGGAAGGGGTATCGGTATTAGAAAGGGAGGGGTACAGTATCATTGATTGGGGAAGGGGTATCGGTATTAGAAAGGGAGGGGTACAGTATCATTGATTGGGGAAGGGGTATCGGTATTAGAAAGGGAGGGGTACAGTATCATTGATTGGGGAAGGGGTATCGGTATTAGAAAGGGAGGGGTACAGTATCATTGATTGAGGAAGGGGTATCGGTATTAGAAAGGGAGGGGTACAGTATCATTGATTGGGGAAGGGGTATCGGTATTAGAAAGGGAGGGGTACAGTATCATTGATTGAGGAAGGGGTATCGGTATTAGAAAGGGAGGGGTACAGTATCATTGATTGAGGAAGGGGTATCGGTATTAGGAAGGGAGGGGTACAGTATCATTGATTGAGGAAGGGGTATCGGTATTAGAAAGAGAGGGGTACAGTATCATTGATTGAGGAAGGGGTATCGGTATTAGAAAGGGAGGGGTACAGTATCATTGATTGGGGAAGGGGTATCGGTATTAGAAAGGGAGGGGTACAGTATCATTGATTGAGGAAGGGGTATCGGTATTAGAAAGGGAGGGGTACAGTATCATTGATTGTGGAAGGGGTATCGGTATTAGAAAGGGAGGGGTACAGTATCATTGATTGGGGAAGGGGTATCGGTATTAGAAAGGGAGGGGTACAGTATCATTGATTGGGGAAGGGGTATCGGTATTAGAAAGGGAGGGGTACAGTATCATTGATTGAGGAAGGGTATCGGTATTAGAAAGGGAGGGGTACAGTATCATTGATTGGGGAAGGGGTATCGGTATTAGAAAGGGAGGGGTACAGTATCATTGATTGGGGAAGGGGTATCGGTATTAGAAAGGGAGGGGTACAGTATCATTGATTGAGGAAGGGTATCGGTATTAGAAAGGGAGGGGTACAGTATCATTGATTGAGGAAGGGGTATCGGTATTAGAAAGGGAGGGGTACAGTATCATTGATTGGGGAAGGGGTATCGGTATTAGAAAGGGAGGGGTACAGTATCATTGATTGGGGAAGGGGTATCGGTATTAGAAAGGGAGGGGTACAGTATCATTGATTGGGGAAGGGGTATCGGTATTAGAAAGGGAGGGGTACAGTATCATTGATTGAGGAAGGGGTATCGGTATTAGAAAGGGAGGGGTACAGTATCATTGATTGGGGAAGGGGTATCGGTATTAGAAAGGGAGGGGTACAGTATCATTGATTGGGGAAGGGGTATCGGTATTAGAAAGGGAGGGGTACAGTATCATTGATTGGGGAAGGGGTATCGGTATTAGAAAGGGAGGGGTACAGTATCATTGATTGGGGAAGGGGTATCGGTATTAGAAAGGGAGGGGTACAGTATCATTGATTGAGGAAGGGTATCGGTATTAGAAAGGGAGGGGTACAGTATCATTGATTGAGGAAGGGGTATCGGTATTAGAAAGGGAGGGGTACAGTATCATTGATTGGGGAAGGGGTATTGGTATTAGAAAGGGAGGGGTACAGTATCATTGATTGGGGAAGGGGTATCAGTATTAGAAAGGGAGGGGTACAGTATCATTGATTGGGGAAGGGGTATCGGTATTAGAAAGGGAGGGGTACAGTATCATTGATTGAGGAAGGGGTATCGGTATTAGGAAGGGAGCGGTACAGTATCATTGATTGAGGAAGGGGTATCGGTATTAGAAAGGGAGGGGTACAGTATCATTGATTGAGGAAGGGGTATCGGTATTAGAAAGGGAGGGGTACAGTATCATTGATTGAGGAAGGGGTATCGGTATTAGAAAGGGAGGGGTACAGTACCATTGATTGAGGAAGGGGTATCGGTATTAGGAAGGGAGGGGTACAGTATCATTGATTGGGGATGGGGTATCGGTATTAGAAAGGGAGGGGTACAGTATCATTGATTGAGGAAGGGGTATCGGTATTAGAAAGGGAGGGGTACAGTATCATTGATTGGGGAAGGGGTATCGGTATTAGAAAGGGAGGGGTACAGTATCATTGATTGAGGAAGGGGTATCGGTATTAGAAAGAGAGGGGTACAGTATCATTGATTGAGGAAGGGGTATCGGTATTAGAAAGGGAGGGGTACAGTGTCATTGATTGAGGAAGGGGTATCGGTATTAGAAAGGGAGGGGTACAGTATCATTGATTGAGGAAGGGGTATCGGTATTAGAAAGGGAGGGGTACAGTATCATTGATTGGGGAAGGGGTATCGGTATTAGAAAGGGAGGGGTACAGTATCATTGATTGAGGAAGGGGTATCGGTATTAGAAAGGGAGGGGTACAGTATCATTGATTGTGGAAGGGGTATCGGTATTAGAAAGGGAGGGGTACAGTATCATTGATTGGGGAAGGGGTATCGGTATTAGAAAGGGAGGGGTACAGTATCATTGATTGGGGAAGGGGTATCGGTATTAGAAAGGGAGGGGTACAGTATCATTGATTGAGGAAGGGTATCGGTATTAGAAAGGGAGGGGTACAGTATCATTGATTGGGGAAGGGGTATCGGTATTAGAAAGGGAGGGGTACAGTATCATTGATTGGGGAAGGGGTATCGGTATTAGAAAGGGAGGGGTACAGTATCATTGATTGAGGAAGGGTATCGGTATTAGAAAGGGAGGGGTACAGTATCATTGATTGAGGAAGGGGTATCGGTATTAGAAAGGGAGGGGTACAGTATCATTGATTGGGGAAGGGGTATCGGTATTAGAAAGGGAGGGGTACAGTATCATTGATTGGGGAAGGGGTATCGGTATTAGAAAGGGAGGGGTACAGTATCATTGATTGGGGAAGGGGTATCGGTATTAGAAAGGGAGGGGTACAGTATCATTGATTGAGGAAGGGGTATCGGTATTAGAAAGGGAGGGGTACAGTATCATTGATTGGGGAAGGGGTATCGGTATTAGAAAGGGAGGGGTACAGTATCATTGATTGGGGAAGGGGTATCGGTATTAGAAAGGGAGGGGTACAGTATCATTGATTGGGGAAGGGGTATCGGTATTAGAAAGGGAGGGGTACAGTATCATTGATTGGGGAAGGGGTATCGGTATTAGAAAGGGAGGGGTACAGTATCATTGATTGAGGAAGGGTATCGGTATTAGAAAGGGAGGGGTACAGTATCATTGATTGAGGAAGGGGTATCGGTATTAGAAAGGGAGGGGTACAGTATCATTGATTGGGGAAGGGGTATTGGTATTAGAAAGGGAGGGGTACAGTATCATTGATTGGGGAAGGGGTATCAGTATTAGAAAGGGAGGGGTACAGTATCATTGATTGGGGAAGGGGTATCGGTATTAGAAAGGGAGGGGTACAGTATCATTGATTGAGGAAGGGGTATCGGTATTAGGAAGGGAGCGGTACAGTATCATTGATTGAGGAAGGGGTATCGGTATTAGAAAGGGAGGGGTACAGTATCATTGATTGAGGAAGGGGTATCGGTATTAGAAAGGGAGGGGTACAGTATCATTGATTGAGGAAGGGGTATCGGTATTAGAAAGGGAGGGGTACAGTACCATTGATTGAGGAAGGGGTATCGGTATTAGGAAGGGAGGGGTACAGTATCATTGATTGGGGATGGGGTATCGGTATTAGAAAGGGAGGGGTACAGTATCATTGATTGAGGAAGGGGTATCGGTATTAGAAAGGGAGGGGTACAGTATCATTGATTGGGGAAGGGGTATCGGTATTAGAAAGGGAGGGGTACAGTATCATTGATTGAGGAAGGGGTATCGGTATTAGAAAGAGAGGGGTACAGTATCATTGATTGAGGAAGGGGTATCGGTATTAGAAAGGGAGGGGTACAGTGTCATTGATTGAGGAAGGGGTATCGGTATTAGAAAGGGAGGGGTACAGTATCATTGATTGGGGAAGGGGTATCGGTATTAGGAAGGGAGGGGTACAGTATCATTGATTGGGGAAGGGGTATCGGTATTAGGAAGGGAGGGGTACAGTATCATTGATTGAGGAAGGGGTATTGGTATTAGAAAGGGAGGGGTACAGTATCATTGATTGAGGAAGGGGTATCGGTATTAGAAAGGGAGGGGTACAGTATCATTGATTGGGGAAGGGGTATCGGTATTAGGAAGGGAGGGGTACAGTATCATTGATTGAGGAAGGGGTATCGGTATTAGAAAGGGAGGGGTACAGTATCATTGATTGAGGAAGGGGTATCGGTATTAGAAAGGGAGGGGTACAGTATCATTGATTGGGGAAGGGGTATCGGTATTAGGAAGGGAGGGGTACAGTATCATTGATTGGGGAAGGGGTATCGGTATTAGAAAGTGTAGGAATTCAGAAGTGACACCAAAGTTGGTACAACGGTTCTTTATTTCAAACAAAATTAGAGGTGCAAAAACTATCATGTAGTTGTGATAACAGGGAACTGCAACTATCCTAATATAGACTTGGATAGTAATAATATAAGGGGCAAAGAGGGGGAGGAATTTTTGAAGTGTGTTCAGGAGAACTTTCTTGACCAGTACGTTTCCGGCCCAATGAGGAAGGAGGCATTGCTGGACTAGGTTCTGGGGAATGAGGCGGACCAAGTGGAGCAAGTGTCAGTGGGGAACATTTAGGGAACATCGATCATAATATCATAAGGTTTAGAATAGCTATGGAAAAGGACATGGACCATTCTAAAGTAAAAATACTCAATTGGAGGAGGGCCATTTTCAGTGGGATGAGAACAGATCTGGCCCGGGTAAATTGGAATCAAAGATTGGCAGGCAAAACTTTAATTGAACAATGGGTGGCCTTTAAGCAGGAGATGGCTCATGTACAATCTAGGTACATTCCCACAAGGGAGAAGGGTAGGACAACTAAAGCCAGAGCTCCCTGGATGACAAAAGAGATAGAGAGTAAGATGAAGCAGAAAAAAGGGGCGTATGACAGATGTCAGGTTTATAACACAAGTGAGAACCAGGCTGAATATAGAAATCTCAGAGGGTAAGTGAAAAAGGAAGGAAGAGGGGCAAAGAGAGAGTATGAGAACAGGCTGGCGGCCAACATTAAAGGGATTCCAAAAGTCTTCGCTAGACATGTAAACAGTAAATGAGTAGTAAGAGAAGGGGTTCGGCTGATCATGGACTGAAAAGGAGATCTACTCATGGAGGCAGGGGGCATGGCTGAGGTACTAAATGAATACATTGCATCTGTCTTTACCAAGGAAGAAGATGTTGCCAGAGTCTTAGTAAAGGAAGATGTAGTCGAGATACTGGATGGGCTAAAAATTGATAAAGAGGAGGTACTTGAAAGGCTGGCTGTACTTAAAGTAAATAAGTCACCCGGTCTGGATGGGATGCACAAATTGAGGAGGTACTGGCCATAATCTTCCAAACATCCATAGATATGGGGGTGGTGTCAGAGGACTGGAGAATTGCGAATGTTACACCCTTGTTCAGAAACGAAAACCCAGCAGCTATAGGCCAGACAGTTTAACCTCGGTGGTGGGGAAACTTTTAGAAATGATAATCTGAGACAGAATTAGCAGTCACTTGGACAAATGTGGATTGATTACAGAAAGCCAGCATGGTAAAAGGCAAATTGTGTTCAGCTAACTTGATAGCGTTTTTGATGATGTAACAGAAAGGGACAATGCGGTTGATGTGGTGTCTGATAAAATGCTGCATAATAGGCTTGTCATCAAGATTGCAGCCCATGGAATAAAGGGGGCAGTAGCAGCATGGATACAAAATTGGCTAAGTAACAGGAAATAGAGAGTAATGGTGAACGGTTGTTTTTCAGACTGGAGGGAGTTGTACAGTGGTGTTCCCCAGGGGTCGGTACTAGGATCACTGCTTTTCTTGATATATATTAATGACTTGGACTTGGGTGTACAGGGTACAATTTCCAAATTTGCAGATGACACATAACTTGGATGTGTAGTGAATGGTGAGGAAGATAGTAATAGACTTCAAGAGGATGTAGACAGGCTGGTAAAATGGGCGGACATGTGGCGGATGAAATTTATCGCAGAAAAATATGAAGTGATACATTTTGGTAGGAAGAACGAGGAGAGGCAATATAAGCTAGAGGGCACAATACTAAAAGGGGTACAGGAACAGAGATCTGGGGGTATATGTGCACAAATCATTGAAGGTGGCAGGGTAGGTTGAGAAAGTGTTTAAGAAAGCATATGGGATCCTGGGCTTTATAAATAGAGGCATAGAGTACAAATGCAAGGAGGTTGTGATGAACCTTTATAAAACACTGGTTCGACCACAACTGGAGTATTGTGTCCAGTTCTGGGCACCGCACTTTAAGAAAGATGTGAAGGCCTTAGAGAGGGTGCAGAAGAGATTTACTAGAATGATTCCAGGGATGAGGGACTTTAGTCATGTGGAGAGACAAAGGGTCATGCATCAGGATCCCACTGGAACTTTCTCATTATGTACGGATGTCTGTCACCTCTGGCCCCAGCCTGCTTCCAATGCTAGGCTTAGAAGTGTCACACCGGACAGCTGTGAAAACAGAACAACAATACCATCTGCATTTCATAGTATCATAGTAGGTACAGCACAGGAGGAGGCCATTCAGCCCATCGTGCCAGTGATGGCTCTTTGAAAGAGCTCTCCATTTAGTCCCATTCCCCTGCTCTTTCCCCATAACCCTGTAAATTTTCTCCCTTCAAGTATTTATCTAAATCCCTTTTGAAAGTCACTATTGAATCTGTTTCCACCACCCTACCAGGCAGTGCATTCCAGATCATCACAACTCGCTGCGTAAAAAAATGTTTCCTCATGTCGCCTCTGACTCTTTTGCCGATCACCTTAAATCTGTGTCCTCTGGTTACCGACCCTTCAGCCACTGGAAACAGTTTCTCCTTATTTACTCTATCAAAACCGTTCATGATTTTGAACACCTTTATCAAATCTCCCCTTAACTTTCTCTGTTCTAAGGAGAACAATCCCAGTTTCTGAAGTCTCTCCACATAACTGAAGTCCCTCATCCCTGGTACCATCCTAGTATATCTCTTCTGCACCCTCTCTAAGGCTTTGACATCTTTCCTAAGGTGTGGTGCCCAGAATTGAACACAATACTCCAGCTGAGGCCTAACCAGTGATTTATAAAGGTTTAGCATAACTTCCTTGCTTTTGTACTCTATACATCTATTAATAAAGCCCAGGATCCCATATGCTTTTTTAACAGCCTTCTCAACTTGTCTTGCCCCCTTCAAAGATTTGTATATGTGCACCCCCAGGTCTCCCTGTTCCTGCACCCACTTCAAAATTGTACCATTTAGTTCACTTCACACTTCTCTGCGTTAAATTTAATCTGCCATGTGTTTGCCTATTTCACCAGTCTGTCTATGTCCTCCTGACGTCTGTTACTATCCTTCACATTGTTTACAACATTTCAGAGTTTTGTGTCATCTGTATACCCAAGTCCAGGTCATTAATATATATCAAAAAGAGCAGTGGTCCTAATACTGACCCCAGGGGAACACCATTCTATACTTCCCTCCAGCCTGAAAAACAACCGTTCATCACTACTCTTTCTGTCCCCTGGCCAATTTTGTATCCACGCTGCCACTGTCCCTTTAATCCCACGGGCTTTAATTTTGCTAACAAGCCTATTATGTGGTACTTTTGAAAGTCCATATGCACAACAACAACCGCACAACCTCATCAACCCTCTCCGTTACTTCATCAAATTTTTTTTATTTTTTTTATTCGTTCATGGGATGTGGGCGTCGCTGGCAAGGCCGGCATTTATTGCCCATCCCTAATTGCCCTTGAGAAGGTGGTGGTGAACCGCCTTCTTGAACCGCTGCAGTCCGTGTGGTGACGGTTCTCCCACAGTGCTGTTAGGAAGGGAGTTCCAGGATTTTGACCCAGCGACAATGAAGGAACGGCGATATATTTCCAAGTCGGGATGGTGTGTGACTTGGAGGGGAACGTGCAGGTGGTGTTGTTCCCATGCGCCTGCTGCCCTTGTCCTTCTAGGTGGTAGAGGTCGCAGGTTTGGGAGGTGCTGTCGAAGAAGCCTTGGCGAGTTGCTGCAGTGCATCCTGTGGATGGTGCACACTGCAGCCACTGTGCGCCGGTGGTGAAGGGAGTGAATGTTTAGGGTGGTGGATGGGGTGCCAATCAAGCGGGCTGCTTTATCTTGGATGGTGTCGAGCTTCTTGAGTGTTGTTGGAGCTGCACTCATCCAGGCAAGTGGAGAGTATTCCATCACACTCCTGACTTGTGCCTTGTAGATGGTGGAAAGGCTTTGGGGAGTCAGGAGGTGAGTCACTCGCCGCAGAATACCCAGCCTCTGACCTGCTCTCGTAGTCACAGTATTTATATGGCTGGTCCAGTTAAGTTTCTGGTCAATGGTGACCCCCAGGATGTTGATGGTGGGGGATTCGGCGATGGTAATGCCGTTGAATGTCAAGGGGAGGTGGTTAGACTCTCTCTTGTTGGAGATGGTCATTGCCTGGCACTTATCTGGCGCGAATGTTACTTGCCACTTATCAGCCCAAGCCTGGATGTTGTCCAGGTCTCGCTGAATGCGGGCTCGGACTGCTTCATTATCTGAGGGGTTGCGAATGGAACTGAACACTGTGCAGTCATCAGCGAACATCCCCATTTCTGACCTTATGATGGAGGGAAGGTCATTGATGAAGCAGCTGAAGATGGTTGGGCCTAGGACACTGCCCTGAGGAACTCCTGCAGCAATGCCCTGGGGCTGAGATGCTTGGCCTCCAACAACCACTACCATCTTCCTTTGTGCTAGGTATGACTCCAGCCACTGGAGAGTTTTCCCCCTGATTCCCATTGACTTCAATTTTACTAGGGCTCCTTGGTGCCACACTCGGTCAAATGCTGCCTTGATATCAAGGGCAGTCACTCCACCTCACCTCTGGAATTCAGCTCTTTTGTCCATGTTTGGACCAAGGCTGTAATGAGGTCTGGAGCCGAGTGGTCCTGGCGGAACCCAAACTGAGCATCGGTGAGCAGGTTATTGGTGAGTAAGTGCCGCTTGATAGCACTGTCGACGACACCTTCCATCACTTTGCTGATGATTGAGAGTAGACTGATGGGGCGGTAATTGGCCGGATTGGATTTGTCCTGCTTTTTGTGGACAGGACATACCTGGGCAATTTTCCACATTGTCGGGTGGATGCCAGTGTTGTAGCTGTACTGGAACAGCTTGGCTAGAGGCGCAGCTAGTTCTGGAGCACAAGTCTTCAGCACTACAGCTGGGATGTTGTCGGGGCCCATAGCCTTTGCTGTATCCAGTGCACTCAGCCGTTTCTTGATATCACGTGGAGTGAATCAAATTGGCCGAAGACTGGCTTCCGTGATGGTGGGGATATCGGGAGGAGGCTGAGATGGATTATCCACTCGGCACTTCTGGCTGAAGATGGTTGCAAACGCTTCAGCCTTGTCTTTTGCACTCATGTGCTGGACTCCGCCATCATTGAGAATGGGGATGTTTGCAGAGCCTCCTCCTCCCGTTAGTTGTTTCATTGTCCACCACCATTCACGACTGGATGTGGCAGGACTGCAGAGCTTTGATCTGATCCGTTGGTTGTGGAATCGCTTAGCTCTGTCTATAGCATGTTGCTTCCGCTGTTTAGCATGCATGTAGTCCTGAGTTGTAGCTTCACCAGGTTGGCACCTCATTTTTAGGTACGCCTGGTGCTGCTCCTGGCATGCTCTTCTACACTCCTCATTGAACCAGGGTTGATCCCCTGGCTTGTTGGTAATAACTCAAGTTAGTCAAACACGATTTTTCTTTAATAAATCCGTGCTGACTTTCATTTATTAGCCCATACTTTTCCAAATGCCAATTTATTTTGTCTTGAATTATTGTCTCTAAAAGTTTCCCCACCACCGATGTTAGACTGACTGGCCTGTAATTGCCGGGTTTATCCCTCTCCCCTTTTATGAACAGAGGTGTAACATTTGCAAACCTCCAGTCCTCGGGCACCGTCCCCATATCTAAGGAGGATTGGAAAATTGTGGCCGGAGCCTCCGCAATTTACACCCCTACTTCCCTTAGTAACCAAGGATGCATCCCATCCGGACCGGGTGACTTTTCTACTTTGAGTACTGAAAATCTTTTAAGAACCTCCTCAATATTTATTTTTATCCTATCCAATATCACTACGACCTCCTCCTTTACTGCTACAATGATGTGGAGATGCCGGTGATGGACTGGGGTTGACAATTGTAAACAATTTTACAACACCAAGTTATAGTCCAACAATTTTTATTTGAAATCTACAAGCTTTCGGAGGCTTCCTCCTTCCTCAGGTAAATGTTCAGGAGCTCCTTGAAGCCTACGCATTTATACATCACAGAACAATACATGGTGTTTACAGACTGCCCCTGCAACTGCCCGTTGCCAAGGCAATCACCGTGTTCAGACAGAGAGGTGTCACCTACAGAACCCCCGAATACACATTCAACAAAAAAACAAACAGGAAAAAAAACAGAGAGAGAGAGAGGCAGAAACATCCGGAAGGCAGAGAAAGCCAGCAAATGACCCATTATAATAAAAACAGATAGCTTTTGTTCGCTGGTGGGGTAACGTGTAGCATGACATGAACCCAAGATCCCGGTTGAGGCCGTCCTCATGGGTGCGGAACTTGGCTATCAATTTCTGCTCGTTGTCGTGTGTCTCGAAGGCCGCCTTGGAGAACGCTTACCCGAAGATCGGTGGCTGAATGTCCCTGACTGCTGAAGTGTTCCCTGACTGGGAGGGAACCCTCCTGTCTGGCGATTGTTGCGCGGTGTCCGTTCATCATTTGCCGCAGTGTCTGCATGGTCTCGCCAATGTACCATGCTCCGGGGCATCCTTTCCTGCAACGTATGAGGTAGACAACGTTGGCCGAGTCACAAGAGTATGAACCATGCACCTGGTGAGTGGTGTCCTCTCGTGTGATGGTGGTATCTGTGTCGATGATCTGGCATGTCTTGCAGAGGTTACCGTGGCAGGGTTGTGTGGTGTTGTGGACGCTGTTCTCCTGAAAGCTGGGTAATTTGCTGCGAACGATGGTTTGTTTGAGGTTGGATGGCTGTTTAAAGGCGAGTGGTGGAGGTGTGGGGATGGCCATAGCGAGGTGTTCGTCGTCATTGATGACATGTTGAAGGCTGCGGAGAACATGGCGTAGTTTCTCCGCTCCGGGGAAGTACTGGACGACGAAGGGTACTCTGTTGGTTGCGTCCCGTGTTAGTCTTCTGAGGAGGTCTATGCGATTTTTCGCTGTGGCCTGTCGGAACTGTCGATCAATGAGTCGAGCATCATATCCCGTTCTTACCAGGGCGTCTTTCAGAGTCTGTAGGTGTCCATCCCGTTCCTCCTCGTCTGAGCAGACCCTGTGTATTCGCAGGGCCTGTCCATAGGGGATGGCCTCTTTGACGTGGTTAGGGTGGAAGCTGGAAAAGTGGAGCATCGTGAGGTTGTCCGTGGGCTTGCGGTAGAGTGAGGTGCTGAGGTGCCCGTCTTTGATGGAGATTCGTGTGTCCAAGAAAGAAACTGATTCTGAGCAGTAGTCCATGGTGAGCTTGATGGTGGGATGGAACTTGTTGATGTTATCGTGTAGTCTCTTTAGTGATTCTTCGCCATGGGTCCATAGAAAGAAAATGTCATCGATGTATCTGGTGTATAGCGTTGGTTGGAGGTCCTGTGCAGTGAAGACGTCCTGCTCGAACTTGTGCATGAAAATGTTGGCGTATTGGGGTCCAAATTTGGTCCCCATGGCTGTTCCGTGTGTTTGGGTAAAGAACTGGTTATCGAAGGTGAAGACATTGTGATCCAGGATGAAGCGGATGAGTTGCAGGATGGCGTTTGGAGATTGGCTGTTGTTGGTGTTGAGTATTGATGCTGTCGCAGCGATGCCGTCATCGTGGGACGCAACCAACAGAGTACCCTTCGTCGTCCAGTACTTCCCCGGAGCGGAGAAACTACGCCATGTTCTCCGCAGCCTTCAACATGTCATCAATGATGACGAACACCTCGCTAAAGCCATCCCCACACCTCCACTACTCGCCTTCAAACAGCCACCTAACCTCAAACAGACTATCGTTCGCAGCAAATTACCCAGCTTTCAGGAGAACATCGTCCACGACACCACACAACCCTGCCACAGTAACCTCTGCAAGACATGCCAGATCATTGACACAGATACCACCATCACACGAGAGGACACCACTCACCAGGTGCATGGTTCATACTCCTGTGACTCGGCCAACATTGTTTACCTCATACGCTGCAGGAAAGGATGCCCCGGAGCATGGTACATTGGCGAGACCATGCAGACACTGCGACAATGGATGAACGGACACCGCGCAACAATCGCCAGACAGGAGGGTTCCCTCCCAGTCGGGGAACACTTCAGCAGTCAGGGACATTCAGCCACCGATCTTCGGGTAAGCGTTCTCCAAGGCGGCCTTCGAGACGCACGACAACGCAAAATCGTCGAGCAGAAATTGATAGCCAAGTTCCGCACCCATGAGGACGGCCTCAACCGGGATCTTGGGTTCATGTCACGCTACACGTTACCCCACCAGCGAACAAAAGCTATCTGTTTTTAATATAATGGGTCATTTGCTAGCTTTCTCTGCCTTCCGGATGTTTCTGCCTCTCTCTCTCTCTGTTTTTTTCCTGTTTGTTTTTTTGTTGAATGTGTATTCGGGGGTTCTGTAGGTGACACCTCTCTGTCTGAACACGGTGATTGCCTTGGCAACGGGCAGTTGCAGGGGCAGTCTGTAAACACCATGTATTGTTCTGTGATGTATAAATGCGTAGGCTTCAAGGAGCTCCTGAACATTTACCTGAGGAAGGAGGAAGCCTCCGAAAGCTTGTAGATTTCAAATAAAAATTGTTGGACTATAACTTGGTGTTGTAAAATTGTTTACAACTGCTACAATGGCAGCATCTTCTTCCCTAATGATGATGGATGCAAAGTATTCATTTAGTACCTCAGCCATACCCTCTGCCTCCACAAGGAGATCTCCTTTTTTGTCCCTAATCAGTCTCACGCTTCCTTTGACTACCCTTTTATTATTTATATGTTTATAAAAGACTTTTGGGTTCCCTTTTATGTTAGCCACTAATCTATTCTCATATTCTCTCTTTGCCCCTTTTATTCCCTTCTTTAGATCTCCTCTGTACTTTCTGTATTCAGCCTGGTTCTCTACTGTATTATGAACCGTACATTCATCATAAGTCTCCTTTTTCTGTTTCATTTTAATCTCTATATCTTTAGTCATCCATGGAGCTCTAGCTTTGGATGCCCTTCCTTTCCTCCTCGTAGGAATGTGCCTACTCTGTATCCAAACCAACTCCTCCTTGAAGGCCTCCCATTGTTCAATTACTGATTTACCTACCAATTTTTGATTCCAATCCACCTGGGCCAGATCACTTTTTAACTCACTGAAATTTTCCCCCCTCCAGTTCAGTGTTTTCACATTTGATTGTTCTTTGTCCTTTTCCATAACTATTCTAAACCTGATGATATTATGATCACTTTCCCCCAAATGCTCCCCCACTGAAACATGCTACAGCTGCCCCACTTCATTCCCCAGAATTAGATCCAGCACTGTTTCCTTCCTGATTGGGCTAAAAACACACTGTTCCAGAAAGTTCTCTTGAACACATTTCAGGAATTCCTCCCCCCTTTGCCCTTTACAACATTACTGTCCCAGTCTATATTGATAATTGAAGTCCCCCATTATCACTACTCTATAGTTCTTGCATCTTTCTGTAGTTTGCCTGCAAATGTTCTCCTCTATCTTCTTCCCACTATTTGGTGGCCTATAGTATACATCCAGTAGTATAATAGGTCCTCTATTGTTCCTTACTTCTACCAAAATAGATTCTGTCTTTGACCCCAAAACTACCTCATCCCTTTCCAGTGCTATAATAGTTCATTTAATAAATACTGCCACCCTCCTCCTTTCTTTCCTTCCCTATCTTTCCTGAATACCTTGTAGCCAGGAATATTAAATACGTAATCTTCCCCTTCTGTGAGCCAGGTCTCTGTTATTGCCACTATATCGTAGTCCCATGTGGCGACCTGAGCCTGCAGCTCACCAACCTTATTTACCAGGTAAAGTGCATTTACTCAAATGCACACTAATCTTATATTTGCCCCCTGTCTGATCCCTCCTATTTCTGAACTACTCTTTACTCTAGTGCTATTTGTCCAGTCCTCTGTGCACCTTGTTTCTCCCCTCTAGTATTTACTCCCGGTGCCTATCCCCCTTGCCAAATTAGTTTAAACTCCCCCCCCCACCCTCCCAGCAACACTAGTTAACCTCCCCGCGAGGACATTGGTCCCAGCTCTGTTGAGGTGCAACCCATCCATCTTGATCAGATCCCTCCTGCCCCAGAACTGGTCCCAATTTCCCAGGAATCTGAAGCCCTCCCTCCTGCACATTGCTCCAGTCTGTCTATCCCCCTGACTATCGAGTCCCCTGTAACAACTGCATTTATTTTGCCCCCCTGTGCAGCCGAGTCTCTCACGGTGCCGTGGACTTGTTCTTGACTGCACTCCCCCGACGTGTCAACACCCTCACTGGTATTCAACACTGAATACTGGTTTCAGAGTACCACGCTCCCAGGGGACTCCTGCACTGACTGCCTGTTCCTCCTAGTCTGTCTGGTGGTCACCCATTCCCTCTCCACCTGAACTCTCTGTAGGTGCAGGGGACCACCTCTTGAAAAGTGCTATCCATGAAACTCTCAGCTCCCCGTTTGCACTGTGGTGATTCCAGCCACCTCTCAAGCTCGGACACACTGAGCTCGAGCTCGAGCAGTTGATGGCACTTCCTGCACATGTGTTTTTCCAGGACACATGAAGTCTTCAGGAGTTTGCACATGGCATAAGATGTGCATGTGACTGGCCCCAGCTGTCCTGCCATGTGAGCTAACAGTTAGTTAAACTGTTTGTTTAGCTTTAAGGCACTTTACAGTTTATCTGGCAGTAAAACACTAACCACTAAAAAACACTAACCACTAAACATAATATCCACTAAAAACACTTACCAATAAACTAAATACTTACACTGACTTACCCTCAGTGATAAAGGATATTATGTTCTTAATGCTTAAGAAAAATGATAAATTAAACAATTACCTCTAATTCCTTGGCTCTGCTCCTCCTCACTCTGTGCTCACTATGATGTCACTTTTTGAGTTTCCCCTCTGTTTGCTTCCCCTCTGGATTAGTTTGTGAATTTAAAATAAAATTGCTGGACTATAACTTGGTGTCGTAAAATTGTTTACAATTGTCAACCCCAGTCCATCACCGGCATCTCCACACCTCTGGATTAGGGTCTGGGTCTTCCCGATAGGCTCTGCTGCTGCTCTCGCGCTCTGTTCAAATCTGCCGCTCTGGGTCTCCTGATAGGCTCTCCTAGGAACCCCTAATGAATTTAGTCAAACATTTATCAGTGCCTGACTTGCCATTGTCTAATCGCACTAGATAAAATAAGGAATTTGCTTTCCGTACAATCAAACGCGGTCCTTCCCATGTGGGTTTGCGAAAAAGATTTCTTTTCACTTAAAAACCTAAGACAGCATGTCAAAGCAATTTGGCAGACAAAGGTAAGGGTTTAATTACTTCACTGTGAAAACCCCTGGAGGGTGGTCATTTAACATAATAGCAGAATTCTCCAAAGCTGCTTTTTACCATTTTTTTAAAGAAAGCTCTGTGCTTTTACCAGTGATGTAATGTAAATTTCAGTTGAAATAAATTCACACCACGCATCTTCAATTTAAAATATATATAAAGCCAATTTTCAAACACTTTTTATAAAAGCACAGAGTTTTCTTCAAATCTCCCATATTCTGGAGGCTCAATCTTAAATTGAAATGCACGTACTCTTAACCATTTTCACGCTCTCATGCACCCGAAAAATATTGATTCCCTTAATGAGTTATGAACTCAAAGTGATAAATATTACATGATAATCCCAGGTTGCAAACTAGAGACTATTCACATTGTTTAAATAACTAGCTCTCTGTAGTGGCCATCCACAGAAAGCCAGTATTCATAATTTGATAGTTTGATCGGGCACTTGGCCTGTAAACTCAGGTCAGTGAGCATCAATTCAATTCAAACCCAAAAACAGAAGGACTCAATATCTCAAAAACAACACACGCACGGAGAAAATAACCAATAAAGGTAAAACACCATGTGCTTCTAGAAAGCACAATGGTTAAAATGCTTAAATTATTCCCAATATCAAAGACAGGACTACAAAGGGTTAAACTGTTTTTAACTCTTGAAAAGAAAAGAAACAAATACAGCCCCAGAAAACCTGAAAGAACTTGTTTGCCTCTTTAAGAAATGCAAATCTATTAAAACAGCAGCAGCTTCTGAAAAGCAGATTATCAGTTGATAACATCACTGTTAATCTTTCAAGATCATGTAGCCAGCTGCAAATCTTCACACATTCACACACACTTCAAACATAAAACAAACCAGCATGCTTCCCTTTTTAAAATAAAAATAGAAGCTGCTGGGACAGTGAGCAGGTCAGGATTTTGCCTTTTCCTTTAAGTTCTATTTCTTTCTCACAACAACTCCATCCTCCAATGCTTGCTGTGGGCTTTTAATGTCTTTTTCTTTTTAGGTAACTTTTTCATGACATTTGTCTGCAGTGAAAGGCCTGATGTCAACTCCGCTGCTTTTAACTCCGCGTCCTCCTGCGCAATTTCTTTTTTAAAATCCTCAGAGGCAGTCGCAGCCATGGACTGCATCTGACCCAAGCAGTTAGGAAGGCAAATGGTATGTTGGCCTTCATTACAAGAGGATTTGAGTACAGGAGCAAGGATGTCTTACTGCAGTTATACAGGGCCTTGGTGAGACCACACCTGGAGTATTGTGTACAGTTTTGGTCTCTTTACCTAAGAAAGGATATACTTGCCATTGAGGGAGTGCAGCGAAGGTTCACCAGACTGATTCCTGGGATGGCAGGACTGTCGTATGAGGAGAGATTGGCTCGACTCGGCCTCTATTCAATTCGAGTTTAGAAGAATGAGAGGGGATCTCATTGAAACATATAAAATCCTGACAGAGCTAGACAGGCTGGATGCAGGGAGGATGTTTCCCTTGGCTGAAGGGGTCCAGAACGAAGGGTCACAGTCTCAGGATACAGGGTAGGACATTTAGGACTGAGTTGAGGAGAAATTTCTTCACTCAGAGGGTGGTGAACCTGTGGAATTCTCTACCACAGAAGGCTGTGGAGGCCAAGTCACTGAATATATTTAAGAAGGAGCTAGATAGATTTTTAGCACAAAAGGCATCAAGGGGTATGGGGAGAGAGTGGGAATATGGTATTGAGATAGAGGATCACCATGATCACATTGAATGGCAGAGCAGGCTCGAAGGGCCGAATGGCCTACTCCTGCTCCTATTTTCTATGTTTCTATGACCCGCCTCGTTCCATCAGGATTTTACCCCGTTCCACACTATCTCATTCTCCAATGAGAATTTTCCTATCTGTACCCATATCTTGGCCACATCATTTGCGGTTCTCTCCGCTCAGAAGTGTGCAGCATAGCACAACAGCTTCTCTATTGAGAACTCTTTTTTCTCTATTGTTTTCTGAGTCAGTACATAATAAACCGTACAAGGCAAGATACAATACTGGATAGTATTGTATTGGAGCAGGTTCGCAACACGAGGGCAGAAACAGCTGTAATTGCATTAAGCGAAAGAAAAGGCTATCCTACACAACAAGATTTGTGCTGCGGTGTTCACTCCTTGAATTTTGCTGTTCTACGTCATCTTATGTCACCTTGTTTGTACAACACGAGAATGCAGAAAACCACAGTATGGTGACGAGGCACTGATCCAGATGTATGAGACATCTGTCAGAAAAAAATAACACTTTCAGGTGCAGCATCTGGAAGCAGCTTGACTATAAATTAATATAAATTGCCCAATGGAATCGCAGACACGGAATTGGAACATTTTGATGAGGCTTTGAAGCACTGATAAGTGTGGGTACACTCCAATGTATAACTAGAAATTGCTGCTGGTGCTATCGAGGGAGCCCACTGTCGCTTACCAGGAGTTTCCAGGAGAATTTATGCCTGCTGCTTTAATCCTAATTTTGCTGTTTTCAGTCTGTGAGCTAAATCCGGGCTTTCTATCTTGCAGAGTGGGCCAGCCAATCATTAGAAAGCAGCATGAATCCTCTTAATTAGATGTGATCTGGAATTAGGACGCAGTTAAGAATCTGAAGTAACACTTTGGAGACAAAACTTCCACAATTGATCACACAATTGACACTTCAGTGCAGTACTGAGAGAGTGCAGCACTGTCGGAGGTGCTGACTTTCGGATGAAATGTTAAACTGAGGCCCCATCTGCCCTCTTAGGTGGGTGTAAAAGATCCCACTTCGAAGAAGAGCAGGGTAGTGATCCCCAGTGTCCTGGCCAATATTTAGCCCTCAGCCGACATCACTAAAAGATAAATATATGGTCATTTATCTCATTGCTTTTTGTGAGACCTTGCTGTGTGCAAATTGATCGCCACATTTCCCTACATTACAACAGCGACTACATTTCAAATGTACTTAATTGGCTGCAAACCTAGGGTCGTGAAAAGCACTATAAGAATGCAAGTTCTTTAAAGCTAGTTGTTTACTAACAACAACAACAACAACAACAACAACAACAACAACAACAACTCACAATTATAAAGCGCTTTGGCGTGATAAAACGTCCCAAGACGCTTCACAGGAGAGATTAACAGACAAAATTTGATACTGTGCCGCATAAGGAGATATTAGGACAGGTGACCAAAAGCTTGGTCAAAGAGGTAGGTTTTAAGGAGCATCTTAAAGGAGGAGAGAGAGGCTGAGAGGCAGAGAGGTTTAGGGAGGGAATTCCAGAGCTTAGGGACTTGGCAGCTGAAGGCACGATCGCCAATGGTGGAGCGAAGAAAATTGGGGATGCACAAGAATTGGAGTAAAGCAGAGATCTCTAAGGGTTGTAGGACTGGAGGAGGTTACAGAGATAGGGAGGGGTGAGGTCATGGAAGAATTTGAAAACAAGATGAGAATTTTAAAATAGAGGTGTTGCTGGACTGGGAGCCAATGTAGGTCAGTGAGCACAAGGGTGATGGGTGAATGGGACTTGGTACGAGTTAGGATATGGGCAGCAGAGTTTTGGATGAGTTCAAGTTTACAAAGGGTGCAAGATGGGAGGCCGGCCAGGAAAGCATTGGAATAGTCGAGTCTAGAGGTAACAAAGGCATGGATGAGGGTTTCAGCAGCAGATGAGCTGAAGCAGGAGTGGAGAAGGGCAAGGTTACGGAGGTGGAAGTAGGCGGTCTTGGTGATGGAGTGGCTATGGGGTCGGAAGCTTAGCTCAGGGTCAAATAGGACATCAAAGGGACGAACAACCTGGTTCAGCCTCAGACAGTGGCCAGGGAGGGGGATGGAGTCAATGGCTAGGAAATGGAGTTTGTGGCGGGGACTGAAGACAATGCGTTCAATCTTTCCAATATTTAGTGGGAGGAAATTCCTCGGACAAGCATTGTGGCACATCAAAGGCAGTGGAGGGGTCGAGAGAGGTGGTGTTGAGGTAGAACTGGGTGTCATCAGAGTACACTTGGAACCTGATGTTGCACTTTGGCACCGAGGGGTGTAGATGAGAAATAGGAGAGGGCCAAGGATAGATCCAGAGGTAACGGTGTGGGAGTGGGAAGAGAAACCATTACTGGTGATTCTCTGGCCTACAACTAGATAGATAGGAATGGAACCAGGCGAAGACAGTCCCACCCAGCTGGACAATGGAGGAGAGGCATTGGAGGAGGATGGTGTGGTCAACCATGTCAAAGGCTGCTGACAGGTCGAGCAGGATGAGAAGGGATAGTTTACCCTGGTCACAGTCGCATAGGATGTCATTTATAGGTATAGAGCTGGATGTAACTGATGCCCCCTCCCCCACAAGCACCTGCTGCACCAGCCATTGTTGCTTAAAACAAGCTCCCAATTGGTTTTCACCCTCCAGCAACGTTGCTTGGATCGGAAAATGTGAAGTACACGAACAGTGTACCATACCCCGACATCACTGGCCTGTGTTGCTCAGTTGACACTGATGTAATGATCTATCGTGGTGACATTTTCCAGGTTATGTTGCATCTTTGGGAAGTATTTTAAGGTAGAAACTCCGATGTTCACAGGTTCGTAGGAAGGTTCAGCAAACATAAACAAAAGTGGTCTATGAGGCCAATAACACTTCCAATACGAGTGCAGAACTCCCATTCAGGTGGCTTGGTAATTTTAGCAGTAAACATGTGGGATTCTCATTAACGTGCTTGGCTTCAAGACTAAACCTTAATACAGATTTTAAATCACTTCTGTCCATGGCAAATCTTGCCACTCGTGAGCTCAAGCTGGACTGCTTTACTGGAGAAGGAAGAAGGCATCTAAAGGAGCCGTTTCCTTGCCAACAGGTGTTAGTTTGCCTCTATTAGTAGCGCTTTCACCTGTGACTTGTGAGACCCATTACAGGACTTGAGCATAGAAACTAAGCAATACTGAGGGTGAGACATTACACCAACACAAAGAGTTCTCCCCGTGTCCTGGACAACATTCCCCCTTCAACTAACACCACCAAAAGCAGATTATCCATAGGAACATGGAAATATAGGAACAGGAGTAGGCCATTCAGCCCCTAGAGCCTATTCCACCATTCAATTAGATCATTTGCTATATGTCGGACCTTGCTGTGCACATATTGGCTGCCGTCTTTGCCTACATAACAACAGTGACTGCACTTCAAAGGTACATAGGAATTGCTAGGCAAAAAAAGCTCAAGGTCCATCTAGTTTGCCTTCTACCATCCTGGTAGTTGTATGATATAATGATAATGGAATTGTTGACTAATCATAGCAATCAATCTCTATCAATTAGTCTACAACAGACCCAGACATGACGTGAGGAAAACCCCAGTGATGGAGATCTTTGGGAACCATAGGTCCAAAGTCATCTGTTCCTCCCAAGCATGTTACACTTACCACATGTCATGCCTCAAATTACTCATACACTGTATCACGAAATGTTACTTTCTGAAAAAAAATCTATCTCATTTGCATTTGAATGAATCAATACTAACTGCTTCCACCCTCTCCCCAGGGAGCCTGTTCCGTAGATTGACCTATCACTCACTGAAACATTGGGGGGAAATTTTAATCCCCCAGAATGGGCGGAAGAGGGGAGGTGGTGGGGGGGGGGGTTAAAATTTTAAAAATCAAAGCCCGACCCCAACCCGCCTCTCAATCTGGCTGGCTGCCGGCCGGGAAACAGAGTTAAAAAATTTAAATCAGGTCCTGCCGTTAAATTTGGCAGGATCCTCCGGAAACAGGTATTTCCAGCTTTCCCAGCCGTTACACCTCCCCCACGCTCTCTCCCCGCCTCCCCAAAAGTATCGGGGCCTTTGTTTCTGCAGATTAGTTTTGACTTTACCCCCCTTCAAACACAGGTTGTACTGTCCCACTGTTCTCGACATGGTAATCCATCGTTCAGTTGGGATTTCCTGAGGGTGCCATCCGATGCTATATAAATCCAGGTTTTTTCTTTTATAATTGTAAACAATTTTACAACACCAAGTTATAGTCCAGCAATTTTATTTTAAATTCACAAGCTTTCGGAGGCTACCTCCTTCGTCAGGTGAACGATGTGAAAATTTTATAATGAGAGCTTAGAATGCAAGCTGCTGGACCAATAGACACAGACCAGTAGGTGGCACTGGTCCACTTTTGAAAACACACTGGATGGGTGTCCAACACAAGCACTGCTAAAAGAACAAAAATACATCACTACATGTTATCAGGTACATCCTCCTACACATTTACTTACTCTTATAAACCACCCTGAATATGCAAGTAAAGCACCTTATTCCAATTCAAAATGGGGAAAGCAATTACTTTGCAATTCCTAAGTTTCACAATTATCTGCCTCTATAAATCTTTCGGCTGCCTAAAATAGTTCTTCCTTCAGATCACTGTCAAACTTATGTTTGTTGCTGAGCAGGACTTATTTATAATGTATAATTACTCCACCTTATTGCTGTTACAAGCTCTTCAGATAGCTGCTAAAGTTGCAATCCTGTCTGCTACCTTCAAAACAAACGTTACACTTCTCAAAAGAGCTGGCACAGACGCGATGGGCTGAATGGCCTCTTTCTGTGCTATAAACTTCTATAGTTCAACATATCAACCAGTCCTCTCCTCAGGTTTCCCTCCACTGTTTGTTTATTGCTGCTTGTGTTGATTTATTTGAACTTACCCCAACCTGGTTCTCTGGGTCCTGCACCATTCTTGGGTCTCTGGCCTCTTCTACCTGATAAAAATAACTGGCTTTCAGCCACCTGTCAGTGCACTTCTGAATCCAGTTGCTAGGAAACTGGCATGGGGAGATTCAACCTGTGATTATTCCCTTCCTCCATGTGGAAAGGATCCAGCTTCCATTCAGTATCCCTCCTAGCAGTTTAGCTGTAATTCAGTCAGTGGCGTAGACAGGATTTATTCTCGGGGGTGTTTGGATGTGAGCTTGCCAGACCAAACAAAACAACTTCAAAAAGTCTGTTCTTCAAAAAGGAATTTCACAATAAGGTTCGAGTACAAACATATTTACTTTCATTAATCTGCCAATTCAAATAAAGCAAATTAAAAGATGAACTTTCGGACAAAAAACTCTAAAGCATGAAGCTGGTTATATGTCTCTAGTCTATCAATAACTTTGTTACTATTCACTGTAATACTCCGGTGAGCATTCGGAAGCGCAAGCCCAACTAATCGGTTTTCATTGGTCAAATTGTGGAACTGTCTAGCTCTGGAAGAACATCCATTGTTTCTATCAAGTGATCAAAGGCACATTCTTTTGAAAGAAGATGTGGTCCGATTAAAAAAAGTCACAGACATTTCAGGGGGGGTGGGGTTTGAACATCCTCCTGACATCACTGCTCCCATTAAAGCTCTCTAACTTTCTCACCCTGAGACAGGAGCACAACCAGAAGTGGATTGGGTAAGAGAGAGACAGAAGACAGATCATGGGGAATAATGAGGAAGAGCCACATCAGACTGGCCAACGGTATTTGAAGGCACTTCTAATAGGCATGAGGGAATGAGGAAGCATCAGAGCATGCTAGAGCTGTGGAGACATCTAAGGCTTGGAGAACAACAAGGCATCAGAGGCATGGACATTAAAACATATGGAATGAGGGCAGAGGAATCAAAAGCAAAGCAAAAGAAGCAGAGGCACAGAGGGAGTCAGGGACAAAAGAGGATAAACAGTAATGAGGGAAAACAATTATGTTTGTTATTTTTGCAATGAATTAAATCAGAGTTTAAACACTGCCTCTTATAACTGTCCAACATTTTCATTGATTTCAGTTCATTCATTTTATTTAAAAAGAGACCTTCATTTATGCAAAGCCTTATCAAGTCTCTGAGGATCGTCTCAAAGAGCCTCTCATAAATTAATTTTTGCAGTGCAGTTATTGTTATACAGGCAAGTATCAGATTGACTCAGTGGTACCACTCTTGTCTTTAAATCTGAAAGTCACGGGTTCAAATCTCACTCCAGAACTCAAGCACGTAATCTAGGCTGAGTCTTCAGTGTAGTACTGAGAAAGTGCTGCATTGTCAGGGGTGCAGTCTTTCAGCTGAGATGTTAAATTGAGATCTCATCTGCCTGTTCAGATGGATGCAAATGATGTCATGGCACTATTCAAAGAGAAGCAGGGAAGTTCTCCCAATGTCCTGGCCAACATTTATCTCCCAATCAACACTTTCAAAAGCAGATTAGCTGGTAATTCACCTTGCTATTATTTGTGGGATATTGCTGTGTGCAAATTGTCTGCTGCATTCGCCTACAAAATAACAGTAACTTCAAAAGCATACCTTTGAGAGGGCAATCCTTACCTTCAGATCTTGATAAGCTTTCAATAATGTGACTGGGAAAGGAACAGCAACCTTTGTCTGGAAGTTGCTTTCAGCTACTGATCTCACTCTAGTCTTTAAAGGTCAGCAGAGCATCATATCAGACCTCATTCTGAGTTTAAAATGTCAAATAAATTTATTTCACAAAAGATGGAAAACAAATAAGTAGATTATAATATAGTTATAAACCTACAGTAGATGCCCTTCCTCCTAACTCGTTAAGAGGACAAATTAATAAAAAGATTGTAGCTCTGAGAATTACGATTATGCCTTTGTAAGTAACTTCTAATTAATATTATTTCAATGGAAGGAAAGTCAGATGGGTTCAATAACGAGTGGCGATTCACTCCATCAGATTACCACCCCATGTGGTGAAGACAACAATTTACCCTTGGTCTCTCCAGTATAGAGTGGATCACAATGGGCAGTGAACACAATATACCAGAGTAGAAGAGAAAAATGTACCTTGTTGTCACGTGTGGAAAGAATGTTTTTCTCCTTGGACAACAGTATCGGAAGAGGGAAATGGACAAGTATTTCCAGGGAAAGTACCTGGAAAAGAGCAGCCAGTAGTGGGTGTAATGAAAGAACTAACAAGGGTATCGTTGAGACAATCGTCTCTCTGGTAAGCAGAGAGGGGAAAGAGAGGAATAGTGCTGGTTTCCTTTAATCGATGTACAAAACGTCGGGGTTATCTCTTCTATGCATATGTTGAAACATCAAGGGCTCAATTTTAAAATTAAATTGCAGGTGCGTTGGGGGGCTGTGAAAATGGCAAAAATCCCGAGCAGGTTCGAAAGCCGGCTCCAACCCGCCAACTTCCGGGTTCCCCACAGACGTGCCTGTGTGTGCGCATGCTTCACGAATCTGGAAGTCCCGCATGATAGTTAAAGAATCAAATGTACCTCATGGTACTTAAGGTACTTTATTTCTGACATAGTAGATAGTTGAAACAATTTTAAACTTGCCTGGCGGCTTTCCCATGGCTTCCGATTCGCGCCTGGTGAAAGGCCGGATCAGGCAAAAATAAACAAAATAAATTAACTAAAAAACCATTGTACAAAGTTAATAAACAAAATAAATCTACCTTTCCACCCTGCTACGATGTCCGATGTCTCCCTCTCCGATGTCCCCTTTCCCCCTCCGATGTCCCTCTACGATGTTCCTCTCTCCGCCCCAATCTCCACAATGATGTGGTCCATATCAGTACCAACGACATAGGTAGAAAGAGCGATGATATCCTGCAGGCAGATTTTAGGGAGTTAGGAAAGATTAAAAAGCAGGACCTCAAAGGTAGTAATCTCCAGATTACTCCCAGTGCCACACGCTAGTGAGCATAGAAATAGGAGGATAGACCAGATGAATGTGTGGCTGGAGAGATGGTGAATGTTGGCCAGGGGCTGCAACAAACTACAGAGTTTATTCCGAATTGCTAACACTCAGGCAAAAGTAACTTTTGAACTGAAGTGACCTGGAGTTCAGTCACTGGTCTGAGCTGGCCGGAACCGGTTTGAATTAGTTACGCTTCTAAGTGACAAAGGGGCTGTGATGAAACACCAGTCCTTATTTAGAAAAGGAGTAATGAGGTGATGCTACCTAACCCCTTGGAACAGAGCCAATCAGGGGATGACACCGACCACTCGAGGAAATCTAAGCCAACAGGAGAAAGACAACACCACTCGAAGAGATAAGACTTGGGAATAAGAATGAAGAATTGCAGGCTTGGTGCCAGTGTGTGCGAAACTCCGGAGACTAACCATCGCGGAAGTGGACGACCTTATGTCAGGGACGTAGAGACGACGTCAAGAGAGAGAGAACGGAATGCTTGGCCAGCGTCAGCTCTCCTTTCCGGTTAATATAATATCCTTTCTATTCTGTGACCACTCAGGGAGTGTCAGAGAAACCTAGTGGGTGTGTGTTTAAATCCTAATTTGGGTATAAAACTGCTGTAAACTGCATGCCTATATCTAACCAGATGTATAAGCTATATGTACATGAGCTAACAACGTTAATAAAGCGAATTAAGAATTCAGAGAGAATTGACTTGTCTCCTCTTTGTACTAAGCCAATAATCGTAACCGGTGACCTCCGGTCTACAGTGAAGGATGGAGGGCTTTAGATTCCTGGGGCATTGAGGCCAGATCTGGGGGAGCTGGGACCTGTGCAGGCCGGACGGGCTGCACCTCAACAGACCTGGGACCAAGGTCCTCGCAGGGAGGTTTGCTCGTGCTGTGGAGGAGGGTTTAAACTAATTTGCCAGGGGGATGGGCACCAGCATATAGCATTGGAATGGAGAAATAAGGTGCACAAAGGATTGAGAGAGAAAGGTAGCACTAGAATAAGAAATAGTACGCTATTAGGTGGGATCAGACTAAGAGAGAGTACAAGAAAGTCTAAGATTTAGTTTACAGTGCATGTGAGTAAAAGCACAAAGCTTGGTAAACAAGGTTGGTGAGTTGCAGGCACAAATAGCCACATGGGAATATGATGTGGCAATAACAGAGACCTGGCTCAAAAAAGGGCAGGATTGGGTATTAAATATTCCTGGGTGCAAGTTGTTCAGGAAAGATAGGGAAGGAAAGAAAGGAGTGGGGGGGGGTGGCAGTATTGATTAACGAGAATATTGCAGCGCTGGAAAGAGACGATGTCCTGGAGGGGTCAAGGACAGAATCTATTTGATTAGAGTTAAGAAACAACAGAGGCGCCATTACACTACTGGATGTATTCTATAGGCCACCGACTAGTGGGAAGGATATAGAGGAGCAAATTTGCAGGGAAATTACAGAGAGATGGAAAAGCCATAGAGTAATGATAACGGGGGACTTAACTATCCTAATATAGACTGGGATAACAACAATATAAGGGACAAAGAGGGGGGGGGAATTTTTGAAGTATGTTCAGGAGAACTTTCTTAACCAGTACGTTTCCAGCCCAATGAGGAAGGAAGCATTGCCAGATTTGGTTCTGGGAAATGAGGTGGGCCAAGTGGAGCATTTAGGGAACAGTGATCATAGTATCATAAGGTTTAGAATATCTATGGAAAAGGACTTGGACCACTCTAAAGTAAAAATACTCAATTGGAGGAGGGCCAATTTCAATGCAATGAGAACAACTCTGGCCCAGGTAAATTGGAATCAAAGATTGGCAGGCAAAACTGTAATTGACCAATTGGCGGCCTTTAAAGAGGAGGCGGTTTGGGTACAGTCTAGATACATTCGCAAAAGGGAGAAAGGTACGGCAACGAAAGCAGATAAAAGGGGCATATGACAGATGTCAGGTTGATAACACAAGTGAGAACCAGGCTGAATATAGAAAGTTCAGAGGGGAAGTGAAAAAGGAAATACGAGAGGCAAAGAGAGAGTATGAGATTAGACTGGCGGCCATCATAAAAGGGAATCCAAAAGTCTTCTATAAGCATGTAAACAGTAAATGGGTAGTAAGGAGAGGGGTGGGGCTGATTAGGGACCAAAAAGGAGATCTACTCATGGAGGCAGAGGGTATGGCCGAGGTAATAAATGAGTACTTTGTATCTGTCTTTACCAAGGAAGAAGATGCTGCCAGAGTCTCAGCAAAGGAAGTTATAGTTGAGATACTGGATGGGCTAAAAATTGATAAAGAGGAGGTACTAGAAAGGCTGGCTGTACTAAAAGTAGATAAGTCACCTGGTCCGGATGGGATGCATCCTAGGTTGCTGATTGAAGTAAGGGTGGAAATTGTGCAGGTACTGGCCATAATCTTCCAAACATCCATAGATACGGCAGTGGTGCCAGAGGACTGGAGAATTGCGAATGTTACACATTTGTTTAAAACAGGGTGTAAGGATAAACACAGCAACTACAGGCCAGTCAGTTTGACCTTGGTGATAGGGAAACTTTTAGAAATTATAATCTGGGACAGAATTAACATTCACTTGGACAAGTGTGGATTGATTAGAGAAAGCCAGCACAGATTTGTTAAAGGCAAATCGTGTTTAACTAAATTAATAGAGTTTTTTGATGAGGTAACACAGAGGGTCGATGAGGGCAATGCAGATGATGTAGTATATATGGACTTTCAAAAGGTGTTTTTAAAGTGCTACATAATAGGCTTATCATCAAGATTGAAGCCAATGGAATAAAGGGGGCAGTAGCAGCATGGATATAGAATTGGCTAAGTGACAGGAAACAGAGAGTAGTGGTGAATGTTTTTCGGACTGGAGGGAGGTGTGCAGTAGTGTTTCCCAGGGGTCAGTACTAGGACCACTGCTTTTCTTAATATATATTAATGACTTGGACTTGGGTGTACAGGGCACAATTTCAAAATTTGCAGATGACATAAATTTTGGACGTGTAGCGAACAGTGAGGAGAATAGAGATAGACTTCAAGAGGACATAGACCGGCCGGTGGAATGGGCGGATACGTGGCAGATGAAATTTAACACAGAAAAATACGAGACGATACATTTCGGCAGGAAGAATGGGGAGAGGCAATATAAACAAAAGGGCACAATTCTAAAAGGGGTACAGGAACAGAGCGATCTAGGGGTATATGTACCCAAATCGTTGATGGTGGCAGGGCAGGTTGAGAAAGCGGATAAAAAATCATACGGAATCCTGGGCTTTATACTCAAAAGCAAGGAAGTGCTGATGAACCTTTACAAAACACTGGTTGGGCTACAACTGGAGTATTGTGTCCAGTTCTGGGCACCACACTTTAGGAACGATGTGAAGGCCTCAGAGAGGGTGCAGAAGAGATTTTCTAGAATGATTCCAGGGATGAGGGACTTCAGTTACTGGATAGACTGGAGAAGCTGGGGTTGTTCCCCTTGAAACGGGGAAAGTTGAGAGGAGATTTGATAGAGGCATTCAAAATCATGAAGGGTCTAGACAGAGTAGATAGAGAGAAACTCTTCCCATTGGCGGAAGGGTCAAGAACCAAAGGTCACAGATTTAAGGTGATTGGCCCAAGAATCAAAGGTGACACGAGGAAAAACTTTTTTACACAGTGAGTGGTTAGGATCTGGAATTCATTGCCAGAGGGGATTGTTGAGACAGATTCAATCATGACCTTCAAAAGGGAACTGGATAAGTACTTGAAAGGAAAAAAATTTGCAGGGCTACGGGGATCGGGCAGGGAAGTGGGACTAGCTGGATCCCTCTTGCATAGAGTCGGCACGGACTCATTGGGCCGAATGGCTTCCTTCCATGCTGTAGCCTTTGTGTGATTCTAGAGCAGAGAAGATTAAGGGGAGAATTAATAGAGGTGTTCAAAATTATGAGGGGTTTTAATGGAGTAAAAACGGATAAACTGTTTCCATTGGCGAGTGGGTTGGTACAGAGGACAAAGATGTAAGATAATTGGTAAAAGAACCAGATGGAAGGTAAGGTGACTGGTAGCACACTTGCCTCTGAGAACAAAGGTTGTGGGTTCAAGTCCCACTCCACAGATTTAAGCACAAAATCCAGGCGACACTCCACCACAGTACTGAGGGAGTGCTGCACTGTCGGAGGTGCTGTCTGTCGGATGAGACGTTAAACCAAGGCCCTGTCTGCCCTCTCAGGTGGATGTAAAAATCCTCTGGCACAATTCAAAGAAGAGCAGGGGAGTTCTCTCCGATGTTGTGGCCAATATTTATCCTTCCACCGATATCATTTAAACAGATTATCTGGTCATTATCTCACTACTGTTTATGGGACCTTGTTGTGCTCTAATTGACTGCCACATTTCCTACATTACAACAGTGACTACACTTTAAAAGTATTTCTTTGGCTGCAATGCATTTTGGGACATCCTGAGGTCATGAAAGGCACTTTATAAATTCAAGTTCTTTCTTTTCTTTCTTAATAATATACTGATACGTGGAGTGGGGTGGGAGGGGGAAGACAGCAGCAAAAGTAAAACAACAAACAACATCCTGTAAGGATGCAGGTTTGGAAGTAGTGCTGATATAAGTGCTAGAGAGAAGGATGGTCCATTAAGTAGTGGAGGAGCAGCCTAGATGTAGGTAGCAGAAAGAGTGAAGGTTGTCTCACCTGCGACCAGATTTTAGGTGTTTCAGGAACGTTGCAAATGTATGCGTGTTCCACACTTTATTCAATCTTATGATCTCTTCTTATAATGAGTCTTAATAACACTTCACCGTAAGCTTGAAGTGACGAATGTTGACCTACTTTCCAAATGTGCAGGCATGCCCATGTTCCAGCACTGCCCTCTGTATTGCTGCCATGTCATACACTTTTACTGTGGTCCATCGAGTTATATCAAAACTACAGCACAGAAACAGGCCATTCGGTTCAACTGGTCTATGCGACATTTATACTCCACACGAACCTCCCTCCCTCTCTACTTCATCTCACCCTATCAGGATACCCTTCTATTCCTTTCTCTCTCATGTGCTTATTTAGCTTCCCATTAAATGCATCTATGCTATGTGCCTCAACTGGTAGCCCGTTCCACATTCTTACCACTCTTTTGGGTAAAGAAGTTTCTCCTGAATTCCCTATTGGATTTATTAGTGACTATTTTATATTTATGGCCCCCAGTTTTGGACTCTCCACAAGTGGAAACATTTTCTCTATGCCTATCCTTTCAAACCCTATCATTATCTTAAAGACCTCTATCAGGTCAACCCTCAGCCTTCTCTTTTCTAGAGAAAAGAGCCCCAGCCTGCTCAGCCTTTCTGGATAAATATATCCTCTAAGTTCTGGTATCATCCTTGTGACTTTTTTTGCACACTCTCTAATGCATCTATATCCTTTATACAATATGGATACCAGAACTTTGCACAATATTCCAAGTGTGGTCTAACCAAGGTAGCTTTCAAAAAGGAATTGGATAAATAGTTGAAGGGAAAAAATTTGCAGGGCTACAGGGAAAGAGCGGGAGAATGGGACTAACTGGATTGCTCTTACAAAGAGCCGGCATGGGCTCGGCGGGCTGAATGGCCTCCTTCTGTGATGTAACCATTCTGTGATTCTATGATTCTGTTATTTTGGTCTTTGTCTTACTTGTGTCTTTCTCAATCATCATTTTAAAGCTTATATTATGATCGTTATTGCCTGGATGTTCCCCTATACTTACTTCTCTTATCTGTTCTGGTTCATTTCCCATTACTAGATCCAGCAGTGATTCCTCTCTTGTTCGGCTTCTAACACACTGGGTAAGAAAGGAATCATGCACACACTGTAAAAATTCCGTTCCCTTTTTTCCTTTCCCTACCTCTTCTTGCCAGTTTATTTGATGGTAGTTGAAATCTCCCATGATTATTATTCGATGTTTTTTACTCATTTCATAGATTTGTTTACATATTTCATCCTCCACTTCCCTTCCACTATTAGGTGGTCTGTAGAATATATCTATTAATGTGATCAATCCCTTCTTATCCTTTGTCTCAATCCATATGGATTCTGTTTCTATGTTAATGTTACTTATGTCCCTTTATTCTATTGCCATTATGTTGTCTCTAATTAGTACAGCTACCCCCACCCCCCCGTCTTCCTTCCCGATCCTTTCTAAATACATTATATCCTGCAATATTTAACTTCCAGTCCTGTTCCTTTTGTAGCCATGTTTCAGTTATCCCTACCTCATCTGGCTCCTCGCTATGAAATAGCGCCTCCAATTCCCCCGTTTTGTTTCATGTAGCACCAGCGTTCTGGCCATTTTTATGAATCATATTTTAAATCCGATACCCCCAACAAAGAACTGTACTGTTTGGCAAGCTTGTGGGAGTGGCTTAGGGAATAGGATTGACTGGCAGGAGTTTCGAGCCAGGCTAACCTGACTAAGGTGCATTCATATACAAACGGACATTTCACACTGACAGGCTGGGTGGAAGGGAACCCAGGTCGATTGACGTCATCACCATTTAACATGATTACTGGGAACAATACCCCGAGAGGTAACTCAGAGACACTCAGTCCCAACCGAAACTGGTGGAAGGCAGGAGATGGCAGGGCCATTGTTTTCCAGGAGAGAAGCCAGTTGAGCAAGATCGGTTTGAGATCGAAACCCATTACCTGCTAATGGGGGCCATCAACTCAGGAAACGACAGACACCCAATAATCAGCACCCATTGTCTCTCCAGGTGCAAGGCCTGGGAGTGGGAAAATGAAATAGCATTTTTCACAAAGATTTCAAAGGTTGTGAGTCACTCCAGGCCCCGGAGGTCCAGACTGATCACTTGAGTCAATACATCGATCAGTATTAGCAGGAGAAAAGGTGATGGATTTTGGGGATATAAGGAGCCGTTTGTCAACGGTTCCTAGCTCAGCTCTGCTCTGTGTTCTGCTCTCTGCTCTCTTCTCTTTTCTCCTCGGCATCAATCTACAGTGAGTCTCCCGAGTGGGGCTCAGCTCGATTCAATGGAACACCGCCAGAAGCTGAGCGCTGCTCTTCATCCCTCATCAACGGACCTCGACTCAAACTGGAGCTTGGATACTGCGTCGGCGGTACGGAACCAGGAGCGAGATGTGCAGGAAGAAACTGCAAGCAAAACAATGAGCAATCAGGGTGAGCATATTGCCTGTGCCTACACATCCACAAGACCACTTAGCTGTGTGAGAGGGAGATTGTAAGTCCCAACCAAACCTTAGAGGGTTTTAGTGCTGGGGGAGGGGAATCCGGTGTTGGTTTATTTCACGGGAGGGTCCTCATATTAGGCTGTGGTAATTTAGCATGGTAGGGCTTATTGGACAAGCCAGGGTGGTACTGTTTGTACTGTTTACTAGTGTCATTGTTAATCTTATTAAACACAATACGGTTGAGCCCGAAAACGTGTGTCCGAGTCTGAATGGTCCTTATAATCCCTATCGTTTCAGAACTTATAGTGAGAGGAGTGTTTTCGGTATGCCTGAGAAAACCACTTACATTCAGATGCTGTGCACATTGCTGTACAGGCAATTTAATTTGTTTTTAGTAATTGTTCCCCTTACTTTGTTTTTAACAGTCATTTTCTATTTATGTTCTATAACTGTATTAATTCTCTGACTGTTTATGTTACCCTTATTGCTTAACTTGTTCTGACCTTTGCTCTCGTTTCCTAGTCCTTTTTTCTTCAGACTTATGTTATCTTCCCCAGATCCCTCCCCCTGTCTTACTTGTTTAAAGTCCTATTGACAGCCCTATTTATCCTTTCCGTTAGGAGACTGGTTCCATTTCGGTTCAGGTGGAGCCCACCTCAATGGTACAGCTTCTTCCTGTCCTGGTACTTGTTCCAGTGTCCCATGAAATGGAACCCCTCCTTCCCACACCAGTCTTTCAGCCACACATTCACCTTCCTGATCTGTTTATCCCTATGCCAATCAGCACGTGGCTTGGGTAGTAATCCCGAGATTACCAACCGTGAGGTCCTGCTTTTTAATTTAGTTCCTAACTTCTGATATTCTCTTAGCAGGACCTCCTCCCTTTCCTTCCCTATGTCATTGGTCCCAACATGGACAATGACAACTGGATGGCCAGTGGGTTATGTTGGAAAATAAATTCTATTTGATATAGGTTTTAGCAGGAAACAATGACAAGCTAACTAACACAGGTATTAGCCATGGCTCTGTGGTAACACTCTCACCTTTGAGTCAAGAAGGTTGTGGGGGTCAAGCCCCGTTCCAGCGATTGTACATATTGGATGCTGCGTTTCCTACATTACAACAGTGACTACATGTCAAAAAAAAGTACATCATTAGCTGTAAAGCACTTTGGGATGTGGTGAAAGGTGCAGTATAAATGAAAGATTTTCTTTATCATGGGTAAGCAAAGTTAGTCTGAGTTAGTATATGCAGCCAGTCACGTTGCCCAACAAACTTTTACTAACATAAAGCTGCGAGAGAACATGTTTTTGAGCTAATCAGTCAGAACAGGAAGATAAGGTTAAGAAAGTAGAAGCAGAAAGGTAATAGAAAATACTGGACAAAGAAAGGAGTGAATACAGTCTACAACCTTGAGAAAGCTCAGATAAGCATGGGGTCTCTGCAGCAGCTATGGTTCCACTCCTGTGTTCTGAAGTTCAATGGCCTGAGTGCAACAGATGGTTGAAAAAAGTAAAATTAAGAATGATTGTATAAAGGAGAGGGAGTAGATTAGTCAGCTGTCACTTCGGGAGAATAGGACCGAGTCTCGGTGCCCCAGGTCGTGAGGATGTATTTACTTATGGCTTGTGATAGAATAGCTAACAGAATACTAATATCCAGTTATTAATATAATGCTTAGCTAAGAACGGCTGGACTTTGGACCATTGAAGTTATATACCGAATTAAGGTGTCTTGTGATTTTCTCAAATCAATTGATGTGCCATCTGTTGCGCTCTACAGGTTACCCATAGGTCTTATTTATGGGGAGCACAATTACAGTCTCCTCAGCTAACACCCCGAAGTAGCAAATGGGGCAGAGCTTTAAGAAGGATGCATAGGTGCAGTGCTGAATACACAAGTACATCATGAAATAAAGAATGGCCCAGAATTTGCTGGGAAAATAACAGCGAGTTAAATGCGCACACCGTTATTAGTGTGTAAAAACCCCAGCAATTCGTGGTGAGGAAGATACGCTGTGAATTGCAAATCGCCACAAATTGCTGGATGATTTGTGCTGCTCCGCCGTTAGCCTCGCAAAAACAGGAGCTCGCCATCAGCCTCCCCATGAGCTGCACCATAAACACGAATTGAACTCGCTGCAGAAAGTTAGGGCTGGTACTTAACGATGAAAGGACTCTTTTAATGACGAGATTTATGTTGCTGCAATGCCACTCAATCTCTCCGGCCTAGAAAAGGAACAATTGAAACTGTGGAGTTTCATTCCTGCAGGTAGTAAATTGTTTCTAGAGGTTTTTTAAATTTTAAATTTTAACTTTTTTTCTTACTTTTTCTTTGTCTTTTTCTTCACTCTCGCTTAATCCAATCTTTCTTTCCCTCTATTTCTCTTTCTTTATCAAATTTGACTCTTATTCACCCTATTTCCTTTCTGTCATTCCTCTGTTTCTTTATCCTTAAATTTAATCGGTTGAGCAGATAGAGTGTTGCTCCCATCGTTCACCAAGCTCCCAGATGTCCCGTTGACCATGTTGTTCAGCAATTTGCTGCGCAAAAAATTTTCTCGCTGAAGGGTGAGGGAAAAAAACAACTCATGGGGCACGCCGTGAGATGCCCTGCTCCTACAAATTCTGGCCCGGTGGAATCACTAGGGCAACGTGCAGCTGCTTGGTGCAGCTAGCAAGCAGACTCCCCTTCAAGGAACAAAAACCAACCTGGTTGAATGGGCCAACCTTCCGATACTATTTTATCTCAGTGCTGAGCTCCAGCAGTGTTGTTCAGGCACCGAGACACCCATTAAAGGAAAGGACCTCATTAACATTTTTCTTCAGCTAGAAAATTCCTGATTGGCTAGTGCTCAGTGCCATGACATGTTTCTCCAGTGCCTGAAGTTCAGTAGTGATATCGGCGCCAGGAATCGCAGTATTGGTCAGAGTAAATTTCTTATGAGTAGGATAGAAATCCAAGCCTCCAGATTGGGGAGGTTGATCCTATTACCTACATGGGTCATGTTGTTGTCCACCATGGAGCCTTGGGAGTCTCCATGCTTCCATTAATTCGTATATAGAATCATAGAATAATACAGCACAGAAGGAGGCCTATCGTGCCTGTACCCACTCTTTCAAAGAGATATCCAAATAATCCCACTCCCCAGCTCTTTCCCTATGGCCCTGCAAATTGTTCCTTTTCAAATATATATCCAATTTCGTTTTGAAAGTTACTATTGAATCTGCTTCCACCACCCTTTCAGGCAGTGCATTCCAGATCATAACAATTAGCTGTGTAAAAAAAAATTCTCCTCATCTCCCCTCTGGTTCTTTTGCCAATTATCTTGAAGCTGTGTCTCCTGGTCACTGGAAACGATTTCTTCTTATTTAATCCATTAAAACACCTCAGAATTTTAAACATCTCTATTAAATCTCCCCTTACTCTTCTCTGCTGTAAGTAGAACAATTCCAGCTTCTCTAGCCTCTCCACATAACTGAAGTTCCTTATCCTTAGTATCATTCTGGTTAATCTCCTCTGCACCCTTTCCAAGGCCTTGACATCCTTCTTAAAGTCTGATGCCCAGAACTGGAGTTTAGAAGTTTAGCATAACTTCCTTGCTTTTGTGCTCTATGCCTTTATTTATAAAGCCAGGACCCCGTATGTTTCTTTTAACAGCCTTCTCAACTTGTCCCGCTGGCTTCAAAGATTTCTGAAATTGTTGAAATTAATTGGTCTTCATGTTTTGACGTAGATTTAATCTACTCATGGAGGCAAAAGAATTAAAAGGGACATTTCCAAATCACCAGGCTCACAACATTTGAACAGGACAAACTAGCAAGCAAGAAGTATAAACACAAATAGAACTGAGTTGCCTGGGTTTTTAAGGGCCTGATTATCAGGGTTTGGAGATCACATTGGCCCATGGGCCACAGTTTGGACACCTTGCCATCAGTTTGCATCAGCTGCAGAGCTGCATTTATATAGCACCTTTCACATCCTCAGGATATCCCAAAGCACTTTACAATCAATGAAAAATTTTTAAAGTTTAGTGACTGTTGTATTGTAGGAAATGCAGCAGCCAATTTGCACACAGCAGGGTCTCACAAACAGCAATGAGATAATGACCGGATGATCTGTTTTAGTGATGTTGTTTGAGGGATAAATATTGAACAGGACACTGGGGATAACTCCCCTGCTCTTCTTTGAAATATGTGCTATGGGATCTTTTACATCCACCTGATAAGGCAGACGGGGCCTCGGTTTAATGTCTCATCCAAAAGTTGGCACCTCCGACACTGGGTTGAAACCAGCAAGTCGCCGACTTCCTTTCTGGTTGATGCTCGTCTCCTCAGTGGGAATTTGCTGCCTTAACATCTGTGGGGCAATGCATGGTACGAGAACCGGTATTAGTTCTCTGTTTGACTTGCATTAACTGAGCAGACGACGAAACAACTGAAGCAATCACTGCCCAAAGCCTATGGAGATACTTAAATAACTGTCTAAGTAGGCTGAAAAGAGGAAGATTATGGACTGATTTGGAGCATCTCATTAATCGGTATCACCAAGGAAGCCTGCGCCTAAAACATGGACAGTTTAATATTAAAACTCTAATTGATTTCATCAGCTTTAATTAAACCTTTTTGATACTACCAGCTGAATTAAACAGTAAGGAGAATCAGCTGATACCACCCGCCTGTGAATATTACATTTAACGGGTTATTTCCATTCATGGAGATAATTATAAATAAAGATATAAGAACTCCTCTATAACTGAAACAATAGCCACAGCCTTATATGTCTGTGATTCTAAATATATATTATGTTGTGATTAGTATCTCCACTTCAATTTGAAATGAGATTAAATTGCTTTGTGAGCTGAATCTGCTTTTCTCTAGCTTGATTTAACAACCAAATAATATGAAAGACCTGGAGAGCAATTGAGTAGAAGCCATGCAGGAAACTCCCAGGGTCTGGAGCTGTCTGATGGGGAGACTGTGATGGACACCCATGGTGTAGACAAGGGCAGCAACACAGGGAAAGGAAAGCATAAGGCACACCAAGGCTATATGGAGCACGTGGTTACAAGGTGTGGGGGAAGACATGATCGTGCATAGAAAAGGTAATTAATTAAATCGGTGGATAGCCTTTCCTGCAGCTCCAGTTGGGAGTACTGAATGGTTCGTTGCTTCCAGGTGCCAGATTAAGGGATCGAATTGAGCGTGTGGAGAAGATTCTGGAAAGAGATGGTGAGCAAATGACATAGGAAAGAAGAGGATTAAGAGCTTGGAAAGGCAGTTTGAGAGGCACTGAGAGAGTTAGTTTTGCTGGTGGTGGGTAATGCAATGAATTTGGTCAGAACAGGACTTCGACACTGAGACAGAGTGGTCCTGAATCACCAAGACATAGTAGGCAAGTGTGTGCGTGCTGACTATGGCTATTGTTTTAGGAGGTTTTAAGTAGATTGTACAGGTGAGAAGCAAGCTAGGGTTGTGGAAGGCCACCAGAATGAGAAGACAGCTGAGTGGATACGGTGAATTTCCCTGACCTGAAGTTCAATACTGAAGTGACGTTGGCTTAAAACTACTTTCAGTTGTTTGAGTTTCAGAGTCCTTTGAATCCTTTTCTTACTGCAGGTCAATGGAAGCACCTGTTGTGCGGAAACCTGAATGATATGGAAGTTTCTGGAAACCATGAGTGTCCAGGACAACTGCAGGTTTCCAGATAGGCTTGCCCAAGCTCCAATCACTGAGCCTGAGAAACAATTACAGACATGGTACACTCAACGGGCGGAGGAAGGGTCCTTAGAAAAACCATGTAAAGCATGGCATGCTGTGATTGGGGGGCTTCTGAAGAACCTTCCAGCATAATGGTTAGACAGGCATTCACACTTCATGGTGCTGCCTTGTAGGGAACACTAACTTTTCCAGTGATTCATGAACCTGGCCAATAGTCAGTCAAAGAAAGTCACACGTACACGGTAGTTTGGTTAATGAGTTTGATTATTTAATGATTAAAAAAGTTCAGACAAGCATGAAGCAAATCGAGCAATGCATACAACCTTACTCTACCCACTATACATTTATGTGGTCACAATGTGATTATTTAATGATTTAAACAATTCACACAAGCAGCAAGCCAATTAAGCAATCCATACAACCTGAAAAACCAAGGACTTCAGCATCAAGGCAGTCAGGGTGATCAATTCTCTCATAGCTCTCGAGGTTCTTCTTTTTCTTGGACGTCCTTCCTATAGACAAAGCTTCTTCAAGCTCCTCCGACTGCAGTAAGGAATCTGCCACGATGTCCCATCTTTATCTGATTTTTGCCAATTGGTGTGTGAGTGAAAACTAAGAGAAGTCCCATTTTGGCCACTCACTCGCCATTGCATAATGATGAACGGTTGGGTGGACCACTCAAAACCATTTATACCCAGGTGTCTCAGCACTGTTTTTCCAAGTCAGTTGTTTGGAGAACCAAAGTTGTTTGAAGCTTTTCAAAGCTTGTAGAAGCTTCTCACGCTTCTGCACACTGTTACTGTCATTCTTATCAGTTGCTGTTGAAAAATGATGCTTGTTGAAGCTTTTTTACATTGCTACTTTTGCAGTTTTTAATTTACAATGTCCAAATGTAATGTCCAAAGGGGCAAAGTTAATCCTTTCCTTCAAATGTAATGTCCAAAGGGGCAACGTTAATCCTTTCCTTCAAATGTAATGTCCAACGGTCCAAAAGTTTTAAGTTCACAATATTCAATCCCTCCTGAAGTGAATCTGTCTGATCTTCTGATCGATTCACTTCATACACCTTTTGTAAACAATTTTACAACACCAAGTTATAGTCCAACAATTTTATTTTAAAATCCACAAGCTTTCGGAGGCTTCCTCCTTCCTCAGGTGAATGTGGAAATGAAATCCTCGAACCAGGTTCGAATGAGGTTCAAGGATTTCATTTCCACATTCACCTGAGGACGGAGGAAACCTCCGAAAGCTTGTGGATTTTAAAATAAAATTGTTGGACTATAACTTGATGTTGTAAAATTGTTTACAATTGTCAACCCCAGTCCATCACCGGCATCTCCACATCATCATATACCTTGAGCATTGTCCTTGGTTTCATAAGTTGTTAAGAACCTTAAGCGTGAAACTTAAGGCAGATTCTCAAAACTGAATATCAATTTAGCTGTCACACTCTGTTTTAAAATAATTCATGGCAAATTCACTTGTTCCAATAGTAATTTTAATATGTCTATTGTATGTGTCACCTCTTCTTGTCACTTGTAATTTTAACGTCAGTTACTCCACTCATTAACAGGGGTGGATTGTATTTGCTCCATGATTTATTAGTTAGCCTCTACCTTTTAATCAGCAAGTAATTAATGGCTGGGAATGACAGGGGCTATTACTATGAATGCCTACGCTTTTCAGCAGGGAATGAGTAATGTCACACACTTAACTCTTCGTTATCGCACCCTCCTGTCTGGCGGGAAGGGTGGTTTGTGGGAGCTGTAGTGCTGAATCAATGCATTAGCCTTGTTGGGCTTGTTAATGGCAACATGATTGTTCTTAATGGCAACTCAGAACATTCTGCAAGGTGCCCACTTTATGCATGCAGTGTATGCCCAATCCTCACCACAGCAACAGATTCCTTTGCTTTACTGGTAGGTGATCTGCCACTGAACAGAGCTACAACTTAAGGGTTTATGCACTATACTGGGCACGTCGTTCATTACCCCACCTGCACTGCATCTGGTGCAGAAGGACCAAAAGCAACAAGTACGTGCAGCATGTAATGAAAGGTGACACCCAAGGCATGCGGTGAGGTCCCCACCAATTCGCAATGCATTGAGTTTGCAACAGATTATATTAATATAGGGCCTTTAAATTAGTTTAATGTCCCAAGGCATGTCACAGAAACCTAATCAGCCAAAGAAAGAGATATAAGGAGGGGTGACTGGAACTAGGTCAAAAAGATAGGTTTTAAGGAGGGTGTTAAAGGAGGAAAGAGAGTTGGAGAGACAAAGAAATTTATGGAGGTAATTCCAGAGCTTAGCGCTAAGACGGCTGAAGGCACGGCCGCCAATCGTAAGACAAAAGGAGTGGGGGATGCACAAGAAGCCAGAGTTGGAGGGACATAGTGTTCTCGGGGGGTTGCAGGGCTAGAGGAGGTTACAGAGAAGGATGAGGCCATGGAGGGATTTGAACATGAGGATAAGAAATTTAAATTGGAGGCATTGAGAGACCGGAAGCCAATGTAGGGCAGCGAGCACGGGAGTGATGAGTGAACAGGACTTGGTGCAGATTAGGATATGGACAGCAGAGTTTTGAATGAGCTGAAGTTTATGGAGGGTAGAAGGAGGAAGACCGGCCAAGAGAGCATTGGAATTACTGAGTCCGAGCACTACTTCTCCTGGCCCACAAGGAAACCTAAAATTTTAATTTAATGACTTACCTGTCTGGGCCTCGTCTGACCCACAATCCACGTCCAGGCAGGTCTAGTGTGAAGGGGAAGCCATCACTACTCCCATGCTCAGCCTCCAACTAAAATTGCAGAGCGGGTCCTGATGACATCATTGATATTTAAAGTAGAACCCCACTGCCTTCCTGAGGGTGTCCCACTCGACTGCTCAAAAAAGTAGGTTAAAATCAGAACATGACGAGAAGGCAGCGGGATCAGAGGGGGTAAGTGACTGCCCTCATTTTAATGGCCCCCACCCAGTTTTCACCAGGTGGGGCGAGTTAATATCGGGGCCATTGAGCCCGGGGATGCCAACAACACGGAGAAAGTTTTCAATGGCATTCGGGAGCGGTGTAGGAACGGAGCTGGGACTAAGCGATCTTGGCGATGGATAGGATCGTGGCTTGCAACTCAGCTCAGGGTTGAGCAAGACATCAAAGTTGTATACCATCCAGCTTAGCCTAAGCAGGCAGTCCAGAAGGGGGATTGAGTTGAGGAGTTTTTAGCAGGCAAGGATTTACAGAGGGGTGCCCTTTCTTCAGGAAGACCTCTGCACAACATGTAATAACTGCGCAGTCAGTGTGTCCACCAGTTTTATATATCAGGCTCTTTGCAGGCCAGCAATGGGGACACCTGCCAGTTTGCTACCCACAGATGTGTCATTGAGGATTCCGTAGGGCCAGAGACTTAGGCCAATGAACAGCAGTAATGAAAAAGGACAACACAACTCTACAGAACTGCTGAGTTTCCTGGAATCCAGAGGTCACTGATAGCCCCCATGATTGCTATTCAATTCCTGTGTACAATGCTGCGCCCAGTATGAAATGAAGGGATTTTTAAAATCTCGGTATTGATATGGTATGTGGCCATCAGCACAGAATCATGCAGGTCAACGCTAGCTTCCCTGGAAATTCCCATGATGCCTTTATAGGTTAAGACAATCACTTCAAAAAGGGGCAAAGACCCTTTATCCCATTGCTCAGAAATACCCAAAGTATTTTTCATACAATGAATCAGTTTGAAGTGAGTTATTGTTATATAGGCAAATATGGCAACACTGCATTAAGATGAATGGCCAGTAAATCTGTTATTTTAGGGAGGACTGTTGTCCAGGACAGTGGGAAAACACCCTGCTCTGAAACACTGAACAAGCAGATGGAGCCTTGGTTTAACATCCTATCCAAAGGACGGTTCCTCAAACAATGCAACAGTCCCTCCATTGAGCGTAGTCGTTATGCTACTGGACAAGTAATCCAGAGGCCTGAACTAATAATCCGGAGCCTATGAGCTCAAATCCCGCAACGGCAGATAGGGAATTTAAATTCACTTAATTAAATAAAACCCGGAATAAAAAAAAACTAATATCAGTATTGGTGGCCATGAAACTACCGGATTGTCATAAAAACCCATCTGATTCACTAATGTCCTTTAGGGACGGAAATCTGCCGTCCTTACCCGGTCTGGCCTATATGTGACTCCAGACCCACAGCAATGTGGTTGATTCGCCTAGAAATGGCCTATCAAGCCATATAGTTGGACAATCTTGCTACAATAAGTCATAGTAAGAATAAAACCAGGCAGACCACTAGGCACCAGACACGACAAAGGCAAACCAAGCCCAGTCGATTCTGCAAAGTCCTCCTCACTAACATCCAGGGACTTGTGCCAAAATTGGGAGAGCTGTCCCACAGACTAGTCAACGGCCTGACATAGCTATACTCACAGAATCATACCTTTCAGTCAACGTCCCAGACTCTTCTATTACCATCCCTGGGTATGTCCTGTCCCACCGGCAGGACAGACCCACCAGAGGTGGCGGTACAGTGATATACAGTCAGGAGGGAGTGGCCCTGGGAGTCTTCAACATTGAAATCTCATGGCATCAGGTCAAACAAGGGCAAGGAACCCTCCTGCTGATTACCACCTACCATCCTCCCTCAGCTGATGAATCAGTCCTCCTCCATGTTGAGAAGCGCTGAGAGTAGCAAGGGCACAGAAAGTACTCTGGGTGGGGTACTCAAAAGTGCCTCAGTAGCACCACTACAGACCGAGGTGGCCGAGTCCTGAAGGACATAGCTGCCAGACTGGGCCTGTGGAAGGTGGTGAGAGAACCAACACGAGGGAACAACCTATTTGACCTCGTCCACACCAATTTACCTGTCACAGATGCAACTTTCGATGACAGAATTGGTAGGAGTGACCACTGCACAGTCCTTGTGGAAACGAAGTCCCATCTTCACACTAAGGACACAATTCAATGTGATGTATGGCACTACCACTGTGCTAAATGGGATAGATTCAGAACAGTTCTAACAGCTCAAAACTGGGCATCCATGAGGTTCTGTGGGCCATCAGCAGCAGCAGAATTGTATTCCAGCACAATCTGTAACCTCATGGCCCGGCATATTCCTCACTCTACCATTACCAACAACCCCTGGTTCAATGAGGAGTGCAGAAGAACATGCCAGGAGCAGCACCAGGTGTACCTAAAAAAAAATGAGGTGCCAACCTGGTGAAGCTACAACTCAGGACTACATGCATGCTAAACAGCGGAAGCAATATGCTATAGACAGAGCTAAGCGATTCCACAACCAACGGATCAGATCAAAGCTCTGCAGTCCTGCCACAACCAGTCATGAATAGTGGTGGACAATTAAACAACTAACGGGAGGAGGAGGCTCTATAAACATCCCCATTCTCAATGATGGCAAAGTCCAACACTTGAGTGCAAAAGACAAGGCTGAAGCATTTGTAAACATCTTGAGCCCGAAGTGCCAAGTGGATAATCTATCTCGGCCTCCTCTCAATATCCTCACCATCACAGAAGCCAATCTTCAGCCAATTCGATTCACTCCACGTGATATCAAGAAATGGCTGAGTGCACTGGATAGAACAAAGGCTATGGGCCCCGACAACATCCCAGCTGTAGTGCTGAAGACTTGTGCTCCAGAACTAGCCGCACCTCGAACCAATCTGTTCCAGTACAACAACAACATTGGCATCTACCTGACAATGTGGAAAATTGCCCAGGTATGTCCGGTCCACAAAAAGCAGGACAAATCTAATCCGGCCAATTACCGCCTCATCAGTCTACTCTCAATCATCAGCAAAGTGATGGAAGGTGTCGTTGACAGTGCTATCAAGTGGCACTTACTCACCAATAACCTGCTCATCGATGCTCAGTTTGGGTTCCACCAGGACAACTCGGCTCCAGACCTCATTACAGCCTTGGTCCAAACATGGACAAAAGAGCTGAATTCCAGAGGTGAGGTGAGAGTGACTGCCCTTGACATCAAGGCAGCATTTGACCGAGTGTAGCATCAAGAAACCCTAGTAAAATTGAAGTCAATGAAAATCAGGGGGAAAAACCCCCAGTAGCTGGATTCATACCTAGCACAAAGGAAGATGGTAGTGGTTGTTGGAGGCCAATCATCTCAGCCCCAGGACATTGCTGCAGGAGTTCCTGGGGGCAGTGTCCTTGGCCCAACCACCTTCAGCTGCTTCATCAATCACCTTCCCTCCATCATAAGGTCAGAAATGGGGATGTTCGCTGATGACTGCACAGTGTTCAGTTTCATTTGCAACCCCTCAGATAATGAAGCATTCCATTCCTGCATGCAGCAAGACCTGGACAACATCCAGGCTTGGGCTGATAAGTGGCAAATAACATTTGGGCCAGACAAGTGCCAGGCAATGACCATCTCCAACAAGAGAGAGTCTAACCACCTCCCTTTGATATTCAACGGCATTACCATTGTCGAATCCTTCACCATCAACATCCTGGGGGTCACCATTGACCAGAAACTTAACTGGACCAGCCACATAAATACTGTGGCTACAAGAGCAGGTCAGAGATTGGGTATTCTGCGGCGAGTGACTCACCTCCTGACTCCCCAAAGCCTTTCCGCCATCTACAAGGCAAAATTCTGGAGTGTGATGGAATATTCTCCACTTGCCTGGATGAGTGCAGCTCCAACAACACTCAAGAAGCTCGACACCATCCAGGACAAAGCAGCCCGCTTGATTGGTACCACATCCACCACCCTAAATATTCACTCCCTTCACCACCGGCGCACTATGGCTGCAGTGTGTACCATCCACAGGATGCACTGCAGCAACTCGCCAAGGCTTCTTCGACAGCACCTCCCAAACCCGCGACCTCTACCACCTAGAAGAACAAGGGCAGCAGGCACATGGGAACAACACCACCTGCACGTTCCCCTCCTAGTCACACACCTTCCCGACTTGGAAATATATCGCCGTTCCTCCATCGTCGCTGGGTGAAAACCCTGGAACTCCCTACCTAACAGCACTTTAGGAGAACCTTTACCACATGGACTGCAGCGTTTCAAGAAGTCGGCTCACCACCACCTTCTCAAGGGCAATTAGGGATGGGCAATAAATGCTGGCCTTGCCGGTGACGGCTACTTCCCATGAACGAATAATAAAAAGTGTCAGCCAAGATTACATGCTGATTCCAGGAGTGGGGCTTGAACTAGTGACCTTCTGACTCAAAGGCAAGAGTTCTACCTCCTGAGCCAAGCTGGCAGAGGAAGTGTGTCATGGCCAATATTTTTCCTTCCACCAATATCACTAAAACAAATTCTCCGTTATCTCAATACTATTTATGGGACCTTGATGTGCGCAAATTGGCTGCCATGTTTCCTGCATTACAACAGTGACTACACTTTAAAAGTACTTCATTGATTGTAAGGCGCTTTGGGACATTCTGAGGTCATGAAAGGCACTTTATAAATGCAAGTTCTTTCTTAATAATATGCTGCTATGTGGAGTGGGGTGGGTGGGGGAAGACAGCAGCAAAAGTAAAACAACAAACAACATCCTGTAAGGATGCAGGTTTGGAGGTAGTGCTGACATAGGTGCTAGAGGGAAGGGTGGTCCTTTAAGCAGTGCAGTGGCATCTCCCACTGAAGGGTAGTGCAAGAGCAGCGTAGATGTAGTTAGCAGAAAGAGTAAAGGTTGTCTCACCTGTGACCAGATTTTGAGTGCAGACGAGGAAGAAATCTGCTTCTTTCAGGAACGTTGCCAATTCTACACTTTATTCAATCTTACGATCTCTCCTTACAAAGCTTCTTAACATCACTTCACAGTAAGCTTGGTGAAGTAACACAAAGGAAAAATGCGCAGCGCTTTGATAAATGTTGAACTACTTTCCAAATGTGCAGGCATGCCCATGTTCCAGCACTGCCCTCTGTATTGCTGCCATGTCAATGCACTTTTACTGTGGTCCATTGAGATATATCAAAACTACAGCATAGAAACAGGCTATTCGGCTCAACTGGTCTATGCGGCATTTATGCTCCACACGAACCTCCTCCCTCCCTACTTCATCTCACCCTATCAGGATACCCTTCTATTCTTTTCTCTCTCATTTAGCTTCCCATTAAATGCATCTATGCTATTTGCCTCAACTGGTGGTGCATCTCATATTCTTACCACTCTTTTGGGTAAAGAAGTTTCTCCTAAATTCCCTATTGGATTTATTAGTGACTATTTTTTATTTACGACCTCTAGCTTTGGACTTCCCCACAAGTAGAAATATTTTCTCTATGTCTACCCTATCAAACCCTTTCATTATCTTAAAGACCTCTATCAGCCTTCCCTTTTCTAGAGAAAAGAGCCCCAGCATGTTCAGCCTTTCCTGATAAGGATATCCTCTCAGTTCTGGTATCATCCTTGTGAATCTTTTTTGCACCTTCTCCAATACCTCTATATCCTTTCTATATCCGTAGACCTCTTTGCTCCTCAATCCTGTTTAGACTCTTATTAATCCAAGCAGTATGTGGCCTCCTTATTCTTCCTACCAAAATGCACCACCTCACACTTATCTATATTGAAATTCATTTGCCAATTACACGCCCATTCTGCAAGTTTATTAATGTCCTGTTGCATTTTGACACAATCTTCCTTGGTATTAACTATACCTCCCAATTTGGTGTCGTCCGCAAATTTTGAAATTGTACTTCCGATTCCCGAATCACTAATGTAAATTGTGAAGATCAGTGGTCCCAGCACCAATCCCTGTGGACCATCACTTCCCATCTTTTGCCAGTCTGAGTAGCTACCCTTAACCTCTACTGTCTATTTTCTGTTTTGTAGCCAGCTTGCTATTCATTCCACTACCAGTCCCCTGACTCCACATGCTCTGACTTTAGCCATGAGTCTACAATGCGGTACCTTATCAAAGGCCTTTTGAAATTCCAAATAGATTACATCTACTACATTATCCTTGTCTATTTGTTCTGTTACTTCTTCAAAGAATTCAATAAGTTTGGTCAAGCGTAACTTTCCCTTCTGAAATCCATGCTGAGTATTCTTTATTATATTTTTACGTTTTCTAGATGTATTTCTATTACATCTTTAAATAAAGATTCCATTATCTTTCCCACCACCAACTTTAAGTTAACTGGTCTATAGTTCCCTGGACTTGTTCTAGCTTCCTTTTTAAATATAGCAAAAACATTAGCTGTCTGCCAGTCCTCTGGTACTTTTCCCTTTTCTAGTGAATTTTTACACGTAAGTAATAGTGTCTCTGCAATCTCCACCTTAACGTCTTTTAATATTCTAGGATGCAATCCATCCAGACCAGGGGTCCTATCCTCCCTAGGTTTGATTATTTTATCAATTATCTCCTCCTTTTCTACCTTAAATGTTTTAATAACTTTTTAGACCTCTTCTTCTAATGTCCTGCCACCTTGTTAGTCTCTCTGATAAATACAAAGGCAAAGTGACTACTCAATATTTCTACCATTTCGTTGTCGTTACCTGTGATTGTATCTTGTGCATCCCTCAATGGCTCTATCCCTATCACTGTTTTGAATATTATCCACTGCTGTTCTAGTTCCTTGTCTGTCAATTTTTTTTTTCCAGTTTACCTTCCCTAATTCCATTCTGATCCCCACAACATTAGCTTTTTTCCAATCTATTAATTTAGTCTTTGTCTTACTTATGTCTTTCTCAATCATTATTATAAACCTTATTATATTATGATTGTTATTGCCTAGATGTTCCCCTACGCTGACTTCTCTTATTTGTTCTGGTTCATTTCCCATCGCTACATCCAGCAGTGATTCCTCTCTTGTTGGGCTTCTCACATACTGGGTAAGAAAGGAGTCCTGTACACACAGTAAAAACTGCACTCCCCTTTCCCCTTTCCCTACCTCTTCTTGCCAGTTTATTTGAGGGTAGTGGAAATTGTTTATTATTCAATGTTTTTTACTCATTTCATAGATTTGTCTACATATTTCTTCCTCCACTTTCCTTCCACTATTAGGTGGTCTGTAGAATATATCTATTAAGGAGATCGATCCCTTCTTACCCTTTGTCTCAATCCATATGGATTCTGTTTCTATGTTAATGTTACTTATGTCCCTTTTATTCTATTGCCATTATGTTGTCTTTAATTAGTACAGCTACCCCCCGACCCCCCCGCCCCTGTCTTCCTTCCCGATCCTTTCTAAATTCATTACATCCTGTAATATTTAACTTCCAGTCCTGTTCCTTATGTAGCCATGTTTCCTACCACTTCAGCCCTATTTATCCTTTCCGCTAGGACACTGGTCCCATTTCGGTTCAAGTGGAGCCCGTCCCAATGGTACAGCACCTTCCTGTCCCAGCACTGGTGCCAGTATCCCATGAAATGGAATAAAAACAGAAAATGCTGGAAAAGCTCAGCAAGTCAGGCAGCATATGTGGAGAAAGAAACAGAGTTAACGTTTCAGGTTAAAGACCTTTCGTCAGATTGACCTGAAATGTTAACTCTGTTTCTTTCTCTACAGATGTTGCCTGACTTGCTGAGCTTTACCAGCATTTTCTGTTTTTATTTCAGATTTCCAGCATCCACAGTATTTTGCATTTGATCACATGAAATGGAACCCCTCCTTCCCACACCAGTCTTTCAGCCACACGTTCACCTTCCTGATCTGTTTATCGCTGTGCCAATTAACACGTGGCTCGGGTAGCAATCCCGAAATTACCAACCGTGAGGACCTGCTTTTTAATTCAGTCCCTAACTTCTGATGTTCCCTTAGCAGGACCTCCTCCCTTTTCTTCCCTAAGTCATTGGTCCCAACATGGACCACAACAACTGGATCTTCCCCCTTCCTTTCCAAGTTCCTCTCCAGTTGCTCCGGGATATCCTTTACCCTTGCACCAAGTAGGCAACACACCCTTCTGGACTCTCGGTCACGACTGCAGAAGATGCTATCTAACCCCCTAATTATAGGATCCCCAAAGACTACAACCTTTCTATTCTGCTCCTCCCCTCTTTGGACTGCCTCCTGTTCCATGTTGCCATGGTTAGCATTCTGGCTACCCTCCCTGCAGCCTGCATCCTTATCCTCACAGGTAGAGTGCAAGGATTTCTGTTAGGTCCATGTAACGTGGCAAGGAACAAACACTCAGCAGGCTGCCAACACAAGGTATTTGCATGCTGCACGGTCATCGACTCACACAAGGCGGCAGATGGCTGGGGTCTTCTTCTGTCACTGTCTAAGGCAGGATCCCTTCTTTCAATCTGTTTTATGGCAAGGGCTCTTTGCAGGGTGAGATTGCGTAAGGCGCATCAGATTGCAATTGTCTTAGATACCTAGGCTGACCTGCACTGCCTGCCACTTCTGATCTTTCACTTCCTTCTCTAGAACCATCTTCTCAAGAAAGGGATGGCCAGTGGGTTATGTTGGAAAATAAATTCTATTTGATATAGGTTTCAGCAGGAAACAATGACAAAATAGCTAACACAGGTGTTAGCCATGGCTCAGTGGTAACACTCTCATCTCTGTGTCAAAATCATAGAATCATAGAAAATAGAAGCAAGAGTAGGCCATTCGGCCCTTCGGGCCTGCTCCACCATTCAAAATGATCATGGCTGATCGTCTAACTCAGTACCCTGTTCCCGCTTTTTCCCCATATCCCTTAATCCCTTTAGCATTAAGAAATGTATCTATCTCCTTCTTGAATATATTTAATGATTTGGCCTCCACTGCCTTCTGTGGTAGAGAATTCCACAGGTTCACCACTCTCTGAGTGAAGAAATTTCTCCTTATCTCGGTTCTAAATGGCCCGTATTTTGAGACTGTGACCCCTGGTTATGGATTCCCCATCCATCGGGAACATCCTCCCTGCATCGAGTCTGTCTAGTCTTGTTAGAATTTTATATGTTTCGATGAGATCACCTCTCATTCTTCTAAACTCTAGTGAATACAGGCCTAGTCGACCCAATCTCTCCTCATATGTCAGTCCTGCCATCCCAGGAATCAGTCTGGTAAGCCTTCGTTGCACTCCCTCCATGGCAAGGACATCCTTCCTCAGATAAGGAGACTATAACTGCACACAATACTCCAGATATGGTCTCACCAAGGCCCTGTACAGCTGCAGTAAGACATCCCTGTTCCTGTACTCAAATCCTCTTGCAATGAAGGCCAACATACCATTCGCCTTCCTAACTGTTTGCTGCACCTGAATGCTCGCTTTCAGCAACTGGTGTACAAGGACACCCAGGTCTCGTTGCATCGCCCCTTTTCCCAATCTATCAGCATTCAGATAATAATCTGTCTTTCTGTTTTCACAACCAAAGTGGATAACCTCACATTTATCCACGTTATACTGCATCTTCCATGTTCTTGCCCATTCACCCAACTTGTCTAAATCACATTGGAGCCTCTTTGCATCCTCCTCACAGCTCACATTCCACCCCAGCTTTGTGTCGTCTGCAAACTTGGAAATGTTACATTCAGTTCCTTCATCCAAATCATTGATATATATTGTTATAGAAGGTTGTGGGTTCAAGCCCCACTCCAGAGATTTGAGCACCTAATCCAGACTGATACTTCAGTGAGTACTGAGGGAGTGCTGCACTGTCGGAGGTGCCATCTTTCAGAAGAGACATTAAACCGAGGCCCTTTCTGCCCTCTCAGGAGGACTTAAAAGATTCCATGGCGCTATTTCGAAGAAGAATGGGGGTGGTGTCCTGGACAATTTTTATCTCTCAACCAACATCACTAAAAAACAGATTATCTGGTCATTTAGCTCATTGCTGTTTGCGAGACCTTGCTGTGCACGTATTGAATGCTGCGTTCCCTATATTACAACAGTGAGTACACTTCAAAGAAAGTACTTCATTGGCTTTAAAGCACTTTGGATATTCTGAGGTGGTGAAAGGCACAGTATAAATGCCAGTCTTTCTTTATTATGGGTAAGCAAAGATAGCCTGAGTTAGTATATGTAGCCAGTCAGCATTTATTACCCATCCCTAATTGCCCTTGAGAAGGTGGTGAGCTACCTTCTTGAATAACTGAGTGGCTTGCGAGGCCATTTCAAAGGGTGATTAAGAATCAATCACATTGCTGTGGGTCTGGAGTCACATACAGGTCAGACTGGGTAAGGACAGCAAATTTTCTTCCCTAAAGGGCATTAGTGAACCAGAATGGGTTTTTAATGACAATCCGGTAGTTTCATGGCCGCCATTACTGATACTAGTTTTTTTTTATTCCAGATTTTATTTAATTAATTGAATTTAAATTTCCCAGCTGCCATGGTGGGATTTAAACTCATGACTCTAGAATATTAGTCCAGGCCTACTGGATTATTAGTCCAGTAACATAACCACTATGCTACCGTACCCAGATAAACTTTTACTAACATAAAGCCATGAGAACAAATGTTTTTGAGAACACCAGCCAGAACAGGAAGATAAGGTTAAGAAAGTAGAAGCAGAGAGGTAATAGAAAATACTGGACAGAGCAAGGAGTGAACAAAGTCTACAACCTTGAGAAAGCTCAGATAAGAGTGCGGTTTCTGCAGCAGCTTTGGTTCCACTCCTGTGTTCTGAAGTTCAATGACCTGAGTGCAACAAATGGCTGAAGAAAGTAAAATTAAGAATGATTGTATAAAGGAGAGGGAGTAGATTAGTCAGCTGTCACTTTGGGAGAATAGGACCGAGCCTGGGTGCCCCAGGTTGTGAGTATGTACATACTTATGGCTTGTGATAGAATAGGTAACAGAATATTAATATCCAGTTATTAATATAATGCTTAGTTAAGGATGGGTGGACATTGGACCACCAAAGTTACATACCGAATTAAAGTGTCTTGTGAGTTTCACAAATCAATTGGCCTGCCATCTGTTTCTGTACTCTATGCCTTTATTTATAAAGCCAAGGACCCCGTATGTTTCTTTTAACAGCCTTCTCAACTTGTCCTGCTACCTTCAAAGATATCTGAAGTTGTTGAAATTAATTGGTCTTCATGTTTTGATGTAGATTTAATCTACTCATAGAGGCAAAAGAATTAAAAGGGACATTTCCAAATCACCGGGCTCACAAAATTTGAAAAGGACAAACTAGCAAGCAGGAAGTATAAACACAAATAGAACTGAGTTGCCTGGGTTTTGAGGGGCCTGATTATCAGGGCTTGGAGATCACACTGGCCCATGGGCCACAGTTTGGACACCTTGCCATCAGTTCGCATCAGCTGCAGAGAAATAAAAGAAAAGACTTGCATTTATATAGCACCTTTCACATCCTCAGGATATCCCAAAACATTTACAGCCAATGGACTATTTTTAAAGTTTAGCGACTGCTGTATTGTAGAAAATGCAGCAGCCAATTTGTGCACAGCAAGGTCCCACAAACAGCAATGAGATAATGACCAGATAATCTGTTTTAGTGATGTTGTTTGAGGGATAAATATTGAACAGGACCTTGGGGATAACTCCCCTGCTCTTCTTTGAAATATGTGCTATGGAATCTTTTACATCCACCTGAGAGGACAGACGGCACCTTGGTTTAACTTATCATCGAAAAGACGGCACCTCCGACAGTGCCTGACACTGGGTTGAAACCAGCACGTCGCCGACTTCCTTTCTGGTTGATGCTCGTCTCCTCAGTGGGAATTTGCTGCCTTAACATCTGTGGGGCAATGCATGGTACGAGAACCGGTATTAGTTCTCTGTTTGACTTGCATTAACTGAGCAGACGACGAAACAACTGAAGCAATCACTGCCCAAAGCCCATGGAGATACTTAAATAACTGTCTAAGTAGGCTGAAAAGAGGAAGATTATGGACTGATTTGAAGCATCTCATTAATCACCATGGAAACCTGCACCTAAAACATGGGCAGTTTAATATTAAAACTCTAATTGATTTCATCAGCTTTAATTAAACCTTTTTGATACTACCAGCTGAATTAAACAGTAAGGAGAATCAGCTGATACCACCCGCCTGTGAATATTACATTTAACGGGTTATTTCCATTCATGGAGATAATTATAAATAAAGATATAAGAACTCCTCTATAACTGAAACAATAACCACAGCCTTATATGTCTGTGATTCTATATATATATTATGTTGTGATTAGTATCTCCACTTCAATTTGAAATGAGATTAAATTGCTTTGTGAGCTGAATCTGCTTTTCTCTAGCTTGATTTAACAACCAAATAATATGAAAGACCTGGAGAGCAATTGAGTAGAAGCCATGCAGGAAACTCCCAGGGTCTGGAGCTGTCTGATGGGGAGACTGTGATGGACACCCATGGTGTAGACAAGGGCAGCAACACAGGGAAAGGAAAGCATAAGGCACACCAAGGCTATATGGAGCACGTGATTACAAGGTGTGGGGGAAGACATGATCGTGCATAGAAAAGGTAATTAATTAAATCGGTGGATAGCCTTTCCTGCAGCTCCAGTTGGGAGTACTGAACGGTTCGTTGCTTCCAGGTGCCAGATTAAGGGATCGAATTGAGCGTGTGGAGAAGATTCTGGAAAGAGATGGTGAGCAAATGACATAGGAAAGAAGAGGATTAAGAGCTTGGAAAGGCAGTTTGAGAGGCACTGAGGGAGTTAGTTTTACTGGTGGTGGGTAATGCAATGAATTTGGTCAGAACAGGACTTCGACACTGAGACAGAGTGGTCCTGAATCTCCAAGACATAGTAGGCAAGTGTGTGCGTGCTGACTATGGCTATTGTTTTAGGAGGTTTTAAGTAGATTGTACAGGTGAGAAGCAAGCTAGGGCTGTGGAAGGCCACCAGAATGAGAAGACAGCTGAGTGGATACGGTGAATTTCCCTGACCTGAAGTTCAATACTGAAGTGACGTTGGCTTAAAACTACTTTCAGTTATTTGAGTTTCGGAGTCCTTTGAATCCTTTTCTTACTGCAGGTCAATGGAAGCATCTGTTGTGCGGAAACCTGAATGATATGGAAGTTTCTGGAAACCATGAGTGTCCAGGACAACTGCAGGTTTCCAGATTGACTTGCCCAAGCTCCAATCACTGAGCCTGAGAAACAATAAAGACGTTGTACACTACGCAAGTGGAGGAGGGGTCCCTTGGACATTGGAGCAGGTGATCACTGCTAGAGAATAATAGTCAGATAGAGGAAGGGAATCCACCAGAGGGGAAGGAGGACCCACAGCGTCAGTACAGAAAACTCCATGGGGGGGGGGTAAAATTGCCTGATAGCTATACTGTCCCTGGAAGCCTATGATACAGACAAGGACATAGTGTCAAGACAGTGAAATCATGAACATTACAATGGCACTGTCGAACAAGTGGTTACTCAAGGGAGGAGATTTAAGTGCAGGAACGCAAAGGTAGTGGGAGATTCGATTGTGAATGGAATAGACAGTCACTTTAGAAACTGCCATTATATTGCAATATTTATGTCTATATCTTTTGCCATAAAACCCAGTAACCCAATAGCTTTTTCATGGCTTTATCCACTTAAAGTTTTGTGTTTAATATCTTGTGAGTCTGAATCTCCAAATCCCTCTCATAGAATCACAGAATCTTACAGCACAGAAGGAGGCCATTCGACCCATCATGCCTGTGCCGGCACTTTGAAAGAGCTATCCAATTAGCCTCACTCCCCTGCTTTTTCCCCATAATGCTGCAAATTTTTCCTTTTCAAGTATATATCCAATTCCCTTTTGAATGTTACTATTGAGTTTGCTTCCTCCACCCTTTCAGATAGTGCATACCAGATCACAACTCTGCCTAAAAAAAATTCTCTTCATTTCCCCCCCTGTTTTTTTTGCCAATCATCTTCTTGAACATCACCTGGGTGGGTTTTGCCAAATTGTACAACATCACACATATTGGGGGGTGATTTTAAACCCCAAGAACGGGCGGGTTGGGGGTGGGTGGGAGTTGAAAATAGTTGTTTTTTGGGTAGCGCCACAACCCGGCTTTATTTCCGGGTTTAACGTCGGTGTGGAAAAGTACAGGCTTCCCACCGGGAATGCAAAGTCCGAAAATTTTGCAGTTGTGACCCAAAAAAACAACTATTTTCAATTCCCATCTGCCCCCTACCCGCCTGTTCGTGGGTTTTAAAATCACCCCCACTGAATCCCATCTGCCACTTTTTTTCACCATTCCACCATCTTATCATGCAATTCCATATAAAACATGGCATGCTGTGATTGGGAGGTATCTGAAGAACCTTCCAGCATGATGGTTAGACAGGAATTCACATCACATGGTGCTGCCTTGTAGGGAATACCAATGTTTCCAGTGATTCATGAACCTGGCCAATAATCAGTCAAAGAAAGTCACACGTAGGCGGTAGGTTCGTTAATGAGATTGATTATTTAATGATTAAAAAAGTTCAGACAAGCATGAAGCAAATCAAGCAATGCATGCAACCTTACTCTACTTGTTATACAATTATGTCATCGCAATGTGATTATTTAATGGTTTAAACAATTCACACAAGCAGCAAGCAAGGATTTCAGCATCAAGGCAGTCAGGGCGATTAGTTCTCTCATAGCTCTCGAGGTTCTTCTTCTTCTTGGACGTCCTTCCTGTAGGCAAAGCTTCTTCAAGCTCCTCCGACTGCAGTAAAGAATCTGCTATGATGTCCCATCTTTATATGATTTTTGCCAATTGGGGTGTGAGTGAAAGCTAAGAGAAGTCCCATTTTGGCCACTCACCCACCATAGCATTATGATGGATGGTTGGCTGGACCACTCAACTTTGTGAACCCAGATGCAATAGTTTCTAAATGTCTCAGCACGGTTTTTCCAAGTCAATAGTTTTAAGAACCAAAGTTGTTTGAAGCTTTTCGAAGCTTCTCGAAGATTCTGCACATTGTTGCTGTCGTTTTTATCAGTTGTTGTTGAAAACCGAAGCTTGTTGCTACTTTTAATTTACAATGTCCAAATGGGCATGTAATGTTCAAAGGTCCAAAAAGTTTTGAATTCATAATGTTCAAGAGGTTTTAACCCCTGCCCTTCAGCCTGTCATTGAGGAGAGGAACTTCCACCAACACGATGGGCCGAAGGGCCTCTATCCGTGCTGTATAACAACAACATTGACTAAGGTGAGGTTTGCTCCCTCTCTCTGCAGATGTTGGTGATCTCAGTCCACCTCTCAGGCAGCCTGACCTGCCTGGCAAACCTTCCGCCAATCCCTTTATCGTCCAAACACGTCAGCTCGAAGGATTCCACCCGGCAAACCCTCCGGTGCCAATAAAGGGAATGCGGGGGAAAATAAATAAATAAATGCATGTGGCACTGAGAACAACAAAGAACAAGAGGGGCCTTTAAAAGGCCTAATTCACCTACCTTAAAAGTGTACAGGCCTTTTAAATGCCCTCCCACCTGCAGTTTAGCCCGGGGACCTTGATCGCTGCCCAGTTTCATTGACGTGCCGGAGACTCGATGCCCAACTTGCCCCCGGGACTGAAAATGGTGCAGAGCCCCTTCCAGGCCCTCCTTTTTAATATGGTGATGAACTTGAGATGCTTACCTCAGGCCTGGCTGGAGTGGCGAGCATGGCTGTAACCGAGCGAGAATCTGGTTGAACTGAGATCCGCAAGACTTTCGTCCCTCTTCCGTCTCACTGCTGCCCAATATCGGGCTGGAAGCAAGGCAAAAAGTCACCCTGAGACAACAGCTGTGTCTGCAAGTGCTCTCATCTTTGGCAAATTCAAAAACAGCAATGTTTTTTCCGTGAAAGTATTGTAGCAGGAAGGTTTATAATTTTTGAATGTCTAAACCATCAGCGTGTGGAGTCAGTCCTGTTAACAAATAATTTGTGCAAACAGAAATGTTTAACTGAGTCAGAAGGTTATGAGTTCAAATGCCACTCCAGAGACTTGAGCATAAAATTTAAGCTGACACTTTACATAGGAACATAGGAACAGGAGTAGGCCATTCAGCCCCTCGTGCCTTCTCCGCCATTTGATAAGATCATGGCTGATCTGTGATCTAACTCCATATACCTGCCTTTGGCCCATATCCCTTAATACCTTTGGTTGCCAAAAAGCTATCTATCTCAGATTTAAATTCAGCAATTGAGCTAGTATCAATTGCCGTTAAAACCATCAGATAGAGAAGGATGGCCCGTGGGTTATGTTGGAGAGTAAATGCTCTTTTATATAGGTATTAGCATGAAACAATGACAAAATGGCTAACATAGGTGTCAACCATGGCTTAGTGATAGTGCTCTTATCTCTGAGTCAGAAGGTTGTGGGTTTAAGTGCCACTCCAGAGACTTGAGTACAATATCAAGGCTGACACTCCAGTGCAGTACCGGGGGAGTGCTGCACTGTCAGAGGTGCCGGCTTTTGGATGAGACGTTAAACCAAGGCCCCGTCACCCCAAGGTGGACGTTGAAGATCCCAAGGCACTTTTTCGAAGAAGAGCAGAGGAGTTCTCCCCCAGTGTATTATTCATCCCTCAACCAACATCACTAAAAAGAAACAGATTATCTGGTCATTTATCTCATTGCTTTTTGTGGGACCTTGTTGTGCACAAATTGGCTGTCGCGTTTCCTACATTGCAACAGTGACTACACTTCAAAAGTACATAATTGGCTGTAAAGCACTTTGGGACATCCTGATGTCATGAAAGGTGCTGTATAAATGAAAGTCTTTCTTTCTTTCCACCAGCAATGTGGGGTTCTGTTCATTGAATGGCACTATGTTGTGACTAACTAGCTGCTGATTTACTGTTCTGCACTTAGCAGAACTCTCATTCAATTTAATAGCGTGTGCCCAATAAATACTCTGGCCTAGCTCTTAGATAACTGATTGCTAACGAGAATGACACTGATAAATAAAAATACAATGCAGTAACCTTGCAGAATTTTTCCAAATGACTTTCCATTCTGCTAAAACAAAACGGAGTTAATATTTATTTAGCTATTTAAGAACTGAATGAAATCAGTAAAGTAAACATAATTTATTCCAAGCAGCAAGAGTTTGTCTAATCCGTGTTTAACTCACACAAAACATTGCAATAAAATGAGCACTACTGTATAGTCTCATTACACTCTGAAGGAGATTCATATTGCAAAGTCTTCAATGATGATACTTTAGGGAAAACAGAACAAGAATCAATCAGGCCATTGGGCTTGATATTAGCACCCACTGTCGGCTGCGTTCCTGGCGGGGAGTCTCCGAAAATCGGGGAATCCCGGGGCGGGTCGGGAGCCCAGCTCCAACCCGCCCACTTCCAGGTTTCCCAGTGACGCGCTGACATGCGCGCGCAGCCCCCGCATGTGGGACTCCCGCAGGCAATTAAAGCCGGCGGGGTGCCACTTAAAGTATTTATTTAGGTATTTCAGGTCGTTAATAGACCTGATTAATGGGATATTTCAGGAGGGGTGGGATTTTACAAACAACTGGGACTCTTTCCCGTACTGGGGGAAACACTCTCAGTTGAAATGGACGTGTTGCAGCCATCAGCCTGTGGCAGCTGCAAAGGTCCATTTGACAGGTGGGGGAGGGAGACCCTCACTCATTGCAGGAGGCCACTCTGTCACTTTGGACAAAGTTTGCCCTCCACCACCCTCCTCCTAACAATAAAATTCTTAAACTTGCACACTTACCCCGGGGTCCAGAGACATGTACCTACCTTGCGGACCCCCTCAGATGTATATCTTCCGGATGGGGGCCGCCGTAGCTGCAGTCATGACCTCCTCGGAGGGCGAACAGCATCACCAGCCTCGTCGGCCACGCCGTCCACCTCTCACACGTGGAGCTCCACAACACAGTGCTGTGACACATCCACCTGCACAACAGGAGGGAGGGCAATGGCAGAGAGAGATGCGTCGCAGAGGGCACGACCCTCGCCACAGGGTCCACAGACCGAGGCTCAGCTTCCTGGGCTTCTCTGCGCAGCAGTGCACACGGAGGCTCAGAGTCACTCGACATATAGTCGTGGACATCTGCAGCCTCCTTCATGCCGAGCTGCTCCTGGCTGGCCCAAGAACCAACTTCTTATCTGTCGCTGTCAAAGTCACCACTGCCCTCAACAACCTCCCCTCCGCATCCTTCCAGGGTGCAACCGGGGACATCGCCGACATCTCTCAGTCGTCTGCACAAAAGAGCCCTGCAAATACACCTACACCCACTCTGCAGTGACACAATGGGTGGCATCAGTTGTGGGTCTTCATTGTGATTCTCAGGAAAGGGCATTATTGCACAAACCAGACAGGATTCACAAAGACGTGGCAGTAGTGGTGCCAATATAATATGTGATGTGAGTTGGTCAGAAATTAAATATAAATAAAAACCATGACAAACCCTCAAACACCCTTGTGCATCCCCTTCATGCTCATGACACGTTTGCCTTACGCTGCACATACGTGATGCATGCCCTGTGGCTGCAGCACAGGTAGTGGCAGGTTGAGTGAGGCTGACCGTGAAAGAGATGCATGAGAGGGTGAGTATGAGATTGAGCCATGAGATTGTATGAGGATTGGGTTGAGTGGTAGTGGCGGGATGAGTACTGGCAAGGTGAGTAAGTGCAGGTAAGATGAGGATGAGGTTTGAGTGGGTGTGAGGGGTGATGTGACAGAGTTGTGTTGGCAGTGCAGAAGGAGATGTGGGGTGAGGGCGGTGATGTGGCAGACGGAGTGTAGGGGAATGAGTAAGTGTACTCACTTTGGCTGACCTACTTAGGTGATTGCAGCGCCTCCTGCACTGTATGCAGGTGGGCGATATGTTGGCTGTGCTGGTGACCTCCTCTGCCACTTCGAGCCAGGCCTTCTTGGTGGCAGAGGCAGGCCGCTTCCTCCCGCCCGCCGGGGGGAAGATCTCTGTCCTCCCCCCTCCTCCTCACCCCATCCAATGATACCTGGAGTGAGGCATCATTAAACCTGGGAGCAGCCTTCCCCCTGGGCTGCTCCATGCTGTAATTTTTCCTATTTCTTGCAGCATCAGTCAGTGGAGGACTGCCCCTTTAAATAGAGCTCCTCCAGCTGACAGACCTTACTGCGCAGTCCGCCCGATGCGCAGCTCAGCAGCGGGGAACCCAGAAGACCAGGTAAGTGGATCCAATCAGCCTGTGATTGCGCGCGGGGCAGACTGATTTCACCGGGCGCGTTACCCACGCGCCCAATCGACCCCCCCCCCCGCCGCGAACCCGCCGCCCTGGTAATATCGAGCCTATTGTGTTTTTACAGTCATTAGACAAGATGACTGTTCAGCTATAGGTGAGTGTCTTTTTGGCACTAATGCTACAATCTTATGTTTCAACAGTTTTGAATGAGTGCATTAGTGTTAAAAAGGGTTACGTGTGATAAAAGCTTTTTGTGACAAGCTCATGTTGCTGGTTGAGTTACATTGCTGAATTAACAATCATTCTCTGTGAAATAAGATCGAGTCCTGTGGTGTCTAATGGCACTGAATTTAATTCAGTTCTCTGCATTAACGTTTTCTGTTTGGCCAGTGAACAATAAATTGTTCCAGGTCCTGACTTTTCCTCTTGTGGCCTTCCAGGTTATAGAATCATAGAAATTTACGACACAGAAGGAGGCCATTCGGCCCATCGTATCTATGCCGGTCGAAAAGAGCTATCCAGCCTAATCCCATTTTCCAGCACTTAGTCTGTAGCCTTGTAGGTTATGGCACTTCAAGTGCATATCCAAGTACTTTTTAAATGCAATGAGGGTTTCTGCCTCTACCACCCTATCAGGCAGTGAGTTCCAGACCCCCACCACTCTCTGGGTGAAAAATATTTTCCTCAATTTCCCTCTAATCCTTCTGCCAATTACTTTAAATCTATGCTCCCTGGTTATTGACCCTCTGCTAAGGGAAATAGGTCCTTCCTATCCACTCTATCTGGACCCCTCATAATGTTATACACATCAATTAAATCTCCCCTCAGCCTTTTCTGTTCTGAAGAAAACAACCTCAGCCTATCCAATCTTTCCTCTCGGGCAGCACCTCCGGGATATCCAGGGAAAGTACCTGAGCTATTCCCTGATGGCAGCCAGACACTGAACCTCCTGGCAGCACAGGGCAAGTAGACACTGAACATACATCTTTAGTGTCATGGACACCTGCCACAGGCAACGACCCGGATATGCCGCATTCCCATCGATTCTGGGAGTTCCCAGTTGGCCTTGTAACGTACGGAATCTCCATCCACCCTTCGTTATGCCAATGCTGGAAGTAGGCCCCATGGGGGGGAAGAGGGGATTCAGGCCAGGGCAGTGCCCTGGACCCTGTAAGGAAAATGGCCTGTAAATTGCCTGAAATGGTCCTCTCAAAATGGAGTTTCAGCTTAACGGTATGTAACAAAATGGAGAATGGAGTCTAGAGCCAGACTGAATTATGGGTTATACTAAACAGCTAAGATCTGTGAATGCCTGTGAGAGTAAGGCATTTTCACAGAAAAGTGAGAAACAAAACATCAAGGCCACAACCTAGAGATAGACGTTAGACGTAGATACTCTCAGACTTTCTTTATCCTCATTAGACTCTCGGGTAGAAATTAGCATGTGTTGCAATTTTTGGGGGATGAAAAATGGGTGCGGGGCATACCAATTTAGCAGTGGAGCAGCCTGAGCCCCGTCTGTGGAGGCGTTTGGCCCACTGCTAAATTCGTTGGGCCCATTTATTAGGTCTTCTGGGCGGCTGCCTAAAACAGGCGTTTAAGCACCTTGCATATGTTAATGAGAGGCCTAATGCCTTTTAAAGGACCCCTCTGTAAAATTAGTGTATGACGAGCGGAGCAGGTGTCGAGCTCACAATCTTTCAGTGGCCCCCGCAGCCACCAACCAAAGATAAGTGTCAAACTAGGAGGAGCAGGAGTGCTCCCCTCGACTCTACAGTCCTTGCGGGCAGCACCTCCGGGATCTCCGGGGACAGTGCCTGAGCTATTCCCTGATGGCAGCCAGATACTGAACCTCCTGGCAGCATGGGGCAAGTAATCACTGGAGATGCATCCATAGTGTCATGGGCACCTACCAGCTCCATGCTAATTAGGTACTCTCCTACTGACTCAGCAAAATCCAGCTCGATGGCTGCACTTCAGAAGTGATTCATTGGGTGTGAAGTTCTTTGGGACATCCTGCAAATGCGAAAGGCACTATATAAATGCAAGTTCCTTCTTTAGACTGAATTATGGGCTTCAGCTGTACAAGTTCGAGTCCTAGGATTTATTGATCAGTTTTTAATCAGAGTATGCAGGATTTACAATCAGTCAGATATGCGAGATGTAGCCCCCGAGGAGTTATTCTTCAATAACCAATTAGCTTAGTTGACACACTCAGAATAAGAGGGTCGGTTTGAATATTGATAAGTGACAATTGCTGTAGTTTGGATCTTGTTTATGTTATTTAAAATGTTGTATTTAATTAGGGACTGGTACTAGGCAGCAGAGACTGCCGTCCAACCCATTGGCTCAGTGGCAGCACTCTCGCCTCTGAGTGCGAAGAATCATAGGTTCAAGCCCCACTCCAGAGACTTGAGCAGATAACCCCAGCTGGCACTTCAGTGCAGTACTGAGGGGGTGCCATCTTTCGGGTGAGACGTTAAACCAAGGCCCCGTTTGCCCTCTTAGGTGGGCGTAAAAGATCCTGTGGCACTTCTTAAAAAAAGAGCAGCAGAGTTATCCCTCAACCAACATCACTAAAAACAGATCATCTGGTCATTTGTTTCATTACTGTTTGTGGGTTCTTGCTGTGCGCAAATTTTCTACAGTACAACAGTGACTACATTTCAAAACTACTTCATTGGTTGTAAAGCTCTTTGGGCCATCCTGAGGTAAATAAATGCAAGTTCGTTCTTTCTTTTCACATTCAATACCTCTCAATGAGATGAAAGGTGAAGTAAATTCGGACTTCAGAAGGTTTCCGATTCTGATTGATCAAAGTCTAAATTTTATCTGCGCACCTTTGGATGTCGACAGTTGGCTCTGTTAGATTGTGTGGCATTAAAGTTTGGAGTCAACTTCAGAACGCCTCAGTTTCACAAACCTTCAAAGCAGAACGCAAGATTTAATTTGCACACTCATCCTTAGAAATTGACTTTTTTTGTCTTTCTATTTTTCATATCGAGAACATTCCATTACTAAATGAATCCCCAGATTTGGTCAAATCTGTTAAGGTGCTTTGATGGTCGCTATTAGTAATCATACGTTTGGGAGAAAAAAGATCCAACTGTACTCTCAGTAGTGTGAATTTCATTGAACATGGCCCTTGGCACGTACTTTTAGTTAAGCAGCTCAAGCATGAAACTTAAGGAAGATTCTTAAAACTGAATATCAAATTAGCTGTCACTCTCTGTTTTAAAATAATTCATGGCAAATTCACTTGTTCCAATAGTAATTTTAATATGTCTATTGTATGTGTCACCTCTTCTTGGCACTTGTAATTTTAATGTCAGTTACTCCACTCATTAACAGGGGTGGATTGTATTTGCTCCATGATTCATTAGTTAGCCTCTACCTTTTAATCAGCAAGTAATTAATGGCTGGGAATGACAGGGACTGTTACTATGAATGCCTACACTTTTCAGCAGGGAATGAGTACTGTCGCACATTTAACTCTTTGTTATCATACTCCTGTCTGGTGGGATGGGTGGTTTGTGGGAGCTGTAGTGCTGAATCAATGCATTAGCCTTGTTGGGCTTGTTAATGGCAACATGATTGTTCTTAATGGCAACTCAGAACATTCTGCAAGGTGCCCACTTTACCCATGCAGGGTATGCCCAATCCTCACCACAGCAACAGACTCTTTTGCTTTACTGGTAGGTGATCTGCCACTGAACAGAGCTACAACTTAAGGGTTTATGCACTATACTGGGCACGTCGTTCATTGCCCCACCTGCATTGCATCTGGTGTAGAAGGACCAAAAGCAACAAGTACGTGTGCCATGTAAAGCAAGGCGTGCAGTAAGGCCCCCACCTATATGCAATGCATTGAGTTTGCAACAGATTATATTAATATAGCGCCTTTAATGTAATAAAATGTTCCATGGGACCTCACAGAAACATAATCAGACATAGATTGACACTGAGCCAAAGAAAAAGATATAAGGAGGGGCGACTAAAAGCATGATCAAAAAGGTAGTTTTTAAGGAGAGTCTTAAAGGCGAAGAGAGAGGTGGAGAGACAATGAGATTTATGGAGGTAATTCCAGACCTAGGGTCTAGATGGCTGACGGCATCGCCGCCAATGGTAGGATGATAGGACTGGGGGATGCACAAGAGGCCAGAGTTGGAGGAACGTCGAGTTCTCGGAGGGTTGCAGGGCTAGAGGAGGTTACAGGGATAGGGAAGGATGAGGCCATGGAGGGATTTGAACATAAGAACATAACAACATAAGAAATAGGAGCAGGAGTAGGCCAATCGGCCCCTCGAGCCTGCTCCGCCATTCAATAAGATCATGGCTGATCTGATCCTAACCTCAAATCTAAATTCATGTCCAATTTCCTGACCACTCCCCATAACCCCTAATTCCCTTTACTTCTAGGAAACTGTCGATTTCTGTTTCAAATTCATTTAATGATGTAGCTTCCACAGCTTCCTGGGGCAGCAAATTCCACAGACCTACCACCCTCTGAGTGAAGAAGTTTCTCCTCATCTCAGTTTTGAAAGAGCAGCCCCTTATTCTAAGATTATGCCCCCTAGTTCTAGTTTCACCCATCCTTGGGAACATCCTTACCGCATCCACCCGATCAAGCCCCTTCACAATCTTATATGTTTCAATAAGATCGCCTCTCATTCTTCTGAACTCCAATGAGTAGAGTCCCAATCTACTCAACCTCTCCTCATATGTCTGCCCCGTCATCCCCGGGATTAACCGAGTGAACCTTCTTTGTACTGCCTCGAGAGCAAGTATGTCTTTTCTTAAGTATGGAGACCAAAACTGTATGCAGTATTCCAGGTGCAGTCTCACCAATACCTTATATAACTGCAGCAATACCTCCCTGTTTTTATATTCTATCCCCCAGCAATAAAAGCCAACATTCCGTTGGCCTTCTTGATCACCTGCTGCACCTGCATACTAACTTTTTGATTTTCTTGCACTAGGACCCCCAGATCCCTTTGTACTGCAGTACTTTCCAGTTTCTCGCCATTAAGATAATAACTTGCTCTCTGATTTTTCCTGCCAAAGTGCATAACCTCACATTTTCCATTATTGTATTGCATCTGCCAAATCTCCGCCCACTCACCCAGTCTGTCTATATCCCCTTTAGGTTTTTTATGTCCTCCTCACTCTCCACTTTCCCTCCCATCTTTGTATCATCTGCAAACTTTGATATGTTATACTCGGTCCCCTCCTCCAAATCGTTAATATAGATTGTAAAGAGTTGGGGACCCAGCACCGACCCCTGCGGAACACCACTGGCTACTGGTTGCCAGTCCGAGAATGAACCATTTATCCCAACTCTCTGCTTCCTGTTAGATAACCAATCCTCCACCACATGAGGATAAGAACTTTAAATTGGAAGCATTGAGAGACAATACCTCCAATTTAAAGGGCAACGAGAGCGGGGGTGATGGTGAATAGGACTTAGTGCAGATTAGGATATGGACAGCAGAGTTTTGAATGAGCTGATGTTTATGGAGGGTGGAAGATGGGAGACCGGCCAAGAGAGCATTGGAATTGCAGAGTCTGGAGGTAACAATGGCATAGATGCTGGTTTCAGCAGCAGATGGGCCAAGTCAGGGACAAAGGTGATATACAGTGGTGGATGTAGACACTCTTGTGATGGAAAGGATATGGGGGGCTCTGGATGTGATCGGGAGAGGGGGGGATGCCTCTGGCCCACAAGGAAACCTAAAATTGAATTTAATGACTTACCTACCTGGGCCTCTTCTGGTGCACAATCCAACTCCCGGCAGGCCTAGCCTGACGGGGAAGCCATCACTGCTCCTTCGCTCAGGCCTCCAACTAAAATTGCAGATCGGGTCCTGATGACATCATTGGGACCAGATCTAGATATTTACAGTAGAACCCCACTGCTTTCCTGTGGGTGTCCCGCTCGACTGCTCAAAAAAGTAGGTTAACATCAGGACACGATAGGAAGGCAGCGGGGTCAGTGGGAGTAAGTGACTGCCCTCATTTTAACTGCCCCCCCCCAACCCGGTTTTCACCAGGTGAGGGGAGTTAAAATTGGGGCCATTGAATCTTGGGGTGCCAAAAACACGGAAAAAGGTTTCAACTGAATTCGGGAGCAGTGTAGGAGCGGAGGTGGGTGATGTTGTTGAATTGGAAATCTTGGCAGTGGATAGGATAGGTGGAGGCAACTCAGCTCAGGGTTGAGCAAGACATCAAAGTTGTATACCATCCAGCACAGCCTAAGCAGGCAGTCCAGAAGGGGATGGAGTTGAGGACAGGAATGTGGAGTTTTTTAGCAGGCAGGGATTGACAGAGTTGTGCTCTTTCCTCAGGAAAACCTCTGCACAACATGTAATAACTGCACCACACTGCCAATAGCTGTCTAGAATCATAGATCATAGAATGTTTACAGTACAGAAGGAGGCCATCAGGCCCATCGAGTCTGTGCTGGCTTAAATCCAGTTAGTCCCATTCCCCCGCTCTTTCTCCGTAGCCCTGCAAATTTTTTCGTTCATTTATCCAATTCCTTTTTGAAAGCCACAATTGAACCTGCTTCTACCACCCTTTCAGGCAGCACATTCCAGATCATAACTACTTGCTGTGTAAAAAAGTTTTCCTCATGTCACCTTTGGTTCTTTTGTCAGTCACCTTAAATCTATGTCCTCTGGTTCTCTACTCTTCCGCCACTGCGAACAGTTTCCCTTTATTTACTTTATCTAAACCCTTCATAATTTTGAACACTTCTATCAAATCTTCTCTCAACCTTTTCTGTTCCAAGGAGAACAACCTCAGCTTCTCCAGTCTATCCACATAACTGAAGTCCCTCGTCCCTGGCACCCCTCTAAGGCCTTCACATCCTCCCTAAAGTGCAATGCCCAGAATTGGACAAAATACTCCAGTTGTGGCTGAACCAGTGTTTTATATAAAGGTTCAACATAACTTCCTTGCTTTTGTATTCTATGCCTCTATTTATAAAGCCCAGGATCCCGTATGCTTTTTTAACCGTTTTCTCAACCTGCCTACCACCTTCAAAGATTTGTGCACGTATACCCCCAGATCTCCCTGTTCCTGCACCCCTTTTAGAATTTTACCTTTTAGTTTATATTGCCTCTCCTTGTTCTTCCTGCCAAAATGTATCACTTCACACTTTTCTACATTAAATTTCATCTGCCATGTGTCCACCCATTTGACCAGCCTAGCTATATTCTCCTGAAGTCTATCATTATCCTCCTCACTGTTTACTACACTTCCAAGTTTTGTGTCATCTGCAAATTTTGAAATTGTGCCCTGTACACCCAAATCCAAGTCATTAATATGTATCAAAAAAAGCAGCAGTCCTAGTACCGTCCCCTGGGGAACACCATTGTATAACTTCCTCCAATCCGAAAAATAACCATTCACCACTACTCTCTGCTTCTTGTCACTTAGCCAATTTCATATCCTTGCTGCCCCTTTTATTCCATGGGCTTCAATTTTGCTGACAAGCCTATTATGCATCACTTTATTAAACGCCTTTTTGAAAGTCCACGTATATAACATCAAGCGCATTGCCCTCATCAACCCTCTCTGTCACCTCATCAAAAAACTCAATCAAGTTAGTTAAACACGATTTGCCTTTAACAAATCCGTGCTGGCTTTCCTTTATTCATCCACACTTGTCCAAGTGACTATTAATTTTGTCCCGGATTATTGTTTCTAAAAGCTTCCCCACCACCAAGGTTAAACTGACTGGCCCCCCGCCGAGAACCCGCAGCCCTGCTAACATCGGGCCCATAAAAACTGGTGCCCATGCTGCCAGGATCGTGAACCGAGTGGAAAGGTGAGAATTTGGTGAGAATGGGAATTAGGTGTGGAGGGGGATGGAGGTGCTAAATTAAAAAATCAATAATAAACAAAACAGACTAAAAGGTAATTATATAGAAATAAATAGATAATTCAGTTGAGAGAAGCAGTGCTGAGCACCAGAGGAGGAGCCCTTTCCCATTCACTTAGAACAGAGAGAGTGATGAGACAGTGACGTCCTAGAGAACAGAGAGAAGGAGCTCTGAGAGATCCGGAATGAAAGGGTAGGTTATTCAGGGTAAATAAACAGTAATAAATTAATAATAATCGAATAAACAAAGGGAGTTTAGAAAAAAAGGTTTCTAAATATAGCTGCGCCATGTGGGAACGTCAGGACACTTCATGTGCCCTGAGGGGCCACATGTGCAGAAAATGCCACCAGTTGGATCCACTTACCTGCTCCTCCGGGTTCCCCACTGCTGATCTGCGCATCGGGCGGGCTGCACATGTGCAGTAAGGTCTGTCAGCTGGAGGAGCTCTATTTAAAGGGGCAGTCCTCCACTGACAGATGCTTCAACAAATAGAAAAAATTACAGCATGGAGCAGCCCAGGGGGAAGGCTGCTCCCAGTTTAATGATGCCTCACTCCAGGTATCAATACATGGGGTGAGGAGGAGGGGGAGGACAGAGATCTTCCCCCTGGCGTGTGGGAGGAAGCGGCCTGCCTCTGCCACCAGGAAGGCCTGGCTCGAGGTGGCAGAGGAGGTCACCAGCGCAACCAAAATATCGCCCACCTGCATACAGTGCAGGAGGCGCTCCAATGACCTCAGTAGGTCAGCCAAAGTGAGTACACGTAGTCTTTCCCCTACACTCCGTCTGCCACATCACTGCCCCCACCCCACATCTCCTTCTGCACTGCCAACACAACTCTGTCACATCACCCCTCACACCCACTCAAACCTCATCCTCATCTTACCTGCACCTACTCACCTCGCCAGTACTCATCCCGCCACTACCACTCAACCCAATCCTCATACAATCTCATGGCTCTATCTCATACTCACCTTCTCATGCATCTCTTTCACGGCCAGCCTCACTCAACCTGCCACTACCTGTGCTGCAGCCACACGGCATGCATCACATATGTGCAGTAGGCAGCATAAGGCAAACGTGTCGTGAGCATGAAGGGGATGCACAAGGGTGTTTGAGGGTTTGTCATGGGTGTTATTTATATTGAATTTCTGACCAACTCACATTACATGTTATATTGGCACCACTACTGCCATGTCTTCGCGAATCCTGTCTGGTTTGTGCAATAATGCCCTCTCCTGAGGATCACTATGAGGACCCACAACTGATGCCACCCATTGTGTCACTGCAGAGTGGGTGTAGGTGTATTTGCAGGGCTCTTTTGCGCAGACGACTGAGAGACATCGGCGATGTCCCCGGTTGCACCCTGGAAGGATGCAGAGGAGAAGTTGTTGAGGGCAGTGGTGACTTTGACAGCGACAGGTAAGAAGATGGTGCTCGGGCCAGCCAGGAGCAGCTCGGCATGAAAGAGGCTGCAGATGTCCACGACTACATGTCGAGTGACTCTGAGCCTCCGTGTGCACTGCTGCTCAGAGAGGTCCAGGAGGCTGAGCCTCGGTCTGTGGACCCTGTGGCCAGGGTATTGCCCTCTGCGACGCATCTCTCTCTGCGGTAGCCCTCCCTCCTGCTGTACAGGTGGATGTGTCACAGCACTCTGTTGTGGAGCTCCACGTGTCAGAGGTGGACGGCGTGGATGGCGAGGCTGGTGAGGCTGTTCGCCCTCCGAGGAGGTCATGACTGCAGCTACGGCGGCCCCCATCCGCAAGGTAGGTACATGTCTCCGGACCCCGGGGTAAGTGTGCAGGTTGGTGACTTTGACTGTCAGGAGGAGGGTGGTGGAGGCCAAACTTTGTCCCAAGTGACAGAGTGGCCTCCTGCAATGAGTGAGGGTCTCCCCCCGCACACCTGTCAAATGGACCTTTGCAGCTGCAACACGTCCATTTGACCTGGGAGTGTTTCCCCCAGTATGGGAAACAGTCCCAGTTTGCTTTAAAATCCCACCCCTCCTCACATAATCCCTTAATCAGGTCAGTTAATGACCTGAAATACCTAAATAAATACTTTCAAGTGGCACCCCGCTGGCTTTAATTGCCTGCGGGATTCCCACCAGCGGGGGCTGCGCGTGCACGCCGGCGCGTCAGCGGGGAACCCGGAAGTGCGCGGGTTCGGGGCGGGCTCCGGTCCTGCGCCGGGATTCTCCGATTTTCGGAGCCCCCCTGCCAGGAACACACCCGATAGCGGGTGCTAAAATGACGCCCCATGTATCAGGCTCTTTCCAGGCCTGCAATGGGGACATCTGCCAGTTTGCTGTTCACAGATGTGCCAAGAAGCCCTCAGATAAAGGATTCCGTAGGGCCAGAGACTTATGCCAATGAACTGCAGCAATTTAATCTCTGCAGAACTGCTGGGTTTCTCAGAGTCCAGAGGTCACTGATAGCCCCCATGTTGCTATTCAGGTCATGTGTACAATGCTGTGCCCAATATGAAATGAAGGGATTTTTAAAATCTCGGTGTTGCTATGATATTTGACCGTCAGCACAGAATCATGCAGGTCAATGCCAGCTTCCCTTGAAATTCCCATGATGCCTTTATAGGTTAAGATGATCACCTCAAAAAGAGGCAAAGACCTGCTTTTATAAAGCTCTTTATCCCATTGCCCAGAAATACCCAAAGTATTTCACATACAATGGGCATGATTTTAACCCCAAAGAACGGGTGGGTTGGGGGCGGGAGGGGCAGTAAAAATGTTAAAAGTTTGTAGCGGGAACGAAACCTGACTCAGAAGGGCCGAGAAACGAGTTTCACCCAGATGCATCTGAAACCCTGAAGAGTTTTAAAGGGGCAATAACATCATTGAAGTACTTAAATCAATTAAATTTGTGGGGATTGAGGCAGAGAAACGATTTTAACTCTGCCTGAACATGTCTCCCGTGGCGTCTGAAACACACCATAGGAACGGAGGCGAGTTGCAGCCGGCAGCCATTTGGACATTTAAACCAGTGATTGACAAATGGGGCTAAAAGGTGAGGTTTTGCAGCAGAGCAAGCAGTTCTCTCAGACAAACATTTGGCAGGGAATTCTTAGTGTTTAGACTCAGATTTCTTTGTTCACACTCAGAATTCCTCTGTTCACACATTTTTGGCTGCATTTTGGATCCCCTCAAACTGACACCATCAGGATGGGGTGGGGAGCGCAATGGATGTATTCAGCACTACATCTGAGGAGAAGGCACATCACCAGGTGCGGCATGCAATTCTGGGAGTTGCAGCTCCACAAGACAGAGGTGCGCAACAGGGACCTGCAGGAGAGCAGAGAGGGGAACAACGGTGAGCTTAACATCGCAGAAGGCACTACATCGTGAGAGGGTCTACAGGCAGAGGCTGGGCTTCCTGGGCATCTCCAAGGTAGCAGTGCCTACAAAGGCTCAGATTGAGTGTCCATGTGGTCGCAGACATCTGCAGGGTCTTTCATGAAGAGCTGCTCCCGACTGGGCCGCACTTAACCTGCGCCGCCAATCCACTAGAGATGGAGTTGGGCTCCTCCATCCTCTCTGCTGGTGTGATGAGTGTGCGTGGCACTTTTTCCACTCTCTCGCAAAGTTGCTCCCGTACCTTTATCATTCTCCTTTTCAAGGATGGCCCTCCCAGGATTCTGCTTCTGTGCTAAGCTGAGCAGAGCTTGGAGAGGAGTGCCCCCACCAATGCAGACTGTCCACCGCTGCCCCTGCCACCAGTGTCTTCTCGTACTCAGTTGCATCAGAAGGTGACTATCAGACAGATTGATCACATTGGATCAGGATTGTGGTGAGTGGAGAGGTGGGTGCACAAATTGGGGGGTGAAGAAGTGGACAGAAAGTGAAGATAACTTGGCACTGAGCCTTAAGTGGGTGTGAGGAGAGATGTGATGGAGTAGGCTTTACAGGGCAGTGTGGGGGGAGGGGGGTGATGGTGGTTACTGTTCATCACAGAATGCAGGTCAATCAGTAACTGTACTCACTTTTCCTGACCTGGTTAGTTCACTCAATCTCTTTTTGCATTGCAGCCACAACCGGGGGACCGTGCTTTTGCTGCTGACCTGGTCTGCCACCTCCAGTCACGCCTTCTTCGTGACAGACCCAGGTTTCTTGCTCGTGTCTGGTGGATAAAGCACCTCCCTCCGGCTTCTCACTGCGCCCAGCAATGTCTCCAGGGCGGCGTCAGAGAACCTAGGTGCTGCCTTGGCTCTGGAACATTGCATAGTCCTTGAAACCTCCTTTCTCCTTCAAATTGCATTGCTGGAGTGGCCCTTTAAATAGTAGGCTTTAAACGTGCCATGCAGGTGCGCAGTCCACCCGCTGCGCAGCTTGAGGATGCAAAACCAACACGAGGGAAAAAACTACTTGACCTCGTCCTCACCAATCTACCTGTCGCAGATGCATCTGTCCATGACAGTATTGGTAGGAGTGACCACCGCACAGTCCTTGTGGAGACGATGTCCCGTCTTCACACTGAGGACACCATCCATCATGTTGTGTGGCACTACCACCGTGCTAAATGGGATAGGTTCAGAACAGATCTAGCAGCTCAAAACTGGGCATCCATGAGGCGCTGTGGGCCATCAGCAGCAGCAGAATTGTATTCCAGCACAATCTGTAACCTCATGGCCCGGCATATTCCTCACTCTACCATTACCAACAAGCCGGGGGATCAACCCTGGTTCAATGAGGAATGTAGAAGAGCATGCCAGGAGCAGCACCAGGCGTACCTAAAAATGAGGTGCCAACCTGGTGAAGCTACAACTCAGGACTACATGCATGCTTAACAGCGGAAGCAGCATGCTATAGACAGAGCTAAGCGATTCCACAACCAACGGATCAGATCAAAGCTCTGCAGTCCTGCCACATCCAGTCGTGAATGGTGGTGAACAATTAAACAACTAGTGGGAGGAAGAGGCTCTGCAAACATTCCCATCCTCAATGATGGCGGAGTGCAAAAGATAAGGCTGAAGCGTTTCCAACCATCTTCAGCTGGAAGTTCTGAGTGGATGATCCATCTCGGCCTCCTCCCGATATCCCCACCATTACAGAAGCCGACCTTCAGTCAATTCGATTCACTCCATGTGATATCAAGAATTGGCTGAGTGCACTGGATACAGCAAAGGTTATGGGCTCCGACAACATCCCAGCTGTAGTGCTGAAGACTTGTGCTCCAGAACTAGACGTGCCTCTAGCCAAGCTGTTCCAGTACAGCTACAACACTGATATCTACCCGACAATGTGGAAAATTGTCCACGTATGTCCTGTCCACAAAAAGCAGGACAAATCCAATTCGGCCAATTACCGCCCCATCAGTCTACTCTCAATCATCAGTAAAGTTGATGGAAGGTGTCGTCGACAGTGCTATCAAGCGGCACTTACTCACCAATAACCTGCTCACCGATGCTCAGTTTGGGTTCCGCCAGGGCCACTCGGCTCCAGACCTCATTACAGCCTTGGTCCAAACATGGACAAAAGAGCTGAATTCCAGACGTGAGGTGAGGGTGACTGCCCTTGACATCAAGGCAGCATTTGACCGAGTGTGGCACCAAGGAGCCCTGGTAAAATTGAAGTCAATGGGAATCGGGGGAAAACTCTCCAGTGGTTGGAGTCATACCTAGCACAAAGGAAGATGGTAGTGATTGGTGGCCAATCATCTCAGCACCAGGACATTGCTGCAGGAGTTCTTCAGGGCAGTGTCCTCGGCCCAACCATCTTTAGCTGCTTCATCAATGACCTTCCCTCCATCATAAGGTCAGAAGTGGGGATGTTCGCTGATGATTGCACAGTGTTCAGTTCCATTCGCAACCCCTCAGATAATGAAACAGTCCGTGCCTGCGTGCAGCAAGACCTCGACAACATCCGGGCTTGGGCTGATAAGTGGCAAGTGACACTTGCACCAGACAAGTGCCAGGCAATGACCATCTCCAACAAGAGAGAGTCTAACCACCTCCCCTTGATATTCAACGGCATTACCATCACCGAATCCCCCACCATCAACATCCCGGGGGTCACCATTGACCAGAAACTTAACTGGACCAGCCACATAAATACTGTGGCTACAAGAGCAGGTCAGAGGCTGGGTATTCTGTGGTGAGTGACTCACCTCCTGACTCCCCAAAGCCTTGCCACCATCTACAAGGCACAAGTCAGGAGTGTGATGCAATACACTCCACTTGCCTGGATTAGTGCAGCTCCAACAACACTCAAGAGGCTCGACACCAGGACAAAGCAGCCCACTTGATTGGCACCCCATCCACCACCCTAAACTCCCTTCACCACAGGCGCACCGTGGCTACAGTGTGTACCATCCACAAGATGCACTGCAGCAACTCGCCAAGGCTTCTTCAACAGCACCTCCCAAGCCAGTGACCTCTACCATCAGAAGGACAAAGGCAGCAGGGAACACCACCACCTGCACGTTCCCCTTCAAGTCACACACATTTCCTGACTTGGAAATATATCGCCGTTCCTTCATCGTCGCTGGGTCAAAATCCTGGAACTCCCTTCCTAACAGCACTGTGGGAGAACCTTCACCACACGGACTGAAGCGGTTCAAGAATGTGGCTCACCACCACCTTCTGAAGAGCAATTAGGGATGGGCAATAAATGCTGGCCAGTGACGCCCACATCCCATGAAAGAATAAAAACAAAGGGAAGTTGAGTTAAGTGGCTTTAATTTAATCGTGATCACTCGGGAAACTGCACGATTTTTTTCTCTGTGTTTTTATGATTATTGACCCCCTCACTGAGATCCTGCCTCCTAGTTAAGATTTAGGCCAATTAATCAGTTTGAAGTATGTAACTGTTATATAGGCAAATGTGACAACAATTTTGCACACTGTATTAAAATGAATGACCAGTAAATCTGTTATTTTAGGGAGGACTGTTGTCCAGGACAATGGGAAAACACCATGCTCTATTTTGCAAAACCAAACAAGCAGATGGGGCCTTGGTTTAACATCCTATCCAAAAGATGGTGCCTCCAACAATGCAGCACTCCCTCCATTGAAGTATCAGCCTAGATTACATGCTGAGTCCAGGAGTAGAGCTTGAACTTATGACCCACTGACTCAGAGACAAGAGTTCTACCTCCTCAGAAAAGATGACAGCGCAAGATTGGGAGGTGGGTCCAGGGAGACCAATGCTATTCTCGTCAGATACGGCTCATGACACCCATGCACTGACTGCGGATAGAAACCAAGGTGTAGTGAAATTTATATTACAACCAAAATTAGCATTAAATTCAGGTCTCAAAGCAGTGCTTCACATGTCTGAACTGATTGGGGCAGCCTTACAACTTAGCCATGCCATCTCCCCCCCCCCATCCCCCCAAGGTTTCCAGAATAATTATGGTCTGTTCCGTGCCAGGAAATCAAACTAGTAAAATTATCCTGTTGTCTGTACTTCAAAAGCAACAATGGCCCAGAACTTGCTGTCAAAATAATAATGAGGCTAATGGCATTCACCGTTATTTATGCAAATCACACAGCAACTTCAGGTGAGGGCAGATGCGCAGTTAAATGCGGAAATCCGGAAGTTGCTGTCCAAGATGCACTGCTCCTTCATTAACTTCACGGAAATGGCATCTCGCCGCCTGGCTCAACATTCAAATGCATTGAACGGCAGGGTAGATAGGAATTAAACTCGCCACAGAAAGGTAGGGCATGTCCATTTCAGTCTAAGTCCCCTTTTTAACGGTGTGATAAGTATTAATTACTGCCAAACAAACTCTCTGGCACTGAAAATTAACTTTAACAAGTGTGGAGTCTCATTCCTTCAGCTTTTAATTGTTGGAGATTTAAAAAATGTAAAATTCAAAAATGTTTTCTTTCTATCTCTTTTTTCTCGCTCTCTCAATCCAATCTTTCTTTCCCTCTCTATTTCTTTTTTGTGTACCTGATTTGACATTGAATTCATTATTCTAACTTGCACAATCTGATTGGTTAAGGAGATACACAATTGCTTGCCCTGTTCACACAGGTGCCACGTGCGAGTGAGTATAGAAATAGGAGGATAGAGCAGATGAATGCGTGGCTGGAGAGATGGTGTAGGAGGGAGGGCTTTAGATTCCTGAGGCATTGGGTCCAGTTCTGGGGAAGTTGGGACCGGTACAGGCCGGACGGATTGCACCTCAACGGAGCTGGGACCAATGTCTTACGGGGAGGTTCGCTAATGCTGTTGGCGGAGCGGGGGGGGGTTTAAACTAATTTGGCAGGGGGATGGGCACCAGGAGGTAGCAATGGAAAGGAGAAACAAGGGGCACAAAGGGTCGGGGGAGAAAAATAGCACTGAAGCAAGTAATAGAACAGTATTAGGTGGGATCAGACTAAGAGAGAGTACAAGAAAGTCTAAGGCTGGTTTGCAGTTCATGTGTCTAAACGCACAAAGCGTGGTAAACAAGGTTGGTGAGCTGCAGGCGCAAATAGCCACATGGGAATATGATGTTGTGGCTCAAAAAAGGGCAGGATTGGGTACTGAATATTCCTGGATACAAGATGTTCAGGAAAGATAGGGAAGGAAAGAAAGGAGGGGGGTGGCAGTATTGATTAAGGAGAATATTGCAGTGCTGGAGAGAGAGGATGTCCTGAAGGGGTCAAGGACAGAATCTATTTGGTTAGAGTTAAAAAATAAAAGAGGTGTCATTGCACTACTGGATGTATTCTATAGGCCTCCAACTAGTCGGAAGGATATAGAGGAGCAAATTTGCAAGGAAAATACAGAGAGGTGCAAAAGCTATAGAGTAATGGTAACTGGGGACTTCGACTATCCTAATATAGACTGGGATAACAATAATACTATAAGGGGAACAGAGGGGGGAGGAATTTTTGAAATGTGTTCAGGATAACTTTCTTAACCAGTACGTTTCCAGCCCAACGAGGAAGGAGGCATTGCTGGATTTGGTTCTAGGAATGAGGTGGGCCAAGTGGAGCAAGTGTCAGTGGGGGAACATTTAGGGAACAGCGATCATAGTATCATAAGGTTTAGAATAGCTATGGAAAAGGACACAGACCGCTCTAAAGTAAAAATATTCAATTGGAGAAGGGCCAATTTCAATGGGATGAGAACAGATCCGGCCTGAGTAAATTGGAATCAAAGATTGGCAGGCAAAACTGTAATTGAACAGTGGGCAGCCTTCAAGAAGGAGATGGCTCATATACAGTATAGGGACATTCCCACGAGGTAGAAAGGTAGGGCAACTAAAGCCACAGCTCCTTGGATGACAAAGGAGATAATGAGTAAGATGAAATGGAAAAAAGGGGCATCGGGTTGATAACACAAGTGAGAACCAGGCAGAATATAGAAAGTTCAGAGGGGAAGTGGAAAAAGAAGTAAGAGGTGCAAAGAGAGAGTAGGAGAATAGATTGGCGGCCAAATAAAAGCAAATCCAAAAGTCTTCTACAGGCATGTAAACAGTAAATGAATAGTAAGAGGAGGGGTGGGGCCGATTAGGGACCATAAAGGAGATCTACTCATGGAGGCAGAGGGGATGGCCGAGGTACTAAATGAATACTTTGCATCTGTCTTTACCAAGGAAGAAGATGCTGCCAGAGTCTCAATAAAGGAAGATATAGTTGAGATACTGGATGGGCTAAAAATTGATAAAGAAGAGGTACTAGAAAGGCCAGCTGTACTTAAAGTAGATAAGTCATTCGGTCCAGATGGGATGCAACCTAGGTTGCTGAGTGAAGTAAGGGTGGAAATTGCGGAGGTACTGGCCATAATTTTCCAAACATCCATTGATATGGGGGTAGTGCCAGAGAACTGGAGAATTGCAAATGTTACATCCTTGTTCAAAAAAGGGTGTAAGGATAAACCCAGCAACGACAGACCAGTCAATTTAACCTTGGTGGTGGGGAAACTTTTAGAAACGATAATCTGGGACAGAATTAACAGTCACTTGGATGAGGGTGGATTGATTAGGGAAAGCCAGCACGGATTTCTCAAAGGCAAATCATGTCTAACTAACCTGATAGAGTTTTTGATGAGGTAACAGAGAGGGTAAATGAGAGCAATGCAGTTGATGTGGTGTATATGGACTTTCAAAAGGCGTTTGATAAAGTGCTGCATGGTAGACTTATCATCAAGATTGCAGCCCATGGAATAAAGTAGGCAGTAGCAACATGGATATAGAATTGGCTAAGGGACTGGGAACAGAGAGTAATGGTGAACGGTTGTTTTTCGGACTGGTGTACAGTGGTGTTCCCCAGGGATCAGTGCTGGGACCACTGCTTTTCTTGATATATATTAACAACTTGGTCTTGGGTGTACAGGGCACAATTTCCAAATTTGCAGATGACACAAAACTTGGAAGGGTAGTAAACAGTGAGGAGGATAGTGATAGACTTCAAGAGGATATAGACAGGCTGGTGGCATGAGCGGATACATGGCAGATGAAATTTAACGCAGAAAAATGTGAAGTGATACATTTGGGTAGGAAGAACGAGGAGAGGCAATATAAACTACAGGGTACAACTCTAAAAGGGGTACAGGAACAGAGAGGTCTGGGGGTATATGTGCACAAATCATTGAAGGTGGCAGGGCAGGTTGAGAAAGTGGTTAAAAAAGCATACGGGATCCTGAGCTTTATAAATAGAGGCATAGAGTACAAAAGTATGGAAGTCATGATGAACCTTTATAAAACACTGGTTCGGCCACAACTGGAGTATTGTGTCCAGTTCTGGGCACTGCACTTCAGGAAAGATGTGAAGGCCTTAGAAAGGGTGCAGAAGAGATTTACTAGAATGATTCCAGGGATGAGGGACTTTAGTTACGTGGATAGACTGGAGAAGCTGGGGTTGTTCTCCTTGGAACAGAGATGGTTGCAAGGAGATTTGATAGATGTATTCAAAATCATGAAGGATCTAGACAGAGTAGATAGAGAGAAACTGTTCCTATTGGCGGAAGGGTCAAAGATCAGAGTACATAGATTTAAGGTCATTGGCAAAAGAACCAAAGGTGACATGAGGAAAAACTTTTTTACACAGCAAGTGGTTAAGATTTGGAATGCACTGCCCGAGGGGGTGGTAGAGGCAGATTAAATCATGGGCTTCAAAAGGGAACTGGATAAGTACTTGAAAGGAAAAAATTTGCAGGGCTATGGGGAAAGGGTGGGGGAGTGGGACTAGCTAGATTGCTCTTGCATAGAGCCAGCATGGACTCGATGGGCCGAATGGCCTCCTTCCGTGCTGTAACCTTTCTATGATTCTATAGGTCCCAGATGCCCTGTAGGGGGCGCTGCTCCATTTCCATCGCTCAGATCCAGCAACTTCCAGTGCAAAATCTCGTGGAAATGAAATGGGCAAGGGCAAGTCCAACTAACAGTGGGTGCCGTTTATTCACCGGCTGCAGTAAATTCTGGGCCATTGTTACAGATGTTAAATGCCTGTCTCTATACTATTAAGAAAAAGTGAAATGAACAGATGGAAAATCAGGAAAGAGGCTCAGCTGAATTCCTGATAAATGCTGTCGCTGGCGAGGCTCCACACAGGGAGTGGAAATGTGCACACCAGTGATTTCCGTGGGAGGCTTCTCCCGATCGTTCGCTGTAACTTTGGCAGGTCGTAGGCGGAAGATTGGCAGAAACCCTGGAGAAACGGCACAACCCGGGATTGTTTTTGGCTCTGTTGCCTTATTGAAGTTGTGGCAGGACATCCAGGAAACCCTCATGAAAATTCTACTCCATGAAATTACCCCTTACGTGTACCATCAAAGTAACAGAGATGTGCTCGAAAGCAGATGTGTCCAACCTACGGCCTTTGGGCTATTTCTAACTGCAATTCCTATTGGAAACTTCAGTTATCACTTGCAGTCAAATACTTGAAGGTTTATTAAGGGTTAAACAACAGACATACTTACAACGAACATTGAGATTGCATAAGGTGTGACCACGGACAGTTACTGGCTGTAACTGTGAACACGTTACAGCCATTTGAGCTCAACTGTCTCTCTCTCTCCTTTTACCTTCTTCCCCCTTCTGATTTCGTCCCACCTGTGGTTATGATGTTATCTCATTCATTCTGTTTCTAGGCTGCATTAATCTATAGGCCTTTGCACCCATAACACTTTACCCTTATGCTTCAGTTGTATAGAGCCTTGGTCAGACCCCATCAGGAGTACTGCATTCAGTTTTGGGCACAACACCTCAGGAAGGATATATTGGCCTTGGAGGGGATGCAGCGCAGATTCACCAGAATGATATCAAGGCTTAAAGGGTTTAATTATAAGGACAGGTTGCATAAACTTGGCTTGTGTTCCCTAGAGTATAGGTGATTGAAAAGTGATCTAATCGAGGTGTTTAAAATGTTAAAAGGATTCGATAGGATAGATAGGGAGAAACTATTTCCTCCACACAAAGGGTAGTAGAAATCTGGAATTCTCTCCCCCAAAAGGCTGTGAATATTGGGACAATTGGAGATTTCAAGACTGAGATAGATAGATTTTCGTTAGGTAAGGGTATCAAGGATATGGAGCAAAGATGGGAAACTGGGGTTAAGGTGAAAATCAGCCATGATCTCATTTTTTTATTCGTTCACGGGATATGGGTGACTTTAATCTGCATATAGACTGGCCAAACCAAATTAACAATAATACTTTGGGGGATGAATTCCTGGAGTGTGTACGAGATGGTTTTTTAGACCAGTACGTTGAGGAGCCAACCAGGGAACAGGCTATCCTAGATTGGGTATTGTACAATGAGAAGGGGTTAATTAATAATCTTGTTGTGCGGGGTCCTTTAGGGAAGAGTGACCATAACATAATAGAATTCTTCGTTTAGATGGAAAGTGAAGTAGTCCAATCCGAAACTAGGGTCCTAAATCTAAACAAAGGAAACTACGGAGGTATGGAGAGTGAGTTGGCTATGATAGATTGGGAAGCTCCATTAAAAGGAATGACGGTGGATAGACAATGACTAACATTTAAGGAACGAAAGCATGAATTGCAACAATTATACATTCCTTTCTGGTGCAAAAACACAAAAGGAAAAGTGGTCCAACCATGGCTAACAAAAGAAATTAAGGATAGTATTAGATCCAAGAGGAGTCATATAAAGTTGCCAGAAAAAGTAGCAAGCCTGAGGATTGGGAGCAGTTTAGAATTCAGCAAAAAAGGACCAAGAGATTGATTAAGAGGCGAAAAATAGATTATGAGAGTAAACTTGCAAGGAACATAAAAGCAGACTGTAAAAGCTTTTACAATTATGTAAAAAGAAAAAGATTAGTGAAGACAAATGTAGGTCCCTTACGGGAGAATTTATAATGGGGAACAGGGAAATGGCAGAGCAATTAAACAAATACTTTGGTTCTGTCTTCACGGAAGAGGACACAAATAATTTCCCAGAAATGCCAGGGAACCAAAGGACAAGTGAGAAGGAGGAATTAAAGGAAATCAGTATTAGTAAAATGATAATGCTGGAGAAATTAATGGGACTGAAAGCCAATAAATCCCCAGGGCCTGATAATCTGCATCCCAGAGTACTAAAAGAGGTAGCCATGGAAATAATGGATGCATTAGTTTTCATCTTCCAAAATTCTATAGATTATGGAACAGTTCCTGCAGATTGGAGGGTGGCAAATGTAACCCCACTATTTAAAAAAGGAAGGAGAGAGAAAACAGGGAACTAAAGACTGGTTAGCTTAACATCAGTAGTAGGGAAAATGCTAGAGTCTATTATAAAGGATGTGATAACAGGACATTTAGAAAATATCAACAGGATTAGACAAAGTCATCATGGATTTATGAAAGGGAAATCATGTTTGACAAACCTACTGGAGTTTTTTGAGGATGTAACTGGTAGAATAGATAAGGGAGAACCAGTGGATGTGGTTTATTTGGATTTTCAGAAGTCCTTTGATAAAGTCCCACATAAGAGGTTAGTGTGCAAAATTAAAGCACATGGGATTGGGGGTAATATACTGGCATGGATTGAAAATTGGTTAACAGACAGGAAATGGAGATAGGCATAAATGGGTCTTTTTCAGGGTGGCAGGCAGTGACTAGTGGGGTACCGCAGGGATCAGTGCTTGGGCCCCAGATATTCACAATATATATCAATGATTTGCATGAGGGAACCAAATGTATTATTTCCAAGTTTGCTGACGACACAAAACTAGGTGGGATTGTGAGTTGTGAGGCAAAAAGGCTTCAAGGCGATTTAGACAAGTTGAGTGAATGGACAAATACATGGAAGATGCAGTATAATATGAAGTTATCCACTTTGGAAGGAAAAACAGAAAGGCAGAGTATTATTTAAATGGTGATAAATTGGGGAATGTTGATGTACACAGGGACCTGGTTGTTCTTGTACACCAGTCACTGAAAGCAAATATGCAGGTGCAGCAAGCAGTTAAGAAGGCAAATGGTATGTTGGCCTTCATTGCAAGAGGATTTGAGTATAGGAGCAAGGATGTCTTACTGCAGTTATACAGGGCCTTGATGAGACCACACTTGGAGTATTGTGTGCAGTTTTAGTCTCATTACCTAAGAAAGGATATACTTGCCATAGAGGGAGTGCAGCGAAGGTTCACCAGACTGATTCCTGGGATGGCAGGACTGTCGTATGAGGAGAGATTGGGTCGACTCGGCCTGTATTCAGTCGAGTTTAGAAGAATGAGAGGGGATCTCATTAAAACATATATAATTCTGACAGGGCTAAACAGACTGGATGCAGGGAGGATGTTTCTCCTGGCTGGGGGGGGGGGTCCAGAACGAGGGGTCACAGTCTCAGGATATGGGGTAGGACATTTAGGATTGAGATGAGGAGAAATTTCTTCACTCAGAGGGTGGTGAACCTGTGGAATTCTCTACCACAGAAGGCTGTGGAGGCCAAGTCACTGAATATATTTAAGAAGGAGCTAGATAGATTTCTAGACACAAAAGGCATCAAGGGGTATGGGGAGAGAGTGGGAATATGGTATTGAGATAGAGGATCAGCCATGATCATGTTGAATGGTGGAGCAGGCTCGAAGGGCCGAATGGCCTACTCCTGCTCCTATTTTCTATGTTTCAATGTTTCTATTATCATTACTCTCTTCGTAAGCTTTGAGTTTTAGCTGCAGCTACGTTTTTCATAATCTCTTTGGTACAACAATGTCAGAACTCACTAATAGACAAATACTGTTTTCGTGTGGTAATTTCTGGCCCATATTTTTAAATATAGTCAACATGAGGCTTTAAAATTGAATTCATTGAATTCACCTAAACTCTATCTACTTTTACACTGATGGGTTCAATGCAGCTCTCTACCGAGTGCACACAATAATGAGTTGATTAGAAGCAATCAAAAGTGAATGCAACTACTTATGCATCGATGGCTGTGTTACATTTGTCACAGACAGAGGGGTTAAATGTCCCGTCGTGAATTTAAAGATGAAATTAAATCAACATCGGACGTGAGTGTGTGTTGAACGTAAAATATTATTGCTTAATCATCTTTTACAAAGACGATTAAGCAATGAAATTAAACACGACACTGAACGAATGAATTGCAGCACAATATTTGCCTGGTACTTTGTACAAGCAAGGTTAAAACAGGACTCCAATCTGGACTTGTTCTTAAATCCGGATGTTGAACTTCTGGCCAACTGAAAGAGGCATCGTCACTTTTATATATTTTAAGAGCAGTTTTAAGGCAAGGAATTAAATGAAAAGTGAATTAATAACCAGAACTTCTCGACTGTGGTCATGTACATTTGAAATTACCTGATCTGTTTACCAAATCGAATTTAGGAGGGTTGTGGGCAAACAATCACTGTGGATCAGCTTGGATCCATGGTAGCTTGTTTGCCTCTGAGCCAGAAGGTTCAGTATGAAGAATATCCATTAATCACATCTCTGAATTCCTTCCCTAAACCACTCTACCTCCCCATCCTCTTTTAAGACCCTCTTTAAAAAAAAAACCTCTTTGACCAGTCTTTTGGTCATCATTATTTCCCTTGGCTCGACATCCATTTTTGTCTGATTACACTTCTGTGAGGTACCTTGGCATGTTTTTCTATGTTAAAGATGCTGTATAAACACAACTTGTTGTTGTTGTTGTTACTCTGTTTTCTGTGCTTTAACCAATCTCCAATCCATGCTGGCACATTCACTTTAACACCACATGCCTTAAATTTATCAACAGGCTTATTTATTAAACTCCTTTAGAAAATCCACATGCAAAACATCCATTGCATTTTCTTTCTCAATATGCTCTGTTAATTCCTCAAAAGAATTACATTAAATCTGTTAGTCATAATTTGCCTTTTAAAAATCCAATGCTGGCTATTTTAATGAGCTTGTGCCTTTTTAAATGAGTATTGCTTTTGTCATATATTATGGCCTCTGGAAGCTTACCCGCTATTAATGTTAGGTTGACTCGTTTATAAATACCTACTTTATCCTTTTCTCCTTTTTCAAACAGAAGTATTAATTGCCAACTCTTCAGTCCTCAATTTCCATATCCAAGGATGTTTGACAGATCGTGCTCAGAGTCTCTGCTATTTCCTCTCTACTTTCCCTCTGATTTCTAGAATGCATACCATCAGCAGCAGGAGGCTCTTTTGCTTTGACTTTCTTTTCTGTAGTTATCCTATCTAACTGCTCTGCTCTTCCTTTGGCTTCTTTTCATTCCCACTATCACAGTTTTTGGGGGAAAACCAAGACAAAGTACTCATTCTGTATCTCGATCAGTAATCTATCCTTTTTCATCTCCAACAACTATCATTTAATAGTGCCTTTAATACAGAAAATGTCCCAATGTCAAAGAGTCATGTGGAAAATGGCTGAGTGAGAGATTAGGGGGAGTGACTGAAAGCTTGGACAAAGAGGTGGGTTGTCGTGAGGGCCTTAATGAATGAGAGTGAGATGGAGAGGTGGAGTTGTATATGGAGGGAATTCCAAGTGTGACGTAGGCATTTGAAGACATGACCACCAGTGGTGAGGGGATGAAAGTACACAAGGCCTGAGTCAGAAGAATGGAGAATTGTGAAGGAGGGGGAGGTGAATTGTAAAGGAGACGGAGGGGAATTGTAGGGCTGATGGAGATTACAGAGATAGGGAAGGGCAAGGCCAAGGGGGAATTTAAATACAGTATTGAGAATTTTAATATGAGGTGTTGGAGACTGGGAGCCAATGTAGATCAGGGATAATAGGTAAGTGGTACTTGGAGCAGGATAGGATACGGGCAGTAGCAATTTGGATTAGCTGAAATTTATGGATGGTGGAGGATGAGAGGCAGGCCAAGAGTGCTGTGGAGAAAATATGGGGTCGGGGTCTCAGCTCGGAGTCGAACAAGCCACATAAGATGTGTACAGTCTGGTTCAACCTGAGACAGTGGCTGTGGAGGGGGGTAGAGACAGTGGCCAGGGTACGGAGTTTGTGATGGGGGTGATTGCTTTAGTCTTCTCAATGGTTAGCTGGAGGAAATTGTAGCTCATCCAAAGCCGGATGTCAGACAACCTGTCTGACAGAATGGAGGTAGTGGAGGGGTCAAGAGAGGTGGTGGACAGGTAAAACTGGGTGTCAAAGACATACAAATGGAAATTGAATTCAGATCTGCATATTATATCACCAAGGAGAGCATGTAGGTGAGGAAGAGATGGAGGCCAAGAATGGAACAATGGGAGACATGGGGCTCGATTTTTGCACCCCCGAGCGGGTGCGTTCGTGGCGGGGGGGCTCCGAAATCGGGGATTCCCGGGGCGGGTCCGGAGCCCGGCTCCAACCCACCCACTTCCGGGTTCCCCAGTGACGCGCTTAGATGCGCGCGCAGCCCCCGCATGAGGGGCTCCCGCCAGCGGGATGCCACTTAAAGTAATTAAGTAGGTACTTCAGGTCGTTTGCAGACCTGATTGACTTGATATTTTCGGAGGGGTGGGATTTTCAAGTCAACTTGGACTGTTTCCCGTACTGGGGGAAACACTCCCAGTTCAAATGGACGTATTGCAGCCACCAGCCTGTGGTAGCTGCAAAGGTCCATTTGACAGGTCGGGGGCGGGGGAGACCCTCACTCATTGCAGGAGGCCACTCTGTCACTTTGGACAAAGTTTGGCCTCCACCACCCTCCTCCTAACAATAAAATTCACCAACTTGCACATTTACCCCGGTGTGCAGACACATTTGCCTACCTTGTGGACCCCCTCAAATGTACATCTTCCGGATGGGGGCCGCCGTAGCTGCAGTCATGACCTCCTCGGAGGACAAACAGCATCACCAGCCGCGTCGGCCACGTCTGACATGTGGAGCTCCACAACACAGTGCTGTGACACATCCACCTGCACAGCAGGAGGGAGGGCAACCGCAGAGAGAGATGCGTCGCAGAGGGCACTACCCTCGCCACAGGGTCCACAGACCGAGGCTCAGCTTCCTGGACCTCTCTGAGCAGCAGTGCACATGGAGGCTCAGAGTCACTCGACATGTAGTCGTGGACATCTGCAGCCTCCTTCATGCCGAGCTACTCCTGGCTGGCCCGAGCACCATCTTCTTACCTGTCGCTGTCAAAGTCACCACTGCCCTCAACAACTTCTCCTCCGCATCCTTCAAGGGTGCAACTGGGATCATCGCCGACGTCTGCACAAAAGAGCCCTGCAAATACACCTACACCCACTCTGCAGTGACACAATGGGTGGCATCAGTTGTGGGTCTTCATAGTGATCCTCAGGAAAGGGCATTATTGTACAAACCAGGCAAGATTCGAAAAGACGTGGCAGTAGTGGTGCCAATATAATATGTGATGTGAGTTGATCAGAAATGAAATATAAGTAAAAACCATGATAAACCCTCAAACACCCTTGTGCATCCCCTTCATGCTCACGACACGTTTGCCTTACGCTTCCTACTGCACGTATGTGATGCATGCCCTGTGGCTGCAGCACAGGTCGTGGCAGGTTGAGTGAGGCTGACCGTGAAAGAGATGCATGAGAGGGTGAGTATGAGATAGGGCCATGAGATTGTATGAGGATTGGGTTGAGTGGTAGTGGTGGGATGAGTACTGACGAGGTGAGTAAGTGCAGGTAAGATGAGGATGCACATTGAGTGGGTGTGAGGAGTGATGTGATAGAGTAGTGTTGGCAGTGCAGAAGGAGATGTGGGGTGGGGGCGGTGATGTGGCAGACGGAGTGTAGGGGAATGAGTAAGTATACTCACTTCAGCTGACCTACTTAGGTCATTGCAGTGCCTCCTGCACTGTATGCAGGTGTGCGATATGTTGGTGGTGCTGGTGACCTCCTCTGCCACCCCGAGCCAGGCCTTCTTGGTGGCAGAGGCAGGCCACTTCCTCCCGCCTGCCGGGGAGAAGATCTCTGTCCTCCCCCTCCTCCTCACCCCATATAACAAGACTTGGAGTGAGGCATCATTAAACCTGGGAGCAGCCTTCCCTCTGGGTTGCTCCATGCTGTAATTTTGCCTATTTTCTGCAGCATTAGTCAGTGGAGGACTGCCCCTTTAAATAGGGCTCCTCCAGCTGACAGCCTATGATGCGCCTGCGCAGTCTGCCTGCTGCGCAGCTTTCCAGCGCGAAACCCGGAAGCACAGGTAAGTGGCTTCAATCAAGCTGCGATTGCGTGCCGAGCACCCTGATTTCACTGGGCGCGTTACCCATGCGCCCAGTCGACCCCCCGCTGCCCTCCTAATATCGGGCCCAGGGTCCTTCCCTTTCCTTAACTATTACTTGTTATTGTCATAAAATCCTTTTCTATTTTCCTTTATGATCCTTGCCAGGTTTTCTTCCTAACCCGTTTTCGCCTTTCCAATCTACTTTTTTTTCTGCTACATTTTCCAAATCCCATTTGATTTTCTTTCGTACTGTTATCCCTAGATATGTCCCCTTTGCAAGTCTTCTTTTAATTGTTGTTAGAAGACATGAGTAGAAAAGAGTTCCGATGTAGTTCAAAGAACAGCAGAAGTTGTGTTTCACACATTTGCCTACTCTACTGAAAAGCTAAAGGTGGCATCCCAAGACAGATGACACCTGCCTGCTTATCATACTCCAGACCCTGAGAGAAACCATACTTAATTTAAGCATCATCTGGTGACCTCGAGAAAGGAGATAAGGAGCCTGAGAAAGTTGAAAGCAAGGTGTTCGGAAAATGGAATCATTTTCATCCATGTCAATCAATAGAAGTACTGTAAAATTATTCATTATTCATGTACATTTTGATAAGAGAAAGCTATGTAAGCCAAAGAATTATCGTGGGAATTTGAATTTGCAGGGTTCAATCAACCTGAATACTGAGTTCAGAACTGTAATGAATTAAATCACTCAATCATCAGGTGTGATTGTAAGTATTATATGATTAAGTGTATTCTTAAGTATTATTGCATGTACTATATACATCTATCAACACTTGACCTTAATGTTTCAAGAATCTTATTTATCATGAGGAGTAGATAGAACATCTAATCATAAATAAAACAGATCCTCTAACATTCTAATTTCTCAATTCACCAAGGAACTCCAGCTTTTGTTGCACCACCTTCTTGTGGGAATACGTTTCATTTCAACTAATCATCTCCCATTTGAAAGTTTTCCATTGTTTGCCCACTGGCATATCTGCCAATTTTTCTTCCTAATTTATCTGGGCGAAATCACTTTTTATCTCATTGAAATTTCCCCCTGGTAAAATATCTTTATCTTTGACTATTTCCTAGATGTGTCACTACCATTACATTACCAACTTCTCTGAATGTCTTTGTTGGACTCAAAACATAGTGATTTAGAAAACAGGCTTGGATTCATTGTAAGAACTCCTTTCCCTCCTTGCCACTTACATATCCAATTTCTTCATTGGATAACTAAAGTCACCCATTATTATGGCCCAGATTTTCCTGTATTTTTCTCTAATTTGTCTACCTAGATCTTCCTTTATTTCCTTTTCACTTTTCAATGATCTTTAATATTCTCCCAACAGAGTAACATTGGCAAATAGGAACAAGAGTAGGCCATTCAGCCCCTCAAAGGCTGTTCGGCCATTCAATTAAATGATGGCTTATCTGTACCTCAGCTCCATTTACTCGCCTTTACTCCATGTCCCTTGATACCCTCACCTAATAAAAATCTATCAATCTCAGTCTTGAACATTTTAATTGAACCCAGGATCCACAGCCTTTTGGGGAGAGAGTTCCAGATTTCCACTACCCTTTGTGTGAAAAAGACCTTCCTGATTTCATTCCTGAATGGCTCAGCTCTAATTTTAAGATTGTGCCCCTTTGTTCTGGATTTCCCTACTGAAGAGAAATAGTTTCTCTGTCCACCCTATTGAATCCCGTTATCATTTTAAAAACCTCGATTAGATCACCCCACAACCTTCTAAACTCAAGGGAAAAGAAACCACGTTTATGCAACTTCTCCCCACGATTTGACCTTTTAAGCCGCGGTATCTTTCTGGTGAATCTGCGCTGTTCCCCTTCCAAGGCCAATATATCTTGCTTGAGGTTTGGTGCCCAAAACTCACCACAGTACTCCAGATGGGTCTGACCATGGCTGTGTCGAACAGAAGCATCACTTCCTCATTTTTGTATTCCAGCCCTATTGAGATAAAGGCCAACATTCCATTAGTCTCTTTGATTACTTTTTGAATCTGTGCACTCATTTCCCTTATTTCTCACTCTAATAAAATGGATTCAGCTTTTGTCTCACCCCCTGTATAATCCTTACATTCTGGTGCTCTAATGGAATTACTTGATTAATACTGTCACTCATCCTTTTACTTCTGCTCCTCCTGAATATTTGCTAGCCTAAGTCAAGTCTCTGCTAATCCTATTACAGGAAACTAATAAAGAACCGTTTAGAAGGAAAAATTTTAAAAAGTAAGCCTGCCAAATGGACACAGAGTAATCTGAATAAATTACCGATTCTACGTAGCAATTATTGCATCTAGCTTGCCAATTTCATTTTCAAAATATTCTCTGTCCCTTTGGCAATCTTACTCTTTTCAATTTCTCCTTCTTCTAATTGGTTCTTTATTAGTAGAAATATATCCCACTGAAAAGCAAGAACAAACCAGCCAGTAATGAAACACCATGGATGAATAAAGAAATAAAGGCAAAAATTGAAACTAAACAAAAAGGCATACACTAAGTACGTAGACAAGAAAGGAGAGGATGACATCAGGAATATTAAAGATTAGGAAAGAAGTTAAAAAAACAATTAGGAAGTCAAAGAGAAACTACAAAATTAAATTATCAAAGAATATAAAAAGAAATAATAAAGTATTCGACAGACACATAAATAACAAAAGAAAAATCAGGATAGCGATGGGGCCACTAAGGGATACATGATAAACTCAGAGTTAATGACAACAAAAAGGCAGAAATATTAAATAATTACTTTGCCTCAGTGTTTACCAGGGGGACTAACATGGTGGGCATGACATTAGAAGAAGAGATCAAAAAAGATATAAAGGCATTTAAGATAGAATGGAGGGAGATAATTGATAAACTAATCAAACTTAGAGAGGATAAAACCCTTGCATCCGCACATTTTAAAAGAAGTTAGGGAAGAGATAGCAGAGGCACTATAACATATATATAAAAATTCATTAGAAAACGGAATAGTGCCAGACAGCTAATGTGATTTCTATATTTAAAAAGGGAGAAAGAACAAGTCCAGGGAACTATAGACCAGTTAGCTTAACGCCGATGGTAGAAAAGATAATAGACTCCTTACTCAAAGATGCAATAGAAAAACAACTAGAAGTAACAGAAAGGGAAGACAAGGTTAATGTAGTAGATGTAATATATTCGAATTTTCAAAAAGCCTTCGATAACATTCTGCATAGTAGACTCATGACTAAGGTCAGAGCATGTGGAGTCAGGAGACAGGTAGCAGAATGGATAGCAAGCTGGCTACAAAACAGAAAACAGAGAGTAGGGGTAAAGGTAGTTACTCAGACTGGCAAAAGGTGGGAAGTGGTGTTCCACAAGGATTGGTGCTGGGACCACAGTTGTTCAACATTTATATAAATGATTTTGATTCGGGAATCAGAAGTACAATTTCAAAATTCGTGGGTGACACTAAATTGGGGGGGTATAGTTAATACCAAGGAGGACCACGACAAAATACAGGAAGACATTAATAAACTTGTAGAATGGGTATGTAATTGGCAAATGAAGTTCAATATAGATAAGTGTGAGATAGTACATTTTGTTAGGAAGAACAAGAGGGCCACATACTGCTTGGATAATAGTCTAAATGGGGTAGAGGAGCAGAGGGATCTGGGGGTACAGACACACAAATCACTGTAAGTAGCGACTCAGGTTACTAAGGCCATAAAAAAGCAAACTAAACACTGCAGTTCATTTCTAGAGGGATGGAATTGAAAAGCAGAGAAGTTTTGTTAAATTTGTTCAGAACCTTGGTTAGACCGCACTTGGAGTACTGTGAACATTTCTGGTCTCCATATTTTAAGAAAGGATATAGAGGCACTGGAGAAGGTGCAAAAAACATTTACTAGGATGATACCAGAACTGAGAGGTTATACTTATCAGGAAAGATTGAACAGGCTGGGGCTCTTTTCTCTAGAAAAGAGAAGACTGAGGGGTGACCTGATAGAGGCCTTTAAGATTATGAAAGGGTTTGACGTAGAGAAGATGATTCCACTTGCGGGGGAAACCATGATTGGGGCCATTAATATAAGATAGTCACTAATAAATCCAATAGGGAATTCAGGAGAAACTTCTTTACCCAGAGAGTGGTAAGAATGTGGAATTCACTACCACAAGGAGTAGCTGAGGTGACTAGCATAGATGCATTTAAGGGGAAGCTAGATAAACACATGAGGGAGAAAGGAATAGAAGGATATGCTGATAGGGTTAAATGAAGTAGGGAGGGAAGAGGTTTGTGTGGCGCATAAACACCAGCAATGGACCTGTTGGGCCAAAATGTAATATCTCACACTTATCAATATTAAAATTCATTTGCCAAATACACACCCATTCTACAAGTTTATTAATGTCTTCCTGTATTTTGTCGCAGTCCTCCTCAGTATTAACGATACCCCCAATTTGGTGTCACCCTCAAATTTTGAAATTGTACTTCTGATTCCTGAGTCGAAATCAATTATTTAAATGGTGAACAAGAGTGGTCCCAGTACCAATCCTTGTGGAACACCACTTCCCACCTTTTGCCAGTCTGATTACATTCTATGTAATTCTATGTAATTAATTTCCCATTTTTCTCTTTCAACTTTTAGGGAGTAATATTGACCAGAGCACAGAGAGAACACCTCCTTTATCTTTAAATAGTGCCATTAGATCGCTTACGTTTACATAAAAAGGCAAAAGATGGTACTTCTAACACTCTCTCAGTGCTGCAATGAAGTGTCAGCCTAGATTATAAGCTCAACTATGACTTAAACCCACAATTCTTGACTCAGAGGTGAGAGTGCTACCAGCTGAGCCAAGCTGCCTTAGTTCTGCTCCCCATGGCTGCCACTGATGTTCATTAACTCCGCCTATCTGTCTGTCCTGACTCAATCTCAGAACACAGCACTAACTCGACACATATGGGTTGCCATCTTCTTGTGTACCCTGAGCTTTAACAAAGATGAGAGATAACAATCAAGTTTTTTATGCATTTGTTCTTGGAGTGTGAATGAAATTGGCAAGGCATTAAGAGTCACCCACATAGTGTAGGACTGGAGTCACGTGTAGGCCGGACCAGGTAAGGGGGTGGGGGGGTGGGGGCACTGGTTCCCATTCCTGAAGGACATTAGTGAATCAGTTGGGTTTTTACAACAAGCTTTCATGATCATTGATCTGGTGCTTGCCCACAAATTACCAGATTCATTGAATTCATAATTGTACCTTGCCATTACAAAGATCTGAATTCATAACTTTTGGGTTTCTACTCCAGTCCCATAACCACCAGACTACCATATCCATCAGTAAAGGAACAGGTATGAGAGCTATACAGAGACATTGGGTAGGCACACGAAAGAGGGCAGAGAAAATTTGGAAATAGCATAATAAAGATGGAATAAGAAAACAGTTAGACACAAAGCACAACAATCAGAAAAATATGAGTCATCCAAAGAAAGCAAAAAGCAGACAAATTAAAAACTAGTGAGAAAGAAGCATAATTTTTCTGATCTGAATTAAAACTACAGATTACCTATTAGTTATGCATAAAAGGAGGTCATGCTAATAGTTATGCTAATTAGATGTGATTTGCATACACTGATTATAAAGTAAATTTTTCTTAAGACACTGAGAATGAATGTTAAACACAGTAACGTACAGTCACCTGGCTTTCCCTCGTTGGACGTCCTTTCTTCCCATTATAAGTGATGTTTTGATCTCACAAAGGCAGAGCTGAAAGCAACAGCATTAATGCATCAATAACTCTCACTGACAAGAGAGCCTTTCTGTGAGAAATAGATCTACAGCACTTCGCTACCCCAGGAGATGGACGTGCTTTAGAAAATGTTTCAAAGTAGTTGCATGGAAACACTTTACTTTAATGAACATTTGTCTGGATTCTTCTCTTACAACATCCTTAACATCTCACTTAGAAATCTCCATAGGTCCCAATACAAAGGTAAAGTATTGAGAGACATTTATAAAGATTATTTCTCTGAAATGTTTAACATGTGAAAATTATGCTATTTTTCCAAGATAAGATTCTGTTTTATTCATTTAATACATGAATCTGAAAGAGTTGTGCCACGGAAGACAGACCAGGCAGGGAAACAGTCACAGAACTAAAATGGTGGAATGGGCAAAAAAGTGGCGGATGGAATTCAATGAGAATTGATGTACAGGGATGTGCTTGCTTGAATTGGTGGAGACATCGGGAGCAGTATGGGCTACTGGCTGGCTCACCTTGTTCTGCAGATTCTGAAAACAGAAAAGGGATGGTTGGAATTCACATGCCATGTTCTCCATATTGCGACAGGACTGTGAGTGCCCGCTGCCTGTCATGGCAATAGGATTGACAGCATGTACTGCATTTAGTATCTATTATAGCAAGGCACTACACAGTGGCATAAGGAAAAAAAGTTGATGCCGAGCCAAAGAGGGAGATATTAGGAGGGGGTGACCAAAAGCTTGGTCAAAGAGTTGGTTTTAAGGAGGGTCTTAAAGGAAGAGTGGGAGGTGCAGGGGCTTGGGGAGGAAATTCCAGAGTGTGGAGCCTAGGCAATTGAAGACACGGCCATCAGCGGTGGGGTGAAAGGAGAGGGGCTTCACAAGAGGCCAGAGCCAGAAGAACGGAGAGCCTAGTTGTTGGGCTGGAAGAAGTTGCAGAGATGGGAGGGGTGAAGCCATGGAAGCATTTAAACACAAGGATAAGAATTTTAAATTTAAGGCATTGGGGGACCAGGAGCCAATGTTGGTCAATGAGGACAGGGTGATGGGTGAGCAGGACTTGGTGCTGGATAAGATATGGGCAGCAGAGTTTTGGATGAGCTGAAGTTAATGGAGGGTGGAGGGTTCGGCCAGGGGATCATTGGAATAGTTGAATCTGGAGGTGACAATGTCATGGACAAGGGGTTGAACAGCTGATGGGCTGAGGTAGGCGATGTTACAGAGGTGGAACTAGGCAGTCTTTGTGATGGAGAGAATATCAGATCTCAGGTCATCATCAATCTGATATTCTCTCCATCATTAGTTCTGCTTTCCTGCAAATCAATGGCCATGTGGAGCCCAGTACTAGTGGTTTGGGATGAAGGTATTCATATGAGGCATCTATCTGTCAGGAGAACAGCACGTGCCTACCACCCCCCCCCCCCACCCCCCGCCGCAGCCCCTTTAGTCGCTTGCACATGTGGCAACACGAGGTAAGGCTAGCAGCAGGCCTATCTCAGTACTTGGGTGCTACATGATGAGGACAGTCTCAGACCCAGAAGGTTCATCTTGCCGCACACAACTGCCTCATATATTTCTGCCACTCGAGTACCACATAGGATGAGGAGCAGATTAGGTTTAAAATTTCACAGCACACGCTAGCATTAAGGAGATGTTCACTGGTAAGAAGTTTCAGATGCATTCACACAGTGGGATGAAAATAAATTCATGGCTTTATCTCAAGGGGGCTGGATTACAAAAGGGAGGAAGTTATGCTTCAGTTGTATAGAGCCTTGGTCAGACCCCATCTGGAGTTCTGTGCTCAATTTTGGGCACCGCACCTCAGGAAGAATATAGTGGCCTTGGAGGGGGTGCAGTGCAGATTCACCAGAATGATACCGGGGCCTAAAGGGTTAAATTATGAGGACAGGTTGCATAAACTTATCTTGTATTCTTTGAGAATAGAATATTGAGGGGTGATCTGATCAATGTGTTTAAAATGTTAAAGGCATTCGATAGGATAGATACAATGAAACTATTTCTCTAGTGGGGAATCAAGAACGAGGGGAAATAATCTTAAAATTACAGCCAGACCATTCAGGAGGGAAATCAGGAAGCAATTTTTCACACAAAGGGTAGTAGAAATCTGGAATTGTCTCCCCCAATATGCTGTGGATACTACTACAATTGAAGCTTTCGGTAAGTGTATCAAGAGATATGGAGCTAAGGCGGGTAAATGTAGTTTAATTACAAATCAGCCATGATCTAATTGATAGGCGGAGCAAGCCTGAGGAGCTGAATGACCTACTCCTGTTTCTATGTTCTTATATAACACTGAAGTTGAAGGCCTTGCAGACATTGTCAGGGCAAATTTGGGAAGCCTTGATGAGGCATGTGGAATGACAGCCATGTGAGTTGAAGAATGCAGAGCAGGGTGTGGAAAAATGTCATCTTTATGGTGGGAAGGGGGTGGACAGGACTGTTGATGCACTGGGCAAATGTTTTAATGATGTGGAGATGCCGGTGATGGACTGGGGTTGACAATTGTAAACAATTTTACAACACCAAGTTATAGTCCAGCAATTTTATTTTAAATTCACAAGCTTTCGGAGGCTTCCCCCTTCGTCAGGTGAACGATGTGATTTTTTTTCACATCGTTCACCTGACGAAGGGGGAAGCCTCCGAAAGCTTGTGAATTTAAAATAAAATTGCTGGACTATAACTTGGTGTTGTAAAATTGTTTACAAATGTTTTAAGAGAAGGTTTCCTGTATGAGTTCAGTCCAAATGTGATTTTCAACAGGCAATGGGTTTTCCTTCATCTCCTACTCAGACTGCTGCTCCTCCTTTTGTTGACCCTCTGCTGCCCTTGAATGTTTTGCCCTCCTGGGCTCTCCATGAGGAGGCATCTTCATCAAGCAAAGTTGTGCTTTGTTCAGCATTGTTCAGCATAACACGATGGCTCTTGAGATCCTATATTAAAGACCCCCAGACCAATCCAGGCACCTAAAGTGTACTTTCAGAATTCCAGTTGTGTACTCTATGATAATTCTGCTGGAGGAATGGATTCCTTTATGGCTGCTGTCCTGATCAAGCTCACAGGTGCCATCAGCCATGGTATAGAAGGTAGATACGTGTTTTGCTAGATGATAGGATGAAAACATATTAGACTACCTTAAAATGAAGGTATTGTGGCAGCTACCTGGAAAGTGAACATTAACTTACACGATGTAGTGCTGGTAGTCAAAAATGAAATGGATATTGAGTGGGCAGAATCCTTTCCTGTTGATATTGGTGACAGTATTGACAAAGGGTATATATATATGGCCATGACTCTATCTATGACTCCTTGGACTGTGAGTTATCCTATCACTCTGTGAAACTGTAGGGCCCAGTCATGCAACTAGTTGTCCATGGAGGAGCGGATGGTTCTAGCAACCAATATGTGTGTGACATGTTTGATACATTTGTGCACAGCTGATTGTCGAATGTTACTGATTTCCCCAGTGGCAGTCCTGAATGACCCTTGAGTGTAAAATTTCAAGGCGGTCGTCATCTTCACAGCCAGTGTCAATGTGGTGTCGACGGTGGAGGTGGATTGTAGGTTGGTTCACAACATGTGACATAATTCACTGGTAACTTTCCTCTGTGTCAAATCAAAGTAGGAGCACCTTGGTCTATATAACCTGGAGTGGTGGTACCAGTGGATGGGTACTGTCTGCCTACTACTCTGCCTGACCTGCCTGGCCTCCCTCCATTGCTCTTCCTCTTCATCCCAATAAAAAGCAAGATATAGCGATATTCCCAAAGGGAAATCCATTGCCTTCTTAGAATTGGGCTGAGGGGGGAAATGCAAGAAGCACATGGGTAGATGAGAAAAGTAGTGGTCAGCAGTGTGGAGTCAAAGAAAAATGAAGACATTTGGCTGAGAAATAAGCTTCATACAAGGATTTCCAAAGTGCATGCTGGCCCTTTAAATGCACTTCCATCTTTTCATCACTGCTTGGTAAAACTGGACACTGGTTTGTGATGTCCTCTATATCAGGTGTACAGCAGAACAGAACTGTGGAAACTGACCTGCGAGCCTGACATGCCCCGAATTTAATATGTAAATGATGTGTCACCTTTTTCAGGCGGCCATTTCTCTTGCTTACAAGCCTCACCTGGTATCAGGATGCAAACTACTTTCATTTCCAGCAGACCAGAACATTCCCTGATTTCCTGCATCTGGCCACTTGGGTACTGGTGCCAGTTCTTTTGCCTGCTCATTTTCTCACAGCATTCCCATGCTCGCTCATTCCCCTGTTCATGTTATCTAATTTTTGACCTGCATTTTCCCTCCCTGATTGGCAGCATTTTCTACTTCGCGCTTTCTGGAAATCTCACTGTACTGTTCAGTTCCTTCCACAACTCCGTCAACCTTCCACCCTAAATCTGTTTAAAATTCAACCCTTCCCCATTGTCCGCAGCTTTCTATCCATGTTGCTACTTCCTTTGTATCAATTGTACTGAGTGGAAATTCACATGCCAATTGCCTGTGCTTTTGACTCAGCATCCAGTTGTCCAACTTTGAGGAGAATGATCAGCCCCATTACCCACTCCATCTCTTACCACATGTCTGATCTGCTGCTCCAGGGGAACGAAACTGCTGCACACTGTGGGTGGGAGCACCCGATCTCACAAAACTACTCCGACTCCAGTAATTCCCACCCACAACCTGCAATGGGGTTTCAGTCCCCTCAAGGAACGGCAGTCTTGGGTTTGAAGAGGGCCAGTGAGAACTCGGGGGGAAGGGGGGATAATAGTACCAGCTTGAACTGGGCAAGGGGGGGGAGGGCGGGGGGATGGGTACACAGGGAGGATAGTAGATGTTTGAACAGGGTGGTTGGGGGGGAGGCGGGAAGGCCAGAGAGAACTCAGGATGAACAGGGAGAATAGTACGAGCTTGAACTGGATGGGGAGGGAAAAAGCCAGTGGGAACTGGGGGTGGGGGGAATAGTACCAGCTTGGGGGTAGGAGGAAGGTGCCTCTGTGTGACTGTGACAAGCATATAAACAATCAGGTTTATTGACAGAATAATAATGGGCCAGAATTTGCTGGCAAAATAACGATGAGTTTAATATGCCGTTATTAATGTGTAAATTGTCCAGCAATTTGTGGCAAGGAAGAGATACCCCGTGATTTGTGAATCACCACAAATTACTGGATAATTTGTGTCTCTCCACTGTTAACCGCGTGAAAATGGGAGCTCGCCGTCAACCTCCCCGTGAGTGTCAAGAAATTGCTCCATTTACGCCTTAAATATGAATTAAACTCGCTACAGAAAGACAGGGCTAGTACTTACCAGCATAAGTACCTTTTTAATGACGAGATTTATGTTCCTGCAATGCCACTCAATCTCTCCGGCCCAGAAAGAGAACAATTGAAACTGTGGCGACTCATTCCTGCAAATAGTAAATTTTAAATTTTTTTTCTTACTTTTCCTTTCTCTTTTTTCTCTCCATCTTTATCCAATCTTTCTTTTCCCCCTCTTTATTTCTCTTTCCGTACCTGATTTGACTCTATATTCACCCTATTTCCTTCTGTCATTCCTCAGTTCCTTTATCAATTCATAAATCTCATTGGTTAAGGATCGGTGGTCCCATCGTTCACCAAGGTTCCAGATGCCTCCTTGTCCTTCTAACGCCGTTATCAAATTGTAGGGCAAAAAGTTTTCACGCTGAAGGGTGAGGGGAAAAGTCTAACTAATGGGGCAAATTCGGGGTCATTATATATCCACAATTCCTCCACAAAATCTAACAGAAAATCCCTGTTATTTTTGCCATAATCTTGCTCCATTACAAGTGATGAAATGTTGTGTGTACCTGCAGCTTAAGCCAAGGTAAGTCCATGTCCCATTGCATTTTCAAATTCACTGATTCGATACTCCCAGCGGGGAGCTTCATTCAAAGGGAGCATGGGTCAGAGAATCAGAGAATGAAGGCTACAGTGTTGCTGCCTTAGCCGCAACTCATGGTGGGGGGGTGGGGAAGGTGGGTTGTGGTGCAAGATTGGTGATGTTACTTTTACATCTCAAAGGTCAATATCCAGGGCTGTGTTTGAGTTGTCAGTTTTTATTGGAGCGGGGAGGGGCTGCATCAACTTTTATGAAGCTGTTGATCAGTTTTTGTCCGTTTTCAAGAGTGTTAGTTGGAATGCACGCTGAAGGATGAGGTGGAAAGGTTGGGTAGCTCTCTACTCCATACTTATACTGATTTGAGTTAGACTCTTTGAAATGAACAAAGGAAAGAATTGTGTCTGTGAATTGCATGAGTAATTATCTCTGGGGCTAATAAACTAAAATTAACAATGACACTAGACTTTATTTAATGTACTATTTCCATTTATGAAACTGTTGGCCATTAAGGACTGTGTGTGATATGAATGGACGAATGCTTAATGTGCTTGTAGGACATTCTTCATGTGCTGTTTTAACACAGATTTAACTGGTTTATTTTACAAGGGATTACACCTCTGTTGATGAAATGGAGAGTGGAATGCCACACCATCATGATTTCTCTTACTTTCATTTTCTTCATGTGTGTAATAGCATAAGGATTTCGTCCCTGATGATAGCATCTGGAAGCGCATCTGCATATGCATTTTCTTCATTAAACCTCTCTGCCTCTCCAACTGTCTCTCCTCCTTTAAGACGCTCCTTAAAACCTACCTCTTTGACCAAGCTTTTGGTCACCTCTCATTTTTGGCTCTGTGTCAATTTTTGTCTGATTATGCTTCTTGGGACATTTTACTACATTAAAGACGCTATATAAATGCAAGTTGTTGTTTTTGGCATCAGAGATAGCACTGAGAGGAGGATGGAACCTGATTTATTTCTAAGGATTTATTTCTAATGCTGCCTGGGTTCATAGTGCCTGCCGATATTCTGTGCTCCTCCACACCCTGAGAGACTATATTGTACCCATCTTATGCCAAGCAGGTGAAATGCCCAAGGAAAAGGGATGATACCTCAGTTATTTGGAGAGACTAGAGAAACTGGGATTGTTCTCCTTAGAGCAGAGAGGGTTAAAGGGATACTTAATTGAAGTGTTCAAAATTATGCTTTCAAGAGAACAGCGTCCACGACGCCACACAACCCTGCCACGGTAACCTCTGCAAGACATGCCAGATCATCGACACAGATACCACCATCACACGAGAGGACACCACCCACCAGGTGCATGGTTCATACTCCTGTGACTCGGCCAACGTTGTCTACCTCATACGTTGCAGGAAAGGATGCCCCAGAGCATGGTACATTGGCGAGACCATGCAGACGCTGCGACAACGGATGAACGGACACCGCGCAACAATCGCCAAACAGGAGGGTTCCCTCCCAGTCGGGGAACACTTCAGCAGTCATGGACATTCATCCACCGACCTTCGGGTAAGCGTACTCCAAGGCGGCCTTCGAGACACACGACAACGCAAAATCGTCGAGCAGAAATTGATAGCCAAGTTCCGCACCCATGAGGACGGCCTCAACCGGGATCTTGGGTTCATGTCACGCTACACGTTACCCCACCAGCGAACAAATGTTATCTGTTTTTAATATAATGGGTCATTTGCTGGCTCTCTCTGCCTTCCGGATGTTTCTGCCTCTCTCTGTTTTTTTTCTCTGTTTTTTTTCCCTGTTTGTTTTTTTGTTGAATGTGTATTCGGGGGTTCTGCAGGTGACACCTCTCTGTCTGAACACGGTGATTGCCTTGGCAACGGGCAGTTGCAGGGGCAGTCTGTAAACACCATGTATTGTTCTATATGTATAAATGCGTAGGCTTCAAGGAGCTCTTGAAACATTTGCCTGAGGAAGGAGGAAATCTCCGAAAGCTTGTGAATTTAAAATAAAATTGCTGGACTATAACTTGGTGTTGTAAAATTGTTTACAAAATTATGATGGGTTTGCTAGAGTAAATAAGGAGAAACTGTTCCCAATGGCAAGAGGTTCAGTAACCAAAGGACACAGATTTAAGGTAATTGGCAAAAGAACTAGAGGGGATAAGAGGAGCATTTTGTTTCCACAGCAAGTTGTTATGATCTGGAATGCACTGCCTGAACAGGTGGTGGAAGCAGATTCAATAGTAACTTTCAAAAGGGAACTGGATAAATACTTCAAAAGCAAAAATTTGCAGGGCTATGGGGAAAGTGCAGGAGAGTGGGACTAATTGGATAGCACTTTCGAAGAGCCGACACAGGCACGATGGGCTGAATGGTCTCCTTCTGTGCTGCATGATTCTTTGAAAAGAGTACAGCAATTTTCACCAGAGAAAAGAAGTCTTCTCCCGAGGACTGATTTTGTTGACTCTCAGAAATCTTGCAAAATGAGGATAGTGTAAAAACATAACTACTTCTCTTTTCCATTAAAAGATAAGTTAAAATGTGAATTAATTCCTCTAACAATATGGTATCTCTTTTGCACTGTTGTTAAAGATAATTTGTTGTGAAAATCAAATAGACATAACGATGATTAGATTTGAACATTTTTTCCTATTTTCTTGAAAATATTTTTCTTTTATATGTTGATGATTGCCACAAACACTAGAACCATGGGACATGGGACAATTTAGAATAGGGAAGGATCACTGACAGTTCATATTTAACTACTTAAAGGAGAGGATGGTTAATGTGTGGAATGGACTGCCCATGAATCGAGCCAGTGTGGAAAAATTTAAAGGAGAATTGGATAGATATTTGAGGGAGTGGGCCATTGAGATGTATTGGGCCAGATTTTGCAGTAGCAGGGCATCGAACAGGATATTTGCTGCTAGTTGGACTTGACCCTGTACCTTTCAACTTAGAACATTTTTGCCCACAAAGTTGTTGAAAGTGCGAGCTGATAGCTGCACAGCGATGGAAACGGGGCATCTGGAACCAAAGTGAACAGGGCAAGGAACAGGGCATCTTCTTAACCTCTGATAATTAAGGATTGGGAAATAAACAGAGGAAGGACTGAGACGGAGGGTGAATTAAAGGGGGTGAATTCAATGTCAAATCAGGTACTGAAAGAGAAATAAAGAGAGGGAAAGAAAGATTGGATTAAGAGAGAGAGAGAAAAAGAATGGAAAAGTAAGAAAAAAAATGTTCAATTAAAAATTTGACATTTTTAAAATCTCCCCCAAAAATTCAAAACCTGAAGGAATGAGACTTGTAATAGTTAATTTTCAGTGCCAGAGAGGTTGATTGGCAGTAATTAACAATTATCAAATTGTTAAAAGGATACTAATGCTACTAATTACTAGCCCTAAATATCTGCGGCGGGTTTAGTTCATATCTATGGAGCAAATACAGCAACTTTGTGACATTCAATGCATATTAATGGTGAGGCAGACAGCAAAAGGCCATTTCTGCGAAGCTAACAGCAGAGCGGTGCAAATCAGACAGCAACTTTTGGATATTCGCATTTAACCACACATCTGCTCCTCACCTGAAGTTGCTGTACCATTAATGCATAAATAATGGTGAGTGCCATTAGCCTCACCGTTATTTTTACAGCAAATTCTAGCCCATTAGGTTTTAGACCGGCTAGATAGATTGCATGGGGGAAAAATTGGATAAGGTTCCGTTCTGGGTGATGGTGATGTGTTACCACCCCACGCCCGACGGACCCTACGCGTGAACTTCGTGCCGCCTGCTACTTACCATGAAATCTCCATGCAGCAAGTGTAGCCCTCACTACTGAGAGGCTGCACAGAGAATGAGGAAGTTGGAAATGGGGCGTGCACAGCGCATGTGATCAGCAGCCTGCACTACTTAAAGGTGCAGGCACATTTCCAATGGTGGGTGCACAGCCAAGTAGGAGAAGGGACAATGGCATCGTGAGTAGCTGCACCGGCAAGAGAGAGGGCTCCAGGATGTTCTGGAGACCCTGGTGGAAGGTGTGGACCAAAGGAGGGCAAGCATGTACCCGTAGGATGGCTGGAGACTCTCCAGACTACAGCTGCACAGGCATTGGCAGGCTGTGGCGCAGGAGGTGAATGCTAGGAGCATTGCACCATGCACGTGGGTGCAGTGCCGGAAGAAGTTTAATGATTTGACACGTGTGGTCAAGGTGAGTGAATGCAAATGTCAAGTGGCACATCCTACCAACTGCACCAATACTCCACGCACGACACCTTCCGTCACCCATCCACCCACCAACAAACACTGCCCATCCATTCGCAATGCTGCATCTCACCCGCACATAGTACCACACTTGCAGGCCACACAACCACCACTCACAAGTCACACAAACTGTCAGCTATTCAACCATGACAGGCACATTCTCCACACACCTTGCAGGACACTCACTGACATACTGTCCTCTGTCTTGCAGGAAAAGGTGGCGTATAACACCCAGCAGCAGGAGGGACTGGAGGCTGGACGGGCACGTCTGCATGTCCTTACCCACCTAGAGGAGACAGTGCTGCGGATCATTGGGCGGGCCGTCGCTGCAGCCGTCTCAATGTGCCGCGCTGGAGGTCCTGGTCATCCCTAGAGACCAGAGATATGGGTCTCTGCATTTCTAATGTTCCTTCTCCTTTTCCACATCTCCCTCCTCCCATAATCTTTTCTGACTCATGTGCTGCACATTCTGTCAGCACACAACTCTTACTTGCTCCTCTCCCCACTCCACAACTCAACCTGTTTCCCTTTGTCATTGCAGATACCCAAGAACACTTGACGGCACCCGAGGAGGAGGAGGAGGAGGAGGAGAACACTGAAGCCACACCGTCACTCGATCTGACACTCGCTTCCACCAGCTCAGAGACTGACACTGCGCGTCCTTTAGAGGTTAGGTTAAAGGAGGGATCTGCACGTGGTGAGACACCGAGCACAAGTGTACAGAAGCCGGGGCGGGGGGAACAGATACCACAGGTGCCAGCTCGCCGGAGGGCGAGGTCGCTCACTAGTTCTGCTGCAGAGGAGTCAGATGAGGACTTCGATGGGCCAGGCTACAGAAGAAGGCTGATGGGCATACACCACCAAATGCTTGGGGCACTGGAAAGCCTGCCAGAAAGCCTGCACAGAATGAGAAGGGGCATGGAGGAGTCCAGCTCTGACTTGGAGCAGGGCTTTGCACAGAGCTTGGAATCCATCCTTTCCAACATGGAACAGGTGGACCTCCATCAGCACATCTGTGGAACCCACCAAGATGCAGCGTCTGATGACTGATGTCACAGCATCCATTGCAGCACTAACATCTGCCATCCAAGGTCAGACTGCTGCATTTGGAGCTCATGAGAATCCCTACGTGGTCAGTTTTCGGTAAAATATTAAGATACCTACGTGGCAAAGAAGCAGAATGCAAAATGGTTAGAAAGGGTTAATTAGTTAGTAACTGAGATTGGTACAGGTGGCCTGGCCCTCCTGCTGGGCCATATGTTTGCGTAGTCAGCAGGTTTGCATGGTCTTATCAATGTAGAGTCTTTGATGTGATTCAAGGACTGGTCTGAATGTCTCCATGTTTATGGCAGATCAATATAGGTAACGAGCTTAGCCAAAGTTGAAAGACATTCCAGGTTGGGAGATAAGGAACAGGGAAGAACATTCCAAGTTGGAAGGTGAGGAAGTATCCCCTTTGATGTCTAACAGCAGCATGATCAGCACATGGACGATTTATGATTGGCCGGAAATAATGTAACCTCGCATGGCAACCTATGCCCGGCTTATGATTGGTGTTGACCCTCGTTAAGTATGTTCCAACCCCTATTGATTGTATAAAAACGTGTGGATTTCTGTATGTTTTTGTTCTTGCTCTGCCAGCATAGAGGGACTCTATCAGGAGTCCAAATCAATGCTGCAGACTAAGAACCCTGCTATTAACGTTGTGTTGAACTTTAAAATGTACTCAACTTCAGTTTTTACTGAACCAGACTGAGGGGAAAGAATCCGGATCGTCATTTGGTGGCACGTACGGGGATCTTAACGGTCGTTCACCAAGAGTTCGCGGAGTAAGAGGCAGATTATCTCAGACACGGAGGAAGGAAATGGCGCCCCGATGTAAGTAGTCTTAATTTACTACGTCGGTTTTCCTCCAATCCGTCAGTCTGACGACGAATCGTCCAATCGCTAACACTCGTGTGGCGTCCTTACAAGATTCAGGTCAGTCTGGCGAATACACAGAAATAGCAGGAAGAGGTCAGTGGTCGAATATCACTGCGGGAATAACTTGTAAGCGGTAGGTCAGTGGTTAATATCACTGAGGGTAGTCAGGGTTTAAGTTCCTGGTGATTGGATATAAACAGGAACTATTGATAAAACTTAGATGCCGCCAAAAAGGCTCAGGAATTAATTTGGAACAATAACAGAGGTACCACAGCCAAAGAACTAATTGCTTTATGGAGACAGTACTGTAAAAAAAAAATGGATAGAATTAAGTGACTAGACAAATGTTTAAAAGACAGAGACCCGAAAAAGAAAGGTTTTGTTGTTTAAGTGTACTGTCCCTTTAAAAACCCTGTCTTGATCAGTGTTTTTTTTGTCTGTGTTGTGGGCCACGCCCCCTTCTTACTGTGTCTTACGTGTTTTCTTCCTTTGTGTAATGTATCTGTCTTGTCGTGTGTTTAATTCTGATACTGCTGAATTAAAATTGGAGTTATTGAGGTTAAGTGACCTATTAAATTCTGGTTCTTATAAAGTGTGGGCATGTTAAATTCCAGACATGGGATCTTCAAAAAATTGGCATTTTGAATGTTTATTTTGTGATTGGCTGTGGTTTAAAAAGAGGTTAAAAATTAACGGGATAGATTAAAAAAACTATCTGGTATCATTGTGATAGGAAAAGTTGGAAAGCTGGAACAGCTCGGAGCGTTGATTATAATCACATCCAATAAAAGTATGTGAAAAAATAGTGTGCAAAAATATAGTATAAAGCAATCCACAAATGTGAGAAGTAAAAAAATCAGTCAAACCTGTGTGAAGTGAAATTTTGAAGGTGGGAACTTAATCTCAGAGGGAGAAGGATCAAGTTACTCCTACCACAAGAGCAAGTTAATATTAACCCCTTCCATCCCAAGAAGCCAGACTGTCATGCCAAGAGCAGTTCAAACAGATAGAAATGACCCAGTCGGTTGAGAACTGTCTGAGGCTTGCCCAGAACACAGGTGAACATGAGGTAACAATTGGTATAGGTTATATTAGTAAAATTGTCCCAATCACTCGGAAATGCCAAAGGCTACAATTGACTGAGATATAAGTTTTCACGCTACAGTGAAAAATTGATAAGAAAGGAATGTAAAACAAATCATATGAAAAGGAAGCATAGGTTAGACAATTGGAAGTCCATTACTTGAGCTATGTACTGACACAGGGTACTAAACACCTATCAGTTTTACCCTGCCACAGTATGATAAGGAAGTTTTGACAAGTTCTGGGGCTATTCAATTTTATTTGAAATTAATAGTAGAATACAAGATCTGACCAAAGAGGGGAGACCTTCCCTGACAAATTATATAACTCGCATTGAGACTGCTAAGAAAACTCAACAATTAGATCAACACCTCCTAACTCAAGTGTTAAAACAAAGAGCGACATGGAATGAAGGTGGACATCGTAAAAAGAGATAGGCAAATATGGAGACGTAAAGATCTGTGATAAGTGATATAGCAACTGCCTTTACCTCAGTTGTTAACACCATTGATTTGACAAAAGGTCAGAGATTTAGGGTCTCGCATTAAAGATATATTAAAAGATAAATGAAAATACAGATAAGGAATTGTCTGAGGATCAAATGCTGACCATACATTTGCAAAGGATAGCTACAGTGCTAGAAACACATGCCCAAACCATTAATAAATTAATAAAAGAGGAATATAACGTATCTTAGCAGGCGGCTGCTAATGATATCTGCTTAATGTGGTTACATCTTGAAAACACAGAGATTAGGACTTGGAGTTAGAAATTCCAGTCTGCAGCCCTGCGTACATCTGTATGTGGGAGAGACAGTGTTTATTTCAGACAGGCTGCGTGCTTCAGAGAGAGAGCGAGAGTGGAACTAGGCAATTTCTCTCTCCTGTTTTGTTTTCTAAATTTGTTTTGGGTTTAGGGATTATTCCTTTGGATAAATAAATAATAAATGAAGATTTGACAAATTAATCACTTGGGCTCTCAAGAAGAGCCGCAATGGATTTTCTGTGTTTCTTTTAAAACAGGTGACCCTGGTTTTTTTTGGGACCACGTGAGTGTTGATGGTGCAGGATTACCAAGAGTAGTTACAAAGTTACGGTGCAACCTTTGCTGGAGAAATTTGGTGCAGGAAACGATCCAGTGGTGTTAAAGATTTAAGACTTTAGCTGCAGACATCAGCGGATACCAAATGTCACAGCGTGGTGATATCAACCTGATTCTCTTCTTTTGAAAACATTTTGATTTGTTTTGTTTTAACCTATTTGTTGTCTTCCGAGACAGAGTGCTCGAGGTGGGGAGATATGGGAATTTCTCTAAAGTCATTGAGTTGGGCATGATAAAAAAATCAATCTGGCATAAATATACAATCTAGTGGAAGTCAGGAAAGTGTAGTTGAGAATAGTAAATTGATAGCTTTCTCGTGGAGATATTTGTGTCCTTGCCTATAATGAATAATGAGAAAACTACACTCAATAGCCTGGCCACTACCCTGACATCGGGACCATGCAGGGGGAGATAAGCACTCAAGACACCCCTGATCTTTTTGATAGATAACCTGCAAACCTAAGAATGGCTACAGTGGACATAAAAGATATGTTGCCATCATCTGAAACGGAGATCAGGATGAAGAACATGAACATAAGAACATAAGAACATAAGAAATTGGAGCAGGAGTAGGCCAATCGGCCCCTCGAGCCTGCTCCGCCATTCAATAAGATCATGGCTGATCTGATCCCAACCACAAATCTAAAGAACACAAGAAGTCGGAGCAGGACCCGGCCACATAGCCCCTGGGCCCTCTCCGCCACCCACAGGGCATTGACCGATCCGAACTCAGCTTCATGTCCAATTTCCTGCCCGCTCCCCATAACCCCTAATTCCCTTTACTTCTAGGAAACTGTCTATTTCTGTTTTAAATTTATCTAATGATGTAGCTTCCACAGCTTCCTGGGGCAGCAAATTCCACAGACCTACCACCCTCTGAGTGAAGAAGTTTCTCCTCATCTCAGTTTTGAAAGAGCAGCCCCTTATTCTAAGATTATGCCCCCTAGTTCTAGTTTCACCCATCTTTGGGAACATCCTTACTGCATCCACCCGATCAAGACCCTTCACAATCTTATATGTTTCAATAAGATCGCCTCTCATTCTTCTGAACTCCAATGAGTAGAGTCCCAATCTACTCAACCTCTCCTCATATGTCCGCCCCCTCATCCCCGGGGAATGATTACAAAGGCCTATGGCCTGGTGAGCTATTGCAACCACTCTTTAAACAAACCAGTTGCTTTTACAGGACTGAATCCTACAGGTCATATGATGTGTGCCATGGAGAATGTTCGGAAATACCATGAGGAAGAAGAGACTGGCCAGCCGAAAGTTAATATCCAAGAACACTAAGCTCATTCCTATGAGATGCTGCTAGTATGCGGAGATACATGAAGAAGATACATTGAAGAATGAGTCTCAGACGGGCTCAGTTACTTGACAACAGCACAACAGGAAAATGGTTAATGTGGTCCAGGCGAGTGAGAAATCCTTTTAAACAAGGCACTGACACATGGTCCATAGAGAAACCAACTAATTAATGAAACAGTCAGGAAACACTGGTATCAATCAAAAGGACTGAAATTAAAGTAAAGAGGGACACAGTAATTTGGATTTCCAAAATTCAGGGTTAGGTTCCCATCAGTTAACAATAAAATTGGGCGAAACAATATTTAGAAGATATCCGCACGATGGATACAAAATTACAAGATTATGAGGGGCCCAGATAAAGTAGACAGGAAGTACCTGTTTCCCCTAGCAGAGGGTTCAAGAACTAGAGGACGTAGATTTAAGCTGATTGGCTGGAACAAAATTAAAGGGATGTGTTACTAGACATGCTGTCACTGTGTGTCCACATAGTGTTGGACACAGCCTAGAAGCACAGTGTGGGTTTAATAATACCGGTACCAATCCGGATATTAACTGTACCATGGAGGCCCTAGAGGCGGATCTAAAACCCACTTAAGTGGTATATGCCGGAGAGGGCGAATACTGTGTTACAACTAATTTGAAAACGTTTAAATATGCCAATCTAACTTGTGATATTTTAAGTCCAGAATTCTACTCCATTTCTGAAGTCCTGGTTCGGATTGGACCTGAGGAACTGGTAGAGATACACCGGCATAACCTCACCACCTTACAAGTTTCTGAGAATGTCAGAAAGGACTTAAAAGCATATCAGGACACATTTGGGTATCTGACACCCCTGTTGCCTAAATACTTGAAAGCATTGCGAATGGAGATACGCCTCTCCCAGAAGGTTTATTATAACCTACAACAGGACAATAACAACATTAAGCATGACATTGACCAAATTAAAGTCACCACCTGGTGAAATGACCTCTGGAATTTGGGACTGAATATACAGATCCATCCTTGGATTAGATTAATTTCATATGTATTAGTCGTAGTGCAGTTTGTTGTAATGTGCTTCTTGATTTTCATTGCATGTAATAAATGTAAGCAGAGGATGAAGGGTTTGGCAAAGATAGTAAAACAGAGCCTGGGTGAGAATGTCCCCATTGTCTCTGTGGTTTCAACTAAGAACACATCTTAATGGTACCGGGAGTAGCACCCGCTGGGGTAAGGTGCATGTAAAAGGGAAGACAATTATAGTTTGATAGGATTATCAGATGCTCTGCCTCTCTTCCACCCGGACTGGTGGCCAACACGAAGGGAACCTGGTTAAGATGAGGTACAGCATCTAACGGGATATTGTAGGGAGAATTTGGATTAAGGGTTATAATGGGGAGGGCACCAATTCACAGGTGTAAAATGGTCTGAAAGGTACCATTCAGTCTAGTTAGGCTGGAAACAAAATATAAAGCACCATGGGATATTTGACTATGTTAGCCTTTTCAAATTAACATGAATAGGTTTAGCTGACCAAGGACATTCGCAGCTTACTTGAGAGATGTTTAGAAGGAGTCTGTTCCTGAGAACAGATAAGAGTACAAAGGCGTATTGATGAAACATGTCTGTGTTCTATTGGGACTTCTCTAGTTCAAGGGCTAGTCATATTCATTGTTATAATTCTTATAGTTTATTGCTTACGTAAATGTTGCTGCACTGCAGAATCTGCAGAACCAGTGAGCACCGTAATAATTGGTTATCATAAATGATAAAAGGGGGGAATGAGAATCCCTACGTGGTCAGTTTTTGGTAAAATATTAAGATGCCTACGTGGCAAAGAAGCAGAATGCAAAATGATTAGAAAGGGTTAATTAGTTAGTAACTGAGATTGGTACAGGTGGCCTGGCCCTCCTGCTGGGCCATATGTTTGCATAGTTAGCAGGTTTGCATGGTCTTATCAATGTAGAGTCTTTGATGTGATTCAAGGACTGGTCTGAATGTCTCCATGTTTATGGCAGATCAATATAGGTAACGAGCTTAGCCAAAGTTGAAAGACATTCCAGGTTGGGAGATAAGGAACAGGGAAGAACATTCCAAGTTGGAAGGTGAGGAAGTATCCCCTTTGATGTCTAACAGCAGCATGATCAGCACATGGACGATTTATGATTGGCCGGAAATAATGTAACCTCGCATGGCAACCTATGCCCAGCTTATGATTGGTGTTGACCCTCGTTAAGTATGTTCCAACCCCTATTGATTGTATAAAAACGTGTGGATTTCTGTATGTTTTTGTTCTTGCTCTGCCAGCATAGAGGGACTCTATCAGGAGTCCAAATCAATGCTGCAGACTAAGAACCCTGCTATTAAAGTTGTGTTGAACTTTAAAATGTACTCGACTTCAGTTTTTACTGAACCAGACTGAGGGGAAAGAATCCGGATCGTCACTCAGACTGCTGCCTTGGAAGCTCAGACTGTTGCTATCGTGGCTCTGCGGACCACTGTGGAACGGGGCTTCCAGGGCGTCACAGCTCTCCAGGAATCTGTTCTCCAGCCGATCACCAGGATCGCTGAGGCGCAGCCCTGGGAGAGTAGCAGTGGTGCCATGGCAGTCAGACCTGCTGTTCTCTCTCAGAACGACAGCATTCCTGCTCCCACACCTGCCACTCCGCCAGTGCCCCTGTTGTTGCCTCTCGGCCAGCCAGGCCAGACTGCTGCAACCCATGCTGCGATGGTGCAGTCTGAAGCCGGGCCCTTAAGGCCCAGAGCTGCTCGAGGTCGTCCTCCAAGGCCATCTGCACGTTCCTCCATTGAAGGCCAGCAGCCTTCCATCACCCATGCCCCAGTCACTGGGGAAGCACTAGGATAGGTAAAGACACATGAACAACAGGCACTAAGGGAATGCACAAAGGTGAATAGTTCTGTTATGTTTGCATAATTTCATTTATTAATCCATAAATGAGAGTTTGATTTTCCATTTGGTGGCGGTTTTTATTCATGCAATGAGCTGAGAGGGACACCAATGTGTAATCAGATGGAGGACGATTTGATTGTCTTGTGAGAGGTGAAAGGTGGGGAATGTAGGAATGTTGGTGAGTTGGGGGATGTAGTTCCAATTATTGATAGCGGGCACGGATCAGGTGAGCACGCACAGCCCTTGCAGACAAGACGTGTGGTTCCTGTTGCACCCTTGCATTTTCCCCCACCTCCTCTTCCGGCTCCACCCCCTCCTCCTGCTCCTCCTCAGCTTCTTCCTCCTCCTGCTCCTCCACTTCTTCCTCCTCCTCCTCCTCCACCTCTGGATCAGGATCTTCTGCAATCATTGGTGGCAAAGGCTGGTCCCTCATGATGGCGAGGTTGTGCAGCATGCAGCAGACCAACACAAATCTGCCCACCCACTCAGGGGAGTACTGCAGGGCTCCTCCAGACCAGTCTCGGCAGCGGAAGTGTTGTTTGAGGAGGCCTATGGTGTACTCCACAATGTTGCGGTGGCAGCATGGCTCTCATTATAGGCCTGCTGTGCACGTGTGTGTGGATTTCTGACCTGTGTCATCAGCCACATTGTTAGGGGATAGCCCTTGTCGCCCAGTAGCCAGCCTTTGACCTGCCGAGGTGGGTGAGAGATAGCTGGCACGTTGATCTGCCGCATGACGAAGGCGTCGTGACTACTCCCAGGGTAGCGGGCATCGACCTCCAAGATGCGATGCCTGTGGTCGTACACCAGCTGCACGTTGAGGGAGTGGAAGCCCTTTCGTTTGACGAAGACAGCTGAGTTGATGTGCGGGGCACGCAGGGCAATATGTGTGCAGTCCATGGCACCCTGCACCATGGGGAAGCCAGCAATGCGGGCGAAACCCCCGTGCTCGCTCGTTCGAATTGTCTCTGTTGAGAGGGAAGGTGATGAACCTGTTCCTCATATGGTACATTGCATCTGTGACCTCCCTTATGCAGCAATGCACTGCATACTGCAAGATGTTGCACATGTCGCTAGCAGAGGCCTGAAATGCTCCTGAGCCGTAGAAATTCAGTGCCACGGTGACCTTCACAGTCACAGGCAATGCTGTCCACGCCCTGATCTGAGGCCTCCTTGGTGAACCTCAGGCGTTGGATCCAATCCTCCTCGGTCATGTTGAGGTAAGAGAATTGATCCTGGAAGGCCCTCGTTGTTAGGGCCTCCTGCTCAGTGCCCTGTGCCTCCTCGTCCTCCGTCTCCTCGCAGCTTGACCTTCTGGGTGTGACCTCTCCGCATGCTCCCAGTCTTGCTCAATGCCCAATGGGAGCTCTAGCAGACCGCCCATGTTTGGCAGGAATGTTGTTCCACCAGGGTTGTAACTTTCCGACCCGTAAGGTAGTAGCTGCCAAAGCACTCTCAAAAGGAGTGTAGGAACTCTCAATAAGAATAGGGAGCTTCAAAAAACACTTCCTACTCCTCCAGCAGCCAGAAGCAATAATCCAGCAACTAACCTGCAACACCTGCGTGGCCCTTTAAATAGCGCTGGAGGGGGGTCCTTCAGGCACAGTAAGAAATGTTTAGATGGTCGGGGATAAAACTGTGCGTTGATTTGAGCATTAAGGTCGAAAATGTTGTCTATCACTTTAAATCAGCGTTGCACACTGATTGCACACATTTTCTCCCTACTTTACATGCTTCCAACGTCTGGTATTTGCGCATGCACTAACTCCTATACCAAGATGGCATCTGTCAGGAAACGTGCGTGCGCATCCAAGACGCCACCTTGGATGTCGGAGAGGCTGTGCAGTGCCGAAACAACGGGCGGTACATGGCCCGATTTAGCGTCCCTCATGTTTAACGGTGCGAGGGAGGTGAATTAACTGCCACAGTTGAAATGGCAAGAGCATTGAAGTTTCCAGCATGAATGACCAGCCATTAATGTTGATTTGGTTTTCTCCTACTGTTGCGCTCACTTATCCTTCCTAGATGATTTGCAAACATTAATATGTTTAACCCATACTGTTTTTAAATAAAAGCATTGAGAAATCATCAGAAGTTGAATACAGAGCAGCGAGGGTCTTAAAAGTTATTATTAACACCTTTTAGTGGTTTGGACAGGATGATCCTGTCTCTAAGAATCTTACTGCACATTTATTGCCAACATTGTTTTCCCACAAAGAAATGTGGAAAACAGCCGACAATTGTGTCCCACCAATTTACTGCAATATCACAACACCCGTATTATTACCACATTTGAAATATTAGTTCTGAATACAACACCTGCAATACAGCACCGGTAACATTATAACTACTGCAATAATACAACACCTGATATGCTACAACACCTGCATTACAACACCTGTAATATTACAGCAATAACAACTTGCAATTAAATAGCGCCTTTAACGTTGTAAAACTTCCCAAAGCACTTCATAGAAGCGAATATCAAACAAAACTTGACACCGAGCCACATAAAGTGATATTAAGACAAGTGACCAAAAGCTGGGTCAAAGAAGTAGGTTTAAGTAGCGTCTTAAAGGAGGAGAAAGAGGTAGAGAGGTGGAGAGGTTTAGGGAGGGAATTCCAGGACTTAGGCAGCTGAAGGCACGGCCGCCAATGGTGGAGCGATTAAAATCGGGGATGTGCAAGAGGCCGGAATTGGATGAGTGCAGAGATCTCGGAGAGTTGGAGGGCTGGAGGAGGTTTACAGAGATAGGGAGGGGTGAGATCTCGGAGGGATTTGAAAACAAGGATGAGAATTTTAAAATTGAGGTGTTGCTAGACAGGGAGCCAATGTAGGTCAGCAAAAACAGGGGTGATGGGTGAACGGGTCTTGGTGCAAGTTAGGATACGGGCAGCAGAGTTTTGAATGAGCTCAAGTTTACAGAGAGTGCAAGGTGGGAGGCCGACCAGGAGAGCATTGGAATAGTCGAGTCTCAAGGTAACAAAGACATGAATGAGGGTTTCAGCAGCAGATAAGCTGAGACGGGAGTGGAGATGGGCAATGTTACGGAGGTGGAAGTAGGCAGTCTTGGTGATGGAGCGGATATGTAGTCGGAAGTTCATCTCAGGGTCGAATAGGACATCAAGGTTGCAAGCAGTCTGGTTCAGCCTCATACAGTGGCCAGGGAGAGGGATGGAGTTGGTGGCTAGGGAACGGAGTTTGTTGGGGGGACCGGCAACAATGGCCTCGGTCTTCCCAATATTTAGTTGGAGGAAATTTCTGCTTATCCAGAATTGGATGTCGGACAAGCAGCGTGACAAATCAAACGCTTGCAGTGGAGAGGTGGTGGTTAGGTATAGCTGGGTGTCATCAGTGTACACGTGGAACCTGACATCGTCTTTTTGGATGATGTCGCCCAGGGGCAGCATATAGATGATAAATGGGAGGGGACTAAGGATGGATCCTTGGCCAAGTCCAGAGGTAACTGTGCGGGAGCTGGAAGAGAAGCTATTGCAGGTGATTCTCTTGCTATGGCTGGATATATAGGAATGGAACTAGGTGAGGGCAGTCACACCCAGCTGGATGATGGAAGAGAGGCGTTGGGGGAGGACGGTGTGGTCAACCATGTTAAAGGCTGCAGATAGGTAGAGGAGGATGAGGAGGAATAGTTCAGCACAGTCACAGTCACATAGGATGTCATTTGTGAATTTGATAAGGGCTGCTTCAGTGTTGTGGCAGGGGCAGAAAGCTGATTGTAGGGATTCAAACATGGAGTTGCGGAAAAGATTGGCACAGATTTGGCCAATCCATGGTCAAAGGACTTTGGAGAGGAAAGGGAAGTTGGAGATGGGTGATAGTTTGCAAGGACAGAGGGGTCAAGGGTGTTTTTTTAGGAGAGGGATGACGATGCAGATTTGAAGAGGAGGGGGCAGTACCTGAGGAGTGGGAACCATTAACATTATCAGGTAACATGGGGCCAGGGAAAAAGTTGGGTGGTCAGCATTTTGGTGGGAATAGGTTTAAGGGAGCAGGTGATGGGTCTTATAGATACGATATGGGGAGATAGGAGAGAAACTAGAGAAAGATGCGAGTTCAGGGCTAGGGCAGGGGGGAACCGTAGGGAAATTTGGTTAGGTGGGCAAGGAGAAGGGAGGGAAGCGGCTGAGGCAGCTGAATGGAAGGTCTCAATCTTAGTGGCAAAGAAGTCTATGAGCTCCTCACACTTGTTGTTGGAGGCGAGGATGGAGGGCCGGGGGAGAGGGGTTTAAGAAGACGGTTTGTAGTGGAGAAGGGAATCCAGGGGTTATCTTTGCATTCCAGGATGATCCTGGAATAGTGAGCAGTTTTGGTAGAGGGGAGCAGGACCAAATAATGCTTTATGTAGTCCAGCCAGATCTAACTACTGCAATACTACAATGCCGGCAAAAATGCTACAATACCTGCATTACCACACCTGTAATATTAGAACTATTGCAATACTACATCACCTGCATTACAATACCTGCCATATTACTGTAAGTTGGCAGAACAAGACTGTCTAGCTTTTCCCATATTTTGGGGGGAAATGCAAGGGCAGCAGGTCATTAACAGGAAAAAATAAATACATTTGGGCCCATGACATAACCTAGTGCGGAATGAGCCTCTGCAGTCTCCCAAAACTCTCTTCTTGATTGTTTGTGCAAGTAGGCCACCACTGGTTGGGCAACACACAATGGTCCTGGGGCGGTGATGATAATGCGACAGAAAACTGCATATAAGGAACTTCCATGAGTTCAGATGCAGTACCATCAGTTACTTGTGAATGGCTATGTGCTGGCATGAAACTGACATGAGTGCCAACTGTCTCTTCCTGCTGGCGTGCACATCCTGACATAGCTCCAGGATCCCACTGTTATAAATTCACTGAATCCATCTCTCATGATCACCTTGATGTTTTCATCTCCTCAATACATTCATCACTGTTACCCTGTGCTTCGCACTTTGTTTTATCAACTTCATTGCTACTAAATGTAAGTGGATCGGTTTTGATGCTCAGCACAAATGTGGATGCAAATGTTTGATGCTGTGGTGAGTGTACATGGGCTGCTGTACACTGTGAACAGAACAGAGGCATAATATGAGTACATAACCATTTCCATTTAGATGTTGTATTGTCCTGAATTATTAAGCACTTGCGTATAAACAATCGGCATACAGGACATGGAGCACAACATAGAGTATATGGGCCCCAAAAATCCAAAGGTCAGATAGCCTGCTCCCAACGTAAGTCAGGCAGAATTGCTGAATGGGGGTGTGGAAAATCAACCAGAACCTGGAGTACACTGGGCCTTTGGCCCAGGCTGCAAGTTTCTGTTGAAGCCTGTTCGGTGCAGAACCTGCATCTATCCCAAACATGACCCATAAGGTAAGAGGGGGCAGGGCCAAGGGGAGTGATAGCCCAGACCAGGAATTTCCTTGAGTTTGGCCTCGTTAACACCGAGTGACATGAACACCAGGATAAACCCAGGATTCAGGTCAGATTGGCAGCAGATATGGGATCTCTAGGCTGGGGTCCTGGCCTGGAAGAATGTGGAAATAGTACTGTTGCCTGATCAGATAGACCCTCCCCATATTTAGACAGGTCATATTGCAGCTTTAAATGCATTCAGTTTCATCATAAGAACCATGCAAACACATCCATATATGGCTGTCATGTCCATATACGTCCTGATTATACTATTGCAGCCTGAGTTTGATGGTCTTTTTCATGTTGCAAAAACATTTGATGAAATTCCATCAACATGGATACACATACTGCAGTCTGTGATTGTGCTTTGCAAATCTAGCATAACAAGAAAAGTTCAGCTGTCTGAACAAAAAGTTTGGGATTTATAAGGATGATTAAAAGATAAATGTTAAGTGCAAGTGCAGGTCGCTGTGACGTACTTAAGGCAAGCTGTGATTGGGCAGTTTTTCAACTTTGCGTCTATCGAATTCATGACTCATAAATTTAATGGCTGGAAAATGCTGCCAGCCAGAATTCTGATTAATTGGTGTTAGAATACCCAAAAAACCTATGTAAGGAAAGTTATCTTTGCCAAAGAGGGAAGTGTACCCATTTATAATCTTCCTTGTAATACATGTGATTACTGAAATATTGCGACGGAAGGTGCTGATGATTTGATTTAGAATAGGCAGAGAAGGAAAATGCAGATTACAAATATTAAATGAAATGTCACCGTCATATACATGAATCTTCAGAAATGGGGCATTGATCATTTGCTCAAATATGGAACAGCACTCAATCGAAAAAACATTCACACTATACAGAAATGAAAAACAAAAAAGTGACAATTTCCAAGTGTTGTTGAAACTGGTTTGCTGTCTCGCCACATTCTGTTTCTGTTCCTATTTACTGACATCTTTGTGATTAAATACATAATTTATGAAAACGTTGTCATAGTGATTCAGGAAGTAATTATTTTCAGAAGTAAGTGGCTGATTACAAGAGAGACAACATCAGGAGCTGGAACGCAGCATTTTGAAAACAACTGGAAAGAAAGAGGAGAATTAGAGCAAAGTGAAATAATTAGACTGCGACCAGTAAGGAGAGATTATTTTTATTCCCTCTTTGTACAGACCTTTGTACAGACCAGGTCTCTACTAAACCACTTTCTATCAGTGGCAGGTGTGAGAGAGCAAGCTGGGGGAATGCCTTACTGCCCTTTGTAAACAATTTTACAACACCAAGTTATAGTCCAGCAATTTTATTTTAAATTCACAAGCTTTCGGAGATTTTCTCCTTCCTCAGGCAAATGTTTCAAGATCTCCTTGAAGCCTACGCATTTATACATATTGAACAATAATAAATGGTGTTTACAGACTGCCCCTGCAACTGCCCGTTGCCAAGGCAATCACCGTGTTCAGACAGAGAGGTGTTACCTGCAGAACCTCCGAATACACATTCAATAAAAAAACAAACAGGGAAAAAAAAGAGAAAAAAAAAACACAGAGAGAGGCAGAAACATCCGGAAGGCAGAGAGAGCCAGCAAATGACCCATTATATTAAAAACAGATAACATTTGTTCGCTGGTGGGGTAACGTGTAGCGTGACATGAACCCAAGATCCCGGTTGAGGCCGTCCTCATGGGTGCGGAACTTGGCTATCAATTTCTGCTCGACGATTTTGCGTTGTCGTGTGTCTCGAAGGCCGCCTTGGAGTACGCTTACCCGAAGGTCGGTGGATGAATGTCCATGACTGCTGAAGTGTTCCCCGACTGGGAGGGAACCCTCCTGTTTGGCGATTGTTGCGCGGTGTCCGTTCATCCGTTGTCGCAGCGTCTGCATGGTCTCGCCAATGTACCATGCTCTGGGGCATCCTTTCCTGCAACGTATGAGGTAGACAACGTTGGCTGAGTCACAGGAGTATGAACCATGCACCTGGTGGGTGGTGTCATCTCGTGTGATGGTGGTATCTGTGTCGATGATCTGGCATGTCTTGCAGAGGTTACCGTGGCAGGGTTGTGTGGCGTCGTGGACGCTGTTCTCTTGAAAGCTAGGTAGTTTGCTGCGAACGATGGTCTGTTTGAGGTTGGGTGGCTGTTTAAAGGCGAGTAGTGGAGGTGTGGGGATGGCCATAGCGAGGTGTTTGTCCTCATTGATGACATGTTGAAGGCTGCGGAGAACATGGCGTAGTTTCTCCGCTCCGGGGAAGTACTGGACGACAAAGGGTACTCTGTTGGTTGCGTCCCGTGTTAGTCTCCTGAGGAGGTCTATGCGATTTTTTGCTGTGGCCCGTCGGAACTGTCGATCGATGAGTCGAGCGTCATATCCCGTTCTTACTAGGGCGTCTTTCAGCGTCTGTAGGTGTCCATCGCGTTCCTCCTCGTCTGAGCAGACCCTGTGTATTCGCAGGGCCTGTCCATAGGGGATGGCCTCTTTGACGTGGTTAGGGTGGAAGCTGGAAAAGTGGAGCATCGTGAGGTTGTCCGTGGGCTTGCGGTAGAGTGAGGTGCTGAGGTGCCCGTCTTTGATGGAGATTCGTGTGTCCAAGAAAGAAACTGATTCTGAGGAGTAGTCCATGGTGAGCTTGATGGTGGGATGGAACTTGTTGATGTTATCGTGTAGTCTCTTTAGTGATTCCTTGCCGTGGGTCCATAGAAAGAAAATGTCGTCGATGTATCTGGTGTATAGTGTTGGTTGGAGGTCTTGTGCAGTGAAGAAGTCCTGCTCGAACTTGTGCATGAAAATGTTGGCGTATTGGGGTGCGAATTTGGTCCCCATGGCTGTTCCGTGTGTTTGGGTAAAGAACTGGTTATCGAAGGTGAAGACATTGTGATCCAGGATGAAGCGGATGAGTTGTAGGATGGCTTCCGGAGATTGGCTGTTGTTGGTGTTGAGTATTGATGCTGTCGCAGCGATGCCGTCATCGTGGGGGATACTGGTGTATAGTGCCGAGACGTCCATCGTGGTGAGAAGTGTTCCTGGTTCAACTGGTCCGTGGGTACTGAGTTTTTGTAGGAAGTCTGTAGTGTCACGACAGAAGCTGGGGGTTCCCTGTACGATGGGTTTCAGGATGCCCTCGATGTATCCAGAGAGGTTCTCACACAGGGTTCCGTTGCCTGATACGATGGGACGTCCGGGTGTGTTGGCTTTGTGTATCTTTGGGAGGCAGTAGAAGTCTCCCACGCGGGGATTACGTGGGATGAGAATGCGTAGGATGCTTTGAAGGTCTGGATCGAAGGTCTTGATCAGTTTGTTGAGCTGGTGGGTGTGTTCTTTGGTCGGATCTGCGGGTAACCGTCTGTAGTGTTCCTGGTTGTCCAGTTGTCGGTATGCTTCTTTGCAATAGTCTGTTCTGTTCTGTATGACTATGGCTCCTCCTTTGTCCGCTGGTTTGATGACGATGTTGCGGTTGGTCTTGAGAGCGTTGATGGCGTTGCGTTGTGCTCGGGTGACATTCTGGACTGTCTTCTGAGTGCGGCTGATGAATCTGGCATTGACGCATTTCCTGACAGCTTGAGCATACATGTCCAGCTGAGGGCAGCGACCCTCCGGAGGAGTCCAGTTTGACTCTTTCCTCTTCGGTTGCTGTACCGCGGATCCCTCTGTCTGCTGTTCCGGATCGTCGATTGTCTCATTGGGTTCGCTGCTGAAATCTTGGGGTTTGTGGTAGAATTCCCGGAGCCTCATTCTCCTGATGAATTCCTCTGTGTCCGCCGCGAGACTAGTGGGGTCCATTTTGGTAGTGGGGCAGAAATTGAGCCCTCGGCTGAGAACTTCGATTTCGTCTGGTTGAAGGGTGTGGTCGGATAAATTGACAATAGACTTCCCTGTGGTTGCAACCGTGGTACCAGGGGAAGCTTGGTCGTTGCTGGTGGTGATGCCGAGTTTCTCAAGCTTCCTGCTCTTGGTTTTCATGTAGGCAGCGTAGTTCCGTTGCCTCGTCTGTTTGGCGGTATAACGTAGCTGGTCTGCTGTGTCCTGAGTACAGGTTGAGAGTATGGACTCTATCTTGGTTTCGAGGTTGTGGCGTCTGCTGTAGAGTTGGTGTATGAGATGGTTGCGGAGTGTGCGAGAGGTACGGCGGCAGAGTCTCTCAGCGTAATCCGAGTTGTATGTGGACTTGAGTGGGTTCGTGATCTGGAGTCCTTTCGGGATCTTGTCTGCTTTCTTGCAGCTCTGTAAAAACTTGATGTCTGTGTCTAAATGCGCGATCTTCTTGGATATCCTTTCCACTGTGAGCCGGCAGTTTGTGGTGTCGATGGTAGTCATGATGTGGAGATGCCGGTGATGGACTGGGGTTGACAATTGTAAACAATTTTACAACACCAAGTTATAGTCCAGCAATTTTATTTTAAATTCACAAGCTTTCGGAGATTTTCTCCTTCCTCAGGCAAATGTTTCAAGATCTCCTTGAAGCCTACGCATTTATACATATTGAACAATAATAAATGGTGTTTACAGACTGCCCCTGCAACTGCCCGTTGCCAAGGCAATCACCGTGTTCAGACAGAGAGGTGTTACCTGCAGAACCTCCGAATACACATTCAATAAAAAAACAAACAGGGAAAAAAAAGAGAAAAAAAAACACAGAGAGAGGCAGAAACATCCGGAAGGCAGAGAGAGCCAGCAAATGACCCATTATATTAAAAACAGATAACATTTGTTCGCTGGTGGGGTAACGTGTAGCGTGACATGAACCCAAGATCCCGGTTGAGGCCGTCCTCATGGGTGCGGAACTTGGCTATCAATTTCTGCTCGACGATTTTGCGTTGTCGTGTGTCTCGAAGGCCGCCTTGGAGTACGCTTACCCGAAGGTCGGTGGATGAATGTCCATGACTGCTGAAGTGTTCCCCGACTGGGAGGGAACCCTCCTGTTTGGCGATTGTTGCGCGGTGTCCGTTCATCCGTTGTCGCAGCGTCTGCATGGTCTCGCCAATGTACCATGCTCTGGGGCATCCTTTCCTGCAACGTATGAGGTAGACAACGTTGGCTGAGTCACAGGAGTATGAACCATGCACCTGGTGGGTGGTGTCATCTCGTGTGATGGTGGTATCTGTGTCGATGATCTGGCATGTCTTGCAGAGGTTACCGTGGCAGGGTTGTGTGGCGTCGTGGACGCTGTTCTCTTGAAAGCTAGGTAGTTTGCTGCGAACGATGGTCTGTTTGAGGTTGGGTGGCTGTTTAAAGGCGAGTAGTGGAGGTGTGGGGATGGCCATAGCGAGGTGTTTGTCCTCATTGATGACATGTTGAAGGCTGCGGAGAACATGGCGTAGTTTCTCCGCTCCGGGGAAGTACTGGACGACAAAGGGTACTCTGTTGGTTGCGTCCCGTGTTAGTCTCCTGAGGAGGTCTATGCGATTTTTTGCTGTGGCCCGTCGGAACTGTCGATCGATGAGTCGAGCGTCATATCCCGTTCTTACTAGGGCGTCTTTCAGCGTCTGTAGGTGTCCATCGCGTTCCTCCTCGTCTGAGCAGACCCTGTGTATTCGCAGGGCCTGTCCATAGGGGATGGCCTCTTTGACGTGGTTAGGGTGGAAGCTGGAAAAGTGGAGCATCGTGAGGTTGTCCGTGGGCTTGCGGTAGAGTGAGGTGCTGAGGTGCCCGTCTTTGATGGAGATTCGTGTGTCCAAGAAAGAAACTGATTCTGAGGAGTAGTCCATGGTGAGCTTGATGGTGGGATGGAACTTGTTGATGTTATCGTGTAGTCTCTTTAGTGATTCCTTGCCGTGGGTCCATAGAAAGAAAATGTCGTCGATGTATCTGGTGTATAGTGTTGGTTGGAGGTCTTGTGCAGTGAAGAAGTCCTGCTCGAACTTGTGCATGAAAATGTTGGCGTATTGGGGTGCGAATTTGGTCCCCATGGCTGTTCCGTGTGTTTGGGTAAAGAACTGGTTATCGAAGGTGAAGACATTGTGATCCAGGATGAATCACAATGTCTTCACCTTCGATAACCAGTTGTTCCCTGGTACCACGGTTACCACGGTTGCAACCACAGGGAAGTCTATTGTCAATTTATCCGACCACACCCTTCAACCAGACGAAATCGAAGTTCTCAGCCGAGGGCTCAATTTCTGCCCCACTACCAAAATGGACCCCACTAGTCTCGCGGCGGACACAGAGGAATTCATCAGGAGAATGAGGCTCCGGGAATTCTACCACAAACCCCAAGATTTCAGCAGCGAACCCAATGAGACAATCGACGATCCGGAACAGCAGACAGAGGGATCCGCGGTACAGCAACCGAAGAGGAAAGAGTCAAACTGGACTCCTCCGGAGGGTCGCTGCCCTCAGCTGGACATGTATGCTCAAGCTGTCAGGAAATGCGTCAATGCCAGATTCATCAGCCGCACTCAGAAGACAGTCCAGAATGTCACCCGAGCACAACGCAACGCCATCAACGCTCTCAAGACCAACCGCAACATCGTCATCAAACCAGCGGACAAAGGAGGAGCCATAGTCATACAGAACAGAACAGACTATTGCAAAGAAGCATACCGACAACTGGACAACCAGGAACACTACAGACGGTTACCCGCAGATCCGACCAAAGAACACACCCACCAGCTCAACAAACTGATCAAGACCTTCGATCCAGACCTTCAAAGCATCCTACGCATTCTCATCCCACGTAATCCCCGCGTGGGAGACTTCTACTGCCTCCCAAAGATACACAAAGCCAACACACCCGGACGTCCCATCGTATCAGGCAACGGAACCCTGTGTGAGAACCTCTCTGGATACATCGAGGGCATCCTGAAACCCATCGTACAGGGAACCCCCAGCTTCTGTCGTGACACTACAGACTTCCTACAAAAACTCAGTACCCACGGACCAGTTGAACCAGGAACACTTCTCACCACGATGGACGTCTCGGCACTATACACCAGTATCCCCCACGATGACGGCATCGCTGCGACAGCATCAATACTCAACACCAACAACAGCCAATCTCCGGAAGCCATCCTACAACTCATCCGCTTCATCCTGGATCACAATGTCTTCACCTTCGATAACCAGTTCTTTACCCAAACACACGGAACAGCCATGGGGACCAAATTCGCACCCCAATACGCCAACATTTTCATGCACAAGTTCGAGCAGGACTTCTTCACTGCACAAGACCTCCAACCAACACTATACACCAGATACATCGACGACATTTTCTTTCTATGGACCCACGGCAAGGAATCACTAAAGAGACTACACGATAACATCAACAAGTTCCATCCCACCATCAAGCTCACCATGGACTACTCCTCAGAATCAGTTTCTTTCTTGGACACACGAATCTCCATCAAAGACGGGCACCTCAGCACCTCACTCTACCGCAAGCCCACGGACAACCTCACGATGCTCCACTTTTCCAGCTTCCACCCTAACCACGTCAAAGAGGCCATCCCCTATGGACAGGCCCTGCGAATACACAGGGTCTGCTCAGACGAGGAGGAACGCGATGGACACCTACAGACGCTGAAAGACGCCCTAGTAAGAACGGGATATGACGCTCGACTCATCGATCGACAGTTCCGACGGGCCACAGCAAAAAATCGCATAGACCTCCTCAGGAGACTAACACGGGACGCAACCAACAGAGTACCCTTTGTCGTCCAGTACTTCCCCGGAGCGGAGAAACTACGCCATGTTCTCCGCAGCCTTCAACATGTCATCAATGAGGACAAACACCTCGCTATGGCCATCCCCACACCTCCACTACTCGCCTTTAAACAGCCACCCAACCTCAAACAGACCATCGTTCGCAGCAAACTACCTAGCTTTCAAGAGAACAGCGTCCACGACGCCACACAACCCTGCCACGGTAACCTCTGCAAGACATGCCAGATCATCGACACAGATACCACCATCACACGAGATGACACCACCCACCAGGTGCATGGTTCATACTCCTGTGACTCAGCCAACGTTGTCTACCTCATACGTTGCAGGAAAGGATGCCCCAGAGCATGGTACATTGGCGAGACCATGCAGACGCTGCGACAACGGATGAACGGACACCGCGCAACAATCGCCAAACAGGAGGGTTCCCTCCCAGTCGGGGAACACTTCAGCAGTCATGGACATTCATCCACCGACCTTCGGGTAAGCGTACTCCAAGGCGGCCTTCGAGACACACGACAACGCAAAATCGTCGAGCAGAAATTGATAGCCAAGTTCCGCACCCATGAGGACGGCCTCAACCGGGATCTTGGGTTCATGTCACGCTACACGTTACCCCACCAGCGAACAAATGTTATCTGTTTTTAATATAATGGGTCATTTGCTGGCTCTCTCTGCCTTCCGGATGTTTCTGCCTCTCTCTGTGTTTTTTTTTCTCTTTTTTTTCCCTGTTTGTTTTTTTATTGAATGTGTATTCGGAGGTTCTGCAGGTAACACCTCTCTGTCTGAACACGGTGATTGCCTTGGCAACGGGCAGTTGCAGGGGCAGTCTGTAAACACCATTTATTATTGTTCAATATGTATAAATGCGTAGGCTTCAAGGAGATCTTGAAACATTTGCCTGAGGAAGGAGAAAATCTCCGAAAGCTTGTGAATTTAAAATAAAATTGCTGGACTATAACTTGGTGTTGTAAAATTGTTTACAATTGTCAACCCCAGTCCATCACCGGCATCTCCACATCATGACTACCATCGACACCACAAACTGCCGGCTCACAGTGGAAAGGATATCCAAGAAGATCGCGCATTTAGACACAGACATCAAGTTTTTACAGAGCTGCAAGAAAGCAGACAAGATCCCGAAAGGACTCCAGATCACGAACCCACTCAAGTCCACATACAACTCGGATTACGCTGAGAGACTCTGCCGCCGTACCTCTCGCACACTCCGCAACCATCTCATACACCAACTCTACAGCAGACGCCACAACCTCGAAACCAAGATAGAGTCCATACTCTCAACCTGTACTCAGGACACAGCAGACCAGCTACGTTATACCGCCAAACAGACGAGGCAACGGAACTACGCTGCCTACATGAAAACCAAGAGCAGGAAGCTTGAGAAACTCGGCATCACCACCAGCAACGACCAAGCTTCCCCTGGTACCACGGTTGCAACCACAGGGAAGTCTATTGTCAATTTATCCGACCACACCCTTCAACCAGACGAAATCGAAGTTCTCAGCCGAGGGCTCAATTTCTGCCCCACTACCAAAATGGACCCCACTAGTCTCGCGGCGGACACAGAGGAATTCATCAGGAGAATGAGGCTCCGGGAATTCTACCACAAACCCCAAGATTTCAGCAGCGAACCCAATGAGACAATCGACGATCCGGAACAGCAGACAGAGGGATCCGCGGTACAGCAACCGAAGAGGAAAGAGTCAAACTGGACTCCTCCGGAGGGTCGCTGCCCTCAGCTGGACATGTATGCTCAAGCTGTCAGGAAATGCGTCAATGCCAGATTCATCAACCGCACTCAGAAGACAGTCCAGAATGTCACCCGAGCACAACGCAACGCCATCAACGCTCTCAAGACCAACCGCAACATCGTCATCAAACCAGCGGACAAAGGAGGAGCCATAGTCATACAGAACAGAACAGACTATTGCAAAGAAGCATACCGACAACTGGACAACCAGGAACACTACAGACGGTTACCCGCAGATCCGACCAAAGAACACACCCACCAGCTCAACAAACTGATCAAGACCTTCGATCCAGACCTTCAAAGCATCCTACGCATTCTCATCCCACGTAATCCCCGCGTGGGAGACTTCTACTGCCTCCCAAAGATACACAAAGCCAACACACCCGGACGTCCCATCGTATCAGGCAACGGAACCCTGTGTGAGAACCTCTCTGGATACATCGAGGGCATCCTGAAACCCATCGTACAGGGAACCCCCAGCTTCTGTCGTGACACTACAGACTTCCTACAAAAACTCAGTACCCACGGACCAGTTGAACCAGGAACACTTCTCACCACGATGGACGTCTCGGCACTATACACCAGTATCCCCCACGATGACGGCATCGCTGCGACAGCATCAATACTCAACACCAACAACAGCCAATCTCCGGAAGCCATCCTACAACTCATCCGCTTCATCCTGGATCACAATGTCTTCACCTTCGATAACCAGTTCTTTACCCAAACACACGGAACAGCCATGGGGACCAAATTCGCACCCCAATACGCCAACATTTTCATGCACAAGTTCGAGCAGGACTTCTTCACTGCACAAGACCTCCAACCAACACTATACACCAGATACATCGATGACATTTTCTTTCTATGGACCCACGGCAAGGAATCACTAAAGAGACTACACGATAACATCAACAAGTTCCATCCCACCATCAAGCTCACCACGGACTACTCCTCAGAATCAGTTTCTTTCTTGGACACACGAATCTCCATCAAAGACGGGCACCTCAGCACCTCACTCTACCGCAAGCCCACGGACAACCTCACGATGCTCCACTTTTCCAGCTTCCACCCTAACCACGTCAAAGAGGCCATCCCCTATGGACAGGCCCTGCGAATACACAGGGTCTGCTCAGACGAGGAGGAACGCGATGGACACCTACAGACGCTGAAAGACGCCCTAGTAAGAACGGGATATGACGCTCGACTCATCGATCGACAGTTCCGACGGGCCACAGCAAAAAATCGCATAGACCTCCTCAGGAGACTAACACGGGACGCAACCAACAGAGTACCCTTTGTCGTCCAGTACTTCCCCGGAGCGGAGAAACTACGCCATGTTCTCCGCAGCCTTCAACATGTCATCAATGAGGACAAACACCTCGCTATGGCCATCCCCACACCTCCACTACTCGCCTTTAAACAGCCACCCAACCTCAAACAGACCATCGTTCGCAGCAAACTACCTAGCTTTCAAGAGAACAGCGTCCACGACGCCACACAACCCTGCCACGGTAACCTCTGCAAGACATGCCAGATCATCGACACAGATACCACCATCACACGAGATGACACCACCCACCAGGTGCATGGTTCATACTCCTGTGACTCAGCCAACGTTGTCTACCTCATACGTTGCAGGAAAGGATGCCCCAGAGCATGGTACATTGGCGAGACCATGCAGACGCTGCGACAACGGATGAACGGACACCGCGCAACAATCGCCAAACAGGAGGGTTCCCTCCCAGTCGGGGAACACTTCAGCAGTCATGGACATTCATCCACCGACCTTCGGGTAAGCGTACTCCAAGGCGGCCTTCGAGACACACGACAACGCAAAATCGTCGAGCAGAAATTGATAGCCAAGTTCCGCACCCATGAGGACGGCCTCAACCGGGATCTTGGGTTCATGTCACGCTACACGTTACCCCACCAGCGAACAAATGTTATCTGTTTTTAATATAATGGGTCATTTGCTGGCTCTCTCTGCCTTCCGGATGTTTCTGCCTCTCTCTGTGTTTTTTTTTTCTCTTTTTTTTCCCTGTTTGTTTTTTTATTGAATGTGTATTCGGAGGTTCTGCAGGTAACACCTCTCTGTCTGAACACGGTGATTGCCTTGGCAACGGGCAGTTGCAGGGGCAGTCTGTAAACACCATTTATTATTGTTCAATATGTATAAATGCGTAGGCTTCAAGGAGATCTTGAAACATTTGCCTGAGGAAGGAGAAAATCTCCGAAAGCTTGTGAATTTAAAATAAAATTGCTGGACTATAACTTGGTGTTGTAAAATTGTTTACAATTGTCAACCCCAGTCCATCACCGGCATCTCCACATCATTACTGCCCTTTGCCATTGTTCTCCTCACAGCAGGACCAGGAACTATATCATTATAGGAGGCTGCAAGTACCTGTCCTAATGCTCTGCACAGATTTCCACTGGCATACTGTCTTTATAAGGGATGTGGGCACCTGTGCTATGACTCTGCAGAAATGCCACTGCCACACCCTCCTTATTTGGGAATACAGACACTGTCCAACTACCATGCACAGATTGCACTGCCCTTCCCACCTTATAGAGGTCTGCAAGCACCTGCATGTCTGTTCTGCACAGATTCCATGACCAAACCCTCTTTCTCCTGTCCTATTCTCAGAAAACAAAGACTCGGGTTGAATTTGGAAATGCAGGGGCTTTTCACAAGAAGAATTCTCTGTTATTTCACAAGGTGACACCGCAGTGGACTATGACCAGGAATATCGATGATAGGGCCGACTGCAGGTTCCAGGCTATGTCATTGATGTCGGTGAGTTGCTGAGCGGTAGTTTCGAGAGCATGCTGCCAAATTGCTGCTGAGGGAAAGTTGGTTTTGCGGACTGCGGAGTAGCTGTAACGAAGCTTGTTGTTGGCTTGTTATTATTTTCTTGATTCAGGAGGTGTCCCCTTGAATTTGAAAATTACCCATGTCACTCCGTTATTTAAGAAGGGTGGGAGAGAGAAAGTAGGAAATGATAGGCCTATTAATCTAATGTCTGTTGGGGGGATGTTGTAGAATGTTATTAGGGACAGAGTGACTAAGCACTTGGACAAATATAAGAACATAAGAACATAAGAAATTGGAGCAGGAGTAGGCCAATCGGCCCCTCGAGCCTGCTCCGCCATTCAATAAGATCATGGCTGATCTGATCCCAACCACAAATCTAAAGAACACAAGAAGTCGGAGCAGGACCCGGCCACACAGCCCCTGGGCCCTCTCCGCCACCCACAGGGCATTGACCGATCCGAACTCAGCTTCATGTCCAATTTCCTGCCCGCTCCCCATAACCCCTAATTCCCTTTACTTCTAGGAAACTGTCTATTTCTGTTTTAAATTTATCTAATGATGTAGCTTCCACAGCTTCCTGGGGCAGCAAATTCCACAGACCTACCACCCTCTGAGTGAAGAAGTTTCTCCTCATCTCAGTTTTGAAAGAGCAGCCCCTTATTCTAAGATTATGCCCCCTAGTTCTAGTTTCACCCATCTTTGGGAACATCCTTACTGCATCCACCCGATCAAGACCCTTCACAATCTTATATGTTTCAATAAGATCGCCTCTCATTCTTCTGAACTCCAATGAGTAGAGTCCCAATCTACTCAACCTCTCCTCATATGTCCACCCCCTCATCCCCGGGATTAACCGAGTGAACCTTCTTTGTACTGCCTCGAGAGCAAGTATGTCTTTTCTTAAGTATGGAGACCAAAACTGTATGCAGTATTCCAGGTGCGGTCTCACCAATACCTTATATAACTGCAGCAATACCTCCTTGTTTTTATATTCTATCCCCCTAGCAATAAAAGCCAACATTCCGTTGGCTTTCTTGATCACCTGCTGCACCTGCATACCAACTTTTTGATTTTCTTGCACTAGGACCCCCAGATCCCTTTGTACTGCAGTACTTTCCAGTCTCTCGCCATTAAGAAAATAACTTGCTCTCTGATTTTTCCTGCCAAAGTGCATAACCTCACATTTTCCAATATTATATTGCATCTGCCAAATCTCCGCCCACTCACCCAGCCTGTCTATATCCCCTTGCAGGTTTTTTATGTCCTCCTCACTCTCTACTTTCCCTCCCATCTTTGTATCATCTGCAAATTTTGATATGTTGCACTCGGTCCCCTCCTCCAAATCGTTAATATAGATTGTAAAGAGTTGGGGACCCAGCACCGACCCCTGTGGAACACCACTGGTTACTGGTTGCCAGTCCGAAAATGAACCATTTATCCCAACTCTCTGCTTCCTGTTCGATAACCAATCCTCCACCCATGCCAGAATATTACCCCCAATCCCGTGATTTTTTATCTTAAGTAATAATCTTTTATGTGGCACCTTGTCGAATGCCTTCTGGAAGTCTAAATACACTATGTCCACTGGTTCCCCTTTATCCACCCTGTACGTTATATCCTCGAAGAACTCAAGCAAATTTGTCAGACACGACTTCCCCTTCATAAAGCCATGCTGACTTTGTCCTATTAAATTATGCTTATCTAAATGTTCCGTTACTGTCTCCTTAATAATAGACTCCAAAATTTTACCCACCACAGATGTTAAGCTAACTGACCTATAATTTCCAGCCTTCTGCCTACTACCCTTTTTAAATAACGGTGTTACATTAGCAGTTTTCCAATCTGCCGGGACCTCTCCTGAGTCCAGGGAATTTTGGAAAACTATCACCAAAGCATCCACAATCCCTACTGCCACTTCCCTCAAGACCCTCGGATGGAAGCCATCAGGTCCAGGGGATTTATCCGCCTTGAGTCCCATTATTTTACTGAGTACCATCTCCGGAGTGATTTTAATCGTATTTAGCTCCTCCCCCCCGAGAGTCCCCTGTTTGTCCAGTGTTGGGATATTCTTAGTGTCCTCTACTGTAAAGACTGAAACAAAATATTTGTTCAGCATTTTTGCCATCTCCATGTTTCCCACCATTAATTTCCCGGTCTCATCCTCTAAGGGACCTATGTTTGCCTTAGCCACCCTTTTTCTTTTTATATAACTATAGAAACTCTTGCTATCTGTTTTTATATTTTTTGCTAATTTCTTTTCATAAACTAACTTCCCTTTCTTAATCAATCCTTTAGTTACTTTTTGCTGTCTTTTGAAGAATTCCCAATCTTCTATCCTCCCACTAAGTTTGGCTACCTTATATGTCCTTGTTTTTAGTCGGATACTATCCTTGATTTCTTTACTTAGCCACGGATGGCTGTCATTTCTTTTACACCCTTTTTTCCTCAGTGGAATATATTTATTTTGAAAGTTGTAAAATAACTCCCTAAATGAACACCACTGCTCATGTACCGTCTTACCCTTTAATCTATTTTCCCAGTCCACTTTAATCAATTCCGCTCTCATACCATCATAGTCTCCTTTATTCAAGCTCAGTACGCTTGTTTGAGAATCAACCTTCTCACCCTCTAATTGGATATGGAATTCAACCATGTTGTGGTCGCTCGTTCCAAGGGGATCCTTAACTAGGACATTATTAATTAATCCTGACTCATTACACAGGACCAGGTCCAAGGTTGCCTGCCCCCTTGTAGGATCAGTTACATACTGCTCAAGAAATCCATCCCTGATGCACTCAATGAACTCGTCCTCAAGGCTGCTCTGCCCAATTTGATTTGTCCAGTTAATATGATAATTAAAATCCCCCATAATTATGGCTGTTCCCTTATTACATGCCCCGACTATTTCCTGATTAATACTTCTTCCAGCAGAGTTGCAACTATTAGGAGGCCTATATACTACGCCCACTAATGTTTTTTTTCCCTTATTATTCCTTATCTCCACCCAAACTGTTTCATTATCTTGATGCTTTGTCCCAATATCATTTCTCTGTATTACAGTGATTCCTTCCTTTATTAACATAGCCACCCCACCTCCCCTTCCTTCCTGCCTGTCCTTCCTGATTGTTAAATACCCTGGCATATTTAATTCCCAGTCGTTGTCACCCTGCAGCCATGTTTCTGTAATGGCCACAAGATCATACCCATACGTAGTTATTTGTGCCGTTAACTCGTCCATTTTATTACGAATGCTACGTGCATTCAGATAAAGAACTTTCAAATCTGTTTTGTGACGCTTAGTTCCTGCTTTTTCCTTTTTTAACACTTTACCTATTACTCCATACCTTCTGTCCCTTCCTGTTACGCTTTCCTCTCTCTCCCTGCTCAGGTTCCCAACCCCCTGCCACTTTAGTTTAAACCCTCCCCAACAGCACTAGCAAACACTCCTCCTAGGACAGCGGTCCCGGCCCTGCCCAGGTGCAGACCATCCAGTTTGTATTGGTCCCACCTCCCCCAGAACCGTTTCCAGTGTCCCAGGAATTTGAATCCCTCCCCCTTGCACCATTCCTCTAGCCACGTATTCATTTGAAATATCCTCCTATTTCTACTCTGACTAGCACGTGGCACTGGCAGCAATCCTGAGATTACTACCTTTGAGGTCCTATTTTTTAATTTACCTCCTAACTCCCTATAATCTGCTTTTAGGACCTCATCCCCTTTTCTACCTATATCGTTGGTGCCTATGTGCACCACGACAGCTGGCTGTTCGCCCTCCCCCTCCAAAATGTTCTGTAGCCGCTCCGAGACATCCTTGATCCTTGCACCAGGGAGGCAACACACCATCCTGGAGTCTCGGTTGCGGCCGCAGAAATGCCTGTCTATTCCCCTTACAATTGAGTCCCCTATCACTATAGCTCTGCCACTCTTTTTCCTCCCAGCCTGTGCAGCAGAGCTACCCGTGGTGCCAGGAAGTTGGCTGCTGCTGCCTTCCCCTGATAAGTCATCCCCCCCAACAGCATCCAAAGTGGCATATCTGTTTGAGAGGGGGATGGCCACAGGGGACCCCTGCACTACCTGCCTGCATCTCTTACTCTTCCTGGTGGTCACCCATTCACTTCCTGCCTGTATACCCTTTACCTGCGGTGTGACCAACTCGCTAAACGTGCTATCCACGAGTTTCTCTGCATCGCGGATGCTCCACAGTGAGTCCACCCGCAGCTCCAGCTCCGAGATACGATCGGTCAGTAGCTGCAGGTGGACACACTTCCCGCACACATGGTCGGCAGGGACACTGGTAGTGTCCATGACTTCCCACATCTTGCAGGAGGAGCATATCACGGGTGCGAGGTCTGCTGCCATGACTTGCCTTAGCTTAGTTACCCCTTTTAAATTACGTTGAAATTAGAAAATGTTAACTATACTAGGGACCTAGGTTCACTAAAAAAAAACACTATCTGCTATAAAACCTGCAGATCTTCCCTTTGTTATTACTTTACTTACAGTAAAATGGTAGAAATACTCACCTGAACCTACTCACCAATCAGCTGCCTCCCCTGTGCCGCGTCACTTTCTGACTGGTGACGTCACCCCGAACTGCCGCTGGTCTCAGAGTCTCGCTCTCAGAGTAAGCTCTGGTCTCGCTCTCTCCGCGCTGTTTATATCCCCGCTCTGGTCTCGCTCTCTCCCGCTGCTCACTGACTGAACTCTCGCTCTCTCCGCACTGTTTATATCTCCGCTCTGGTCTCGCTCTCTCCCGCCGCTCACCGACTGGACTCTCGCTCTCTCCGCGCTGTTTATATCTCCGCTCTGGTCTCGCTCTCTCCCGCCGCTCACCGACTGAACTCTCGCTCTCTCCGCGCTGTTTTTATCCCCGCTCTGGTCTCGCTCTTTACCGCCGCTCACCGACTGGACTCCCGCTCTCTCCGCGCTGTTTTTATCCCCGCTCTGGTCTCGCTCTTTACCGCCGCTCACCGACTGAACTCTCGCTCTCTCCGCGCTGTTTTTATCCCCGCTCTGGTCTCGCTCTTTACCGCCGCTCACCGACTGAACTCTCGCTCTCTCCGCGCTGTTTTTATCCCCGCTCTGGTCTCGCTCTCTCCCGCCGCTCACCACTCTCAGGTCCACTACCGCTCTGCAGGAAAAGCAAGGCAAAGCAGCACCTCCTTCCCCCACTTCACCAAACTCCCACACGTACCGAACTCTCAGCACACTGTGTTGTCCTCATATGAACTGATCAGACAGAGCCAGCATGGATTTGTAAAAGGTGAGTCATGTCTAACTAACCTAGTTGAACTTTTTGAGGAGCTAACCAATGTGGTAGATAAGGGAGTGTCTATGGATACTATTTATATGGACTTCCAGAAGGCATTTGATAAGATTCCACACCAAAGACTATTAGCAAAAATGAAAGCGCATGAAATTGGAGACAACCTATTAACATGAGCAGGGAATTGGTTAGGAGGTAGGTGACAGAGGGTAGGGACAATGTACTCCAATTGGCAGGATGTAACTAGCGATGTCCCCCAGGGATCTGTACTGGGATCTCAGCTTTTCACTATATTTATCAATGACTTAAATGAAGGAATAGAGAGCCGTATGTCCAGATTTGCTGAGGACATTAAGTTAGTTGGCATAGTAAATAGTGTGGATGGGAGCAGAAAGCTGCATAAGGACATTGATAGATTAAGTGAGTGGGCAAAGCCATGGCAGATGGAGTTCAGTGTTGGGAGATGTGGGGAGTTAAAATGGTTAACCCCCGAAAACAGGTGCTGGGATCGCAGTGCGTGATTAACCCGCGCCCGGTCATTGAGATGCAGGCAGCACGTAATATTCATACTGCTTGGTGATTTCAGCGATTGCTACATGCAGCCAGCGCTACCTGTGCTGTTGAGTGCCTGCACACACCAGTAGGTGGCCCAGGTACCGGGAGTGGCTAGCACCACTTAAAGGCAGCCCGCACCTATTAAAGGGGAGGTGCACCATGGCTGCAGGAAGTGGTGGAAGTCAATGGTGAAGTGAATCTGTGCAGAAATACAGTGAAGAATGGTGATGATGGGAATTCTGGAATTTTTAACGAGCAACAACTTAGCTGTTCAAAGTTTGCGGGACTCTGATATTTTCAAAATATAAGATACGGGTCTGAACATAGATTAGAAATTGCACACATAAAACACAGATACAGGTCCCGTCCTTAAGTTTAAAAACTGTTGATTTATTTTACAACATTGAATAAAGGTTGCTCACAAGTACATCCCACATCCTTGAATCTGCCCGCCAGACCCCACCAATCTGCCGATTTGAGCTTGTACCAGGCCTGTGAGAGAGCGTGCACGAAGGTTCTCTGATGATGCACTAGAGGCCTTGGTGCAAGAGGTGGACAGAAGGAGGGGCATCCTATATCAGCAGGGGTGCAAGAGGCCCTCCAGGCATATGCACAGGAGGTTGTGGGAGGCAGTAGAGCGTGAGGTCAATGCCAGGAGCATAGCGCCAAGAACATGAATGCAGTGCAGGAAGAAGTTCAATGATTTGACACGAGCGGTCAAGGTCCGTGAGTTCAACTGTCAAGTGGCACATCTTACTAACTGCACCACTAGCCGCATCCACTGCTCCACGCACTACACCACCCATCACCCACATACCAACAAACTCTTTCAATCAGTACTCAACTCTTCCAATCAGATGCTTCATCTCATCCTCACACATTACCACTGTTGCAAGCTGTACACCCACAACTCACAGGTCACACACACCGGCAGCTATTCATCCATGACAGCCACATCACCTAAACATTTTTCAAGACACTCACTGATACACGTCCCGCATTCTTGCAGGAGAATGTAGCGCGTAACAGGAGACAGCGAGGCAGCAAGCATGGAACATGAACCTGATGTCCTCTCTCAGGATGACAGCATTCCTGTCCCATCCCTGCCATCTGCCAGTCCCCATGCTATTGCCTGTCAGTTAGCCAGCCCACTCCCTGTGGAGTATTGAAACTTTATTATAGGAACATAAGAAAAATGGGAACAGGAGTCAGCCATTTATCCCCTTGAGCCTGTTCCGCCATTCGATGAGATCATGGCTGATCTGTGACCTAACTTCATATGGGACCTTGGCCCCATTTCCCTTAATACCTTTGGTTGCCAAAAATCTATCTATATCAGATTTTAAATTAACAATTGAGCTAGTATCCATTTGCGGAAGAGAGTTCCAAACTTCTACCACTTCACTCCTGAAAGTCCTGGCTCTAATTTTTAGGCTATGTCCCCTAGTCCTAGTATTCAAGTATAGGAGACCTCCAAAAACAGTTACAAATGCATCAGCAGCCAGAAGCAATAATCTAGCAATTAATCTGTAACTCCTGCATAATCCTTTTAAATAGCTCTGCTGGTGGGGGTCCTCTAAGCTGTTTAAGACCTGTTCAGCTGTGCGAGGTTAAGACAGTGTCTTCGCTGGCGCGTGGAGTTCCAATATAGCCACGGTCCCTTTAAATCAGCATTGCACGCTGACCTATGTCATAATCTCCCTACTTTGCATGCTGCCGGGGTTTGTTAGGTGCATGCGTGCAAACACCTTTACCAAGATGGCGTCCTGCGCACGTCACGCCGGAAGTGTGTGCGCGCATCTCGGATGCCATTTTTGGGGCTTAGGTGTCCTATACAACAGGCGATACGTGGCCCAATTAGCCCCAGTGAATTTATCCACTTTGGACTTAGGAAAGATAGATCAGAGTATTTTCTAAATGCTAAAAACTAGAAACTGTGGAGGAGCAGAGAGATTCAGGGGTCCATGAACAGAAATCACTAAAAACTAGTGGACAGGTACAAAAATAATTAAAAAGGCTAATGGAATGTTGGCCTTTATCTCAGGGGGGCTGGAATACAAAGGGGAGGAAGTTTTGCTACAGTTGTATAAAGCTCTGATTAGACCACACCTTATACTGCGTTCAGTTCTGGGCACTGCACCTCAGGAAGGATATATTGGCCTTGGTGGGGTGCAGCCCAGATTCACCAGAATGATACCGGGGTAAAAGGGCTAAATTATGAGAACAGGTTACATTGACTAGGCTTGTATTCCCTTGACTATAGAAGATTAAAGGGGTGATCTTATTGAGGTGTTTAAGATAATTAAAGGATTTGTTAGGGTCGATAGAGAGAAACTATTTCCTCTGGTGGGGTGTCCAGAACAAGAGGGCATAACCTTAAAATTAGAGCTAGGCCGTTCAGGGGTAATGTTGGGTAATGGAAATCTGGAACTGTCTCCCTAAAAAGCTGCTTAGGTTAGGTCAGTTGAAAATTTCAAAACTGAGATAGACAGAATTTTGTTTGTAAGGATATTAAGGTTTACGGAACAAAGGCTGGTAGATGGAGTTAGGATACAGATCAGCCATGATCTAATTGAATGACGTAACATGCTGGAAGGGCTGAATTGTCTACTCTTGTTCCAATGTTCCTGTGCTCTAATAATTAGTTAAGTCTGAAGCACACCATGTTGCGATGCTAATACATTGTACTTGTGATGCAATGCTAACCTTAATATTCGATTGTCATTGCCGCAGGGACATTTGCTTACTGCATGGCTGACTGAGCTGCTTTGGCCCGATATTGGCCCGGAATTTCCTGAAAACTTGGCGCATCTATGTCGTACGCCATAACTATGGCATAGACTTTCCACAAAATTACAGTGCGAGCAACTCAGGCCAGAACTCGTGCCATAGCAAAATTTCCTGGGATGCTCTGTGCTGCTCTGCTGTGAACTGCGCCGAAACAGTGAGACTATCATTATCATAGCTCCGCCTCCTCCCTATAAAATCCATGGCAACGTCCAATTTGCTTCATTAAGACTGCTCTGATCACTGCTGCCACTTAGAGTGAACCAAAATGGCACTGTTGACCTGGCAGCAAGGTAGTTTATTGCTCCAAGATCGATTTCCCTTAAACATTAGATGACTTTTTATGAGCTTTGCCGATTTATTTAGGTAATGCAAAAATAACCAACTTTCGGTCACACTAGCTGGCCGGAAAGTTTCTATTTAAATTGAATTGGATTTTTGAAAGCCATTTAATGTTTGTACGGATTCATTGATCTCTGGTCCCTTAACATTGTCAATCGCTAATTTTAACGTGAACTATCGATTGAAATACATATTTCTTTGGGAATTCATATTGACAATTACATTCCGTTCCATATCAATGGGATATCACATCAGTAAATATTTTGTTGAGGGAATAAATGTGAAATTGTTCGATTTAAAGACTTAAGACAATTATCAGATGCCCTGTGGTTGCAGCTGCTCTGAATTTAAAGGCAGGGATATCTAGGAAATGAATTATTAAATAATTACTTCATTTGGATCTTGCATTGAGTTTTTAATATATTTCCCCAGCAAAACACAGGACAAGTGCTTTGAAATGAATTTGCCCACCAACATCTGAGAACGATTGCAATTTAGGAGCCTTTATTAGCTCATGTACCTGTAGCCATACGTGCTGCTCATATTGCAGCCAGGAATTATGTTTCCACAACTTTAGAAAAGAAAATAAATGATCTGACTGACAGATTTGTGGTAACTTCGCGAAACGGGACTCACAGGCCAAATATACGCACTTTTATAAAGCAGAATAAAAAGTGGATGAATAATGCGATACTGTTCAAGTGACCAAAATCGGAATTGATAGCAAACATTTGTCAATGGCCATTGGCCGCTCCCCTTCTGATTCACCACTAAAAGTAAAGAACTTGCTTTTATGTAGCTCCTTTCATGACCTCAGGACGTCCCAAAGTGCTTCACAGCCAATTAAGTACTTTTAAAGTTGTAATGTAGGAAACATGGTAGCCATTTGGTCACAGCAAGGTCCCACAAACAATAATGATATAATGACCAGATAATCTGTTTTTAATTATTTTGGTTGAGTGATAAATATTGGTCAGGACACAGGGAGAACCCCCCTGCTCTTCTTTGAATAGAGCTCAGGGGGAGCCTCCAGCTTCAATATCCCCACCTCCCTTGGCACTCTGGTGCTGAATTATTTCCAGGATTGTCTCCTCAAAAGGAATCACTGGCTCAAATTGTTTGTGGCCATTTCCTGTTCCAGTTTGCAAGGTTCTATTAAAGGCCATATTCTCTTGCAAGTAGAATAGTATTGTGATATTGCAAGTAAATAGAGGAGAGACAATGCTCGATTTTGCAATGGTAACACGTTGGCAGCAGGGGGGGGGTGAAGGTGCGCGCGGCAAACCCACATGAACAAGACTTACCGTTTCCGACGCGATCGCATGTTTATTGCTGATGATTAACGTCCTCTCCGGGTTTCGCGCCCGGCAACCAGCCTGATTGACAGACTGGCTGCGGTCAAGAGCTGCAATGCAAAGGGGGGGTGCGAGAAAGAGAGGGAGCGAGAGGTCATCCGGCACTGGACTGGAAGACCGGGCGGGGGCTGGTTGGGGTGGGGGGGGGAGCAGGGAGAGGGGAAGATCAGGGGCAGAGAGGGAAATATCAGGGGGGGAGAGGGGAATATCGGGGGGGGGGGGTGAAGATCGGGGGAAGATCAGGAGGACATTGGGGGGATGAAGAGCAGACATTGGGAGGATATCGGGGGGGTGGGGTGAAGAGGGGAACATCGGAGGGGGAGACATCGGACATCGGAGCAGGATGCAAAGGTAGGTTCATCTTGTGTTTTCACTTCCGTCTATGGTTTTTTATTTAATTTATTTAGTTTCTTGTTCCTTGATCTGGCCCTTCACCAGGCGTGAATCAAAAGCGGTGGGCAAACCGCCCAGGTAAGTTAAAATTCGTTCTAATCACTTACTCTGTCACAGGTAAAGTACCTTAAGTACCTCAGAGAGGTACATTTGGCACTTTAACTGTCATCCCGGGACTTCCGTTTTCGGGTCGCCCGCGCCCTGGGAAACTCGGAAGTCGGCGGGTTGGAGCCGGCTCCCGAACCTGAACGGGATTCCTGCGATTTTCGGAGCCCCCCCGCCCCCAACACATCCGCAATTGCTTCCTAAAATCAATGTCACACAGCTAAACATCTTCAGAGGCCATGCTGCATACTACACATAGAGCATGCAGATTCCGTGTGTGAAGCCTCTGTAAGAATCATCGTGCACACAAGTTGCCATTTGCACTTCCTAATTCTAACTATAGCATCCATCCCCACTTAAACAAAGCACCATTTCTGGCTAACCTACTCTTCTAACATTAAACGATTAAATTGTTAGCAGTGCAGTGATAGACAGAGCCTGAGGCCCTTGTCTATGTACCACAAATGAAAGTTTTAGACATATAATTACAATTTATTAAGGGTTAAAGGAACATCTTTGGTAATCCCTCAATATTTGAGTAAGATTGTTTCCTTGCATAAAAAGGAAAAAATAAGAAAAAAAAATTGCAGTATTAAGATTTTCCACCTCTTTAGTGAGCATTTAGATAGCTTTGTAAACCAATCCTAGAGAGACATATTTTACCACAAAACTGATATATGTTGATAGGGTATGTTGATAGGGTGAGATGAATTAAGGTGTGAGGAGGCTTGTGTGGAGCATAAACACCGAAATAGGCCTATTGGGTTGAATGGCCTGGTTCTGTGCTGTAAATACTATGTGATACTTTGTAACTATGTAACCCAGTTGATGGTGTTCCTTTACCTACGTTTCTCTTCTTCTTTGGCAATCCTAGCTTGTTCAAACTCGTTAACACCCTGCAGGCACACGGTTCACCACAGTTTGCAGTCTTTGATCGTTTCCTCTCATGTATTGCTGTCTATACCACATTTCTTCAGGTTGGATTTCAAACTATCTTTATATCTCTTTTTCTGGCCGGCAGCAACTTCTTTGGCCGGAGCTCAGTTCTGAATGACGTACGGCACGACACGATGGGCTGAATGGCCTCCTTCTGTGCCGTAACTTTCTATGATTCTAAGTAGTTGTTTTGGGAGTCTGGAGTCATCCATTTGGCATATGTGACCAGACCAGCGAAGTTGGGCTTAGATAACCATAGCTTCAATACTGGTACAGCTGGTTTTTGAGAAGACAAACACACTGGTTTTACAATCATCCTAGTGATTTTGAAGGATTTTGCCTAAGAAGTATTGATGGAAGAGTCTTAAGATGCTTTCTGTAAGTAACGCAGGATTTAGAGCCATAGAGTAGGGTTGAGAGCACAACGGACTTGTAAACCATAATCTTCGTAGATACATCCAGCCCTTTTTGATTGAAGACATGGGTCCTCAGGCAGCTGAAACACACTGAGGCAATGTTAACGCGGTGCTGAATCTCTTCATCGATGTTCGCATTCTTTGATAGATAGCTACCAAGGTATGCAAAATAGTACATAAAAGAGCACACTCACAGACAACACCCCGGAACACAGCGATATTTTGCTGCAAAAGATCACACGTTACTGCCGTTGAGCTCAACTTTCCAGGCCTTTTCCTTCTGCTTCATCTTCTAACCTCATGTTACAGTCTCGCCTTTTTTATGATCCTGACGCATTTTGCACCAGTTCTCGCCAGACTTTATCAAGAAGTTCCAGGATCTCTAAACATCTGTCATGGTCCTAGGGCTGGTGTTTAAGTTAAGCAAAGTATGGGATGTATCTATTGTGGCTACACTACAGCTAAAGTTAGTCTTAGTCTCTAAGCATGTTTGAATTGCTAGAAATGTCAGAATTAAATGTAATCAATGTGTTGTTTAACCTCAAGATCAGGCTGCTGTGAAGACTGCCACTGCCAGCAATGTTCTGCAGGCTGGTAATCTTAGGGCTTAATCCCTTAACAGCAGAGAAGACTTTTTTGCACCTGCAGCTGGGTCACGTGCTTGTCACATCTTGGGGTATGGGTGACACTTAGCAAGACAGTATTTACTGCTCATCCCAAATTGCCCTGAGGAGATTAAGAGGCAATCACAAAGTGTGGGACTGGAGTCGCACGTAGGTCAGACAAGATAGGAGTGAGAGGCTCAATTTTCAGAAGGACATTAGTGAACCAGTTGTGTTTATACAGCTTTCATGTTCAGATGCTGGTTCTAGCCCACAAATAAGTAGATTTTTTCAAGTTTGCCGTGGTGGAATTTGAACTTTTGACCTCTGGATTGCTAGTCATGTCCCATAACCAGCAGGTACCATATCCACCAGTAAAGAAGCTGGTGTGAGAGCAATACAGAGACATTGGGAAGATGCAGGAAAGATGGGAGACAGAGGGCAGGGCAAAAAAGAATACGAAAACTGTTGGGCAAAAAAAAATACACTCCAAAATTAGAAATATGGCGAATGCAAAAACATGAAAGACAAACAGAGAACCAGAGAGAGAAAGGAGCATTATATTTGTTTGATCTGAATTAAAATTTGTCTTAGCAGGTTCCTTGAGTTCTGACATCTTCTTTCTGATGTCTTTCCAGCTCTTGCAGGCCCTGGGCTCTGCAGTCAAACTTTCTGACACATCCTCCTTGCCTGTTGCATCATCGTTCTATAAAACATGTCCCTTCCCTCCCTAATTCCTATGAGGAGCGCACTGAGAGCTCGGTCTGTGAACTTGGATTTCTTAACTCCGTTCCATGGCAACAGGGGGAATTTTAACCCCCACACCCAGTGGGAACGAGTTAGTGCGTGGTTAAAATAAGCTGTGCAAAGACTTACCGCCCTGTTCTTGCTCGATCCCCGCCCACCGGCATCCAACAGGGCCCCTTTTTATAGATGCTGACTTGCTCGTCTGATTCAGGTGGGAACCTCATTAATATATGCTAATCGAGGTCCTATGGTGTCATTAGGACCCAGATGACATTTTAACAGTCTACTGAGCGGACACCCTGCTCAGTAAAACTGGCCGTGAAGAAGAGGAGGCCCTTTAAGATAAGTCATAAACTTTCCTTAGTGGGGCCAGGAGGGGCAGAAATGCTCCTCTGGGCCCCACAAGGAAAGTCTGTGCCTCTACTGTCTCAAACTCCCTCTCCATCCCACCCGCGGAATGCACCCCCCCACCCCATCCCACATAACTTACCTTGGTGCCAGCGAGCAACCAACAGGCCCCACAATTTTGACCTGTGGGCATCTGGCCGGTGGGATGTAAATGAGGCCCGGCCATTAAAACCAACAGAGCCTCCCACAGAGACTCCTGGGTAGGAAGTCCGTTGGCTCCCCCTAGGCTTCCCCCCTGAGAGTTAAAATCCACCATAACATCTGACCTCCTCAGTGTTATCCAGTTATTTAAATGCTTCCTAATTGTATTTAACAGCTGATTGTGAAGAATATTGCTTCTTTTGAACCATTGGCTGGCCAGCTGTGCATGTATTTAATGTGAGTTGTATTGTGCCTTCTAAGCAGTCTTCAATGTATTCTGAAATTGTTGTATTTAGCATCGACACTGGACGTGTTTGATCAGCAGTAATACTTGATGCATTTGTGTTTTTGCCTGTAGTCCAAAAAAGCTGCTCTGACGAGGCATCTTCAATCTAAATGTCAACCCTTCGCGGAGCCTAGCGACAGTCGGGGTTGTTAGAGGAGGGGTTCTTAAATATGATTTGCTCTTCAGATCAATAAGGTTCTTAAACATTTAAGTCAGGTGTTATAAACATACACTTAAGAGGCAGTACTTACAACTGAACCTGATAGTTTAGTTGAGCATTCAAATGTGTTACAGTTCTGAGCTCAATATAGAATCATAGAATCATAGAATGGTTACAGCACAGAAGGAGGCCATTCGGCCTGTCGAGCCTGTGACGACTCTCTACCAGAGCAATCCAGCTAGTCCCACTCCCCCACTCTTTCCCCGTCACCCTGCAAATTTTTTCCCTTCAAATATTTATCTAATTCCTTTTTGAAAGCCACGATTGAATCTGCATCAATCACCCTTTCAGGCAGCGCATTCCAGATCATAGCTACTCGCTGCATAAAAAAGTTTTTCCTCACACCGCCTTTGGTACTTTTGCCAATTACTTTAAATCTGTGTCTCTGGTTCTTGACCCTTCTGTCAATGGGAACAGTTTCTCTCTATCTACTCTGTCTAGACCCCTCATGATTTTGGACACCTCAATCAAATCTCCTCTCAATCTTCTCCGCAACCCCAACTTCTCCAGTCTACCATGTAACTGAAGTCCTTTATCCCTGAAGTCCTTCACATCTTAGACTTTTACAAATCCAAATACTCATTACAAACTGCCAGTTTTTATACATTTCTCTGTAACAATCCACACAATTCTACATTACATAATTATTTAAAAGTTAAAATGCAACTCCATATAAGGAGAATTTAATTGACTCATCCCTTATCAATAACTTTAGTTTCTCTTTTTGCTGTTTTTCAAGCTGTTTTTCCGTTGGGCTAACAAATATAACTCCTTTTCTTTGTTACCTTATCAATAGTTTAAATCTTGTTCCATATAATTGCTATTCTACCAAGTTCAACCTTTAATTATCAGTCTGTCTTTGTTTCTATATTGTCCGTACCCATTAAAAAGGATGATGCATGCCCAGATGTTTTGCTTTGAAGAACTAACTATTTTCCCATAATGTTATCAAATGATTAAAGTTCTCTGAAACTTATGAACCAGTATGCAAAGGTTCATCTTTAATGAAGTCTCATTACTTCATCCTGAGATTGACCATTGCTTATATGGTCAGCCCTGACCCAACAGCCCAGTGGTACTTTAAATTAAGTTATACTTCCCTGCTAATAGGCAATGGCTAAAGGTTAACATTGCTACATTAATCCCCTTACAGTCCCCCATTTGTTGGCTTTAGAGTGTTTAAGGCCAACACTAAACATTATTTCATCAGCATCATATAGCTATCACAATCTATTTTATTACTCAGATCTCTACCCATTGGTTTTGCATAACATATCAAAAATATTATGAATATCTTTATACATTGGATAATAAACAAGGTTCAAAGCCTAATTCTCCCCATGTACTTCCATATATCTAAAGAAGTTGGATCACGAGATCTATGTGTGAAGTCAGAAATCTCCCAGGATATGATCTTATTCGTTGTTTAATTATATGGCTAAATAGATGTATTGTATTCCTCTGCAATGTTTTTGGTAAATGATATTTTACATTACAAATTTCATTAAGCAAATAAGATTAAAATAGTTTTGACTTAATTATTTGATGTCGATGTTTGCATACTAATTTGTAGTTGACTTGCTTTTGCAGGTTGGAGTGCTCAAAGGCACAAAGACCAACTGCTGCTGTGCATGAACAACGGGACATGCATTATATAATTTATTACAGAAGCCTGAAGAGATCAATTCAATTTCCTTCTATTTGTTGAAGCATGCAATGGCATGAGATTTAGATATCACTGTCCAACATGGGCTAAATTGCAGTAAATTAATCCAAAGTTCTATCTACATTATTCATCCCATGCAGGATTAGAACCACAATGTACTAAGAATTGTTTGATCATCAAATCCTTTTTCCTCACCAAATAAGCTGTCCAGCTCATTTCTAAATGAGTTGACCAACATAGTATGAACAGCTTTAAGTGGGAGTCTATGCTTTCCTTTTTTCTTTCTTACAATCATGGAATCATAGAGTGGTCACAGCACAGCCGTGTTGGCTCTTTGTAAGAGCAATCCAGTTAGTCCCATTCCCCCACTTTTTCCCCATAGCCCTGCAAATTTTTTCCCTTCAAGTATTTATTTAATTCCTTTTTGAAACCCACTATTTAATCTACTTCCACCACCCTTTCAGGCAGCGCATTCCAGATCATAACTACTCACTGCATAAAAAAGTATTTCCTCATGTCGCCTTTGGTTGTTTTGCCATTCACCTTAAATCTGTGTCCTCTGGTTCTTGACCCTTCCACCAGTGGGAACAGTTTCTCTTTATTTAGTTTACCTAAACCCTTCATGATTTTGAACACTTCTATCAAATCTCCTCTCAATCTTCTCTGCTCTAAGGAGAACAACCCCAGCTTCTCCAGTCTATCCATGTAACTGAAGTCCCTCATCCCTGGAACCATTCTAGTAAATCTTTTCTGCACCCTCTCTAAGGCCTTCACATTCTTCCTAAAGCGCGGTGCCCAGAATTGAACACAATACTCCAGTTGTGGCCGAACCAAGTGTTTTATAAAGGTTTAACATAAATTCCTTGCTTTTGTACTCTATGCTTCTATTTATAAAGCCCAGGATCCCATATGCTTTTTTAACCGCTTTCTCAACTAGTCCTGCCACCATCAAAGATTTGTGCACATATACCCCAGGTCTCTCTGTTCCTGAAACCTCTTTAGTACCATTTAGTTTATATTGCCGCTCCTCATCCTTCCTACCGAAAGTATCACTTCGCACTTCTCTGCGTTAAATTTAATCTGCCATCCGTCCGCCCATTCCACCAGCCTGTCTATGTTCTTTCTTTCTTTCTTTTTTTCTTCCTTACTTTGGCAGCTCCATGAATGGTCCACCTTGGAGTTTGAGGTGAAGGTAGTTCTGACAGGGCAGAGGGGTTTTAGCAGGTGCTTAGTCATAGAAAAAAGGGGCCTAAGATTGTCTTTGTCTTGCAGGATGATTCTGGCTGAGGTGAGTGAGGCATGGTGACGCTTGATGTGTTGGAGCCTCGATATTAACGTCGGGCGGGAGAGGGTCGTGAGGGGTTAACAATTGGGAACGTGTCTCCAACACCATTTTTTATGGCGGTTGATATCAGGGGGCCTGAGTGTCCTGCCATGGAGTGGCGGGACACTTAATTAACATATTTAAATGTGGCTCCCATAGTGCAATTGGGAGCCCTATTTAAAATGTACTGTTGCTGTGCGGGATTCCCAGGGATCAGGAAACCCGGCAGTGAAAGGGAGGTGGGAGCTGCCAGCTCAACAAGGTAAGTGCCTTTTTTGTCACTCCTTGTGGGTCAGGAGGAGCAGGAGTGCTCTCCCCGGCCTCTCAGGGAAGCCTTCGACCTTTTTCCTCCCAATTACGGCCTCTCTCTCCCCTCTCGATTGCGGCCCCTCTCTCCCCCCATCCCGATTGTGGCCTCACTCCCCCTCCTGATAACAGCCTATCTCCCCCCTCCAGATCGCAGCATCTCATCCCCCCTCCTGATTTCCTGGGGCCGTCCCCAAGGGTCAGCTGTGGACTCCTGCCGCTGGTTTTCCCTCCTAGCCGCCGGTCAGGCTGTCCATTTGGCTCGCTGCTGGGCGGGAAATGGAACAAAAAAATGTTAACGGCAGGACCTCCACATCCCCAGCCTTGCCCAGTTCTTCGGCTGTTTTCGACCTCCCCCAGTTTTCGGGGCCCCAGTTTCACCAATCATTTCTGGGAGTATTTTCAGTGCCTTGTAAAGGGCGGAAGTTCCATCCACCCCTTACAAGTCAAATGAGGTTGCCAGGGGATGGGGACCTTTTAAACTGGGAATTACAGCTCCTACTCCACATTATAGACCTGTTGTTGCAGTGGTAGCAAGTATACCCAATGAGGTGAACCATTCCAACCCCCATAAGGGTGCATGTGGGCACCAAAATACTCCCCATGCAACAGTGGAGTCTCAGGCCCAGCATTAGATGATTGTTGGATTACAGTCCCAAATCAAGTTCTACATTCCAGTGATGCCCCCATCTCTAAATTGTTGGCATGGAGACTGATCTTATCTTCCACACCAGTAGATGTTTCCCAACAACACTTAGCTGCTGCCTCTGCTTTGAGCACTCATTTCCCTCCTGACCAGTTCTCCATAGAGGTTCTCTGGTTCTCTTACCTCCCGCATAACCACCTTTAAGATAATTGGCAAAAGCACCAGAGGGGAGATGAGGAGAATTTTTTTTTTTGCAAAGAGTTGTAATGATCAGGAATGCACTGCCTGAAAGGGTGGAGGAAGCAGATTGATTAGTATCTTTCCAAAGGAATTAGGTATATACTTGAAAAGGAAATATTTGCAGGGTTATGGGGCAAGAGCTGGGGAGTGGGACTAATTGGATAGATCTTTCAAAGAGCCAGCACAGACACAATTGGCTGAGTGGCTTCATTCTGTGCTGTATTATTATATGATTCTATGCTTCTGCACATTGCGTGCTGCATTTGGCCGAATACTGATATCTCCACAGACTATTTGTGTGCTGCTAATGTTGTATCTGACCCAACAGATCATTTTATCAGGACTGTGATTCACTTTATGAATATTTAAAAGAATCTCCCACTGGGGTTTCCTGTAAAATAGTAAAATAGAAATGAAACTACTCAAGGTGCCGAACCTGTCACTCTTGATCCTTTATTAATGTTTACATAATTACGTGAAATTATAAGTCATTAAAATTCTAACATCATTAACTTGAGGAAACTGTTCCGTGACAGCCAGGAGCCCTGGTTTCACTGCTGTCACGGAACAGTTTCCTCAAGTTAATGATGTTAGAATTTTAATGACTTATAATTTCACGTAATTATGTAAACATTAATAAAGGATCAAGAGTGACAGGTCCCTGTGCATTTTAAGAGTTTAGTTCAGATTTGGAATCTTTTGTTCAAACATCAATGGGGGGAATTTTAACCCCCAAGAACGGGTGGGTTGGAGCCAGGAGGGAGATGAAAACTGTAATTTTTTGGATCCCCTCCGCAACCCGGCTCCAAGGCGCCCAATTCCGGGTTTAACATAGGCACATTTAGATGCATGCACGGAACCGATTCGCCGAGGTCGCGTCCCCAATTAGTGCTGGTGGGCGGGTCATCAGTGGGCAATTAACATCATTTTAGAGAGGTGAGGTACATTTCTTTTAATTGAATCTGACCAAACTTCGAATTTAACATCACCTGCAGTGAAATGGAGGCAAGATTTGAAGGGTTCTCAAAATTCCCACATTTTTCATATCATCAACGAGGATATGACTTTTGGAATTTTATTTGAAGACGAACCAACTGCTAGGTTTAAACATGGATCCCTGCAAGACATGCCCGGGCTTGTTGGGACAGAGTGGATTGTTCCTGAAAACCAGACAATGAGAGTAGACAGAATACGCATTCTTCCCTTTAAAACAGTCAACCCAGAGAAAGACTTCAGCTTACACGAAACTAAAGCCCTTCAAAACCTTGCATAAATCAATCAATGCAATTATGCAAACCCATCAATACAATGGCTTTCAGTTCAATCCTAGTTATGGGGACAGGAAACCAACAATCACCGGAAGAAGCCCACCATAATCAGACAAAGAACTAACCTTGTTTTGGGAATCAGATAAGAAATTCGAAAATCAGTATAACTGGGGACTAGTTATGAAGCAGGGAAGTTGGTTTTGGGAGCAGGTTCTAAACAGCAGTTTTGAAGCAGCAGTTTTGGAGCAGGTTTTAGATTGGTTTTGGAGCAGGTTCTAAGCAGTTCAGCTTTAAACAGCAGTTTTGAAGCAGCAAGAAGGCAGCCGCAACCCTGCACGAAGATCGTCCACCCACAACTGCGCCTTACCGCACCAACAGACTCTATCCAACTGAAGGACCTTCGCAGATTCCACAGACCAGGACCACATGGGGACGGCAGGGCCCAGAGGACACAAAGAGCGTACCCCAAAACTGCAACTGGCTTACCTGGCTGGATTTCGAACTGTCAAGGAACCCTGGTTTGGTGAGCATGATCCCTGACCTCTCCTAGTTCAATTTAGTTAGGTCTTGGGGGTGGGACAAGGGTAAGGGGATTAGTAGGGTGATTTTCCCTCGTTATGCCATGTGTTCCCCATTCTTAACTAAGTGTACTTTATAATCTCAGTGTTATCCTAATGTTATAAGTTCATTTGTGACTTCAATAAACCCAATTTCTTTTCTTGTACCAAAACCAGTTGTCGGCTGCATTTTTTTGTCACACCCCTCAAATAAGTCCAAGGTCTAGAACCCAGGGAGTGGGAGCGATTCGGACCGCTCAGTAGTCAGAGGTGAAGCTGACACACACCACCACCCCCTACAGATTCCGCCACAGTTAATGTGGGTATTTAAACCTGGGATTGCCCCATCTGAATAAATGGTCAGTTATTGCAGCCGGCCTCTCAGTTCACTCAGGCAAACATTTGGCTGAGAGTCGTTGTGTTGAGACATCTTTAGCAAAACTTTGGAGACTTTCAAACTGACAAGATCAGGGTGGAGTGTGCAATGGATATTTCAAGAGGACACCTGAGGAGGAGGAAAATAACCATCCACAGCAGACATGTCGTGCTGTGTTGGGATCTGCAGGTGCACAACAAAGATCTGGAGAACAGCAGAGAGGGGAGCTGAGTGAGAAGAGCTAAGAGGGGAGCAACAGAGTGCCAAGGTCACAGGAGGCACTACCCATGTAAGAGAGCCTACAGTCAGACGCTGAGCTTCCTGGACCTCTCTGAGGAGTAGTGCCTAAGCAGGCTCAGATTGAGTTGGCAGGTGGTTGCAGACATCTGCAGCGTCCTTCAAGAAGAGCTGCTCCCTGCTGGACCTGGTGGCCACGCATTGCCCGTTGCAGTTAAGGTCACAGCTGCCCTCAATTTCTTTACCTCTGGCTCCTTCCATTGCACCACCAGTTACATTGCCAGGGTGTGTCAGTTGTCTGCACATAAGTGTATAAGGCAAGTGATGGATGGGTTGTTTGCTAGGATGTCCGCTTACGTGAACTTCCCCCGTGACGACATCAGCCAGAATGAGCAGGCTGTGGGTTTCGCCTCTCTGGTTGGATTCCTCAGATTGAACAATCAATTGCACACAAGTGGCAATCTGAGGACCACCACATGAGCCAGGAGTCTTCATAAAACAAAAGGGGTTTCACTCCGTCAGTGCACAGATGGTCAGCAACCACAAGAACATAAGAAATAGGAGCAGGAGTAGGCCACATGGCCCCTCAAGCTTGCTCCGCCATTCAATCAGATCATGGCTGATTTTCAACCTCAACTCCAATTTCTACCTGATCCCCATATCCCTTGATTCCATTAGAGTCCAGAAATCTGTCTATCTCAGCCTTGAATATATTCAATGACTCAGCATCCACAGCTCTCTGGGGTAGAGAATTCACAACCCTCTGAGTGAAAAAATTCCTCCTCATCTCAGTCTTAAATGGACGACCCCTTATCCTGCGACTATGCTCCCTAGTTCTAGACTCTCCAGCCAGGGGAAACAACCTCTCAGCAGTATAGGCCCATTATACTCAACCTCGCCTCATAGGACAACTTTCCCAACCCAGGAATTAATCTCAGGAATCTTTGCTGCATTGCCTCTAAGGCAAGTATATCCTTCCTTAGGTAAGGAGCCCAAAACTGTATGCAGTACTCCAGGTGTGGTCTCACCAGAGCCCTGTACAATTGTAGTAAGACTTCCTTACTTTTGTATTCCAACCCCCTTACAATAAAGGCCAACATGCCATTTGCCTTCCTAATTGCTTGCTGTATCTGCAGCTAACTTTTTGTGTTTCTTGTAAAAGGACACCCAAGTCTCTCTGAACACCAACATTTAATAGTTTCTCACCATTTAAAAAAGAGATTTATGCAGGTGTTTGCCAGGTTCTCTGGCAGCTGTCATGATGTGTTCATACTGCGCTAGTCCAACATTCCAGTCCTGTTCCAAACAGGAGACAGACTTAAGGGCTGGCTCGTTGGAGACAAAGGATGTCCCTTGCAAACTTGGGTCATGACGCCTATGAGGAACCCCATCAATGAGGCATAAGAGCGATACAACAAGAGCCATATGACCACTAGGTGTGTCATTGAGCAAGCCATCGGCATGTTGCTGATGCACTTCAGGTGCCTGGATAGGTCTGGAGGTGCCCTTCAGTACTCGCCAGCAAGGGTGTCCAGAATTGTTGTTGTGTGCTGCGTCCTGCACAACACGGTGCAGCAGAATGGTTTAGAGGTGGAGTAGGATGAAGGCGCTAATCATCCTGTAATGGTGACAACATTGAAGAAGAGAAAGAGGAGGAGGAAGATGAAGAGGAGGATGAGGTGGAGGAGGAATATGAAGATGGGGCACCCATCGCCAGACCAGCAGCGCACATTGCTGCCCGGGATGCCAGGGATGCCCTCATCTCTCACAGGTTCTCTTAGTAACAGTGGCAAAAAAGAAACATTGAAATACTCAGGCCGGCTTCCACAACCACCATCACCACCACCACCAATCCGTCTCCCACCCCGACCTTTGCACAAAACAATCCTTTAACCACCCATACACCCATTGCACATCTGTCCAAAGGGTACCGTCATGTATTGGCGTTCAGCATTGAGCAGATGAAATGGCGACGTCACACTTGAGACGCAATAATGGCCAAGGCGTGGAAGTGGTGCTAATCAATACATTTTATGTACCAATATTAAAAAAAGGAAACTTCACAACATATCATTCCTTCAAACACCCTTGTGCCTAACCTTGGTGAATTACAATTTCTTGAACTTACGCTTCCTACTGTTTCTACATGGTGCAGCCCTTGTTACTTCAGCAGAGGTAGAGGCAGGTTGCTCAGATCCCTGCCCTGACTGTTGAGATGCTTTTGGCCTCTGACCTCTGGGATTTGGAGCCCGTGAGGGCCTGACCAAAGACTGCTCCACTTGCACCTGTGCAAGGGCAGACTTGACCATCGGGAGAGGAGGCAGCATTGCGGGTACTGGTTGAGTTGGGGTGTGGGGGGGGGGGGTGGCGGGCAAACGGTGAGACATGGGAATGCTTTGAGTGGAGTCCCCTTTTGCCATCATCCCTCTCACGGGCCAGCACCACATCACTCCTACCACTCCGCTGGAGAGCAGCTTGATGAAAATCTGTGACACATTGCAAGGCCACGGATAAGGCATCTGGCATCCTGTTTCAGGCGGCTGACATGCTGGCTTCCAAAGTACACATGGCCATCATCATGGCCTGCATAGACTCAATTGAGAGTTGTGCTTGAAGCTCCATGGAAGAGACCACTCTCTCCATGGCAGACTTTCTCTCAATTAATCCATTAATGTTGTGGAGTTGGACTCTTCCATCCTCTCCGCTATTGTGGACAGTTAGCCTGGCATGTTTTCCAATACCTCACGAGGGTGCAGCTATGGCTCAATCTCATTCTCATTCCCAACGATGGCCCCCGGGGTTCAGCATCTGTGTCCAGCTGAGCAGAGCTTGGAGAGGTGTGCTCCGTCTGACGCGGACTCTCCACAGCTGCCCCTGCCACCAATGTCTGCTCGTGCTCTCTTATGAATTGTGAATCACCAGGTGACAACCCAACTAACTGGCTAACAGGACCCATCGAAGTGCCAGTACCTGCACTGGTGCATGGGCTGTATGTCCTGTGTCGGTGCACCCTCGGAAGGAATGAGGTCCTCTGAGGAATCATTGTAATAAATCTCCAATGATTGTTGTTGTACGTGTGAAGGCCCTGGAAAACAAAAGAAAGCAACATGAATTAATCATGTTTCAGGTTTCTCATAGTGCAGTCGGTCATTGATGAAATAAAGTCATCATGCCTATGAAAGAAGTTTAAATTCTGTTACCAGGCATTTGCGAGTCCCCAGTCTCTCCATCTCTGATTGAGAGGGATGCAGATCTGCCATTAACCTCCATGGCCTCCTCCTCTGCACCTGTCAGCTGGACTATTTGCGGAGGGCCATTTCTAATCCTCTCACTCTCCCTTCCATTTCTCGCCCTCTTCTCCTACACGAGGCGAAAGAACAGACCTGTGAGTGACTGAGGTCACGTATTCACCCGATGGATGCAGTCCATTGGGTGAGGATGACTATCAGACAGATGGATCACATTGCATAAGGATTGGGATGAGTGGCAGCAGTGGATGGATAAATGGGGAGCTGGGTAAGTGCATAGAAAGTGAAGGATGGGAGCTGCTGAAACTTAAATGGGTATGAGGGGTGATGTGATGGAGTACGCTTGGGAAGACAGAGTGAGAGCGGGGGTGTTGTACACCACAGGATTTAGGTGAATCAGCAACTGTATTCACTTTTCCTGGCCTGGTTAGATCATTCAACCGCTTCCTGCACTCCAACCAAGACCTGGGCACCATGCTCCTGCTGCTCACCTCTTCTGTCACCTCCAGCCATGCCTCCTTGATGGCAGAACCAGGTTTCTTCCCCCCATCACTTGGATAAATTATCTTCCTCCTAGTTCTCACTGCACCCAGCAGTACTTCAAGTGAAGCATCGGTGAACCTGAGTGCTGCCTTTGCTCTCTTTGATTCCACGGCTTCACTTCCTCCTTTCTCCTCCAAAATCCATTTTTGCATTGGCCCTTTAAATAGTGGATTTCAGATCACATCATGTGAGTACACATAACGCCCGCTGCGCAGCTTGGAGACGTGAAAACCTGAAGCAAAAATTATTGGCTTCAATTAAGTTGCGATCGCAGATTCCGACGTGTTCACTTCACCTCCGGGTGAATCTCCAACCTCCCCCGCCCCCCCACCCCCACCCGCACTCTTTCTGGCTCCAGATAAAAATCATGCCCCAAGTATCCCAAATCCAAGAACAAACTCCAAATCGGAATCATCTTACTTCAGTAAACTAAAGAGAACAGAGTGACAGAGGGCTGGATTTTACTGACCCCTCCCCTACTGGGTTTGCAGTTCTAAACGGACTTCAAGGGTTAAGTTATGAGGAGAGATTACACAAATTGGGGTTGTATTCTCTAGAGTTTCGAAGGTTAAGGGGTGATCTGATCGAAGTTTATAAGATATTAAGGGGAACAGAGGGGGTGGATAGAGAGAAACTATTTCCGCTGGTTGGGGATTTTAGGAGTGGGGGCACAGTCTAAAAATTAGAGCCAGACCTTTCAGGAGCGAGATTAGAAAACATTTCTACACACAAAGGGTGGTAGAAGTTTGAAACTCTCTTCTGCAAACGGCAATTGATACTAGCTCAATTGCTAAATTTAAATCTGAGATAGATAGCTTTTTGGCAACCAAAGGTATTAAGGGATATGGGCCAAAGGCAGGTATATGGAGTTAGATGACAGATCAGCCATGATCTTATCAAATGGCGGAGCAGGCACAAGGGGCTGAATGGCCTATTCCTGTTCCTATGTTTCTATGTTCCTAAACGCCACCCCAACTCTGGCCCAGCTTCCTGTTTCAGAGGCCATTGCGTATTCATGGTGGGCTCTCCGTGGGATTTTTGCCAACAAGTGGGAGCCTGCAGGCCCCCAGGAAAATGAAGTTGGTTCGGCAGTGGGACCACTATGCAGCACCAGAAGAAGGTGCCACAGAGCCCCACTGACTGGCCCGAATCATCCATTCATGGTCTCGGCCGAGCCTGAGTCCTACAGCAGATAAGACAAGGCAGTGAGTTGGAGGGAGAGGAGGCCATTAAAGGCCCTTTCCCTCCTCTTGGTGCCAGTCCTGTCAGTACCCCAGAACTACAACCATGGAACAGGCTGGATGGGACAGAGGGTCGTTTCATGTCCCTCACTTTTCATATTTTTTTAAATTCGTTCATGGGATGTGGGCATCGCTGGCGAGGCCGGCATTTATTGCCCATCCCTAATTGCCCTTGAGAAGGTGGTGGTGAGCCGCCTTCTTGAACCGCTGCAGTCCGTGTGGTGAAGGTTCTCCCACTGTGCTGTTAGGAAGGGAGTTCCAGGATTTTGACCCAGCAACGATGAAGGAACATGTATGTTTTGTATGTTCACATGATAACCAAACTCTATCTATTGGAGACACGAGGCTCAGTTTTTGAGGGAAACAGAGACTGAGAAAATCTAACATGGACTTAAAATCAAAGTGATTGTTTTTTTCCCAGAGTGGACTTCGGGCAGGATGCACCAACCGGCTGCCCGGTAGTCCCTGTTGGAGGTCTGATCTGTTTTGAGGACTGGGCCTCATTAGAATCAGGCCAGCAAACTAAATCCAGCGCCTCGGGGCAGCCTGGGCCGTGGAAAGTGGGTTTCTATGTGGAGGGGGTCCAATCTCATGCGGAGGTGGCGGGTGGAAGGGGAGCATTCTGACTCATGCCGGTCCCACAAAAATTAAGTCAAACACTCTTTCGGCTCCTCCTTGGTCCAGCCACCAACTGATACATGGCGCACGCTCCTCGAAGCTCAGCCCAAAGTGGCTTCATGGTCCTATTAACGCCATTGGACCTTATTATAAATAATTCAAGCACCTGGGTGCCCTCTTCACCTCACTGGCCCATTTTTGCTAGAGTCCTCTGAGTAGGTTGCTCGGGCCCCTTACCTGGAGGACCCCAGGAAAATGGTAAAGCTGTCAATGGACCTGAAAGTTCTTATACTCCATTTTTAGTTCACTACCACCCCATTTATGTTGAGTTGGTGGCTTGAAAATGTAGCACAAATTAACTAACGGCAACAATCCAATAGCAATTTGTGACTATCAAGACCCTGATTCAAATCTATGCTCTAAGGATTCTTGCAGACGATACTTTGTAAAAACAAACATTAGCTTGTTTCCTTTGACAACAAATCACAAAATGGAAAACAAATGTTCTCTCAAATCATGATCTAAATTTGCAATCTTCCTCCTGTACAGGGAGAATCCATAATTTTCCTTTATTCTTTGGCAGTGAAAAAAAATTGCTACAGGCATGTCAAGTGTTCTTTTTTTACTGTTTGTTCACGGGATGTGGGCGATGTGGGCCAGGCCGTATTTACTGCCCAGCACTGGTTGACAGAAAAAGGTGGTGGTGGGCTTTCCCCTTGAACTATTGCAATCATTGTGGTGATGGTGATCCCACAATGGTGTTAGGGAGGGAATTCCAGGATGCTGACCCAGTGACAATGAAGGGACGGTGAGATATGTCCTGGTCAGAGGAAGTATTCTGTAGATTGATAACAGACAAAATAAAATTGCACCATTCCACAAATTTAATTCTCCTGTCACAGAAATTAGTTAAAATAACAAACAACTTGAAGAATGTGATGTTTTGAAAATACAGCGTTTTAAAACCAAAAACTCACTTCCGTCTGTATTCACCATATTTGTACTATGTGATTCAAACATTTTGTAATGACAGCACGGTAACTGTTTATCTGTTTGGATTTCATACGCAACTGCAATGCGGATTTACCAAGTGTGATCTTGAAAGCAGTTTCATATTTTTGTTGCAACCACTTTTGGCAAGATTTAAATTTTAATATAAATTTAATCAGCCAGTTCTTTGTGGTTTATTGATGCCTCTATTGCACCGAGACAATATTAATTGATAATGTAAAAATACAGTGCACAGTATTCTGAAACTCAGTAAGTACATACGAGGCCAGTTCTATGAATCGCACAAATAAACAGAATTCTTTATATTGTTAATCACCTCCAATGTTGTAAGACCCAATATATTCAGACTTTCTTGCATTCAGCTGGTAAGTGCATAATTAATTAATAGTTAAATTGAATCTGCCTTCAATTATTTATTTTTCCATTTTAATGAAAGCTGGCAATTACAGCTTTAACAATAACTGTGAGTGATATTACACACATGGCATTGGCATTTTGTATCTCACTGAACTGATTAAAACCTTGAGTATTTTGCTGAGCATGAGGGAAAGCTGGGTACTCACAGATTCTAATTCAAATTGCTGTATTTACCCTGCACATATGTGTGATCCCTGAGGTCCTTGAGTTTGTCATTTTGTAATAAATAATTAAATAAATAATAAAACGGCTCTACAGCAAGATGTTTAAACCAGGAGTCAAAACCAGCATTTTCCCTACATTCCGCGGGCTGGAATTCTGGGATCTCGACTCTGCCACTGGAAGTGCAGGATTCCCAGTTGTTGACTGGCAATGGCATTGGCCCCACATCCCAAATCATGTAGAGGCCCCCATCCTGACGAGGTGCTGGAAGATCAGAGCATCTAATTGGAGGAGCCAGAGGCCGGTAATGGGCCAAAAATGAACATTTTTTAAAAGTTTGGCATTTCAATTACTTTTCCTCCTTGAGATATTTGGGGCCTTTATTTTAGACCCAGTATGGAACCCATACCTTTTTTTTTTATTCGTTCACGGGATGTGGGCGTCGCTGGCAAGGCCAGCATTTATTGCCCATCCCTAATTGCCCTTGAGAAGGTGGTGGTGAGCCGCCTTCTTGAACCGCTGCAGTCCGTGTGGTGATGGTTCTCCCACAGTGCTGTTAGGAAGGGAGTTCCAGGATTTTGACCCAGCGACAATGAAGGAACGGCGATATATTTCCAAGTCGGGATGGTGTGTGACATGGAGGGGAACGTGCAGGTGGTGTTGTTCCCATGCGCCTGCTGCCCTTGTCCTTCTAGGTGGTAGAGGTCGCGGGTTTGGGAGGTGCTGTCGAAGAAGCCTTGGCGAGTTGCTGCAGTGCATCCTGTGGATGGTGCACACTGCAGCCACAGTGCGCCGGTGGTGAAGGGAGTGAATGTTTAGGGTGGTGGATGGGGTGCCAATCAAGCGGGCTGCTTTATCTTGGATGGTGTCGAGCTTCTTGAGTGTTGTTGGAGCTGCACTCATCCAGGCAAGTGGAGAGTATTCCATCACACTCCTGACTTGTGCCTTGTAGATGGTGGAAAGGCTTTGGGGAGTCAGGAGGTGAGTCACTCGCCGCAGAATACCCAGCCTCTGACCTGCTCTCGTAGCCACAGTATTTATATGGCTGGTCCAGTTCAGTTTCTGGTCAATGGTGACCCCCAGGATGTTGATGGTGGGGGATTCGGCGATGGTAATGCCGTTGAATGTCAAGGGGAGGTGGTTAGACTCTCTCTTGTTGGAGATGGTCATTGCCTGGCACTTATCTGGCCCGAATGTTACTTGCCACTTATCAGCCCAAGCCTGGATGTTGTCCAGGTCTTGCTGCATGTGGGCTCGGACTGCTTCATTATCTGAGGGGTTGCGAATGGAACTGAACACTGTGCAGTCATCAGCGAACATCCCCATTTCTGACCTTATGATGGAGGGAAGGTCATTGATGAAGCAGCTGAAGATGGTTGGGCCTAGGACACTGCCCTGAGGAACTCCTGCAGCAATGCCCTGGGGCTGAGATGCTTGGCCTCCAACAACCACTACCATCTTCCTTTGTGCTAGTTATGACTCCAGCCACTGGAGAGTTTTCCCCCTGATTCCCATTGACTTCAATTTTACTAGGGCTCCTTGGTGCCACACTCGGTCAAATGCTGCCTTGATGTCAAGGGCAGTCACTCTCACCTCACCTCTGGAATTCAGCTCTTTGGTCCATGTTTGGACCAAGGCTGTAATGAGGTCTGGAGCCGAGTGGTCCTGGCGGAACCCAACCTACAGGTGTAGGTTCTGATGGGCCTAATGAAGGTGTAATTCCAAAGGTAGCCCAGAAACACCCTTAGACAAAGTCTCTGACAGATATAAGTGGAGTGGGCAGGAGACTCACTCATGTGTTCCCCACCTGCCCCTCCCCTATGGTTAGAAATTCTTGCTCATTCGGCCCATGGACATTTATTCCATTAATGGTTTGCTACTATGGAATCAGGGTTCCCCGGTGGCTAAACTGGTTAAGACAGTTAGTAAGTGAGTCATACAGAGCAGGAAGGTCCCATATTCAATCTTGGGCGATGTTGAGTTAACTGATCTCAGTGAAGGCAGCAATTGGAGCACCAGATCTGGCTTCAAGGGCTCTGCGTTAAGGAGGGGAAAAATTAGTCATGACTCGTGCTCCTGACTGCCACTCAGCCACTGATTGTAGAAGTGCATTTGTATGGATATCAGGCAAGAACAGCATTGGGCTTTGTTATGATGCCCCAAGCAGTCAAATAGCCTATCAATACTATTGTTCGAGTGCCTATATCAATAATAACCATCTGGGTATGGTACCAAGGTCAACTGGTGCTTCTAGAACTACACCCAGCAATGATCCAACAGCTTCATGAGAGAAAGCGAGGGGAAAATGGATTACAGAAAATATTCACGTTATTTGAAATGTTGAAGTAGTTCAGATGTAATCATTGAAAATGAAGTAGATAAATTGAGCTAAGATACTGCCCAAACAGGAGTGAGCCTTGGCTTAGTGGTAGCATTCCCACCTCTGAGTCAGAAAGTAAAGGGTTTGAGCCCCGCTCCAGACAGCCTCAGTTAATGGAGACGAGAATATGGTCTCTAAATAATGGGCTGATATCCAACAGGATACTTGTACCTGAACACAGTGATTATTGGCTCAGTGGTAGTATTTCTGCTTCTGGTTTAGGTTTAGGATCAGGCAGCAAGATCCCACAAACAGCAATGATCAGATAATCTGTTTTTTTGTGATGTTGGTTAATGAATAAATATTGGCCAGGACACCGGGGAGAACTCCACTACTCTTCTTCGAATGGGATCTTTTACGTCCACCTGAGAAGGCAGATGGGGCCTTGGGTTAACATCTCATCCTAAAGGTGGCATCTCCGAAAGTGCAGTACTCCCCCAGACGGTCCCAGCAAGCGGAGACCAGACCACCAGCTCTGAATACTGGATTGACATTCAGAGGGGGTACTTGTGTCTAATGGATATGGGTGCCCCCTCCCCCATCATCAATGATAGTTGGGGGTCTTTAGCCTTGGTTGCAGCCCACCTAGGAGAAGGTCCTCTGAAGATAGCTCCTTGAAAGTGGAGTCACAGGTGGATAGGGTGGTGAAGAAGGCATTCGGCATGCTTGGTTTCATTGGTCAGATCATTGAATACAGGAGTTGGGATGTCTTGTTCAAGTTGTACAGGGCATTGGTGAGGCCACACTTGGAATACTGTGTACAGTTCTGGTCACCCTATTATAGAAAGGATATTATTAAACTAGAAAGAGTGCAGAAAAGATTTACTAGGATGCTACCGGGACTTGATGGTTTGACTTACAGGGAGAGGTTAGACAGACTGGGACTTTTTTCCCTGGAGAGTAGGAGGTTAAGGGGTGATCTTATAGAAGTCTATAAAATAATGAGGGGCATAGATAAGGTAGATAGTCAAAATCTTTTCCCAAAGGTAGGGGAGTCTATAACGAGGGGGCATAGATTTAAGGTGAGAGGGGAGAGATACAAAAGGGTCCAGAGGGGCAATTTTTTCACTCAAAGGGTGGTGAGTGTCTGGAACGAGCTGCCAGAGGCAGTAGTAGAGGCGGGTACAATTTTGTCTTTTAAAAAGCATTTGGACAGTTACATGGGTAAGATGGGTATAGAGGGATATGGGCCAAGTGCAGGAAATTGGGACTAGCTTAGTGGTATAAACTGGGTGACATGGACATGTTGGGCCGAAGGGCCTGTTTCCATGTTGTAACTTCTATGATTCTATGATTCTATGATAAAAGCTGTGAGGAAGGCAGCAGAAAACCATCTCAAATACTCTTCCCTAGTAAGTGGCTCAAGAATCTCATATGTGAGACTTGAGTTAGGACCTGCCCTGGGGCAGAACATAATGGACAGGCAGATGGAGTGCCCTGAAAAGGTCTGCGGAAACTGGTCACAATTGTTTCTTTAGGTTTCAGCTTGGAATTTGCTTGGAAAAAATGGGTAATTACAAAGCCAAGTCCAGAGGTCCCCTTTGGGTGTCCAACCTATGGCTCCAGAACCATATGAAGCCCCCAGCCCTGGCATTCTAGCCCTCAAAGCTTAGGTCACCCAACAGTGCTTCCTCTTGTATTTCTTATTCGCTGGTTTGTCCCGTTTGAACCTTGTGGGCCTGAAGGTTTGAAAGGGCTATTTGTGGTGCTGTTACTTCGTTGGTGTGGGAAAACCTAAATCAAAACACCAAGATCTGTTAGGATCGACAAGTTGAGAGATATGCAAACTAATGGGGATCGTGGAATTAAGCTTTATGGGCCGATTTTCCTGTTTGTAGCACCCTGTGTTCGCCAGTTCCTGTAATGTTAGGAACATGAAAAGGTCTTTGTCGATTTTGTGCAAGATGTCGCTGGAGGCAGGAAGCTCCCACCTAAAGCATATGAAATGATTTAAATCCCATGTGACTGACACGGAATTGACATTGCAATGCCTTTGGTGTCATTTTCTGGGGCTGCCGCTGGACCACACATGAAAACTGGGCATTAGAAGTTATGGGGCCTTCCTTGTCAGTCATGGCTCACTTTCGCCTTTGAGTCAGAAGGTTCAAGTCTCACTCTAGAGACTTGTGCACAAAATCTAGGCTGACATTCCACTGCAGTACTGAGGGAGTGCTGCATTGTCGGAGATGCTACCTTTCGGATGAGATGTTAACCCAAGGTCCCATCTACCTTCTCAGGTGGACGTAAAAGATCCCATTTGAAGAAGAGCAGGGGAGTTCTCCCCAGTGTCCTGGCCAATATTTATTCGTTAACAAACATCACAAAAAACAGATAGATATCTGATCATTATCACATTGCTGTTTGTGGGATCTTGCTGTGTGCAAATTGTCTACTGCGTTTCCTACATCACAACAGTAGCTACATTTCAAAATTACTTCATTGGCTGTAAAATGGTTTGGGAGATCCTGAAGTCGTAAATGCAAGCCTTTCGTTCTATCTTTACAGCAGCGTACGACATCCCACGTTTTATTTTGAGTTTGAGTGAGTGCCAATTCTGGGGAAGTAGTCTTGCCCAGTACTCACCCAATACTTGCAAATTAGCCAAACCCAGAAAAGCAGCCGGGTTCAGTGGAGGCAAAGTGAACAATGTGCGAACATCACACCATCTGACTTACAACGAGTTTGGGGGAAGAAGCAGGGAGGAAAGTCAAGTCCAATACATAGGGCAAGAGGCTGTATGATATGCACCAAGGCACCTGTAAAACTTGGACACCTGTGCCCTTTGCCACCAGGGGATACTGAAAATGCAAAAGCAGAACCGGGTTAAAAAAAAGAAGGGTGCATCTAGTATTGCCAATGGCTGTTTCTGTTATTGACAATGTATTAGCATAAGCAGTTTCTGCTATTGTCATCGCATAGCCGATAATGGTTTCTGACCCTAGCACCAACCCATAGCCCTAATACTAACCACTAACCCTAAACCTTAACCCCAACCCCTAAACCTAACCAGTAACTCCTAACCACCAGCCCTTAACCCCAAACCAATAACACCAACACTAAATCAAAAGCAAAATACTGCGGATGCTGGAAATCTGAAATATAAACAGAAAATGCTGGAAAAGCTCAGCAAGTCAGGCAGCATCTGTGGAGAAAGAACCAGAGATAATGTTTCAGGTCGAAGATCTTCCGTGATGAAAGGTCTTCGACCTGAAATGTTAACTCTGTTTATTTCTCCACAGATGCTGCCTCACTTGCTGAGCTTTTCCAGCATTTTCTGTTTTTATTAACCCCAACACTAAACCCTAAGGACTGATCCTAACGACAACTATCAGCCCTAACCCTGACTACTAACACTAATCCCAAACCCCAAACCCTAACCGCTAAAGCTAGCTCCTAATCTGCAACGTAAACACTAACTCAATCGTGTGATGCAGGGCTCACCGCAGTGTCAGTAGTCACTGTGACATTACTGGTGATGCAGGTTGACCGCAATATCAATAGCCACCCTGCTCTTTAAATCCTGGGGCATCTTTATGACACATACCAGCAACTGATCAATAATTTTTGAATAACACATGAACAGGAACATTTGTTTTGCTGACGAAGGCAAAGGGGGAATCCTTGTACTGTGACTGATAGCAGATTTTCCCGTTACTGTCACTGCAAAAAGGTTGTTAATCCTTCAAAAATAAATGCCGCGTGATACAAGTCTGAGTGGTTATAAAATAGCAAGTTTTAATAGATTGACTCACAACAGTATTATAGTTATATCACAACTGTCTTCAGATTACATTAAATGACAAGCAATCAATTCAACCTGGTTTTTCCTGCAAATTCAGGATGATCAGACCTGACCTCCGTGGACTGCCTGTGATAATGGACTTCTGGCCATTCCCTCTTGAGAGATTTAACTTTTGTGGGGGAGCATGCTCTATCTTTATACTATTCGGCTGCGTTATTCTGCACGTAAGCATCTCTACATTATTGAGTAGAATGGGCCTATATTCTCTGGAGTTTAGAAGAATGACAGGTGATCTCATTGAAATTTATAAAATTCTTAGAGAGCTTGACAGGGTAGGCTGGAGAGTCTAGAACTAGGGGTCATAGTCTCAAGATAAGGGGTCGGCCATTTAGGACCATGATAAGGAAAAATTTCTTCGCTCAAAGGGTTGTGAATCTTTGGAATTCTCTACCTCAGAGGGCTGTGGATGCTCAGTCGTTGAGTATATTCAAGACTGAGATCAATAGATTTTTGGACTCTAAGGGAATCAAGGGATGTGGGGATAGTGCGGGAAAGTGGAGTAGAGCTAGAAGATCAGCCATGATCTTATTGAATAGTGGAGCAGGCTCGAGGGGCTGTATGGCCTGCTCCTGCTCCTAATACTTATGTTCTTATGTTCTTATGTCCTTATCTCCTGGTTGTAAAAAATCCCACTGTGCTGATTCTGTGAAACACAACCAAGGATGACCATACTATATTAGCGTGGCTACCTTGTCCCTTATCTCTGCTACATAAACAGTTTGTTCTATGTCGGCCTTGCATAGCTTCAGGGATGTTTACTGTTTTATGCAGCCTTTCATTGTTATCAGTCTTGGTATGTGGTTTCTCAGCAACTATCTGGTACGAACTGTCTCATGACCTTCGGTTATTTTTCGCCATTCTAATGTCTCAGCATTCAATAACCTCTTGCGTTTCTGTAAGTTATCTTTCTCACAGAGATGCTGAACTTTGCCCCCCCACCTTTAACATCCCCCCTCTTGCTAAGATGCTTGGCGCTATATGAGCCGATATTGTCTATGCTTGTTGCAAACCATATTCTGACATCTCCCTCCTCTTGAACCTGAGTGAAACCACTTATGTTGAATTTTCACTTTATTCATCAACAATCTTCTTGGTCTTGCCTAAAGTCATCTTGAGTTTACATTTTATCAACATTATGTTTACATAAGCACACATATAACCACACAATGCCCCCCACCCGTCTTTTACTTTGAAAATTGAGCCCCATATATCCAGTAAGATTCAATCCTGCAACAACAACTGCTCTGTTTAAAGAGTAGTTCCAATGGCTCACCAAGCCATAGGCCTCTGTAATCATGTTCTTCATCCTGGACTCCGTTTCCAACTAATGGCAACATACATTTGTATCTTTCATGTCTACTGTAGCCATTCTTGGGCTTTCATGTTATCTTATCAAAAGTTCGAAGGGTGTCTGGAGGTCTTTGCTTATCTCCCCCTGCATGGTCCCGATGTCTTGGGTGGCCAGGCTATCAAATGCAGTTTTCTCTTTGTTCAGTACAGGCAAGGACACAAGTATCTCCAAGAGAAAGAGGTGAGCACAGTATAAAAGGAGAGACCAGAGTGGGAGGAGAGTCTGAGAGGTGAACGCAGTGTAAATCTAAGGCAAGTCATGGCAGCAGAGCTCGCACCCGTGATATGCTCCTCCTGCACTATGTGGGAAGTCATGGACGCTATCAGTGTCCCTGGCGACCATGTGTGCAGGAAGTGTGTCCAGCTGCAGCTACTGGCTAACCGCATTTCGGAGCTGGAGCTGCGGGTGGATTCGCTGTGGAGCATCCACGATGCTGAGACTATCGTGGATAGCACGTTCAGTGAGGTGGTCACACCGCAGGTAAAGAATACGCAGGCAGAAAGGAAATGGGTGACCGCCAGGCAGAGTAAAAGGACTAGGCAGGTAGAGCAGGAGTCCCCTGGGGCCATCTCCCTCTCAAACAGATATACCACTTTGGATACTGTTGGGGGAGATGGCTTATCAGGGGAAAGCAGCAAGAGCCAAGTTTGTGGCACCACGGGTGGCTCTGCTGCACAGGAGGGGAGGAAGAAGAATAGCAGGGAAAGTGTGATAGGGGATTCAATTGTAAGGGGAACAGATAGGTGTTTCTGTGGCCGCAAACGTGACTCCAGGATGGTATGTTGCCTCCTGGTGCTAGGGTCAAGGATGTTGCGGAGCGGCTGCAGGACATTCTGGAGGGGGAGGGTGAACAGCCAGTAGTCGTGGTCCATATCGGTACCAACGACATAGGTAAAAAAAAAGGGATGAGGTCCTGCAAGGATGAGGAGTTAGGAGATAAATTAAAAAGCAGGACTTCAAAAAGGTAGTGATCTCAGGATTATTACCAGTGCCACGTGCTAGTGAGTATAGGAACAGGAGAATAGACAGGATGAATGCATGGCTGCAGGGATGGTGTAGGAGGGAGGGATTTAGATTCCTGGGACATTGGGACTGGTTCTGGGGAAGGTGGGACCTGTACAAACGGGACGGGTTAGACCCAAGCAGACCGGGATCAATGTCCTCGTGGGGGTGTTTGCTAGTGCTGTTGGGGAAGGTTTAAACTAGAGTGGCAGGGGGATGGGAACCTGAGTGGGGAGTCAGAAGGGAGTAAAGTTGAGAGCAGCAAGAGAGGGGAAGACCCAGGGGAAATCTACAATACAAATAGTACAAACAGTTGTTCAAGAACAAGTGAAAGGGAAAAGCGTAGAGCAGCAGATAGAAAGTGTACTTTAGACACTACAGATAAAGTGAAAACTAGAAGGCGTAAGGCGATTAACCCAGCATCAAAGCTGAAGGTCAGGCTAGGGTATGTGGCCCAACTAAGAGTTCTATATGCAAATGCACGGAGTATAAGGAATAAATTAAATGAACTACAGGTTCAAATTCAAATTGGAGGGTATGACATGATAGCTATTACTGAGACATGGCTGCAGGATGGTCAGGATTGGGAACTAAATATAAGGTTATAAGGTCTACAGCAGAGATAGGGAAAATGGAAGTGGGGGAGGAGTAGCCTTAAGGATTAGAGATGAAATCACTTCAATGATAAGGAGGATATAACGAGCAGTAAGCAGCCAACAGAGACCTTATGGGTTGAATTGAGAAATAGGAAAGGATCTAAGACTATAGTGGGAATTGTGTATAGGACCCCTGGCAGCAGCTCTGAAGTACTGGATTGTATAAATGCAGAGATTAGACAAGCGTGTAAGAAAGGCATAGTGGTCTTAATGGGGGACTTTAACCTTCACATAGATTGGGAAATGCAGACTAGCAACTGTCAGAAAGGTAGTGAATTTCTTGAGTGTGTCCGGGATAGTTTTCTACAGCAGTATGTCCTAGAGGCAACAAGGGGGCAAGCCATACTAGATTTAGTAATAAGTAATGAACCAGATTTAGTTAACAGCTTAACTGTGCGTGAACATCTATCTAATAGCGATCATAACATGATCAAGTTCAATGTAGTGTTTGAAAGGGGAAAAAAGCGAATCAGCTGCTAAGGTTCTAGACTTGGGTAAGGCCGACTTCAATGGGATGAGACAGAGACTGTTCACAGTAAACTGGGCAAATCTGTTAATGGGTAAAACGACTGATGATCAGTGGGAAATGTTTAAAGAAACATTTAACGTGATACAGAATCGGTTTATACCCCTGAGGGGCAAGAACTCTACTTGCCAAAAAAAAACAGCCATGGACAATTAAAGAGGTAAAGGACAGTATAAAACATAAGGAAAGGGCATACAAAAAGGCAAAAAATGGCACAGATCCTGGCGAATGGGAAAGATAAAGATCAACAAAGGGTCACAAAACAGATAGTAAGAGCTACAAAAAAAGAGTATGAAAAGAAACTTGCAAGGGATATTAAAACCAAAAGGAAGAACTTTTATAGTTACATTAGGAAAAAGAGGGTGGTCAGGAGCAGTGTTGGCCCCTTAAAAACTGAAAGTGGGGATATTGTCATTGACAATGGGGAAATGGCGGACATGTTGAACAGTTACTTTGCGTCAGTATTTACAGTCGAAAAAGAGGATAGCATGCCGGAAATCCCAAGAAAACTAATATTGAATCAGGGACAGGGACGTGATAAAATTAACATAAGTAAAGCAACAGTAATGAAGAAAATAATAGCACTAAAGAGTGACAAATCCCCAGGACCAGATGGTTTCCATCCCAGGGTTTTAAAGGAAGTAGGTGAGCAGATTGCAGATGCCCTAACTATAATCTTTCAAAGTTCTCTAGATTCAGGAACTGTCCCTCTGGATTGGAAAATTGCACACTCTGCTTTTTAAGAAAGGAAAGAGAGGGAAACCAGGGAATTATAGACCAGTTAGCCTAACATCTGTTGTGGGGAAAATGCTGGAATCTATAATTAAGGATAGGGTGACTGAACACCGAGAATTTTCAGTTAATCAGAGAGAGCCAGCATGGATTTGTGAAAGGTAGGTTGTGCCTGACAAAACTGATTGAATTTTTTGAAGAGGTGACTAAAGTAGTGGACAGGGGAATGTCAATGGATGTTATTTATATGGACTTCCAGAAGGCATTTGATAAGGTCCCACATAAGAGATTGTTAGCTAAGATAGAAGCCCATGGAATAGAGGGAAAAGTACGGACTTGGTTAGGAAGTTGGCTGAGCGAAAGGCGACAGAGAGTAGGGATAATGGGTAGGTACTCACATTGGCAGGATGTGACTAGTGGAGTCCCGCAGGGATCTGTCTCGGGGGCCTCAATTATTCACAATATTTATTAACGACTTAGATGAAGGCATTGAAAGTCTCATATCTAAGTTTGCTGATGACACAGAGATTGGTGGCATTGTAAGCAGTGTAGCTGAAAACATAAAATTACAAAGCGATATTGATAGATTAAGTGAATGGGCAAAACTGTGGCAAATGGAATTCAATGTGGACAAATGTGAGGTCATCCACTTTGGATCAAAAAAGGATAGAACAGGGTACTTTCTAAATGGTAAAAAGTTAAAAACAGTGGATGTCCAAAGGGACTTAGGGGTTCAGGTACATAGATCATTGAAGTGTCATGAACAGGTGCAGAAAATAATCAAGAAGGCTAATGGAATGCTGGCCTTTATATCTAGAGGACTAGAGTACAAGGGGGCAGAAATTATGCTGCAGCTATACAAAACCCTGGTTAGACCGCACCTGGAGTACTGTGAGCAGTTCTGGGCACCGCACCTTCGGAAGGACATATTGGCCTTGGAGGGAGTGCAGCGTAGGTTTACTAGAATGATACCCGGCCTTCAAGGGTTAAGTTACGAGGAGAGATTACACAAATTGGGGTTGTATTCTCTGGAGTTTCGAAGGTTAAGGGGTGATCTGATCGAAGTTTATGAGATATTAAGGGGAACAGATAGCGTGGATGGAGAGAAACTATTTCCACTGGTTGGGGATTCTAGGAGTAGGGGGCACAGTCTAAAAATTAGAGCCAGACCTTTCAGGAGCGAAATTAGAAAACATTTCTGCACACAAAGGGTGGTAGAAGTTTGGAACTCTCTTCCGCAAACGGCAATTGATACTAGCTCGATTGCTAAATTTAAATCTGAGATAGATAGCTTTTTGGCAACCAAAGGTATTAAGGGATATGGGCCAAAGGCAGGTATATGAAGTTAGATCACAGATCAGCCATGATCTTATCAAATGGCGGAGCAGGCACGAGGGGCTGAATGGCCTACTCCTGTTCCTATGTTCCTATGTTCCGAATTTATTATTCTCAACTACACTTTCATGACTTTCACTAGATTATACATTTATACCAGGTTGATATTGTTTGGTAAATCATGCCCAGGTGATTTATTTCCGCATAATCACCCACAGCAATGACTTTTGAAAAATTCCCATTTGGCGGTGTAATTTCCCTGTTTCTATCTTATATTCTCAACCACTTCCTCTCATTCAATTTTACACATCCCACTATATTACCATTTCATCATGTTCATGAGTCCTGGAGGAACGTTACTGACCAATTCAATATTTACAGTCTGGTCCAATATCTTAACACATTTTTTTGTTTATTTTACTTAAATTCTTCTTGGACCGCTTTTCATTATCCCAATTCGAGAGCAGTGTTCAAAAGCAAAATACTGCGGATGCTGGAGATCTGAATAAAAACAGAAAATGCTGAAAATACTCAGCAAGTCAGGCAGCATCTGTGGAGAAAGAAACAGAATTAACGTTTACTCTATTTCTTTCTCCACAGATGCTGCCTGACTTGTTGAGTATTTCCAGCATTTTCTGTTTTTATTTCAAGAGCAGTATCGTTGAACTGACCGGACTTGTCAATGTACAATTTTATTTCCCCCCAAAATACTTTTTTCCTTGATACACAGCATTGGACAGGAACCATTTAGACTGGATTCCTTTTATCTTAAATTATAATTTGATTATCCCCTTAAACTACAGGTAAATTTTCCTTTCTTGAGTACATGAATAGCAACTCACATCAATTTACCTCATCAATTCCAATTTCAGAAACAAATTATGTCCAGGCTTTGTAGTTTTACTGTAGAGACAAAAGTGTTTGCAGTTATTTTTGGATGTATCTCCCCCCTCCCCCTCTCCCCTCTTCCTCCCTTCCCCCTCCTCCCCATCTCATCCCCCCTCTCCCCCCCTCCTCATCCCCCCCTCTCCCCCCCCCATGCTGTGACATTTGATATCTGCAGACAAGGTCTTAAATTCTTAACACCACTGGATCGTCTCCTGTACCGACACTTCTCCAGCAAAGGTTGCTCCCTAACATTGTGAAGCCACTTTTATGTCAAAGAACTACTCTTGGTAATCCTACACCATCATGTGGTCCTGAAAACCATGGTACCCTGTTTAAAAAGGGACACAGAAAATCCATGTGGCTCTCCTTGAGAGCTCAAGGGGTTAATTTGTCAATTCATGATTTCATTCTGTCACCGTGGAGAAATATCCAATTAAATTACGCCAATTATTTTAAATAAATGCAAAGGTTGTTGCTTGGTGAATTAAAAACAGATGTCGGTGTCCTTGGAAAGGGTTAACTTCTTTGCAGAAACAAAACAATGGTGCCAGCTAGATTAGACTCATGCAGCGTACATCAGCGCACGTCAACATAGCTTTCATGTAAAATGTGCTTGAGCAAATGTTGCAGATGAATTTCCAATTGTTGTTAAAGCATTTAACATTTATTGAAGATAATTCTTAGTCAAGCAGTCATTGGACCCAGCTCTCTCCCCCCTGATATCCGCTGGACGTATGAGTCCATCGGACAATCATTTTTCTGAGTTCTGTGGGGATGATAATTCTGTTCTGATAACGTCCCAATTTATCGGCGTCTAGGGTGATGTCCTCCCAATTTTTAGGACATCCTTGAGACCATGGGCCTGTGCCCTGTTCGACAACTGCAGCTGTTGGATCCAGGGATCCTTGTTTTGCAAATCTATCAAATTTAACTGTTCACAAACCACTTGGACAGGAGCTATCTGAGATCACTCGTTAATGGACCGTTCGCCACTATGCTGGAAAGTTTTAGCCAATAAATCAGCTTTCCTGCCACCCATGGCGTGTTTTTAGAATGTGCCTTTACTTTTACAATAGCTACCAAATGTGTTCGATTTCGGGACCGTTCCAAAGTTTTTTGTAAGAGGTCAGCGACGGGTAATGGCTTTCCATCCACTGAGATGAACCCTTGTTTCTCCCAGATAGGTAAATAATGGTTAACTGCCATGAGCCATTCTGGTTTCTGGACGAGCTAAATTGGGGAGTTACAAGTGTTTGCTGTCTTTCTCAGCTCTCCCTGTTTGACCAGTGACTCCACTCCCCTCACTATCGGCACCTCCGCTTCCTTTGGGAAAGGGTATTGTCGGCTGGTCAGGGAGGGTCAGATCCCTCAATCTGTACAACTCGCTCTATTTTGCTGCACTCATTCTTGTGTTGTGCCCAACAGGGGCTGGTCTTTAGCAATTGATCAAATTCTCTCCGTTCGTGTCGGAGGCATACTGCTAGGTCATATTGACCCTGTATCCCTATTGACCAAATTCATGTTGTCCGGAAAGTCTGCGAGCATTTGCCACAAACACCTATTTATCATATCCGTTACCACAATGTTCTTTCCCATCCAATCTACTTCTAAGATACCATCCTCCGTCTTCTGTCATTTTCTTTGAGTCCACACGGTCGTGTGGCAAGTGTGCATCCCCCACTGTGACTTCCGTCTCTGCCATCTCCCCTGTATCTCCTCCTCCTCCAAAGTCCTCTAGCTCTATTGTGCCTTGAAGTTCAAATTGTTGGTTAAGTGCGCCCATAACATGGTATGTGATGCGCCAGTATCTACTAGCTTTGGTGTGGGGTCGTCCGTAAGGGTCCCAGTGCAACGCACACGAAGCTCCCATGGCCGGGGAGGCCTCATACCATCAATTCTTCTATCCCTGACTTTGATGGGGTGGTGCTAAGCTGTCTATGGTCCTAATGTGGAGATGCCGGTGATGGACTGGGGTTGACAATTGTAAACAATTTTACAACACCAAGTTATAGTCCAGCAATTTTATTTTAAATTCACAAGCTTTCGGAGATTTTCTCCTTCCTCAGGCAAATGTTTCAAGATCTCCTTGAAGCCTACGCATTTATACATATTGAACAATAATACATGGTGTTTACAGACTGCCCCTGCAACTGCCCGTTGCCAAGGCAATCACCGTGTTCAGACAGAGAGGTGTTACCTGCAGAACCTCCGAATACACATTCAACAAAAAAACAAACAGGGAAAAAAAACAGAGAAAAAAAAAACACAGAGAGAGGCAGAAACATCCGGAAGGCAGAGAGAGCCAGCAAATGACCCATTATATTAAAAACAGATAACATTTGTTCGCTGGTGGGGTAACGTGTAGCGTGACATGAACCCAAGATCCCGGTTGAGGCCGTCCTCATGGGTGCGGAACTTGGCTATCAATTTCTGCTCGACGATTTTGCGTTGTCGTGTGTCTCGAAGGCCGCCTTGGAGTACGCTTACCCGAAGGTCGGTGGATGAATGTCCATGACTGCTGAAGTGTTCCCCGACTGGGAGGGAACCCTCCTGTTTGGCGATTGTTGCGCGGTGTCCGTTCATCCGTTGTCGCAGCGTCTGCATGGTCTCGCCAATGTACCATGCTCTGGGGCATCCTTTCCTGCAACGTATGAGGTAGACAACGTTGGCTGAGTCACAGGAGTATGAACCATGCACCTGGTGGGTGGTGTCATCTCGTGTGATGGTGGTATCTGTGTCGATGATCTGGCATGTCTTGCAGAGGTTACCGTGGCAGGGTTGTGTGGCGTCGTGGACGCTGTTCTCTTGAAAGCTAGGTAGTTTGCTGTGAACGATGGTCTGTTTGAGGTTGGGTGGCTGTTTAAAGGCGAGTAGTGGAGGTGTGGGGATGGCCATAGCGAGGTGTTTGTCCTCATTGATGACATGTTGAAGGCTGCGGAGAACATGGCGTAGTTTCTCCGCTCCGGGGAAGTACTGGACGACAAAGGGTACTCTGTTGGTTGCGTCCCGTGTTAGTCTCCTGAGGAGGTCTATGCGATTTTTTGCTGTGGCCCGTCGGAACTGTCGATCGATGAGTCGAGCGTCATATCCCGTTCTTACTAGGGCGTCTTTCAGCGTCTGTAGGTGTCCATCGCGTTCCTCCTCGTCTGAGCAGACCCTGTGTATTCGCAGGGCCTGTCCATAGGGGATGGCCTCTTTGACGTGGTTAGGGTGGAAGCTGGAAAAGTGGAGCATCGTGAGGTTGTCCGTGGGCTTGCGGTAGAGTGAGGTGCTGAGGTGCCCGTCTTTGATGGAGATTCGTGTGTCCAAGAAAGAAACTGATTCTGAGGAGTAGTCCATGGTGAGCTTGATGGTGGGATGGAACTTGTTGATGTTATCGTGTAGTCTCTTTAGTGATTCCTTGCCGTGGGTCCATAGAAAGAAAATGTCGTCGATGTATCTGGTGTATAGTGTTGGTTGGAGGTCTTGTGCAGTGAAGAAGTCCTGCTCGAACTTGTGCATGAAAATGTTGGCGTATTGGGGTGCGAATTTGGTCCCCATGGCTGTTCCGTGTGTTTGGGTAAAGAACTGGTTATCGAAGGTGAAGACATTGTGATCCAGGATGAAGCGGATGAGTTGTAGGATGGCTTCCGGAGATTGGCTGTTGTTGGTGTTGAGTATTGATGCTGTCGCAGCGATGCCGTCATCGTGGGGGATACTGGTGTATAGTGCCGAGACGTCCATCGTGGTGAGAAGTGTTCCTGGTTCAACTGGTCCGTGGGTACTGAGTTTTTGTAGGTCCTAGACTGGGTTGGTGGGGGAGGTGGGGGGGAGGATTGGAGAAATGCTGGGGAAGGGTAGGATCGGAGTGTTCAAGAATTCTATCTCCTGTCTCAGAGTGTCTATCTTGGATTTTAATCTTTCCTCCAGCTCTTGTGTTTTCTTTTGACAGTGGGTATGATCCACTCCTGCTACACGACACTGGTCATCCTGCTTTTGACTTCGGACTCCTTGTAGGGAACTACTTAACACATCTACCTTTTCTCACATTTTATCCTGTCCTTTTTGTTGTAGTTCAGCATTACATGCTACTCATTTTCTGGTTGTATTTGCACCTTCGGTTTGGCTGACGCAGCCAAAGTCACATTGTAAGTTGTATGAGCTAATTGATTCTCTACCTCTAATTTTTGTTCCATCAACTTTTTGTTGAGGTTGCCCTTGGTTTCTACTTGTTTCTTAAGTTTTATAATTTGCTTTCCGTGTCATAACATGCATATAGCTTTTCACTTTTCCTTTCTCACATGCTTTTCTTTTGTTAGTATCTTAACCAACTCTCCTGGCTGATCTAGGTTTTCTGCATTTTCTATCAAGGAGATTTATTAACTCTTAAATGGACACGACATTTCCCAATTCTTATCATAGAGATATGGCCCCAATATTACCAGGGAGGTGGGTTGGCAGCGGCGAGGTGACTGGGCGAGTGGGTAACCCGCCCAGTGAAATCCGTCCGTTCCCCACGCGATCGCCGGTAAATTGAAGCCACTTAACGTGGCTTCCGGGTTTCCCATCGGAAACCTGCGCAGCGGGCGGACTGCACACCCGGATCACAGGCTGTCAGCTGGAGGAGCTCTATTTAAAGGGGCAGTCCTCCAATGACTGATCCTGCAGCAAAGAACCACACAGGACCATGGAGCAGCACAGGGGAAAGGCTGCCCCCAGGTTTAATGATGCCTCACTCCAGGTCTTACTGGATGGGATGAGGAGGAAGAGGGAGATCTTCTACCCGGCGGGCGGGAGGAAGTGGCCTGCCTCTGCCACCAAGAAGGCCTGGCTCAAAGTGGCAGAGGAGGTCACCAGCAGCAGCGTCTCCCACACCTGGATACAGTACAGGAAGCGTTTCAATGACCTAACTAGGTCAGCCAAAGTGAGTACACTTACTCATTCTCCTGCACTCCATCTTCCACATCACCGCTCCCACCCCACAACTCATTCTGCACTGCCAACACTACTCTGTCACATCACTCCTCACAACCACTCAAACCTCATCCTCAACTTACCTGCACTTACTCACCTCCCCAGTACTCATCCCGCCACTACCACTCAACCCAATCCTCATACAATGTCATGGCTCGGTCTCATACTCACCGTCTGATGCATCTCTTTCACGGTCAGCCTCACCCAAACCAATGCATTCAGCAGTTGGCCACGTCACCCTCCCTCACTCACGCCTCTCTACTTTCTCCCCTTAAGGAGAAGAGAGCCCAGAATGCACGGGAGAGGGCGAAGACCAGAGGGGGGCCGCAACATCAGGTCATCCTCATGGACGCGGAGCAGGTGGCTCTTGAATTGAGCCGCACCCTCGAGTGCGTGAACTTCGGGGATGCAGAGACTGGTACCCAACAAATGGCTGGTGACAGAACTTTAACATTCAGTACTCACAATAGCAGGTGATGTTAAGATGCCTTGCCATCTTCAGCACCTCGACATCTGTCATCATACTTAATATTGCCTTCTGTTCTCTTACAGGGCCTTCAGCGACTGCTGTGATGGCGGAGGGCGATTCCTCCGAGGACCTGCCGGCCTCTGAGGGGGCACCGTCACATCTGAGCGAGCCATCCACCAGCGCAGATACACAGACCTCAGTGCGTCCCCGTCCTCAGTTAGTTGGGATTGGACATGGTGAGTCATCGCACACATGTGAGCACGAGTGGACACTGGTGGCAGGGGCAGCTGTGGAGAGTCTGCGTCAGTGGGAGCATTCTTCTCCAGGCTCTGCTCAGCTGGACACAGATGCTGAACCCTGGGGGCCATCCTTTAAAAGCAGAATGATCGAGGGGCGGCAGCACTTTTGCGAGGTGCTGGAACAGGTGCCACGCGCACTCTCCACAATTGTGCAGGGGATGGAGGAGTCCAACTCCTGCATGAGTGGAATGGTGGCACAGTTACAGGAAGGAATCTCTGAGATACTGTCACAGGGACGTGAGGGCATCTCTGAGATAGTGTCATGGGTAAGTGCGGGAATGTCTGCGATGGAGGGAAGGCTGGCCTCCATCGAGCTTCAAGCACGGCTCACCAATGAGTCCATTGAGGCCCTGACAACGGCCCTTCGGACTCAGGGTGAGCAACTTTCTGCCACCTTAAACAGGCAGGCAGATACACTAGTGCTGGCCATACAAGGCTTCACACATGTCCTCCAAACTGTTGTCCAGCAGTGTGGTGGAAGTGATGTGGGCCTGGCCCAGGAGAGGGATGATGACGAAAGGGGACATGGAAGTGGGGACACCACTCAAAGCGCTCCCACACCTCACCCATTGCCCCCCTCTCAACCAGTACCCGCAATGCTGCCTCCTCTCCAGGTGATCATGTCTACCCCTGCACAGGTGCAGGTGGAGCAGTCTTTGGAGGGGCCCTCACGGGCACCGATACCGAGAGGGCGTCGGCCCAAAGCATCTCATCGGTCAGGGCATGAACAAGAGCAACCTACCACTACCTCTGCTGCAGCCACAGGGGAAGCACCACGTGGGAGTAGTCGGAAGCGTAAGGCAAACGTTTTGTGAGCACAAAGGTAATGCACAAGGGTGTTTGATGGTTTGTCATGTTTTTTTATTTATATTTGATTTTTGTTCAACTCACATTAAATATTATTATTGTCACCACTACTGCCACGTCTTGGCCATTCTTGACTGGCTTGTGCAATATGTCCCTTTCATGAGGTTCACCATTAAAACCCACACTTGATGCCACTCATTGAGTCACTCTACAGCGGGTGTATGTGTAGTTGCACGACTATTTTGTGCAGGGGCGGGGGAGGGGCTGGTGTGGCCGCTCCTGAGTCCAGGTGGTGAGGACTGGACTCTTCACACTGTCTGATGTTAGGAGAACCGTTCATATATCAGTGACTCCCTGGCCTCACGAGCAGCCAGGTGAGCCACTGTTCTGCCCATGGGTTGCTCCTGCTCCTCCATTTCCTCCTCCTCCTCTTCAATGTGGGTGGCAGATGTGGATGGGGCTTCCTCCAGCGGCACCCCTCTCTGTTGAACCATGTTGTGCAGGACACAACAGACGACTACAATGTGTCCCACTCTATCTGGTGCATATTGAAGCGCTCCCCCAGGACGATCAAGGCACCTGAAGCGCATCTTGAGCAGCCCTATAGCATGCTCAATTGTGGACCTGGTAGCGATGTGGCTGTCATTATATCGACGCTGTGGCTCGGCGGTGGATTTCCTCAGAGGTGTCATGAGCCACATGTGCAGGGGGTATCCCTTGTCCCCGAGGAGCCAGCCCTTATGGGTGTTCGGTGCCTGGAAGAGGGGCGGGATGTTGGACTCCCGGAGGATGAAGGAATCGTGGCAGCTGCCAGGGTATCTGGCGCACACGTGAAGGAATCTCTTGCGGTGGTCACAGATGAGCTGAGTGTTGATGGAGTGATAGCCCTTCCTATTGATGAACAGTCCTGGCTCGTGTGGAGGTGCTCGTATTGCTATATGGGTGCAATCGATTACACCCTGCACCCGTGGGAAGCCAGCCACAGCGTGGAATCCCACTGCCCTCTCCGTCTGGCTGAGGTCATTCATGGGGAAGTTGAAGTTGTGCGAGGCTCTGCAAAACAAGCTGTCGGTGACCTGCCTTATGCACGTGTGTGCAGACGACTGAGAGACCCCGGCGATGTCCCCGGTGGCACCCTGGAACAATCCGGAGGCGAAGAAGTTGAGGGCAGTGGTGACTTTGACAGTGACAGGTAAGAAGATGCTGCTCGGGCAGCAGAGAGCAGCTCGGCATGAAGGAGGCTGCAGGTGTCTGCGACTACCTGGCAACTGAGTCTGAGCCTCCGTACGCACTGCTCCTCAGAGAGGTCCAGGAAGCTGAGCCTCGGTCTGCAGACCCTGTGGTGAGGGTAGTGCCTCCTGCGACATTGCTCTCTCTGTTGTTGCCCTCCATGCTGTTGTGCAGGTGCCTGTGGCGCAGCACTGTGTTGTGGAGCTCCACATGGTGGAGGTGGTTGGCATGTCTGGTGAGGCTGGTGATGTTGCTCGTCCTCGGATGAAGTGATGAATGCAGCCATGGCGCCCCCCATCCTGATGGTGTGAGTTTGAGGGGTCTGCAAAGTAGGTAAATGTGTTCGCACAGCAGAGTTTAGGGTATAAATTAATAACTTTGAGTGGAAAGACAAAGGTGTTGCAGCCAAAACTTTGTCTGAAGTGACAGAGTGCCCTGCTGCAATAAATGAGGTATTCTCTCCAACAGTCAAAAAATCCTCTGCATCTCCCACTGGCTGCTGACTGAAACACGTCTGCTCCAACAGAGAGTGTTTCCCACAGCACGGGAAACACACTGAGGATCCTTCAAAATTTGCACCCCTGCCAAAATCTCCACTCAATGAGTCTGTCAAGTATCTCAACTCCCTAAATAACTATCCAAATTATCATCCCGCCGGCTTTAATTGCCGGTGGGAGTCCCGCAGGCGGGAGCTGCGCGTGCACCCGAACGCACCATTGGGGAACCCGGAAGTGAGCGGGTTGGAGCCGGGCTCCGAACCCGCTCCAGGATTCCGCCATTTTCAGAGCCCCCCCGCCCTCAACACACCCGCTCGGCCATCCGAAAATCGGCCCCATGAGATCTCTTTTATTTAATCTTTTCTGTTTTCGGTCACTTTTTTCTGACCACAGCCAATCACAAGATAACAGGGATGCTGTCAGTTTGCGAACAGCTATCACATTTCAGTAAAACCAAGATGATTATCTCAAAATTTTCAAAATGGATGCTCTGAAGTAGATAACAAGATATTGTCCTTCAATTACAGTTACACACATTAACTCCTTACAATCAATTCACACCCACCAATACTCAACACAACTCCAATCATATCAATTCATGCTCTTCAATACTCAACTCAACTTCAATCAGATTAATTTTCATATGTGATAATCTCAAAGAAAGTACTCACAATGAAGACAGACTTTATAAAGAAGCAGTATACTGAAAACAAAAGAACACATTCTGTATTCCATCATAGACTACACTTTTTTTTAAAATCTAAACCAAATTTCAATTTCTGATGTTTGTGACTTAACCCCATTCTGTACTGACTCAAAGGGCCCGATTTTAGCAGGCCTGCGGGTTCCCAGCGGGTGGTCCTTCGGGAGCGTGGAAAACGCGGACGGCTAATTGAGTGCGCCCCCCGCGGGATAATTGATCACATTAAGCCCTGGTTCCGGGTTCTCCGCTCCCCAGCTGCGCGCCGGCGGGCTGCGCATGCGCACTAACGTCATCGCGATGGAGGAGCTCCACTTAAAGGGGCAGTCCCCCAAAGCCCCCCCTGCTGCAAGCAAGAGGCAACACAGGATGGCGCAACCCAGGGGCAAGGCTGCGCCACGCTTCTCCGACCTCGCGCTGCAGCTGCTGCTGGAGGGTGTGAGGAGGAGGAGGGACACGCTGTTCCCAGCGGACGGACGCAAGTGCCCTGGCTCCGTCACCAGGAAGGCATGGGCAGAGGTGGCGGCGGAGGTCAGCAGCAGGGCCAACACCCCCAGGACATGGGAGCAGTGCCGCAAGCGGTTCAATGACCTCACTAGGTCCGGCAAGGTGAGTACACCAACGAACCCTCCCACAGCCCGTCCCCACCATCACGCCAAACAGATCACAACCCCCTCCTGCACAGCCACCACAGCGCTCCCGCAGCAATCCTCACAGCCACTCACTCACCATCCTCGCCGTGCCCGCAAGTACCCACCGTCCCTGTCCCCACCCGAACACTACCACACACCCCAATCCCCATACAATGGGATGGGCATGTGGCACACGCATCCTCCCATCCATCTGCCCCACGCTCAACCCACCCACACTGATGCTTGATGCGTCTCACTATGCAATCTGCACTCACTCACGCATCTGTGTTTTGCCTTGACAGGAGAAGAGATGCAAGAATGACCGAGAAAGGGCCCACACCGGAGGGGGCCCGCCGCACGTGGTCGAACTGACGGATGCAGAGGTGGAGGCGCTCGACCTCGCCGGCACGCAACATTGCCTCTCCGTGGCGGATGGCGAGTCTGGCGCTGCAGAAACGGCCGGTAAGGGAAAGCTGACACTCAACACTCATGATCGCGAGTGACCGTATCATTACCTGGCATCAGGCGCACCGTAACGTTGGTGCACATGCCTCAGTGCCCTCTGTTCTCTTGCAGGGCCGTCTGCGAGCGCTGTGTGTGTGGAGGGCGATTCCTCAGAGGACATGCCGGTCTCTGAGGGTGCATCGTCACATATCAGCCAACCATCCACCAACGCAGAGACACGCACCTCGGTGGGTCCCCCTCGCCAACTAGTTGGGCTTGCACATGGTGATTCACCGCGCACGTGTGAGCATGAGCAGACCCTGGTGGCAGGGGCAGCCGCGGAGGGTCCGCGTCGGTGGGAGCACTCATCTCCAGGCTCTGCTTAGCCGGACCCAGATGCTGAACCCCGGGGGCCACCAGTCAAAAGGAGAGTCGTCGAGGGGCACCAGCTAATTGCTGAGGTACTGGGAGAGGTACCACGCGCATTGTCCACGATCGCACAGGTGATGGAGGAGTCCAACTCCTGCATGCGGGCATTGGTGGCGCAGGTACAGGAGGGTATCGGCGACATAGTGTCGCGGGTAGGTGCGGGAGCGTCTGCGGTGGAGGACAGGCTGGCCTCCCTCGAGCGTCACGCACAGCTGAACATCGAGTCCATGCAGGCCCTGACAATGGCTGTACGGATTCAGGCTGAGCAACATTCCGACGCCATAAACAGGCTGACGGATACACTAGGCCTCACACATGCCATCCAAACTGTGGTCCAGCAGGGTGGAAGGGGTGATGTGGGCCGAGGCCACGAGAGGGATGATGGTGAACGGGGACATGGAAGCGGGGACGCTTCTCAAGGTGCCACCACGTCCCACCCGTTGCCCCCCTCTCAACCAGTACCCGCAATGGTGCCTCCTCTCCAGGCGGCCGAGTCTGCCCCTGCACAGGTGCAGGAGGAGCAGTCTATGGAGGTGCCCTCACGGGCACCGAAACCCAGGGGCCGTCGGCCCAAAGCATCTACCCGGTCAGGGCAAGAACAGGAGCAACCTGCCACTACCTCTGCTGAAGCCACGTAGGGGTTCCCGTAAACGAAAGCCAAGGGCGTTATAAGCACAAAGGGAATGCACCAGGGTGTCTGTTCGTTTGTACACTTTTTGTTTATAGTCGTTCACCATGTACATATTAAACACAATCGTTCTCACCACTCCTGCCACCTCTCATCCATTCTTCTGCGGCTTGTGCAATAGGTGCGTTCCGTGCGGCCCATCATGACGACGAACACCTGCTGGCACCCATTGGCCACACTACTGTGGGTGCAGGAGTACTGGCGAGACTCTTCTGTGGAGGGGGCTGGTCTGGCCCCTCGTATGTGCAGGTGATGGGATGTGAACGGCTCAGACTGTCCGACTCGAGGGGAACCGTTGACGTATGAGTGCCTCCCTGGCCTGGCGACCATCCCGGTGAGCCGGTGTTCGGCGCATGGGTCGTACATCCTCCTCTCGCGTGGCCACCTCCTCCTCCCCCTCCTCCCCCTCCTCCTCCTCCTCCTCATCATCGTCCTCAATGTGGGTGGCGGGTGTGGATGGGGCCTCCTCCAGCGGCACCCCTCTCTGTTGGGCCATGTTGTGCAGGGCACAGCAGACAACTATGATTCGTCCCACTCTGAATGGTGTGTATTGGAGCGCTCCCCCAGAACGATCGAGGCACCTGAAGCGCATCTTGAGCATCCCTATGGTCTGCTCAATTGTAGACCTGGTAGCAGTGTGGCTGTCATTGTATCGACGCTGCGGCTCGGTGATGGGGTTCCTCAGAGGTGTCATGAGCCACGTGTGCAGGGGATACCCCTTGTCGCCTAGGAGCCAGCCGTTGCCGGTGTTGGGTGCGTGGAAGAGGGGCGGGACGGTGGACTCCCTGAGGACGAAGGCATCGTGGCAGCTGCCGGGGTATCTGGCGCACACATGTAGGAATCTCGGGCGGTGGTCATAGATGAGCTGGGCGTTCATGGAGTGATACCTCTTCCTGTTGATGAACAGCCCTGGCTCATGCGGAGGTGCCCGTATTGCGATGTGGGTGCAGTCGATTACACCCTGCACCCGTGGGAAGCCAGCCATGGCATGGAATCCAACCGCCCTCTCCATCTGGCTGCGCTCGTCCATGGCGAAGTTGATGTAGTGCGAGGCCCTTTGGAACAAACCATCGGTGACCTGCCTTATGCACTTGTGTGCAGAGGACTGGCAGACCTCGGTGATGTCCCCGGTGGCACCCTGGAAGGATCCGGATGCGAAGAAGTTGAGGGCAGTGGTGACCTTGACGGCGACGGGTAGGAAGATGCTGCTTGGTCCATCCGGGAGCAGCTCGTCATTAAGGAGGTTGCAGATGTCGGCGACTACCTGGCGAGTGACTCTGAGCCTCCGTATGCACTGCTGCTCAGAGAGGTCCATGAAGCTGAGCCTCGGTCTGTAGACCCTGTGCGGAGGGTAGTGCCTCCTGCGACGCATCTCTCTCTGCGGTTGCCCTCCCTCCTGCTGTGCAGGTGGGTGTGCCGCAGCACCGTGTTGGGGGGCTCCACGTCGATGAGCGGACGGCGTGGACTGCGAGGCTGCTGGGGCTGGTGATGCTGTTCATCCTCCGAGGATGTCGAAGCGGCCCCCATCTGGCAGGCGTTGGTCTGAGGGGTTGTGCACGGTCGGTAGGTGTTTCCTCGCACTGGGGCTGCGGTTCCACGTCGGGGTTTCCTCTGGCTTGGAGGGGGGTGGTGGAGGGCAGGCGTTGCCCTATGTGACGGAGTGGCCTCCTGCATGGGTGAGGGGTCTCCCCCCCCCCGCTGTGGAATGCACCTTGGCAGCTGCCACAGGCTGCTGGCTGCAACACGTCCGATTGGAGTGAGACTGTTTCCCCCAGTATGTGAAACAGTCTGAGTTGAAGGTAAAATCCCACACTTCCTAATAAGACAGCTGAATCAGGTCATTTAATGACCTGAACAAGCAAAGTAAATACACTCAAGTGGCATCCCGCTGGCTTTAATTGCCTGCGGGATTCCCACCAGCGGGGCCTGCGCACGCAGCCCCGCACGTCAGCGTGGAACCCGGAAGTGGCCGGGATCACGGCGCGTTCCGGTCCCGCACCTGGGGATCGGGATTATCGAGGCCCCCCCCGCCGAGAACACACACGAAACCCGATGCTAAAATCGGGCCCAAAGTCTCAAGCTCACAGTCTGTGTCCTCATCCAAGCCGGGAGTGGTGAAGGTCCCTCCGTCTTTCTTTTTGTTCTTCTTTCTTCTTCATCTTTCAATCTACCCTTCCGAATTTCAACTTCTTCTCAACCTCCCTAACTCTTGTGGCTGAATCAAGACCCCCGAATTTCCCATCCTCCTCTTTAACTTCCTTCTCCTTTACCTGTTTCTTCATCTTAGTCTTCACCTCACACATAATCTGACAGATTTTAACTAATACAGTACAAGGATATAATTTATATTTTGCATCAGATTTTTACATTATTCCTTTACAGCCTCTATCTGCTGTGAAAGGACTCATTTTAACTCCTCGTCCTCCTGCACAGTTTCTTTCCTCATGACTTTTCCATGTATGTGTGGAGTGGTTTATTCTCTTATGGGCTTGAGGTGCAGCTACCTTTAGCTCACTCGGTCACAACCACTTATTCCTCCTCCCCGTCTCATCAGAATTACTCAGTCAATTTCTGAACACTAGCTACTTCAAACCTTCAAAACTCATACAGGACAGAAGGAGGCCTTTCAGCCCATTGTGCTTGGTGCCGGCTCTTTGAAAGAGCTATCCAATTAGTCTCATTCCCCTCCACTGTCCCCACAGCCCTCCAAATTTTTCCTTTTCAAGTCTATACCCTTATGAAAGTTACTATTGAATCTGTTTCCTCCACCCTTTCAGGCAGTGCATTCCAAATCAAAGCAATTTTCTGTGTAAAAAAAAAAGCTCTCTTCATCTCCCCACTGGTTCTTTTGCCAATTATCTAAAAATCTGTGTCTTTTGGTTACTAACCCTACCGCCAATGGAAACAGTTTCTCCTTATTTTGTTCTGTGAGAGTAGCAAACATTATTTTAATGGGCGACTTCAATCAACCAAATTTAAATTGGAGAAACCCAAGTGGTTTAGAGTCAGAGTTGGTAGGCGGAATGCTTTATGACGCAGTGCGTCAGGGAAACCATCTTGAGCTAGTAAGTGTCCCCAGACAACATATAGGAAATATAAGCCATGACACCTAGGGGACAGCAATCACAGAATGACCAAATTAATTTTGAACTGGGATTCTGAAATGCCAAGAATCATTAGCCAGCTATGTAACTTACTTGAAAGAAACGAGGGAACCAGTGTTATGATCTGGAATGCACTGCCTGAAAGGGTGGTGGAAGCAGATTCGAAACTTTCAAAAGGGATTTCAATACATACTTGAAAAGGAAAAATATGCAGGGCTATGGGGAAAGAGTGGGGGAGTGGGACTAATTGACTCTCCCTTTCAGAATCATCTTTAGGACGAATGGCCTTCTAAGATTCAATAATTCTATGAACTTCAGCAAATTGATTGGAAGAAAGTTGTTCAACAGGACTAAAGTAGAGAACAAGTGAAGCAAAATCGGCAAACTCAGACTTAACAGGCGTGACCTTAAATTGATTTGACAAATTTAGTCAGAAGTGAAATAAAAGGGAAAAGGGGCCTCTACAATTCCCGCAGGGAGAAATGGTTCACTGGGATGAATGTAGGAATGTGCAGAAACATGTTATACGGGTGATCAGAGAGGGAAAGAGAGACCCAGAAAAAAGCAGAGCTGCAGAGGCAAAACATAACAGCAAGAAATTCTCTCAGTACTTCAACAGGAAGAGGGCAATCAGAGAAGAGGTGTGAACCATCAAAGATGCAAATGGACTTGAAACGGCGAATGAGGTACTAGATAGTAAATATTCTGAATGACTACTTCCTCCAAGTATTCACAAGAGATGGCATCAGCAACACACTCCCTCCCCCAAGCTAAAACAACCTAATTGGAATTAAGGACTTTGATATTAATGAGGTGGAAGGCTAGAAGAGATCAAAGCTAACAAGTCTCCAGGGATGGATGTCGGGGTGGTGGGGATTTCTGCAGGGATTCACCCGCTTGTCTGGTATAACATCGGCAAAAGGTAAAAACCGTGAAAACGTCACAAATGGCGCTAACACAATTTTTTGGGGATTTCTGTGGCTCTTCCTGCAAAGTTAGAGTGGAGGAGATGCAGAACCCACACAAATTCACCCCCAAGGTATTTATCCCAAAGTGTTGAGTGAGTCAAAGGAAAGGATTCAAAAGACTTTGAAAATCAGTATGAGGGAGATTTTGTCCGACTGGTAACAGTCTAATGTAGTGCCCACTTTCAAAAAGTTTGAGAAAACAGACATGAATAACTGCAGACCCATTAGTCTTCATGTAAAAAAATAGAATCGATTGTCAGGTGGTGTACATACACTTCACATTGTCATTTGACACATTCCACACAAAAATGCTATTAGTTAAACGCATAAGGGATGAATATGCACACGGTGAATTATTCTCCTTTTACACCTCCAGCCTTGGATACTCACCATATAGCCATGATCTTATTGAATGGCGGAGCAGGCTCGAGGGGCCGATTGGCCTACTCCTGCTCCTATTTCTTATGTTCTTATGTACTTATGTTCTTATATAGGGCTCAATTTTCAAGCTGAAGTGTGGGTGTGTTGGGGGAATTAAAGCCGGCAGGATGATAGTTAACACAGTTATTTAGATAGTTTAAGTATTTGAAGTAGTTAATTTCATGGTGATTGAGGCAGGGGACCGATTTTCATTCAGCCTTAGCGTGTTTCCTGTGCTGTGGGAAACACTCCATGTTTTAGGAGACGTGTTTCAGCCAGTAGCCAGTTGGAGATTGAAATGCTTGTTTGACAGATGGAGATAAAAGGTGAGTTATTGCAGCAGGGCACTCTGTTCTTTCCGACAAATTTTTGGGTGGGAGATCTTTGTGTTTACACTGAAAATTCATATTTCCACTCAGAATTCTTCTGTTTACGCATATTTACCAACTTTTCGGACACCCTCAAGCTGACACCATCAGGATGGGGAGTGATGGCTGCATTCACCACTACATCCGAGGATGAGCAACATCATCAGCCTCGCCAAGCATGGCGTGCACTTCTGCCACTTGGAGCTCCACAACACAGTGCTGCGCCACAAGCACCTGCACAAGGGCACAGAGGGGAACAACAGAGAGAGCGACATCGCAGGAGGCACTACCCTTGCCAGAGGGTCTACACAGACCAAGGGTCAGCTTCCTGGACCTCTCTGAGGAGCAGTGTATACGGAGGCTCAGAGTGGGTCGCCAGGTGGTCGCAGACATCTGCAGCTTCCTTCACGCCAAGCTGCTCCCGGCTGGGCCGAGTGGCATCTCATTACCCGTCGCTGTCAAAGTCACCACTGCCCTCAACTTCTTCGCCTCCGGATCATTCCAGTGTGCCACCGGAGACATCGCCAGGGTCTCTTAGTCGTCTCCACACAAGTGCATAAGGCAGGTCACCGACGGCTTGTTTCGCAGAGCCTCGCAGTACACCAACTTCCCTATGGATGACCTCAGCCAGACAGAGAGGGCAGTTGCATTCCAGTCTGTGGCTGGCTTCCCATGGGTGCAGGATGCAATCGATTGCACCCATGTAGCAATACAAGCAGCTCCACATAAATGTTACAGGAACCTCCACAGTATTTTTATTGTAGTGCCAAACTTAGACTTGTTTGTCAGCTGGTTCATATGGAAAACTAAACACTGTTAATACAAACAAAAACTATTTTTTACAAGCACAAGAAAAGCAGTTTATGAGTCATTTATACCTCAAGATGTCAGGCACATTTCAGTGAGTTTCACCATATTAAATAAGATAATTTCAACCAAGTAAATGCTTCAATGCCATCCACAGTATCACAAGCTACTGACACATATCTTGCTTCATTACAAAGACTGCACATTACTGGACTTGGTATCATCCATCCTAAGTCTACATCCCAAGCCTGGCACCGCCAAAGTTCAGTTACGATCTGATGCTAGATACTTTACAGGGATCCTTTTCTTACCAGCTGCCACGTTTCCCCACATTACAACAGTAACTACACTTCAGAAGTACTCTGTTGGCTGAGAAGCGCTTTGGGACTTCCTGAGGTTGTGAAAGGCGTTATATAAATGCAAGTCTGTTCATTCGTTCAATGGTTGTCAATGATATGCAGAGGCCAAAGGGGGTAAATTTAATAAAGTTGGCTGCCTCTGATAGCAAGGCATTTTGGACTTATCTGTCAGAGACAGTGTTGGCGTCAGAAGCATGGGCTGAAATTAGTCATGTGCATTGCCTGAATTTCTCCTTTCAATGCGGAGTTGCTACTGACTTAAGATCTGCTCAGCAATGTAAATGCAGCTAATTTTCTTTTTGACTGGTCAAGTATCGGGTACAAACTGAAACATGGCACTCTATTTAAGAGCGACACTAGGGTAGAGTGTCTGTTTGATTGCTAAAAGTGCACACTCTCTTCCCATAGAGACATCTCAGGCAGACCTCCCAGTACAAAGCAGTGGTAAGCATCCCACAATTACTGCAATTCAAAGTAATTAATTGTAAGTAAAGCACTTTTAAAGGTGCTTCTCACAGATGTGATAAGGTGCTAAATAAATCCAAAGCTTTTGTCATCTTCAGATGCTCCATCACAATGGTTTTCAGAACTAGATAAGTCTCAAGCAATTTCGCTAAAGTGTACTTAATTTACTTTTCAGACAATAGAAGGAAACAGCTTCATTGGCCTTGATATTAACCCCCCCCCCCCCCATGAAGGGCAGGAGAGGGTGGTTAAAAATGAGAAAATGGGGAATGCGAGCCCAACCCATCGCGTACACATCTGCTGCCATTTTCATGGCAGTGGCTTTCATGGCATTCGAGTGTCTCGCCGTGGAGAGGCGGGACACTTCATTAACATATTTAAATCAGGCTCCCACAGTGCAATTAGCAGCCTGATTTAAATTTAACAGTTGCCCCCCAGGTTTCCCAGGGCTCAGAAATCAGGCAGTGAAAGGGAGGCAGGAGCTGCCGCCTCATGAAGGTAAGTGCCTTTTACAGCACTCCTTGTGGGCCAGGAGGACCTACCCCCAGCCCCTCAAGAAAGCCTTCGGCCTGTCCTCTGCCAATCGCAGCCTCTCTGTCCCCCTGTCGCGATCGCGGCCTCCCCCCCAACACAAGCACCGAGCTCTGGTCTTTCCCCTCCCCACCCCCGTGATGGCTTCTCTCTCCCCTCCACCCCCAAGCCCTGATCTCCAGCTTTCCCCACTCCCGATTGCCGGAGACCGTCCCCAAGGGTCCCCAGCTGCAGCCTCCTGCCGCTGGTTTTCCCGGCCAGTGTGTCAATCTCGCTGGGTGGGAAATGGAGCATAACAATTATAATGAGGTCTTGCCATTAAATTTGGCAAAACCTCTGCGTCCCCGGCCTCAATGCGTTCGCCGGCCGTTTTCACCCTCCCCCATACCCTCCCCACCTCCCTGTAAGTATTGGGGACCTTTGTATCCTTTAATTGCACATTCTTTGATAAGTCATAATGTTCCGTATTATGATTTGGCATTCATGGCAGGGGTACAGTAATACTTAAAAATCACCTGCAGTTTTGTACCCAGTAATGGAGAAGACAGTGTCCGATAGCTCCTGGGAGACGATTGTTTAGAATCATAGAATTTCACAGCACAGAAAGAATCATAGAAAATTATGGCACAAAAGGAGGCCATTCGGCCCATCGTGTCTGTGCTGGCTGAAAAAGAGCTATCCAGCCTAATCCCACTTTCCAGCCTTGCAGGTTATGGCACTTCAAGTGCATATCCAGGTACTTTTTAAATGTGATGAGGGTTTCTGCTTCTACCACCTTTTCAGGCAGCGAGTTCCAGGCCCCCACCAACCTCTGGATGAAAAAATTTCTCCCAGCTCCCCTCTAATCCTTCTACCAATTACTTTAAATCTATGCCACCTGGTTATTGACCCTTCTGCTAAGGGAAATAGGTCCTTCCTATCCACTCTATCTAGACCCCTCATAATTTTATACATGTCAATTAAATCTCCCCTCAGTCTCCTCTGTTCCAAAGAAAATAACCCCAGCCTATCCACCTTCCTCATAGCTAAAATTCTCCAGCCCTGGCAACATCCTCGTAAATCTCCTTTGTACCCTCTCTAGTACAATCACATCTTACCTGTAATGTGGTGACCAGAACTGTACGCAGTATTCAAGCTGTGACCCAACTAGTGTTTTATACAGTTCTAGCATAACTTCCCTGCTCTTACAGTCTATCCTCGGCTAATAAAGGAAAGTATCCTGTATGCCTTTTTAACCACCTTATCTACCTGTCCTGCTACATTCAGGGATCTGTGAATATGCATTCCAAGGCCCCTCTCTTCCTCTACACCTCTCAGTGTCCTCCTATTTATTGTGTACCCCCGGCCTTGTTTGCCCTCCCCAAATGCATTACCTCACACTTCTCTGAATTGAATTCCATTTGCCACTTTTTTGCCCACCTGACCAGTCCACTGATATCTTCCTACAGTCTACAGCTTTCCTCCTCACTATCAACCACACGAGCAATTTTTGCACCATCTGCAAACTTCTTAATCATGCTCCCTACATTTAAGTCTATATCATTAATATATACCACAAAAAGCAAGGGACCTAGTACTGAGCCCTGCGGAAACCCACTGGAAATAGACTTCCAGTCACAAAAACACTCATCGGCCATTACCCTTTGCTTCCTACCACTGACCCAATTTTGGATCTAACTTGCCACTTGCCCTTGGATCCCATGGGCTTTTACTTTTTTGACCAGTCTGCCATGTGGGGCCTTGAAAAAAATCTTGCTAAAATCCATGTAGACTACATCAGATGCACTGCCCTCATCAACCTTCCTTGTTACCTCCTCAAAAAATTCAAGTTACTCAGACATGACCTTCCCTTAACAAATCCAAGCTGACTGTCCTTGATTACTCCGTGTCTTTCTAAATGACAATTAATATTGCCCCTCAGAATTGTTTCCAATAATTTGCCCACCACCGAGGTTAAGCTGACTGGCCTGTAATTACTCGATCTATCCCTTTCTCCCTTTTTAAACAACAACATAACGTTAGAAGTCCTCCAATCCTCCGGCACTATGCCTGTACCAGGGATGATTGGAAAATGATGGTCAGAGCCTTCGCTATTTCCTCCCTTGCTTCTCTTAACAGCCTGAGATACATTTCATCCGGGCCTGGTGATTTATCTACTTTCAAAGATGCTAATAAACTTAATATTTCCTCCCTCACTATGTTTATCCCATCCAATATTTCACACTCCTCCTCCTTAACTACAATGTCTGCATCATCCCCCTCTTTTGTGAAGACCGATGCAAAGTATTCATTAAGAATCATACCCAAGCCTTCCGCCTCCACGCATAGTTTACCTTTTTGGTCTTGAATAGGCCCTACTCTTTCCTTAGTTATCCTCTTGTTCTTTATTTATTTATAAAACATCTTTGGGTTTTCCTTGATTTTATTTGCCAATATTTTTTCATGCCCTCTCTTTGCTTTCCTAATTTCCTTTTTAATTTCACTCCTGCACTTCCTATATTCCTCTAGGCTTTCTGCAGTATTGAGCTCTCGATGTCAGACATAAGCTTCCCTTTTTTGCCATATCTTACCCTGTATGCTTCTTGACATCCAGGTGGCTCTAGATTTGGCAGTCCCACCCTTTTTCTTTGTGGGAACATATTTGCTCTGAACCTTTACTATGTCTCCCTTGAATGCCTCCCACTACCCTGACACTGATCTACCGTCAAGTAATTGTTTCCAGTCCACTTTTGCTAAATCACATCACAGCTTAGTAAAATTTGCCTTTCCCTAATTGAGAACTTTTACTCCTGTTCTATCTTTGTCCTTTTCCACAACTATGCTAAATCTGAATTATGATCACTACTATCAAAAAGCTTTCTCATTGAGTCTCCTTCCACCTGCCCAGCTTCATTCCCTAAAACTAAGTCCAGAACTGCCCCCTCTCTTGTTGGGCTTGCTACATACTGGCTAAAAAAATTCTCCTCAATGCATTTTAAGAATTCTGCACCCTCTATACCTTTTACACTGATTCTATACCATTTAATATTACGGTAGTTCTATACCATTTAATATTATGGTAGTTGAAATCCCCTACTATTACTATCCTATTGTTTTTGCACTTCTCAGAAATTTGCCTACATATTTCTTTTATCTCCCTCTGATTATTTTGGGATCTATAGTACACTCCAAGCAGTGTGATTGTCCCTTTTTTGTTCTTTAACTCAACCCATATGGCCTCATCCTTCTAACATATCATCCCTCCTCACAGCTGTAATTGTTTCTTTAACCAATATTTAACCAATATTGCCACCCCCCTCCTTTTTCTCCCCCTCTCTATCTCGTCTGAAAACCCTGTAACCTGGAACGTTGAGCTGCCTTTCCTGCCCCTCTTTAAGCCATGTTTCAGTAACAGCTAAGATATACTTCCATGTGCCTATCTGTGCCCTGAGCTCATCTGCCTTATTCACTAGACTCCTTGCATTGAAATATATACCATTGAGCACTGCCAAACTCCTTTGTTGTCTATTTTCTAATCTTTGTTTTCTCTGCCTTCCAAACTCGCTTACTAATTTTCTGCCTTCCATTTCCAGCTCTGCTTCTCTCCCTTCTGAATCTAAGCTCGGGTTCCCATCCCCCTGCCAAACTAGTTTAAACCCTCCCCAACAGCATTAGCAAACCTCCCCGTGAGGATATTGGTCCCTATTGAGGTGCAACCCGTCCGGCTTGTTCAGGACCCACCTGCCCCAGAACTGGTCCCAATGCCCCAGGAATCTAAAGCCCTTCCTCCTGCACCATCTCTCCAGCCACGCATTCGTCTGCTTTATCCTCCTATTTCTATACTCGCTAGCGCGTGACACTGGGAGTAATCCGGAGATTACAATATTTGAGGTCCTGCTTGTTAATCTCTTTCCTAGCTCCTTAAAATCTGCCTGCAGGGCCTCGTCCCTTTTTCTACCTATGTCATTGGTACCGGTATGAACCACGGCCTCTGGCTGTTAATCCTCTGTAGCCGCTCTGTGACATCCTTGACCCTGGCACCAGGGAGACAACATACCACCCTAGAATCACGTTTGCATCCGCAGAAACGCCTGCCTGTTCCCTTAACTATTGAATCCCTTATCTCTATTGCTTTCCTGACGACCCTTCTCCCCTCCAGTACAGCTGAGCCACCCGTGGTGCTGTCAACTTGACTCTGGCAGTACTCCCCAGCGGAACCATTACCTTCACCAGTAATACCAGTTAGAGAGCGAGATGCATTCAGCAGACTCCTGCACTACCTGCCTGATCTTTCTTGTCTGTCTGGTGGTCACCCATTCCCTCTCTGCCTGTACACTCTTAAGCTGAAGTATAACCACCTCCTGAAACGTGCCATCCATGTAGCTGTCACTGCAGTGACGCCAGCTGCTGCTCATGCTCCAAAACCCGGAGCTTGAGTTCCTTCACGGAAGAAGAAACAAAAAACCTCCCAGAAATACTAGAGAACCAAGGATCTGGCGAGAATGAGGATCTAAAAGAAATTAGTAAATAATAGTACTAGAGAAATTAATGGGACTGAAAGTCGATAAATCCCAAGGACCTGATGATCTACATCCCAGGGTTTTGAAAGAGGTGGCTATAGAGATAGTGGATGCATTGGTTGTCATCTTCCAAAATTCTATAGATTCTGGAATGGTTCCTACAGATTGGAGGGTAGCAAATGTAACCCCACTATTTAAGAAAGGAGGGAGAGAGAAAACAGTGAACTACAGACCTGTTAGCCTGACATCAGTAGCAGGGAAAGTGCTAGAATCTATTATAAAGGATGTGATAGCAGGACACTTAGAAAATAATAATAGGATTTGGCAGAGTCAACATGGATTTATCAAAGAGAAATTATGTTTGACAAATCTATTGGAGATCTTTGAGGATGTAACTAGTAGAATAGATAAGGGGGAACCAGTGGATGTGGTTTATTTGGATTTTCAGAAGGCTTTTGGTAAGGTCCCACACAGGAGGTTGGTGAACAAAGTGAGAGCACATGGAATTGGGGGTAATATATTGGCATGGATTGAGAATTGGTTAACAGACAGAAAAGAGAGAGTAAGAACAAATGGGTCTTTTTCAGGTTGGCAGACTACCAGGGTACCGCAAGAATTGGTGCTTGGGCCCCAGCTATTCACAATCTATATCAATGATTTGGATGAGGGGACCAAATGTAATATTTCCAAGTTTGTTGATGACACAAAACTGGATGGGAATGTGATTTGTAAAGAGGTTTCAAAGAGGCTTCAAGGGGAGAGAGACAGGCTAAGTGAGTGGGCAAGACATGGCATGATGGAATACAATTTGGAAAAATGTGAAGTTATCCACTTTGGTAGGAAAAACAGAAATGCAGAGTATTTTTTTAAATGGTGAGAGATTGGGAAATGTTGATGTTCAAAGGGATCCAGTTGTCCTTGTACATGAGTCATGAAAGCTAACATGCAGGTGCAGCAAGCAATTAAGAAGGCAAATGGTATGTTGGCCTTTATTACAAGAGGATTTGAGTACAGGAGTAAAGATGTCTTACTGCAATTATATAGGGCGTTGGTGAGACCGCACCTGGAGTATTGTGTACAATTTTGGTCTCCTTACCTAAGAAAGGATATACTTGCCATAGTGGGAGTGCAACGAAGGTTCACCAGACTAATTCCTGGGATGGCGGGATTGTCGTATGAGGAGAGATTGAATAGGCTAGGTCTGTATTCTCTAGAGTTTAGAAGAATGAGAGGTGATCTCATTGAAACATAAAAAATTCTTACAGGGCTCAACAGGATAGATGCAGTGAGGATGTTTCCCCTGGCTGGTCAGTCTAGAACCAGGGGCACAGTGTCAGAATAAGGAGTAGGCCATTTAGGATTGAGATGAGGAGAAATTTCTTCACTCAGAGGGTGGTGAATCTTTGGAATTCTCTACCCCAGAGGGCTGTGGAGGCTCAGTCATTGAGTACATTCAAAACAGAAATCGATAGATTTCTAGATATTAAAGGCATCAAGGGATATGGAGATAGTGCAGGAAAATGGCGTTGAGGTAGAAGATCAGCCATGATCTTGTTGAATGGTGGAGCAGGATCGAGGAGCCGGATGGCCTACTCCTACTCCTATTTCTTATGTTCTTATGTACAGCTGATGACACCTCCTGCACATGTGGGAAGTCCAGGACATGAGAGGCGTCCTGGACTTCCCACATGGCACAGGATGCACAAAGAGATCTTATCAACCCTAATGAAAATGCTTTAATTTCTCAAACCTGTTTTATCCCACTCCAGGCAGTTGAGCACTAAATTTAGGCTGACCCAAGCGCAGTACTGAGGGAGTGCTGCATTGTCGGAGGTGCTGTCTTTCAGATAAGACGTTAAACCGAGGCCCTGTCTGCCCTCTCAGATGGACATAAAATATCCCATGGCAGTATTTTGAAGAAGAGCAGGGGAGTTCTCTCTGGCCAATATTTATTCCTCAGCCAACATCACTAAAACAGGTGATCTGGTCATTATCACATTGTTGTTCGTCAGAACTTGCTGCGTGCAAATTGGCTGCTGTGTTTCCTACATTGTAACAGTGACTACGTTTCAAAAGTACTTCATTGGCTGTGAATCGCTTTGGGACATCCTGAGGTTGTGAAAGGTGCTATATAAAGGCAAGTTATTTCTTTCTTTTATAACGTCATCTCTGATAACATCCACTGAATCTACACTGTACCTTTTCCATTGAGATCCATGATGCGCTGCTCAATAATAACTTAAGGTAAAGGCTCAATTTGATGGGGACATTCCTTTTACAACTGATGAGAAATCAGACAGCTCAGATCCTAGGTAAGGTGTTTACCTTCTCATTGGCATTTCATAGGATCATCTTCACAATATTATCATTTCATGTTGTAAGATTCTGCACCATTGATCCTCTGATCATAATTGGTTTGCAGTTGCTGTCTTCACAGAAATTAAAGGTACAAATAAAAGCATCATTCAGGGATCTCCAATATGTTACATTTGGGGGCATCGACCTGGGGGCAGGTGGCCCAAATATTACAAGAGACTGTGGGGGGAGAAAAATGGATAGGGGCCATTTTTGGGCATAGGTAGCGTGATGTGCTATTACCCCGCGCCCAATGACCCCTGCGCAGGCAGGACGCAAGTTTCGGCCGGCCCGAGTACTAACATGCAATTTGCATTCCGTTCCGGGCCTTGCACGTGGAATCAATGCAACTTGCACTTTCCACCAGCAGGGGGAGTCCAATCTCTTAAAGGAGGATGTTTCTTAGAAATCTCTTAAAAGGTAGCTGGTATCTGATATTTGCTGAAAATAACAGTCTACTGTCTACACGGAGTCTGAACGGAGATCAGACATCGCACATGTAAAACACAGATGCAGGTCCTGTCATGGTTGAATAGCTAGTGTGTGTAGCCTTTGAGTTGTGGGTGGGCAGCTTGAAACGGATGCTAGCTCACTTATGAATGGAGTTGTGATGAGTTATGTTAAAACATTGAATAAAGGTTGCGCACTACTAAATCCCACGTCCTCCAATCTACACGCCAGACCTCACCAATCTGCCGATCTCAGTTGGTACCAGGCCTGCGAGAAAGCATGCACCAATGTTCTCTGCTGATGCTCTAGAGATCTTGGTGCAAGAGGTGGACAGAAGGAGGGACATCCTATATCCGCAGAGCAGGGTTGGGGGGAGGGCAAGAGGCCCTCCAGACATATATCCAAAAGGCAGTGGGAGGCAGCGGAGGACGAAGTCAATGCCAGGCTCACAGCATCATGAACATGGATGCAGTGCAGGAAGAAGTTCAACGCTTTGACATGAGTGGTCAAGGTGAATGAGGTCAACTGTCAAGTGATGTCTCCTACCAACTGCACCACGCACTACACCCCCCCATCACCCACATACTAATAAACTCTTTCCATCAGTACTCAATTCTTCCAATCAGATGCTTCCTCTCGCCCTTACACATTACCACCGTTTCAAGCTGCCCACCCACAACTCACAGGCTACACACACTAGCTATTCAACCATGACAGTCACATCACCCAGACACATGACCCGCTTTCTTGTAAGAGAAGGTGGCACATAACAGGAGTTTGCAAGTGGCAGTGGCATTTAGCTCCTTGAGCCTGTTCCACCATTCAATGAGATCATGGTGGACCTGTGACCTAACTCCATATACCCAACTTAGCCCCATATCCCTTAATACCCTTGGTTCACAGAAATCTATCAATCTCAGATTTAACATTCACAATGAGCTAGCATCAACTGCCGTCTGCAGAAGAGCGTTCCAAACGTCTCCCGCACTTTGTGTATAGAAACATTTCCTAACTTCATTCCTGCACGTCCTAGCTCTAAATGTTAGGCTATGTCCCAGGGTCCTAGTTTTCAAGTCTAGGAGACCTCCAAAAACAGTTACAAATGTCTCAGCAGCCAGAAGCAATAATCCAGCCACTAACCTGTAAATCCTGCATGGTCCCTTTAAATTGGGCTAGTGGGAGGTTCTCCAGGCACTCTAAAACACGTTCAGACGGTCGGGGTTAAGACCGTGCGTTGAGTTGAGCGTTAAGTCCCAAAATGGTGTCTATCACTTTAAATCAGCATTGTACACTGATTGAAGCCATCTTCTCCTTACTTTACATGATTCCAGCGTTCGTTTTCTGCACCTGCGCTAACTCCTATACCAAAATGGCGTCCGGCGCACGTCACGCTGGAAACGAACACGTGTATCCAAGATGCCATCTTGGATGTCGGAGAGACCGAACCAACGGGCACTACACGGCCCAATTTAGCGCCCTGTGTCATTTCAGAAATTGTCTGGTTTTCTGACAAAACAAAACAGACAATTTTGTTGTCTGTATTGTAAATTACTTCCTGTGCTATACTTTTGTTACTGTAAATAAGGAAAGGAAATAAAAGAAAGGTCTTGTATTTATATAGCACCTTTCATGACTTCAGGACATGCCAAGGTGCTTTACAGCCAATGAAGTGCTTTTGAAGTGTTGCCACTGTTGTAATGCAGGAAATGCAGCAGCCAATTTGTGGTCATCAAGGTCCCACAAACAGCAATGAGATAAATGACCAGATAATCTGTTTTAGTGATGTTTGGTTGAGGGATAAAAATTTGCCAGGACACTGGGGGAACTCCCCCGCTCTTCTTCGAAAAGTGCTGTGGGATCTTTTATTTCCACCTGAGAGGGCAGATGGGGCCTTGGTTTAACGTCTTATCTGAAAGATGGTGCCTCCAACAGTGCAGCACTCCCTCAGTACTGCAGTGAAGTGTCAGCCTGGATTATGTGCTGAAGTCTCTGGAGTACTGTGTGAACCCACAACCTCCTGATTCAGAGGTGAGCGTGATACCTTGGGAATCATCTATAAATAATTGAATTACAAACAAATTCAATCAGTTACAGGCACGGTAGTATAGTGATTACTGGACTGGTAATTCAGGGGCTTGGACCAATATATCCGGAGAATGGGAGTTCAAATCCTACCATGGCAGTTTGAGAATTTGAAATCAGTTTTTTAAAAATGTGGAAATAAAAAGTTGGTATCAGTAAAAGTGACCATGAAGCTGTCGGAATGTCGTATAAACCCACCTGGTTCACTAATATCCTTCAGGGAAAGAAACCTGCTGTCCTTACCCGGTCTGGCCTATACGTGACTCCAGTCCCACACCAACATGGTTGACTCTTAACTGCCCTCTGAAGTGGCCCAGCAAGCCACTCAGTTGTGGCAAATAGGGATATGCAATAAATGCCAGCTTTACCAGCGACACCCACATCCTGAAAAGTAATTTATGCTGTACACAGTGGGTCTTAGGTTTGATATTTCTACCTTCAGGATTGACAGGGAGCATAGAGGACATCCTATGACTTTTACCAGTTAACCCAAGGCTATTCTAACTCAATATAGCAGAGAGAATAAAGCACTGGTTCCAGATTTTGAGGGATGTGATCTACCTATCGAAGCTGGCAGCAGGCCACTTGCATGGAAGACAGTCTTGGAAAAATCCTGAACTGTGACAGAAGCCCTTTCCCATATAGCTGGTGTATCTGCAGAACTTGCTCCACATATGACTTCTTCACTGAATCCTGTTGCCCCTCATTGGAAACATAGTAACAAATCGGCAGAGATGGGTGAAATAATGATGTGGAGAAATGTTTTTAAATTTTGTGTCACAATATTTTTCCACATTAGGAAATGGTTTGTTCTGGCAAAGACCTTTTCTGGCACTATTTGACCAGATCACTTTCAAGGGTCTACAGCCAAATCATTTCTGTTTGTGGGACCTTGCTGTGCACAAATTGGCTGCTGCGTTTTTGATATTACAACAGTGACTACACTTCAAAAGTACTTCATTGGCTGAAAAGCGTTTCGGGACGTCCTGAGGTTGTGAAAGGCGCCATATGAATGTAGTTTTTTTCATTGTTTCCAATACCGTGCAGGTGCGCTAAAATAATGAATGACTATTGTCTGTAGCAGTTTAGGTACTCACCAGCATTTAATTTGTGTTTTCCATACTCTGACATCCAGCAGAAGACCTGATTCAGTAAAGTCTATATTGAACGTGACAACTAACTGTGCAATGAAAACTTTTCAGAATAATTGACTCGAGAAAACAAGTTGTTTGAGTACAGTTCATGTATATTTTTCAGGTGAAGCGGTCTAAAGTTACCAGCGGCCTCTTACTTTCACTGTTAATTGGGACTCGCATATTTGCATTTGTACAATTGTTGAAGGTGAAGAGTTTGAGTGGGCAGTGGAGCGCACCTACCTGGCTCTTCATTAACTCGGTAAAGGTGGATCAGTAAGCACCACGGTACCGAGTGTTTATCAGCATTACACATCCTTTGCTTTCAGATATGATTTTGCACTGCTCACCCATGTACTTCACAAATTTAATTAAGGAAAGAGGAACTTTACTCCCTCCCCCCCCCCACTGCAGAGAAGGAAATCCACGACTGGTGGAAAGAAAGGCAGTCGATTTTCCTTTCCCCCTCCCTCCACCCCCCAACCTCAGCTGAGATGATATTTTGGAACTTAGCTATGCTAAAATTTTTCTGATCTTTGCCCCTCTCCTATTTCCCCTTCCTTTCCTCCCTCTTATCCCCGTTACCATACCCATCCTTCTGCTCCTCCTCATCCTCGATCGCCCATCCCCTCTATTCCTCTCCACTTCTCATCTCCTACCTTCCTCCTCTCCCCCACTCCTATCTCTATCTTCAGTAAATGGGGCACGTGTTCTATTAAAAGCTCCTGTTTAAACCAGTTCTTGTGGAAAATCCCACCATAGACGCATAGAAATTTAAATCACAGAAGGAAGCCAATTGGCTCATTGTGTCTGTATTGGCTCTTTGCTCGAGTCCAAAACTAAACCCACTGCCCTGATCTCTCCCCATAGCCCTGTATCTTTCTCTACTTCAAATATAGGTCTAATTTTCCCTTAAAAGATGCAATGGTCTCTGCCTCAACCACTCCCTCCAGCAAATCATTCCAGACCACAACAAGATTTCCCATTGCTGAAATGTTTGCTAACATTTTGACCCACTTTAATTTGGGCCAGATCCCTTCCTATCTTACTGAATTTTGCCTTTCAGCAGCCCAGCACTCTTATCGTTGATTGTTTATTATGTTGTGGTAGCTCTTTCTCAACTGCTGTCCTACTTTCTTATCAGTTATTTGCCCCACTTCATTACAAAAATCGCCACATTTTTGCAATTACCTGTGATGCCTGTAGGTGGCGCTGTGATAAGACTTTCAATGTTAGATGTGTCACAACTTACCTGTCACGTCACACCTACTGTTTTACTGAGTGTCCTGCAGAGTACTCATATTTCAAAAAACTCCTTTGAGTCTGCATGCAGTTACAGGCTTTGACCACTGGGTGGCAATACCAAAGAAATGTTAGAAATTTCTCTCAGAGCACAGTTCCCATCTTGGTTTTTTGAAAGTCACTTTTCTCCAGGTAAGTTGCATTTCACCTTACTTTTAAACTTAAACACTGAGCTTTTAATTTTGTATATATTGATATAAAATGTGCTTGACAACTTTCTCCCATGGTTCTTTTTAAAAATTTATTCTTGGGACGTGGACATCACTGGCAAGGCCAATATTGTTTGCCCATTCCGAGTTCCCCTTTGAGAAGGTTGGTGTACTTATTGAACTGCTGAAGTCCGTGTGGTGAAAGTGCTCCCACAATGCTGTTATTAGGGAGTTCCTTGCTGTTTCAGGTAACTACCAGGGCAATTGGATGGGGCTTCACTCTTCCTCTCCCTCATACATTCTTTGAGTGTACTGTTGTGGCTGCTGCTTCTGGCCTGATATGCTCCTTCCCCACCTTCGAAGTACTGCTGGCTCATTCTTGGCTATCTCCCATTGCCCACCTCCCTCATGGCTCCAGTCTTGAACTCAGCCTCACTGGTTCCTAGGTGAGTGCCAATTGTGATCCAGCAGCTCATTCTATGCCAGTGCTGCTCGCTGCTTCCTGCAGTCTCTGGTGGTTGCTCGCCCAATGCCTGTTGGCTGTCCCCTTTGTGGCCTTAGTTTTGATCTCTGCCCCATCCACTGTTCGAGGCCCCAGCCTCCATCTCTGAACTCCCCCTGTTTGGTTTCTTAAGCCACTGTTGGGTGTGATCTGCTGGCTCGTTCTGAGCTGACTCTGCTCCCCGATCCTTATGGTCTTTTGCCATTGCCTACCCGTACCTGTCTCCTGTCCACCTTGTGGCCCCCAGTATAGCTCTGCCCCCTCCCACTATTCTGGGCTGACACTGCTCACTGCTCCTGCTCCCTATAACCCACAGACGTGGCCCATTGCCCGTTTGCTCCCAAATTTCCTCCCACTCTTCCTTCCATCTGTCAGTGATTCCTCTGCTTGCCCCGGACTGCCACATTGCCCTCGCCCACCTCCCCCTGGTTGCCTGTCTCACTTGTGCAGAGTATTTCGAGAGGACTACAATCAGTGTTCTTTATGTTAAAGATGCTCTTTCAATTAAATCATTTACATATAAACAAAATCATAAAAGATCTCATGGTTCTATTCCAAGAAAAGAGATGTTCTCTTGGTGTTATTACCATCATTTATCCCTCACACAACATTTATCTGTCAATCAACACCACCAAAACAGACTAACTGATCACATAACTCATTGCTGTTTGTGGGACCTTGCTTGCTGTGCACAAATCGGCTGCAGGTTGTAAGCATGATCGAGGGTGGACATGATTATTACTTCGTGTCAGTTTATACCCACATATCCAATTTTGCAAATTACAGAAATAGGATAGCATGCCGAATGCCCCAAGGCAACTAATATTGAATCAGGGAGGGGAACTCACCATAATTAACAAAAGTAAATTAACAGTAATGAAGAAAATAATGGCACTAAAGAGTGACAAATCCCCAGGACTAGTTGGTTTCCATCCCAGGCTTTTAAAGGAAGTAGGTGAGCACATTGCAGATGCCCTAAGTATTTCCAAAGTTCTCTTGATTCATCCTTTAGATTGGAAAATTGTATATGTCACTCCGTTATTTAAGAAAGGTGAAAGAGGGAAACCAGGGAATTATAGATCAGTTAGCCTAAAATCTGTTGTCGGGAAATTACTAGAGTCTATAATTAAGGATAGTGTGACTGAACACCTTGAAAATGTTCATCTGATCAGAGAGAGCCAGCATGGATTTGTAAAGGATAGGTCATGCCTGATGAACCTGATTGAATTTTTGAAGAGGTGACTAAAATAGTGGACAGGGGAATGTCAATGGATGTTGTTTATATGGACTTCCAGAAGGCATTCGATAAAGTCCATCATAAGAGACTTTTAGCTAAAGTTGAACATCATGGAATTGAGGGCAAATTATTGACCTGGTTAAGAAATTGACTGAGCGGTAGGAGACAGAGAGTAAGGATAATGGGCAGGTACTCTAATTGGCAGGATGTGACTAGTGGTGTCCCACAGGGATCTGTGGCCTGGCCTCAACTATTCACTGTATTTATTAATGACTTAGATGACGGGATAAGAGCCACATATCCAAGTTAGCCAATGACAAAAAGGTAGGCAGCATCGTAAGCATTGTGAATGGAAACATAAAATTACCGAGAGACATTAATAGATTAAGTGAACGGGCAAAACTGTGGCAAATGGATTTCAGTGTAGGCAAGTGTGAGGTCATTCATTTTGGACCTAAAAAGGATAGATCAGTGTACTTTCTAAATGGTGAAAAGCTCAAAACAGTGGAGGTCCAAAGAGACTTGGGGTCAATGTACATAGATCATTAAAATGTCATGGACCGTTTCAGAAAATAATCAAAAAGGCTAATGGAATGCTGGCCTTCATATCTAGAGGACTAGAATACAAGGGGGTAGAAGTTATGCTACAGCTATACAAAGCCCTGGTTAGACCACAGCTGGAGTACTGTGTTCAGTTCTGGGCACCGCACCTTAGGAAGGATGTATTGGCCTTGGAGGGAGTGCATCGTAGGTTTACTAGAATGATACCTGGACTCCAAGGGTTAAATTACGAGGAGAGATTACACAAACTAGGGTTGTATTCCCTGGAATTTGGAAGATCAAGGGGTGATTTGATCGAAGTTTTCAAGATACTCAAGGGAATTGATAGGGTAGGTAGAGAGAAACCATTTCTGCTGGTTGGAGAGCCCAGGACTAGGGGACATAGCCTAAAAATTAGAGCCAGAACTTTCAGGGATGAAGTTAGGAAACACTTCTACACGCAAAGGGTGGTAGAAGCTTGGAACTTTCTTCCGCAAACGGCAGTTGATGCTAGCTCAATTGTTAATTTTAAATCTGAGATTGATAAATTGTTGTTAATCAAAGGTATTAAGGGATATGGGGCTAGAGGAGGGTGTGCGGAGTTAGGTCACAGATCAGCCATGATCTCATTGAATGGCGGAACAGGCTAGAGGGGCCAAATGGTCTACTCCTATACCTATGTCGTGTTGGCCCAGATTACAACAGTGCATATACTTCAAAAGTATTTCTTTGACATTGAAGCACTTTGGGATGTCCTAGGGACATGAAAGGTGCAACATGAATGCAGGTTCATTCATTGTTTCTTTCTAGCTCTGAGATAGGCAGAGCAAGATTGGGAAACATATAACAGAGAAAGGAGAAAGAAGATAGGAGACAGAAAGACAAAATCAGAAACGAAGTAAATTTTCAGAGACTATGATCCCAGCACAGAGTTCGAGTCAACTTGAAGTATTGATGGGAGAATAGGCAGCAGTGTGAATCAGGCATATTGACCTCTGCACCCGATTCTCTTACCCATGCTCCCATCAAGCAAAAGCCCACACATGGAGGAGTGTCTATGAAAACATACCACAGAGACAACAACGAAAGTGTTCTTTTTTAGTTCTATACTTACCCACATATTTAGTTTTCAAAGAAATGTCAGTCTATCCTGTTCACAAACACACTCCGCAGCTGAATAACTTCACTGTGACTATACACTAATTGCCATTTAGACAGTACAAAGAGGTTTGCAAGCCTTCCATTCACTCCGACAGTTGCAGCAGCATGTGACTGTAGAAACACTGGAATTGTCAATCTTTGAAATGTCCTGCATATGACTTAACACAAGTACAAAGCACAAACTGTGATACTGTGGAGTATTTGTTTACTTAGTGAACATTTTTCCTGAAAGGTTACAGGCATTTTAACACGCTAAAGAATTTACCTCAAATCACGTCATCAAGCACCAATTGAAGTTTCAGACTGACTGCTTCTGGCTGGTCCTTATTGTGTGCTGAACTGTGGAATATAGGAGGTCAGAATGCCAATTAACCTTACTTTCAAAGTTAGCTATTGCACAGTGTAATAATCCAGTCAGCAAAAAGCATCAGCAATACTTTGTGTCAGTATTTATAGAGGAACATGAATAAAGTCTTCAGAGGCTTGTGGTTGAGTAATAAAAAGGGCAGCCTGCAGATATCTCCATTAATAAGCTTTTTAGGGTCTGAGGGGACTAAAAGTGAATGAGTGTCCAGGACTGAATGGTATGCACCTTAGAATACTGAGGGGGTTAGTGAGAAAGTAGCGAAGGGACTAACCATGATTTTTCAAAATTTATTATATACAGTAGCTGGAGCAAATGTTACACCTGTTCAAACACCTGACAGTACTTCCCAAACTTATGACCTCCACCACCTAGAGGGACAAGGGCAGCAGGAACACTATCACCTCCAAGTTCCCCGGCAAGTCACACACCACATCAACTTGGACATATATCGCCGGTCCTTCATTGTTGCTGGGTCAAAATCCTGGAACTCCCTACCTAACAGCACTGTGAGAGCACCTTCACTACATGGACTGCAACAATTCAAGAAGAAGGCTCACCATCACGTTTAAGGGTGGGCAATACATGCCAGCCTTTCCAGTGATGATCATATCCTGCGAATGCATTTTTAAAAAATACAATAGGTTCTAAGTGCTCACTGTATAGACAGAATGACCACTCACAAGAGATTATAAAGAGCTGATGCCACCCATGAAAACATATTGCTGAGTGAAGCACCAGAATTAGGAGAGAATGGGGAAAGGAAAATAAATCACACAGGAAACTAGAGGAGATAGAAGCTGGAGAGGAAGAAAACTTACTCAGCAGACAACTAAATTAAATGTTGGCACCTCATTCATGTCTGCTTTGTGTTCACGTAAATATTTAAGTTCCAACATTGTTGAAAAAACAATCAAATTCATTGAGCAGAAACAAATTTCCCACTGGCACTAATCCCACAAAAAAATCCTTGACTTCCTCCATCTGATACTGAATAACAGGAATAGAATAATAGCAAAACAACAGTTAAACAATGCAAAATCCTTCCATCGCTGTTGGTACAATGTTCACTGGCATTAAGACGCCACAGGCGGGACATCTGGTTTACAGGCATTAAACCAATTGGGTAAATATCAAATACCTGAGGGACTAATCAAGAATGAAGTGTTATCAATATCATCGGAGCTAATCCACGAGTTAATTACCACAGAAATCACACCTAGTTAACAACAGACGTCTCAGCACTCTACTCACACATACATATCATTGAATTTCAACACTTTTGGCCCATGGCCTTACCATTACCTATTAGTTGTTTTGGTATTATTGCTGCATTTAATCTGCAGTACCACGTAAGAAATTGGTTGAGAAAAGTAGCACCCCCGGCAGAAAAAAGAACATGGTGATGTAGATAGAGAGACAATTGAAAGGCAGACAGCAAAGGGTTGTGATAATTGGATTTTTCTCAAACTGTCTAGATATTGGCTAGTGTGGTGACAGAGATCAATATTGGGACCACTTTTACTCAGCATGCTTAAATTATTTGGATTTAGCCATAAGAGGGTGCATTTCAAACTCTACTGAAGATACGAAACTGGAAGGAGTAGCAAACCAAAGACAGAATGCAGGAAACAAGAGGGAATAAGCAGGTTAGAGAATGGGCAGGTAAGTGGCAGTTGCAGTTTAATACAGAAAGAATATGAAGTCATACATTTTGGGAACAAGAATAAAGAATGGAAATGTTGCTTAAATGGTAAATTTCTCAATACAGTGGAGGAGCAAAGGAATCTAGGTGTGCAGATACATAAATCTTTACAAGAGGGTATTCCTTATTTCGTGTGATTCTTGGACACTGGACAAATAGTCAAGCAAAGAGAGTCACCCTCACTCACGGTAGTTTCGTTAATCAAAAGTAATTAATTAATGATATCATTCATACAAACATTCATGTAGAAAATTCAAACCATACGTATGACTTTCCTTTATAAAATCCTACTACGCGTAAGAATTCGCAATGTTATTATGTAAGGACTTAACAATTCATACACACATCAGACAATTCATCAATACATATGCAACCTTTAAACCAAAGCTTTTGCTCATCGGGCCTGAAGGTTGATCAGCTTTTGAGTCCTTGAAGTCCTCTTCTTCTTGCATGCTGTTCAACTGCAGTGTGCGTTCCTCGTGACTGCCGAGTGGTGAAGAGACTGTTCTTCTCTCAAAGTCTTCTTTTTATATTGTTTTTTTACCAATAGGACTTAGGATTAGGGAGGGTCATTCTTTCTGTCCAATCGCTCCCTGATTCTATGCCTCAATCATTAATATACCTCAATGATTGACAGTTTAGGCTTTGATCATGTGACCGGAGACCCTTTTGATGTGGGAAAGACCATGTGCTCGAACCAAGGATTGTAAAAGGCCCCTTTATTGTCTCTGTTTATGGCCTCTCATGTAGAGATAGCCCCTTATATTTCCATGCCCAGACATTCTTAATGGTCCTGACGGCTTCAATTTTGATTGCTTCAATGGCTTCAAATCCATTCCTTATACCATTTGACTTTATGCTGATGCAATACTATTTGATGTTTTACAAATCCCAGTTCTTTGATCAGACTACCAGATAGGAATGAAAGGCCCATGCTTTTTCACGCCTATCATTGCTTTCCTGATCCAAAGCCTTTGATGTATGCCCTTGTTGCCTTTTCTTACATTACCCCCTGCTGCATTGAAAAGCTTGTGTTTCGAAAAGCCTATGTGTTTTGAAAGTCTGACAACGCTTTAAGCTCAATATGATCCATCTAGCTTATTTATTTAATAATCTAGATATCTATCGGCAGTACAACGTCTTTGATCCCGAAACTCATACTTCTCCAATGCTATCAGCGTCAATGAGGGAATAACAGGATTTGCAAGAACACAGTTTACCACATTACTGTGTTTGCAGGTTTTCAAATGTCTTTGTTTAAAAGGGGTGCAGTTAACCCTTTCCATCAAATATCTTTTGTTAAAGGGGTTTTGAAGTCCACAATACACTGAAAGGGACTAAATACAAAAGCAAAGAGGACATGACTACTTTGTCAAGATGATAGTTTGGCCATTATCTTGAATCGTGTGCAATTATGAGCTTCTCGCTGTAGGAGGGTTATAGTATCCCTGGAGAAAGCGCAATGCAGTTTTACCAGGATTTTACCATGGATGAGGCGTTTGAATTACAAGGAAAGGCTAGAGCAACTGAAGCTTTGTCCTCTCTAATCGAGAAAATTGTGGGCGGAGGGCAGCGGTGGGGAGGTGGTGGAGGTGCGCAGTGGGGGGGCGGATTTGATAGAGGTGTTCAAAATGACAAAAGGAACAGACAAGATAAACTGACATAATTTCCATTGATGGGTGAATTAAATACACAAAGCCACGATCTCTTGATAAATACATAAAATGGGACTTTTTCGCACAAAGTGTTATCGAGCGTGGAATGCTTTTGCTACAAGTAGCGATTGATGTGAAATAATTGCAAGCGTTCAAAAAGGTACAGGGTAATTACTTAAAGAAGAAAAAAATAAAGAGAGTCTGGGTAGGAAGCAGGAAAATGGGATTGTGCAAAATCAGCCCTTGGCGGGGCCGAAATTCAATCAGGAAAGAAAGGCTGAATGACCTTCTTATGTGCTAAAATGTCTATGTGTCCATAAATGTTACAGGAGCCTCCACTGTATTTTTATTGCAGTGCCAATCTTAGACTTGTTTGTCAGCTGGTTCATATGGAAAACTAAACACTGTGTTAACACAAAGAAAAACAGTTTTTCCCAAGCACAAGAAAAGCAGCTATGAATCATTTGTACCTCAAGACACATAGTCAGAACATAAAAACATAGGAAATAGGAACAGGAGTAGGCCATAGGGCCCCTCGAGCCCATTCCACCATTCAATAAGATCATGGCTGATCTTCAACCTCAACTCCAGTTTCCCGCCCGATCCCAATATCCCTTGATTCCCTTAGAGTCCAAAAATCTATCGATCTCAGCCTTGAATATACTCAATGACTGAGCAACCACAGCCCTCTTGACGATCCGGATTCTTTCCCCTCAGTCTGGTTCAGTAAAAACTGAAGTCGAATACATTTTAAAGTTCAACACAACTTTAATAGCAGGGTTCTTAGTCTGCAGCATTGATTTGGACTCCTGATAGAGTCCCTCTATGCTGGCAGAGCAAGAACAAAAAGATACAGAAATCCACACGTTTTTATACAAATCAATAGGGTTGGAACATACTTAACGAGGGTCAACACCAATCATAAGCCGGGCATAGGTTGCCATGCAAGGTTACATTATTTCCGGCCAATCATAGATCGTCCATGTGCTGATCATGTTGCTGTTAGACATCAAAGGGGATACTTCCTCACCTTCCAACTTGGAATGTTCTTCCCTGTTCCTTCTGTTCCTTATCTCCCAACCTGGAATGTCTTTCAACTTTGGCTAAGCTCGTTACCTATATTGATCTGCCATAAACATGGAGACATTCAGACCAGTCCTTGAATCACATCAAAGACTCTACATTGCTAAGACCATGCAAACCTGCTGACTACGCAAACATATGGCCCAGCAGGAGGCCAGGCCACCTGTACCAATCTCAGTTACTAACTAATTAACACTTTCTAACCATTTTGCATTCTGCTTCTTTGCCACGTAGGCATCTTAATATTTTACCAAAAACTGACCACGTAGGGATTCTCACTCTGGGGTAGAGAATTCCAAAGTTTCACAACCCTCTGAGTGAAGAAATTTCTCCTCATCTCAGTCCTAAATGGACGTCCCCTTATCCTGAGACTATGGGCTCGATATTACCAGGGCGGTGGGTTCTCAGTGGGGGGGTCGACTGGGCGCGTGGGTAACGCGCCCGGTGAAATCAGTGTGCTCCGCATGGAATCGCAGGCTAATTGGAGCCACTTACCTGTGCTTCCAGGTTTCCCGCTGCTGAGCTGCGCAGCGGGCGGACTGCACATGTGCAGCATAGACTGTCAGCTGGAGGAGCCCTATTTAAAGGGGCAGTCCTCCACTGACTGATGCTGCAGAAAACAGGAAAAATTACAGCATGGAGCAGCCCAGGGGGAAAGCTGCTCCCAGGTTTAATGATGCCTCACTCCAGGTGTCATTGGATGGGGTGAGGAGGAGGGGGAGGACAGAGATCTTCCCCCCGGCGGGCGGGAGGAAGCGGTCTGCCTCTGCCACCAAGAAGGCCTGGCTTGAGGCGGCAGAGGGGGTCACCAGCACAACCAACATATCGCCCACCTGCATACAGTGCAGGAGGCGTTTCAATCACCTAAGTAGGTCAGCCAAAGTGAGTACACTTACTCATTCCCCTCCCCTCCGTCTGCCACATCACCGCCCCCACCCCACATCTCCTTCTGCACTGCCAACACTACTCTGTCACATCACCCCTCACACCCACTCAAACCTGCTCCTCATCTTACCTGCACCTACTCACCTCGCCAGTACTCATCCCGCCACTACCACTCAACCCAATCCTCATACAATCTCATGGCTCGATCTCATACTCACCCTCTGATGCATCTCATTAACGGTCAGCCGCACTCAACCTGCCACTACCTGTGCTGCAGCCACAGGGCATGCATCACATCTGTGCAGTAGGAAGTGTAAGGCAAACGTGTCGTGAGCATGAAGGGGATGCACAAGGGTGTTTGAGTGTTTGTCATGGTTTTTACTTCTATTGATTTCTGACCAACTCACATCACATATTATATTGGCACCACTACTGCCACGTCTTTGCGAATCTTGTCTGGTTTGTGTAATAATGCCCTTTCCTGAGGATCACAATGAAGACCCACACCTGATGCCACCCATTGTATCACTGCAAAGTGGGTGTAGGTGTATTTGCAGGGCTCTTTTGTGCAGACGACTGAGAGACGTCGGCGATGTCCCCGGTGGCACCCTGGAAGGATGCGGAGGAGAAGTTGTTGAGGGCAGTGGTGACTTTGACAACGACAGGTAAGAAGATGGTGCTCGGGCCAGCCGTGAGCAGCTCGGCATGAAGGAGGCTGCAGATGTCCATGACTACATGTCGAGTGACTCTGAGCCTCCGTGTGCACTGCTGCGCAGAGAGGTCCAGGAAGCCGAGCCTTGGTCTGTGCCCCCTGCGATGCATCTCTCTCTGCGGTTGCCCTCCCTCCTGCTGTGCAGGTGGATGTGTCACAGCACTGTGTTGTGGAGCTCCACGTGTCAGAGGTGGCCGGCGAGGCTGGTGATGCTGTTCGCCCTCCGAGGAGGTCATGACTGCAGCTACGGCGGCCCCCATCCAGAAGATGTACATCTGAGGGGGTCCGCAAGGTAGGTACATGTGTCTGGACCCTGGGGTAAGTGTGAAAGTTGTTGACTTTTCTTGTCAGGAGGAGGGTGGTGGAGGCCAAACTTTGTCCCAAGTGACAGAGTGGCCTCCTGCAATGAGTGAGGGTCTCCACCCCCCCCACCTGTCAAATGGACCTTTGCAGCTGCCACAGGCTGACAGCTGCAACACGTCCATTTCAACTGGGAGTGTTTCCCCCAGTATAGGAAACAGTCCCAGTTGCCTCTAAAATCCCACCCTCCTCACATAATCCCTTAATCAGGTCTGTTAATGACCTGAAATACCAAGATAAATGCTGTTAAGTGGCACCCCGCCGGCTTTAATTGCCTGCGGGAGTCCCACCAGCGGGGGCTGCGCGCGCACGTTGGCGCGTCTGTGGGGAACCCGGAAGTGGGCGGGTTGGAGCCGGGCTTCCGACCCGCTCCGGGATTCCCCGATTTTCGGAGCCCCCCCGCCAGGAACGCACCCGATAGCGGGTGCTAAAATGGAGCCCATTGTGTCTGTATTGGCTCTTTGCTAGAGTCTAAAACTAAACCCACTGCCCTGATCTCTCCCCATAGCCCTGTATCTTTCTCTACTTCAATTATAGGTCTAATTTTCCCTTAAAAGATGCAATGGTCTCTGCCTCAACCACTCCTTCCTGCAAATCATTCCAGACCACAACAAGATTTCCCATTGCTGAAATGTTTGCTAATGTATTGACCCACTTTAATTTGGGCCAGATCTCTTCCTATCTTACTGAATTTTGCCTTTCAGCAGCCCAGCACTCTTATCGTTGACTGTTCATTATGTTGTGGTAGCTCTTTCTCAACTGCTGTCCTACTTTCACATCAGTTATTTGCCCCACTTCATTACAAAAATCGCCACATTTTTGCAATTACCTATGATGCCTGTAGGTGGCGCTGTGATAAGACTTTCAATGTTAGATGTGTCACAACTTACCTGTCACGTCACACCTACTGTTTTACTGAGTGTCCTGCAGAGTACTCATATTTCAAAAAACTCTGATGTGGAGATGCCGGTGATGGACTGGGGTGGACAAATGTAAGGAATCTTACAACACCAGGTTATAGTTCAACAGTTTTATTTGAAAATCACAAGCTTTTGGAGCTTTCCTCCTTCGTCAGGTGTGTGAAGGTTTCCATAAAAGCACTGCATATATAGTCACAGAACAATACCTGGTATTAATACAACTGGCCATTCTTTGTCTCTCTCTCTCTCTGTCTTTGTAATCTGACCGCTTGCGTATTCAGTAGTCTTGGGTGTAATGTTTCCCTGTCTGAACACCATCCATGCAGAGGTGTGATAACAGGCAGTTGGAAAGATTATCTGTAATCACCAGGTATTGTTCTGTGACTATATATGCAGTGCTTTTATGGAAACCTTCACACACCTGACGAAGGAGGAAAGCACCGAAAGCTTGTGATTTTCAAATAAAACTGTTGGTCTATAACCTGGTGTTGTAAGATTCCTTTCAAAAAACTCCTTTGAGTCTGCATGCAGTTACAGGCTTTGACCACTGAGTGGCAATACCAAAGAAATGTTAGAAATTTCTCTCAGAGCACAGTTCCCATCTTGGTTTTTTGAAAGTCACTTTTCTCACCAGGTAAGTTGCATTTCACCTGACTTTTAAACTTAAACACTGAGCTTTTAATTTTGTATATATTAAGATGTATAAAATGTGCTTGACAACTTTCTCCCATGGTTCTTTTTAAAAATTTATTCTTGGGACGTGGACATCACTGGCAAGGCCAATATTTTTTGCCCATTCCGAGTTGCCCTTTGAGAAGGTTGGTGTACTTATTGAACTGCTGAAGTCCGTGTGGTGAAAGTGCTCCCACAACACTGTTATTAGGGAGTTCCTTGCTGTTTCAGGTAACTACCAGGGCAATTGGATGGGGCTTCACTCTTCCTCATACATTCTTTGAGTGTACTGTTGTGGCTGCTGCTTCTGGCCTGATATGCTCCTTCCCCACCTTCGAAGTACTGCTGGCTCATTCTTGGCTATCTCCCATTGCCCACCTCCCTCATGGCTCCAATCTTGAACTCAGCCTCACTGGTTCCTAGGTGAGTGCCAATTGTGATCCAGCAGCTCATTCTATGCCAGTGCTGCTCGCTGCTTCCTGCAGTCTCTGGTGGTTGCTCGCCCAATGCCTGTTGGCTGCCCCCTTTGTGGCCTTAATTTTGATCTCTGCCCCATCCGCTGTTCGAGGCCCCAGCCTCCATCTCTGAACTCCCCCTGTTTGGTTTCTTAAGCCACTGTTGGGTGTGATCTGCTGGCTCGTTCTGAGCTGACTCTGCTCCCCGATCCTTATGGTCTTTTGCCATTGCCTACCCACACCAGTTTCCCGCCCACCCTGTGGCCCCCAGTATAGCTCTGTCCCCTCCCACCATTCTGGGCTGACACTGCTCACTGCTCCTGCTCCCTATAACCCACAGCCATGGCCCATTGCCCGTTTGCTCCCAATGGTCTCCCGCTCTTCCCTCCATCCATCAGTGGCCCCTCTGCTTGCCTTGATCTGCCACATTACCCTCCCCCAGGTTGCCTGTCTCACTTGTGCAGAGTATTTTGAGAGCACTGCAATCAGTGTTCTTTATGTTAAAGATGCTCTTTCAATTAAATAATTGATATATAAACATTCCTCCCTTCCCCCCTCCACTGCCTGTCTGCTCCCCTCCACCTTTCCCCCTCTCCTACCCATCTCCCCCTCCTCAGACATTCTGTAGACCACTACATGGCTGGGCCCAACTCTCCTTATTTTTGAAGTGCCTCTAAAACTGAACCTGTCACCTCCATCACCCCTATTTACCCAAAGGAAAATATCTCAAACTGCAGCCACCAGTACCTGATTCGGCCGTCCCACTGGATATTTTCAAGTTCACTAATTGCTCTCCCACATTCCTCAATACTCGGCAAATTCATCTGCAAAACCTTACACTTTACCTGGGATCACAAAGCATCAACCCTGCAATAAATCTGTGATGCTTCCCAAAGGCACGAAGGCACATATGATGGTTTTGCTTCCACCAAAATTTATTTTATTTACACCCTCAGAAAGCACCTTTTAGTAAGCACGAAGGTTACCATATTTTCCTTTGCTTTTAATTAGCAAAGCAATATCAGCATCTAGAGGGAAATAAGGTAAACCTATCCCCCTATATTATTAATACACTCTACATGCTGATTGATGAAAGTGGGAGATGGATTGCAAAGAATCATCTATTGAGAATTTTAGATATAATTTCAATTTACCATTATTAACTCTGCTGGTTGTTTCCCATGAGGGAATCAAACAAATCAGACAAAATTATGATACGGGCAAAGCGTAATTATCTTAATAGCTCAGGTTCAAGTTCATCTCAGAAACCGTGCACACTGGTAATTATAAAATATTATGCCTAATTTCATTCTGAAGAAAGTTTCTGTCATGTGCTATCAGCCAGTGCTTATTACAGGTCAGGATGGAATCACCAGAGTCTCAATCACACTTGCTTAATTTGAATTTTACTTTTGCAATCAGGAGACTTTGTAAACTGGCCACTGTCTAAGGCTTAAACCGACTGTTCACAACCCCGAGCTGAGCTTCTGACCTCATATTCTTTGCATCACTAAGACCGCCTACTTCCACCTCCATAGTATCGCCCATCTCCACCCTTCCTCAGCCTCCTGGCCGGCCTTCCATCTTCCACCTTCCATAAACCTGGGCTCATCCAAAACTATGCTGTCATAATCCTAACTCACACCAAGTCCCGTTCACCCATCATCGCTGTACTCGCTGACCTACTTCGGTTCCTGGTCCATCAACACCCTCAAATTTAAAATTCTCATCCTTGTGTTCAAATCCCTCCATGGCCTTGCCTCTCCCTATCTCTGTAACTGCCTCCAGCCCTACAACCCTCCAAGAATTCTGCGTCCCTCCAATTCTGGTTAAAGGGCTCCAACTTAGAATGTTGTACTATGACAACCCATCTCGCTTAACATCTGCGTTGCTCCATCACTGACTTCCTTCGTCCCACCTTTGGCGGCTGTGCCTTCAGCTGACGAGGTCCTAAGCTCTGGAATTCCCTCCCTAAACCTTTCTGCCTCTCTCTCCTCCTTTAAAACTCTCCTTAAAACCTACCTCTTTGACCAAGCTTTTGGTCACTTGACCTAATGTCTCCTTCGTTGGCTCAGTGTCAATATTTTCATCTGATTGCACGCCTGCGAAGTGCAACGTTTTACTACATTAAAAGCACTCTATAGATGCAGGTTGTCAAGTGGATGGTACACACTGCAGCCACGGTGCACCGTTGGTGAAGGGAGTGAATGTTTAGGGTGGTGGATTGGGTGCCAATCAAGTGGGCTGCTTTGTCCTGGATGGTGTTGAGCTTCTTGAGTGTTGTTGGAGCTACACTCATCCAGGCAAGTGGAGAGTATTCCATCGCACTCCTGATTTGTGCCTTGTAGATGGTGGAAAGGCTTTGGGGAGTCAGGAGGTGAGTCACTCGCTGCAGAATACCCAGCCTCTGACCTGCTCTTGTAGCCACAGTATTTATATGGCGGGTCAAATTAAGTTTCTGGTCAATGGTGACCCCCAGGATGTTGATGGTGGGGGATTCGACGATGGTAATGCCGTTGAATGTCAAGGGAGGTGGTTAGACTCTCCCTTGTTAGAGATAGTCATTGCCTGGCACTTGTCTGGCGTGAAAGTTACTTCCCACTTATGAGCCCAAGCCTGGATGTTGTCCAGGTCTTGCTGCATGCGGGCTCGAACTGCTTCATTATCTGAGGGGTTGCGAATGGAACCGAACACTGTGCAATCATCAGCAAACATCCCCATTTCTGACCTTATGATGGAGGGAAAGTCATTGATGAAGCAGCTGAAGATGGTTGGGCTGAGGACACTGCCCCCAGGAACTCCTGCAGCAATGTCCTGGGTCTGAGATGATTGGCCTCCAACAACCGCTACCATCTTCCTTTGTGCTAGGTATGACTCCAGCCACTGGAGAGTTTTCCCCCTGATTCCCAATGACTTCAATTTTACTAGGGCTCCTTGGTGCCATACTCAGTCAAATGCTGCCTTGATGTCAAGGGCAGTCAATTTCACCTCATCTCTGGAATTCAGCTCTTTTGTCCATGTTTGGACCAAGGCTGTAATGAGGTCTGGAGCCGAGTGGTTCTGGCAGATCCCAAACTGAGCATCGGTGAGCAGGTTATTGGTGAGTAAGTGCCGCTTGATAGCACTGTTGACGACACCTTCCATCACTTTGCTGATGATTGAGAGTAGACTGATGGGGCGGTAATTGGCCGGATTGGATTTGTCCTGTTTTTTGTGGACAGGACATACCTGGGCAATTTTCCACATTGTCGGGTAGATTCCAGTGTGGTAGCTGAACTGGAACAGTTTGGCTAGAGGTGCGGCTAGTTCTGAAGCACAATTCTTCAGCACTAGAGCCGGGATGTTGTCGGGGCCATAACCCTTGCTGTATCGCTAAGGATATATTCCTTATATTCTTATCAAGCGATATGGGGATTGGGCGGGAAAGTGGAGTTGAGGTAGAAGATCAGCCATGATCCTATTAAATGGTGGAGCAGGCTCGAGGGGCCGTATGGCCTAGTCCTGCACCTATTTCTTATGTTCTTATGTTCCACACAAGTGACTTAGTAAAAATGAACTCATCGAATAGGTGGCACCTATTGACATGGGTAGGGAATTGGTTAGGGGGTAGCAGACAGAGAATAGGGATAATGGTTTTGTACTTAAATTGGCAGGATGTGACTAGTGGTGAACGGCAGGGATCTGTACTGGGGCCTCAGCTTTTCAATATATTTATAAATGATTTAGATGAAGTAATAGACAGCCATCTCTCCAAGTTTGCTGACAACACTATGTTAGGTGGCTCAGTAAATAGTGTAGATGGGAGCAGGAAGTTGCAAAGGGACATTGATAGATTAGGTGAGTGGGCAAAACTGTGGCAGATGGAGTCTAACGTGGGAAAGTGTGAGTTCATCCACTTTGGGCCTAAGAAAGATAGATCAGAGTATTCCCTATATGGTGAGAAGCTAGGAACTGTGGATGAGCAGAGAGATTTCGGGGTCCGTGTATAAAAACCACTACAAGCTAGTGGACAAGTACGTAAAATAATTTAAAAGGCTAATGGAATGTTGGCCTATATTTCAAGGAGGCTGGAATACAAAGGGGTGGAAATTATGTTACAGCTGTGCAGAGCTCTGGTTAGACCCCATCTGGAGTACTGTATTCAGGTCTGGGCACCGCACCTCAGGAAGGATATATTGGCCTTGGAGGGGGTGCAGCGCAGATTCACCAGAATGATACTGGGGCTAAAAGGGTTAATTTATGAGGCTAGGTTGCATAGAGGCTTTTATTCCTTTGAGTATAGAATATTAAGGGGGATCTAATTGAGGTGTTTAAGATGAACAAAGGATTTGATAGGGTAGATAGAGAGAAACTATTTCCTCTGGTGGGGGAGTTGAGAACAAGGGGGCATAACCTTAGAGCTAGGCCATTCAAGGGTGTTGTCAGAAGTATTTCTTCACACAAAATACTATTGAAGCTAGGTCAGTTGAAAACTTCAAACTGAGATTGATAGTTTTTTGTTAGGCAAGGGCATTAGGGGTTATGGAACCAAGGCATGTAAATGGAGTTAAATTACAAATCAGCCGTGATCTAATTGAATGATGGAGCAGGCCTGAATAGCTTAATGGCCTACTTCTTTTCCTAATGTTCCTATATTCCTAAGATGTGGAGATGCCGGTGATGGACTGGGGTTGACAAATGTAAGGAATCTTACAACACCAGGTTATAGTCCAACTGTTCTATTTAAAAATCACAAGCTTTCGGAGGCTTTCTCCTTCGTCAGGTGAGCGAGTGTGGGATTCCATGGAAGGTTACCGCATTTATATTCAGAGAACAATACCTGGTGATTACAGATAATCTTTCCAACTGCCCGTCGTCAAGGCAATCAAAGTGTTCAGACAGAGTGATGTTACCTACAGGACCACCAAATACACAAACGGCCAGAACAAAAGACAGACAGAGAGAGAGAGAAACATCTGAAAGGAAGAGAAAGACAGAGAATGACCTGTTTTGTTAAAAACAGATAACTTTTTTTCACTGGTGGGGTTATGTGTAGCGTGACATGAACCCAAGATCCCGGTTGAGGCCGTCCTCATGGGTGCGGAACTTGGCTATCAATTTCTGTTCGACGATTTTGCGTTGTCGTGTGTCTCGAAGGCCGCCTTGGAGAATGCTTACCCGAAGATCGGTGGCTGAATGTCCTTGACTGCTGAAGTGTTCCCCGACTGGGAGGGAACCCTCCTGTTTGGCGATTGTTGCGCGGTGTCCGTTCATCCGTTGTCGCAGTGTCTGCATGGTCTCGCAGACACTGCAACAACGGGGCATCCTTTCCTGCAACGTATGAGGTAGACAACGTTGGCCGAGTCACAGGAGTATGAACCACGTACCTGGTGGGTGGTGTCCTCTCGTGTGATGGTGGTGTCTGTGTCAATGATCTGGCATGTCTTGCAGAGGTTGCCGTGGCAGGGTTGTGTGGTGTCGTGGATGCTGTTCTCCTGAAAGCTGGGTAATTTGCTGCGAACGATGGTCTGTTTGAGGTTGGATGGCTGTTTGAAGGCGAGTAGTGGAGGTGTGGGGATGGCCTTAGCGAGGTGTTCGTCGTCATCGATGACATGTTGAAGGCTGCGGAGAACATGGCATAGTTTCTCCGCTCCGGGGAAGTATTGGACGACGAAGGGTACCCTGTTGGTTGCGTCCCGTGTTAGTCTTCTGAGGAGGTCTATGCGATTTTTCGCTGTGGCCCGTCAGAAGACTGTCGATCGACGAGTCGAGCATCATATCCCGTTCTTACAAGGGCGACACCACCCACCAGGTGCATGGTTCATATTCCTGTGACTCGGCCAACGTTGTCTACCTCATACGTTGCAGGAAAGGATGCCCCGGAGCATGGTACATTGGCGAGACCATGCAGACACTGCGACAACGGATGAACGGACGCCGCACAACAATTGCCAGACAGGAGGGTTCCCTCCCAGTCGGGGAACACTTCAGCAGTCAAGGACATTCAGCCACCAATCTTCGGGTAAGCGTTCACCAAGGCGGCCTTCGAGACACACGACAATGCAAAATCGTCGAACAGAAATTGATAGCCAAGTTCCGCACCCATGAGGACAGCCTCAACCGGGATCTTGGGTTCATGTCACGCTACACATAACCCCACCAGTGAAAAAAAGTTATCTGTTTTTAACAAAACGGGTCATTCTCTGTCTTTCTCTTCCTTTCAGCTGTTTCTCTCTCTCTCTCTCTCTCTCTCTCTCTCTCTCTGTTTTGTGTTCTGGCCGTTTGTGTATTCGGTGGTCCTGTAGGTAACATCACTCTGTCTGAACACTTTGATTGCCTTGATGACGGGCAGTTGGAAAGATTATCTGTAATCACCAAGTATTGTTCTCTGAATATAAATGCGGTAACCTTCCATGGAATCCCACACTCGCTCACCTGACGAAGGAGAAAGCCTCCGAAAGCTTGTGATTTTTAAATGAAACAGTTGGACTATAACCTGGTGTTGTAAGATTCCTTCCCTATATTCCTAAGAAGATATTCTGAAGTGCTACCAGTTTCACTTGTAATCTGCATTTAAGCAATCCAGAACCAATTCCCACCTAACAGTAATGGATCTGATAAAGCTTGGATCGAAGAGGACAATTGCAAAATAAAGTAAGTGGACCTCCATGAGGCACTTAGATATTGACTGGAATGGGATGGCCATTTATTATCCGGATTGTGCACAACTATCAGCTACCCACAAAATGCAGGTAACATTTGACACATACACTGGACAGAATTTTAGAACTGTTCTGCTTACCTTTTCATTCCAGGTCGCATTGCTTTCATCCCCTCTGTCCCTCGAGGAGTGCCATACTGAAAAAAAAATGTTCATATTTATTTTCTCTACAAACTCAATTGAACCTGTAGCAAAGAATCCTCTCATCCCAATAAACCCAGCCATTCTACTGTGGCAATTTGTTTACTGACATTCCATGATTAACTCATTGGTTTGACTGCACATTGACAGTCTCTTCTTGGTAAAGGTGCTTTGAAGCAGACACTACTGGCAATGAGTTTCAGAACCTGATATTGCAAGACACAACGATTCCTTTCAACAAATCCGTATATTTTGGGGATTTTTTCTATGCACAAACATTTGTACTGTTATTATATTGAATTGCAAGAGTCAGCTAAAAGATTGTAGTTACTATCTACTTGCCTATTGTTTTAATACACTGACAGATTGAGTAATCAGTCGAATCGGAAGCTGTCCTTTCACAGGGGAAATGATACGGTACAAACCTTTACTGTTGTTCCATTAACACTCAGTATTCCTGCCAGATTTACAGTAGGAATGAGCAGAAGGCCTGCGGACTTTGAGCCTCAATGGGAGCAACAGAAAAATCTTAGATTAAATTCAGGAATAACACCAGAACAGCCCACAGGTCATGGCAAGACCATGGGCCAAAAGTGTTGAAATGAGATGATTTGTATGTGTGTGTAGAGTGCTGAGAGGTCTATTGCTATCTGGATGTGTGTTCTGTGGTAATTAACTCATGGATTGGTTCCAATAGTATTGATAACACCTGCGTTTGTGATTAGTCTTTTATGTTTTCTGTGACAAAAAAGTCTCACAGGTATTTGATATTTACCCAATTGGTTTAATGCCTGTAACCCAGGTGTCCTGCCTGTGGAATCTTAATGCCAGTGAACATTGTGCCAACAGCGATGGAATGATTTTGCATTGTTTGACTGTTGTTTTGCTATTATTCTATTCCTGTTATTCAGTATCAGATGGAGGAAGTCAAGGATTTTTTTGTGGGATTAGTGCCAGTGGGAAATTTGTTTCTGCTCAATGAATTTGACTGCTTTTTCAACAATGTTGAAACTTAAATATTCACATGAACACAGAGCAGACATGTATGAGGTGCCAACATTTAATTTAGTTGTCTGCTGAGTAAGTTTTCTTCTTCTCCAGCTTCTATCTCCTCTAGTTTTCTGTGTCATTTATTTTCCTTCCCTATTCTCTCATGACATTGGTGATGTTAACCCAATTGGTTTAATGTCAAATTTTGTTGATAACGCTCCTATGGGAGCCTTGGGATGTTTAAAAAAATCAGGATGAGGGGGTCGCTGGCAAGGCCGGCATTTATTGCCCATCCCTAGTTGCCCTTGATAAAGTGGTGGTGGGTCTTCTTCTTGAACCACTGCAGCCCATGTGGTGAAGCTTCTTTCACAATACAGTTAGGTAGCATGTTTGTGGATTTTGACCCAGCGACAATGAAGGAATGGTGATATATGTCTAGGTTAGAATGAAGTGTGACTTGGAGGGGGACTCGGGAAGTGGTGGTGTTCCCATGCACTTGATGCCCTTGCCCTTCTAGGTGGTGGAGATCACGGGTTTGGGAGGTGCTGCCGAAGAAGCCTTGGCGAGTTGTTGCAGTGCATCCTGTAGATAGTACACACTGCAGCCACAGTGCACCAGTGTGGAGAGAGTGGATGTTTAAGCTGGTGGATGGGGTGCCGACCAAGCGGGCTGCTTTGTTCGGGATGGTGTCAGGCTTTGTGAGTGTTGTTGCAGCTGCACTCATCCAGTCAAGCAGAGAGTATTCCATCACACTCCTGACTTGTACCTTGTAGGTAGTGGAGGGGCTTTGGGGAGTCATGAGGTGAGCCACTCACCACGGAATACCCAGCCTGTGAGCTGCTCTAGTAGCCACGATATTTATGTGGCTGGTCTGGACCAGTTGTTTGTCAATGGTGACCACCCAGAATGTTGATGGTGGGAAAATTGGTGATGGTAATGCCATTGAACGCCAATGGCAACGGTGGAGGGCCATCGATACTGTGTCTGTTCCCATTCGCCCCTGATATCTATGCACATGCAATTCCAATAGATATTGGTGGGCAGTGATCAGGAGGGGATCACTTTGGCTGATTGTACCCCTCTCTATCCTAGGGTGTAGAAGCCACTTGATGTGTTTCCACTGCCATTCCAGCCTAGATCACTTAATTCAACACAGTCCAGAGATTGAACCTGGGAACATCCTGATTTGTTGAGAGTCAAAGATATATCGTGTGGGAAATTGACACACTGATCCACAGCGAGTAATATTTAATGCGCAACCTCCTAGTATCTGAGGTGCTCCCTGTGTTCAGTAAATTGGGTGCAGAGGAAGCCTGATTCCTCCATACCCAATAATATCACAGAACATCGCGAAAGGCCTGAGGAATGGCTGCACAAGGTGTGGGAGAGAACCGACAGTGGCAGGGCATCACGAGAGGCCCGAGGAGTGGCGAATCTGAAACCGACAGAAAAAAGTGACGCCACAACACAAGGAGGTGCAGCGGGGGTAAGTCAGTGTAAGTATTTGGTTTATTGGTTAGTGCTTTTAGTGGTTATTGTTTTTAATGATTAGTGATTTTAGTGTTAGCTAAATAGTTAAATGGTCTTAAAGCTAAACAGTTTTAAATGACTGTTAGCTAACATGGCAGCCTAGCTGGGGCCCGTCACATGCACATCCTGTGCCATGTGGGAACTCCAGAACACTTTGTGTGTCCTGGAAAACCACATAAGCAGGAAGTGCTGTCAACTGCTCGAGTTCAGAGCTTGAAGGGTGGCTGGTGTCACTACGGTGCATATGGGAAGTTGAGAGTTTTGTGGTTAGCACGTTTCAGGGGGTGGTTACCCCACAGTTATAGACAGTTCAGGTGGGGAGGGTGTGGGTGACCACCAGGCAGGTTAGGAGGGACGAGCAGGCAGTGCAGGAGTTCCCTGAGTGTGTGGCACTCACAAACCGGTATTCAGCATTGAATACCAGTGAGGGTGATGAGATCTCGGGGGAGTGCAGTCAGAAGCAAATCCACGACACCATGGGAGACTCGGCTCCACAGGAGGCACAAGAAAGTGTAGAAATGCAGTTGTTATAAGGGATTGGATAGGGAGTTAAACAGGCGTTTCTGCAACCGCAGATGTTAGTCCTGAATGGTGTGTTGCCTCCATGGTCCCAGGGTAAAGGATATCACTGAACGGGTGCAGGGCATTCTGTGAGGGGAAGGGGAACAGTCAGAAGTCATGGTCCATGTTGGAATCAGTGACATAGGTAGGACAAGGGTTGGAGTCCTTCAGGCTGAGTTTCAGGAGCTAAGAAAAAGATTAAAGAACAGGACTTCATAGGTGGTAATATTTGGATTTTTTTTATTCATTCAGGGGATGTAGGAGTCACTGGCAAGGCCAGCATTTATTGCCCATCCCTAATTGCCCTTCAGAAAGTGGTGGTGAGCTGCCTTCTTGACAACTGAGTGGCTTGCAAGGCCATTTCAGAATCAACCACATTGCTGTGGGTCTGGAGTCACACATAAGCCAGATCAGGTAAGGCCAACAGGTTTCCTTCTCTAAAGGACATTAGTGAACCAGATGGGTTTTTACAACAATCCAGTAGTTTCATAGTCACCGTTACTGATACTAGCTTTTTATTCCAGATTTTATTTTTAATAAACTGAATTTAAATTCCCCAGCTGGCATGGTGGGATTGGAGCTTATGTCTCTTGAGATTATTAGCACTGGGCCTCTGGAATACTAGTCCAGTAACATAACCACTATGCTACCGTACCCCTGCCAGTGGATTACTTCCAGTGCCACATGCTAGTGAGGATAGAAACAGAAAAATAGTGCAGGTGAATGCATGGCTGGAGAAGTGTTTCGAGAGGGAGGGCTTCAGATTCTTGGGGCATTGGGACCAGTTCTGGGGCAGGAGGGACCTGTACAAGCCAGACGGGTTGCACCTGAACAGGGCTGGAACAAATGTTCTCGTGGGGATATGAACTAGTGCTGTGTGGGAGGGTTTAAATGAATTTGGCAGGGGGAGGGGAACTTGGACATAGCAGCAGAGAGGAGAGACAAGGGGCACGATTTTAAAAGTGAAAAACGGGTGGGTTGGGGGCGGTGGGGGCATTCAAAATCGCAACCATTTTAGACCCGCCCCCAACCCGCCCATTTCCACTTTTCACTGGGGCAGGACAAGGGGCGGGTGACCAACCTGCTCCCAGGAGGCGGGTCGGGCCTTAAAACCTTTCAAAGAGGCTGCGGGCCTCCATTTCCCACAGTTTCCAATTTCAACCCTGGGGGGGCCGGGATTCCCGGGCCTTCTCTTTTACACCACGTGAAAGGAGGCAAGGAGGCCCGAGACTAACAGGTAGGTGTCTTTCTGGCACAGCTCGTGGGCCCGGAGGAGCAGGAGCACTTCCCCTGACCCAACAGGTCTACCTGCAGCGGCCCCCCCAACGATCGTGGACCCCCGACCCCAATCACCGATCCCCCCCAACGATCGTGGACCCCAGTAATGACCCCCATCCCCCCCAACGATCGTGGACTCCTGACCCTGATTCCCCCCACCAACGATTGCGGACTCCTGCGATGTCCCTGACCTTCCCCAACAATCGCGGACCCCCGTGATGACCCCCGATCCCGACCCCCCCGTAATTGACTCCCGTTCCCCCCCCCCCCCCCCCCCCATGACTGATTCCCCCCGTGACCCGGCGCCAACCCATGTCCCCGGCGCCAACCCATGTCCCCGGCGCCAACCCATGTCCCCGGCGCCAACCCATGTCCCCGGCGCCAACCCATGTCCCCGGCGCCAACCCATGTCCCCGGCGCCAACCCATGTCCCCGGCGCCAACCCATGTCCTGTCCCCCATACCCTTGTGCCCCATGCCAACCCATGCCCCCCCGTGCCCAGCTGTGCCCCCCATACCCCTCCCCCCCATCCATTCAAACAAAGATTTATCTGCAGACTTACCTGAACACGTCCTCTCCCTGGCTGCTCTCCCATCTGACTGAGACCAGCCGGCCAATCAGGCCGGTCAGTTCAACGGCAAACCGACAAAAAAAATAAAAGACGTCCTTACGCCCGTCTGCAATTTGGCCCCGCCCCCTTCCTGATTCGGAGTCAAAATCGTGCCCAAGGTGCGTAGAAAACTAGGAGGGACAGATTAAAGAATAGTGTAGAAAGAGCAGAAATTAGATGGAGGAAAAAAGCAAAGCTGACTAGCATGGTGTTGGAATGCATGTGTGTTAATGCGAGAAGAGTTACAAATAAGGTTGATGAGCTGCAGGCACAAGTTTCCACATGGGGTTATGATATAGTGGCTATAACAGAGACCTGGCTTAAATGTGAGCAGGAATGGGAACTAAGCATTCATGACTACAATGTATTCAGGAGGGATAGGGAAGAAGGGGGGATGGCAGTATTGATCAAGGATAACATTATAATTTTACAGAGAGACAATATATTAGAAGGTTCAAAGACTGAATCTATTTGGTTAGAGTTAAGGAACAGAAAAGGAGCTGTTACACTGCTGGGTGTCTACTGTAGACCCCCAAATAGTGAGAAGGAGATAGAGGAGCAAATCCGTAGGCAAATTTCAGAGAAATGAAAAAAATAATAGAGCAGTAACAGTAGGGAACTTCGATTACCTAATATAGACTGGGAAAATAACAGTGTAAAGGGCAAGGAGGGTGAAGAATTCCTAAAATGTGTACAGGAGAACTTTCTTAATCATTATGTTTCTAACCCAACGAGGAAGGAATGAAAGAGGGCAAGTGGAGTGTGTTTCAGTGGGAGAATATCTAGGTAATAGCGATCATAATATAATTAGGTTTAAAGTAGTTACGGAAAGGAATGAAGAAAAATCATAAGTGGAAATACCCAACTGGAAGAAAGACAATTTCAATGATTTGAGAAGGGATCTAGTACAGGTGGAGTGGAAACAAAGATTGGCCAAGAAAACAGTAAATGAGCAATGGCAGGCCTTCAAGGCGGGGATAGTCCGGGTACAAATCAAGCATAGTCCCATAAGGAGGAAAGACGGGGTATCCAAAGCTGGAGCTCCCTGGATAAAAAAGGAAATAGAGGTTAAAGTAAAACAGAAAAAGGAGATTTATGACGAATGTCAGGTACATAATACAATCAAAAACCAGGCTGAATACAGAGAGTGCAGGGGTAATTTGAGAAAGGATATACGAAGGGCAAAGAGAGAATATGACAAAAGTTTAGCGGGAAACATAAAACAGAACCCAAAAATCTTTTATAAACATATAAAAAGTAAAAAGATAAAGGAATGGTGGGGCCGATTAGCGACGAAGGAAATCTTCTTGTGGAGGCAAAGTACATGACTGAGTTACTGAATGAATACGTTGCAATTGTCTTCACAAAAGGAGAGGCTGAAGTTAATGTTGCAGTAGAGGAAGTGGGAGTAGAGATATTTGATAGGATAAAAATAGATGGAAAGGAGGTGCTAAATAGGTTGGCATCACTCAAAGTTAACAAGTCACCCGGTCCAGATGGGATGCATTCTAGGTTGCTGAGGGAAGCAAGGGTGGAGATAGCAGAAGCTCTGACCACAATCTTTCAATCCTCCTTGGATATGCGAGTGGTGCCAGAGGACTAGAGGATTGCAAATGTTACACTGTTCAAAAAAGGAGAGAGGGATAAACCTGGTGACTACAGACCTATCAGTCCAATATCAGTGGTGAGACCATTGTTAAGGACAAAATTAATTCTTACTTGTAGAAGCATGGGTTCATAAGAGATGGCCAGCTTGGATTTGTTAAAGGCAAATCATGTCTGACTAACTTGATTCAGTTCTTTGATGAAGCAATACTGAGGGTTGATGAAGTTAGTGCAGTATATATTGTGTATATGAATTTTCAAAATTTGACAAAGTACCACATAATAGACTTATTCGGAAAATAGAAGCACATGGGATTAAAGGGACGATGGTAACTTGAGTCCGTAATTGGCCAAGGGATAGGAGGCATAAAGTAGTGGTGAATGGATGTTTTTCTGACTGGAGAGAAGTATGCAGTGAGGTCCCCCAGGGATCAGTATCAGGATCATTGATTTTCTTATATATAAATGACCTGGTCTTGGGTATGGGGAGTACAATTTCAAAGTTTGCGGATGATACAAAACTTGGCAGCATAGTAAATAATGAGGATAGTAGCAGACTTCAGGAGTGTATAGACTGACTGGTGAAATGGGCAGACACATGGCAGATGCAATTTAATGTGGATAAGTGTGAAGTGATGCATTTTGGGAGGAATAATATAGAGAGGCTGTGTAATCTAAATGGTACTATTTTGAGGGGGGTGCAAGAGCAGAAGGACCTGGGGGTGCATATTCACAAGTCTTTGAAGGTGGCAGGGCAAGTTGATAAGGTGGTTAAGAAAGCGTATGGGACACTTGGCTTTGTAAATAGGAGCATTGAATACAAAAACAAGGAAGTCACACTAAACCTCTACAAATCACTGGTTAGGCCTCAGCTGGAGTACTATGTACAATTCTGGACACCACACTTTAGGAAGGATGTCAAGACCTTGGGTTGGGTACAGAGGAAGTTTACCAAGATAATATCAGGGATGAGGGACTTCAGTTATTTGGAGAGATTGGAGAAGCTGGGATTGTTCTCCTTAGAGCAGAGAAGGTTAAGGGGAGACCTAATAGAGGTATTCAAAATAATGAGGGGTTCTGATGGAACAAATAGGGAGAAACTGTTTCATTTGGCAAGTGGGCCGGTAACCAAAGGTCATAGCTTTAAAATAATTGGCAAAAGAACTAGAGGGGAAATGAGGAGAATTTTTTTCACACAGAGGGTTGTTAAGATCAGGAACGGATTACTTGAAAGGGTGGTGGAAGCAGATTCCATTGGAACTTTAAAAATGCATTTGGACATATACATGAAGAGGACTAACTTGCAGAGTTATGGTGAAAAATCTGGGATGTGGGACTAAATTGGACAATTCTTTCAAATAGCCAGCACAGGCCTGATGGGCAGAATGGCCCCCTTCTCTGCTGTAAGTTTCTGTGATTCTATTATTGGTCTTCTTGAGTGATATTTGCAATTATACTTGTGCTATGCTGTAAATAATAATCAAGAAGTATGGCCTACGAGGTAGTTTCTGTGTCTTGCTCCCCATTCTTCTGCACAATCCCAGGATTCATAGAGTGAAAACCTTCCAGTAATACAGAAAAAGCTCTGTGATAGCCCCAATGTGGACAAGAATGTGTGTTGTCTTTGTTTGTATGATGGCTTCATTAACATTTATTTCCCTGGTATGCTCACAATGGTGACCAGATTCATGAGTTCTAGAGGTCAATAGTGATAACCATTGAAAGAAAGAAATACTTGCAATTATAGAGCGCCTTTCACAACCTCAGGACATCCCAAAGCGCTTTACAGCCAATTAAGCACTTTTGAAGTGTAATCACTGTTGTAATGTAGAAAAGGTGGTGACAAATTTGCACACTGCAACGGCCCTCAACCAGCAATGTAATAATGACCAGATAATCTGTTTTAATGATGTTAGTTGAGGGATAAATATTGGCCAGGTTACCGAGGAGAATTCCCCTGCTCTTCTTCAATGCCATCGGATCTCTTACCCAAGAAAGACGCCAAAGTGTTGTAGCCTATCCTTGAGCCAAGGAATTCTCCGCTGGAGTGCATGGTTCATCCCTGTGGTGCTACCTTGCACTTTTTGTGTGACATAGAGAAACGATGAAGGGCGATTTCATCTGCAACTGTGGGGCTAATTTTGACTTTGGGCAATAGTGTAAAACAGGTGATATCGAATCAGCCGCCCGTTATATACATCTCCCAATTTTCATTATCATTGACTTCAAAGGAAATGAAAATCGGGAGAGATGTATAATGGGCGTCTAACCCTAACCCTAACCCTAATGCAGCACTCTTTCCGAAACAAAAGTTAAACAAGTGATTGTTTTTTCTCTGCTTTGTGGTGCCCACCATGGTAAATTAGCCTGCTAACAACCATTGTGATTGGCTCACATATGATTTATGACCAGTTGGACGAAGTAAAGCAAAATACCCAGCCTCCATGGGACCATACCCCAATAAGGAGTCAATGTCATTGGGAGGGAGCAGAAGGGAAAGCAGCAGGAGGGAGGGAAAGGGAGAGGAGGGGAGAAACTTGGCAAAATAGAAAGTGTTAAAAATGGACAACCTAAACTTTATACAATATTCTAATATTCAAAAAAGTGGGCTACAAAATGATTTTCTTGGCTACTGGAGGCAACATGGCGGAAAGAAGGACTGCAGCATTATAAATAGAGGAACAGCGTGGTCCCCTCCACAGAAAAAATTCTGCCAGCCTCCCCTTCAGTGCCCATTTGGAACAGGCACTCTGAATATGGATCGCTGCTCAGGCACTTACTTGCTCCACAAAGTTGTATTTTGTATATTATTAGCAGTTTTTAATGAATATGAGGAACTCCTGCCTATAATTTTGGAGGTCAGCTGGAAGAAAATCTTTGCCAATCTGTTTTAGTGGTGCTGTTTGAGGAAGGAATGTTGGCCAGGACATTGGGAGAATTCCCCTGGTCTTCTCCAAATAGCTGCATAGGGCCACGGTTTAACATCTCATCTGAACGATGGAATTTCGGACACACCCTCAGTACTCCACTGAAGTGCCAGCTGGGATTATGTGCCTAAGTCTCTGGAGTGGGACTTGAACCTACAACCTTCTGACTCAGAAATGAGAGCGCTACCACTGAGCCAAGCTGATGCAAAACAAATATACAATGTAATATGAATAACAGAGACGAGGAAATTTGTATGTTAAAATACCAAGGTATAGAATGTGCTGAAGGGGAAAGGTACTATAAGGCAGGTAAAAGTGTCACAATGTGGGTAAGAGAGTCACTGGATCCTTGGAAAGAACTGATTTGGGGCCTTGACTAATAGAAACTCATCAGTGAATCATAGAATCGGAGAATCATACAGCATTGAAGGAGGCCATTCATCCCATCATGCCCGTGCTGGCTCTTTGAAAGAGCTGTCCATTTAGTCCCACTCCCCTGCTCTTTCCCCATAGCCCTGACATTTTCCCCTTTTCAAGTACATATCAAAATCCCTTTTGAACGTTACTATTGAATCTATTTCCACTACCCTTTCAGGCAGTGCATTCGAGATCATAACAACTCGATGCATAAAAAAAATTCTCCTCATCTCTCCCCTTTGGTTCTTTTGCCAATTATCTTAAATCTGTGTCCTCTGCTTACCAACCCTTCTGGCAGTGGAAACAGTTTCTCCATATTTCTCCCATTAATCTTCTCTGCTCTAAGGAGAACAACCCCATCTTAGAATAATAGAATCATAGAATCGCCATTCAGCCCATCGAGCCTGTGCTGGCTCTTTGTAAGAGCAATCCAGTTAGTCTCATTCCCCCGCTCTTTCCCTGTAACCCTGCAAATTTTTTCTCTTCAAATATTTATCCAATTCCTTTTTGAAATCTGCATCCACCACCCTTCCAGGCAGTGCATTCCAGATCATAAGAACCTAAGAACATAAGAAATAGGAGCAGGAGTAGGCCAATCAGCCCCTCGAGCCTGCTCCGCCATTCAATAAGATCATGGCTGATCTGATCCTAACCTCAAATTTAAATTCATGTCCAATTTCCTGCCCGCTTCCCGTAACCCCTAACTACTCGCTGCATGAAAAAGTTTTTCCTCATGTCGCCTTTGGTTCTTTTGCCAATCACCTTAAATCTGTGTCCTCTGGTTCTCAACCCTTCGGCCAATGGGAACAGTTTCTCTTTACTTAGTTTATCTAAATCCTTCATGATTTTGAACACTTCTATCAAATCTCCTCTCAACCTTCTTTGCTCGAAGGAGAACAACCCCAGCTTCTCCAGTCTATCCATATATCTGAAGTCCCCCATCCCTGAAACCATTCTAGTAAGTCTTTTCTGCACCTTCTCTCAGGCCTTCACATCCTTCCTAAAACGCGGTGCCCAGAATTGGACATAATACTCCAGTTGTGGCCGAACTAGTGTTTTATAAAGGTTCAACATAACTTCCTTGCTTTTGTACTCTATGCTTCTATTTAAAGCCCAGGATCCTGAATGTTTTCTCAACCTGTCCTGCCACGTTCAAAGATTTGTGTATATATACCCCCGATCTCTCTGTTCCTGCACCCCCTTTAGAATTGTACCCTTTAGTTTATATTGCCTCTCCTCGTTATTCCTGCGAAAATGTACCACTTCGCACTTCTCTGCATTAAATTTCATCTGCCGTGTATCCGCCCATTCCACGAGCCTGTCTGTGTCCTGTTGAAGTTTTTTACTATCCTCCTCACTTAAAAATATTATCCTCTCTCATTAAAAAAAAAACTCTTGTTTACAGGGTCTAAAATGAATACTTATAGACTATAAAAATGTATTCCTGGATGAAAAGGCAGTCAAGTCATCTGGAGGCAGGCCGGAGTCTCCCTACTTAAAAGATGCTCTGCTCACATGTTGGGTTGGCAGTCAACCTGCATCCCAGTGGCAGAAGCTGATCCCAGAATGACAATGTGATTGGAGCTCTGTACCAAAACTTCCAACTCACAAATGAAATCTGCTCATTAACTTCCTCTCTAGGGAAAAAAGTCTCCTTCCAGGATTCCTCCCAACAAGAGAAAACATTTTACAATCTCTATTGCAAGGGAGAAGATTAATAGCACCCATAAGTGTTCACCCACTGTTTACTACACTTCCAAGCTTCTCTAGTCTCTCCACATAACTGAAGTTCTTCATCTCTAATGCGTCAATACAAAATGCAAGTAGGTAATTATTGACTATAGTTATGGACTTCCCATACTGGAGCAGAGGACAGACAAAGAGATGTCTTTTTTTAAACTGATCTGCGAGGCCTGTTAAAAATCCAGAACATCAATCAGCCAGATATTAATTTGGAAAACAGAAGAGAAAAACTAATGAGCATCCCATGTTCCTGGAGCTAGTGTTGGGTTGCTTCCTTACTCAGAGTGCTGAGCATCATGTGTGGTCATAGAATCATAGAGATTTACGGCAGAGAAGGAGGCCATTCGGCCCATCGTGTCTGCGCCAGCTGAAAAAGAGCTATCCAGCTTAATCCCACTTTCCAGCTCTTGGTCCGTAGCCTTGTAGATTACGGCACTTCAAGCGCACATCCAGGTACTTTTTAAATGTGTTGAGGGCTTCTGTCTCTACCATTCTTTTAGGCAGTGAGTTCCAGACCCCCACCACTCTCGGGTGAAAAAAATTGTCCTCAAGTCTGTTTCCATGTTGTAAACTTCTATGATTCTATAGGCAATTGGGACTAGCTTAGTGGTATAAACTGGACGACATGGACATGTTGGGCCGAAGGGCCTGTTTCCATGTTGTAAACTTCTATGATTCTATAAGCCCCCTCTGATCCTTCCACCAATTACTTTAAATCTATGCCTCCTGGATATTGACCTCTCTGCTAAGGGAAATAGGTCCTTCCTATCCACTCTATCTAAGCCCCTCATAATTTTATACACCTCAATTAAATCTCCCCTCAGCCTCCTTTGTTCCAAAGAAAACAACCTCAGTCTATCCAATCTTTCCTCATAGCTAAAATTCTCCAGTCCTGGCAACATCATTGTAAAACTCCTCTGTACACTATCGAGTGCAATCACATCTTTTCTGTAATGTGGAGAACAGAACTGAACACAGTACTCAAGTTGTGGCCTAACTAGTGTTTTATACAGTTCTAGCATAACCTCCCTGCTCTTATATTCTACGCCTCAGCTAATAGAGGAAAGTATTGGGCCCCAGCTATTCACAAGCTATGTCAATGATTTGGATGAGGGGACCAAATGTACTATTTCCAAGTTTGCTAATGACACAAAACCAGGTGGGATTGTGAGTTGTGAGGGGGATGCAAAGAGGCTTCAAGGGGATATAGAAAGGGTGGTCAAGAACATGACAGATGGAATATAATGTGGAAAAATGTGAACTTATCCACTTTAGTAGGAAAAACAGAAATGCAGAGTATTTTTTAAATGATGAGAGATTGGGAAATGTTGATGTTCAAAGGAACCTAGGTGTCCTTGTACATGAGTCACTGAAAGCTAACATGCAGGTGCAGCAAGCAATTAGGAAGGCAAATGGTATGTTGGCCTTTATTACAAGAGGATTTGAGTACAGGAATAAAGATGTCTTACTGCAATTATATAGGGCCTTGGTGAGACCACCCCTGGAGTATTGTGTACAATTTTGGTCTCCTTACCTAAGAAAAGATATACTTGCCATAGAGGGGGTGCAACCAAGATTCACCAGACTGATTCCTGGGATGGCGGGATTGTTATGTGAGGAGAGCTTGAGTAGACTAGGCCTGTATTCTCTAGAGTTTAGGAGAATGAGAGGTGATCTTATTGAAACAGAAGCCAGAAATTCCGAGTGAATGATCCATCTCGGCCTCCTCCCGATATCCCCACCATCACAGAAGCCAGTCTTCAGCCAATTCGATTCACTTCTTGTGATATCAAGAAACGACTGAGTGCACTGAACACAACAAAGGCTATGGGCCCCGACAACATCCCGGCTGCAGTGCTTAAGACTTGTGCTCCACAACTTGCCGTGCCTCTAGCCAAACTGTTCCAGTACAGCTACAACACCCAGGTGTGTCCTGTCCAAAAAAAACAGGACAAATCCAATTCGACCAATTACCGCCCCATCAGTCTACTCTCAATCATCAGCAAAGTGATGGAAGGTGTCGTTGACAGTGCTATCAAGCGGCACTTACTCACCAATAACCTGCTCGGCTCCAGACCTCATTACAGCCTTAGTCCAAACATGAAAAAAAGAGCTGAACTCCAGAGGTGAGGTGAGAGTGACTGCCCTTGACAACAAGGCAGCATTTGACCAAGCCTGGCACCAAGGAGTCCTAGTAAAATTGAAGTCAATGTGAATCAGAGGGAAAACTTTCCAGTGGCTGGAGTCATACCTAGCACAAAGGAAGATGGTAGTGGTTGTTGGAGGCCAATCATCTCAGCCCCAGGACATTGCTGCAGCAGTTCCTCAGTGCAGTGTCCTAGGCCCAACCATCTTCAGCTGCTTCATCAATGACCTTCCCTCCATCATAAGGTCAGAAATGGGGATGTTCGCTGACGATTGTAGTGTTCAGTTCCATTTGCCACCCCTCAGATAATGAAGCAGTGTGTGCCCGCATGCAGCAAGACCTGGACAACATCCAGACTTGGGCTGATAAGTGGCAAGTAACATTCGAGCCAGACAAGTGCCAGGCAATGACCATCTCCAACAAGGGAGAGTCCAACCACCTCCCCTTGACATTCAACGGCATTACCATCACCGAATCCTCCACCATCAACATCCTGGGGTCACCTTTGACCAGAAACTTAACTGGACCAGCCATATAAATACTGTGGCTGCAAGAGCAGGTCAGAGGCTGGGTATTCTGTGGCAAGTGACTCACCTCCTGACTCCCCAAAGACTTTCCACCATCTACAAGGCATAAGTCAGGAGTGTGATGGAATACTCTCCATTTGCCTGGATGAGTGCAGCTCCAACAACACTCAAGAAGCTCGACACCGTGCAGGACAAAGCAGCCCACTTGATTGGCACCCCATCCACCACCCTAAACATTCACTCCCTTCACCACCGGCGCACCGAGGCTGCAGTGTGTACCATCCACAGGATGCACTGCAGCAACTCACCAAGCTTCTTCGACAGCACCTCCCAAACCCGCGACTTCTACCACCTAGAAGGACAAGGGCAGCAGGCACATGGGAACAACACCACCTGCACATTCCCCTCCAAGTCACACATCATCCCAACTTGGAAATATATCTCCGTTCCTTCATTGTCACTGGGTCAAAATCCTGGAACTCTCTACCTAACAGCACTGTGGGAGAATTTTCACCACACGGACTGCAGCGGTTCAAGAAGGCGGCTCACCGCCACCTTCCCAAGGGCAATTAGGGATGGGCAATAAATGCTGGCCTTGCCAATGACGCTCACATCCCATGAACGAATAAAAAGAAAGAAACATACAAAATTCTTACAGGACTCGACAGGGTAGATGCAGGGAGGATGTTTCCCCTGGCTGGATAGTCTGGAACCAGGGGTCACAGTCTCAGAATAAGGGTAGGCCATTTAGGACTGAGATGAGGAGAAATTTCTTCACTCAGATGATAGTGAATGTTTGGAATTCTCTACCCCAGAGGGCTGTGGAGGCTTATTCATTGAGTGCATTCAAAACAGAGGTTGATAGATTTCTAGATATTAAAGGCATCAAGGGATATGGGGATATTGCAGGAAAATGTCATTGAGGTAGAAGCTCAGCCATGATCTTCTTGTATGGCGGAGCAGGCTCGAGTGGACGGATGGCCTATTCCTGCTCCTATTTCTTATGTTCTTATGTTCTTATGTATCACGTATGCCTTCTTAATCACCATATCTATCTGTCCTGCTACCTTCAGTGATCTGTGCACATGCACTCCAAGGCCCCTCTGCTCCTCTACATTTCTCAGTATCCTACTTTGTATTGTGTATCCTCTTGCCTTGTTTGCCCTCCCCAAATGCATTACCTCACACTTCTCTGGATTGAATTCCATTTGCCACTTTTCTGCCCACCTGACCAGTCCATTGATATCTTCCTGCAGTCTACAGCTCTCTTCCCCACTACCCACCAGACGGCCAATTTTTGTCTCATCTGCAAACTTCCTAATCATGCCCCCTGGTTCTCCAGAATGCATTTTAAGAATTCTGTGCCCTCTATACCTTTTGCACTAATTCTATCCCAGTTAATATTATGGTTATTGAAATACCCTACTATCACTGCCCTAATGTTTTTGCAATTCTCAGAAATTTGCCTACATATTTGCTCCTCTATCTTCCTCTGACTGTTTGGGGGTCTATAGTACACTCCTAGCAGTGCGATTGCCCCTTTTTTGTTCTTCAGTTCAACCCATTATGCCTCAATGCCTGTTCAGAATTGAATCTGTAATAAAGAGATCCAAATGTTCAACCTGAAATAGGAAAGGATCAGCTGGGATCCAGTATTCAGAATCCTGTTAGAACTGAAATGCTCAGGAGAGTTTGCAAAAATGCAAGTGATATATAAATATTGGACTTTGTAAGGACAGACTTCAAGGGCGTGCAGCTTGAGTGTTAAAAAGTTAATTATATGACAATAACAGTTGTGAGAATTGCAGCAGAAGTATTAAAGGAAAATGTATTCTGGTTCAACTATCAAAAACTAAAAGGCAACAGAGTCCAACTTGGTTAAGTTTGCAGCAGGGTTATTAAATCACTCAAAGCACTATTCAAATCAGTATGAAATCATAGTTCCACATCAACCTTTACCCAGGAACAGGAAGAAAAGTCAAATACCAGACTGCAAATAACAAAAGATAATGGGTTATACAAAATTTAGATCCAATTAAAATAGACAAAGTACCTGGTCGAGACACCTTGGACCCATGAGTCTTAAAGGTTACATTTTTCATTTGTCTCTTATTTCCTTTGGGTTCCATCTACTTCCAATGCTTGTTTTGCTATTGTTGTGTTAACCTGTGCAGATGCCTATTACGAGCACTGTTGAAACAATTAAAGCTCAGCCTATTCTGTGTGAGTCAGGTGGAACAGGAGAAAGCAGAGCCAAGTTGAGGAGTGCAGGAGGAGAGTAGAATAGAGCTTGGCTAAGAACAGAACAACTCACTTGAAACAGCAGTGCAAAGAGGGAAAATTACACTGCCCAGCGGCTTCATTTAAAACACATCTCACATAATTTTAAAATCATTAAGCTCTCAGGAAGTGTTGGTCCTAAAAATCTCGGCCAAACCTCAAACATATAATGAAATCACTTAAATTGGTAAATCCATTTCATTATGCAAATAAATCTCTCCATCTTAGCTATCCCTGAGGTACAGGACCAACGGTTACCCACATGATAGTCCAGAATGAATGGATGGATAAGTGGTCAGATGGCAACGCACCTTTCACAACCCCAGGATGTCCCACAGTGCTTTGAAGCCAATGAAGTACTTTTGTGTAGTGTGGGAAATGTGGCAGCCAACTTCTGCACAGCAAGCTCCCATAAACAGCAATGAAATAAATGACCAGATCATCTATTTGCCAAGAAACCAAGAGAATTCCCCTGCTTTTCTTCAACGTAGTGCCATGGGATCTTTTTAAAAATTCATTCTTGGGATGTGGGCGTCGCTATCAAGGCCAGGATTTATTGCCCATCCCTAGTTCGCCTTGAGAAGGTGGTGGTCCTTAATCTTGAACCGCTGTAGTCCATGTGGTGAAGCTACTCCCACTGTGATATTAGGGAGAGAGTTCAATGATTTTGACTCAGCGACGATGAAGGAATGGCAACATATATCCAAGTCAGGATCGTGTGTAACTTGGAGGGGATGGTGTTTACAAATGCCTGCTGCCCTTATCCTTCAAGATGGTGGAGGTCGTGGGTTTGGGAGGTGCTGTCAAAGAAGCCTTAGTGAGTTGCTGCAGTGCATCCTGTAGATAGTACAAATTGCAGCTTCTGTGCACTGATGGTAGAAAGAATGGATGGGCTGCTGATCAAGTGGACTGCTTTGAGCTGGATGGTGTCAAGCTTCTTGAGCATTGTTGCAGCTGCACCCATCCAAGCAAGTGGAGAATATTCTATCACACTCCTGACTTGTGCCTTGTAGGTGTTGGAGAGACTTTGGGAGTCAGGAGGTGAGACACCCAGCCTCTGACCTGCTCTAGTAACTATGGTGTTTATGTGGCTGGTCTAGTTGAGTTTCTGGTCAATGGTGACTCCCAGGATATTGATGGTTGGAGATTCAGCAATGGTAATGCCATTGAATGTCAAGGGGAGGTGGTTGGACTCTCTCTTGTTGGAGATGGTCATTGTCTGGCACTTGTCTGGTGTGAATGTTACTTGCCACTTATCAGCCCAAGCCTGGATGTTGTCCAGGTCTTGCTGCATGTGGGCACGGACTGCTTCATTATCTGAGAAATTATGAATGGAGCTGAACACTGTGCAACCATCAGTGAACAGCCCTACACCTGACCTTAGGCTGTTAGGATGGTATTTGGCCGGGTTGCTTTTCGTGGATGGGACATATCTGGGCAATTTTCCACATTGTCGGGTAGATGCCTGTGTTGTAGCTGTACTGGAACAGGTTGGCTAGAAGCGGAGCTAGTTCTGGTGCACAAGTCTTCAGCACTACAGCCGGGATGTTGTTGGTACCTGTAGCCTTTGCTGTGTCCAGTGCACTCAGCCATTTCTTGACATCATGTGGAGTGAATTGAACAGGCTGAAGACTGGCATCTGTGATGGTGGGGATCTCAGCAGGAGGCCAAGATGGACCATCCACTCAACACTTCTGGCTGAAGATGGTTGCAAACACTTCAGCCTTGTCTTTTGCACTCACGTGCTGGACTCTGCCATCACTGAGGATCGGGATATTCACGAAGCATCCTCTTCCTGTTAGTTGTTTAATTGTCCACCACCATTCATGACTGGATGTGGCAGGATTGCAGAGCTTTGATCTGATCCGTTGGTTGTGGGATCGCTTAGCTCTGTCTGTAGCATGCTACTTCCGCTGTTTAGCATGCATGTAGTCCTGTGTTGTAGCTTCACCAGGTTGGCACCTCATTTTTAGGTATGCCTGGTGTTGTTCCTGGAATGCACTTCTACACTCCTCATTGAACCAGGATTGGTCGCCTGGCTTGTTTGTGATGGAGGAGTGAGGGATATGCCGGGCCATGAGGTTACAGATTGTGGTGGAATACAATTCTGCTGCTGCTGATGGCCCACAGCGCCTCATGGATGCCCAGTTTTGAGCTGCTAGATTTGTTTTTATTACATCCCATTTAGGTGATAGTGCCACACAACACGATGGATGGTGTCCTCAGTGTGAAGATGGATCTTGGTCTCCACAAGGACTGTGCAGTGGGCACTCCTACCAATACTGTCATGGACAGATACATCTGCGACAGGTAGATTGGTGAGGGCAAGGTTAAGTAGGTTATTCCCTCTTCTTGGTTCTCTCACTACCTGCCACAAGCCCAGTCTGGCAGTTATGTTCTTCAAGACTCGGCCAGCTCGGTCAGTGGTGGTTCTATTGAACCACTCTTGGTGATGGCCATTGAAGTCCCCCACCCAGAGTACATTCTGTGCCCTTGCTACCCTCAGTGCTTCCTCCAAGTGGGGTTCAATATGGAGAAGTACTGATTCATTGGCTGAGGGAGGGCAATGAGTGGTAATCAGCAGGTTTCCTTGCCCATGTTTGACCTGAAGCCATAAGAATTAATATGAACCAGAGTCAATGTAAGGACTCCCAGTGCAACCCCCACCCTGTATACCACTGCGCCCCCATTTCTGATGGGTCTGTCCTGACAGTGGGACAAGACATACCCAGGGATGGTGGTGTTGGTGTTTGGGACATTAGCTGATAGATATGATTCTGTGAGTATGACTATATCAGGCTGTTGCTTGACTAGTCTGTGATACAGCTCTCCCAACTTTGGCACCAGTTTCGAGATGTTAACGAGGAGGACTGTGCAAGGTCGACTGGGCTGGTTGTGCCTTCATCATGTCTGAATCCGATGCCTCTTTCAGAGCCATATGATCTGTCCAGTTTTATTCTTCTTATCCTTTCTCGTAGCGGCTTGATGCAACTGAGTGGCTTGCTAGGCCATTTCAGTGGAGAGTTAACAGTCAATCACGTTGGTGTGGGACTGGAATCACATATTGGCCAGGCTGGGTAAGGATGGCAAGTTTCCTTCCCTAAAGGACATTGATGAGTCAGTTAGATTTTTACGACAATCTGGCAGCTTCATGGCCACTTTTACTGATACCAGCTTTTTTTTTTATTCGTTCATGGGATGTGGGCGTCGCTGGCGAGGCTGGCATTTATTTCCCATCCCTAATTGCCCTTGAGAAGGTGGTGGTGAGATGCCTTCTTGAACCGCTGCAGTCCGTGTGGTGAAGGTTCTCCCACAGTGCTGTTAGGTAGGGAGTTCCAGGATTTTGACCCAGCGACGATGAAGGAACGGCGATATATTTCCAAGTCGGGATGGTGTGTGACTTGGAGGAGAACGTGCAGGTGGTGTTGTTCCCATGTACCTGCTGCCCTTGTCCTTCCAGGTGGTAGAGGTCGCGGGTTTGGGAGGTGCTGTCGAAGAAGCCTTGGCGAGTTGCTGCAGTGCATCCTGTGGATGGTGCACACTGCAGCCACAGTGCGCCGGTGGTGAAGGGAGTGAATGTTTAGGGTGGTGGATGGGGTGTCAATCAAGCGGGCTGCTTTGTCCTGGATGGTGTCGAGCTTCTTGAGTGTTGTTGGAGCTGCACTCATCCAGGCAAGTGGAGAGTATTCCATCAGACTCCAGACTTGTGCCTTGTAGATGGTGGAAAGGCTTTGGGGAGTCAGGAGGTGAGTCACTCGTCGCAGAATACCCAGCCTCTGACCTGCTCTTGTAGCCACAGTATTTATTCCAGATTTATTTAATTTTTTAAAAAACATTTGGTATGGTGTACACTGTGTGTATATAATTTGTTATTCTTGGTATGGAATACAGTGTGAACATAAAAAATAGAAGCAGCAGTAGACCATACGGCCCGTTGAGTCTGTTCCACCATTCAATGAGATCATGGCTGATCTGTAACCTAATTCCATATACCTGCCTTAGCTCTATATCCCTTAATACCTTTGGTTAACAAAAACCTATCAATCTCAGATTTAAAAATAACAATTGAGCTAGCATCAACTGCTGTTTGCAGAAGAAAGTTCCAAACTTTTACCACCCTTTGTGTGTAGAAGTGTTTCCTAACTTCACCCTTGAAAGTCCTGGCTCTAATTTTTAGGCTATGTTCCCTAGTCCTAGTCTCCCCAGCCAGTGGAAATAGTTTCCCTTAATATCTTGAAATCTTAGATCAAATCACCCCTTAATCTTCTCAATTCCAGGGAATACAACCCTAGCTTGTGTAATCTGTCCTCGTAATTTAACCCTTGGAGTCCAGGTATCATTCTAGTAAATCTACGCTGCACTCCCTCCAAGGTCAATATATTCTTCCTCAGGTGCGGTGCCCAGAACTGAACACAGTACTCCAGGTGTGGTCCAACCATGGCTTTGTAAATCTGCAGCATAACTTCTATCCCCTTATATTCTAGTCCTCTACATATAAAGGCCAGCACTCCATTAGCCTTTTTGAATATTTTCTGTACCTGTCCATGACATTTTAATGATCTATGTACATTGACCGTTAAGTCTCTTTGGACCTCCACTCTTTCAAGCTTTTCACCATTTAGAAAGTACTCTGATCTATCCTTTTTAGGTCCAAAGTGGATGACCTCATACTTGCCTACATTGAAATCCATTTGCCACAGATTTACCCATTCACTTAATCTATTATCTCCCTGTAATGTTATGCTTCCATTTACACTGCTTACAATGCTGCCTACCTTTGTGTCATGGGCAAACTTGGATATGTGGCTCTCTTTCCCGTCATCTAAGTCGTTAATAATGGGCAGGTACTCAAATTGGCAGGACGTGACTAGTGGTGTCCCACAGGGATCTGTGTTGTGGCCTCAACTATTCACTATGAATAGTTGAGGCCACAACACAGATCCCTGTGGGACACCACTAGTCACGTCCTGCCAATTTGAGTACCTGCCCATTATCTCTACTCTCTGTCTCCTGTCGCTCAGTCAATTTCCTAACCAGGTCAATAATTTGCCCTCAGTTCCATGAGGTTCAACTTTAGCTAGCAGTCTCTTATGATGGACTTTATCGAATGCCTTCTGGAAGTCCATATAAACAACATCCATAGACCTTCCCCTGTCCACTACCTTAGTCACCTCTTCAAAAAATTCAACCAGGTTCGTCAGGCATGACCTACACTTTACAAATCCATGCTGGCTCTCTCTGATCAGCTGGAAATTTTCAAGGTGTTCACTCACTCTATCCTTACTTACAGACTCTAGTAATTTCCCGACAACTGATGTTAGGCTAACTGGTCTATAATCCCCTGGTTTCCCTCTCTCACCTTTCTTAAATAGCGGAGTGACTTGTACAATTTTCCAATCTAAAGGAACGGTTCCTGAATCGAGAGAACTTTGGAAGATGTAAGATTATAGTAAGGGCTTCTGCAATGTTCTCACTTACTTCCTTTAAAACCCTGGGATGGAAACCATCTGGTCCTGGGGATTTGTCACTCTTCAGTGTCATTATTTTCTTCATTACTGTTACTTTGCTTACGTTAATTATGGTGAGTCCCCGTCCCTGATACAAAATTAGTTTCCTTGGCGTGTCCGGCGTGTATCCTTTTTCTGTACTGTAAATATTGATGCAAAGTAATTATTTAACATGTCCTCCATTTCCTGATTTCCATTTACAATATCACCATTATCAGTTTTTAAGGGGCCTACATTGCTCTTGGCCACCCACTTTTTCCTAATATAATTGTAAAAACTTTTTGTGCTGATTGTGTACTGTGTGTACATAATTTATTATGTTTGTTATGGAATACACTGTGTATATATAATTTGTTACGTTTGGTATGGTGCACACTGTGTGTATATATAATGGAACACTCTCACACCCAGGGCTCAATTTTAACATTGAAAAACGGGTGGGTTGGGGCATTGAAAATTGCCACCATTTCAGACCCGCCCCCAAGCCACCTCCGGTTTCCGGTTTTCACCAGGGCGGGATGAGGGGCGGGCGACTAACCCACTCCCAGGAGGCGGGTCGGGCCTTAAAACCTCTCAAGGAGGCTTCGGGCCTCCATTTTTCTGGACTTCCTGATTTCAACCCCGGGATTCCCGGGCATTCTGTTCTATGCCTCATGAAAGGAGGCATAAAGGCCCGAGATTAACAGGTAGGTGCCGTTCTGGCACAGCTTGTGGGCCCGGAGGAACAGGAGTGCTTCTCTCAGGCCCAACAAGCCTACCTGCACTGACCCCCCAATGATCGCGGACCGCCGATCGCGGACTCCCCACCACAGACCCCCCCCATCGCGGACCCCCGAATCCATGATCCTCCCCCCACCCCCCCCCCCACGCCAATCCTCCGATGCCCGACCCCGATCCTCCCTCTGACCCCTGATCCCGATCCTCCCCCCCCAGTCCGATCCTCCAATCCCCGACTCCGATCCGCCCCCGACCCCCAATCCTCCCCCTCACTACGATCCTCCGATCCCTGACTCCGATCTGCCCCCGCCCCCTTACCCCCGATCCTCCCCCCACTCCGATCCTCCAATCCCCGACTCCGATCTGCCCCCTGACCCCCGATCCTCCCCCTCACTACGACCCTCTGACCCCCGCTCCTCCCCCACTCTGTTCCTCTGACCCCCGCTCCTCCCCCACTCTGATCCTCTGACCCCCGATCCTTCCCCCCCCCCCACTCCGATCCTCCGATCCCCGACCCCGATCCACCCCTGACCCCCGACCCGGTCCTCCCCCCAATACGATCCTCCGACCCCCCCACTCCGATCCTTCCACCCCCGACCCTCGATCCTCCCCACCCCACTCCGATCCTCTGACCCCCTGACCCCTGATCCTCCCCCTCAATGATCACGGACCCCCGCAATGACCTCCGATCCCGACACCCACCCCGTGACTGACCCCCGACCAATCCCTCATGACTCACAACCCCTGTGCCAACCTATGCCCACCCATGCCCCATGCCCACCAATGCCCCTGTGCCCACCCAAGCCCCCATGCCCACCCTGCTCCCCCCATCCCATCTATACAAACAAAGTCTTACCTGAAGACTTACCTGAACACGTCCTCTCCCTGCCTGGTCTCCTGTCCGACTGAGACCAGCCTGTCAATCAGGCCAGTCATTTGGACGGGAAACCGCCAAAAAAAATAAAAGACGTCCTTACATCAAAATCATAAGGATGCCCTGGAAATCAGTACTAATGGGTTTCCCCACCTCAATTTGAACCACCCGCCCCCTTCCCGGCTCTGTTTTAAAATTGAGCCCCCAGTGTCAGTATTAACCATTCATAGTTGAGGTGAGAGGTACAGTGAGCTGCAGTATGAAGCTCCCTCTGCATCATCAATCCCATTCTTATTCGAGCATGCAGTCTTCAGCCCAATTGACCCTTGACTCCTCTCACCTTCCAAGATGGTTCCTTGCCAAGATTCTTGCACTTCCAGTTCCTGGGCACTCTATAGCACTGCTACTGGTGCAGGTGCCCATCCCTAATATGGCAATCTCCCAGTCCCTGAGATTCGGGGCAGTGTCATGGAAGGGACAAAGCAGTGGGCCGATGTTTCACCCCACTGCACTTCTGGTAGCACAACTTTATGCAACCGACTGGCGGAGCGCACTGGCCTCATTTCAATTTGGCAGATGAGCTGTGGGACACCAAACAGGTGTCCTATTGCAACTCGCCAGATTGAGGCCTCAAAATCAGGTCTGGGCGGCCGCCAGCAATTGTTTATTTGTTGCAAAACGCTCTGGGGTGTTTTGAGGACATGACAAAGGATATTTAAATGGAATATTTTTCTTTAGAAACCAGTCAGCACATGCTCCAGGTATAAAATCTGTGCTGATTCACTAAATTACTTTTTTAAAATCATGTTCATATTTTTGCTGACAATTTCTGTCAATTACAAAAGCAAATATATTGGGATATTGGTAAAAGTTTTCAGTTATCTATTCATAGTTAGATGGAGGAACATAATGGATTGCAGAATCTGAGAGTTTATTAAAGTACTGCTGACCAAGTAGCAATTATCTCTTGTGTGTTGGTTACAACAGGGAACCCCAAATTGCCCCATTATGCCAAAACTAAACAAGAGTTTAATAACTCTTGGCTGCTAGCAGTGGGATGCGTTGTCAGAAAGACACTTTGACATAAAGACAGATGAAGATTTCAGGTCCTGCTAACGTGGAATATTACATGCTTTCAGACGAGAACATTGCAAAAACATTTCATCCAACTAACCCTAAATCAAATGAGTTTCATTTATACTTATTGATTTTCTGAACATTACTTTTATAAATTAACGTTGAATCGATTTTTAAAAATGGATCACTCCGCTGTGAATTGGAACTGAAATAAGTTTAAAGAAAAATGAAAGATTCCTGCTGTGAACAGCAAGAGTTTGTCAATGTCTATTCTCACATCTGAGGATGGTGAGGAAGACTGAAAGAATAAACTTGTATTTGTATAGTGCCTAAGCGCGTCCCGAAATACTTCATAATCAATTTGATTTTTTCACCAGCAGTACGGGTTTCCCGAACGTCCTTACGATTTTGACATAAGGACATGTTTTTTTTTTGTTGTACTTTTCCCGACGGGCAGGCCAGCCTGGTTGACAGGCTGACCTCAGTCGGACGGGAGAAGAGGAAGGAAGCGGACATGAAAAGGTAAGTGTTAGATGGGGGCGAGGTCATCGGGGGGGGTCAGGGGTCATCGGGGGTTCAGTCATTGGTGGTCATCGGGGGAAGGTTGGGGATCATCCTGGGAGGGTCGGGGATCAGTCATCGGTGATCACCAGGGAGGGGGGGTTCAGTCATCAGGGGTTCATTGGGCGGGAGTCAGTTAACGGGGGTCATCAGGGGAGGGTTAGTCATCGGGGGGTCATTGGATGGGGGAGACAGTCATTGGGGGTCATCAGGGGACTGTTGGTGGTTACTGGGGGGGCCAGTCAACAGGGGGGTCATCAGAGGGGGGACAGTCATCGGGGGGTCATTAATTGGGGGTCATCAGGGGACGCAGTCGTCGGAGGGGGTCAGTCATTGGGGGCGACTCAATCGTCGGTGGGGGCTCAGTCATCGGGGGGTCACTGGGGGGGCTCAGTCATCAGAGGGGGTCAGTCATGGGGGGTCAGGTTCGGTGGCCATCGGGGGGGGTCGAAGATGGGGGGTGTCAGAGATCGTGGGGGTGGTCACTGCAGGTAGGCTTGTTAGGCATGGGGGTAGCAGTCCTGCTCCTCTGAGCCCACAAGCAGTGCTGTAAAGGCACTTACCAGCAGCTTCGGGCTTTCTTGCCTCCTTTCACGTGGCGTGAAAAAGGCTCGGGAATCCCGGCCTCCGGGATTAAAAACAAAAAATCTGTCCAAATGGAGACCTGTAGTCTCCTTGATAGCTTTTAACGACCGACCTACCTTCTAAGAGCTGGTTGGTCGCCCGCCCCTCGTCCCATCTCTGTTAAAGCCGGAAGTGGGTGGGTTTTAGATTTAAAATTTTTACTGCCCCAACCCACTCATTTTTCCTATTTAAAATCATGCCCCTGATCTGAGCTATTTCAGACTCCCAGAGCATGTTAAAGGTGTTCATTCTGTGGTCGGTGTGTTATCACTTCCATTTTCTGTAAGTTGGTTGAATACCAGGTCAAGATGATCACTGCCACTTGGTGCCTCCTTGAGACACTAGTTATACAATAAATTTATGAACTCCGACTCTAAACCACTTGGGGTTTTCCCAGTTTATATTTGTTTGGTTGAATTCTCCTATTAAAATAACTTTCCTCTTATTGCATACCTTTCCTATCTCTTTATAGAGGAAATTGGCCCTCTTCTTACACTTACACTAGTGTTACTGTGCTCTCTGTAACATTGCACTAACCAATAACTCTGCACAATGCTTCCTCATCATCTTTTTTTGACCTTAGCTGGCTCCTTCATTACAATAGTGACTACACTTCAAAAGTACTTCATTGGCTGTAAAGTGCTTTGGAACATCTTGTGCCAATTTGTGCACAGCAAGGTCCCATTACAACAATGTGACGAATGACTAGTTGAGCTGTTTCAGTGGTGTTGGTTAAAGGATGAATATTGGCTAGCGCATCTTGTTCCTCTTCGAATAATGTGAATACTTTTACATTCATTTGAACAGGCAGTTGAGGTCTTGGCTTAATGTTATTTAAAGGACAGCACCTCTGAGTTTGGAGCTCTAGATAATGTTCTCAAGTCCTGAGAGGATAGCTGGAAGCCACAATCTTCTGACTCAGAGATGAAACTGCAAACTGGGCAAAAATAGAACCAAATATGTCTTGAGCTGGGTAATCTCATAATGGAGGAAATATCCTTTTTATGTTTTCAATATGAATAGGCAGTAGGAATTTCCTTAGGTGTTGTCCCGATCGGTGGCCGTAACTTTAGCGGAAGGTCTACAGAAACCCCATTCGTACAATCTATCCTCCAATCCTCCATGGAAGATAGCATGGCCGATCAGGAGAACCTCCAAGGAAATTCCCAGTGAGGATATTTACGTTATGTGCTGTATGTTGTACCACAGAATTGTTTGCCTTCCTGTGATATCTAATAAATCCGTACCTTGAAACACACTGGGCTATTGAGATGGGTCATGTACTGCATTATAAATACATAAAAAGTTATGGAAGAAGAAAAAAGAAAGAAATTGCATTAATACAGCGTCTTTCATGAACTCAGGGTGTTCCAAAGCGCTTTGCAGCCAATGAAGTATAGGCACTGTTGAAATGTAATAGCCAATTTGAACATTGCAAGCTCCCACAAACAGCAATGTGTCAGTGTTTTAGTATGTTGGTTAAACGATGAATATTGGTCAGGACACCAGGGAAGCCCCCCTGCTCTTCTTTCAATAGTGCCATAGGATCTTTTACATCTCCCAGAGAGGGGACAAATGGAGCCTTGGTTCAACATCTCATCTGAAAGACAGCACCTCCGACAGTGCAGCACTCCCTCAGCACTGCAGTGTCAGACCTAGATTTTGTGCTCAAGCCTCAGGAATAGAACCCACAACCTTCTGACTCAGGGGTGAGATCGCTACCACTGAGCCACAGCTGACATGAGCAACAATGTGTCATATGTGGTTACCACTGGGAACTCACATTATGGAAGAGGGGGTTGGAATACCAACTTTGCTGCAGAACTTAAAGGGTCAAGGCCTCGCCAAACCCCTCTTTGCAACCTCCTCCTCCGATCCGTCCATTCATAACACACTTGATCCTCAGCCCCTGGGACTTCTGTGCAGTCCCCCCTCCCTTCACCCCACCACTGGTGAGAAAGCCTTCAGTTGACTTGGGCCTACTCTCTGGAACTCCCTCCCTAAACTGCTCCATGTCTCCATCTCTTTTTAATCAAGCTTTTGAGCATCGCTTCTAACTTCCTCACCATGGCTTGGCAACTGGTTCTTCATTTATTTACTAACTTTTGTCCCTTCTGTAAAGTACCTTCAAATGTTTTTAATGTTAAAGTCACAACATAGATGCAAATTGTTGCTGTTGTTGATAAGGCTGAAAAAGACACACTTGGGCAAAAACAGTAAAGGCTGTTTTAATCAGTAAACATAAAATCTCCAAATGGAAAACAGAGTGGTTGGCAAATACAGAAATGTGGAGACAGGAAATGGAGTCTGTGAGCATGACCTGAACCTCTGTTTGGTGTGTGGAAAGTGAAGATACTACTGCATGAGGTGCTTGGGAGGTAGGCTGCCCTGTTTGTTACTCCAGGGCACTGTCCCCAGAGGATAGTAGGCAAGCATGTCTGGCAGGAGATGGCATCCAGGATCAATGCTGTGTACATTACCTGGAAGCAGATGCAAAAGAATATAGCATAACTTAAGGAAGGTACCAAGATATGACTATCCCAGAGTACCATATACGAGATAGATGGTATGCCAGAAATAGTTTGTCAACCTGAAAGACATTTAGTGCTGTCCAATATCAAGTCCTCACACAACTTTACAGCTCTTTCATTGCTTATCATTGTAAGTTTATTTATTTCCCTATCTCGGTCTTAATATACTGAGTGATGTAATGAGTTTCAAACAATTTCAATTGTTCTCACAACACTCTTTACTTTTAGTTTAAGTCATACAATTCTTAATACAATTGTCAGCATAATATTACTATACAGTTCCCTTAACTTTAACAGATTAGATACATACAATCTTTGAATGGGCTGCACAGCACTCGATATGAGGTGATCAGTCTCTTTGTTCACGAGTGTTCTTCCCGACGTCTATCTTCTTAGACGGTATGTTTCCTCACCGTCAGCTCACCTCGAAGTGGCTAATTCTATCTTCTTTTATTCTTCCTTAGTGGTATGGACAGCACGTGATCACTGGCATGATCGCCCTCTTCAACCACCCTGGGTTTGTCTTTTGGGTAGTCGCCTCTCCAGATAGGTTACCTTCACTTGTGCGTCAAGCTTTATCCAGTAATTGTTACTCATCCCTTTATGAGTGATATCTCTGCTAATCTTGACACACCACATGCCTACACACTCACGATTTCAATGGTTTGAACAGTCCTGGTTGACCACAGTTCATAAAGAAGTCCAGAGTGCATTGTGCGGTTCTGCTGACTCGCACTAGGTTTTCCAAGATATGTCAAGTTACACTCTCTTTTCAAGAAATGTCAAGTAACTGTCTCAAAATCCTTCAGCCTATCCTTAAGTGGATTGAGAGCGTTTGATAGCCACTTGAAAGGAAAAGACTGTGATCACTCCTCATTCCAGAGTGCATATGCCACCCAGAAATCTTTTATAATCTTGTACATACAATTCATACGCAAAAATGAGTTCAAATTAAAGGTTAATTGCGAAAGCCAAATTTCCATTCCATATTAATTTGTCACAGCATTTGCAATTCTTTCTTATGTTGTCACAGAATACATTTGATTATGCATATCAATATTAGGATGATCATAACTAACAGACATTATACAATGACAAATGACATTGACATGATTCTAACCCATGGATGCTGTCCCACATTATACCCAATTTCCCACCATTCATGGTCGTCTAGGGTTTTCATGCGGTTCTCTACACGTTCATTTTCCTGCTGCTTATGATCTAAGTATTATAGGAACATAGGAACAGGAGTAGGCCATTCAGCCCCTCGTGCCTGCTCTGCCATTTGATAAGATCACGGCTGATCTGTGATCTAACTCCATATACCTGCGGAACTCCACTAGTCACATCCTGCCAATGTTGACAACCTCCCACCATTCATGATTTCCCAGTCTGTCAATAGAATTTTCCATCTCCTTATTTTCTTGTTGCTGACTTACAAAAAATATTTTTGTGAGGTGCTAGTTCAATGTATGATAGACTTAAGACTCAATGACTGTGGAGGGATGGCTAAATTCTACCACTGCCCTGAGAGCTTCAGCCTGTGGGGTCATGTTGATTGTTTTGCATTGATTGTCTCACAGTATCTTCCTCTTTCGAGGTAGGCTGTATTGGCATGTTGCTGGCTGCACTGTTCCAGTTTGTACAGTACAATTGGGGAATTCTTCATCCAAAGTAAAGCTACATGTAGGTACTCCCATCACACCTACACAACCTTGCTCCCCTCCTTTTGTGGTAAACACATCCCCCATCGTACTTTTTACCATTATCCATCCGGTGGATAATTAAACATTATTTTCCTCAAATTCTATGTCTCTCTCTAATTTAATTTCAACCCCTCTGCTAAGTATCCGTGTGCTAAACTCTATCCTGATTGTTGCATTAATTTGAATGTAAAAAGTCGGTTTCTTTATGGAGCATGTGTCAGTGCCTTGATTAAGAAGTTCCAATCAGTAGTCATCTCACTCTCCTGAGCCACATTAACCATTTCATGTAGTCAAGTTGTTAACATGACTGAGCATGTCTGAGCCTGTTCTTCAGTACGTCTTTATTATGCATTCCGCATACTAGTCACCTCGCGTGTAACATATTGAGCTAGATTTTGCTACGATCGGCGAACGAACGCCACCAGCCATTCGTTGGACTTGCACTTGCCCATAGACTTTCTATGAGCTTTTGCACCGCAAATTCCTGGAAATTAGAGATCCATTCGGCACGGCGACCTCTCCAGGGCATTTGGAACCTGTGTGGACAGGGCAAGCAATTATGTGTCCCCTTAAACTATCAGATTGAAGCATTGTTAATAACAGTTAATAACAGCATAGAGTCTGAACTAGAAAATGTAAGTTAGAATAGTGAATTCAATGTCAATTCAGGGACAAAAAGTGAAATAAAGAAAGGGAAAGAAAGATTGAATTAAGAAACACAGATAAAAGAGACAGAAAAAAAAAGTTACGAAAAAATGTAGTTACATTTTAATTATTGTTGGACAGTATGTAGTTGCAATTTTTTTAATGTCCAACAATAATTAAAATCTGAACGAATGAGACTTCACATTTATTAAAGTTAATTTTCAGTGCCAGAGAGGTTGTTTGGCGGTAATTAAGACTTACCATGCCATTGAAAGAGTACTCAGACTTGAAATGACGTGATGTAACTTTTCTTGGCGACTTTATTTAGTATCTACCTAGTAAGTACAAGAATTTCACGCCGTTCAATACATTTGAATGGTGAGTCGGACTCACGAGATGCCATTTTCGCACCAAATCCTCGTTCTGTGATTTATAAATCCGATTTCATTTCGAGGATTTCATTTCCAACAACGTTCACCTGAGGAAGGAGGAAGCCTCCGAAAGCTTGTGAATTTAAAATAAAATTGCTGGACTATAACTTGGTGTTGTAAAATTGTTTACAATTGAAATATCACATCAGCATAGGCATTGGTTCTCCAGTTTGACACAAAAATCCAAATTGGGCTCCTCCCATGATGTAGTTTTTCTGTCATACACCATCAACTTGGGCAAATTTACCCTTTGCTTATACACTTCTTCCTCTAAATAGCCCACAGAATGTTATTCTGCCAATTCAGTAAATACATGGGTAGTAATACATGACGGATAAGGATAGGGTAAATGATCCTAACTTGACCCATTGAGTGAATAGTAGTGTACCCCAGATTGTTGATATAGGTAGAACTTCAACCCTCACATTTGTTTCACCATTTCCCTTAGAATACCACCAAACAAGGTTGTAGTCCTTTGCAATATCTGGGACTTCACCTCGCATCAGAAATATCCGTGTTTGATCAATAGCCGAAAGCCCATATGCCATACAAATGGTTGATGCATCGACCAGTTTGGACTGCGTATGTTCATTATGATGCATGTGCTTCTTTATAGTGTCAACATTTACCGATTCCCAATTGACAGTCCTGTTCTGAATACCCCCGTTATCACACCTATCCATCCCACCGTGTCCACTGTAATTGTCTTGTCCTAAAGATGCTCTCCACTGGGCTAGTTTCTACCCCTGTTATGTTATCAATCACTCTCTACCTCCCATTCCCATTTTATCTCCATGTCTCTTGTGGGCATTTACCACAGCACCGTAAATTGGACTTTACTTCCTTATAGAATATTTTACAATTTCTAAATCCCCTGTACTAAATAACATGCACATCATCCATTTCGCTTCCTCCGTGGAGAAAACACAAAGAATTATTTCCTCTGCCTCTGTTATTTGGAGACTTTATTCAGAACACCCTACATAATCTTGGTCTAACGTGTCAACTGTCTGTCATCTTGCATGCTCTGTACTTTGCTACCAACTGATTTCCCCTATTGGACAGCTGTAGACCCACCAGGTCAAAGTCGTCCCAAATGTGGAGGTAACTCTGTGCAAAGGCAACATGATTTTAATACTTTTCTACAGCACTCACTTAAAAAAAAAAGGCAGAGGCCATTTCATCACAGCAGCTCCAGACGGAAGCAGATTGCAACTAAATTTAAAAGTCTTTGCCTTCTTTTCAATTTGGGAATTGAATTAGACATTAAATCTCAACAAAAAATAGGACATAGTCCTGTGATTGTATAATAATTCTCCAAACAAACTTGCACAAAGATCCTAATACCTAAAGTCACAGGTATGATATTCCCAATCAAATGCTCAACAACTCTGCCAAACAAATTTCAGTGTATATATACCTAGAGTACACATTTTAATTTAAAATATATAACCAATTTTCAAACATTGCTATCTTAAGCAACAGCACCACAAGTGACAGTGTTAACATTGTACCGTTGTTTAAAAAAGGAGAAAGAGATAGATTGAGTAATTATAGGCCAGTCAGTCTAACCTCGGTGGTGGGCAAATTATTGGAATCGATTCTGAGGGACAGCATACATCGTCATTTAGAAAGGCATGGGTTAATCAAGGACAGTCAGCATGGGTTTGTTAAGAGAAGGTCGTGTCTGACTAACTTGATTGAATTTTTTGGGCAGGTAACAAGGAGGGTCGATGAGGGTAACGCATTTGATGTAGTGGATTTTAGCAAGGCTTTTGACAAGGTCCCACATGGCAGACTGGTCAAAAAAGTACAAGCCCATGGGATCCACGGCAAAGTGACTAGTTGGATCCAAAATTGGCTCAGTGGCTGGAAGCAAAGGGTTAACGGATGCTTTTGCGACTGGAAGGCTGTTTCCAGTGGTGTCCGCAAGGCTCAGTACTAGGTCCCTTGCTTTTTGTGGTATATATTAATGATTTGGACTTGAATGTGGGGGGCTTGATCAAGAAGCTTGCAGATGATACAAAAATTGGCGTGTGGTTGACGGTGAGGAGGAAAGCTATAGACTGCAGGAAGATATCGATGGACTGGTCAGGTGGGCAGAAAAGAGGCAAATGGAATTCAATCTGAAGAAGTGTGAGGTAATGCATTTGGGGAGGGCAAACAAGACAAGGGAGTACACAATAAATGGGAGGATACTGAGAGTTGTAGAGGAACAAAGGGACCTTGGATTGCATGTCCACGGATCCCTGAAGGTAGCAGGACAGGGAGATAAGGTGGTTAAAAAGGAATACGGGATACTTTCCATTATTTGCTGAGGCATAAAATATAAAAGCAGGGATGTTATGCTAGAACTGTATAAAACATTGTTTAGGCCACAGCTTGAGTACTGCATACAGTTGTGGTCATCACATTACAGGAAAGATGTGATTGCACTAGAGAGGGTGCAGAGGAGATTTATGAGGAAGTTGCTTGGGCTGGAGAATTTTAGCTACGAGAAAAGATTGGATAGGCTGGGGTTGTTTTCTTTGGAACAGAGGAGGCTGAGGGGAGATTTATTTGAGGTATATAAAATTATGACTGGACTAGATAGAGTGGATAGGGAGGACCTATTTCCCTTAGCAGAGGGGTCAGTGACCAGGAGATATAGATTTAAAGTAATTGGTAGAAGGATTAGATGGGAGCTGAGGAGAATTTTTTTCACCCAGAGGGTGGTGGGGGTCTGGAATTCACTGCCTGAAAGGGTGGTAGAGGCAGAAACCCTCAGCTCATTTAAAAAGTACTCGGATGTGCGCTTGAAGTACCGTAACCTACAGGGTTACGGACCAAGTGTGGAAAGTGGGGTTAAGCTGGATAGCTCTTTTTCGGCCAGCATGGACATGATGGGCCGAATGGCCTCCTTCTGTGCCGTAACTTTCTATGGTTCTAAGTTTACTGTATTCACGTTCTCCGCTGCTCAATATAACAACTCCACGTACCTCAATCACATACAATCATTCAATCCTTACTTTTTCTTGTCCACTTTAAAAATATTGATCCCTGTAAGGTGTTACGAACTCAGAAAGTGCCGAATTTTATACGATAATCCCAGGTTGCGAGCCCAAGGAATATTCACGTAGTTTAAATAACTAGTGGCCACCCACAGAAAACCAGTTTTATAATTTGATCAGACCCTCGGTCTGTAAACTCAGGTCAGCTAGCATTAATTACCCCAATTTAGTTCAAACCCAAAAACAGAAGGACTCAATATCTCAAAAATAATACATGTATGTATAGATATCTGGACGTGCACGTGCTTACAAATACCCAGTCATCTTCCTCTTGTAATTTTCTATAGCATGCCTTCTCGCTTCTCAGGCGACTGTAACATTACTAAATATAACTGAGGAAAACATTAACTTTTACAGCTAAACAAACATTTAAAACACTCGTTTCACTTTCAATGTTAACTAAGCTAAGGCTTACGAAAAGATTAACACTGAACAAGCTGTAAAAAAAAACAGGGCGTAGCCATCTGCAGCCAACAGCAACAAAACAACCATTCACACAGACTTTTAAAGAAACAGTATATGAAAACAAAAGAAATAAACTCTCTAGCCTTTTAACAGTACAACAGGGACAGAATCTTTCCCTTTCTCCCTTATTCCATCATGGACTAATTTATCCTTTTTCTCTCAGACCAATTTTCAATTTCTGATGTTTTCTACTTAATCCCGTTCAGTACAGATTCAAAACCTCAAGCTCACAGTCCACGTCCTCACCCAAGCCTGGTGTGATGAAGGTCCAGGCCATAGCCTTGTGAGCTTTTGATATCTCTCTTTTTCCTAAATCTTTTGTTACATTTGGCCTATCTAACCAAAACATTCCTGCATAATTCCTTTACAGCCTCTGTCTACTGTGAAAGGACTGATATTAACTCCTCGTCCTCCTGCACAATTTCTTCCTCTCTTCTCCGTTGGTATATGGGATGGGTGTAATGACATAGAGTAGAGGGGGAAGGGGGCACTGGGAAACCAGTCGAAAGTCCCAGTAAATTACTCGGTTCACCATCTTGAACCCCTATTGCAGCTTCACTCATTTCTGGTCTCAACCCTGCAACTCCCATTCTGCATCATTTTAGAGCATATTTACACCTCTCGCATTTTTCCTGTTCGCTGAATATCTCAACCTCAATTTTGAGGTCCCTTTGTACAGAAATTTTAAATACATCTGAGCAAGCTGCTCCAGCAATTGGTAGCAGTTAATCTTATCTTTAAGTTGCAGGATTTCATTTTCCTGTGCTTCCATTACTAACTGTTTCAGCAGCAGTTTCTCATTTTTTTCTTTTTCCTTTCGAACTTTAAGTAAAGTTGCTAATAGCCAGACCACCTTTGTCTGCTATCTGTGAGTTTCTTTTCCAATTTTAGCTGCTCGAGCCAAATCGTGCACCCACCTGCTGCTTTAAGCCCCCAAATTGTTCCTCCCCCCTTGGGAGTTAGGCAGACTCCACTTCTTTGATAAGCTTCCCAAGCTTATCATCTCTTTTGACTCCCTTAATTGTTGTTCTGGAGCCTTTCTTTTTCCTTTCTGTACTTGGAACTGTAATGTTAAAATCCACACTGCTTTGACTTGCTTCTGTTTGAGATTTTTTTTCCAACTAACTCATACAATTTTTGCTGAAATACCTTTAGTGGATCTACGTGGGCTGCAACATCCTGAACTTTATTCTATCACTGACGTTGTCTGAAACAAAATAAACTCCTTTTAAACTCAGAATCCGACTCACGGCACCAATCTATGGGCGCTAAATTGGGCCGTGTAGCGCCCATTATTTCAGCGGTACACGGCTTCTCCAACATCCAAGATGGCGTCTTGGATGCGCACACACGTTTCCAGCCTGACATGCGCCGGACGCCATCTTGGTATAGGAGATAACGCAGGCGCAAATAACGAACGCTGGAATCATGTAAAGTAGGAAGAAAATGGCTTCAATCAGCATGCAACACTGATTTAAAGTGATAGACACCATTTTGGGACTTAACACTCAATTCAATGCAGAGTCTTAACCCCGATCATCTGAACGTGTCTTAGAGTGTCCCTGGAGGACCACCCACCGGCGCTATTTAAAGGGACCATACAGGATTTACAGGTTCGTGGCTGGATTATTGCTTCTGGTTGCCGAAACATTTGTAACTGTTTTTGGAGTTCTCCTAGACTTGAATACTAGGACGTGGGGACATAGCCTAACATTTAGAGACAGGACGTGCAGGAGTGAAGTTAGGAAATGCTTCTACAAGCAAAGGGTGGGAGACATTTGGAACACTCTTCTGCAGACGGCAGTTAATGCTAGCCCACTCGTGAATGTTAAATCTGAGATTGATAGATTTCTGTGAACCAAGGGTATTAAGGGATATGGGGCTAAGTTGGATATATGGAGTTAGGTCACAGGTCCACCATAATCTCATTGAATGGTGGAACAGGCTCGAGGGGCTAAATGCCACTGCCACTTGCTGCCTCTTGATATGCGCCACCTTCTCCTGCAAGAAAGCGGGACGTGTGGATGATGTGTCTGTCATGGTTGAATAGCTGCCAGTGTGTGTGGCCTGTGAGTGTGGGTGGGCGGCTTGAAACAGTGGTAATGTGTAAGGGTGAGAGGAAGCATCTGGTTGGAAGAGTTGAGTACTGATGGAAAGAGTTTGTTGGTATGTGGGTGATGGGGGGGTGTAGTGTGTGGTGCAGTTGGTAGGAGAAGCCACTTGACAGCTGACCTCACTCACCTTGACCACTCATGTTGAAGCATTGAACTTCTTCCTGCACTGCATCCATGTTCATGATGCTGTGTGTCCGGCATTGATAATTTATCCCTCAACCAACATCTAAAACAGATTATCTGGTCATTATCACATTGCTGATTGGGGGGCCTTTCTATGCACAACTTGGTGCTGCATTTTCTACATTACAACAATGACTGCACTTCAAAAATATTTAATTGGCTGTAAAGCGCTTTGGAACTTCCTGAGGTCATGAAAGGTGCTATATAAATGCTCGTACTTTCTTTCTACCACCTTGTGTTTGGTTACTTTTTAATACATTTTCGCTTTCCAATTTCTGTACTTGTCTGCACGCTCATTATTCCAACCATTGGTCCATGAAGCATAATTTTTCATTTTAATCTGAATGCAATAATAATTATGAATGCAGTCTACCACAAAAAGAAACACTTTATTCACTTCAGCCGCTGCAGCCCATGAAACAGTCGCGTAGAATGGATATGGATATGGAAATGGACAAGAAATCCAGAAGTCATTTGGTGCAATTTTAATCCCCAAGAACAGGTGGGTTAGGGACGGGTGGGTAGTGAAAATCCTTGATTCTTGTAGCGCGACCGCAACCCAGCTCCCACACGCCCACTTCTGGGTTTAACCTGGGTGCAGTTAAATGCGCTGTGCAGCCACAACCCGGAAGTCGCGTCCCCAATTACTGCCAACAGGCGGGTACTTAGCATGTCAATTAAGATTGCTGAGGTAGTACAGCTAGGTATTTTTTAATTGATTCTTAAACAGAAACAAATTTAATATCTCCTGCACGGGTTTCCCGGGGCTTCTGAATTTCACCAGTGAATTGGAGGCGAGATTCAGCCGAAGTTGATTTGGGCTTTTAAACCTGTGATTATCACATCTCAATAAAAGCTCAGATATTGCAGCTGGTCTCTCAGTTCTTTGAGGCAAACGTTTGGCTGAGAGTTCTTGAGTTGAGGCATCTTTAGCAAAACTTTGGAGCCTCTCAAACTGATAACATCAAGATGGAGGGGGGGCACAGTGGATGTATTCCAGAAGACATCTGAGGGCAGCCACGTCGTGCTGTGTTGGGATCTGCAGGCGCACAAGAGAAATGTGCGCAACAACATTCTGGAGAACAGCAGAGAGGAGAGCAACAGAGGGGCCGAGGTCACAGGAGGCATTACCCATGTGTGAGGGTCTACAGGCAGAGGCTGAGCTTCCTGGACCTTTCTGAGGAGCAGTGCCTACGCAGGCTCAGATTGAGTAACAATTGTTCGCACACATCTGCAGCCTCCTTGAGGAAAAGCTGCTCCCAACTGGACCTGGTAACTGCACATTGTCTGTCGCAGTAAAAGTAACCACTGCCCTCAATTTCTTTGCCTCTGGATCCTTCCAGGGCGTCACCGGTGACATCTTCAGGGTGTGTCAATCATCTGCACATAAGTATATAAGGCAGATGACGGATGGGTTGTTCAGCAGGGCATCCGATTACGTGAACTTCCCCATGAGGACAGCAGCCAGAATGAGCGGGCAGTGGGTTTCACCTCTCTGACTGGCTTTCCACGGATGCAGGGCACAATTGAATGCACACACGTGGCAATCCGAAGACCACCACATGAGCCAGGAATCTTCATAAACCAAAAGGGCTTTCACTCCATCAATGCACAGCTGGTGTGCGACCACAAGAAGAGATCCGGTGAGTGCCAGATTCCCGGGTAGCTGCTATTATGCGTTCATTTTGAGCCAGTCCAACATTCCAGACAGGAGACAGACTTAAGGGCTGGCTCGTTGGAGACAAGGGATACCCTCCAAACTTGGCTCGTGACTCCTGTGAGCTACCCCACCAACGAGGCACAAGAGTGATACAACCAGAGCCACATGACCACCAAATGTGTCACGGAACAAGCCATCGGCATGTTGAAGATGCGCTTCAGGTGCCTGGATAAGTCTGGAGGCTCCCTTCAGTACTCACCAGTGTGGGTCTCCGGAATAATTGTGGTGTGCTGCGTTCTGCACGACATAGCGCAGCAGAGAGGTTTAGAGGTGGAGGAGGACGAAGGCGCTCGTCAATCATCTTCTGTTGGCGACAGCATTGAAGAAGAGGGAGAGGATGAGGAGCCCGAGGAGGAGAACGAGGAGGAGGAAAAGGAGGAGCAATATGAAGATGGGGAACCCATCGCCAGACCATCTGTGCACATTGCTGCCTGGGCTGCCACGGAAGCCCACATCTCTCACAGGTTCTCTTAATAACAGTGGCAAAAGAGAGACATTGAGGTACTCAGGGCGACCGGCATAACCACCGCCATCACCATCACCACCAACCCTCCTACCCACTTTGCACAAAACAGTCCTTCAATCTCGCATTCACCCAATTCACATCCGCCCAAAGGGTACCGTCATGTATTGGTATTCGTCATGAAACAAATGAAAGGTGCGTTAACACTCGGGACGCAATAATGGCCAAGACGTGGAAGTGGTACTGATCAATACATTTAATGTGCCAATATTAAAAAAAGGAAACTTAACAACATAACATATCTTCATATGCCTACCCTTGGTGAATGACAATTGCTTGAACTTACGCTTCCTACTCTTTCTACGTGGTGCAGCCCCTGTGGCTTCAGCAGAGGTAGAGGCAGGCTGCCCAGATCCTTGCTTTGACTGCTGAGATGCTCTTGGCCTTCGATCTCTGGGTTTTGGAGCCCCTGAGGGCCACGTCAAACAATGCTCCACCTGCACTTTGGCCATCGGGCGACGGGGCAGCGTTTCGGGAACTGGTTGTGGGGTGGGAGGGGTGCAACGGGTGAGATTCGGGAGCGTTTTGAGCAGAGTTCCAACTTCCATGTCCCCTTTCACCATTATCCCTCAGCCGGGCCAGCATTACGTCAATCACACCGCTCTGCTGGACAGCAGCTTGGTGCACATCTGTGACGTGTTGTAGGGTATCTGTCATGCTGTTGAAGGCGGCAGATAGCTCCTGCACAGCCATGGTCATGGCCTGCATATACATGTTTGAGAGCCATGCTTGAAGGTCCACGGAGGCGGCCAGTCTCTCCATGGCAGACGTTCTCGCTCTTACCTGTTACAACAGTCCATCCTCCATCCTCTCCGCTATTGTAAAGAGTGTATTTCCAGTACCTCGCAAAAGTGCAGCTGTACCTCAATCATTCTCATTCTCAATGATGGCCCCTAGGGTTCAGCATCTGTGTCCATCTGAGCAGAGCTTGGAAAGGAGTGCACCCTCCGACGCGGACTCTCTACAGCTGCCCCTGCCACCAATGTCTGCTCGTGCTCGCTTGTGAGTTGTGAATCACCAGGTGACAACCCAACTAACTGGCAAACAGGACCCATCGAAGTGTCACTGGTGCATGGGCTGTATGTCCTGTGACGATGCACCCTCGGAAGTAATGAGGTCCCCTGAGAAATCAATGTCATCCATCTCACACATTCTTCTTCTATGTGTGAAGGCCCTGGAAGACAACAGAAAGCGCAATGAATTAGTCATGGCAAAGTAACAATCTTGCCAATCACCATACGCACATTCCTCATAATTCAGTCATTGATGAAATAAAGTCATCATGTGTGTGAAAGATGTTTAAGTTCTGTCACCAGGCATATGTGGGTTCCCAGTCTCTCCATCTCCGATGCAGATGTCCCACTTATCTTCATGGCCTCCTCCTTTGCATCTGTCAGCTGGACTATTTGTGGAGGTCCATCTCCAGTCCTCTCCCTCTCCCTTGTGTTTTGTGCTCTCTTCTCCTACAAGGGGCAAAAGAACAGACCTGTGAGTGTCTGAAGGTCACGTATTCACCTGAAGGATGCAGTGCATTGGGTGGGACTGACTATCAGACAGATGCATCACATTGCATAAGAATTGGGGTGAGTGGCAGTGGTGGGTGAAAAAATGGGGAGGTGCGGAAGTTGCATAGAAAGTGAAGGATGGGTGCTGCTGAAACTTAAGTGGGTGTGAGGGGTGATGTGATGGAGTAGGCTCGCCAAGACAGAGTGAGGGGGAGTATTATGCACAACAGGATGTGGGTGAATCAGCGAAGGTACTCACTTTTCCTGGCCTGGTTAGGTCATTAAACCACTTCCTGCACTGCAGCCAGGACCTGGGCACCTGCTGCTCACCTCTTCTGCCACCTCCAGCCATGTCTCCTTGGTGGCAGAACCAGGTTTCTTCCTCCCATTGCTTGGGAAATTACCTCCCTCCTGGTTCTCAGCAGTGCTTCAAGTGAAGCATCTGAGTACATGGGTGCTGCCTTTGTTCTCTTGGAATCCATACCTTTCTTTCTTCCTTTCTCCACCAAAATCCATTTTAGCATTGGCCCTTTAAATAGTGGACTTCAGATTGTGTAACGCAGATGTGTAGTAAAAATCTACCCCCCTCGCTCTCCTCCCGGCTCTGGTAAAAATCTACCCCCCTCACTCTCCTCCCAGCTCCAGGTAAAAATCTTGGTCCATGAGTCAAATCCCACCATGGCAAGATGTGAAATTGTATTCAATTAATCTGGTTGTTTGTGAGCTGGCACCTGAAAAGAATGAGCAGGGAATATTCTGGATTGTTGTGAAAAAAAACAACAGCTAACTCAGAAGGTCATGGGTTCAAGTCCGGAACCTGAATGCATAATCTAGGCCCACATTTCAGTGCAGTGCTGAAGGAACGTTACATTTTGGACGTGCCATCTTTCAGATGAGACATGAAACCGAGACCTTGCCTGCTCTCTCAGCTGGACATAAAAGATCCTACGGCACTTAGAGCAGGGGAGATCTCCCAGTGTCCTGGCCAAAATCTATCCCTCAACTTAAATCACCAAAGCAGATTAACCAGTCATTTACTTTATTGCTGTTTGTGGAACCTTGTTGTGTGCAGATTGACTGCGTGTTTACTTACTAAACAACAGTGACTACCCTTCCCTTCACAGATGTTGCCTGAACTGCTCTGTGTTTCCACCTTTTACTTTTTTTTCAGATTTCCATCTGTCGGTTTTTGTGATGAATTTATTTCTCTGCCTATAGCAGAGAGTAAAACACATAACCTGGGGAGGTTAACTAGCAGTGGGGGAGGGTTGAAACTAATTTGGTTGGGGAATGGGCACCAGAATGCAACATTAGAGAGGAGAAACAAGGTGCACAGAGGACTGGGAGGGACAAGTGGCACTAGAGTAAAGAATGGTTCAAAAATAGGAGGGATCAAACAATAGGCAAATGTGAGTTTGGAGTGCAAGAGCATAAATGCACGTAGCGTGGTAAATAAGGTTGGTGAGTTGCAGGCGCAAGTCGCCACGTGGGACTATGATATAATGGCAATAACAGAGACTTGGCTCAAAGAAGGGGAGGAATGGGAACATAATACTCCTGGCTACAAGGTATTCAGGAAAGATAGGGAAGGAAAGAAAGTGGGGGGTGGTGGTGACAGTATTGATCAAAGAAACTATTATAGCACTGGAAAGGGATGATGTAGTTGAGGGGGTCAAAGACAGAATCTATTTGGTTAGAATTAAGGAACAATAGAGGAGCTATTACACTGCTGCGTGTATACTATAGGTCTCCAAATAGTAGGAAGGCGATAGAGGAGCAAATTTGCAGGCAAATTACAGAAAGATGCAAGAACTATAGAGTAGTGATAATGGGAGACTTCAATTATCCAAATATAGACTGGGATAGTAACAGTATAAAGGGCATAGAGGGGGAGGAATTCCTGACATATGTACAAGAGAACTTTCTTAATCAATATGTTTCCAGCCCATTGAGGAAAGAAACAGTGCTGGATCTAGTTCTGGGGAATGAAGTGGGGTGAGTGGAGCATGTTTCAGTGGGGGAGCATTTGGGGAACAGTGATCATAATATCATTAGGTTTAGAAAAGTTATGGAAAAGGACAAGGAACACTAAAGTGTAAAGTACTTAACTGGAGGAGGCTAATTTCAGTGAGTTATAAAGGGATTTTGCCCAGGTGGATTGGAATCAAAAATTATCTTCAAGGAAGAGATAGTTTGGGTACAGAGTAGACACATTCCCATGAGGGGGAAAGGAAGGGCATCCAAAGCTAGAGCTCCCTGGATGACTAAAAATATAGAGATTAAAATGAAGCAGAAAAAGGAGGCTTATGATAAATGTAAGGTTCATAATACAGTAGAGAAACAAACTGAATACAGAAAGTACAGAGGAGATCTAAAAAAAGGGAATAAGAGGGGCAAAGAGAGAGTATGAGAATGGATTAACGGCTAACATAAAAGGGAACCCAAAAGTCTTTTATAAACATATACATAGTAAAAGGGTAGTCAAAGGAAGGGTGGGGCCGATTAGGGTCAAAAAAGACCTTTTTGTGGAGGCAGAGGGCATGGCTGAGGTACTTTGCATGGGTTTTCACTAGAGAAGAGGATGCTGCCAATGTAGCAATAAAGGAGGAGGTAGTAGCGATATTGGATAGGATAAAAATAGATAAAGAGGAGGTTCTTAAAAGATTGGCTGTACTCAAAGTAGAAAAGTCACCCAGTCCAGATGGGATGCATCCTAGGTTACTGAGGGAAGTAAGGGTGGAAATTGCAGAGGCTCTGGCCTCAATCTTCCAATCCTCCTTAGATTTTGGGGCAGTGCCAGAGGACTGGAGGATTGCATATGTTACAACCTTGTTCAAAAAAGGGAAGAGGGATAATCCTGGCAATTACAGACCAGGTAGCCTAATATTGGTGGCGTGGAAACTTTGAGAGACAATAATCCGGGACAAAGTGAATTGGCATTTGGAAAAGTATGGGCTAATAAATGAAAGTCAGCACGGATTTATTAAAGGAAAATTGTGTTTCACTAACTTGATTGAGTTCTTTGATGAAGTAATGTGGAGGGTTGATGAGGGTAGTACGATTGATGTTGTGTATATGAACTTTCAAAAAGCCTTTGATAAAGTACCACATAGTAGACTTGTTAGCAAAATTAAAGCCCATGGGATTAACGGGGCAGTGGCAGCATGGATACAAAATTGGCTAAGGGACAGAAAGCAGCGAGTAGTGGTGAATAGTTGTTTTTCAGACTGGAGGGAAGTGTGCAGTGGTGTCCCCCAGGGATCGGTATTATGACCACTGCACCTCTTGTTATACATTAATGATCTGGACTTGGGTTTGCAGGATATAATTTCAAAGTTTGCAGATGACATGAAACTTGGAAATGTAATAAACAATGTGGAGAATAGTAACAGACTTCAGGAGGACATAGACAGGCTGATGAAATGGGCGGACACATGGCAGAAGACATTTAATGCAGAGAAGTGCAAAGTGATACATTGGGCATGATTTTAATATGCCGGTAGGATGGCAGCGGGGGGAGGAGGTGGGGGCAACGGGCACATGGGAAACCCAAAAAATAAATCCTTACCTTTCCCCACGCGATCGCGACTTAATTGATGGTCCTTAACGTTGGTTCCGGATTTGCCATCTAAAAGCTGCGCAGCGGGCAGACTGTTTACCTGCATGACCTGCTGTCAGCTGGAGTGTTTGTATTTAAAGGGCCATTGCATCAATGGCTTTTGCTGCACAAAAACCAGGCAGAATGGAGCAGCAGAGGGGCAAACCAGCGCCATGATTTAGTGATGCTGCACTTGAGGTGGAGGAGGGAAATATTGTACCCAGGAGACAGGAGGAAGCGCCCTGCCTCTGTGACCAAGAAGGCCTGGCTCGAGGTGGCTGGGGAAGTCACCAGCAGGAGCAACATCTCACGCACTTGGGTGCAGTGCAGGAAGCGTTTCAATGACCTAACTAGGTCAGCAAAAGTGAGTACACTTACTGATTCTCCTGCATTCTGTGGTGCACATCTCCCCCCTCACCCCCACCTCACATTCTGCACTGCCAAGCCTACTCCATCACATCACTCCTCACACCCACTTAAGGCTCATCGTCAACTTACCTGCACTTCCTGAGTACTTCCTCACCTCCCCATTTGTGAACCCCCCCACTCCCACTCACCCCAATCCTGATCCAATGTGATGTCTCTGTCTCATATTCACCCTCTGATGTATCTCTTTCATGGTCAGCCTCACCCAAAGCAATGCATTCATCGGCTGACCACTTCACCCTCACTCACTCACACGTCCGTAATTTCTCCCCTTGTAGGAGGAGAGAGCGCAAAATGCACAGGGGAGGCCGAGGACTGGAGGGCGGCCACAACAAATAATGGTGCTGAAAGAGGCGGAGGAAGAGACCCTGCAGATCAGCTGCACTGTCGAGTGCCTGTCCGTCAGGGATGCTGAGACTGGCACCCCACAACCGTCTGGTGACACAACTTTAACATTCATCACATACATGAATTAATGTTAATAATGATTGGCATGTTGAACACCTCAGTATGCTCATCGCAACATGACTCATCTGTGATGATGCTTAACATTGTCTTCTGTTCTCTTCCAGGCCCTTCAGCAACTGAAGTGATGGGAGAGGGCGATTCCTCAGAGGAGCACAATCTTAGCGAGCCATCCACCAGCACAGATACTCACACCTCAGTGGATCCTAATAGTCAGTTAGTTGGGTTGGCATCTGGTGAGTCACCACACACAAGTGAGCACGAGCAGACACTGGTGGCAGGGACAGCTGTGGAGAGTCTGCTTCGGTGGGCGCACTCCTCTCCAGGCTCTGCTCAGCTGGACGCAGATGCTGAACCCTGGGGGCCATCCTTTAAAAGGCGAACGATCGAGGAACAGCAGCACATTTGCAAGGTACTGGAACAGGTACCATGCACACTCTTCACAATAGCGACGAGGATGGAGGAGTCCAACTCCTGCATTAGTGGAATGATGGCACAGGTACAGGAGGGAATGTCTGAAATAGTGGCGCAGGTCAGTGCGGGAATGTCTGCAATGGAGAGAAGGCTAGCCTCCATCGAGCTTCAAGTACGGCTCACAAATGAGTCCGTTCAGGCCCTGACACTGGCCGTGTGGACTCAGGGTGAACAACATTCTGCCGCCTTAAACAGGCTGACAGATATTTTACAAGTGGGCTTCCAAGGCATCACACGTGTCCTCCAACTATTGTTCAGCAGGGTGGTAGGAGTGATGTGGCCCTGGCCCAGGAGAGGGATGATGGCGAAAGGGGACATGGAAGTGGGGATGCCACTCACAGCGTTCCCACATCTAACCCGCTGTGCCCCCTCAACCAGTACCTGCAATGGTGCCTCCTCTCCAGGTGGCCAAGTCTGCTCCTGCACAAATGCAGGTGGAGCAGTCTTTGGCAGGGCCCTCATGGGCTCCAAATCCCAGAGGACATAGGCCGAAAGCATCTCAACAGTCAGGTCATGATCATGAGTTACCTGCCACTACCTCCGCTACAGCCACAGGGGATGCACCATGTAGAAGTAGTAGGAAGCGAAAGGCTAAAGTTTTGTGATCACGGAGGGTATGCACAGGGGTGTCTGACAGACTGTCATGCTTTTCATTTATATTTGATTTTTGTTAAATTCACATTAAATGTTAGCATTCTCACCACTACTGCCGTGTCTTGCCCATTCTTGAGTGCCTTTTATGATAGAGCCCTTTCATGTGCTTCATCATGAATGCCGAGACTTGATGCCACTCAGTGGGTGTGTTTACAACGGGTGTATGTGTAGTTGTAGGACTGTTTTGTGCAGGAGGTGGCGGGGGGACTAGTGTTGACGGTGCTCATTCCAGGTGGTCTGAGACTCGGCTATCCTCACTTTGCAGATGTCCTTATGAAAAACGGTCAAATATTAGTGACTCCCTGGCTTCACGAGCAGCCAGGTGAGCCGCTGCTCTGCCGTTGGGTTGCCCATCCTCCTCCTCCTCCTCCTCCTCAATGTCGATGGCTGATGTGGATGCTGGATGAGAGCATGGGGCCTCATCCACCACTAACCCCCTCTGTTGTGCCATGTTGTGCAGGGCGCAACAGACAACTATAATTCTACCCACTCTTGCTGGTGTGTACTGAAGGGCTCTCCCAGACCGATCCAGGCACCGAAATCGCATCTTGAGCAGTCCTATTGCATGTTCAATTATAGACCTGGTGGCGATGTAACTGTTGTTGTATTGACACTGTGCCTCGCTGATGGGGTTTCTCATAGGTGTCATGAGCCACATGTGAAGGGGGTATCACTTGTCTCCGAGGAGCCAGCCTTAAATCTGTTTGGTGATTGAGGGCCGGGATGTTGGATTCCTGCAAAATGAAGGAATCATGGCAGCTACCTTGGAATCTGGCGCACTCATAAAGGAATCTTTTCCAGTGGTCACAAATGAGCTGCGCGTTGATGGAGTGATATCCCTTTCTGTTGCTGTAACAGTCCTGGCTCATGTGCAGGTCCTCGGATTGCTACGTGTATGCAAACAATTGCAACCTGTACACATGGGAAGCCAGCCAGAGAGTGGAAATCCACTGCCCTCTCAGTCTGGCTGAGGTCATCCATGGGAAGTTGACGTAGTTGGATGCCCTGTGAAACAAACCATCGGTGACCTGTTGTATGCACTTGTGGGCAGACGACTGAGAGACCCCGGTGATTTCACCGGTAGCGCCCTGAAAGGATCCAGAGGTGAAGAAGTTGAGGGCAGTGGTCACTTCAACTGCCACGGGCCCAACTGGGAGCAGCTCTGCATGAAGGAGCGCATAGATGTCTGTGACCACCTGACGACTCACTCTGAGCCTTCGTATGGACTGCTCCTCAGAGAGGTCCAGCAAGCTCAGCCTCGGTCTGGAGACCCTCTCTCAACGGTAGTGCCTCCTGCGACGTCGGGCCCTCTGTTGTTCCCCTCTCTGCTCTTGTGAAGGTCCCTGTGGCGCACCTCTGTCTTGTGGAGCTGCAAGTGTCGGAAGTGCACGCTATGCCTGGCCTGGATGGTGATGTTCCTCCTCCTCAGATGTACTGGTGAACGCAGCCGTTGCACCCCCCCCATCCTGATGTTGTCAGTTTGAAGGGGTCCGGAAAGTTTGTAAATATGTGTAAACAGAACAATTCTGAGTGTGAACCAAGAATTCTCAGTCCAAACACAAAGAACTCCCAGCCAAAAGTTTGTCTGAGAGAACTGAGTGCCCTGTTGCAATAACTGACCTTTTATCACCATCTGTCAAACAGGGATTTAAATGGCCAAATAGCTGCCGGCTGCAACCCACCTCGTTTCCCATGGCGCGCTTCGCATAGTACGGGAAACATGTTAAGGCAGCGTTGAAATCATTTCCCAGCATCAATAACAAGATTATTCACTATTTCAACGAGTTTAAATGGCTTAAATCCTGCTTTAAATAATTCAGGAATGAGGTACTTCGGTTATGTGGAGAGACTAGAGAGGATGGGATTGTTCTCATTAGAGCAGAGAAGGTTAAGGGGAGATTTAATAGAGGTGTTCAAAATTATGAGGGGTTTTGATAGAGTAAATAAGGAGAAACTGTTTCCACTAGTGGGACGGTTGGTAATCAGAAAGCACAGATTTAAGGTTATTGGTAAAAGAACCAGAGGGGAGATGAGGAGAATTTTTTTACGCAGTGAATTGTTATAATCTGGAATGCACTGCCTGAAAGGGTGATGGAAACAGATTCAATAGTAACTTTCAAAAGGGAATTGGATAAATACTTGAAAAGGAAAAATTTGCAGGGCTATAGGGAAAGAACATGGGAGTGGGACTAATTGGATAGCTCTTTAAAGAGCTGGCACAGGCACAGTGGCCTCTTCCTGTGCTGTAAGATTCTATGATTCAATGTACCTATGGGTGACTTTTATTTTTGAGTTCTTTGCAATCCTGACCTTATTGCTTGTGTAACTATTTTTTGGGGATCTTCACTCTATCCTTTTACTCCTATCTGCCTACAATTTTTTCCTAAGTACTTGAAAGGAAAAAAATTGCCGGTCTATGGGGATAGGGCAGGAGAGTGAGACCAGTTGGATAGCTTTTGCATAGAGCTGGCACAGATTCAATGGGCCGAATGGCCTCCTTCCGTGCTATTACCTTTCGTTGATTCTATTGAACCTGAAGATATATATTTTGGCTAGAATAGGGAACCTAAGTAGAAGAGGAGGATTATGAAGAGGTTTTTGAAAGCAGAGATGGAGATAACTGGATAGAGAATTCCAGAGGGCAGGAGCGCAGTAGGTGAACGAATGGTTGTTGATGGTGGAAGTGAGGGGTGAGCAGAAGATTGAGTGGGAGACCACAACTGCTTACATAGTGAACAGTGTCACCTAATATAGCTCAAGAAACCATGATTTACATTGTAAACCATGAAAAAAGTATTAACTAGAATGATTGTCATGTCATCTCTGCCAATGATCTTTGAGGTTTAACATAAGCCCAGAATAATCTCCATCCAACAGGGGTAATGTAAACCCGGAATACTCACCATCCAACAAATGTAATGTAAACCCAGAATACTCCCCATCCAATATGGTGAGCGTAAGCCCAGAGTACTCCCCATCCAACAGGGGTAGTGTAAACCCAGAGTAATCTCCATCCAACAGCATTAATATAAATCCAGAGTACTCTCCATCCAACAGGGTTAATGTAAACCCAGAGTACTCTCCATCCAACAGGATTAATATAAATCCAGAGTACTCCCCATCCAACATGGGTAATGTAAACCTAGAGTAATCTCCAGACAACAGGGCTAATGTAAACCCAGAATACTCTCCAGCCAACAGGGTTAATGTAAACCCAGTGTACTCTCTATCCAACAGGATTAAAATAAATCCAGAGTACTCTCCATCCAACAAAGTTAATGTAAACCCAGAGTAATCACCATCCAACAAGATTAATGTAATCCGAGAGTATTCACCATACAACAGGGGTAATGGAAACCCAGAATACTCTCCAGCCAACAGGGGTAATGGAAACCCAGAGTACTCTCCATCCAACACAATTAATATAAACCCAGAGTAATCTCCATCCAGCAGGGGTAATGTAAACCCAGAGTACTCTCCATCCAACACAATTAATATAAACCCAGAGTAATCTCCATCCAGCAGGGGTAATGTAAACCCAGAGTACTCTCCATCCAACAGTAGTAGTGTAAACCCAGAGTAATCTCCATCCAACAGGGGTAGTTTAACCCTGAGTAATCTCCATCCAAAAGGGGTAGTGTAACCCAGAATACTCTCCATTTAACAGGATTAATGTAAACCCAGAGTACTCTCCATCCAACACGATTAATATAAACCCAGAGTAATCTCCATCCAACAGGGGTAGTGTAAACCCAGGGTAATCACCATCCAACAGGGGTAGTGTAAACCCAGAATACTCTCCATTTAACAGGATTAATGTAAACCCAGAGTACTCTCCATCCATCACGATTAATATAAACCCAGAGTAATCTCCATCCAGCAGGGGTAATGTAAACCCAGAGTACTCTCCATCCAACAGGATTAATGTAAACCCAGAGCACTCTCCATCCAACAGGGGTAGTGTAAACCCAGGGTAATCACCATCCAACAGGGTAATGTAAACCCAGAGTACTCTCCATCCAACAGGATTAATGTAAACCCAGAGCACTCTCCATCCAACAGGGGTAGTGTAAACCCAGGGTAATCACCATCCAACAGGATTAATGTAAATCCAGAGTACTCTCCATCCAACAGGATTAATGTAAACCCAGAATGCTCTCATTCCAATGGGGGTAATGTAAACCCAGAGTAATCTCCATCCAACAGGGTTAATGTAAACCCAGAGTACTCTCCATCCAACAGGGGTAGTGTAAACCCTGAGTAATCTCCATCCAACAGGGGCAGTGTAAACCCTGAGTAATCTCCATCCAACAGGGGTAGTGTAAACCCAGAGTAATCTCCATCCAACAGGGGTAGTGTAAACCCAGAGTATTCTCCGTCCAACAGGATTAATATAAACCCAGCCAGAGTACTCTCATCCAACAGGATTAATATAAATCCAGAGTACTCTCCATCCAACTGGATTAATGTAAACCCAGAGTACTCTACATCCAACAGGATTAATGTAAACCCAGAGTACTCTCCATCCAACAGGATTAATGAAAACACAGAGTAATCTCCATCCAACAGGGTAATGTAAACCCAGAGTACTCTCTATCCAACAGGGGTAATTTAAACCCACAATACTCTCCATCCAACAGGATTAATGTAAACCCAGAGTACTCTCCATCCAACAGGATTAATGTAAACCCAGAGTACTCTCCATCCAACAGGATTAATGTAAACCCAGAGTGCTCTCCATCCAACAGGATTAATGTAAACCCAGAGCAATCTCCATCCAACAGGATTAATGTAAACCCAGAGTAATCTCCATCCAACAGGGTAATGTAAACCCAGAGTACTCTCTATCCAACAGGGGTAATTTAAACCCACAATACTCTCCATCCAACAGGATTAATGTAAACCCAGAGTACTCTCCATCCAACAGGATTAATGTAAACCCAGAGTACTCTCCATCCAACAGGATTAATGTAAACCCAGAGTACTCTCCATCCAACAGGATTAATGAAAACCCAGAGTAATCTCCATCCAACAGGGTAATGTAAACCCAGAGTACTCTCTATCCAACAGGGGTAATTTAAACCCACAATACTCTCCATCCAACAGGGCTAATGTAACCCCAGAGTACTCTCCATTCAATATGGTGAGCGTAAGCCCAGAATATTTCCCATCCATCAGGGTAAACATGAGCCCAGAATACTCCCCATCCAATAGCGTGTGTGTAAACCCAGAGTACCCTGAATCCAAAAACTGCCCTATCCTCAGAAAGCCTGTCTTTGATATTTATCCTATATTGTTTCATTTTACTGAACAGATTTCTGATTAATAGGGTTTAAATTTGCGAGGAACATTACAGCTAGCACATAGGTTAATTTTTGTTAAGATTTTCTAATTATGTGTGTTGGCGTTGAAGTACTGGGCACAATTAAACCTGGTGTTGTAACAATTTGAAATGTTTCCTACTCCTGCCAGTTGCAGGTCAAGTGCTGCTTGTCCCCTCAATAAATGAAATATTATGAACCAGGTAATTTAGTATTTTAGTCACTAACATGGAGGATGCCATTGCAGGTGCCAGGCAATGACCATCTCCAACAAGAGAGAGTCTAACCATCTCCCCTTGACATTCAACAGCATTACCATCACCGAATCCCCCACCATCAACATCCTGGGGGTCACCATTGACTAGAAACTTAACTGGACCAGCCACATAAATACTGTGGCTACAAGAGCAGGTCAGAGGCTGGGTATTCTGTGGCGAGTGACTCACCTCCTGACTCCCCAAAGCCTTTCTACCATCTACAAGGCACATGTCAGGAGTGTGATGGAATACTCTCCATTAGCCTGGATGAGTGCAGCTCCAACAACACTCAAGAAGCTCGACACCATCCAGGACAAAGCAGCCCGCTTGATTGGCACCCCATCCACCACCCTAAACATTCACTCCCTTCACCATCGGCGCACCATGGCTGCAGTGTGTCCCATCCACAGGATGCACTGCAGCAACTCGCCAAGGCTTCTTCGACAGCACCTCCAAAACCCACGACCTCTGTCATCTAGAAGGACAAGGGCAGCAGGCACATGGGAACAACACCACCTGCACGTTCCCCTCCAAGTCACACACCATCCTGACTTGGAAATATATCGTCGTTCCTTCATCGTCGCTGGGTCAAAATCCTGGAACTCCCTTCCTCACAGCACAGTGGGAGAACCTTCACCACACGGACTGCAGCGGTTAAAGAAGGCGGCTCACCACCACCTTCTCAAGGGCAATTAGGGATGGGTAATAAATGCCGGCCTCGCCAGCGACGCCCACATTTAAACCCATTTATCAGATTGTCAGTGCTTCTCAAAAAACCTCCCAGCTTTTCTCACTGGATTTGGTGGTTGTCAACTAATGAGATCAGTTGGGGAGCAGGACTGGAGGCTGTTAGATTGAACTGTTTATATTAAATGAGTTAATGCTGCTACTTGAAAATAGCAAACAGAAGACATCATACGAATGCATGAAGCATCGGTTGTTACTGGCAAGAATAATTTTAAGCTTCACATAGCTAACACTGCAGCCCTGCTCTCCCAGTGCGGAGCCAAGGAATACAGGTCGGGCAATCAAGGCTATCAGTGTTGTAGCTCTGTTTATAACCCAAGTTCAACTTTCAACTGGGAGCACAGAGTTATAGAGACACCCCTCATGTTTGGAGTTTTGAAACAGAAAATGTTTGAATTGTACAGCGAGTTTATCAGCTTCTAAGAGAGAAAAAACGATTGTTTGGAGGTTACCCTTCATCTGAACTCAGTTTCCAAGGCTTTGCTTTAATGATATTGACTCATCCTTCTCTCCCGTGGACCAAGTTAAAAATATAAATAGCCTTTTTAGAATAGTTAAATCAGCGTGCCCTCAATCTAAGTAATCCCTGACTGTTTCTGGGCTGCCACAGGACCTATAGAAGGCCAGAGGTGGCAGATTTTGTCTGTTCATTCTTGGGATATGGGCATCACTGGCAAAGCCGACATTTATTGCCCATTCCTAATTGCTCTTGAGAAGGTGGTTGTGAGCCGCCTTCTTGAACCGCTGCAGTATGTGTGGTGAAGGTTCTCCCACAGCGCTGTTAGGTGGGCAGGCTTTGATCCAGCGACAATGATGGAATGGCGATATATGTCCAAGTCGGGATAGTATGTGACTTAGAGGGGAACTTGGAGATGATGGTGTTTCCATGAAGCTGCTGCCCTTGACCTTCTAGATGGTGAGGTTGTGGGTTTGGGAGGTGAGCCAGGTCTGCCTGCTGAACGTAGAATGCACATGATTATGGTGGGTGCGACACAATGTATCTGGTGCTATGTTCCCAGCGAAAGGCACTATATCCTGTCAAGTTGGACTCAAGTCCCGAGAAAATACTTCCATTTTCATAATTAAAATATCTGTAACTCTGCTAGGATAGACTGTTTATCTTTAAATGGCAGAATCACAACAGCCTGCAAGTGTCAGCAAATGTACCAAATAAAGTGCTGAAAATCAAAAAGGCCCAGAACCCCTCCATTCCCCAGAAAATAAATCGTTCATCTTCAGCCTTCACATCCTTCAATATAATTTCTAAGCCCTCCCACTGCTGAAAACTTCAGGTTTCTCCCCCGCAATAAGAGTGACGGGATGTTGCCTGTACATGCAGCTTTAATTAAGAAAATATTGTCTCCCACTGAATTTTCAGTCTAATTCTCTGTCTTTGTGTTTTTGAGTTGTCGCCGTTTTTGGCGCGGTGTCAATCCTTTTGTGACTGTGTCAGCTTATTTGATGCACTCTCTCTATCTGAGTTAGAGGTCATGGGTTGAAGCCCCTCTCCAGGACTTGAGCACATGGTCACAGTTGATACTTGAAGGATTTTGAGATTGTTACTGAATATATCTTGAAAAGAGACGGTTACTTGACACATCTTGAAAAGACTGTGGGTCAGCAGAACTACGCGATGCACTCTGGACTTGTTTATGAACTGTGGTTAACTATGAAATCGTGAGTATGTTGACATGTGGTGTGTCAAGATTAGCAGAGATATCGCACATAAAGGGATGGTAACAATTACTGGATAAAGCTTGATGCACAAGTGAAGGTAACTTATCAGGAGAGGTGACCGATCAAATGACAAACCCAGGGTGTTTGAAGAGGACGATCATGCCAGTGATCACATGCTGTCCATACCATAAGGAAGGATAAAAGAAGATAGAATTAGCCACTTCAAGGTGAGCCGACGGTGAGGAAATATGCCATCTAAGAAGATAGATGTCGGGAAGATCCCTCGTGAATGAAGAGATTGATTGCCTCAGCACTCTGAGTGCAGTGCAGCCCAGTCAAGGTTATATATATCTAATCTGTCAAAATTAAGGAAACTGTATTGTAATATTACGCTGACAATTGTATTAGGAATTGTATGACTTAAACAAAAAAGTAGAGTGTTGTGAGAACAATCGAATTTGTTTGAAACTCCTCGGAAAATAAGAGTCTAAATGGTGTAGAGGAGCAGAGGGATCTGGGGGTACAGATACACAAGTCATTAAAAGTAGTGACAGAGGTTAATAAGGCCATAAAAAAGCAAACAAAGCACAGGGGTTCATTTCTAGTGGGATAGAATTGAAAAGCAGAGAATTTATGTTAAACTTGTATAGAACCTTGGTTAGACCACACTTGGAGTACTGTGAATGGTTCTGGTCTCCGTATTGTAAAAAGGATATAGAGGCACTGGAGAAGGTGCAAAAAAGATTTACTAGGATGATACCAGAACTGAGAGGTTATACCAATCAGGAAAGATTGAACAGGCTGGGGTTCTTTTCTCTGGAAAAGAGAAGACTGAGGGGTGACCTGATAGAGGTCTTTAAGATTATGAAAGCGTTTGATAGGGTAGATGTAGAGAAGAAATTTCCATTCACTGGGTAAGCCAGAACTAGGGGCCTTTAATACAAGACAGTCACTAATAAATCCAACAGGGAATTCAGGAGAAACCTCTTTACCCAGAGGGTGGAATGTGGAATTCGCTACCACATGGTGTTGTTGAGGTGACTAGCATTTAAGGAGAAGCTAGATAAACACATGAGGGACAAAGGAATAGAAGATTATGTTGAATGAATTAGAGGCTGAAACTCAACTTAGAGCGTGTGACATGGTGGCCATTACTGAGACATGGCTGCAAGCTGGTCATGATTGGGAGTTGGAGAGCCTTGTAGCAAAAGCAGAGTTGTTTTAATGGGAGACTTTAATTTGCATATAGATTGGGAAGAACAGAGTAGCTCGTCAGAAAGGTAGTGAATTTCATGAGTGCATTCAGGATAGTTTTCTGGAGCAATATGTTCCAGAACCAACAAGAGAGCAGGCCACACCAGATTTAGTAATGTGTGATGAGCCAGACTTAATTAATAATCTAACAATAAGGGAACATTTATCCAACAGTGATTGAATTTAATATTAGATTTGAAAAGGAAAAACGTAATAGTTACAACATTATAGATTTTGGTAAGGGTAACTTTAATAGGATAGTGAAGCTACAAGCTACATGCATGCGAAACAGCGGAAGCAACATGCAAAGGCAGAGCTAAGCGATCCCACAACCAACGGATCAGATCAAAGCTCTGCAGTCCTGCCACATCCAGTCGTGAATGGTGGTGGACAATTAAACAACTAATGGGAGGAGGAGGCTCTGCAAACATCCCCATCCTCAATGATGGTGGAGTCCAGCACGTGAGTGCAAAAGACAAGGCTGAAGCGTTTGCAACCATCTTCAGCCAGAAGTGCCAAGTGGATGATCCATCTCGGCCTCCTCCCGATATCCCCACCAGAAGCCAGTCTTCGGCCAATTCGATTCACTCCACGTGATATCAAGAAACGGCTGAGTGCACTGGATACAACAAAGGCTATGGGCCCCGACAACATCCCGGCTGTATTGCTGAAGGCTTGTGCTCCAGAACAAACTGCGCCTCTAGCCAAACTGTTCCAGTACAGCTACAACACTGGCATCTACCCG